>NC_072386.2:16179752-17426252 GCF_028885625.2 Pongo pygmaeus | reverse complement strand
AAACATCCATGCCCAGGCCCCACCACAGTCCCATTAAATTAGTGTCTGGGGGAAGGGCTCAGGCCTCAGTATGTCCAGAGCTCTCCTGGTGATGCCAGTGAGCAGCCAGGGCTGAGAACCACCAGCCAGGGTGCGCCTACTATTACGAAGGTGTTTTCAGAGATACACAGAAAGCACCTCAGATAAATTCTGTAAACATCTCTGTATTTGAAAAAAGTTATAATCTGTGAGAGGGAGAACACTAATTCAACTCATTTTTTACTAACTGGACCAATTATTTTACTAAAACAAGTGTATATTGTAGGCTTTGTGGTACAGTTTCTGTATTGAAAGAATGTAGAGCATCCATGAGACGGAAAGTCTTTTGGGTTTTGCTGGGTGTGGAGTCTAACCTAACCAATATTTTGAGTAAAATGTTAGAGAATGGAGACACTGACCTTTGTTTAAATCTCATTTTCTCCATTCATTGATGTGCTGGAGACAGCAAGCCACAGCTGATGAGGACCTAATATTGCTCTCGTGAGCACATACCTTCTGCTGTTTTCTATAACAAAGAAAACAGTATCTCTGCATCATTGTTCAGGCTTCCAGCAGAAAGGGTGCAGACATGAGCTCAGAGAAGCACCACTAGTGAAGCCGGGGTGCCCCACAGTGCCCCCACAGAGAGATGAGATGATTTGTGGGTGCTCTACACTTTGTGACTGAAACATTTGGAGGCTCGCTATTACTTTTCCTTTCATTCCCTTGTAGGAAACTATGGATTCAAATGGGTTGGTATGGCTGGTTAATTTTAATTTATAACTTTATGTTTATTTAAAAATTGGATAAAATTCAGTCAGCATGAATACAGCATGGATACAAACATATCCATGCTTACTTCCATTTATCCATACAACAAATTCTACTCATAGTATCTATTTAACTCATTCTATTTATTAGAAATGATGAAATAAAATTGTTAGTTAAATTTTATTTAAATATAGTAAGATATATTCAGTATTGTTTAGCTCATAATTGTATAGAAATGAATGTATACATTTATATATTTTCTCTTGAACAATCAAGAGGAAAGATATTCTCTGCTATAATATGAAGTGTCAAAGGTGATTGTTGCGCCAGGCATGGTGGCTCACGCCTGTAACCCCAGCACTTCAGGAGGCCGAGGTGGGTGGATCATTTGAGGTCTGGAGTTCAAGACCAGCCTGACCAACATGGAGAAACCCCATCTCTACTAAAAATACAAAAAAATTAGCTGGGCGTGGTGGTGCACTCCTGTAATCCCAGCTACTCAGGAGGCTGAGGCAGGAGATCGCTTGAACCCAGGAGGTGGAGGTTGCAGTGAGCCGAGATCGCACCACTGCACTCCAACCTGGGCAACAGAGTGAGACTCTGTCTCAAAAAAAAAAACAAAAAGATTTCATATAATGGGCAGCTGCTTTTACCTGGAATGCAATAAATCCTCACATATTTTCTGAAAACTTTGAGATTCTGTCTAAAAAAAAAAAAAGGTGATAGTTGCGGATATAAATAGTCTATTTGTTCCTATTAAAAAAAACAACTTTCATAAATCCCCTGGCATATAGGAAAGGTGGAGGGAATGCTGGTGTACCAGGCCTCATGGCTAACTCTCCCATTTGCTCAGGGTGCTCCACCACCAAGACCCTCTCGGAGAGCCACGAGCACAACGCTGACTCCCGTTCTGCCCTCGTTGGCCCCCGTGCCAGATCTCCATGTGGTTTCTGGTTGTTCCCATTGCCCGTTCTGATGTGGGAAGTTGCTTATTTCCTAGGAGGTACTACCAGCATGGTGCTGAAACAATAATATAAATCAAAGTGCCTTCTAACGACGTTGTATGAAAAGATCAGTCTGGGCTAAGGATCAAAATAAAATTATCATTACATTTAACGATTGAGACCATATTTACTAGTATTTTAATTATTTAGTTTCTTTATTAGTAGTAATATTTAATATTTTACAATATTTATTTATGATACTATCATGTTCTTTCAATGACCAAAAAGCATTCTCATTGTGTTTAAATGTGAATAATCAAAATTTAACATAAAATTAAATAGTAAAGCGAGGTGTAGTAGGAACAGAAACAATAGAATTACTTTTTGTTGGCATGATATAAAGAATTAGTATTTATTAGTATACGTGTATATGCGTATTTGTGTGTGTATAATTTCATTCTTTAATAAACTCCAAATAAAATTTTCAGTAATTCCAGATTTTCTTTGATTTTAATTTCTAGTAATTTCAAGTTATTTATACATAATTGAAGGGAAGATTTAATTTCCAAAATAATAATTCTCAGGATCCACGTTTATTTGCAGATTCCGAGCAGAAAACTGCTTTCACTTGATCGGCATTTTTAGCTAAACTCTGGAAGTGCAAAGGAAACTCAAAGGAAGACATTTGTTTTTGTACAGGGTTTGATATATTTCTAATGAGAGAAACAACCCCAGCATCTATTAATAGAACAGCTCCTTCTGCCAGGAGCAGCACCTGTCACCTAGGTTCTATTCGATATATACTAGTTGAATGAGTGGATGACTAAATGATGGTAACTACTCACTTCCTTTAGCAGAGAGCAGGGAGTACCTGACTGTCAAGACACGCTTGGAGCTATGAGACTGGGTTCTCAGCATAGCTTCTCTTGACCAGTGCCTGGACTTTGGGCAAATTCCTTCAACGCTCTAAACCTCAGATTCCTGGCCGGGCGCGGTGGCTCACGCTTGTAATCCCAGCACTTTGGGAGGCCGAGGCGGGCAGATCACGAGGTCAGGAGATCGAGACCATCCCGGCTAACACGGTGAAACCCCGTCTCTACTAAAAATACAAAAAAAAAAAAAAAAAAAATTAGCCGGGTTTGGTGGTGGGCGCCTGTAGTCCCAGATACTTGGGAGGCTGAGGCAGGAGAATGGCGTGAACCCGGGAGGCGGAGCTTGCGGTGAGCAGAGATCGCTCCGCTGCACTCCAGCCTGGGCGACAGAGGGAGACTCCATCTCAGAAAAAAATAAAATAAAATAAAAAATAAACCTCAGATTCCTTATACGGAATATGGAAAGCCAATCTGCATCAGGGCTAATTTAATATACACCAGCTTTGTCCTTACACCGTGTTTTTTTCCAACATGGAGGGAAAAAAGCCCTTATAGCCCACTATACATTAGGCTTTAATTAGCAATTACCACCCTAATGAAAAGAATCAGCAACACTTTTTACAATGCCCTGAGGTGTTGTTGGTGAGAATTTTTCTTTTAGAATACTACCACAAATACAACTTTTTGACTCAGAGATGTAGTGGTTTTAGAATTTAAGATTTGACTGCCATGCAGTTGATTATCAAATGTACTTACTATATTTAAACACAATCTCAAATTCTGTTTTGTTTTGTTTTGTTTTGAGACCGAGTCTCACTTTGTGGCCCAGGCTGGAGGAGTGCAGTGGCGCTATCTTGGCTCACAGCAACCTCCATCTCCCAGGTTCAAGCGATTCTCCTGCCTCAGCCTCCCAAGTAGCTGGGATTACAGGAGTGAGCCACTACGCCCAGTCCACAATCCCATATTCTTACTTGGGATATTATATTCAACGAAATATAAAGCGGCCGAGCACGGTGGCTCACGCCTGTAATCCCAGCACTTTGGGAGGCTGAAGTGGGCCAATCATGAGGTCAGGAGTTTGAGACCATCCTGACCAACATGGTGAAGCTCCGTCTCTACTAAAAATACAAAAATTATCCGGGCGTGGTGACGCGTGCCTGTAATCCCAGCTACTCAGGAGGCTGAGGCAGGAGAATCGCTTGAACCAGGAGGCAGAAGTTGCAGTGAGCCTCGACTGTGCTACTGCACCCCAGCTTCGGCGACAGAGTGAGACTCCATTTCAAAAAAAGAAAAAAAAAAGAAAAAGAAAGAAGAAATATAAAGTGATACATTGTTAAGTAATATTTCCATTATAATTTCTGTCTGCAACTACATGAAGCCCTCTGTGCTCTTGCAGTAACGGCATCTAAATCCAGGAAACAGAGTCGCATCTTCTATTACCACCATTTCCCCAATGTATTCTTCCAGAGAATGGAGGCAGAAGTCAGCTTCATGCCTGGCTGCATATGGAAGAAAGCAATTTTCATAAATCCTCAGCTCAATACAATGGGAAAAGCTCATTTAGTTTCCGAGGTAAATTAATATTTTTTGTCTCACACTTTTTTCTATTTTCTTTTGTTTTTATAATTATCATACAGTAAAATTGACCTTTTTCTGGTGCACATTTCTATAAATTCTAAGACATATATACAACTATCGTCACAATAAGATACATTTCTATCACCCTAAAAAAATTCCCACATGCTGCCTCTTTATCAAAGCCTCCCTTATGCCACCAAGCACTGGCAATCACAGATCTCTTTTCTATCCCTATAGTTTTATCTTTTGAGAATGTCATATAATGGAATCAATACAGTATGAACTTTTTGAATGACTTTGTTCACTCACCATAACGCCATTGAGATTTATCCAAGTTGTTGCATGAGTCAATAGTTTCAAGAAAATGTTTACTATTTTCCCGCCAAGGGACAGGTTTCCTTGGGCACATCCTAGACTCAAAGAAATCATTAAAAAACTCAATATCTTATTATCTTTATGTCAACTAGATTACCAGACAGAATTTTCTTTGTTAAAGGAATTTCTATTCTTTATTTCTTAAAGTAACTAATTTTGGCTAAAAAAAAAAAAAAAAAAAAATCTGCTCTTGGATTTCACAGGATGAAATCTGGTTTAAATGCACTAAATCGCCTTGTGACTCCTTAGTTCTCATGACTTCTAAGAGCAAAAGGCATTTTCCCTACTGCATGCAGCCGACTCTACAAATATTAAAATCTAGAACCTAATGTAGTGGAAGAAATTCATGTGAAAGCTGCAGAATGCACTGAACTTTCAGCTAATGCAGAGTTCAAATAAGAATTCCCTCTTTAATGTCATAATACAAAATGTTCACATCAGTTAAGTATTGATTACAAACATCTATTTTAACAATTTGGTCCCTGGAAACTACCTTACAGCATGGTTCTTGCAAATGTTACTTCAAATTAAAGTTAAATGTTAAATATTATATATATGTTTTAATATATATGGAGAAAGAGAGATTCACTTCTCAGAAAAATACCCTTCAAACTAATTTTAATGCTAAGACCAAATTTTAACTAAAAAAATTATCTTCAGTTTTCCATTTATTTGGCATATATGGCAGACAAAAAAACAATCAATTTATTTTTCTAAAGACAGGGATGTTATATGTGTCATGTGTATCGTATGTTAAGTTGATTTTAATAAGTCTGTGTAAAGAAATTTATTGAGATAAACATTTGGTGAGCATGTGTTCCTTCTTAACTGGTCACTTTCTGTTGGTAAGCGGGTATCTAACTGCAAATGACAACTTTACCATGCAAGGCACCAACCTCACTCGGGAGCTTGTTTGAAATGCAGACTTCCCTACTTACACCTACATTGACTTGGAATCTGCATTTAACATGATGGTAAGGATCTTGCACATTAAAATTTGAGAAGCACTGCCCTAAAACATCTTAAGAATAAAACTGGAATACTTTCACTGCAAATGTGCTATTTACATTAGCATGACTACAGTGGAAAAAAATCCACTAAGCTTGAATTTTGAACTAGTTGAGTGCAGATAGTGATAATGTAAGACTGTTTTGAGAAATGCAAGTACTAACTATCCCTTAGCAAATATAAAGATGCCACATGTGGTCTAATGTAATATTAGACCTTCCCTCTTCTCAGGAGGCAGAGCCGTTATGTTCCAACCTGAGCCTCTGAGCTACCATTACTTGTTTCTATTCTTAGCCTTCATGAATACAGGTCACTTATCGGGGTTATACTATTCTAACAACAAAAAAATGTGTTTTCCAATGGGAACTACAACAAAAATAGATGAATTCCTTAAGAAACAAATTTTTATTCCTAAACAAATATAATCATATTTGTAAGACATAAGAATAAATGAAAAACAAATTAGTAATTAGGTAAAGAGTACATTTATTTTCAAATTCTGTAGTTCCCCTCAAGATACCACTATTGATGTGGTTGCAAAGCATTATTTGCAATTGTTATGTCAAAGTCGTGTTGTGTCTAAAGAAAGACTACCTGACACTTGTTTCCAAATTGTTCCACTTATAAAATTTGTGCTTTTCCTAGTGTCAAAGGCTTTCCAGCCAGAATGACTCCATCTTGAGTGAAGGCTAAGAAAATAAGGCTGGGACTTGCTGGGCTGCATTCCCAGAAAGTTAGGCATTCCTAGCCTCTAGATGTTTACTGCTAAGGGAACAGATTGATAATGTTTACTAAACAGGCCCAGACTTGGGATTGTCCTGATATCCTGGTATCTTGAGAACAGAAGCATTCCTAATTTTGCTTTAAAGATAATAATATCGATCCTTGCAAAACATAAGAAAATTAATCCTTTATCACAAACCCTTGTAGCATGGCACATCTTCCCATGATCTTTATTTATCCTATATATAAACAAGCTTTGTACCTAGGGTGGACTCATTCCTCTTCTTCCTTTTGGGAACTCCCAGCTCTGTCTATGGAGTAGCTGTTCTTTCACCACTTTACTTTCCCAATAAATTTGCTTTTGCTTTGCACCGTAGACTGGCACTGAATTCTTTCTTTCACGAGATCCAAGAACCCTCTCTTGGGGTCTGTATAGGGACCCCTTTCCTGTAACACTAGCAAGGAAGTCCCTTCCAGAGAGCTCTCTCTGGTTTAGCAGCACACTTATATTGGTGCAGGATGGGAACATTCCATAAAGACATACTCACATTTGTTCAAAGTCTTCTGCATCAACTACCCCCAGACTTTGATGTATTCTGCCTTTAAAATCACGCTATGTCCCAGTCACTTTTTGTTGCCTTCCCTTCCAATCCAGTTGAGGAATCCCTCCGGGAAAGTAAAATCTGTCTACTTGTGCTCTCCGTCCACCTCCTGGCATCTCCTGTCAATTATTTCCCCACTGTCTTGTTCTTTCAATCATTCCCATCCTACTGGAACTTTCCTATCAATGTTTCAAGTTGTTATCTAAATGTCACTTATCTGAAAACAAATAAATCGCCTTTCATGACTCTATTTCAAACTTTTTTTTTTTTTTTGAGACGGTCGGAGTCTTGCTCAGTCACCCAGGCTGGAGTGCAGTGGTGCGATCTTGGCTCACTGCAAGCTCCGCCTCCTGGGTTCACGCCATTCTTCTGCCTCAGCCTCCCGAGTAGCTGGGACTACAGACGCCCGCCACCACGCCCGGCTAATTTTTTTTTTTTTTTTTTTTTTGTATTTTTAGTAGAGACGGGGTTTCACCATGTTAGTCAGGATGGTCTCAATCTCCTGACCTCGTGATCCACCCACCTCGGCCTCCCAAGGCGCTGGGATTACAGGCGTGAGCCACCGCACCCAGCCGACCCTATTTCAATCTTTTTAGCTTTCACTGAATGTTTCTCTACCTGTGCATGAATGAATGGTCTCCATTTATTTTCCATTTATCTTTCATATATTCCAACTTAACATTTATTTCCACAACTGACATTTATTTGACAAAGGTCCTTTGAATACATTTTAGCTCTAGTATGCCTACTGTGTCTTTAATGTGTGACAATTTCACTAATGGAAATACAATCACATGTGCCCTGTAAATCTCCAAAGTTGTCTCAATTCTCCAAAGAATTACATCATGTCTGTCCACACCCACCAACGACAAAACTGAAAAGTGACCAGTTCAGCTTCAGGCTAGTGTTCTTTCATTCCACCAAAGCCACATTATATTTAATTAATGAAACTAACGCCTATAAAGTTAACAATAAAGGAATATAACACATATACCTGAATATACCTCTATTCAAAATTATTTTCCAAGAATGAATAAATGTTTACATTTTATTAGAGAAAATGAAACAATTAATCATAATATCTGAGATTTATTTCAAAACTCTTTTTTTTTACTGACACATGTTCTTGTCCAGAGGCCAATGGAAACAGACATGCATAGCATTATTTAGATGATCAACTGCACTAATTCTTCATATATTAGTCATTGACAATAGACTACAAAGAGAGTATTTCTCATCCTTGATATAAATTACAGTTTTCATCACTGAATTTACTTACTCAACAGTTTTTAGACACATGTGCTTATGGACTTATATGGAATTCCTGAGATTGAACTTGCTGTGTGATAAATCTTCTAGCTTTAAATACAGAGTCTGTTTAAACAGGGTGAGTTGTTAATTATCTGACAAGGAAATGGATTTTATGTGGAAAATGCACATATTCTCACAGGCAGGGCCCATGAAACTCATGGTTTGAATATTTTCAGATGGCAGAGCCTTTGATAAGTAAAAGAAACAAGACTATTGTAAATACTGAGCTTATTCGAAAAGCGTTTTTTAAAAATTTCCACGCTTATCAGATTACATCTATACAAAGCTAACATTTTTGTGAATTTCCAAATATGTATTTGGTTCATTCATTGTTTCTTTTTGTCCACAGATGTACACATTTTTATAATGATTACAACAAAATAATTTAAACCATCCATTAGGTGAAGCATTCCCCTTTTCCCAAGACAGTTGGATAAAATTGAATCAAAATTTAATTCCATGTCTGAAGGAAGTTTAACACCCTCCTCAGAAGTCTGGAAGCCTCCCAGGTACGACTGAGTAAAGCAGATTGCTCTCCGCATTGTAGGTGGACCTCATATCGTCCCTTGAAGGCCTGAATGGAATGAAAGTTTGAGTAATAAATAATTGTTTCTCTATGATAGTCTTTGAACAGGATATCAGTGTCCTTCTGCCTTTGGACTCAGACTGGGACTGGAGCTTACACCATCAGCTCTCCTGGTACTCAGGCCTTTGGATTTGGGCTGGACCTACATTACCAACTTCCCTGGGTCTCTAGCTTGCCAACTGCAAATTTTGGACTCCTCAGTCTCTGTAATCACATAAACCAATTTCTTACAGTAAATGTACCTATGTGTCTACATATCCATCTAAGCATCTAGTTGGTTCTGGGCTGTTTTCTTTTGGAAGGTACGTGACTAATACAGATTAGTACTGAGATTAGCATGATTTAGTACTAACAGTGGTTCTATAGAAACAAAATTTTAAGAATAAATTTCCTGAATTTGTTCTGAAGTTTCCAGAATTGGCTCTCTAATCTAATTAGAATTAAAGATGCTAGTGGTTCTGTTTCCAGTGGTAAAGAAAGCACTCACAGTACCTGGCATGATTTGGCAATAGAAATATGCAAAATATCACCCTTGGATAGTCCTAATCAACTACTTATAAAAAGCATGGATATGGATGACTGTGTATACGGTACTTTCAAACATTTCTGACAAGCTATTGAATATAACAGTTTAGGACTGATTGTTCCTAATGGTGCTGGACAAAGTATAGAAAGAGAAAGATGAGCGTAACGATTAAAATTCCCAGCTCAAATGCTACCTAAATGATCTGAAAGCTTCTATGTGTGCCCTGAATGAGACATTTATCTCCTGTAATTTCAGGTCTAAGACTGCTGAAAATGAAGCCCAGAAACTCATCCTGTGACTGGCTGAATTACAATGTAAGTTTGAACTCCCAGCCTTGTAGAGTATTTACGGGGAAAGTGAGGGCATTGACTGGGAAGGAATGGAATCTGAATATTAGAGTGGGGATGTGATGTGAGGGAAGACCTGGATGAAGCTGGAAACACTGAACCACTAAGTTCTTTTCTGCTGGAAGATGTCTCCCCAGCCCCAGGGGGAGCAGCCTCTCTACCCCCATTTGAAGAGAGTAACCTCTTAGTGACTGATGAAATTCTAGTGGCCTCCCCCGAGGAAGCTGCCATCAAGAAAATGCTGAATATTCTCAGGAACCACGCCTACCATCTTTCTTTGCTTCTAGATCTAGAACTAGACTCATCTCAGCGGGCCCCTAAAGGTGAGGTATAAAGTGTGGCCCATGAGGAGGTGTGCTACACTCTACAATAATTATTTGAGTTTTTAAAATTATACAGACAGAAACCTAAGAAACATGTGAGAATGGATATTAAGTGTGTGAGATATCGGTGGAGGAACACCAACTTCTCTCAGGCTGAAATTATTAATATGTGTTTACTAAGCATAGATTATACATTTAATGTGCATCTCAGAAGTCAGAAAGGGCTCTAACACTTTCTTTGGTTGACTAAAGCCTAGACCAAAAGGTGGCCTACAGTGAGTAAGTTAGAAATGCCAGACCTGCCTTGGTTCAATGTATAGATACTCCTCTACTCACTATAAGGTTACATCCCAATAAAGCTATCATAACTTGAAAATATTGCAAGTCAAACTGCATTTAATACACTTAACCTACCAAACATCATAGCTTAGCCTATCCTACTTTAAACATGCTCAGAACACTTACTTTATTCTATAGTTGAGCAAAATCACCTAACACAAAGCCTATTTTATAATAAAGTAATGAATAGCTGACCTAATTTATTGAATACCATACTGAAAGTGAAAAACAGAATACTTGTATGGGTACTAACCATTAATGTACACAGCTGAAAGTGCACGGAGCCTGAAGAATGTTTGAAACATTGAACTAAAATTAATTGCTGGCTGATTGAGAGGTTATAGTGACAGGGTCATTGGTTTCTTTCTCTTCTGATGAAGCTCGAGAATGCAAAATGATACAATGGGCTTTGGGGACTTGGGGGGAAAAGTGGGAGTGGGGCAAGGGGTGAAAGACTACAAATATGGTGCAGTGTATACTGCTAGGGTGATGCGTACACCAACATCTCACAAATCACCACTAAGGAACTTACTCATGTAACCAAATACCACCTCTACCCCCAATAACTTATGAAAAATAAGAAAAAATTAAAAAATTAAAAGTATAAAAAATAAAAACCACTGGCAACACAGCACACTCACAGTACACAGCTGAGTATTGGTCATTTACCCTTGTGATGGTGTGGGTGGCTGGGATCTGTGACTCACTGCAACTGCCCAGCATTGCAACAGAGTGTCATACAGCAGATCTAGCCAGGGAAAAGATCAAGATTCAAAATTCAAAGTGTGGTTTCTACTAAATGTGCATCACTTTCACACCATTGCAACAGGAACCATCTTAAAGGGGACCATCTGTAGAGGAAAGGATTCAAAGACTTAGGGAGATTGGAATGTTATAATAGATTTGCCATTTCAGATCTAACCACCCTCACTGGGAGAGAACAGAGGATGTACTTCTTTTCACTGCAATTGTGAGAAATCAATTTGTAAGGAGAGCCTCAGCATCTCTGAAGAGCTTTGTGATTGCCAGACCTTACAGTGGAGAATGCAGTCACTGTTTGGGAAATCTAGACAATGGGAGTAATTGGATCCCAGGATGGCAGGAGCCAAGGGGTAGTGCCAAAGTAAGAGTGGGTGTGGATCCTGTAAGGGAGGCAGACTCAAGGCAGCAATCAGAATCATCTCACTCGTGCAGATTTATGGTGTTGGTTAGTTGAGCATGATGTTCCTAGAGGTGAAATACTCTGAAAGACTATTAAATTCTTACTTTCTCTGTATACATAAGGCTGTTCTTGCATTGCTATAAAGAAATAGTTGAGACCGGGTAACTTATAAGGAAAGAAGTTTAATTAGCTCATGGTTCTACAGGAAGCATTAGCACTGACATTTGCTTCTGGGGAGGCCTCAGGATCATGGCGGAAGCCAAAGCAGGAGCTTCCATGTCACATGGTGAAAGCAGGAGCAAAGAGAGAGAGTTAGGTGCCACACTTTTAAACAGCCAGATCTCATGAGAAGGCACCCACTATCATGAGAACAGCACCAAGGGAATGGTGCCAAACCATTCGTGAGAACTCCACCCCCATGATCCAGTCATCTTCCACCAGGCCCCACCCCCAATACTGGGGATTACAGTTCAACCTGAGATTTGACTGGGGATATATATCCAAACTGTATCATTGGGTAAGCAGAGAATTCCTAGGTCAAGTGAATATAAGTTTAACCTAGACCAGAGTCACAACTCCTCAATCAATTCCCAGATTAGAGCCAGTTTATAGCCCCAGAATCCCCTGGAGGGGAGGCCAAGTACTCTTGAGGAAGGAGCACCATACACTGCAAAAAAAAAAATTACACTGTTAAACTTTCTCACAACTTCCCCAAAAGTAAGGTACCATTTAGCAGGGTAACTATGCAATGGGGAAAAGGAAATATTCAGACCTATTAGAAACTACTGGACACTGGCCCTGAACTGATACTAATTCCAGGAGACCTAAACCCTCTCTGTGGGTCACCAGTCAAAGTAAGGACTTTTAATGGAGATCAGGTGATTCAGGGAGTTTTAGCCCATGTCTGTCTCACAGTGGTCCCAGTGAGTCCCGAAATCCATCCTGTGGTTATTTCTTGGTTCCAGAATGCATGATTAGAATAGATATACTCAGAGGCTGGAAGAACCCCACATTGGTTCCCTAACTTGTGTAAGGGACAAGAGTTATTATGGTGAGATAGGCTAAATGGAAGCCGCTAGAACTGTCTCTGCCTTGGAAAGTAGTAAACCAAAGTTAGTACTGCATTCCTGGAGAGGTTGCAAACATTAATGCTACCATTAAGGATTTGAAATATGCAAGGGTGGTGATTCCCACCACATCCCCCATTCAATTCACCTATTTGAACTGTGCAGAAAACAAACGAATTTTGGAGAATGACAGATTACAGTAAGCTTAACTAGATAGTAACTCCAATTGCAGCTGCTGTATCAGATGTGGTTTCATTGAACAAATTAACACATCCTCTGATATGCAGCCATTGACATGACAAATGCTTTTTTCCCTCTGTATCTGTTCATAAGTCTCATTACAAGCAATTTTCTTTCAGCAGACAAGGCCAGCAATCCATCTTCGCTATCCTGCCTCACAGATATGTCAACTTTCTAGGCCGAGGTTAAAATTTAGTTGGCAGGGATCTTGATTACTTTTTACTTCTACAAGATATTACTGGTCCATTACACTGATGGCATTATGATAATTGGACTTAGTGAACAAGAAGTAACAAGTATTCTAGCCTTACTGGTAAGACATACATGTCAGAGAGTGGTAAATAAATCCAACTAAAATTCTGGGGCCTTCTACCTCAGTAAAATATCGAGGGGTCCAGTGATGTTGGGCATATCAAGATATTCCTTTTAAGGTGATGTTGCTTCTGGTATCTCCTACAACCAAAAAAGAGACTCAACACCCTGTGGATCTCTTTGGATTTTGGAGGCATCATATTCCTCATTTGCATGTGTTACTCTGACCCATCTACTGAGTGACCTAGAAAACTGCTACTTTTGAGTGGGACCCAGAATAAGAGAAGGCTCTGTAGCAGTCCAGGCTGCTGTGCAAGCTTCTCTGCTGCTTGGGCCGTATGATCTAGCAGATCCAATGGTGCTTGAAGTGCCAGTGGCAGATAGGATGCTGTTTGGAGACTTTGACAAGCCCTATAAGTGAGTAACAGCACAGGGCCTTAGAATATTGGAGCAAAGTCCTGCCATCTTCTGCGAATAACTTCTCTCCTTTTGAGAAACAACTCTTGGCCTTCTACTAGACCTTAGTAGATACAGAACTCGTAACCATGGGCCACAAAGTTACCATGTGATCTGAGCTGCATGTGATGAGCTGGGTGTTATCTGATTCACCAAGCTATGAAGCTAGGCGTGCAGAGGAGCACTCCAGCATTTAATGGAAGTGGTATACACATGATTAGGTCTGAGCAGGCTCTGAGGCACAAGCAAGTTACACGAAAAAGCGACCCTCAAGCCCATGGTCCCCACATCTGCTACACTGCCTTTTTTCTCCCAGCCTGCACCTATGGTCCCATGGGGAGCTCCCATTATCAGTTGACTAAATAAGAGAAGACTTGGGCCTGGATTACAGAGGGTTTTGCATAATATTCAGGAACCATCTGAAAGTGGATAGCTGCAGCACTGTAGCCCCTCTCTGGGACATCCCTGGACAGTGGTGAAGAGAAGTTGTCCCAGTGGACTCAACTTCAAATAGTGCACCAGGTTGTTCACTTTGCTTGGAAAGAACAAATGGCATAATGTGTAAACATAATTAGAAGACTGGTGACAAGGAAACCTGGGAAAGAGGGATGTGTGGATGGACCTCTCTGAATGAGCGAGAAAACCATGGTGATATTTGTGTCCCATGTGGATGCTCACCAAAGGATGGACTTAGCAGAGAAGAATTTTAAAAATCTTCTTATCAGAAGGATGACCCATTCTGTGGATACCTATCAGCCTCTTTCACCAGCCACTTCTATCATCTCCCAGTAGACTTAGGAACAAAGTATCCATAGCGGCAGGGATGGAGACTTAGCCTACATGGACTCCCACTCACCAAGGCCAACCTGGCCATGGCCACTGCGAGGGGCCAGTATGCCTGCAACACAGACCAACTCTGAATCCTTGATATGCACCTGGGGTCCAGTATGCCTGCAACACAGACCAACTCTGAATCCTTGATATGCACTGGGGTCCAGTATGCCTGCAACACAGACCAACTCTGAATCCTTGATATGCACCTGGGGTCCAGTATGCCTGCAACACAGACCAACTCTGAATCCTTGATATGCACCTGGTGAAATAAGCCAGGTACCTGGTGACAGATTGATTACATTGGACCACTTTCATCATAGAAAGGGCAGTGTTTTATTCTTACTAGAATAGACACTCTGGATATAGAATTGCCTTCCTACATGCAATGTTTCTACCCAAGCTACCATCCATGGACTTACAGAATACTTTAACCACAGTCATTGTTTTCCATACAGCAGTGCTTCTGATCAGGGAATTCAGTTAACGGCAAAAGAAGTGCAGCAATGGGTCCCTGTTCATGGAATTCACCGACTTTACTATGTTTCCTACCATCCTGAAGCAGCTGGTTTGGTAGAATGGTGGAATGGCCTTTTGCAGACTCAGTTACAGTGTCAGCCAGGTGGCAGTACTGAGCTGGGGAAAGATTCCTCAGGAGTCTGTATGCTTTAAATCAGCATCCAAAATATGATGCTGTTTCTCCAAAAGGCAGAATTCACAGGTCCAGGAATCAAGGGAAGAAAGTGGAAGTGGTCTCACTCACTGTTATTCCTAGTGACCTACTAGCAAAATGTTTGCCTCTTGATCCTACAACTTTATGATCTGCTGGCCTAGAAGTCTGTTTCAAATGAAGGATTGCTTCCACCAAGAGACACAGCAGTGCCTTTATAGAACTGGAAATTAAAACTGTTACCCAGTGGCTTTGGATTCCTCATGTCTAAATCAACAGGCAAGGAAGAGAGTTACTGGGCTACTTCTGGTTATTGATCTTAACTGGCAAGGGGAACTTGCCAAATGGAGATAAGGAAGGGCGTGTCTGCAATATATATATCCTTAGGGTGTCCTTGGGTTTATCATATACTGTAATTATGCTCAATGGAAAATGACAGCCACCTAATCCAGGCAGGACAACTAATGGCCCAGACCCTTCAGGAATGAAGCCTTGGGTCATCCCAACAAGTAAATAATCACGACCAGCTGAGGTGCTTAGTGAAAGAAGTGAGGTGGTTAGTGAAAGAAGGTAGCTATAAATACCAGCTATGACCACATGACCAGTTGCAGAAATCAAGATTGAAATTGTTATCAGCATTTCCCCCTTTTTTGTTATGAATACATACAAATGTGTGTGGGTGCATTAAGCAAATATTATTGTTTTTCTGCTATCTTATTCCCTTATAATTTAATGTAGGATGTATTGACTATATCATTGCATTTAAGTGTTGTTGATTTTATATTATAACATTTAAGTTACAGGATATCAAGGAGAAAAATAAACATCATTCAAGGATTATGCCTCCTTTTCTGGGGAAGGGGTAGGTGTGTCTTCAGTTGTACATGGGATCATTATATATTAGACAGAAGCATGACCTTGCTATTTTCTTTATTTGGAGATTAAGTATAGTTTAACGAGATGTGTATGGATGCCAAGTTGACAAGGGGTGGGCTTGTGATGAATAATTTCTTGTGGAAATTTGACTATGTCATGAGGTGCCCAGATATTTAATGAAACATTATCCCAGCTATGTCTGTGATGGGTGCTTCTGGATGAAATTAACATTTGAATCAGTAGACTGAGCAAAGCAGGCTTCTCTCTCTAACAAGAGTAGCCCTCACTCAATCAGTTGAAGCCCTGAATAGGATAAAAATTACTCTGACCTTCCAGTAAGTAAGAGAAAACTCCTGCCTGGCTGTTTGAGCTGGGTCATGAGTTTTTTCTTGTCTTCAGACTAAACTCAAACATTGGTGCTTCTTAGATTTTGAGCCTGCCGGTTTTCAGACTGGCACTTACACCATTGACTCTCCTGGTTCTCAGGCCTTCAGACTCAGACTGGGACTATCCCATTGGCTCTCCTGGGTCTCCAGCTTGCCAACTGCAGAACTTGACTTCTCGGCCTCCAGAATTACATAAGCTAATTCCTTATAGTAAGTCTTTCTCTTTCTCTCTCTCCCTCTGTCTCTCCTATTGGTTCTGTTTCTCAGGATATTCCAGGCACTACAGTCACCTCTGGCTGAGAATTCTGACTTCTTCACTTCATAGATTATTCTTTCTCTGTGATTCAAACATCCTAACTCATAAATTTATAAGAATTATTTCCTCCCTCAACTTTCACAAAAAAATCCACATATACATATATGTGGATACATATAACACATTAGTTTATTTTCAATTACCTTACAGAAGATATTGAGGTGAAATAAAAATTACTGTAAACATAAGCCTTACATTCTTTTTTTTTTTTTTGAGATGGATCTTCGCTCTTGTTGCCCAGGCTGGAGTGCAATGGCATGATCTTGGCTCACTGCAACCTCCGCCTCCTCAGTTCAAGCTATTCTCCTGCCTCAGACTCCCGTGTAGCTGGGATTACAGGCATGTGCCACCATGCCCGGCTAATTTTGTATTTTTAGTAGAGACGGGTTTCTCCATGTTGGTCAGGCTGGTCTCGAACTCCCAACCTCAGGTGATCCACCCGCCTCGGCCTCCCAAAGTGCTGGGATTACAGTCGTGAGCCACCGCACCTGGGCCAAGCCTTATATTCTTTAAAAGTTAATTCCTCACTGCTTGGTCAGCTAATTCCCTCTGAGCATTTCTATTATGACCCTGGCTCTCCTTCCCGCATCTCCCACCTTCCCCTCCCTTCTCTTCTGTCTTTTCTCTTCTCAGGAGCAAAAACTAAATTGGTCTCCTTTTCTCACACAAGATAGTTTTGGTGCCCCTTTGCTGCTTTAACTCTTGCCAGTGGGCATAACTTTGAAGTTTCAATTTTATCCCAAGTAGCTCATCAAGCTAGTACTTCAACATTAGGAATTCTTCTGTAATAGGAATTCTAGTGCCAGCTATTGAAGTTATAAACATCTCAACCTCTGTCACAATCAAAATAACTGCCATTGACTGAGAACTCATGCTCCAATCACTGTTATGATGTGCTTCACTGACATTCTCTCATGTTCTTACAGAAACACCACATAGTCATGCTTTTTCTAACTGTGGCAGATGCTGCTGTGTTTCTAATCAATATCCATTTTCCTCTTCTTTTAAATTAAAGGGTGCTGCTCCATTCAGTCCCACTTTACTAGGCCTCTGCATTGCATCCCCCCCATACTATTAATGTTGGTAGCTAAGGGCTCACAAGTGCCCTGTTCTCTCCTGAGCACTTCTCCAGACTGAAGGGAGCTGCCTCACCTGGACAACCTGTAGCCAGTGACTGACTGACACATGGTATAAAGGGCTATTCCTCTAGCCTCAGTGTCAGGCCAACTCCGTAATGCAATCCATGCTCCAAAACTCTGGGTGTCAGGCTGAGCCAGTCTTGTGTTGAGATCATCCTGGCTTAGGTAGATCTCACCCTTGTCGCACCCTACTTACTATTTCCCTCTCATAAGGTTATTCTCTCAAGAAAAGTGCTCAATAATTGCTACTGCAGGCTCTGCTTCTAGAGAACCCATCCTGACAGACTGACTGCACTGCAGAAAAAACAATGAAGGTAATTAACAGAAGGAAATCAATTAGGGTATCACTGGAGCTTGGGTCAGTGGCGACCTAACAAGAGCTCACTCCAAAATGGTAGCAGTGGACACAGACAGGAGTCAGATTAACCAGTTTATTTGTTTTCCATAATCATATTTTATTTTCTTTGTAGCAATTATCACTCTCTGCTATTATAGCATTTTGTGTCTTTTAAAGTTTCTTTGTTTTTTGTTTTTGAGATGGAGTCTCGCTCTGTCACCTAGGCTAGAGTGCAGTGGCATGATCTCCACTCACTGCAACCTCTGCCTCCCAGGTTCAAGTGAGTCTCCTGCCTCAGCCTCCCAAGTAGCTGGGATTACAGGCTTGTGCCACCACACTCGGCTAATTTTTTTAGGGGCGGGTATTTCTAGTCGAGACAGGGTTTCACCATTTTGCCCAGGCTGGTCTCAAACTCCTGACCTCAAGCAATCCACCCGCTTCTGCCTCCCAAAGTGTTAGGATTACAGGCATGAGTCACCACGCCCGGTCTCCTTTAAAGTATTTTTAAATATTTACCTTGTTAAAAGTTTTTATCTTCCTTTAAAGAGATATAAGAACGAGGGCCTTTCTTAGGTACTATCATATTCTTTCAGCCCCTAAAACAGTGCTGGCAGACAATTCATGCAAAATACATATTTGTAAATAAGTGAATGAAAAATGAATGGAAGAAGAGTGATTGAGATTAGCTTGAGGCCTATGTGGGATTGAGGGAGCTGATTAGGTTATAAGTTGAGAGAGATCTAGAAATATCAAAAGAACTCTGGAGAATGATCTGTTTGGTATAATAAATTATATACTGGGAACTCAGGAGAGATACTATAGGGCCTAAGACGGTATTTGGGTGACTAAGCCCTTCACTTTAAAAGCTCAGTATAGTACTTTATGCAAAACCTTGAAACTTACCGTATTTCTTTTTGGCATTTTGGGTGATGCTTAAGAATGTTAAATAATGAAAGACTCTTTGTGTTACCTGTACTGTGTGTGTATTAGAATTGTAACCTATTTCAGTTTTCGTCTTGTCACCAACAAGCTTTTCAAAGTAGTAGAAACTACTTTTTCAGAAGGTGAAGTAATGCTGTTTTGTCCAGTGGGTGATTACTTGCTGTGAATACTTAGTGATCATCTGGCTTGGAAACATGCGTAGGTGTGTATAATAAATGAGACTGCTACTACCTGTTAATTGTACTTTATAATTGCAGTTTATCTCCTCTATACACCTGCAGAGTCTTGGTTCATATCACAGAGAAAAGGTCGTTACTGTGGCTTGACTGAGAGAGCTCATTTATTAAAGCTCTAAGGGGTTGTATTATTAACTTTGTCTCATGTCTTTCTACATTATCTAATATTCTCCATTCAGATGTACACAAAAAATGTCCATCTTTTAAATGCATAACTGATGTACATATATGCTGTTATTGTTATTGTTAAATAACTTTAGTTATTTAAAGTTAGTAAAATTAAAGTTATTGTTATTGTTATGCTGTTAAAGTTATTGATGGTTAAATCAATAACTTTTAGGCAACAAATTGGTTGATCGCTTATTGTTGATTTTAGGCAGTTGCCAAGCAATACTAATGTCCTAACATTAAGATTAATGGAGTGCATCACTCATTGACTTGATCATTCCCCTCCCATTTCTATTGCCCTGTCACTTGGGGTGCTGGCATTGGGTTCGTATGTGTGCAATCGAATCTTTTCCATGGCAGATGCTGAGGAGCAACTCCTGACAGTGAATAGCCGTGTGTTTAGTCAGGTGTTTACATAGGCTCAAGTAAATGAGAATTTTATGGAAAGTCGATAAGACATCTCAATACTTTCATATTCATTTCAGAAAAGTATAGTATGAGAAGAAGAGCTTCGACAAATATTGTGTCTAAAAAGCTAAAAACATCCCGATCTTCGTAACCGAGTGGCTAACAAATAAACTAAAGAAACTCACACAATGCTCAGTTAAAGGAGTCAAAATAAACTGTCATAGAATCCACATCATGATGAGGTCTTATTTAGCAATATTATATTCCCTTTAATTGCATTTGTAATGTTGACTTAAATGTGAGAATACTGCATTCCTTTGCCTTTTCCTCTCTCTGAAGGTTTTGAGAGAAGAAACAGAAGAAGTTGTAGAAAATCAACTCTGCTTCCTTTTACTAATTGTGAATATAAGCTCACCGTACTCTGGAGTGAAAATAAAAACAATGTTTTAGTTGATTGTGTCTACCAATGCCATCTACTCCCCATTCTTGCTTTAATTGATAACTCATTTTAAGAAAACACTACGACTTGTTTGTAGAAAATGTACTTTAAGATCCCAGAAGCATTTAATTCCTCAGGAAAACTTATCAGGATGTCATATAATGAATAAAAAAGACGTTCAAAATCAGTAATTTTCATCAGCTGATCTGGTTTCTTGGTATTTTGTACTGTAATACCCTTTACTATATATGATCTCTGAATAGATAAGTCAGCTTTCAATGCTCACAGTTTTTAACATAGAGTATTTTTTAAAAACTTTGAGTATTGTATAGATTAGGGACAGTGACTTTCACTGAATAAAAACATACTTAGTTCTGGTATAAAGAGAACATATACTCATCTGCACATGCTCCACTTTGCACTACGGCTGAAGGACTCTGAAAGCACACCGCTCTGGGTTTTAGCTCCAGGGCATCCCGTGGGTGGGTCACTGAGCAAAAGCATTATAGGACACCCCGTTCTACAAGGAATGAGGACAAAGCCCAGGCTTTTCTGGAAAGTTCCTCTATATATCAAGATACTGTATTCTTAGCACATTCTACAGTTACTCTAAAACTGCAAGCCGGGAAATGGGGAAGGGGAGAAGAAAGCTGGGTCCGCTGAGGCCATCTAGGGGCCAGTCCTCCTCCGGAGGCCGTTAAATTGGTCCAGGAAAGAGAAAAATATGGCTTTGATCAGGGTGGTGACGATGGAGTTCTTAATCAGTGGTAGGGTTTTTGATAGGTTTTGTAAGTGTGATAGAACCAATAAGATTTCTTTCCAGACTGGATGTAGAGTGTGAGAGAAGAAGAGTGGTGATCCCAAAGTCATTAGCTTGGGCACCAGATGGAATTGCCATCAACGGAGATTAAGGAAGAAGGATTTGTCCCTTAAATTGCACAGTTGTAGCAATAGATGAGTTTACTAGGAAATAAAACATGTGTTTGCAAAGGACTGGTCTATTTCCTTAAGAAAACAGAAACTAGGCCGGGCGCGGTGGCTCACGCCTGTAATCCCAGCACTTTGGGAGGCTGAGGCGGGCAGATCACGAGGTCAGGAGATCGAGACCATCCTGGCTAACACAGTGAAACCCTGTCCCTACTAAAAATACAAAAAATTAGCCGGGCGTGGGGGCGGGCGCCTGCAGTCCCAGCTACTCGGGAGGCTGAGGCAGGAGAACGGTGTGAACCCGGGAGGCGGAGCTTGCAGTGAGCCGAGATCGCGCCACTGCACTCCAGCCTGGGCGAGACAACGAAACTCCGTCTCAAAAAAAAAAGAAGAAAACAGAAACTAAAATATTAGTGCTCATTTTATGCCTGTCTTTGCCAAAACACTAGGACATTAAAGAACATGTAGGGCAATACAAACCAAAAACGTAATAAGCATGCAATGCCCATATCATCTACCCCAGTAAAATAATTCATGTATTCAGCTTGTATCCAAATTATTTATTATTATTATTCTGCCAAAGTGTTTCACACAGGTTGCCATTTTAAATTTTGTTTTTGATGAAATGTCTGTTGAAATGTACTTTCTCTTGATTCCTTGACTAAATTTTCACAAAATCAGTTGATCGGAAACTATATAGAAATGTGTTCACTATTATCCATTAGAGTTTATTAAGCAATGAAAGAAATGAAGGCATAAGGATTAAATGTCTGCCCAAATTTCTGGGCAGTCACTTTCTCATTAGAGCTCTTGTATTTGGGGACTCTAATGTGGAAATACCGTAAGAATTTAAAGAACAAATAGTACACCCTCCTCCCTTAGAAGGTAGAGACAAAAGAATTCACAATTTTGAAATTCCTTCATATGACATTGTTCTTATCAGGTATCAGAAGTTTTAATTTTTATATTATATTATATTATATTATATTTTAAGACGGAGTCTCGCTCTGTCACCTAGGCTGGAGTGCAGTGGCGCCATCTGGGCTCACTGCAAGCTCCGCCTCCCAGGTTCACGCCATTCTCCTGCCTCAGCCTCCCATGTAGCTGGGACTACAGGAGCCCACCACCACGCCCGGCTAAATTTTTCTGTATTTTTAGTAGAGACGGGGTTTCACCGTGTTAGCCAGGATGGTCTCGATCTCTTGACCTCGTGATCTGCCCGTCTCAGCCTCCCAAAGTGCTGGGATTACAGCTGTGAGCCATTGCGCCCGGCCCAGAAATTTTTTTTTAATGGTGAATCTTAAATGGTGAATTTAGATAATAACCTAAGATAATTTTGTAGAAATGCAAAATTTGCAAAATAATTTCTGATCATAAAAGGATAGGTGAAAGCTTTTCCCAGGTGGTGTCTGACCTGCTCTTGTATCTCTGAATTTTCACACTAGAGTGCAATTATGTGGCATATCCACTCTGATTTTTGCAAGTTTAAGAAGTTACTTTAGACACATCGTAATGTTTCTTTAAGCATATTTCACTCCCGTAAATGGGGCAACAACATTCCATATTAAAGTTAGTAATATATTACAATTAAAGTGTCTAATTCTCAGATCCTTTGTAACACATGGGCTACAATAAATCACATACAGAAAAAGTCTTAAATTATTAGAATCTATTATGTAAAAAGTGACTAAGAGAATCATGGTAGTGTTCAATTTATTGCCTCTGATCTCCAAATGCAGTCTTCAATACATGTTCTGTATTAACGGACAGGCATCTTTAAGCATTTCTGCTTTCCAGTAAGGATACCAGTAAGCAGGAGGAAGGGCTGTTCTGCTCTTTCCAGCTGCTGCATGGTGGGCCAACAGTGTGGGTATGAGAACATCTGGTGTCGTTCTGCCCCAGTGACATGTTCAAAATACACCACTCCTCAGTCCTAGCCTGTCCTAGTGACCACCTTCATGCAGCCCTCTTGAGAGAGACGCTATGTGGTCCAGGTCTCTCGCCCACACTGCCACCCTGATTCCCTCTGCCTGCTTGTCCCTACCTTCCAGAGTTGCCTTTTGAGGTTCCCCTGATGCAGCGGCCCTCCTCTCAGGGTTACCATATGCTCTAAGCTTTGTGCTGCACTGGCATTGCAGGGAAGTTTACATTTTCCCCCTGAAGTTTTGATAATGTAAGCCTATAAAACAAACTGATAATAGGCAGATTAACGGAAGAAAAGGCATACAAATTTATTAACATGCATGTGGGCTTGCGTATCACATACAAAGTATTAATAAACTCAAAGCGAGGGTCAGATGGTTGAAGTTTTTATGCCATCTTGAGGCTACAGAAAGAACTGCAGCTCAGAGCATGGCCAAAACCAGGTTATGGTGGTGAATCAAGTTATGGTGGTGGGACACGTTATGGGAGGGAGAGAAGAGGAGGCCTGGCAGCAAAGCTGGTCTTGTTATGTAGCTGAAACCTCACAGGTAGCAGCCATCACAGCAAATAGATGATAAATGTTTATTTGAGAAGTTTAAAGGTGTCAGACTAGACTCAGATGAGGAAGGGCCCCAGAGAAACCTGGCTGTATCAAGGCAGATTCTCTACGGATGCAAACCTCCCTCCTGAGGAAAGACAGCTTTTCAGGGCTACTTCTATTTGCAGGCCCTCTGAACAGCCATCTCAAAAGATGTCAAAGAAGGATATTTGGGGGTGAAATATTTTGATTTTCTTCACAGGCATACATTTTACATGGCAGAATCATAATACAAGTATAATTAAATAAAACTAAAGTACAAGTATAATTAAAGTGAATACCTAGTCCTATAACAGATATATTCCACAAAAATGTAATGATTAACACCAGGGGCAGTTATATTTCAAGCTCATGCTTCTCAGCTTGTCTGTTCTTGTAGCAGTGTAGGTCAAATCAGGAGATAAAAACCATAGAGTGATTTCAACAGAAATTTAATATAAAGAATTATACCATGATAAAAGATTATAGGATATAAGTGAACTCTGTAAGTTAATCTAGAGCTGAGGGAAGATATTCATGGCAGAACGAACTTGGAAAGATAAGCCCTTCCCCAAAGCTGTGGTTAAGACTTTATTGGAGAAGGTGTTTTATCCTACTGAATTACAGAGAAATCTATCTGTTTACCTGGGTGAGAGCGGGCCTGGAGTCACAGGTGAAGCCGAGCTATGGACTGAATTGCAGTCCATCCCAATTCATATGTTAAATCCCTAACCTCCAATTTGGCTACATTTGGAGATACAGTCAAATTGTACGTTAGGGATTTAACATGTGAATTCGGACGGGCTGCAATTCAGTCCACAGCTCAGCTTCACCTGTGACTGCGGACCAGGTTAAGCCAAGCTAGGGACTGATTGCTATGAACTGAATTCATTTAGACTACATTTGGAAGTAATTAAAGTGACATTAGGTAATTAAAGTTACACCCCATCAGATTAGGTTGGGCCCCTAATCTGACAGGATTGGTGGCTTTTTATGAAGCCTATAAAACAAACTGATTATAGGTAGATTTTTTAAAAGGCATACACATTTATTAATGTGCATATGGATTTGGGAGTCACATGCAAAGTATGAGGCTCAAAGTAGGGGTCAGATGGTTGACGTTCTCTCTCCCTCTCTCTCTTTCTCTCTCCTTATACACACAGTTAAACAAGGCCATGTGAGAACACAGCTAGAAGGTGACCAGCTACAAGCCAGGAAAAGATCCCTCACCAGAAACCAGAAACCAATTGGCCAAAACAACATAACTTTGGACTTCCCAGCCTGCTGAACTGTGAGAAAATAAATTTCTGTGGTTTAGGCCACCTAGTCTACGGTACATCGTTATGGCAGTTCAAGGAAACATATACAAGCAGGAAATAACCCTCTGGAATGAGGATGGGGTGCAGGTGAGCAATAGCGAGTGGCTGGGTGCCTGATATACAAAAGGAGTAAAGGTATACAAACCTTACCTTTGCTAAAGGAAACCAAAAATATTTCACCCCTATAGTTCTTTGATGTGTCTTGAGGTGGCTATTCAGAGGGCCAGCAGACAGGAATAGAGCAGAAAAGCCGACTTTCGTGGACTAGATTTGCGTCTGTGGAGAAAATCTATAAAGGTGAAATAAACAGCCAGGTTTTCTCTGAGATTCCCCTTCCGCAACATGGCATAGAGGCTTCTGAACCCCACTAAGGTATTGACAATCACTCTGTGATTCTCTTTGTGCACACTAATAAATTTGCATGCCATTTCTCCTGTTAATTTACCTTTTTTGAGTTGATTTTTCAGCAAACCTTCAGAGGGCAAAGGGGAAGCTTTTCATTGGCCTCTACACCTGGTTTCCACTTGATTAATTGGCCTCCTGAAACTGCCCAGCTGTTCACAATGATTTATGCATCTATGTGGCATGGATCACTTCACCACGTCCAGTACTAACCTAAGCAATGCAGGCTCTTGCCCATTCGAGATGAGACTCTAATAAAGCATGAACGTTGTCTAAGCCACCTAAAACTTTCATAGAGAAGATAGTCGTTGATTTCACATATTGGTTCACAGAAAAAAAAGAATGAGATTAACCTTACCATTGTCATCTGAGAAGTCTTTTTCTATATTTTAAAGTAAATGTCAATTTAGATTGTGAGAACTATAAACTACATTAAGTTGAAATGAAAATGCTGACCATATGTTAACAACTTCATGTTAAGGAAATATATGCACTTGCTGAGAAGGTCTATCATTTTATGACATCATGAGCAATTAAACATTTTGAATTATTTTTCATTTTATATATATACTATTTGCATTTTTTGGTTTGCTTATAATATTCTCTTTATATACAACCCCCAAAATAAAAATAATTTGGAAAGACATGAAGAAGAACTACCTACCACCAAGAAACTACCACCAAGATATCAAAGATATACAGAACCAATATTTTGCTGAGCAGTCTTCCATATATTTACATGTCCATATACATGGACTTAGGACTAAATAAATTGTCATTAGTGGAATCACACTGAATCCTTGCTAGATCATGCTAGGCCATGAGTGCAGGACTTATATATTGAGAAATAAAGAGAATCCTAAGCTCCCCACTTGACTGAACAGACTTCCTCTTGGTCAAAGGGACCAGAGGTTTTTAATGTTTCTCTAGAGAATGGCTAACCACCATAAGGCTTTCTTCCCTAAGGGTGAAGGCAGAAAGCAGCCCTTTCAAAAGTCTTGCCCAGTGATTTCAACCAACTGCCTGACACTTCTCCTCTCTCTTGCAGCTTTAACACAGAAACTGACCAGCATTCCTTCCCAATAAGAGACCACCCAGCACAGCATGGCTCTGGCCGGTCTACAAAGGCTGTGTACTAAGCGCCTTCGTATCCTCCACTTCACCTTTTGATGTACAAGGCCTAACTGAAATACATTTAAATGCTATGTCTCCACCCCAAAGTGAACATGGGACACATGTTACATACATGTTAGCCTTTCTTATTCCTCCCTCCCTGGAAACACTTATTTTCTGCTCAGTTCAGAGGTTCAGAGTTTCTGCGTCCTGCCTGCGGGTTGTGGTAACCTGCTTTAGAAATATGGCCCTCTTCCCAAATGTATGAACCATGATTCTTCAAGTGGACAGAATGATTTATGGACTTCCATAAGCATGTGCATGGTGGGCTCACAGTATATATTTCTGGAATCACTGAGTAAATGCTACCTACAAACTATATTTTTTCAGATTAATATTATGTCATGGAGACTTCCCAATTCATCAAGGTGGCTGGCTAAGATAACTTAAAAACAACACCTAACTTTTGTAATTAAAAACACCTAGAGACACTAGATAATACATAACAATTCTCCTTTCCATTCTCTGTATTTAGAGTTTGGGGTGTTGATAGCATTGCAGATATCAGAGATAAAGCCTTTGACTTTTGTGATATAATGAATGGGAATAGAGATGCCTGCACTCAGCCAGCACATAGAAAATAGGGCACATTCAAACAGTAGACTGATTTTTTTAAAGACAGAAAGGATAGGGAACTTTGCTATTCTCTAGGTGAAAACAGAAATTTCTCCTTAGAAATAAAGCACTATACTTATTCCTTGCAGGTATTTAGAGACTAAATATACATAATCAGCTTTGTAAGTACTTAAAATGCTTAAAATAATACATTATTATAAAGTAAGAAGTAATAATAAAATTCACCTTTATGCATATAAAAAGCCTCAATACATATGATGTAAAAGTTGACAAAATCATGATAAGTGAACAGATATTCCAGACAGACAGTTTAAAATACCTCTCTCACTGTGGGGAGGGGACAAGTTATTTAATGGATGTAGTTTCTGTTTCACAAGATGAAAAAGTTGTGGAGACTGTGTTCTGAAGGCGAATACGCTTAACACTACTGAATTGTATTTAAAAATGGTTAAAATTGTAATTTTATGTTGTATTTTGCCACAATTAAATAAAACTTCCCTCAGATACTGGTTGAGCAATAAACCAAAAACAAAATCTCAAAATAAGGATATTTGAAAACACTATTTATGAAAATTTTATAAAAAGGGTATTAACAGACCCTAATACTCAAAAATGACAAAATATACTTTCCTTTCAAGTTGATATGAAACACTTATAAAAATTGCTGTGTACTAGGCCACAGCAAGTATCAATAAATAATAATCATCGGGCCAGGCGCAGTGGCTCACCCCTGTAATCCCAGAACTTTGGGACGCCTAGGTGGTCAGATCACGAGGTCAGGAAATTGAGACCATCCTGGCCAACACGGTGAAACCCTGTCTCTACTAAAAATACAAAAATTAGCTGGGTGTGGTGACACGTGCCTGTAATCCCAGCTACTCGGGAGGCTGAGGCAGGAGAATTGCTTGAATCCAGGAGGCAGAGGTTGCAGTCTGCTGAGATGGCGCCATTGCACTCCAGCCTGGCAATAGAGTGAGACTCCGTCTCAAAAAAAAATAGTAATAATAATAATTAATATGATCATATTCTTAGACCACAATTTGACAACACAGATTTTGTTAACCAGAAGATCACAATACACTATACTTGGCGAAATTTAAAAATACATTTGAAATAAGAAAATAAAGTTATGTTTAGAACAGAAAGGCAATAAAAACACTACATATCAAAGCTTGAGGGTGCAACTAAAGCATTCTTTAGAAGGTGATTTGTATTTGTAAATATATTTATTAGTAAAGAGAAAGCCTAAAAAAAAAAATCAGTGGGGTAGGTAACTCCATCAGAAGGGAGACTCCTTACATGACTACAGAGTTGTATAAGAAAGACAAACAGCTCAAAATGTAGAAATAGCCAAATTATAAGGGAACCCAGTGCATGAGATCTTCTGCTTCAGGTCCATTGGGAAAGAATGGGCAACTCTAAATATTAATAGTACTGGGACATTAGTTACAGATGAGAAAAAATATAAAATTGGACCCCTGCCTGTCACTTGACACAAAAAAACAAATGTAAGTTCTAATGAGTTAAAATAAAAAATAAAAAACTTTAAAATTCAGAAAATATGAAGAAATAGTTTATGCCTTCCAGTGGACAAGGATTTCATACCCAAAACACAAAACAGTAAACTATGAAGTAAAACGTTTGTTCATTTTACAACAATAATATTAAAATTTTAGTTTATCAAAAGACTTTATAAAAAGGGAATAGAAGCCATTAGCAGAAAGAAGATGATTTGCAACACCTATGACAAAGGAGTAGTGTTTATGGAATATGAAGAATTTATACAAATCAGAAGAGAAACGAATACAAAACTGGACAAAGGAAACATATAACCTGGCATTTCATAAACAAAGAAAATCACATTACTTATAAATTTAACAAAGATGCTCCACCTCCACATGTGGAAGTCAAGAACAACTGAAGTTCAGCAGAACACCCTGAAGTCAAGATTTTGTCATGTGTGTATGTGTGTGAGAGTGTGTGTGTATTTTTTATGTTCTGAGTCTGCATACTTTATTGTATACTTTATGGACATTTTCCCATGTCATTAAGTTAAGAAAAAAGCATTGATGACTCATTCAACATATATTTAGAGAGTTGTTACCATGTGCAGTATAGTTTTCTAATTACTGGAGCTAGATGAATGAACGAAATATAAACAAAAATCTCTGCCTTCATGAAGATTCTATTCTGGGAAAGGCAGACCATAAACAAGAAAAATATAGTATATTAGACAGAGATGAGTGTTAAGAAGCAAAGTAAAATAGAAGGCTAAAAAGCACTGGTCGGGGGAGTGAAAATTTTGAAGTTCAATATGTGAGTAAAGTTCTAACTGAATCAATCAGCCATACATAGGAATATTGTACAATTCAATCATCTCTCCATAGTTCAATATTTAGGTATTTCTATACTTTGACATTGTAAAAAAAGAAAGTGAAAACACTGTCACATGTCTTTGCTAGTGTCTCCAATTATTACCTTAGAAAGGTTTCTTTTTTTTTTTTAATCTTTTTTATTTCTTTCTTGAGACAGTCTTACTCTTGTCGACCAGTCTGTGATGCAGTGGCATGATCTGAAGGAAGTTGCCAATGACAATAAGACAGTTCACTCAAATGTTACCTCTAGAGGCAGACAGTAATTCCTGCCACAAATATATTTTAAAATCCTAAATTTATTGTTAAAGATCTGGTAATGGTTAGTACAGTAACAGAGATGGAAGGGGAAAGAAACATATCAATGAGAAGAGATGTTTTTCTATAAACCATATAGACAAAGAGAATCAAATGTTCTGTTATATTAGACAACACAGCCACTCATGTAATCTCAATGTATGATTCTATACGGAAAGAGCAGCTGATTTTGGAAAACACATCCCCCCAAAAAGCTGTCTAAAGCAGTAGAAAGGAAATCTTTTAGCCACCAAGTTGTAAACTGAAGAGCTCCCCAAAGGCTCATGACATGTGACACTGTATCTGGTCCTAAGTCCAGCAGCTTGCCACCTAAAAGCCAGAGTCAAGAGACATGGATGGGTGGAAGGAAAAAATGGTTTTAATCAAGGTGTGAGAAGGGCAGGAAGGAAGATAAAGAGAGTGGATGACTAAAGTATATTTTTAAAACTGAGGTCCTTAGGTACAATACCCTTGAGAGTGTGGGGGAATAAGGCTGGAGGGATGACCAGCTTCAAAGGAGGCTGCTCACAGGGTTTCCTATGTGAGCACTACAATCTGCAGTTATGTAACTTGGAGGATTAAGGGGGGCTGGAAACAGGAGGATTTATTGAATGTCTGTTTTAGTGTTTTAGGAGTGGTTGAACACGGCCCCAGATGTCCATTTCTGGATAAAGGACAAAATGTTCATTTTCCGTAGAGGATAAAACAGAGAGTCTCTGGACTGGAGACCACTGAGACCAATTGAGGAAAGGGTACAATATTGAAAACAAAGCACACACTGAAAATTGAGATTCCCAGCTTTTCTCATTTCCAGCTTTTAGGATGCTGACAACAGGGCTTCCTTCCTCCAAAAAGAGAAATAAATAAATCAATAAATATTCATCTGTGGGGATTAGACCAGGTCAGTAAAGATAAGCCAAAAAATCCTGACATTGGCCTGGCACAGTGGCTCACGCCTATAATCCCAGCACTTTGGGAGGCTGAAGCGGGCAGATCACGAGGTCAAGAGATCGAAACCATCCTGGCCAACATGGTGAAACCCTGTCTCTACTAAAAATACAATAATTAGCTGGGCATAGTGGCACGTGCCTGTAGTCCTAGCTACTCGGGAGGCTGAGGCAGGAGAATCAGTTGAACCCGGGAGGTGAAGGTTGCAGTAAGCCGAGATCACGTCACTGTACTCCAGCCTGGTGACTGAGCAAGACTCTGTCTCAAAAAAAAAATATCCTGACATTAGGCATTTCCCCCAAAAATAGATCTAACAGCAAAATAATGGTCCTAGTGGTGAGTTTCTAACACTAAATAACTAGAGGGATTTCAGGGCAAGCATGTGGGGCTTTGACTAGTAAGTAAAGATATTTGATTTAAATCCTGGATTTAAATCACAATGTGAGTTCTGGAGATCTCACAGTGTGAGTTCTGGAGAGCTCTGAGCAGTGGAGAGATGGAAAGGGCTTCATGGGAGACTCATCCAGCAAGGAAAGAGGACTTTAGGAGTTGAGCCTGAAAGCAGGGAGCTCACTGCGGAGGTGAGAGGGGTTGGGGGTTGGGGGTCGGAGGGGCAGGGGGGATGGAGGGGAGGTTGGCATTCAGTCCACAGGGCTCCTGGGTTTTTCTGAACCTAGAGACTTCCTAAAATATTTAGTATTCCTGGGATTAATGTCTATTACCTATTTTCTGAATGGCATGCTTTGTAGTTCTTCTTATAGGAAAGTTCTTGTTCATTATAAGACAATTACGAACTTCCTGAAACTCTAAAGAAAGCTGAATGTTGCAAAGTAAGCTCATGGCTGAAAATACTCTTCCATTTTCAACAACCTTGTTATAAAACTCGGCAAAGAGAAGACTCTTAGTGAACACACAAAGGGGACCTGAATCAGGAGAAGCTCAGGCTCTCCCAGGAGCTCCCCTAAAGCTCCTGTAGTTTATGTAAGTCTCATAAACTTGTAGTTTATGTAAGTCCTGTAGTTTATGTAAGTCTCATAAGCTCCCCTAAAGTTTATGTAAGTCTCAGAGGAGCTTCCACAAAATGGAGTTCTCCTAGAAACAATCACTGACTAGTTGTTTTCTCTTAAAATATCAATTTCCTAACAGTAAGAGAAAAATTAAAACACATTTAAATTTTATAGAGTTTATTTGAGCATTTGGAGATTCTTTTTGTTTTCTTTTTTCTTTTCTTTTCTTTTTTTCTTTCTTTTGAACAGAGTTTCCCTCTTGTTTTCCAGGCTGGAGTGCAATGGCTCCATCTCGGCTCACTGCAACTTCTGCCTCCTGGGTTCAAGCAATTCTCCTGCCTCAGCCTCCTGAGTAGCTGGGATTACAGGTGCCTGCCACCACGCCTGGCTAATTTTTGTATTTTTCGTAGAGACGGGGGTTCACCATATTGAACAGGCTGGTCTCGAACTCCTGACCTCAGGTGATCCACCCGCCTCGGCCTCCCAAAGTGCTGGGAATACAGGTGTGAGCCACGACCCCCGGCCCATTTGCCCTAGCAGATTATTCTCTACTCATGTAAGGGTGGAAAGTATATGTCGTTCGTTTACTGTGACTCCTCCAGTTTCTTTTTTACAGAGAACCCACAAAGCTAGAAGATGGCTACTATATGAATTATGTGGGCTCTCCAGAGTTGCAAGTAACTATACCATAAAAAATTGAAATGCATGCTTTTCATTTAAATTGTCAAATTTCTTGCCATAAAGTTGTTCAGCATATATATTATTATAATCCTTGTAGTATCTCTAGGGTCTATAATAATGTCCCATTTTATATTCTTGATATTGGTGATGTTTTCCTTTTGCTAGGTGTTTTGCAGTTTTTAATAATCTTTTCAAAGCATCAGCTTTTGGCAGCACAGATTTTATTATTGGTCTGTGTTCCATTTCATTGGCTTTCATTTTATTTTTAATTTTTTCTATTTACTTTTAATGCTTAATATTTTATTTTCAAATTGTTAAAATTTTATAAAAATCAAAGGTGCATATAAGGCTTTGACTTTAACAAATTAAAGCAAAATGAGATTTTTACAACTTCTGCAATGCTAATTTAGTAATAAAATGTTTTTTATTAGCTAAAATATTTCTGCTTTTTTCAAGATGAATGATTTCCCAATGAAGGAGCTTTGATTCTAAGAAATTGTTCTTGCCTCTTCTTGACTAAGATTTTTAAATGATGAAATCAAGCACCATTCTTTAAATGTCTCATGTAATATTTACTATAGACTGCTGATAATCTTTTAAAGCAGCTAAGGATGTTAAAATGCTGCCTTTGAGGTAACCAGCCATTTTACAGGAAGTATGATACTATTTGATGTTTTAAGGATGTTAAAATTAATTTCAGTCCTTGAAAATATGTATATAGATATGTATATAATTTACATGAGAAAATAGCCTTGGTATTTCAAGAGGAAATAAAAATTGTGGTGCCAAACTGTGCTGGGTTTATTATCTATATTCCAGTTATGAATTCATGTTATTAAGGTCTTTTAATTCAAGAGATGAAGAAATAGTTTAAATATTTCACTCCAAGTGAATGCTCTGTCTCTTAGATGATTAAAGAAACAGAATAGTTCTTCTCTACTTTTTATCATAGTGACTAATACTAGCAAAGCACTTCAGTCCTTCTCTAGGAAAATCACACCTTGTTTTTCTACACGATTTATCTCTCAGTTATGCACATGTTCTATTTCCTGGGCAGGGGTGGAAGAGGAGTTGCTCTGGAGAGTCTCTGGTCTCACGGCAGACCCTGTGAGCAAGAAATAAACTTTGAGGAGGCCAGCCACTGAGACTCGGAGGGTTTATTTGCCATTACAGCACAGCGCATCTTATCCTGGAAAATGTACCACATGAACACAAACATAAAAAACAAGACATTTTGTATTTTAAAGATATAACTCAAATTAAAAACAACAAGCTTTTCTAACCTGATGTTAGTATAATCATTTGCAAATAGTACTGGAGATTGTGCTAGCGGCTGTAGTTGGGATGAGGGTCACAGCTGTGCTGCAGAAATATGACCTGGACCTTGGGTCAGGAGAAATCTTTGGCCTTAAGTCTCTTGGCCATCAGAGGCAACCGCAAAATCAAAGTGCACCAAATACTCCCATTCCTGCTGCACTTTGTGATGAGCTATAGAAATTCAGAAAACGCCAGCCACCCAGGATGTTGGTTGGACCTTTGCCTTCAGAAGGTTTGCCCATCTGGGTCATCATAGAGGAGATGGTGGCTGGACTGAGGCTCTGATAATCTGCTCCTAATGTTCATCTTTCTGGTGCAATGCCCATTCATCAGGACAAAGAGAGAAGGAGCCCTTTACTGCCTCTCCCTCCTGAGGGCCATGGGCTGTTAGGGCTGGCCTCCGTCATCGATGCAGTGTGCAGGTTATTATGGATGATCATCTTGGTACTGGGCCTCTCCTGCCTGCTGGGTCAGGCTTGGTGGATAAAGAGACTGGTTCACCACTGCAAGAGTCTTCTGGGCTGACATATGGTGAGTGAGGCATTTGATGGGTGTAATTCTGGTCTGCGGGACTTATTGCCATAAGTTGGTCAGTGCTGCCTGGTGGTGAATGTCTGCATCATTGCAGACATGATATTCTATATCTTTTCTGGTGCTGACCCTCTTCATACCCTGCAACAAGTTCCAGAAGTGGAAACAGTAAAACATCTGCCTCTCTGTCACCACCTTTTTTCTCTGTGATCATCTGAAGAGACTGTATGACATGAGCCTCTTCATCAGAGCTGAGCTGAGGCATGGAGACCTGTGAGGTCACCACATTGTGCTCATCTTCCTATCATTACTGGGCAGGACTTTCTCCTCTCCCTTTTCATCTTCCATGTCATCTTCAGTTTTCAGTGAGCCATCATGCCACCCTGCGGGCAAACACCCAGGAACGGAGGACATGGAGTTAGAAGTCAGTGCATGGACAGCAAGACCTTCCAGATGCATGAGCACAACGCAGCTCTCTGAACGGCACGATTTCCCAAAGGCGCTTTAGGATAACTTACCTGATTTTCCTCTTAGAAGAAACAGGTATCGGCCAGCTGGGATAGCGGTGGTGCTCCACGAAGAGACTATCCCACATGCTACATCAAGTTATACTGGAAACAGCTCCAGTGAAAGACTTTAGCTCCATAAGGAGAACTTATTAGTGGGATACATAGCATAGTTCTTCCCTGGGAGTCTCTAACCTGGTCAGCCCATTCGCACATTTAAAATTAGTTTACTAAAGACTGCGGGAATAAACCTCAGAAAACCAGTAGGTGCAGGAGAGGGGCTGAGGAAAGGGAGTTAGTTAAGGATAAAAGAAACAATCATTTGGACTCTCTCACACACATTCCATTTCCTGGTTTTATCTTTTTTGGTGATGAAATCAATGATAGCTGAATAAGGCTCACAGCTGGAGGCCTGAAATTCTAGATAAGAAATTTCATGCCAATTTTAATACAACTGGATAGAAAAACTAACACCAGGTGCCTCAAGCTTCACCTACACACACACACACACACACACACACACACACACATCAACTAGCTTACAATCCTTGCAACTAAAGCAAATCCAATTGCAGACAGTGCTGGACTCACTGGAAAAGAGCTGGTGATTGTTTCTCCACTGGGTGTCAGAAAGAAGCAAATTTGCACCCTTTGGGCTGGGCTGGTATTGGTTGATGGGTGTGGAGTCCTCTCCCAGGTCTCCTTTAGAAAAGCTTTGGATTCCAGGTATCACCTCGGACAGCATTTCTTCATAGAGGATGCTGTGTTTCCTTCTTACCTGATCACCTGTGGTAAGAAAGCCAAAGACTCCACCCTCTTCACCCCAGAACAGCCATAGAAATTCTCTGAGGCAGCAGGCTGACATTTCTAGTTAGCAGTTGCTTCTGCTTTGACTCAAGAAAGGTAAGTATTTCACTAGAGCTTATATTAGAAAATCTGGAGTTTGGGATTTTCTTGTTTTTCTTTCAGGGATGTGAGCACATACTACAGGAGAGCTGACTTTGAAGCTTCTTAGGTTTGTTTTTGTACTCAGGCCAAGCTGGGTCCCCTGAGCACTTTTCCATTGCTGGTAAGGAAGGCGAGTGCAAGCCTCTCTCTCACACACAGATGGACTTCATCGTGATGCTATAGAAATCTCCTAAAGGCTACAGTAACCAAAACAGCATGGTACTGGTACCAAAACAGAGATACAGATCAATGGAACAGAACAGAGCCGTCAGAAATAACGCCACATATCTGCAACTATCTGATCTTTGACAAACCTGAGAAAAACAAGCAATGGGGAAAGGATTCCCTATTTAATAAATGGTGCTGGGAAAACTGGCTAGCCATATGTAGAAAGCTGAAACTGGATCCCTTCCTTACACCTTATACAAAAATTAATTCAAGATGGATTAAAGACTTAAACGTTAGACCCAAAACCATAAAAACCCTAGAAGAAAACCTAGGCAATACCATTCAGGACATAGGCATGGGCAAGGATTTCATGTCTAAAACACCAAAAGCAATGGCAACAAAAGCCAAAATTGACAAATGGGATCTCATTAAACTAAAGAGCTTCTGCACAGCAAAAGAAACTACCATCAGAGTGAACAGGCAACCTACAAAATGAGAGAAAATTTTCGCAACCTACTCATCTGACAAAGGGCTAATATCCAGAATCTACAATGAACTCCAACAAATTTACAAGAAAAAAACAAACAACCCCATCAAAAAGTGGGCAGAGGACATGAACAGACACTTCTCAAAAGAAGACATTTATGTAGCCAAAAAACACATGAAAAAATGCTCACCATCACTGGCCATCAGAGAAATGCAAATCAAAACCACAATGAGATACTATCTCACACCAGTTAGCATGGCAATCATTAAAAAGTCAGGAAACAACAAGTGCTGGAGAGGATGTGGAGAAATAGGAACACTTTTACACTGTTGGTGGGACTGTAAACTAGTTCAACCATTGTGGAAGTCAGTGTGGTGATTCCTCAGGGATCTAGAACTAGAAATGCCATTTGACCCAGCCATCCCATTACTGGGTATATACCCAAAGGACTATAAATCATGCTGCTATCGAGACACATGCACACATATGTTTATTGGGGCACTATTCACAATAGCAAAGACTTGGAACCAACCCAAATGTCCAACAATGATAGACTAGATTAAGAAAATGTGGCACATATACACCATGGAATACTATGCAGCCATAAAAAATGATGAGTTCATGTCCTTTGTAGGGACATGGATGAAATTGGAAATCATCATTCTCAGTAGACTGTCGCAAGGACAAAAAACCAAACACCGCATGTTCTCACTCATAGGTGGGAATTGAACAATGAGAACACATGGACACAGGAAGGGGAACATCACACTCTGGGGACTGTTGTGGGGTGGGGGGAGGGGGGAGGGATAGCATTGGGAGACATACCTAATGCTAAATGACGAGTTAATGGGTGCAGCACACCAGCATGGCACATGTATACATATGTAACTAACCTGCACATTGTGCACATGTACCCTAAAACTTAAAGTATAATAATAAAAAAAAAAAAAAAGAAATCTCCTAAAGGACGCAGTGGCAGGACATACCCATCGTAGTAACACTACCCTTCACATTGGTCATTTGGCATAATTTCAACATTCATACTAGTGTATTTAAGACATTTTATAGTTATCAAGCAAATTTTACACTTTAATGCTAATAAATAATTTATCCTTCAAAATCTTATGTATACATGGGATAGATTAAATATGTAAGAAAGCATGATATATGTATGCTGTTCAACTATAATTAATCAGCACGTCTGACTAGACCTGAATATAGATAACCACTCATTTCAGTCATGAAGCTCCAGGTGGAGTAGAATTATGTGAAGAGCTTGCAGAAAAAGGATTTTGTTTGTTCGAATTTCTCTATTCAGCCAGATGCCAGCATTCATCTTGCCTGCACAGTCTGGTCTTACCTTCATGGTTTTTGTCATGCCCTCCAGCCATCTTATCTGAGGGCGCTCTGGTGTTTCTTCCATCCTCAAGGCATGGTCATGGACCCAGGTCAGGGCAAACCATAGCCTGCACATTCGTAGTCATGTCCTTATCTGCATCATGGCAATCTTCACATGACATGAGTTAGGACACCTCTGCATTTCTGTAATAACAGATCTCCCAGAACCCTCATTTTCTGGGCTTATACAGTTTGTTTAATGTCCATCAAGTTAATTGAATGAAATCAACTTTGACCACAGCCTTTGTCATCCATAGTGAGAGATAACTCAAGAGATACCATGTTTGATTTGGGTCCTTCCAGTTAAATTTCATTTTTACTTAAAAGCATGTGAAAGTACTGGTTCATTTAACAAAAGTGTCATCAACTAGTTTCCCCTGATATCTCCAGGGCACCCAGATCCCAGAGCAGGGTCCTGCTCCCTTCCTTCTCTCCCCGACTATGGAGGCGCTCTCCTTTCCTTCTCCCTCTGCCTGGGGAGCTAGCCTGAGCACCACATTGAATTCCATCAGACCCCAAGAAAGAAATCAAGAATGGCAACTGAAATTAGTCATGCTTGAAGCAGCACCTCCTGGAAGACCTATGAGTTTTGCTCAAGAAACTTTTGGGAACCAATAAAACTAAACTATAGTGGTGAATATATATACATATTTTTGAGCAGGATAACATTGCCAGGAAACTTGAATGTTACTCTTCAAGTATGGGATGTAGGGGGTGCATACAATAGGCGGCAAGAAGGTGGGTGCATTTATCTATGGACCACAGAGAATCCTCTTGTTACAAATTAGCAAAGCTTGGAGAATTTAAAAGATCGGTACATTGTACTGAAGAAAGGGAGCGAAGAGTCAGAAGCTTTGCTACTGGTTGCCTTGGTGTGCAATAAAATTGATTTGGTGCACATGGAAACAGTAAAACCTGAAAAACACTTGTGGTTTTGCCAGGAAAATGGTTTTAGTAGCCACTTTATCTCAGCCAAGACAGGAGACTGTGTCTTCCTGTATTTTCAGAAAGTTGCTAATGAAATCCTTGGAATCAAATTAAACAAAGCAGAAAAATAGAAGAGTCGCAGAGGGTGGGGAAGGCAGATATTGGAAACTACAACCAGGCCCCCAGAACTGTTACTCTTCCTGCAAGCTCTATGTCTGCATCTGTGAGAGCAGTTTTTTTTTAATTGATGGTTCTGGCTGCACCCCACCTCTGTGTGGGCCTGAGCGTGTTTGGAAACTTGTTTTACAGGCAACCATCTCTGTAGTTCAGTTAACACTTTCCTTTAGCTCACTTCATCATCAAGTGTTGCCTCACAGGCAAAGGCAGCTCCTAGGACTGGTAAGAATTCAATTTGGGGACCACAGTCTTTGAGTTCAAAATGGAAAGCTCATTCTCTGGAATTAGGCTGCTTCATCCAAATAGAATACTGGCTCTGTTTGTATCCTCCCCTCTTTTCTCCTTCATGTAAATACACAAAATATTGAATGGCTGCATGAAAGATGAAAAGTTTCCGAGTCTTCATCATCAGCCAGGATTTTGCTACAGCAGCTTCATTGTCCTAACTGAACTCATACATGGCAAGTCATACTTCAGAATGCAAGCATTTAAACACATAATATATTTTACCTACAGAAGGTCTTTTGCTATTTTGAGTGAAAATATATAAACCTGTATCTAACTGAAAATGCTTGAAATAAAGTTGTAATCAAATTTCTTTTATTTTTTTAAAAAGAGCCTAAATTGTTTACACCGTAGCTTGTAAAAATAGTATCAGATATTGTATTTTTACTATTGTATGATGGTCACTATGTACTATCTAACACTCAGGTTAAATGGCTTTATGAATTTTGATAAATGTTCCCCTATAGCTCCACATGTGATTTCTCTTGCAAACTGTGTAAGAATACTCCTAGAATGAGTTATGACAGATTGTTGGATCATTATGGATCAGACCATACCTGATGTTCAGATATTTTTTCTTCCACAAAAAAATTTATTTAAATGACTTTTTAAAAGTGACATAAACTAATTGGGCACACTGTAATAATCTCAGGCACACTGCCTGAGAACTGATGTTTCTGCTGCTTTTCCCTTATCTTGACCTATTTTTCAGCTATATGCCCTTTTTCATCTATAATTCAAGTGTATTCCTTTCTCTGGGCTAACATGGTTATTATTTCTTTCCATTTGTTTTCAGAAAACAAATTTTACTTCCTTACAATGAACTGAGCATGCTTATTTATTTTAATAAGTTGTCCCTGTATAATTTCATTGTGCTACCTTTTTTACTATCCATGTCTTCAGAAAATATTATTTATGTAAGAAAGATACTCATAATACTGATGTATCATTATATTAATCTTATTTGTAATCCAATCATTTTCTTTTCTATTTCTTAAATAAACTACACTAGAATTATGTCACAAGTAAAGTTTTGTAGATCACCATCTTCTTACTGTTACTTTGTAACTGGGGTATTCTGAAATAACAACATTATTGTAGCTTAAATTATTTTTCTGTTAATCAAAGATACATTTAATTAGAATTTTTTCCTTTTTGTACTCAAGTTCTACCACTCTTCTATTTTGCATTAGAGAGTTCTTAAAGAAAGCTGTTGATTGGATATAGTAAATAATTTAAAAATCAATGTTTAATATATAAGGTTTTTCTTACTAAAAAAAAATCACCCAATTAAAAGTGGGCTAAAGATGGGAATGGACATTTTGCAGAAATAAATAAACCACAAATGACCCATAAATTTTTTTTTCTTTTTTTTGAGACCGAGTGTCACTCTTGTCACCCAGGCTGGAGTACAGTGGCACAAGCTCGGCTTACTGCAACCTCCACCTCCCAGGTTCAAGCAATTCTTATGCCTCAGGCTCTCGAGTAGCTAGGACTACAGGCACACACCACCACACCTGGCTAATTTTTGTTTTTGTTTTTGTTTTTAGTAGAGACAGGGGTTTCACCATGTCAGCCAGGCTGGTCTCGAACTGACCTCAAGTGATCCGCTGGCCTCGGCCTCCCAAAGTGCTGGGATTACAGGCGTGAGCCACCAGACCTGGCCGATCTATAAACTCTTTTTTTTTCTTCTTATTCCTTGAAACTGCTCGTATTGCAAGTTTTTCATAGATGAAATATCGAATTGAGCAGATTCTTTTTTTCTACAAAATTATGGTATAAACTTGCTCAATTTTCTATCTTATTGCTAATACACCTTACAGGCACACAGTTTGTAAAATAAACCCCTTAAGGGCTGAATGCATACAGTGTGCTGCAAGGTACAAGAAATAAGCTAAAAATGAGCATATAAACCTACATCTGGACCAACACGATACTGAATGCTGGAGTCTGAGCAAAGAGGGAGTGATGAAAACAGCAAAGCTGGAAAAAAATGCTACTAATAATAATTTCTGAAAAGTCTATTAATGAAAACTTTTTCAAAACAGCCCAGGAAACCAGAAAGACAATGTTCTGTATGGAAACACTGTAGGAAGTTACAGTTTTGCATTCATAAGGTACTGTGGCTCCTGTTTTATGGGACAGTAAAAGCTTACCACAATCTAGAGGTAGTTTTTACTCTAAGAAGGATGATTGTATTACTAGACTGTGCCATGTAATATTATGCATGTGGTTCCTGTACTAAATGTAGCCCAAAGAGTCTGCTGCAATTTCGAAGAATCCAAACAAAAGCATAACCAAAGTTCAGGAATGAAAGCAAGGTACAACTGGCGAGTTTCGCATGCAAGGCCAACATACAAACCTGAATGCAACCAAATCTCAACTGAAAGGAAAAGAAACATTTTCTGAGTTAGGAGAAATTTGTGGAGATGCTCAGTATTGGAGAAGAGAAAACAAACAAAAAAGGCAGAGAAAAGAAAAATAAAAACACAAGTTACATTTGCATTTTATAATCTTACAACTGTCTGTTTCTAAAGTACTGTCTTCCAGCTAATAAAAGCATCTTATGTTTTAAGATTACAATGATGTTCTGGCCTAGGCTACCCCCTCCAACACCCCCAAAAAGTAAAGTTAATAAAACATGATTTTGCTGAGATCTTCCTCATGCTACCATAAGAGCACCATCTCCCAACTGGTAGCAGATGCTTCTCACGATATTTTTTGTCACTTGCCAACAAGGCAGAAAATACTCTGCCGAATGAAATCACTGGGAACATTCCAAGTTCAAAATTAAATGTTTAACTTATACGTAATACAAGTTATGTACAAGATCAGGAGAGGGGAAAAACCTGAACAAATCCTGGAACACACATAATGTATTTATGTTATGGGAAAAGGGGAGAGAACACTTCAAATATCAACATGTTCTGCGCCATTAACTCGTTCATGGCTAAACGGCCACACCAAATTGCATGTGAATGTTCGAACCTCTTGGATAACCGCTATAAATACTTTTTTTTAAAAAAAAGGAAAATGCAGAAATAACTACCAACAGTGTCTGAGAAGAGAGACTAAGTTAACATACATTGCATGTATTGCAGGCAAGGCAGAGGCAGCTTTTTAAAGCTTTTGCACAGACTTCACATAATCTTAAAAAAAAATGTAGGCCTTCACAAGATTTGACTTGCTGAAATCCAAACAATTTTGACTCACGAAAAGTCGTAAGACTTCAGCTGGAAAAAAAAAAAAAGCTCTAGCCTCAGACCAAAAAAAAACTTGGAAGAACATGATAATTAGATTAAACGAGCATGGCCAGGCTTGGAACCTGAATGTATTTTAAAGCAAAAGCTCAAAGGTGAGTGGGGAAGAGAACAACCTCTTTGGTAACAAGATGTACTATAATACCATGATATAAAAAAGGGTATGGTGAATATGTGAAAATGTACCTTTTACTAAAGCTTATACAATATACAAGTTCCTTGGTCCATAAAAACTATGTTAGATTTATGTCTTCTAGTTTGTTCAACTTGTATTCCAGCCACATTATTTACTTGTTGCCCACTTAAACAAAACCAAACAAAAACCAACCAACCAACCAACCAACCAACAAAACAGCTGAAAAAATTAATTTCTAATAGTTTGTACATTTTGATGTTTTTTTGTTTTGCTGTGGCTTCTGCATTTCATATCAGCACTTGCAGATAGATAGTGGGGTTTTAGAATAGTATCACCTGGTATGAAAAGTTTTCCCAATAAACCACAAAAGACTGTTCATTTTTTTCTCCTTTTTTGTCAACTTTCTGCTGCACTCAAGTCCGTTTAAGTCCTAGCAAAAAGACGGTAGTTAGGATACCACTGTTGGTGTAGATGATGTGACACTGGTTGAATTTGTGCTAGCGTTTGTGTAACTTCCCTCGCTGTTTGTGTTTAATTTATTAGGGGGCACGTGGCTTGAACTGGCTTGAAGGATTGCGCCTGCTACACTGCAATGTGGCCGCGGCCCTGCTTCTGGTGGGTAGGTAAAGGTAAGGCTGGTGGAATATATGATTCCATCATTTTGGACCAAAGTTACTGAAACCTGGACTGGTTGCTGGACCTATCTCCAACCTTCTCAGAATGCAGACACGTCTGGGACAACACGGAGCATACTCTCTCCACACCTGTACATAGCTTCAGCTTCTACATCCCCAAACCACACTCTTAAATTTGGAGTGATTCTGTCCTGTAGGTTCAAGCATTGCTTCATCCCCACCACCATTCAACTTAAGGCTCTCTACGACAGGTGTAGGCGTGACCAGGGCAAGGACAGGACCCATTCTCTCGTAAAATGTATACTTCGTCTTATGTGTGCTAATGATTGCCCAGGAAGCACCATCATTTATCATCTCTTTATTTGGTTCTTTTGGGCATGGAGTGGCCTGAAATTGAATTATTCTTTCTTGAGAAAGGCATAAGTACTTTCTTTCTGTATCCTCAAAGTAAAATGCACATTTATGGAGTTGTGACACAGGATCATCTGCATCCAATAATGTGGTCTGCTTATCAACTTTCCTAATTATCAATCTTGGGAGTGTCATGCCAGTAACTGAGCAAACAAGTTTGACTGTTTGTCCACAATGAATGTAGCCATCTCAGACTGTGAATTCTTCTCCTTCTGATCCATCATCACCCAAGAATAATGTAAAATGCTCCCCATTGCTGTGAACTAGCATGAAAATTACCTCTTTCTACGTGCAAGTATCTGGTACTAACTGTCTGGGATCGTAGTCGATTAAACAGAGCCACCTTTGTTCCTGAGGCAATGCATAAGTCAGCATTTTTCAATGACTGCTTCTTTTTGGAAGGTTTGGACGACTTGCTGAGGAATACACCAACGTCATCACCGTTGCCATAGAACATCTTTACAGACAACATGAAGTGCTTTTGCTTGTCTGAATCAGATATGCACAATGTTTTGGCTGTGCAATAGTTCTTTCCTTCCAAGTTTAGCTGCTGCATTTCTTGGTCACTATTTCCTATCCCAATAAATGCACATGGTTGAGACTCCTGTTCAGAACAACCATCGCATTTCATTTGTTATTTTATTTTCTTCCATCCACTGCCCATAAGATATACACAAGCGGGAGGGCAAAAAAAACTTTTTTCATTTCCATATGACTTCTGTACAACTTTTGCATGAAGGATAAGTACTATTTGATCTCCTTACCCTTTTAAATAATTTCACATAGCTTCCCTAGTAAGTCGTTTAAGTGGAGGCCGCTCACCAAATTTCCTTTTAATCCATGCCATGGTACCTCAAGAACATGTTAAGGTAAATAACAGCTTGGAACATTTCAATGCACCTCAAAACACCTCAGCCAGTGTATCTGTATCATTCTCCTTCGTTCTGAGACTGTAATCGTTCCAAAGAACTATAATGCTTCCATTTGAATGATAGTCTTATAATTTCAATGACGTTCCACAGGCTGTACAGGAAGCATGGCAGCATCTGCTTCTGGGGAGTCTTCAGGGGGCTTTTACTCGTGGCAGACAGCAAAGCAGGAGCAAGCAACTTACATCCCCACAAACTCTTAAATGATTAGTAATCAGAGACCATGATAACATACTAATTTTTATGTACTGGAACAACTAAAATTAAGAAGTCTGATAAGAGAAAGAAAATCCGATGTTACAAGCCTCTGAATATGATTCAATAGGAAGCACACTGCACCACCTTTGAAGTATTCTTGCCAAAAAAATATAAAACTAAAAGAACTTAAATCAACTTCTTGTTCTATCAGTTTATATGTGTTAAATTATACCATAAGGCTGCACTAAGCCAAACATAAAATGTGGGAAATTCTACAGGCAAATGACCTAGTTTTATCTGCAAATACATGGAGTCGGGTGGGAAGAAGATATTGTGATCGATTAAAACTGTAAAAGTTAAAGAAAGAGAAAAGAAACATGAAAAGTGGCTTAACAGTCAAAGACAGGTTTATTTTGGAGAATAAACCTGAGAGGGGCTTCTGGCCGATTTCGGTCAGGAACACTCTCTCTTACAGAGTAAGAGTATTTATTAGTGAGAGAGCTTATTACAGGCTTGGAATGTTTCTGTATGGGGGAGAAGTTTATGGCGGGGTTGGAATGTCTATGGTCAGAGGAGAGGTTTTCTTGGGGCTGGCATCTCTCCAGCTGGAGGGGAGATTATCTGGGGGCTGGCATGTCTCTGGTCAGGGAGGGGTTTATCCTATGGTTGGAATGTTTCTGGTTGGAAATGTCATTTGTGGTTTATGGTCATGCTGACCTTAGCCATTAGGCTGATTCCCTTTGGATTTAGGTGGTTTTTGATCAAGGGGAACTTTACAATGGTGGTACTTGTCCATGATGGTGATGCTCCTGCTCTGTCAAAAACCTCTGTCAACTGAATGCAGTGTGCATGGACTTGATTGGATTCTGATTGAAAAAGAGATCTGTGAGACAATCATGAAAATTTGAACACCAAACATTAGATGATATTAAGGAATTACTGTTAATTTATTTAGTTGTGTTAATGGTAGTACTATTATGTATTTTAAAAGTCCTTTCCCTTAAAGATACATAGCTATATATTTAAAAATGATATAATATGATGTCTGGGGTTTGTGCTAAAATTATGCTTGAGTGCGTGTTTGTGGGAGGGATATATATGAAATTTTAAGACTACTCCATATAGTTATAATTATTGAAGTAGAGTGTAAGGAATACATTGGGTTTTATTACTTTTGTCTCTACTTTCGTGTATGTTTGAAAATTTTCATAATAAAAATTGTAAATAAAAGTCTAATAAAAATCATAGTTTTAAAAATTAGGATGAAAAATCATAAATAACAAATAAGATCTAATAAAAATATTGTACAGTGTCATAGTGTAAAAGTATTTTATGAAGACACATATTGGTAACTGTATTTTAAAACTCCATAAATTGAAAAGTTCAACAACCATACTGTAACCTCCTGATGGGTTCTTCCTGCCTGCTGCACAAAAAAAATCAATTCACAGAGACCAGGGCATTGCAGTAAAGGAACAATTTAATTGATGCGAAGCCAGCCACACCACACAGAATATGGAGTTATTAAATCAAACTCATCGAAAGCTTGTAGGTTAGGGTTCTTTCAAAGGTAATTTGGGGGAAGGGATGAGGGTGGCTAGCAATGGACGCTTTCTGTTGATTGTTTGGGGGGTGCAATCTTAACGTGGGAAAAGATCCTGCTCTGTGCTGAATGGCTTCTGCTTCTGCATGGGGCCACATGAGCAGTTGGTGGGTTCAGAAGGCGCCGTAATTGGTGCCAAACATGCAAAATAACTGAAAGGCTATCTCAAAAGGCCAATCTTGGGTTCTACAGTAGTGATGTTATCTGCAGGAGTAATTGGAAAAGTTGTATATCTCGTGACCTCTGGAATAATGGCTGGCAGTCTTTTATGTCTACACCTTTGCTGAATTCAGGCTCTTCTCCTAGCCTGGTGGTCTCTCATTAGCTTTATAAAGGTGGTTGAGTTTTGGAGAAGGAATATTATCGTTTAAACTGTAAACTACATGTCTCCCAAAGCTAGCCCATCCTAAGCCCAGTAATAATTAAGGCAACATGAAGGTAAAATATAAAAGGGAATTTGGCTATATTAGATCTTCCCTACTGCCACGATTTTCTCACAGTTATAATTATTGCAAACACAGTTTCAATACGAGTTGTTTTTCAATTCAACCTCTGGCTTTCTAATTAAAAACGATTAGTTAAACACATGTGCATCTTCCTATTCTACCAACATCCTACTGAAATGACCATGTGATGGACAAAAGCGAAGATACGTGTCCATGCTGAGAACAGGATGAAAAACCTTCAGCAGACTAGAGGGCAGGAGATGTGAACACACCGTGATGTGTAGCCCGAACGATGCAAAGAACAGAGTTGAGGGTGAGATAGAAACCCCTCACAAAAGAAAGACACAAACCTCGAATCCCAGGCATCACAAGCAACTGCAGTGCTATTAAAACAAACCTAGAATCCCAGGCATGCATCACAAGCAACCGCAGTGCTATTAAAACAAACCTAGAATCCCAGGCACGCATCACAAGCAACCGCAGTGCTATTAAAACAAACCTAGAATCCCAGGCACGCATCACAAGCAACCGCAGTGCTATTAAAATAAACCTAGAATCCCAGGCACGCATCACAAGCAACCGCAGTGCTATTAAAACAAACCTAGAATCCCAGGCACGCATCACAAGCAACCGCAGTGCTATTAAAACAAACCTAGAATCCCAGGCATGCATCACAAGCAACCGCAGTGCTATTAAAGGGCTGTTTATGGATCAGCTGGGCCAGTCAGCTTCCCTACCTCCCGTCCTGCAACTCCTGGCAGTAGCTGGCAGCAGTTATTTAAAAGAGACCAGCCAAGCCGGTTCCTGAGTGAGTCCAACCACAGTCAGCCCACGACCAGCCTCGTGGCTCCCAATCTATGGTACTGAGGGTCACGTTCATTAATTACATTTCCAATGAAACAATAATTGCCTTTAGTAAACTACAGGAGCATAAGTAGAAACGATATTGTAGTAAATGTCTCATATCATTACTTCTGCCAGAAATACCTCTGCCCTTGCATTTTCAAAAGATATTTGCTGCATCCTTTTCTGAAATATATTTTTATAATCCCAATTCCTTCAAAACCTAACTTTATTTTATTTATTTATTTATTTGAGACAGGGTCTCTTTCTGTCACCCAGGCTGGAGTGCAATGGTGCCATCTCTTGCTCACTGCAACCTCGGCCTCCCAGGTTCAAGCGATTCTCCTGCCTCAGCCTCCTGAGTAGCTGAGATTACAGGCACCCGTCACCACACCCAGCTAATTTTGGTATTTTTAGTAGAGACGGGGTTTCACTGTGTTGGCCAGGCTGATCTCGAACTCCTGACCTCAGGTGATCCAACAGCCTCGGCCTCTCACAGTGCTGGGATTATAGGCGTCAGCCACCTTGTCCGGCCCAAAAACCTAACTTTAATTATTTCCCTAGCCACTATACTGATTATTTTATTTAGTGCTTTTTTACACCATTACATATACATATAACGAAAACTGGCATCTTTTACATATTTATTTATTTTTATCCTATTTTCCTCTAAAAACTATTAAGGCAACTTCCAAAATATATTCTACATAATGAGATTAATAAACAAGCAAAGTAACTAAATCAGTAAGAAAATCTAGCTTGGATTGGTATGAGTTAAAAAATAAATACACAAAATATATCATGATATTTGGTGTAATATCCAACCCCCGCCCGAGAGGACACGGATGCCCGGGTCTGAAGCCATGGCTGGGCAGCTGCGGTTGCGCCTGGGACTGCAGGGCTCCTTCCCCACCAGCTCAGAGGCGGGCAGGGCTCCTTCCTGCCTGTTCTCAGCTCCCGCCGGCTCCACAAAGCGCGCGGCTCTGCGGCGCCTCCCCTGCTGCAGCCGGCATCTTGGCAGCAGCCTCTCCAGATGGGCGGCTGCGGCCATCAACACCACCCAAACCAGTAATGTGGTTCAGCCAGTTCTGCCATCCCACCCAGGAACAGAAGGCAGCAAGGAAACCTCACTTTGATCCACCTGTGATTCCATCTCCAACCTGACCAATCAGCACTCCCCGCTTCCTGAGCCCGTGCCATATTATCCTTAAAAACTCTGATCCCTAAACGCTCGGGGAGACTGATTTGAGCAATAATAAAACTCCAGTCTCCCGCCCAGCTGGCTCTGCAAGAATGACTCTTTCTCTATTGCAATTCCCCTCTCTTGATAAATCAGCTCTGTCTAGGCAGCGGGCAAGGGGAACTTGTTGGGTGTCTGTGTGTATATATATTATATATTATAATATATATTATATATATATAATATAAATTATATATATATAAGCACTCACATACACAAATATATGTAATATTTGCAACTGGAAGTAGAACAGGACCTCCTAATCCAGAGACCAGCTCCTACAGCATCAGGAGTCAGCAGCTCCCTGCCAGGTGGAGCCTCCGTTGTGGTCATACTATTGAGGGGGCCCCCACCTGAACACCAGATCCCACCCCTGATTCAGCCATTCCGCAGATATTTATTCAGATGTTCCAGGAACTATTCTAAGGGCATCAAGTGCTGTTCTTGTCACAGGCAAAGAAAGTCCCAAAGGGAAGGTGTCTCTTCCCGCGGTGCCTGCCCCACCTCCAAGCCTGGCACCTTTCGAAATTTATCTTAGGATATTTCCAACAGGTGTTGCTCTTCTTCAGCTTTGTCCTGGCATAATTTTATCTCCCAGGAGCCTTCATTTTCTTCCTTCATTGATCCTACATGTGCTGTCGCTAACAGGAATTCCTCAGAGTTCGTAGCCTTTGGATAGTGTGGTTTCACGGTTGTCAACACTGATATGTTTATCTATACTTTGAGCTTCGTGTAGTTTTCATTAAGATTTTGTGAAATGCACAGGATGATGTAGGCTAGAATGGTAGGTTCGATTAGCTATGTTCCTTGATGATTTCACAGTGTTATATTTAAATAACCAAACTATTCAGATTTATGCTTCTATGATAAGAGATTTCAGTATTTTTGAATCAAACCATTTTAAGGGTATTTTTTTTAAATGAAACACTTATTTACTTAAAATGATTACATAACTCTCCCCTTGCATGGCACATTTTAGGCAAAATTAACAGCATATTCCTAAAACCCAGCTTACTAAATTGCTTCTCTTTATAGCTTTTTTTTTTTTTAACCCAGGAAGAATTTCTAATTGGAAGCTTTAATCGTAGTGAAGTGTGTACTAGCCAAGGAAGGCAATAAATTGAAAATATGCTGTTTAATTTTGTTGTTGTTTGTGTGGCTGGAGAACACTACAGTTTTATTTCTATTCATAAACCAGTGCTTGCCAGCCAGGGCTGTTTTTGCCTCCAGGGAAGAAAATGTCTAGAGACATCTTGGGTTGTCAAAACTGGGGGTTGCTACTGGCACTTAATGAGTACAGGCTATGGATGCTGCTAAACATGCCATCGTGCACAGAACAGCCTATACCCTCTCTTCTCCTCTGCAAGAAGAATTAAAAATTATCTGACTCAAAAGGTTAATACTGCTAAGATTAAGAAACCCTGCCATCGACCAGTGGAAGTAAAAATTGTAAAGATTTATTATTTCAAATCTATACAGCTTTACCTCACGAGTTTTACTTTTTCTAATTCTCTTTAGGGAAGTTTCTCTTCCCTCTCATTTTCCAAACCAAGTTGTGATTTTTGGCATGAACTACTCCACCCCCACAGCCCAGATTCTGTGCTATAAGATGTTGTAGATATGGGCTCCATGCTTGTAGTGGCGAACTTCGAGCCCTGTCACATGTCCTGCTACCCCAGACCACTCCACCACATGACCTGTGCATACACTCTTCCAGAATATAAAACATCTTCCTTGCATAAATACTTCCAAGGAAAAGCTGGCCACACTCTGACTACTTAAATCCCTTGAAGTTTTGTTCTATAAAAAACATAAATGGTGGTTCAGCTGGCAGCATCCTCAGTAACACTCTTGATATTTTCTACCCTCTAATTTTCTCCGTCTGTTTGAGAGAACACACTTTGGGTTATCTAGGGCCTATGCCAAAGGAGGCATTATGGGTAAGTGTGGCTCAGCCTTCCTCAACAAAAAATTACCTTTCAATTCAGGACAGAAGCTTATGATATTAAAACTCATGTGGTTCCTCGAGAATCTCCTCAATACACTTTCCTCGTGAGCCAGGGGTGAGGGTAACTGGCAAAGCAATCAGGTCTTGGCGCCAACAAAATCCCATTTCATCCCCGAAATACAAAGCCCATCAGGACATGATATCTGTCTGTATTACTTCCTACTATATAATCCCCAGTAACTAGAACAAAGCAGTTAAACAATATTCAACAGTCAGAAGTATATTTATCATATGCTGCTAAAAATGCCCTCCATTTTCTAGCTCTCTGATCAGTTAATATGTGCACATTTAAACTACTTCACAGCATTGGATTTGTTCTATCTGTCTGTATGGACACAATTGTGCTGCTGACAATTTAGTCAAGTGTTTCATCTCTATGTAGACAACAGTCATGTAAGAATTAATGAGAATTCCCTAACATCATGGCGGCAGCTGGCAGCCATTGTTCTGAAAATTTCTAGCTCTGAAAAATTTTAGGCCAACCTGTTTACGGTAATGTTTTAGTTTAAAGAGCTTGGAAATGGGGTTTCCTGGGATGTATTGGAATAAACCATGTATTTTATTCTCAGTTTTGGGAGACATCTGCTTTCCTTACATTCCCCAGGCTACCACCATCCAAAAGCAGAAAAGCCATTTAGGGAACCAAGAGTTTTAGTCAAGGTATTTAACTGTCATCAGAAATAAAGAAAACAAATCACCTCTACAGCCTTCTGGGTTGATTTTTATAAGGTGGTTTGTCTTCATTCAGTAGAAAAGAATAATCTTAACTTCAGGTCACTGGCAGGTCAATAAAAGCTCTAAAGCTAAATTTTCACCAAAATCTCAGTTGAGATAAGTAATATTTAAGGATTATTTGGAAGAATAGTCTCCACTGATTTCTGTAATAACCAGAGATTTAATACTTGATTAATCCAGACCATCATATAACTCCATACTCAAGCCATATTGTCTTGATTGCCCAAGAAATTGCTTTTAAGAAATTGTCATATATTTATTGTCCAAAACGTGTTTATTATAGGGTTATTGTTGAAGACAATGTCCCCTTTATCGCTTGGTGACTCCAATTAAAGGCCCCAATAAACATTGCTCTCAGACTTGATTTTGACAACAAAACCTCTCACATAAAATACTGAAAGTATGAATGTTAGAATTCTTTTTTATTTCCAGGAAGCTGAGATACAAATATAGAACCAAAAATTCAGTGACATAGATCTTTATCATATCTTGCATAGTCCTCTGAAATAGGAAGAAAACATTAAATTTTAACTTTTGACTTTAGGGTAAAAAATCACTTTTATACAAATCAAAAACAAACAAGAAAAGAACCCCATTCAAATTATAAAGATAAAGGCTGACAAAATTGACCATAATAAAATAAAATTTCTGTGCAACAAGACACTGGGAATAAGTTTGTAAGAAAAGCTAGTGGGAACAAAAAGATATTTACAACATTATTGAAGATATAAAGATTGATATCCAAAATAAAAACCTCTTATTAAACAGGAAAGAAAAAGTAAACGAAAGTACAAACAGATTAAGAAGAGAAAACATGGCTGGGCGCCATGGCTCACGCCTGTAATCCCAGCATTCTGGGAGGCCGAGGCAGATGGATCACGAGGTCAGGAGTTTGAGACCAGCCTGGCCAACATGGTGAAACCCCGTCTCTACTAAAAATACAAAAATTAGCTGGGTGTGGTGGGGGGCACCTGTAGCCCCAGCTACTCGGGAGGCTGAGGCAGGAGAATCACTTGAACCCAGGAGGCAGAGGTTGCAGTGAGCCGAGATCATGCCACTCCAGCCTGGGCAACAGAGCAAGACTCCATCTCAAAAAACAGAAAAAGGAGAGAGAGAAAACATTAATGACTAACAAATGTATCTAAAGATTCTCAGACTCATTAGTAGTCAAAAAAGTGTACATTATAGCAATGATGAGAGTGCAATTCTCTTTATCTGAACTGGTAAACATAAAAAAGTCAGACAAAATCAAGCATTACTGAAGTGACGATAAAGGAGTTATCTGGTGATGCTGGTGGGAAGATACAGTGGCTGTGCGAGGTGATTCTACAACATGACTTACAGGCGAGTACTCATGCGCACCCTCTGCCCCAACGACCTGACAGCTCTTCCCCTGCCGTCTTCCATGGTCCACACAAACATGCATGAGTGTGTCCTGAGCAGCTGCACCCTCACCTTTGTGCATCACAGCAGGGTCCATCTGCTCTGAGTTCTTATGACATGACGCTATTCTCAGTGTCCTGGTGTGTTCCCGACACTGTACAATGGCTCCAGTCAGTCCTACTGCTGCCTGGAACAAAGGGAAACTTTGGTTATATAGTGTGTATTTGCATAAAGACCGTTTTCAAAGAGCAAGAAGAATATAAAAGAAATAAATCTGTGCCTGTATATAGACTCCCTAAAGCTGTCCCTGGCCTCCAATTTAAAAACATCTAGAATCTAGCCAGGCCCTTGCCTTTCCTTGAAGCACACTTATCTGCCTAGAATTGGGTGTAAATAATTTTGCTCTATTTCCTGCCCCACGATTCTGAAGAGCTGGCTCAAATGTACCCAAACTCTGGTACACATTTTTCAATGCTGCCTGTTACAGGACAAAAAAACTGAGTATTTTCTTTCAGACCCTCATACACTTTCCACATTGAAAATGTGGGATATTCTGTATTTCCACAAGCAGTTCTTTCTGTCTCCTCTGTCTCTCTCCTATTGTTCTTGAAACCCCTACTCTCTCACTCTGTGATTTGTCTAAATATAATAAAGATATAGGTACAAGAAATATTTTACTTTCCTCTTAATTCTACTATGAGAAGAAAGCATTAAGTTCAATGATAAAGGGCAGTTGGTAATTGACATTAGGTGTAGGGAGAAAGGCACTGGTAGGGATGAGGCAAACAAGAAAGTCTGTTTTCCATATAAAGGGTGGAACAGTTTCTCAGCAATTGCTGAGATCAAGGATAAGCCCTACGGGTTTGGGCAGGAAAGAGGACTCCTATTACTCTGAGAGAATGCAGAAATCTCTCCGTTTTGTTGTTGTTTGTTTTCTCTGAGCCCTTGTGATCTGGCCCCCAAGAATTCTTCTGGTGGCAGCACTAGGTGGTGCCTAGGAGAAACAAAACCCTGAGGCCAGGGCATCTTCCTCTCCAGTTGGTGTAGTTGTGATCCCAAGAGGGTGATGCAAACTTTTTTAAGTCTTTTCTCATTTTGCCACCTGTCACCTGGCTCCAAACATGGGTGCAGCCATGAAAAACTGTAGCAGAGTACAGTAATCAAAGACCCAGCATTCTGGCCAGAAAACAGAAAAGAGGAGCTCCAGGGAACCAGAAAATATTGGAGACATTGTGGAGAGGAAGGAGTATGAGAAAGTGACACCATAAAGTTTTTAATGAACTGAGCACATCCTCAAGCTGCATGTGTGTGGATCTGCTCCTAATTAGTTAACCAAACATTTTGAGAACGAAGCTAGCAGATTATCATCCAAGTTCCACACTGACCACCAGGACATATCTGAAGAAAACTGGAAAGGCTTTGAAAACTCAACTGATTGTTGGAACCACAGCTCACAAAACAGAGATTGGAACTTGCAGCTTGAATGTAACAAGGTCAATTGCTTCTAAAACAAAAATAGCATCAATCCGCCTAATATTTTATGAAGACCCAGAGCCTAAAAACTTAATGTGCATGACACCATCCAAAATTACAAAAAACCAGATAAACTGCACCCCACATGAGAAAAGACAATCAGTACTAAGTAGCTACCAATACTGAGAAGAAACAGAAATTTGAATTACATCACAAGGATTTTAAAGCAGCTTTTATAAAAATGTTCCAACAAGTGGTCGCAAACACTTTTTTTTTTTCCCTTGGGACGGAGTCTCACTCTGTTGCCCAGGCTACAGCGCAGTGGCGCAATCTAGGCTCACTGCAACCGCAGCCTCCTGGGTTCAAACGATTCTCCTGCCTCAGCCTCCCAAGTAGCTGGAACTACATGCATGCACCACCACATCCAGCTAATTTTTGTATTTTTAGTAGAGACAGAGTTTCACCATGTTGGCCAAGATGGTCTCGATCTCTTGACCTCATGATCTGCCTGCCTCAGCCTCCCAAAGTGCTGGGATTACAGGCGTGAGCCACCATGCCCGGCTGCAAACACTTTTATACCAATGGAAAACTAGAAGTATCAGAAAATAAATAGAAGATGTAAAAAGGAACAAAATGAACATATTAGGACCAAAAAATACAATAACTGACATAGAAAATTCTAAGTAAGCTTTTTATTACAGTAAAACTAAATAGGTAAGAATCTGTTATCGTAAATATAAATCAAGAGAAATTATCTAATCTGAACAATAGAGAGAAAGAAAGATGAAAAAGTCTTGATTAGAGCCTTAGAGACTTGAGGAACAATGACTAAAGTTCCAACATACATGTCATCTGAGTCTCAGAAGGAGACAAGGAAAAGGAGCGCAGTGCTGAAAGAATTTTGAAAACCTAACAGGAAAAATTACCCAAATTTGGCAAAAGGCAAACATTAATTGAACTAAAAGGAGAAATCAACAAATGTACAATTATGATTGGATAACTCAACACTCCTCTCTCGCTAATAATTAGTGAACATTTGAAATTAATTGATGGTAAGTTTGATTAAGTCTGAGATTTTTTAGCAGTATTGTTTATCACATAGAATTAACAGATCATTTCCGTATAGCAGACAAAAATGCATTCTGAGCCATATGTAATAGTTCATCACACAAAATGTTGAGTTAATGCCAGTCAGAATGTCTTTCTTCTTCCAGTACAGGGATTACAAAATAATGGCAAGACCTAAGGTCATGTATGCAGTGATGCACCAAGTACCTTAAATAATAGGACATGAGATTGCAAGCACAATGCAGTCACTATGAATGAGAAAATTATGTAAGAGCTCAAATTCATGTGTTGAGGAGGCTTCTGAGAAGCCTTGAAGGATATCTGGCCAATTCAGCTCTTACTGGGTTAGACTGTTAATTGTCTTATTGCCTTAACTCTCATCAAAAAAAAGCTGCTCTGCAGGCTTTTTTTTACTGTGGGAAAGTGATTAACAACACCCCAGCTAGAAAATTCTTCCTGATGTCTGTCCTGAGTCTCTCCTGATCTAACAAGCAAGGATGTACAAGAACTTATCAACTCCATCATCAATTACAAAAAAAATTAAGTTGTCATAATCATGGTATATGATTTAAGGATTTACTAAAATGAAATGGTAGTCAAGCTATCAGAGGATGGAGGAACCTCCGTTTCACCATCTGGTTGTTCCTCTTTGTTCCCTTTAGGTTAGTCTGAGCCAAAAGACCCAACACTAATCACAATGCTTTGTCCATTTCAGTAGGCATAATTCCTTACAACAACAAATAAAATAATTCCTAAGCATTTATTTCATAAAATAAATGTATTAGATATTTTGTCCTCACAAAAATAAGAGATAGAGTCTACTCAAAACAGTGTTTTGTGTACCATTTTCATAAATTTCAAATTAGAATGTAAAGTTTATCATATGTCTTCCATTTGTTAGGATAGTGTTAGTAACATTTACAAAATCATTTTCTTTCTCCTGTACTTATTTGACATAAAATGTATCATTCTCTGAGAATATAAGATGAAATCATTCCACAGAAGAATTACTTATATCCAGAGTTATTTATGTGTAATAGTACTCCATAAATTCCCTTTGAGGGCCTTGTTCCATTCAGCAAGAAGAATGTCTCGATGCTAGGCAAAATTGTATGTAAGTTAAAAGCATGAAATTTGAGGCTGGGCGCGGTGGCTCATGCCTGTAATCCCAGCACTTTGGGAGGCCGAGGCGGGCAGATCACGAGGTCAGTAGCTCAAGACCAATCTGGCTAACACGGTGAAACCACATGTCTGGCTAGACATGTGCCAGGCATTGTCTAGGTGTTGGAGAAACTAAGACTGACTTGAAGGAGATATTTACTTAAAAGAAATAGCTGTAATGGGTATAATTTGCAGACAGGGAGAACCCTGTGTCAAAGAGAGTAATTGGAAAACTTCATTTTGAATATAAAGGGAAAAAACTTTTCTGAGTTCATAAAAGAATTATTGATATCATCAACAATAAAGAGCATTTGCTAATATTTATATTTCCTATTATACATACATATATTTATATAGATTTCAGCTAACAACTGGGCCTTGGTTCTACTATGACATGTTGCTAAAAGCATTGATTATGTAAGTTCCTGTTATATGCAGTGTTTGCATGAGATAAAACTTTAAGACAAAAAAATCTGCTCAAAAAAGTGCCTTGGTCTTCGTAGCTTATTCAAGACATTTATTTTATATTCTGCAGACTGTGGAACATCTGTTTATTAATGCAGCTTTATGATATGTTGTAAATTGCCTTAACATAAAATATGAAATTGCACATTCGAGCCCAGATTTTCCTTTCATCCCCTTGTGTTCAGCTTGGCAAAAGGCTGATACTGCCAAAAAAAGAAAGAAAACTTTGTTCAAAATTGAAGTTAATACTTTCTTGGAGAAATAACTACTAACTAAAGGCAAATACTTGATGAGACTATTTTAATGTATCTATTGTCCTCGTTATGTAGGATACAATTTCTTTCTTTAACATATGATGATTTTATTTCAAAGCCATTTTGACTGAATGACTTTCAAGGTTATTTTGCAAATCATAGTAATTTAAATACTTAAGGAAGCTAGTCAAAAATTTGAAATTAATTGATGGTAAGTTTGATTAATTCTGAGACTTTTAGCTGTATTATTTATCACACAGAAGAGAAGGTCATTTCTATATAGCAAACAAAAATGCGTTCTGAGCCATATGTAATAGTCCATCACACAAAATGTTGAGTTAATGCCAGTCAGAATGTCTCTCTTCTTCAAGTACAGGGATAACAAAATAATGGCAAGACCCAAGATCGTGTGTGCAGTGATGCACTAAAATACCTTGAATAATAACAGATGGGGCCGGACGCAGTGGCTCACGCCTGTAATCCCAATACTTTGAGAGGCCAAGATGGGCAGATCACAAAGTCAGGAGATCGAGACCATCCTGGCCAACGTGGTGAAACCCCGTCTCTACTAAAAACACAAAAATTAGCTGGGTGAGGTGGCAAGCACTTGTAATCCCAGCTACTTGGCAGGCTGAGGCAGGAGAATCGCTTGAACCCAGGAGGCGGAGGTTGCAATGAGCCGAGATCATGCCACTGCAGTCCAGCCTGGCGACAGAGTGAGACTCCATCTAAAATACTACTACTAATAATAATAACACATGAGATTGCAGGCACAATGCAGTCTGTGAATGAGAACATTATGTAAGAGCTCAAGTCCATGTGCTGAGGAAGTCTCTGAGAAGTCTTGAAGGATATCTGGTCAATTCAGCTGTTACTGGGTTAGACTCTTAATTGTCTTATTGCCTTAACTCTCGTCAAAAAAAAAAAAAAAAAAAAAAAAAAAAAAAAGGCTGCTCTGCAGGCTTTTTACTGTGGGAAAGTGATTAACAACACCCCAGCTAGAAAATTCTTCCTAATGTCTGTCCTGAATCTCTCCTGATCTAACATGTGTATTCCTAGTTCAGCTTCCCTCAATGGAAACAAAGAAGAATTGCTTAAAAGGGAAATTATTCTATGGCTTTTGTTTCCACAACAAAACAGGAGATAATGTGCCCTATTTTGTAAAACAAATTATTTCACTGAAAACTCTTTTTGAAACCTCTACTCTGAGCTATGTTAAGTTGTTTAGTGAAATTAAACCCGCTTCTTTGTAGATCTTCTGACTACAAAATTCTGGCTAAGTTGATTCATTTATTCTCTGCCTCTTTCTTTCCCCTCCTCTCTTAGTTCCAGCTGTATTGCCGAGCCCTACGAAGGTGCTGTCCTGGGCTGCTGAGTTCTCCTGAGCTGCAGCAAGGATGGGCCAGACTCAGGGCAGGTACTGCCGAATGACAGTGAGCCCTACTTTCTGGGGGTTCTCTGTTTAATTAGGTGAGGCTGCCTTTAGTCATATTATCACACCAGGGAACTGAGGCTCTCAGTCTGATGGAAAATAGCAGAAGTCTACAGGATGGTTATGTAAAGAGGCAGGACTGAAGGGTGAGGGAAGGCTGCCCTGAGATTTAACTGTTGAGCCTTGCAAGACAGGACAAGGACAAGATCAGCATAAAGAGGTGGGTGGAGGGGGGAGGGTGGGTAGAGAATTCTAAACCAAGGTCAACACAGTAGTTCTTGTGAAGAGAGGAAGCAGGGAGTGAATGAACAACTGAAAGAGGGCCCACAAGACTGGGATGCCAAGCAAGGGAGAGGAACAATACCTGGCCCCGCACTGGAGGGCACAGTGAACCAGATTCCACTGGCCAAGAGTCACTCGTGTAGGTGTCTCTGAGCTAGGAGATGTGTACTAATTCCTAACAGGAAAGAGTTTAGGCCAGCCTTGGCCATCAGAGAGGATGAAAGAAAAAATTTGTCTTATTTATGGAGCTAGCATAAGAGGAAGCTAGAGCTTTACTAAATGTGAAAATTTAAGTTGATGCATATTCTACATCCTGAACACCCAGTGACAAACTGATGTTCCAATATCTGTTTATACAATGTGTGTGTTATCATTACATTGGCAAAATGGATGATATGTTTGCCTTATTTCAAATCACTAAGTTTTGTATTATGGTGATATACTCATACTGCTTTCTTATCAACTCAGAAATCCATTATACAAAATCCATTTTTTATGGCCATCTAAATCCTTTATTCAATATCATCAGCCTGGGACATGTTAATATATTTCTGCTAGACATACCACCCAGACTTCAAATGCATAGGACACTAAGCATATAGTGTTAGCAGCATGTTTTCCTTTAATAAAAAGACATTATTTTTGGAGGCAGTTTTACATTTACAAGAAAATTGAGCAGACAATACAGAGAGTTCCTTAAACCCTCCCTAGCTCATCATGCCTATTATTAAGATATCTTGCATTCGTCTGGTATATTTGTTACAATTAAGGAGCCAATATTGATACATTATTATTATTAACTAAAATTAACAGTTTCATTAAGGTGCACTGTTTGTGTTGTACATTCTATGGGTTTGGAAAATGTGTAATGTCATATATCCACCATGACATTTTACAGAATGGTTTCACTGTCCTAAAAATCCCCTGTGCTCCACCTATTCATCCCTCCTTCTCCCCGCAAATCCCTGGCAACAACTGTACTTTTCATTGTCTTCATCATTCTGCCTTTTAAAGAATGTCATATAGTTCGGCTTACACAGTATGTAGTCTTTTCAGATCGGCTTCTTTCACTTACTGATGGGCATTTAAGGATTTTTTTTCCATGTCTTCTCATAGTTAAATAGTGTGTACCTTTTTATCACTTAATAACATTCTATTGTATGAGTGTACCACAGTTTGTTTATCCATTCACTTACTGAAGTTGCTTCCACCTTTGGGCAATTATGAATAAAACTCCTATAAACATCAATGTGCAGATTTTTGTGTTGACCTCAGTTTTCCATGTCTTTGGTTAAATGCCAAGACACAATTACTGGGTCTTATGGTGACAGTATACTTAGTTTTGTGAGAAACCACTTCCCTTCCAAAGTGGCTGTATGGGGCTGTATGGGAAATATTTGCATTAACATCCAAATCACATAATCTTTTTGTTACACTTTAAGCATTAAGAGATTCGTTGTCATAGTTACCTTGGGAGTTAATTGCTTCTGAGGAGTTGACAAGGGCTCTCGGTAATGTGGTGCATATTAACACAGGTTATATTAATGAATAAACAATGCATGAACTATGAAATGTAAGTCCATGCAGAGTATATTATTAATAAATAAATAATGATTATGTACTACTTATTTATCTTTTGACAGAGAGGTGCGCAACAAAAACAAATGTTGTTGTTCTTGAAAATTTTGAAGTCGAGCCTCAACAATTAAATATAAATTTTGTCTTTTCATGTAAGTGATAGACTAATGAATCTACAGATTTGCAAGTTTATAAGCCAAAGTGAATGAATGCCTCCTTCTGAAAATTATTATTGGGCTTATGAGTTTATAAGCGCATGCATTTCACCCTGGTTGGCCTAAGCTGGCAATTTCCTCCAAGTGGGCATATTAGGAATACCAAATGTCACGAACAGACTGCAAAGAGAGAGAGGAAGGGAACATTTAGCTTCTGACAGCTGAACACAAGAAAAGGGTCCAACCAGTTTCCTGGGAAAGCTGAGAGCTGGAGGTTACAACCATCAGATGACCAGTGACCAGCTTCTCTTGCTTATTTTAATTCTTCTGTTTTAATAGATAATATTTCATTTTGACATTTTAAGGAACATTTCTGTGTCTCTGTTCTGGCCCCTGATGTTACCTTTGGAGACTAGGGGGAAGAGAGAGGGAGTAATTAATATATTTATAAGAACATATTTTTGAATAAGAAGAATATGCATGAGTTAATATTTATTAATATTTTTTATTAACAAAATATATTCACAAGAAATTATTTATATTTAAGAATATACTCAATAATATATATGTAAGATATGTTATTCAGGAGTGCATTCTTAATTCACATGTTCTTTGTGCCACATGTCCACTGATCTCTGTGGAAGATTCATAAAAATGATATGTAAGGTATCCAAATTGCTGAAAACCACAGACAATGAGAAAAATCTTGAAGGCAGCTAGAGGAAAAATTAAGCATTTACATCAAGCATTTATCAATGAGAAGAATATATTCATCGGAAGAATTGTATTAGTCCATTCTCACGCTGCTAATAAAGGCATACCCGAGACTGGGTAATTTGTAAAAGGGAGGTTTAATTGACTCACAGTTCAGCATGGCTGGGGAGGCCTCAGGAAACTTAAAATCATGCCAGAAGGGGAAGCAAACATGTCCTTCTTCACATGATGGCAGAAAGGAGAAGTGCTGAGCAAGTGGGGGAAAAGCCCCTTATAAAACCATCAGTTCTCGTGAGAACTCACTCACCATTATGAGAACAGCAGCATGGAAGTAACCGCCCCCATGATTCAATTACCTCCCAGTGGGTCCTTCCCACAACATATGGGGATTATGGGAACTACACGTTAAGATGAGATTTGGGTGGGGACACAGCCAAATCATATCAAGAATATATTTTAAAAATAAATCATTTTATTCAAGAATAAACTCATATAAATATGTTTATCTTTTTCACCATCAGTTTTTCCTTTTTTCTTTTAGCTTCCATCTGTCAAAGCAGAAAGCCAGGTCAGAGATAGACCAGACATCCCTTCACATTTGCTGTGACTATGACACAAGAAAATTAGTCAATCTTAAATAGTTAGCAGAAACAAATTTAACAAAATAGTCATCAGCAAATTGGCCACTCAGCAAAGTGGCTTTGTCGGTGGACCTGGTCGAGAGAGCTAGGACCTGCTGCCACAGAAACTGCCTTGGTCAGGTGAAACAACCCCAAAGCAGAAAGTGTAGGTAGAAAATCAGGACTGAAGCAGTTACACATGTTGTCAATGATCTTCCCATCTACAGGGGATAATGCAGTGAAACCCTGCCACTTTTCCACAGGCTAACTCTCAGAGGAATAAAAAAAAAAAAAGTCATGTGCAGGTTGATTTGGGCTCATGAATACTCTTTCATCATTCAACTTTTGATGTTCAAAAGTGTATGTTATTATATTTGTGCACATGTGAAATGAAAGAGAAAGGAGCTTGGACACATGAAAACTAAGGAAAGAAAAACCTAATTTGTCTTACTAATAAAGAATAACAGAAAAAAGGGTAATACCAATTTCACTTGCTTCTATGTCTCTTTTCTATGCCCTCAGGAAGTACAATTTACCACTTTGGGAAGCTTAGGAGGGAGCATCACTTAAGACCAGGAGTTCAAGACCAGCCTGTGCATCATATTGATGTCTCTTCTAAAAGCACTACTAATGCAATAAAATGTATTCTCATTGAAAATTACATCTGCAGAGAATAAAACAGGAAAAAAACTGCTGTCTTTCACACTCAATTGTTTATCTTCTGATCTGATTCATCTTGCCATTGTATGTTGCATATAAGTTGTAATAAACTAAAATGTAACATATTGTGGTACGTATACACCATGGAATAATAGAATACTATGCAACTATAAAAAAGAATGAGATCATGTCCTTTTCAGGAACATGATGAAGCTGGAGGCCATTATCCCTAGCAAGCTAACACAGGAACTGAAAACCAAATACCGCATCTTCTCACCTACAAGTGGGAGTTAAACGATGAAAACACATGGATACATAGAGGGGAACGACACACACTGGGGCCTACCTGAGAGTGGAGGGTGGGAGGAGGGAAAGGGGTACAAAAAATAACTATTGGGTATTAGGCTTAATACCTGAGTGATGAAATAATCTGTACAACAAACCCCTATGACACGAATTTACCTATATAACCAACCTCCACATGTAACCCAAGCTTAAAAGAAAAGTTTAATATATAAATATATGTATAGTGGCATTTTGGACAGACATTTACATATAGAGATGCATGAATACATAGATCAATAGATGTATGTATTCATGGGTTATTATGAATGCAAATATGCATTTCAAACTAGGGTTTCCAGCACTTTGGGAGGCCGAGGCGGGCAGATCACGAGATCAGGAGATCGAGACCATCCTGGCTAACACAGTGAAACCCTGTATCTATAAAAATACAAAAAAAAATATAGCCAGGCATGGTGGTGGGCGCTTGTAGTTCCAGCTGCTCAGGAGGCTGAGGTAGGAGAACTGCTTGAACCTGGGAGGCGGAGGTTGCAGTGAGCTGAGATCGGGCCACTGCACTCCAGCCTGGGTGACAGAATGAGACTCCATCTCAAAAAAAAAAAAAAAAAAGGATTTCTGGACATTTTTGGTTGTCATTTTGTCTGTTTTCTTTTTATCTATTGACACTAGCAGGAAGGCTTACTTTTTTATAGTAGGTATATATTTCAAACCATAGTCTTAGGTCTTATGAGATGGTTAAAGGAAACATCATATAAGAGCTCAGAGATGTAAAATAGAGCCATTTATGATGGTTTTGAGAACCTGTAATGATACATCTATGTTAATTTTTAATATGTTAATTTAATTTAGGTTTTCTGCGTTTGGAACTGTGTACAGGTAAGATGCTCTAAGCTACCATATAGCAACATTTAAATGAAAATTACCATTACACTTATTTAGCGCCAAATAATTTAATATCTATTACTGGGTTGTTACTAGAAAGAAAAACAGCTCACTGTACTTGTTAACGAAGTAAAGCAGTCCCAGTCAAATCTTGCATTGCTCTGACACGTGTTTTGCTAAAGGAGAGGGAGAGGCATTTTGTTGTATTTCCCGCTGGCTTCCTGGGGAAACAGAACACATTTGGAGAATGTGTTCCCCTTTGTTAATTGTGACACATGTGTCCAGTGATGCCTGATAAGAACTCTTAAAGTGATATGGAATGTGTTCAAATTGCTGAAAACCAGAGACAAAGAGAAATCAACACAAAAACTGAAAATCTCTCATTTTTCTCAAAACAGAAACATCTTGAAGAAGCTAGAGGAAAAAAGACATTATCAACCAAGAAACAAGGTTAAGAATGGGAGCTGACTTCATATCAGAAACCGTGCAAGCAAGAAACGAAGTGACATGAAGTCATAAAAGAATTTTTAAAAACCTATCAACCCAGAATTCTATAACCAATGAAAAATTATTTAAATATTTGTTAATTACTGTGGTGATTTTGAATGATGGTGAAGTTGAATTCCCCTCATGTGGCTTGCAAGTTAGTCTTGTTTTTGTGGTTTTGGTTTTTGTTTTTGAGATAAGGTCTTCTCTGTCATCCAGGCTGAAGTGCATTGGCACAATCACAGCTCACTGCAACCCCAACATCCCAGACTCAAGTGATCCTCCCACCTCAGCCTCCCTCATTGCTGAGACTACAGGTGCACTCCACCACACCTGGCTAATTTTTGTAACTTTTGTAGAGATGAGGTTTCACCATGTTGCCCAGGCTGGTTTTGAACTTCTGGGCTCAAGCAATCTGCCCACCTTGGTCTCTCAAAGTCCTGGAATTACAGACATGAGCCACTGTGCCCAGTCTTGCAGGTTGGTCTTAATGACTGACTTTTAAGAAATGGAATATGGAAAAGTAAAAACTGTAATTTTGTAGTGGAGGAAACCATCAAGTCACCAACATAGCCAAGTAATCAAGGTTAACATCAACAGTGAAAAGTCATATGGCTACCTCACACCACCGTGACACAATGGGAAGTTCACTTCAACTATGTGAAATTCTTCCTCAAAATTTACACCCCACTTTAATCAAGAGAAAACATCAGATGAACCCAAATCATTTGATGCACATTCTAAAAAATATCTGATTGGTAGTCTTCAAAGTGTCAAAGCCAGGAAAGACAGAGAGATTGTCCCTAATTGAAGTAGACTAAGGAGACATGAAGACTAAACACAATATGAGATCCTGGATGGTACCTGGGAACAAAGAGAAGAAATTAGTTAAAAAACAACAACAACAACAACAAAAACAAAAACTGGTGAAATGTGGGCCGGGCACGGTGGCTCACTCCTGTAATCCCAGCACTTTGGGAGGCCGAGGCAGGTGGATCACCTGAGGTCAGGAGTCTGAGATCAGCCTGGCCAACGTGGTGAAATCTCGTCTCTACTAAAGATACAAAAATTAGCCGGACGTGGTGTTGGGCACCTGTAATCCCAGCTGCTTGGGTGGCTGAGGAATGAAAACCACTTGAAACCAGGAGGTTGAGGTTACAGTGAGCCAAGATCGCACCACTGCACTCCAGCCTAGGCATTAGAGTGAGACTTCCTCTCAAAAATGAAAAACTGGTTAAATATAGCCTGTCATTTAGGTAATAGTATTGTACAATGTTAATTTCTTATTTTTAATAAATGTGCCATGGTAATGTAAGAGGTTAACATCAGAAGAAACTAAGTGAAGAGTGTATAGAAACTGTCTTTACCATCTTTGCAACTCTATGTAAATCTAAAATTATTCCAGAGAATGACTTCACAAGGTGGCAGAATAGAATTTCTCCAGCTCCACACCCCCACACGGAAATCCAACTAGCAACTATCCACAGGCAAGAATACCTTTCTGAATATCCCAGAACTCAGGAGTGAGACTGAGACACCCAATTGTACTGCAGAACGAAGAAAAGCTGTGCTTTGAAGGGTAAGAGGAACAGTTCATTTTGAGCATGCCACCCCTCCACCAAGCTGGCACAGCACGACACACAGAGGATTTCACCGGACCCACAATTTCTACAGTGGGAAAAGAAAGTTGGAGGTGGACGTTCAGCTTGCCCACCATTCTAGGACCCTTCACAGGAGGCTCACTCTTGTCTTATACCACAGGAAACATTAGGAGTGCCATCGGGGCTAGACCACCTGGGGTCAGCTAGAAACAAAGAATGGGAGTAGATCTCACAGAGACTAGCATGTAGTTAGTCTGCATTCTGGCTAATGGAGGCATCATATGAGAGAGACTAGTCAACAGCATTGTACCACAGGAAGTACAGCTCACAGGTGTACCCAGCTCGAATCCCTCACCAGCTTTCCTACATAGACCTGGTGCTTTCTACAGCATTGCCCAGGCTAGAAGGCAAGTGAAAGTCAGTACTTCTCTGCAGAGGGTGCATCTGGCCCCCACCCAGCACCAGCAGCTGACCAGGGACTCCACTAAGCTTCATTTAAGCCTACCGTAGGCCAGGAGACAAGATCAAGTCCACACATATGTGTGGGGCATAATGGCTTCTAGCCCTGATCAGCCCTGTGTAGCTGAGCAACAATACCAGAGTCTTTAGTTGACCATAGAGCTCAACCCAGAGGCCTGCTCAACTATAGATTCTAAACAACAATACCATCCAACCAGCGGAGACAGCCTACAATCCTGCCTGCTCAGAGTGAATTGCAGGGTCCAGTTAGCAGTACCATTCAACCTTAGGGCTCAGGAAGTGACACAGCCCAACTAGAGAACCTGACACCAAGCTCTGCCCATCCAGGGTCATTGCCAGCTAATGCATCTAGAATCCCTTCCTTCAAAGTAGTAAAGATCTGTCAAAGCCTGGAAGAGGTGGCCGTCTCCTCAAACACAGAAGCATCAATGCAAGACAGAAGTATTATGAAAAGTCAGGGAAATATAACACCACTAAAAGAAAATAATAAAGATCTGATAATAGATCTGGAATATAAGGTGATCTATAAAATGACTGACAAAGAGTTCAGGATAACCCCCTTAAAGAAGTTCAGGGAACTCCAATTAAATAAAATTAAGTTTGAAACCAATTCATGAACAAAATGAGAATTTGCCAAAGAACTAGAGATGATAAATAGAAACCAAATAGAAATCTGAGACATAAAGAATACAAAAATTTAACTGAAAATGTCAATGGAAAGCTTCGACAGCAGACTTGATCAAGCAAAAGAAAGGGTCACTGAATTCAAAGAAAGGTAACTTGAAATTATCCAGTCTGAAGAGCAAAAAGAAAAAGAATAAAGAAGGCCTACAGGAATTATGAGATACCATCAGGCAAACTAATATTCACATAATCGGAGATTCCGAAGAAGATAGAGAAGAAGACCCAAAAAGGATATTTAAGAAAATGGCTGAACATTTCCCCAATCTGGAGAAAGATGACAACATCTAAAATACAGGAAGCTCAAAAGTCTCCAATCAAATTCAACTCAAAAAGGAATTTACCAAGATAAAACATAATCAATTTATCAAAAATCAAAGACAAAGAAACAAAACTGAAAGCAGCAAGAGATAAGAAACCTATCACATTCAAGGGAACCACAATATGACTTTCAGTTGACTTCTTAGCAGAAACTCTGCAGGCCAAGAGAGATTGGGGTGATATATTCAAAGTGCTGAAGAAAAAGAACTGCCAACCAGGAATTTTTTACTTGGCAAAGTTGTCCTTAAAAAATAAGAGAGAATTGGCTGGGCGGGGTGGCTCATGCCTGTAATCCCAGCACTTTGGGAGGCCAAGGTGGGTAGATCATGAGGTCAGGAGATTGAGACCATTCCGGCCAACACAGTGAAACCCCATCTCTACTAAAGATACAAAAATTAGCTGGGTGTGGTGGCATGCACCTGTATTCCCAGCTACTTGGGAGCCTGAGACAGGAGAATCACTTGAACTTGGGAGGGAGAGGTTGCAGTGAGCCAAGACCGCACCACTGCACTCCAGTCTGACGACAGAGCAAGAGTCCATCTCAAAAAAAAAAAAAAAAAGATAAAAAAAGAAATAAGAGAGGATTCCAACTTCCCCAGACAAACAAATCCTAAGGGAGTCTATTACATTATCCCTGCTTTACAGGAATGGCTAAAGGCAGTTCTTTAAGCTGAAATGGAAGGTTTCTACTTAATAAAAAAAAAAAATGCATGTAAAAAACTCAATAACTCGATGGTATTAAGTAATACATAATCAAACTCATTCTCTAACACTGTATGGGTGATATGTAAAGCAATTGTAGCCTTACTGTGATGATTAAAAGGAAAAACTATTAAAAGCAATCATAGCTGCAATTGTTAAGGAATACAAATTACCAAAACAAATAAAAAATTTTACATCAAAATTGTAAAAGGGGGGAGTGAAGGTATGAGATTAAAGTTCAATTGTTATCAGCTTAATGTAGCGTATTATAAAGCTCAGATATTTTATGTAAGCCTCATGGTAACCACAAAGCAAAAAGAAAACAACAAGAGAGAAATAAAGAAACAGGGACTTACAAAAAATTCAGAAAATGAATGACAAAACAGCAGTAGCAAGTGCTTACCTATCAATAATTACTTTGAATGTAAACAGATTAAATTCTCCAACCAAGAGACTCAGGACAGCTGAATAAATTTCTTTTTTTTTAAAGAACAATATGCTGCCTACAAGAGACTCACTCTACTAGTGAGGACACATACAGGCTGAAACTGCAGGTATGGAAAAAGATACTCAATGCAAATAGACACCAACAGAGACCAGGAGTATCTATATTTATATCAATCAAAATCATCTTTAAATCAAAAACTGTAAAAAGAGATAAAGAAGGTCATCAAATAATGAGAAAGGGGTCAATTCACCAAGAGGACATAACAATTGTAATTATATATGCACCCAACATCAGAGCACCTAAATATGTAAAGCAATTATTAAATACATGAAGGGAGAAATAAATGGCAATACTACAATATTATGGAACCTCAACACCCCTCTTTCAAAAATGTCCATACTACCCAAAATGATCTACAGTGTCAATGTAATCTCTCTCAAAATTCCAATGTCATTTTTTGCAGAAATAAAAAATAACCTTAAATTTGTGTGGAATTACAAAAGACCCTAAAGAGTCAAAACGATCTTGGGCAAAAGGAAAAAAACTGGTGTCATTACACTCCCTAATTTCAAAATATCTTATAAAGTTATTGTAATGAAAATAGCATGGCACTGGCATAAAAATAAACTGACTGATGAAACAGGATGGAAAGCCCAGAAATCAACCCATGCATGTATGATCAATTGATTTTTGACCAAGGTGCCAAGAACACACAATGGGGAAAGGACAGTATCTTCAATAAATAGTGTGGGGAAAACTAGCTATCCACATGAAGGAGAATGAAATCAGATCCATATTTTATACCACATACAAAAATCAACCCAAATGGATTAAAAATCTAAACATAATACCTGAAACTGTGAAACTACTAAAAGAAAACAGAGAAAAATCCCCACAACATTGGCTGGGGCAATGATTATTTGGATATGACCCCAAAAGCACAGGCAACAAAAGCAAAAAGCAAAAAGCACAGGCAACAAAAGCAAAAAGCAAAAAGAGAGAAGTAAAATGGCATCAAACTAAAAAGCTTCTTCACAGCAAACCTTTAAAGTGAAGGGACAGCCCACAGAACAGGAAAAAATATTTGCAAACTATACAGCTAATAAAGGGTCAATATCCAAAACATATAAGAAACTCAAACAACACAAATAACATCAGTCTAAATTGGTGAGCCCTTTCAAACTGCAGCTCACTTTATTTATTTATTTATCTTTTTTGAGATGGAGTCTCGCTCTGTCGCCCAGGCTGGAGTGCAGTGGTGTGATCTCGGCTCACTGCAAGCTCCACCTCCCGGGTTCACGCCATTCTCCTGCCTCAGCCTCCGGAGTAGCTGGGACTACAGGCACTCGCCACCACGGCCCAGCTAATTTTTTGTATTTTTAGTAGAGACGGGGTTTCACCGTGTTAGCCAGGATGGTGTCGATCTCCTGACCTCGTGATCTGCCCGTCTCGGCCTCTGAAAGTGCTGGGATTACAGGCGTGAGCCACCGCGCCCGGCCTTTTTTTTTTTTTACTTTAAGTTCTGGCATACGTGTGTAGAAAGTGCACGTTTGTTACATAGGTATACATGTTCCATGGTGGTTTCCTGCACCTATCAACCCGTCATCTAGATTTTTTTTTTTTTTTTTTTTTTTTTTTTTTGAGACGGAGTCTCGCACTGTCATCCAGGCTGGAGTGCAGTGGCCCGATCTTGGCTCACTGCAAGCTCCGCCTCCCAGGTTCACGCTGTTCTCCTGCCTCTGCCTCCAGAGTAGCTGGGACTACAGGTGCCCACCACCACGCCCGACTAATTTTTTGTATTTTTAGTAGAGATGGGGTTTCACCGTGTTAGCCAGGATGGTCTCAATATCCTGACCTCGTGATCCGCCCGCCTTAGCCTCCCAAAGTGCTGGGATTACGGGGCGTGAGCCACCGCACCCGGCCCCATCATCTAGGTTTTAAGCCCCACAGGCATTAGGTATTTCCCCTAATACCCCCTCCCCTTGCCCCCCAACCCCGTAACAGGCCCCAGTGTGTGATATTCCCCTCCTTGTGTCCATGTGTTCTCGTTGTTCAGCTCCCACTTAGGAGTGAGAACATGCAGTGTTTGATTTTGTGTTCCTGTGTTAGTTTGCTGAGAATGATGACTTCCAGCTTCATCCAAGTCCCTGCAAAGAACATGAACTCATCCTTTTTTATGACTGCATAGTATTCCATGGTGTATATGTGCCACATTTTCTTTATCCAGTCTGTCATTGATGGGCATTTGGGTTGGTTCCAAGTCTTTGCTATTGTAAATAGTGTTGCAATAAACATACATGTGTATGTGTCTTTATAGTAGAATGATTTATAATCCCTTGGGTATATACCCAGTAATCGGAATGTGCAGCTCACATTTTTAATTTGCTCAGAGTTTTCTTCTCTTTGGATGCATATTCATTGTCTCTGCTTCTTTTTCTTTTTCAGAATTTTCAGATTTGTGTAAATTTCCTCTATCGATTACCACGTCACTTTTATTTTCCATCCCAACTTGTCTCTTAGTATTTTTGCTCTGAGACTTGAAATGGTCCATCTTTTCCTTTGCTGGTCTCCAAGCACTCCTCTAGCTTTGAGGTAGGAAAGCCCACTATAGCTCTCCTACCACTCTCAGGCCTTCATCTGCCTGCTGATGGTCCAAAAACGTCTTGCTTCAGGAGCACAGGTTGGAGTTAGAAGTGAAATTAGAGGCAAATTAGAAGATTTTAAACTATTATTTCCCCAGAACCGCACAAAATCGGCAGCTACATTAAATTTCTTACCCACAGAGCTGATTTTAGAAATACATAACTGCAAACATTTTTAATGGTGACTGTCCCAAGAAAGGTAATGGGGATGCATGTGTGTGTGTGTACGTGTGTGTGTACATGTGTTTGTGTTATTATCCATCAAAAAGCAGCAAAAGTTTTTTATATATATTTTACAGAAAACAACAGGAGAAGGGTTTTGTCATACTATACTTAGAATTCTGAACATCATAACTTTTATTACAATGTATGTTTTAAGGTTAAAAACAGTATTATTTAATGTGGAAAACCTTGGTAAATGACATTCTACTTATAATATATATTTTATATTCATAATTATGTTATATTCTTATATGCAATATTCAACACTAATATAATTTGTTTTATGGTACACCTGGCATGTAATTCTCTCATATCTTGGAGATGTTTCACATACATTTTTCTAATTCTGTCCTGACTAGTCTTCCTATTAACTGTTTAAAGAACTTTATACTCCACTATGGAAATCCTTCTTTTTAATAAATAAATGTGCTTTATGTAATGTCTCCCATAAATAGTTTTAAATGACACCTGGACCATGATTGATACAGAAATATGTACATACACACATATCTATATCTATATTTATATGTATAAACATATGTACACATATCTATATAGAGAAATGTATTTCTATCTGTCTTTCCTATTGGATGTCTTGAAACTCCATCTTTGGGTTCCTTTCTTTTAACTTAAAACCTATTTTTCCTACTAAAATGTAATGAAAAAAAATAAAACCAACTGGGAGAACTAATAGTTGGCATTTTCTTACTCATTTATGCCTCAGTGGGACAATATTTTATCAACTGTTAGCATGGAAAAACAAATATACTTTGTTTTGACAGAAAAAAGAGAAAAAACATTAAGCATCTCAGGCAAGAAAGGGATTGGAAAAGCGTGATTTGGGTGAAGCTGAGTAGTGAAGTAAATGTCAAATGGTAGCCTAAGAAGCTGAGGACAATTTTCACTTGCATCGCAATTTTTAGTAGAGTTGCTTAGTCACTTTAAAAACAGATTTAATACATGTTTTCTCTTAAAAAATCTACAGCAAGAAATCTAGAAACCAATCAAATTTCTATCATTTCAAGCCAGAATTCTTTCAATTGTTTCAGGTTATGGAGGCATTTGCCCATAAAATATTTTGCCTGATAATGTTTTCCAAAAAGGGAAATATTTTCTGCTCTCATCAACAACAAAATGTCTGGAAGAAAAAGGAAATATTAAGGAATAAAAATTTGGCTGAAGAGCCTCTCTACTTAAAGGAATGAAAGGTGTTTCAAAAAGTTACTAACAATAAGCACAAAAACAATTAAACATTAAATATAGAAACAATTAAAAGAAATATTTCATGATTTTCTGTAGCTCTTATTGGCAATCAAAAACCAGAAAACAAAAGCAGCAGGGGGGAATGCAAGAATAAATGAAGTGCAGAGAAAGGGCAAACATGAGTAAATAGTAATGAAAGCTATTTAAAACTACAATAATAATAATATCTTGTAGAAATATAAGATGCAATAAAAAGTGTATTACAACAATGGCACAAGGGTGAGAGATACACAAATACATGGAAGTAAACTTGTAAGGATCTTGCATTCTTTGGGAAGTGGCCAAAGTACTAATAACTTAAGAGAACGTATTGTGATCTTGAGGGAAATGACTAAAAGTTTCATTACAGCTGCAAAGCTAATACAGGAGATTCATAGCCAACAATTGGAAATTACCCAAAAATTTGTCAATAAAAGAATGGATAAACAAATCCCATGTTAATATAATGGAAGAGTACATAACAATGGAAAGGAATGAACTAAAAATATCTACCAAAAATTGGAGGAATATCAAAACATTTTGCAAAGGGAAACGAGAGAGACACAAGATGACATACTGTATGATTCCATTTATATGTTCAGGAAGAGGCAAAACTAATCAATGTTGATAACAGATTGTTTTGGAAAGGACACAGGAAACTTCCTAGGTAATGGAAATGTTCTATATGTTGATCCGAATGAGGGTAAAGAGAGAGAAGGAGGAAGAGAGAAAGAGAGAGTCATTGACCAATATGGAAGATCTGAGCTAAGAGTCCTTAATGGATATAAAAATATTAAAAGGAGGCTTCTTAAATTGTACCACACACTTTAACCTGGATTCATAAAGCATCAAAAGTAGAAAGGATATAGAGGGATCATTTATTCCAATCTCCTCAATTTTACAGATGAAAAAACAGACAAAGAAGAATAGATGCTCTATTAGTCTGTTCTCACACTTCTATAAAGAACTGCCTGAGACTGGGGAATTTTTTTTTTTTTTTTTTTTTTTTTTTTTTTTTTTTTTTTTGAGATGGAGTCTCATTCTGTAGCCAGCCTGAAGAGCAGTAGCACAGTCTTGGCTCACTGCAACCTCTGCCTTCTGGGTTCAAGTAATTCTCCTGCCTCCGCTGCCTGAGTAGCTGGGAGTGCTGGCACATGCCAACACACCCAGCTAATTTTTGTATTTTTAGTAGACACAGGTTTTCACCATGTTGGCCAGGATGGTCTCAATCTCTTGACCTCATGATCCACCCACCTTAGCCTCCCAAAGTGCTGGGATTACAGGCATGAGCCACTGCACCCAGTGAGACTGGGTAATTTATGAAGAAAAGAGGTTTAATTGACTCACAGTTCCACAGGCTGTACAGGAAGCATAACTACGAAGCCTCAGGAAACTTACAATCATGGTAGAAGGTGAAGGGGAAGCAAGCATGTCTTACCATAGCAGAGCAGGAGAGAAAGAGTGAAGGGGGAAGCGCCACACATTTTTAAAACATCAGGTCTCATGATAACTCACTCATTATCACAAGAACAGCAAGGGGGAATCTGCTCCCATGATTCAATCAGCTCCCACCAGGTCCCAATTCAACGTGAGATTTGGGTGGCAACACATAGCCAAACCACATTATGCCACACCTAGTCCCTGCCAAATCTCATGTCCTTCTCACATTTCAAAACACAAGCATGCCTCTCAAAAGTCCAAGTCCAAAGTGTCTTCTGGAACAAGGCAAGCCCTTTCTGCCTATGAGCCTATAAAACCAAAAACAAATTAGGTACTTCCAAGATACAGTAAGGGTACAGTCATTGTGTAAATGTTCCCATTCCAAATGAGAGAAATTGGCCAAAACAAAGGGGCTACACGTCCCATGCTAGTCTGAAATCCAGCAGGGGAGTCATTATATTTTAAAGCTTCAAAATAATCTCCTTTGACTTCGTCTCACATCCAGGATACACTAATGCAATGGGTGGCCTCCCAAGGCCTTGGAAAGTTCTGCTCCTGTAGCTTTGCAGCATACAGCCCCCATGGCTGCTTTCACAGGCTGGAATTGAATGCCTGTGGCTTTTCCAAGCACATGGTGCAAACTGTCAGCAGACCTACCATTCTGGGATCTGGAGGACAGTGGCCCTCTTCTCATAGCTTCACTAGGCAGTGCCCCAGTGGGGACTCTGTGTGGGGCCTCCAACCCACATTTCCCCCCTGCACTGCCCTAGTAGATGATCTCCATGAGGTCTCCACCCCTGCAGCAGACTTCTGCCTGGACATCCACACATCCTCTTAAACCTAGGTAGAGGCTCCCAAACCTCAACTCTTGCCTTCTGCACCCCTGCAGGCCCAACACAATGTGGAAGTCACCAAGGCTTGGGGCTTACACCCTCTGAAGCAATGGACAAGCTGTATCTTGGCCTCTTTTAGCCAAGGCTGGAGTTGAAGTGACCATGATGCAGGGTGCCATGTCCCTAGGCTGCACAAAGCAGTGGGTCCCTGAGCCTGGCCTACAAAACCATTTTTGCCTCCAGGCTGTGATGGGAGGAGTTGCCTTGAAGTTCTCTGAAATATCTTGGAGGCATTTTCCCTCTTGTCTTGGCTATTAACATTCGGCTCCTCTTTACTTATGCAAATTTTTGCAGCCTTCTTGAGTTACTCCCCAGAAGATGGGTTTTCTTTTCTACCACATGGACAGGCTGCAAATTTTCCGAACTTTTATGCTCTGCTTCCCTTTTAAATGTAAGTCCTAGTTGCAGGTCATTTCTTTGTTTATGCAAATAAGCATAGGCTTTTAGAAGCAGCCAGACCACCTCTTGAATGCTTTGCTGCTTAGAAATTTTTTCCAACAGATACCCTAAACCACCTCTCTCAAGTTCAAAGTTCCATAGATCCCTAGAGCAGGGGCACAATGCCATCAGTCTCTTTGCTAAAGCATAGCAAGAGTGACCTTTACTCCAGTTCCCAATAAGTTCCTCATCTCTATCTGTGATCACTTCAGCCTGGACTTCACTGTCCATATCACTATCAGCATTTTGGTCACAACCATGAAACAAGTCTCTAGGAAGTTCCAAACTTTCCCTTATCTTCCTGTCTTCTTCTGATCCCTGCAAACTGTTTCAACCTCTGCCTGTTGCCCGGTTCCAAAGTCACTTCCATATTTTCAGGGTCTTTATTGCAATGTCCCACTTCTCTGCTACCAATTTTCTGTATTAGTTCATTGCTATAAAGAACTACGTGAGACTGGGCAATTTATTTTTAAAAAGAGGCTTAATTGACTCTCAGTTCCATAGGCTGTGCAGGAGGCATGGCTGGGGAGGCCTCAGGAAACTTACAATCATGGCATAAGGTGAAGAGGAAGCAAGCACATATTCACTTGGCCAGCAGGAGAGAGAGTGAAGGGGGTGGTGCTACACACTTTTAAACAACTAGATCTTGAGAGAACTCATTATCACAAGAAAAGCAAGGGCAAAATCTTCCCCCAGGATCCAGTTACCTCCCACCAGTTCCCTCCCCTAACATTGGGGATTACAATTCAACATGAGATTTGGGTGGGGACACAGAGAAGAGCCAAACCATATCAGATGCCTTGTCACAGTCTATGGTGCAACTTGTAAATGGAAGAGCCAGTGCTAGGATCCAGTTATCTTGTATCCACTGCAGCACTTGCTCAGAACCATTTTTTATGAAAAATTCAAATCCCATAAGAATTAAATGAAGGCAGAAGACAAATAATATAGCATTCTAAAATTAATTGATACAGTTCATAAGTCAGAAGACAAATAATATAGCATTCTATTTTAATTCATACCGTTCTTTTATTCCAAACTTAATCTTAGTTGTCTCATTAAATGAAAGTTTCTGGGTTGACCACTGATGAAGACACAGACAGAAGCTGTGAATTTTACACATACTTTGATCACATTTTTTCTTGCCTGAATGATTAGAGAAATAACACATTTCATTGTGCTTGATTGCTAAGTGAGACAGATAAGTGTAAGATTATTTTTCAAGCAATACACTTGCTCATCTTTCAGGAAGCACTTTACTCATGATTACATGTGCACTTAGATAAAAGTATAGTTTTTATCTTGATTGTCACTCATGATGTAATTATTCATAAACTTAAGAAAAGAAGTTTCTTTCAGCATGACAAATGGTTCTCATGCTTGTGACATGACACTTTTGATCTGTTATATGAAGGGAAAGGTTTTTTTTCCACCTACCTAAAATTTTCCCCAGTACTAGAAATTTGACAGCACTGAACTCTGTACCTGACAGGATGACTTGTCTCCTTGCATTCTGTTAACCTAGCAATTTGTTCCAACAGAAGCATTCAAATGAAGAGTAACTTTGTGATAAAAAGACAGGAAGCAAAGGGAAACCAAGGGAAAAAAATCATAAAATAAACCACCTGTTAGTGCTACCAAAAAGGTTAAGAGATCAATTCCAAGATTTATAAACTAAGAGGAAAATATTTTTAACCAACTTATAGAATGTCATAAGCTGCCACTCTATCTGCTATCTCCTTTCCCAATTTACTTTGCTTCATAGGATATCTATAACTGGGAGGACCTACAAAGAAATACAATGCATTACTTTATACTTCAAACCTTTTAACTAAGAATAAAATATTACATGAGGCAGAGAAATGTTCTATCTATAGATTTAATATCTAAATGATTTTCTTCAAAAGCCAGTAACTAAGTAAAGTTTATTTTGTGGTAACTTTACATTATTTATCCTCATTTTAATCAAAATCAGGTTGTTTTTCTTGTTCTTATATATAGCATTTGTGGTTTGACAATTCAATGAAAATTGGTTTTCACTGAAATATCAATTCAAAGTTTCTACCAGTAGTATCCAGCGATAAAATCGACTATGTTTCCTTATGAACTAAAAGCAAAACTTGGCATCTAAGTAATGAAATGTTAATAATAGCTTGGATAGATTCTCATTGTTAAACAAAAGCAAAGCAAAGAACAAAAGCAAAACCAAACAAAATGCTGTAATTATATTTGACTTCACTTCTTACTTATACATACATATATATATGTATATCATTGGTTGGGCATTTTTTCCTAGTCATTTATTATCAAATGTTTGTGTAAAGTCATTGATGTTAGAAAGTCATAATTTTAATTATTGCATTACCTCTGCAATTTCTTCTTTCATGTTCATTTTAAAATGATGAAACTGATATCAGCTAAGTTTTTTAAATCAAAGTAAAAGGAATCAGAATCTTCATGTCAGTCTAGCATGTACCTGACCTGCAAACTCCCTAAAAAGGAAAAAAAGCCTGTATTTAAAACTTCTCACGTAGAGTCAAGGATACTTTTTAAGTCCCCTTTCCTGGAATGTTGATTACTGAAGTGCTTTTCCAGAATCTCTGAGCTCAGTTACAGTCAGCCCTTCCTATCCATAGGTTCTGCATCCATGGATTCATCCAATCATGGAAAAAATATCTTCAAAAATTAAAAATAACACAAATTTTAAAACAGTATGTAAAACAACGATTTATATAGTGTTTGCATTGCATTGGGAATTATAAGTAATCTAGAGATTATTTAAAGAGAGAATGTATGTGTGGGTTACATGCAAATACTTCATCATTTGCATAAGGAACTCAAGCATCCATGGGTTTTGGTATCCCCAGGGAGTCCTGGAACCAATGCGCCACGAATACTGTGTTAAGTATCAAGACAAATGGATTAATGATAAGCTGTGTCTTCTCTACAATTCTTTCACCACGTTTTTCCTTTAGAAAAACACTAAATTAAGTATGAAAAGCTTTGGCTCTAATTTCTCATAAATTACTTATAATTTGCTATTTACAAATATAATTATGAATTATAAGTTGATATTGTATTGCAATAACATTTTGTTTCTATAAACATGCCTCTTTTTAATGTGATTTTCTCGTGTATTTTAATATATTGCAGAAATGCAATAACTGAAGAATTTTTTTTTGTACAGTTAGAAATTTGTATACAAAGTCTTCTACCATAATAAAAAAAATGAAGAGGAGCACCAAAACAAGTAATTTGCCAAGAGTCACAGTTTTCCTTGGATTCGTATATTCCAATTCCCCTGCCACCACCCCACACAGACACGTTCACATTTGCTACCACTCTCTCACTGCCTGCAATGAGATCTAGTTAGCCAGAGATGTTTTTCAGGCTTTTTCAGATATTATGTTCATGATTTGACTTGCCACGTAGCATAGTTAAGGAGGCCTGGCTTTGTTTTCCTACTGTGAAAGGTTTGGAGAGTTTGATGTCCCACTGGACTGAATGAATGACACTCAATTCAACTTTCTTCCTCATGTAGATATAGCATAAGTGACTTCTCAACTATTAGAAAGTTACTTTTAAGTAGGATTCACTTGAATAATAACCATCTTACTATTTCTCTTCTTCTCTTAAAAGGAAGAGAAACATTTGCCATATAAAATACTGTATATCTTATTTCAATATAAATGGCAAATTTGATTTTTATTATTCATATGCAATACTAAAGACCCCAGCAACATTTCAAATCAGAGTTTCACGTCAAATATGTAAAACTGCCAAACTTGAACTGAAAGATAGGCATCTTAATTTCATTATTGAAATGCTAACTTTTGCAATAAATATTTTGAATATTACTGAAAAATAAAACGGAATGAAAGTTGGAGGGCATGTCATTTTTTTATCTGTAGCTTGAACACTGCGATGATCCACATCGTTGCCATAATATTTTTATAATTTAATTTTCTCATTAACTCTCATTCACTTTGAAAAATATTTGCCATGTTGCACAAGGATAACCAAAAGATATTCCTCAGAGAAGGCACACACATAAATCAGTAAGCTTGGAGCTCATGTCTGTTACGTAGTTTTGGAATTATTCCAAAGACTTACATAGTTTGCTATGTTTTGCTGTAACAAGAACTTAGATTGTACTCCCTCCACCCCTCAAGAATGTGGTGTCTGCCGGGTGCGGTGGCTTCTGCCTGTAATCCCAGCACTTTGGGTGGCCAAGGACGGAGGATCATGAGGTCAGGAGTTTGAGAGCAGCCAGTTCAAGACCATCCTGGCCAACATGGTAGACCACGTCTCTACTGAAAATACAAAATTAGCCGGGTGTGGTGGTATGCACCTGTAATCCCAGCTACTCAGGAGGCTGAGGCAGCAGAATCACTTGAACCCAGGAGGCAGAGGTTGCAGTGAGCCGAGATCACGCCACTGCACTCCAGACTGGGTGACAGAGCAAGACACCATCTCGGAGGGGAAAAAAAAAGAATGCAATCTCAGAGCTCATCAGACCCATCATATGTGAGTTACTGACCTCAACCACTGGATTTCAAAATACATATAAACATAAAAGCTCGATGAACACTTTGAGAACTTCAGTAAGTCTCAGCCACTTCTCCAAAAACGGAGAGCATATTCTATGACAGGGCTGCCCTGCCAGTCACTTCTTGGAAGACTGAACTCATGCAGCAACAGTGCCCCACCCTGTCAGCCGTTGAGCTTTGAAGCCTCGCCTGCATCACTGGCACCACCCGCTGGTGTCAAGGGATCCTAGGTGTCTTTGAGGACCTCCATGGTGTCAGACGCCATCTCTCCAGAGAATTCGCTTTTAAAAAAGGTGCACCTCAAACTTTCATTCGATTTGCCTTTCCACAGAGGCCTGCTTCCATTTCTACTTCAGGGAACTAGACTTTAATATTTGGAACTCACTCCCTCTGTGGTTAATGTGCCTCATCTTTTGAGTGTATTCCCTGTAGATTTGTTCACATTATTCTTCTCCTTTTCGAGCATTGTGAAATTAAGAAAACAAATTCTCCTTGCATGGCAATAACCATGTGATTTGTGAAATCATACTTTGAGCATCTTATTTTAACCATACAAAACAGCGTGGCTCAGAAATTCAATGTGATCATTTCTCTGGTCAGTGACATATCCCCGTGAAGTGAAGCAACAAGGGAGTAAGGGAACAGGGGTTTTAGTTAAGGGGTAAAATGGGTAATCTTCTTGGAAATTACAAGCAACTGAAGAGCTCGTTCCAAAATATGCAGAAATCTCCGAAATCATACATACTTTTTATGTTAGCAAAACTTAAGTGCAAGGAATCATAATTTAGGTATATTTAAAGAATGTCTCCAGTCTTGAAATAACCTGGGTGATAAAATAATAATACAATCTTTACTTTTATCTACTTGTTTCTTTTTAATTTTAGCACATTTAATATAAGACATAAAGTAAAATATAACAGTTCTTCAATACATATTTTTCAGAACTAAATAACATTTAAGGGAGATATCCTGATAGTCTTCAAAATATTTTCATCTTAGATTACATATCATTAATTTTTGGTATCAATTTCTAATTTAAAGCTATTTTCCCACTTAGGATCCTAGTTTTTATTTAAATTTTATTTAATTTTTATCTCCTCTTTTCTCATCTATTGTTTTACTGATCGCTTACAATAATTTTCCCTCAGTGCACAGAAAGGAGTGAGCCTGACAACCACCCACCCCCTTGAAAATCAATAGAAGTTGTCTTTTATAATAAAGCTCTCCCTTATTTACTGGAGAAGTGAAGCTAAGTATACAGTTGCATCAGCCTGAGTCAGAAAGAGAAGCAGATATTGCTCAGCAGGAAGCCAGGATAATGGGATTTCCAACTTCCTCTAGGTCGTTTTGTGAAAGGTGGTATCATTTTATGTAAGACAAATTCCCAGAAATGTTACCACCCTCAACACACACGCACACACACACACACGGAGGCAAAGAGGAGGCTACTGTGCCTTGGGCACTTGCCTAGACATTGCCTGAAAATTACAGATAATTGTCACTAACCAATATAATTGCAACTATTAAAAGAAATAACCCTCAATTCAGAGTTATTTCCTATTCAAATGCAATACAATTTTTGTTTCTAATATATTAGGTTGCACAGAAACACTAAGATTGTACTTAACAAATATGGACTGAGGACCATTTTAAACGTTACAGTAAAGAAGTGATCACAATTTCATCTGGTTATATTAAAAGTGTTCTGGAATGGTATTGGGAATTGATTTTTTTTTTTTGAGATGGGGCTCTCACTATGTTGCCCAGGGTGGTCTCTATCTTCTGGGATCAAGTGATCCTTCTGCCTCAGTTTCCCATGTAGCTGGTACTACTGGTGCATGCCACTGTGTCTGTCACATTTTTTAAAATCATAAACTGATTCTAAATTATAAATAAATCAAGAGGAAAGGCAGAGGACTTACTATGGTGCTATCTTGAAAACATCAAAGTAATTAATCCCCAAAAGTTTATTCAAAAATCACAAGTTGTTTCCATCTTAGACTCAATTTCTGTACCAAATAAAGCCTATTATGCTCCATAATGAAAAGTACAGATAATGAAAAGTACAGAGCCCAATGTTGCTTAAATGATGCTATGTAATCTGATAGCTTTGATGAGTCAGTTTCCAAGATATATAATTATATTCAAAGAGTTCTGTCTGGTTCTGTTGGTACTACAATCAAATTCTTCCTTCGCTGCAGACAACACCTTGTACTTAAGCAGAAGCTGAGTCATGCCCCCCCACTATACGCCTCTAACAACAGATATGCAGAAGTCTTAGAGCTAAATGTCTGAGTGGTCCTGTTTTGTAATAGATCAATAGTTCCTGAAATTAGTATTTGCCTTCCAGGCTAAAATATTTTTTCTACAGTGTTCCAGATATTCTTGCATTTCTTAAAGTCATTGTCATAAATAGCAATGATGCTTTGATAATCCTGATAACAAACTACTTCCAAACTGCAGCAACAGAAGGAAAATGGTAGGATATACAGAAAATCTTTTGAGAAATCCAGAGAGGACTGATATTAGATATAAAAGCAATAACCTGTGGCTTTTCAAGAAGAGAAGCACATTTCTTCCCAATTAAAACTAGGAATTCTCGACAGATACAGTTCACTTTCAAGTGACTAGAATTGTCGCATTCCTTATAATGTCAAAAGAAATATTCTTTGTTTCCTATGTTTACCAGCTCCTTGGTCACACTTACTATTTGAGCAGAACAGTCCATCATACATCGAGAAGGTACAGTCACAAGTGATCCCTCTGTGTTTCTCTCACATCTCCCTCAGAGGTGACACACATGGCCATAGCTATGCAGTGTCCAGCATGCCCCGGCTCCACTCTTGGAGTCACTGTGACTCTTTTTTCAGATTCGGGATCGTCCTTTCAACTGCAGAAAATGAACGCATTCCAGAAAGCCTGGGTCTGGTGGCCATTTCACCTGCAAGGGAAGCACTGCAAATACAAACACATTCCTTTGTGTTTTATTCAAGATTTCATCACCCTGTCAAACTGAGGCCTTATGGAGAGTAGCAGAAACTGTGATCACTCAAAAGTTCTCAAGAACAAATATAATTTTGGAAACATACATTTAATGAAATGTTAAGTAATGGCAAATTACTTCATTTATTTATTTACTATATATATTCCTATTTTACTTGACACATAATAATTGTACATATTTATGGGGTACAGTGGGATATTTCAGTAGATGTATACAATGTATAATGATCAAATCAGGGTAATTAGCATGTCCATCACCTCAAACCTTTATCATTTCTTTGTGTTGGTAACATGAAAAATCCTCTCTCCCAGCTATCTGAAAGAAAAAGACAATACACTGTTGTTTACTGTGGTTACCCTATAGTGCTGTACAACACTAGAACTTATTCCACCAACTAACTGTAATGTTGCAGAAGACAATACTGACCACATTTGTGAAATATTGTCCTGATATGAATGATAATTATAGGTGGGGTTTTATGCTAATATAGCTCCCAAGAACTCCATAAATGAGTGCCCACAATTCATTATTCAATTTGGTCTGTGTGTGTGTGTGTGCGTGTGTGTTTCTATTCTCAGGCAGGGAGTTGGTTTTAGTTCTTTTTTTAAGAGGCCCAAACTCATGCTACTGTAAGAATTATTGCAAGTTGAAGTTATTTATAAGACTATGGTATGTATATACATACACACAATTCTGAATTCACTGTGTAATATTAGTACTCAAAATCATATATATTGTACAGGAGAACAACCTGTGTGATAATTCATGAGTTATCTCAGTCTCTAATTGGACAGTACAATTATTTACTTTAAAACAGATTAGAAATGACCAACAGAGAGCTTTTTTTTTTAAACTAAATGCAAGCAGAGTAAAAAGAAATGTAGAGTAGAAAGAAATGAAGCAAAATATAGATCTTGCTTTGGGAAAAAAGTCAAGACACAAAAGCAGTTGAAGAGATGTCTTTCATTTCCTAGAGTGATACACATATTTAGTAGTTTGGTAGTTAATTTTTGTTTAACAGCCATATTGAGGCTTTATTGGCACATAATGAACACACATGCTTAAAGTGCAGGACTTGTTAGATTTTTACATATGTATACAACCATGAAACTATCATCACAATTAAAATAAGGAATATATCCATCACCCCGGCAAAATATTCTCCTCCCTCTTGATAACCCCTCCCCCATAACCTCCCTGCTTCCCTCAAATCCCTGGCAACCACAGATCTGATCTCTCTCATGATTAGTTTCTATTTTCCAGAATGTCATATAAATGGAACCACATAGTATTTACTTTTCTTTATCTGGCTTTTTTCTTTCAACAGAATTATTTTGAAATTCATTAATGTGTGATATGTATCAATAGTTCATTCCTTTTTATTGCTGAGTAGTATCTTGTTGTGTGAATATAGCTCAATTTGTGTGTTCATTCATTTGAAGATGGGCATTTGAATTGTGTCCAGTTTTCATGTTACAAATAAGCTACTATGACCATTTATGCACAGATGGTCATATGAAAATATCCTTTCATTTCTCTTGGGTAAATACCTAGACAAGAATAGCTGTGTCATATGGTAGCTATCTGTTTAACATTTAAGACACTGCCAAATTGTTTTGCAGAATGTTTGTCTTTATGCCAAATTGCTTTGGTTGATTTTATTATGGTAAACCAAACTTGAATTACTGATATAAGTCAATTTTTTGAAACTTTGTTAAGATTTTTTTGCATCTGTGGTCATGAAGGACTGTATTTTTATTTTTTTAAAATGTCTGTCTAGGCTGGGCACGGTGGCTCACGCCCATAATCCCAGCACTTTGGGGGGTCAAGGTGGGCGGATCACGAGGTCAGGAGGTCGAGACCAGCCTGGCCAACATGATGAAACCCTGTCTCTACTAAAAACACAAAAAATTAGCCAGGCATGGTGGTGGGCACCTGTAATCCCACCTACTCGGGAGGCTGAGGCAGGAGAATCACTTGAACCCGGGAGGTGGAGGTTGCAGTGAGCCAAGATCGCGCCACTGCACTCCAGCCTGGGTGACAGAGCGAGACTCCATCTCAAAAAAGAAAAAAAAATGTCTGTCTGAATGTGGTGTCAGAATAATGCTGGACTTATAGAATGAGTTCAGAAGTATTCTCTTCAATTTTCTGAATGAGTTTATGTTTATTTGTTATTTCTTCCTTAAATGTTTGCTAGAAAACTCCAGCGAAGACATCTGGGCCTGGAATTTTTTTTTGTGGGAAGGTTTTTAACTATGAACTCAATCTAATTAATAGACTATTCATGTCATCTATTTCTTCTTGAGTCAGTGTTAGTAGTTTACATCTTTCAAGGAATTTGTCTTTTCTTCTAAGCTGTCAAACATACTGGCATACAGCTTTGCTTTGTAATCTCTTATTATGCCTTTTAATATATGTAATGTATGTAGTGAGATCACGTCTCTCATTACTGGTACTGGTAAATTTTGTCTTTTTCATCTCTCATTGATGGCAGCAGCTGCTGCCATCATGCGGGCTACAGCAGGGAGGCATGGCTGGGCCTGCATACTCCATGAGGCTGGTGGGAGCCCCACCCCTTCTGAGTTGGGGTATGAGTTCCCTGGTGCGGCTGCAGACCCAGGCCTCCTGCTCTACGGAGCAGGCCGTAGCCCAGCCCAAACTGCAGCTGTGGATCCAAGCTTCCCTGTGCTCTTGGAGGGGGCCGGGAACCGACAGGATCTGCCCTCCTGGGTGCAGCTGCCACCACCCAACCCACTGCTGCAGACTTGGGCTTCTGGCTCTATGGAGCAGGCAGGAGACCGGGACAAGCAGAAGCCCCGCCCCTTCTGAGTTGGCTGGGTGGGATCTCCCCGGGTGCAACTGAGGCCACATTCCCAGGCGCAGGACCCTGGCATCTTGGCAGCCTGCACCCGCCATCCCCTGCTGGCTCCGGAATGTCTGCTCTCACTGCCTGGCCTCTCTCCTCTTCTGGCACCGGCTTTAATCTCCCAACAGGGTTGGTCGAGCCCTGGGGCCTTGAATGGCAGGGGGAGGGAGAGTCCTGGGCAGAAGCGGATGGGTCCCCAGTTAAAGCCCCACCTTCAAGTCAGGGAGGGCCTGAAGGCTGGGAGCCAGGCTGCCAATCCTGTGGACAGGACTGGGGATCTGTCCCTCCTCTGGGCCGCCAATGGCTGCTCATGGACCAATTGGCAGGTACTTCCTCCCCTCTGAGGTCCATAAAAGCCCTGGGCTCTGCCAGAGAGGGCAGAGGACAGAGAGACGATGGGATGACTAGATGCAGAGACGAACTGTGCCCTCTACTGAGAGATTCAGAGACCTGCAGAGACCTCCAAATGACCAGCCTGCGGAGAGGAGCCACACTCTCCAGGGCCTCCTCTCTGCTGAAAACTGAACACTCCACCAGACGACCTGCCTGCAGAGAGGAGCTACCCACTGTGGGTCTTCTCTGAGCTGTTCCAACACTAAATCAAACTCCTCTTAATCTTCTTCACCCTTCCTTTGTCTGCGTACCTCATTCTTCCTGGATGCAGGACAAGAACTCAGGCAAAGATGCCACTCTCCACAGAGGTTTCTGGGCAAGAAAATCGACACCCCAAAGATCCCATAACATCATGATTGGCTGTCTCCACATTTACATCATACAATTCAATTACAAACCATTGCAAAGCAGCACTTATTGATGAAGAGCTGGCTTGTGAGCTGTAGGTGGACATGCCATCAGTGGTGGCAGGTTGTAGCTTATTAACTTGAAATGATACTTTTTTTACATTCCTCTCTGCCCTCACCTGGTGCTAATAATTGTCATAAAAGGGAGTATATGACTCCACCATGACCTCAAAAGGCCTATTCCCCATCTCAAAGGAAAATGTCACTTTCCTGGTGCTAGAAATTGTAGATGTGAGAGTTGCTCAAGTTCATTTATAGTGAAGAGAAGTTAGTAGTGTATTTATACAAACCTAACACTATGAAATGCATATATTTATTAAATACTATGGAAGGAGCCAATGGCAGTGATCCAGAAAACATATCCTTTTCAGTTGAGATAGAAGAGCAAAAGAAATCTCTATTCCTATTGCAGAGAAAAAATAGTAAAGATATTTGCTCATAACAACATAACTAAACTGTTTGTGGCTTAATAAATAAAAATATACTTATTTAAAGGTGGTTCAAGGTTTCCTATATAATCTTACATTCCCCAAATGTGAATTTGCACAGTAAAGAATTAAAAATAAAACAAAGCAATGTTACTTGTCAATTCAATCAAATAACTTTGTAATTTAGCAGAAAATAAATTGCACCAGTTTGGTTTAAAGCCCTAACTACACATCTATAGTTTCCTTAAATTAATTAAAAGAAGTCATGCAATTTTCACAGAATATCACATGCATATTATCCATTTTAATTTCTCTTAAAAATAGGTTAGTTGCTGTTATCAAATTTTAGACTTTAGTCAAGAAATCAAACAGATAAAGTAACAATGAAAGCAACTTAGAAATTAGCTGAAGGGTTTATTCATAATTGCTGAGTACCCATGCTTTATCCACAGAGGGTGATTTACCATTTCTGTAAACTGATAGTGAGCTATCCAAAATGGAAATTAAGAATACAATCCTGGCTGGGCGTGGTGGCTCACGCCTGTAATCCCAGCACTTTGGGAGGCCGAGGTGGGCAGATCACCTGAGGTCAAGAGTTTGAGACCAGCCTGACCAACATGGTGAAACCCTGTCTCTACTAAAAAATACAAAAAAAATTAGCTGGGCATGATGGCAGGTGCCTGTAATCCCAGCTACTCGGGAGCCTGAAGCAGGAGAATCACTTGAACCTGGGAGGCAGAGGAAAAAAAAAAAAGGATGCAATCCCATTACAATAGCAACAAAAAACTTATAAAATACTTAGGTGTAAATTTAACCAAGGAGGTGAAAGAACTGTATACTGAAAACTATAAAACACTGATGAAAGCAAATGGAAGAACACACAAATAAATGGAAAGATATTTTATGTCCACAAAGTAGAACAATTAATAGTTTAGCTTTTATTTTTAATTTTTATGAAAACATAATAGTTGTACATATTTATAGAGTACCTGTGATATTTTGATACAAGCATACAGTTTGTAATGATCAGATGTGGGTAACTGGGATATTCATTACCTCAAACATTTATTGTTTCCTTGTGTTGAGAACGTTGTGAAATACAAAATAAATTACTGTTAACTATAGTTGCCCTATTGTGCTACCAAACACTAGATCTTACTCCTCCTATCTATCTAACAGTATTTTTATATCCATTAACCAACCCCTTTTCATGCCCTCCTCCCACTGCCCTTCCCAGTTTTTGCTAAACACCATTCTGTTCACTACCTCCCATTTTTTTAGCCCACACATATGAGTAAGAGCATGATATTTGTCTTTCTGTACCTGGCTTATTTCACTTAACATAATGTCCTCCAATTCCATCTATGTTGCTACAAATGATAGAATTTCATTCTTTCTTCTGGCTGAATAATATTCCATTGTGTATATATACCACATTTCCTTTACCCATTCATTCATTGATGGATACTTAGGTTGATTACATATTTTGGCTATTGTGAATAGTGCTGCTGCAATAAACATGGGAATGCAGATATCTCTTTGATACACTGAGTTCTTATCTTTTGGCCATATACCAACTAGTGGGATTGCTGGATCATATGGTAGTTCTATGGTTAGTTTTATTGACAAATCTCCACACTGTTTTCCAGTGTGGAGATTTCCAGTAGCTGTACGAATTTACGTTCCTACCAGCAGTGTATGAGCATTTCCCTTTCTCCACATCCTCCTTATCATTTGTCATTTTCTGTCTTTTTGATAATAGCCACTTTAACTGGGGTGCAAGGATATCTCACTGTGATTTTGATTTGCATTTCTGTGATCATCCATCATGTTGAGCATTTTTTCATTTATGTGTTGGCCATTTGATTTTCTTCTTTTGAGAAATATGTCTATTCAGAACTTTTGCCCATTTCAAAATCAGATTATTATTATTTTTTTTTTGCTATTGAGTTGTTTGAGCATCATGGTGTATTCTGATTATAAATCCCTTATCAGATGAATACTTTGCAAATATTTTCTCCCATTCTGTAGGTTGTCTCTTCACGTTGTTGATTTTTTCCTTTCCTGTGCAGAAGCTTTTTCATTCGATGTAATCCCGTTTGTCAATTTTTGCTGTGGTTTCCTGTGCTTTTGAGGTCTTACTCAATAAATCTTTGCTCGGACCAATGTCCTGAAGGATTTTTACCTAAGTTTTGTTCTAGTAGGTTCACAGTTTTGAGGCTTACATTTAACTCTGTAATCCATTTTGAGTTGATTTTTGTATATGGTGAGAGATCAGGGTCAAGTTCCACTCTTCTGCATATGGTTACTCAGTTTTCCCAGCACCATTTATTAAAGATACTGTTCTTTCCCCAGTGTATGTTCTTAGGGCCTTTGATGAAAATCAGTTGGCTATAAATACATGGATTTGTTTCTGTGTTCTCTATTTTGTTCCTTTGGTGTATATGTCTGTTTTAATGCCATAAACATGCTTTTTATTTTTTATCACTGCAGCTTTGTAGTATATTTTGAAGTCAGATAGTGTGATGTCTCCAGCTTTGTTCTTTTTGTTCAGGGATGCTTTGTATATTCAGGCTTTTTTGTGGTTTCACACGAATTTTAGGCTTGCTTTTTCTATATCTGTGAAGAATGTCACTTGATAGGAATTGTCTTGAGTCTATAGTTAACATTGGGTAGTATGGACATTTTAACAATATTAATTTTTCTAATTCATGAATATGAGTTTTTTTATTTTTTGTGTCCTCTTCAATTTCTTTTATCAGTGTTTTACAGTTTTTATTGTACAGATCTTTTATCTCTTTGGTTAAATTTATTCCTAGGCATTTTATATTTTTGTAGCTATGGTGAATGGGATTGCTTCCTTGATTTTCAGATTGTTCACTATTGGCATATAGAAACGCTACTGGTTTTTGTATGTTGATTTTGTATTCTGCCACTTTGCTGAAATAGTTAACCAGTTGTAACAGCTTTTTAGTGAAGTCTTTAGGTTATCCTAAATATAAGATCATGTCATTTGCAAACAGTGACAATTTGACTTCCCCTTTTCCAATGCCCTTTATTTCTTTTTTAATAGCTCTGTCTAGGACTCTTTCACCACTTTTCAATAAAAGAAAATGATGTGATTGACCACTTTTCAATAAAAGTGGTGAAAGTAAATATCCTTGTCTTGTTCTAGATCTTAGAGGAAGGATCTTAGGGGAAAGTGAATATCTTTGTCTTGTTCTATCTTAGAGAAAAGGCTTTCAACTTTTCCCTATTCAGTACGATGTTAACTGTGGGTTTATCATATACGAACATTAATCTTTTAAGGCATGTTCCTTCTATACCTAATTTGTTGAGAGGGTTTTTTTTAATCACAAAGAGGAGTTGAATTTTATCAAACACTACTTCTGTGTCTATTGAGATAATCACATGGTTTTGTTCTTTATTCTCTTGATGTGATGTATGTGATGTATCACATTTATTGATATTTGTAGGTTGAAGCATCCTTGCATCCCTGGGGGAAAATACCACCTGATCATGGTGTATAATCTTTTTTCTGTGCTGTTGGATTTTGTTTTCTAGGGTTTTTTAAAAAAGAGTTTTGCATTTATGCTCATTAAAAATATTGGCCTATAGTTTTCTTTTGTTGTGTCCTTCTCTGGTTTTGGTATCAGGGTAATGCTGGCCTTAAAAAAGATTTGGAAGCATTCTCTCCCCTTTGATTTTTCAAAATAGTTTGAGAATAATTGGCATTAGCTTATCTTTAAAAGTTAGGTAGGATTCATCTGTAAAGCCATATGGTCCTAGACTTTTCTTTGTTAGACTTTTTATTACTGATTCAATCACATTATTCATTATTGTTCTATTCAGGTTTCCTGTTTCTTCGTGGTTCAATCTTGGTAGGTTATATGTGTCCAAGAATATATCTATTTTATAAGTTTTCAATTTGTTGATGTAAGTTGTTCATAATGGTCTGTAATGATCTTTTGTATTTCTGTTTTATCAGTTGTAATGTCTCCTTTTTATCTCTGATTCTATTCCATTGAGTTTTTCTTTTCATTAGTCTACCTAAAGATTTGTTGATCTTGTCTACCTTTTCAAAACAATATTTTCATTTGGTTGATCTTTCATATTTTTAGTCTCAATTTTATTTATTTTTGTTGCGATCTTTAGTATTTCTTCTTCCTATAATTTTGGGTTTGATTTATTCTTGCTTTTCTAGTTTCATGAGGTGCATCATTTTATTTGAAATCTTTCTACCTTTTTATATAGGCATTTATTTCTATAAACTACCCCTGTTAGTACTGCTACTGCTTTTGCTATATAACATAAATTTTGGTATGTTGTGTTTCTGTTTTTATTTGTTTTAAGAAATTCTTAAATTTTCTTTTTAATTTCGTTATTTACCCATTGGTTGTTCAGGAGCATGTTGTATTGGTGCATTTTCCAAAGTTCCTCGTTATTGATTTCTAGTTTTATTCCATTGTGGTCAAAAAAGATACTTGATGTGATTTTAATTTTTAAAAATGTGTTGAGACTTGTTTTGTGGCCTGACATATGGTCTATGCTGAAGAATGTTCCACGTGCTCATGAGAAGAATATACACACATTCTCCAGCTGTTGAATGACATGTTCTGTAAAAGTTAGGTTTATTTGCTCTAGAGTGTAGTTTAAGTCCAATGTTCCTTTGTTGATTTTCTCTTTGGATGATCCGTTCGGTGCTGAAAGTAGGGTGTTGAAGTCTCCTATTATTGAAATGCAGTCTGTCTCTCCCTTTAGATCTAGTATTTGCTCTGGTGTTGGGTGGATATATACTCATAATTGTTATACCTTCTTGCTGAATTGATCCTTTTATCATTATATAATAACCTCCTTTGTCTCTTTTTAGGATTTCTAATGTGAAGTCTACTTTAGCTGATAAAACTACAACTACTGCTGCTTTCTTTTGCTTTCCATTTGCATGGAATATCTTCATGTGTCCTTACGGGTGAGGTGAGTCTTTTGTAGGCAGCATATAGCTGGGTCTTTAAAACAATACCTCATTTAGCCGCTATGTATCTTTTAACTGCAGAATTTAATCCATTTACATTCTAGGTTATTATTGACACGTATGAACTTACTCTTGCCATTGTTAAAGTGTTTTCTAGTTGCTTTGTAGAGCCTTTGGTTCCTTCTTCCTCTCTTGCTTTCCTCTTTTGTGGCTTCACGGCTCTCTGTAGTAGCATATTTTGGTTCTTTTCCTTTTATCTTTTGTGTATCCATTACAGGCTTTTGCTTTGTGACTACCCTGTGGCTTACATAAAACATGTCATACTTATAACAGGTTAATTTAAGCTGATAACAGTTAATTTTGATTGCATACACAAACTTTTCACTCTAACTTCCTTTTCTCCCATGTTTGATGTTTTTGATGTCACACTTTACATCTTTTTATAATAACAAAAATAACATAAGTAATAATTTCATATAAAATAATATAAGTAAAAATAATAGGCCTCCTCAGCCACTCAAGCCTTTGCTGCTCCTCCAGAGAGGGACTTGCAAACATTCTAAGAATTTGCATGCCATAGACAAGGCCAGGAAGAACTGTGGCTGGATTCACAAGCCCTTCCCAGGCCTTACTGGGCATCCTTATCTGGTGCCCACACACAGGAAGTACTTAGAACATATTTTCTGGTGCCTCTGATGACAGGCACTGCTTTGGACTGGAGTGGAAAGTAGGGCACCAACCATCCCTGGGGCCTTCACTTTCTAGCCAGATGCAGTCCTCCCCCCAACCAGGGCTCTTAAGAAACTTTTTGGAGACTCATCGGGCCAACAGACCTATGCAACAAGGTACCCTTCTCAGGCTTTCATACCTGGCCCCATCTGAGCAGCCCCCAAGGCCTTCCTGACTACTGGCTCCCATCCAGGCTCTCCCCAGTTCCATGGTCCATTCAGATTTGTCCTGACCTCCACAGAGGGTTTAGATACAATTTTGCAGGGTGCCTCCTATGACCAATCTCCACTCAGTCCACCAGGTGGAAGGGATGCCCTCCCTGGCCTCCATGACTAGTTAGGGAATGTCTCAGCTAGCTAATTGGGAAAGAGAAACGTTTTAGGGAGTGCTGTATGCAGCTGTGCCCCACGCAAAGCTGTAGCCATGTCAGAGACCCTTCCCGGAGGCTCCCTGTCCAGCTTTGACTGATCTCTGTAGGAAATACAGACATTCCCACAGGGGAAGTGAGAAACTCTTGGAGGCATTGCTTGTATTTTTGTTTTCATGTAGTTCAAAGAATTATTTTAATTTCTGTTGAGATTTCTTTTTGACCCTTATGTTATTTAGACGTGTATTTCTGAATATCCAAGTATTTGGAGACTGCCCAGCTATCATTCTATTACTGGTTTGTATAATAGGTTCCAGTGTTTTTGGAGAGCATGTATGGCATGGTTTTTATACTTTGAAATGTGTTAAGGTGGGCTTTATGGCCCAGAATGTGGCCTATCTTGGTGAATGCTCCATGTGGGAGTGAAAAGAATATGTATTCTGCTGTTATTAGACTAAGCAGGCTATAGATGTGAATTACTTCCAGTTGTTTGATGATGCTGTTTAGTTCTACTATATTTTATTGATTTTCTATTTATTGGATCTCTCCATTTCTGATAGAGGGTGTTGATGTTTACAACTATGATTGTGAATTCTTTTATTTATCCTTGCAGTTCTATCAGTTTTTTGCCTCACGTATTTTAACACTCATGCTAGGTGCATACACATTAAGAATTGTTATATTTTCTCAGATAATTCACTTTTTGTTATCAAGCAGTGCCTATATTCATCCAGAATTATCTTTTCTCTCCGAAGTCTACTCTGTCTGAAAACTAATGTAGCTGCTTCAGCTTTATTTTAATTATTGTTAACCTTGTATATCTTTTTCCATTTCCTACTTCAAATCTATATGTCTTTGCATTTAAAGTGAGTTTCTTGTAAACAATGTATGGTTGAGTCTTTTTTGTGGGGGATCAACTCAGATGAACTCAGTCTTTAATTGGTGTATGTAGACCATTGATATTAAAGGTGATTACAGATGTAGTTAGATTGGTATTTATCATGTCTGTTATTATTCTCTATTTGTTGTCCTGTTTTTTTCTTCCTATTTTTGCCTTCCACTCTTTTCCTGCCTTTTGTGGTTTTAATTGAGCATTTTATATGGTTCCATTTTCTCTCCCATTTAAGCATGTAAATTCTTCCTTTCTTTTTACTTTTAAAAAACCTTTCTATTGGTTGCCTTAGATTTTGCAATGTACATTTAACATTAGTACAAGTCTACTTTCAAGTAATACTATATTGCTTTATGAGTAGTGCAAGTATTTTATAATAACAAACTATTTCTAACTCTTCCCTCCTATAGTTTATATCATTGCTATTATTCATTTCACTTATCAATAAATTACAAACATCTAATAACTATTGCTATCATTATTTTGAACAAATTATTTATTAGCTGCTATATCAATTGAAAATAAGAAAATGCAAAGTTTTTACTTCACATTCATATATTCATTTTTTATATTCTTCCTTTATGTAGATCCAAATATCTTACTTTTCTCTGAAGAACTTCTTTTAACTTATTCCAACATTTCTTGCATTGAGCAACAAATTGCCTCAATTTTTGTTTTCTACAAAAGTCTCTGCCAGGCACAGTAGCTCACACCTGTAATCCCAGCACTTTGGGAGGCCAAGGCAGGTAGATCACTTGAGGTCAGGAGTTCAAGACAAGCCTGGCCAACATGGTGAAAACCCACCTCTACTAAAAATACAAAAATTAGCTGGGCGTGGTGGCATGTGCCTATAATTCCAGCTACTCGGGAGGCTGAGGCAGAAGAATCACTTGAACCTGGGAGGCGGAGGTTGCAGTGAGCCAAGATCATGCCATTGCACTCTGCACCCCAGCCTGGGTGACAGAGTGAGACTCCATCTCAGAAAGAAAAAAAAAAGTATTTATTTCTCCTTCACTTTTGAAGAATATTTTGTCTAAAGCATTCATGGTATTGCACTATGATTCTAATTTGCATTCTCATGAATTTGCTGTTTTCATTTACTATTTCATCATGGACATCTTTCCATCTTAATACATATAAGTCTACCATGCTGAAGAAATAAACCAAAACATAAATTAACGGTATTGTATAGATGTACCAGAATTTTTTAAACCTGGCTCCTCTGAATGGCTATGTTTTCTTTATTTTTTGTTATTACAAGTAATGGTGAAATCAGTATTCTTACCATCACACATGTATTTGCAGCGATGTTCCCCACACCCATTTGTTGGTCATTTGACTTTGTCCTGGTATGTGCACAGATAAATTTTCTTTAAAATTTATGCTATCAAGTTAATCAATCATGTCCTTGATGGCTTTCGAGTTGTCTTTGTTGTATACATGCCTTTTAATTTTTATTTTAAGAGACAGCAGTCTATTTATGTTGCCCAGGCTGGTCTCAAACTACTGGCCTCAAGGGATCCTCTCGTCTCAACCTCCCAAGTCGCTAGGATTACAGGCGTGAAAAACCGTGACGGGCTCTATTCTATGCTTTAAAGATCTTCTCTGTTCAGAAATTTTAGAATGAAAGTGTTTTCAACAAAGCTTTCATGGTTGCAGTTTTTCATCCTATACCTGAGGGCGCGGTATTTTCTAAGTCCGCTTGCGCGGCTCTGGAAAGCCCGGCCTGGCAGGGCGCCCGACCCGCAGGCTCGCGGTTACATGTTCCACGGGCCAGACTGGGAGTCACGTGGGGAGTCTGTACCCTTCCCAGCAGCCAGTCGTCCCTTATGCTGCCGGGGACGCGTCGTGCTGACCCGGAGCTCCCAGAGGAGCCAGACGCGCTCCGCCCACCCAGGTCTGAGAAATGCGATCCGACATGGACTGCAGCCGTTTGCGCCGGTTGTCGGGCTCCACCTGGCGGCCGATGTTACGTATTGCACTTGTTCTCTGGAGCTCCCGCGAGAGAGAGAAGTGGCCGCTGTGCACCGGGTCGAGTTCCAGGATGTCCCCAGCGTTAGCAGGATTGTTCCGCCCGCTGGCAAAGCATTCGATCCCCATCTGTTCGTGGGAGCTTGGACCTGCAGCTCAAGCTAGGAGGAGGCTCTTGCCGCGCTCTTAGCCCTGGACGCTCTGTGGTGGGGCAACATGCGGGTCCACCAGCAACCCCCAGTGCCTGCCCCTCCAACACGAGACCTATCGGGGTCAACACGAACCATCTTGAAAGGGTGTTTGGAGGCCGCCCCGCGTGTGTCCCGATACCAGTACCTTCCATTTGACCCCATTTTCCTCAAGTTCTGCCTCAGAGGTGGGGACCGGCAGCTGTACCGGCGGAGGGGGCTCCACCCGTCTGGACTAGGTCCCGCGTGGGTCCGCATCATCAGACTTGCCTTTTCCCAGGCCCGCTTGGGAGGTGACAACGGACTGGAGAAGAACCAGGTGCCCCGGGGAGGGCGTCTCAGATTCTGTCTGTGTGGAGCAGGACCCTGACGCCACGGGGAGGTTCCTTATGTTTCTGGCCTCTTTCCACATACCTTAACCTCTTCCCAAATACTGGGAACCCCAGGGTTCATTTGGCTGCCGAAACTGTCCAAGCTCTAGGCTGCAGGCACCAACCTATTCCAGCATAGTTCTTTGCTCCAGGACACCTGGGCCGCTTTCCTGAGGGAAGAACATTCCCTTTATCAGGCAGAGATCCTGGCCACCCATGCGGTTCACAAGCTGTTCCTGCCAGAGCTGCCGGCACTCAGTCATCCTGGGCCATCAGGCTACTGAGTTCCGGGAGATGGTGAGTGCTCAGGGGGTGTGTGTGGCCAGAGGTGTCAGAGCCCAAAGTAGCTGGGAAGTAGCCAAAGGAAAGCCAAGTCCCCAGTCGTCTGATGCTAACCTCGAACTTCTCATCCTTCTCCTTCCTCCCGCATTGCTCCATCCAGGCATTCTTTAATCACAGCTGTGTTGGAGGCTGGGATTCCAGACCCAGCACTAACAGGGTACAGCCACAGCTGCAGCATCTCACAGTGACCTAGAGCCTGGCCCAGCTACGCAACTCAGGCAGCTCATCTAGCACAGCATCCCTGGGAAATGGCCACTGTAAGATTCACTTCGGATTAGGAACGGAGGCTCCAAAGGCACAAATGACTTGCCAAACATCAGGCAGAAGGATTAGAATTTAGGTCTGCCGGCCTCTAAAGCTGTCTCCCGAAGAATAGACCATCAACCAAGGAGACAGGTTATTTCCGGGTAATACAATGAAGTGACGTAACTACAAAGAAGGATGAGTGATCATGGTGGGGGCAGGATAAGGGGGGGCTCTCCCTGCATCTGTCTCTTCTCTTCCTCCTGCCCCCAGGCCTAGCCACTGAACACGCTCCTGGACCTTGACGTGCTGGGCTTCCATGTTGTCCTGTCTTGGCTCAGACACCACAGAAGGATCACTCCCCTTGCAGTGATAATGGAGTTCTTCATTACTAAAGTGTACAGTCATGAAATCCATTACTAACCCTGAGACTCTCGGGCAAGAGGTGACAGGTCAGCTAAGTGGGAGAACAGTAGCAAAGTACAATGGAATAAGACGGGGAGGCTTCCAATTAGAGAAGGTCAGTAAACACAGATACAAGCTGGGTGGCCTCCACACCTGTATTCAATCCCCCAAGGTAATGTGGGGAAGAAGACATCTGCAACTCAGTAAAAATCACATCTAAATCCTTAAAAAGGATTCTTCTCCTCTATACATTAGTCAAAACCCTCATGGGTACTTTATCCAGGTATGAACATAAAATAGTATTTTCTGCACATCTAATTAGCAATAATTCAGGACCATTACAATAGTCCAGGTGGCGAGGACCAGTGAGATCCTTTGATGCTTCTCTTGAAAAATGCACATGGTGCCATTTTTTGCAGCATTATTTGGCAATATGTATTAAGAAGCTGTAAAATGTTTACAGCCTTTGACCTACAAATCGTACCTCTGGGAATTTTTAGGAATATAATATTCAGAGATGCTGACAAAGACCTGTGTACAGAATGTTCGTTGTAAACCAGCTCTGTTCTATGCTTTAAAGAGCCCATTATTCACAATAGCTGAAAATTGGAAGCAACTTCCATGACCAATGAATAGGAAAAAAGTAAAGAAAATCATTGGGGTGGGGGGACTCTATAATAAAAATCATAATGCTTTCCAAATGTTTTAGAAAGAATGTTGATGCTATGGGGGAAATGAGGGAGCTTCCTAATGAAGCATATTAAACTTAATAGATCTCAAAATCGACTCTTGTTTTCACACTCAAATATGACTCTTCCTTTTCTTCTCTCAGTGAAAAGCACTGAGATGGGAAAAGTCCCCATCTTCTCCCAGTTTCTCAAGTCAAAAATCTAGAATTTGTTCTTGATTCTTTCCTTTCTCTCTCACTGGACAGCCACTGCTACAATCAGTCCTTCTGGGGCTGCTTTCAAATGAATACCTCTGGGCCATCCCCTTCCCTATATTCACCCTCCCCCTTCCTCGTCTTCCTCTCCTCCCTCTTCCTCCTTCCTTGTCCCTTATCTACTCCCTCCCCTCCTTGCCCTTCTCTTCATCTCCCTTCCCCTATTACTCCCTCCTCTCCCTATCTGCTCTTGTCCCTCCCCTTCCCACCCCACCTTACCCTGCCATCACTTCATTCTCACTAGGTCTCCTCTCTCAGAGATGACCCCAATGTCCTTCTGCTACTTGAGGGGCTCCCAGCTTCCTTCTTTAGCCCAGAGCCCCTTCTGTGCCCACAGCCAGAGGCCTCCCATGGAATGTAAGTCCTTCACTTACTCCCTGTTGGACTCCCCGCCAGTGGATTCCTTGCTACTTAGAGCAAAACACAAAGCTCTTCCCGTGGAACTGAGCTTCGACTGGTGGGGGACATGAGAGGCAGCCACTGGCCCAACCAGGCAAGGCCTAAAGCTCGCAGAAGAGAAATTCTCATTAGCAGAATTTTCAGTCGTTGGAGCTGAGCTGCGGGATGTTTGAGTGTGGAGACCTAGCACAAAATATACCAATGGGGTTCTGGTCCGAGTCTTCACTCCCCTACCATGCTCCCCACCTCTGTACTGTGTGCTCCTGTCACTCTAGCTTCCTTCTGCATGGAATGCCTCCTTTCTATTTTCTGTGGTCACGCCTCTGCACTGAGCCCCATGAGACTCACCAGCTTCAGAAGCTGCCCCGACACCTCTAGCAGTAGGCAGGTGTGTCATTTGCTGTCCATGCCCTTCCTTTGTACCTATAAGCTGGTGACTCTGTTCTGTAGATAGTTAGGTCCCTGTCTCATCTTCCCAGCCGGACTGTGAGGTGCTCATGGTGGGATCTATGTCTAATCCATCTCAGGGAGTCCTGTGGCGCTTGACCTAATGCCCGGCATGTGGGAATCCCAGAGAGGAAACAGCATGTGCAAAGGCTGGAGATCTGATGGCACCTGTGGCAATACGGAAGATTCCATGTGTGTAAAGGGCAACAAAACAGAGCAGTCTTAGATAAAATAAATATTCTTGAGTGTATACTGATATAAATAAATGATTAAATAAGTTAATGAATGAGGGAAAGGAGATACATTTCCCATGCAGGATTTCAAATGAATTATGTTTATATATTCCATCCCAAAGGAGAGTGAGAATAACTCCCCACTCCTTACGTGTGGGCTGCACACAGTGACTTATTCTCCAAAGAGGACAGTATGGAAGAGAGGGAAAAAGAGAAACTGCAGTGGAGAATCCTGACGAGCACTACATCTGCCAGATCTTTAGTGATGTCAGTCATCCCCTTTTTATATTCATAATTTTCTCTTTTTTCCCAATCAGTCCAGCTGGAGATTTGTCATTTTCATTGATTTTTCCCAAAGAACACGTTTTTGGATTCATTGATTTTTTTTCCTTTTTTTATTTCATTGATTCCCATTTTGATCTTTGTTATTCCTTTTCTGCTGGTTACTTTAGATTTAATTTGCTCTTCCTCATATATATTTTGAGACAGAGTCTTGCTCTGTTGCCCAGGCTGGAGTGCAGTGGCACAATCTTGGCTCACTGTGACCGCCACCTCGTGGGTTCAAGTGACTCTCCTGCCTCAGCCTCCCAAGTAGCGGGTTTACAGGCGCCAGCCACCATACCCAGCTAATTTTTGTATTTTTAGTAGAGACGGAGTTTCACCATGTTGGGCAGGCTGGTCTCAAACTCCCAACCTCAGGTGATCTGCCCACCTCGACCTTCCCCAAGTGTTAGGATTACAGGTGTGAGCCACTGCGCCTGGGTGATATTCTTAAATTAGAAACTGAGGTTGCTGATCTGAGACCCTTCTTCTTTTCTAATATAGTAATATCATAAATTTCCCTTCAGGTACTGCTTCAGTGACAACCGACAAATTCTATGTGGTTTTTCTATTTCCAATAACTTCAAATGACTTTCTAATATTCCTTTAGATTTCTTCTTTGACCTATGAGTTATTTAGAAGTGAGTTAATTTCTAAATATTTGGGGATTTTTAAAGGATCTTTCTGTTACTGGTTTTTAATTTTATTCCATTGTGGCCTGAGAACATACTTTGTAGTTCGATACTTTTTAATTTATTGAAGTTTTTAATGGGCTATAATGTGGTCTATCTCCGTAAATGTTCCGTGCACAGTTGAGAAAATGTGTATTTTGCTTTTATAGGGTGGAGTATTCTATAAATATAAATCAGGTCAAGTTGGTTGATGGTGTTGTTCAAGTCCAATACACTCTTGCTGATTTTCTGCCTATTTATTCTATGAAGTGTTGAGAGTGGGATTAAAATCTCTGATGGTTATCTCCATCTCTACCTATTATTACTTTTCTTCATACATTTTGAAGCTTTGTTATTGGGTACAAAAACACGTAGGTTTGTTATGTCTTCTTCATTAACTAACCACATTATCCCTAAGAAATAATCTCTTTAATCCCTGGTAATAGTCTTTGCTCTGAAGTCTATTTTGGCATTCGTATAGCCACCTCAGCTTTCTTTTGACTAGTCTTGGCATGGTATATCTTTTTCCATTCTCTTACATCTAACCTATTTGCATCTTTATATTTAAACTACATTTCTTGGCCAGGTGTGGTGGCTCACACCTGTAATCCCAGCACTTTGGGAGGCCAAGGCAGGTGGATCACCTGATTTCAGGAGTTTGAGACCAGCCTGGCCAAGATGGTGAAACTCCGTCTCTACTAAAAATACAAAAATTAGCTGGGTGTGGTGGCGGGGGCTTGTATTCCTAGCTATTTGGGAGGCTGAGGCAGGAGAATCACTTGAACCCGGGAGGCAGAGGTTGCAGTGAGATCGCACCGTTGCACTCCATTGCACTCCAGCCTGGGCAACAAGAACAAAACTCTGTCTCCAAAAATAAGTAAATAGATAAAGTACATTTCTTGTAAGCAAAATACAATCAACTTTTAAAAAAAATGCAATCTGACAACCTGTCTTCTAAATGAATTTAAGTGTAATGTAATTCCTAATATGGTTGAGTCTCTTATGTTGCTATTGTTTTCTACTCATCCCATCTGTCCTTTATTCTCTTTTATGTCTTTTTCTGTCTCCTTTTGGATTTACACAGTATATTTTTATGATTCCATTTGATCTCTCTTGTTAGTTTAATAGCTATAATCTTTTGGTTTGTAACCTTAGTGGTGGCTTCAGGGTTTACAGTGTACATCTTTAACTGATCACGGCCGACCTTCAGGTGGCAGTAGATCACATCAGGTACAGTTTAAGAATCTGAGAATAGTAAACTTCTCCCCTTTTAGTCTTTAAGCTCTTATTGTCATCCATTTTACTTTTACATATATTATAAACTGCATATTACTTTATTTTCTAAACAATTATCTTTTAGAGAAATTTAAATAATAGTAAAGTGTATATCCATGTTGTTACTATTTCTGGTATAGATACACGATGTTACTATTTCTGGTGTAGATCATTTCTTTGTGTGGATCCAGATTTATTGTTATGGGATCCTTGGGGTGTTACTTCATCAGCCAAAAGCCTCTATGGCCAGTGACGCCTTTGCCCGAGTTTTGCTCTGGATCGCTGGTCTTGTTCCACCCACTCAGCCTGGCAGGCTGTGCTCAGTTCCCACTATGAGCCTGGATCACATGTCTGCCAAGGGTGAGCCAGGCACAGAGCAGCAAGTGGTGTGTGAGCAAGCGTGGGGTCCGGCCACTGCACACAGCCAGGCATGCCAGCTGAGGAGGGATAGGCGATGGGCAGGCAGCTTCAGGCACTGGCATGGGTGCCAACTCCATGCAAGGCTGCAGCTAGACCAGGCATACCATAAGCAGCTTCCACGGCTGACACCAGGGAATGTGGTGGTGCCCAGAACCTTGGAGATGCCAGGAACCCACAGAGCCCTAAACAGGGTGTCACAGCCCTGGCTCAGGGGGTTCCTAGGTCTGGGCTCCCTGAAGAGCCGCAGCTCTTCTCTTCTTCTCTCTTCTCATTGCCTGCAATGTGACAAACAAGGGGCATGTTTCAGCGCTGTTTGTGTTATAGCTATTTTAGCTCACCATTCAGTAGGTCTCCAGTTCTTGCCCTGCGACCAGGAAGAATGACATATGCAGACAAGTGGAAGGTGAACAAGATGAAGAGGAGCTTTACTGAGAGATAAGACAGCTCAGAGGAGACCCACAGTGGGTAGCTCCTCTCCATAGCCAGGGTGTCCTGTTGAGTACTGAGCTCTCAGCAGACAGGGCAGCTCCTCTCTGCAGGCGGGTCATCCTGTTGTCTCTTCAGCTCTCAGCAGAGAGGGTAGCTCCTCCCTGAAGACTGGTGGCCCACCCCCAAGGCTTCAGCCCCACCCCAGCTTGCAGGTGAGGCTCATTGGGAACCTGCCCCCCTCCACCCAAGAGCCTGTTTGCCTCCTGTCATTGTTCATGGCACCCAGGTTATTCATGCCAAGGAGTACCTGCAGGCCAGTGCCAGGCTGTCCTCAGCCCCACTTCAGCCTCCTTCCCATGCTTGTCAGCCTCCACAGTCCAAAGGGGGCCAAGGGGCTGGCATGTCAGCACTACCCCAAGCATGCACACGTGCAGCTGGGATGCGAAAGTGCTGAGAGAGAGACAGTGCCCCAGGTTGTGATCTGTGACGGGAGCAGATGCTAACAGTGAGGAGAACACAGACAGTGGGAGCAGGCACTTCCTAGCCTGCAGGGACAGGGGTGCCTTCCTGGGCCCCCAAGAATACAGAGATTCCTGGGTCCACAGCTGCAGCTTGGGTGGCTGCAGCTGCACTTGGGAGGGCGGGGCTCCTGCCTACTCTTGGCTCCCAAGAGCACAGGAGTGCCCTGGTAGCAGCCACAGCTTGGGTGGCTGCAGTTGCGCCTGGGAAGCTCCCACTCTACCAACTTTCTGGCTCCATAAAGGACACAGCCCTGGCCATACCACTGGTCTGCATTTTCCCCTTAGTGGCAGCAGGCAAGGTGCAGGTGGCTGGTGGCCTCAGCCAACCCTGCACAAACAAACCCAATGCTCCTGGGGCCACCCCACGAGTCCTGGCTGCGCTATCAGCTCATAGGCTCCTGAGACGTGGCAGACAGTGAGGTTGAAGGTGCAGCGGAGGTTCCGGGCCTGCAGCGGGTCCTGCCCAGTTGTGCAAGGGTCGGGGTGGTGCAGTCAGCTGCCTCAGGGATGTAGGGCACAGGGGCCACTGCCACTGCTGCTCCCACAGCCGCTCCTGCCACCACCACTTGTGCCTCCACACTGCAGCTGGCGTGATAACAGTGGCTGCTCCAGATGGCATACCGCTGCCATTAGTATCGTTTTCCTTATGCCTGAAGGACATCCCTTAACTTTTCTTATAGTGCAGGTCTGCAGGTAGTAAAGTCGTTCAGCTTTTTCGAGTCTGAAAACTTCTTTATTTCTTCATCTATTATTCTCTTTTTGATGACCGTTAGTTAAACCAATCCATTGAACTTTCAATTTCAATTACGATACTTTTCATTTCGTTTCTACTTGGTACTTTTCCCAATCTATTTGGTTATTTTCATGCTCAAGTTATTTCAACTCCTTTGTTTCTTTAAGTATAAAACACACTTTGTACTGTCTTTGGTAACTTGACCGTCTTAAGTTTTTGCAGGCCTGCTCCTTCTGTCCATTGTTTCTGCTGGCTCTTGCTGATTTTACATTTGTGATTTTTTATTGTGAACTTATATTCCTTGAAAGTATCTCAGAGTTCCTCCACAGACAATCCATTTTGCATCTGTCAGTCACCTAGAAGGCACCAAAAAGCTGATATTGCTTTAAATTTGAAGCTTGAGACATTTTAGACCACTCAGGTTGTGTGAACAAACCAGTTAAAGGGATATATATATATATATATATACATAAAACTCTCAGGGGAGACGTTTTCTCTCAGGATACCCAATGTTCCTCACTGTTCCTAGGGAAGCAGGGGTCAAGGGCAGCATACAGGGGGAGGCGGACAGGTTTATTCGTAGTTCACCCTTACACTATGTCTGTCCTTTTGGATCTCACTTTATGATGTCTCCTCTTAGCCCCTCCCACTTGGGCAGGCCCTCAGCTTTGTCTGCTGTTCTGCTGCCCCTTTTCCAACTCAGGCTGTGAAAAACAGCAAAGTTTAGTTTGACAGGCAAAAATCTTAAGGGTGAAAGGTGGCATCAGTGCCTTAGTTACTTCTTTGGGTTTCACTTCCATTTTAAAACTTTTTTAGCTTTTCGGAACTCTTATTTTGTAGCTCATTGACACATTTTTAAGAGGTTCTTGATATGTATTCCAGAAGCCTTAGTTGTTTTCAGCTGGTCCTTATCAGCCCTACTGTTGGAAATAAAATTCTTTCAACTTGTTCTTTAGCAATGTACACGCTCCATAGAGCTCTCGCTGATCCTGAGGCAATAGGGTAAGAACACCACTTAGGAATCAGGCTGGCCTGAGATCAAGTCTCGGATCCACCAGCAGTGTGACATCAGTGCCTCGGTTTCTTTATAGGGTTGGTGATATGGTTTGGCTCTGAGTCCCCAGCCAAATGTCATGTTGAATTGTAATTTCCAATGTTGGAGGAGGACCCTGGTGGGAAGTTATTGAATCATTGGGGTGGACATCCCCCTTGCTGTTCTTGTGATAGAGCTGTCATGAGACCTGGTTGTTTAATACTGTATAGTAACTTCCCCTGTGCTCCTGCTGTCCATATGAAGATATGCTTCCTTCCGTTTCACCTTCCACCATGATTGTAAGTTTCCTGAGGCCTCCTCAGCCATGCTTCCTGTACAGCTTGTGGAACCATGAGCCAACTAAACCTTTTTTTCTTTATAAATTACCCAGTCTCAAGTAGTTCTTTATAGCAATGTGAGAACAAAGTAATACAGAAAATTGGTACCAGAGAAGTAGGGCATTGCTACAAAGATACCTGAAACTGTGGAAGCGACTTTGGAACTGGGTAATAGGCAGAGGTTGGAACAGTTTGGAAGGCTTATAAGAAGACACGAAGATGATGGCTGGGTATGGTAGCTCATGCCTGTAATCCCAGCACTTTGGGAGAGTGAGATAGGTGGATCATTTGAGGTCAGGGGTTCAAAGCCAGCCAGGCCAACATGGTGAAACTCTGTCTCTACTAAAAATACAAAAAAAAATTAGGCGGGTATCATGGCACATGCCTGTAATCCCAGCTACTCAGGAAGCTGAGGTAGGAGGATCATTTGAACCCTGGAGGCAGAGGTTGCAGTGAGCCAAGATTGTGCCACTGCACTCCAGCCTGGATAACAGAGTGAGACTCCATCTAAAAAAAACAAAAACAAAAACAAAAACAAAACAAAACAAAAAAAACAGAAGACAGGAAGAAAAGTTTGGAACTTCCTAGAGACTTGCTGAATGGTTGTGACCGAAATACTCATATAGTGATATGGACAGTGAAATCTAGGCTGAGGTGGTCTCAGATGGAGGTGAGGAACTTATTGGGAACTGGAGTTTGCAGTCACTCTTGCTATGTTTTAGCAAGGAGACTGGTGGCATTGTGCTCCTACTCTAGGAATCTGTGGAACTTCAAACTTGAGATGATTTAGGGCATCTGGCAGAAGAAATTTCTAAATTTCTAAATAGCAAAGCATTCAAGAGATAACTTGGCTGCTTCTAACAGCATATGCTCACATGCATTCACAAACAGATGGTCTGAAATTGGAACTCATATTTAAAAGGGAAGCAGAGCATAAAAGATTGGAAAATTTGCAGCCTGACCATGTGGTAGAAAAGAAAAACCAAATTTCTGGGAAGAAATTCAACTCAGCTGCAGGAATTTGCATAAGTAAAGAGGAGCAGAATGTGACTAGCCAAGACAATGGGGAAAATGCCTCCAGGGCATTTCAGAGATCTTCACAGTAGCCCTTCCCATCACAGGCCTAGGCCTGAAAGATTAGGAGGGAAAAATGGTTTCATGGCCTAGACCCAGGACCCCACTGTCGTGTACAGCCTCGGGACATGTCACCGTGAATCCCAGCTGCTCCAGCTCCAGCTGTGGCTAAAAGGGCCCCAGATACATCTCAGGCCACTGCATCAGAGGGTGCAGCCATAAGAAGCCTTTGTGGCTTCCATGTGGTTTTAAGCTTGCAGGTGCAAGGAAGGCAAGAGTTGAGGCTTGGGAGTTTCCACCTAGATTTTAAAGGTTGTATGATAATGCCTGGATGTCCAGGAGGAAGTCTGCTGTAGGGTCAGAGCCCTCATGGAGAGCCTTTACTAAAGCAGTCTGGAGGCAAAATGTGGGTTTGGAGGCCCCACTCAATGTCCCCACTGGGGCACTGCCTAGTGGAGCTGTGAGAAGAGGGCCACTGTCCTGCAGGCCAGAGAATGGTAGATCCACTGAAAGCCTTCACTGTGTGCCTGGAAAAGCCACAGGCACTCAATGCCAGCCCATGAAAGCAGTCATTAGGGCTGTACCCTGCAGAGCCATGGGGCAGAGCTGCCCAAGGCCTTGGGATCCCACCCCTTGCATCAGTGTTGCCTGGATGCACACCATGAGCAGTAATGGGAAAATTCTTATTGAAAAAGGCAAGAACAAATCAGCCCAGTGAGACTGCACATTGCACTCCTTCCCGGGATGGAAGAATTGAACAATGATAGGATCTTCTACATTTTGGTTTTTACTTTTACTGACTCATGGGCAGTGGCCAATTGCCTGGCCATGTGACCAGGCAGAGGGGCAATCGCAAACTGGGCTGAGAAAGGATGCCCACATGGAGCACAGCACTGCAGGAATTTAAAGGGCACACTAAAGTAGGTCATGTCAATGCCCACCTGAAGAACCCCTCCCAGGATCAGTGATCAGATCTGGTAGGTAGATATCCTGGTGACCTTGAGGTGGCCACCTGGGCTTAACAAAGGAGTGGACACAGGGGAGCTGCAGCCATGCAGGGATGGGCTGCTCAGCAACACGTCCCTCCTCCACCCTCAGAGGCACCAAATGCCAACAAGAACTGTCCTATCTGACAGCAGGAAGACAGAGACCGCAGGTGGCTATGGGGCAGATTCCCAGTGGGAAGGCACCACTCAATAGCTAACAAGTAGATTATACCAGACTGAAGCCAGTATCCCTGGGAGGCTATAATGGGTCCTGACACATACTCTGGACTGGGCTTTGCATAGTCATTAGATTCAAATGCCAAAAATACTATAAAAGAACTGGAACAGATGATAAGACATCAACTTGGACCACCAAGTTTTATTTCTTCAGACCAAAGAACACATTTACGGCCCACAGTGTCCTATAATGGACATACCATGTTGCATATTGTCTTCAACTCCTAGGGCTGCCATAACAAAGTGCCACAAACCATGTGGCTGACTTACAAAACAAAATGCACTGTCTCACAGTTCTGGAGACTAGAAGTCTGAGATCAAGTTCTTGGCAGGGCTGGTTCCTTCTGAGGGCTGTGAGAAAGAATCTAATCCACACTTCTCTCCTAGCTTCTGGTGGTTTGCTGGCAATCTTTGGCATTCCTGGGCTTGTGGAATTCTGCCTTCATCTTCATATGGCATATCCCCTGTGTTATCTCTGTGCACAAATTTCCCTTTTTTATAAAGACACAAATCATATTGGATTGGGGGCCCACCCTATTACAGCATGACCTCATCTTAACTAATTAAATTAACAACAACCCCATTTCCAAATAAGGTCATGTTCTTAGGTACTAGGGGTTCAGAGTTCAGCGTATGAATTTTTTATTTAGGGTAACATATATCCCTTTTTTCAGTTTTTATTGTGTTAAAACACACATAAAATTTACCATCTTAACCATTTTAAGTGTGCAATTCAGTGCTATTAAATACATTGATAATGTTGTACAAGTATCCCCACAACCCATCTGCAAAACTCTCTTCATCTTGTAAAACTGAAATGATATTTATTAAAACCTAACTCCTACCCCCTCCTCCCAGCCCCTGGCAACCACCATTCTACCTTCTGTCTATGAAGTTGAATATTCTAGGCCCCTCATTTAAATGGAATCATGCAGTATTTGTTTTTGTGACTGGCTTATTTCACCTAGCATAATGTACTCAAGGTGCATCCATGTTATAGCATATGTCAGAATTTTCTTCCTTTTGGAAGCTGAGTAATATTCCACTGTATGTATGTATATGTCAGATTTTGTTTTTCCATTCATCCCTCAATGAATGCTTAGATTATTTCCACTTTTGGCTATTGTGGCTAATGCTGCTATGAACATGGGTGTACAGATATCTCTTTGAGACCCTGCTTTCAATTATTTTGGTATTCCACCCAGAAGTGGAAATGCTGGATCATAGGGTAATTCTGTTTCTAATTTCTTGAGGAATCACCATACTGTTTTCCATACTAGATGTACAGTTTTATATTCCCACCAACAGGAATATAAGCATTCCAAACATGAATTTTGTGGGAACATATTTCAAACCATAGCAGTCACCAAAAGCTCAAGCAACTAAACAAAAAATAGATCAGTTCGATTTCATTAAAAACTTTTGTGTTTCAAAGTTGACATGGTTTGGCTGTGTCCCCACCCAAATCTCATCTTGAGTTGTAACTCCCAGAATTCTCATGTGTTGTGGGAGGAACCCAGTGGAAGGTCACTGAATTATGGGGGCAGGTCTTTCTTGTGCTGTTCTCATGATAGTGAATGAGTCTCACGAGATCTGATGATTTTAAAAATTAGAGTTTCCCTGCACAAGCTCTCTCTTTGCCTGCTGCCATCCATGTAAGACGTGACTTGCTCCTCCTTGCCTTTCATCTTTCGCCATGATTGTGTGATCTCCCCAGCCACATGGAACTGTGAGTCCAATAAACCTCCTTCTTCTGTAAATTGTCCAGTCTCAGGTATGTCTTTATCAGCAGCATGAAAACAGACTAATACAAAGGTTACATAAGAAAATAAGGATAACCACAGAATGGGACAAAAACTTACAAGTTCTATATCTGATAAGGAACACATGTTCCAGACAATATAACCACTCTTACAACTCAATAAAAACACAACTCAATTTAAAAATGGGCAAAAGATGAATAGACATTTCTTCAAAAAGATGAAAAATGGCCAATAAGCATATGAGAAGGTGCTCAATAACATTCGTTATTAGGGAAATGCAAATCAAAACACAATGATACACCACTTCACCCCACTGAGATAACTAAATTCAAAAGACAATAAGAAGTGTCAGCAAAAATGGGAAACTGGATGAGAACCTTCATTCAATGCTGAGGGAATGTAAAATCTTATGTCTGTTTTGGAAAATATTTTGGTAGTTTCTCGAAAGTTAAAACAGAGTTATCATATGATCCAGTAATTCCATTCCAAGGTATATACTTAAAAGAAATGAAACCACACAAAAACGTATACCTGAATGTTCACAGCAGCATTATTTATCATAGCCAAAGAGGAAACAAGACCATCCAAGCCAGCCCTGCCTCGGAACCTGACAAAGTTAAATGGAAGCCTACAGAGCTGAGCCGCGTTTCCATGGGAGACATTTTGGTCATTCCAGGTGATGATGAACTACACCAATTGTAAGAGGCTGAGAAGAACCTCAGGAATGTGCCAGCATCTTTTGACTTTTATTTTGGGGGGCTGCATCTACTACCACAACATGCAATATGGGTAACACTGGCATGGCTGGTTAGATTTGATTACCTCATGCAATTAAGTCATGTGATAATACTGATAGTGATGATCAAATGTATTGGGAGATTGAGTTAAAGTCTTCTCAGGATGTAATACCAATGGAAAGTGAGTCTTTAGAAGAACTATATGTAGTTAACCATCACCTAATTTCCAGATGAATAGTTCTGCACAGGTCATATAAGATACAAACAGCAGTAGATCAAGGGGGAGGATGATCTTGGGGACTCCTGAAATATACTGTAAATAACCCAGATATCCTCCAGTAAATAAATGGATATACAAATGTGGTATACATACATATGTACATACAATGGAACATTATTCAGCCATAAACAGGAATGAAGTTCTGATACAGGCTACACAAGGAATGAACCTCAATAAACCATAGAATCCTGCTAAGTGAAAGAAGCCAGTCAGAAAAGACCAGATATTGGATGCCACATTTATATAAAATGTCCAGAATAGGCAAATCTAGAGACAGAAAGCAGATTCATGGTTGTCAGGGGTTGAGGGAAGGAGGAAATGAGGAGTGATTAAGTGAATTAATGCACGTTAACACCTTAAACTTCGGGCAACTGCCCAATCACACAGACTGTGCAGTCTCATTCATGGGTTACATGACAAAACAAAGAGAAAAGCCTGGGTAGAAATACCAACATGTATGTTATGAAAAATATAACACCTAAATAAATGGAGAAACTATGTTCCTTAATGAGCAAATTCAATATTATAAGGTTGCCAATTCTCCCATAGTTTCTCAAAAGTTGCAATGTAATGCAATTTTAATCCAAATGGCATGGTTATCTAGACAAGAAAAAAACTGATTGTAAAATTTATATGAAATAATAAAGGTATGAGAATTGCAAGGAAAATTTTCAAATGGAAAATTATTACGGGAGAAAGGAGTGTGGAGACCTCGCTCTGTATGGTAGAAGTCAAAGACAGCTACCATCAATTCTTTCCCTTCCTCAACACACGTTGCTTCTCAAGAGGTGAGGAATAGCTCCCCTCCCCTTGAATCTGGCTGCCTTGCAACTTGCTTGATCTATAGAATATGACAGAAATTCCATTCTGGGAATTCTACTATTGGATTTTTTTTTCTTTTTTTTCTTTTTTTTTTTTTGAGACGGAGTCTCACTCTGTGGCCAGGCTGGAGTGCAGTGGTGCAATCTCGGCTCACTGCAACCTCCGCCTCCCAGGTTCTAGAGATTCTCCTGTCTCAGCCTCCTGAGTAGTTGGGACTACCGGCACACACCACCATGCCCAACTAAGTTTTTATTTTTATTTTTTTATTAGAGACGGGTTTCACTATGTTGGCCAGGATGGTCTCGATCTCATGACCTCGTGATCTGCCTGCCTTGGCCTCCCAAAGTGCTGGGATTCCATGCGTGAGCCATCGCGCCTGGCCCAATTTTTTTTTTTTTTTTTAAACTGAAGCCTCTATTTCAGTCTCTTGGTAGCCTTGCTCCTGGGAAGCTCTTCCTTGAATCTAGTCACCATTCTATTCCACCAGGCCACATATGTCTTCTCCAGGCAACAGCCAACATCAATTGTCAGCTGTGTAGGTGAGTTTCAGATGACTGTGGCCCCAGCTAATGTTTGACTGTAGCACATGTGAGAGGCCCCATGCAGAACCACCCAGAACCATGGAGAGCAGTCACCCTGCAGAACCATGAGTAAGTTAAGCTTAGGGGTGGTTAATTACGCAGAAATAAGTAAACAGAGCACTCTACCAGGTATTAAAGATTATTACAAAGATTATGTAATTAAAACAATACAGAACAGACCAGGGTTGACTACAAGATCAATGGGACAGAATAAAGTTACATATCCAATGCCCGCTGCTGACCACAGGGATTTGTCACAGATCTCATCACTTAGAAACCCTACAGCGGTTTCCCTGTTCACCTTCCAGTCACCACTACACCTTGGCTCCTTTTAGCACTCCTCCCTAGTTTATCACTATATGAAATTGCTTTATCTCTTGTATTGTCTGTCACCTGCCACCATAATGTGAATTTCTAGACCTCCATAGCATGCAAAGCTCTAGAACAGTTCTTAGAACACAGAAGGTGCTTGACAAATATTTTCTGAAAGAAAAAGAAGATACTTCAATATCTCAGTTTACTAATGAGGTGGGGCTACCATATGGCTGCCTGAACAAATACAGCTTGACATTCACCTTCCTGCTAGTGATTGAAGTGTATTAACTTGTGTAATCACACAACTACCCTATGGGGTAGGTGCCCTTATTTCTCCATTTAGCAGAGAGGGGCTAAGTATCTTAACCAAGGTCACACGGCTTTCAAGTGCCAGAGCCAGGACTCAGATCTACACAGGTCTGGATCCAGAGCCCCCAATCTAACCTCTTAACCTCTCTGCTTTACTGGGCTAAACCTTCACCACCTATCATATGGAAAAAGAAATTCAATAGAAAGTTATATGGAAAAAATACAACTCTGTGTTAATATTAGAAAATCCATAGTAACATGTAGAATGAGGAAGCTTCCTCAAGCCCAACTATATAAGTCAGATCGGTTGAAAAAATAAAACTAACAAATTTTTACATGTCAAAATATGCAATATTTGAAAATCAAAGGCTAATATCTTCAAATAGGCAAAGATTTATTAATACTCCTTTGACACACAAACAGGAAGTGAGAAAATGGGCAACTGACACAAATCGATAATTAACTGTGAGGATATAGGTGGTGGAGTCTCTCCTAATCCTCTATTCTTGGAGGTCTGGATGCCCGCCATTCGCCTATGGGAAGAACAGAGACAGTCATGGAAAACAGCATTTAATCTAGAAAGGACCACAATGAGGTCAAAGGGCGGTCTCAGGGCAGTCTTAAGAGCTCCCCAACCCCAAAGAACTGGCAAGGACTCTCCAGGTGCTCGTAAGCGACTGCTGCCCAACTCCCATCACGAACTCAGAAGACGTGTCATTTTCTGAAATTTTCATGACTTCTAAGACACTAGTTATTGGGGAAAACTTTAAATTATTTAAATAATGAGAGGCGAATAACATTGCTAAACTCATGAATACTCTGTATTTAAAACCTCCACTGGCGATCAGGGCACATAGAATCTCTACTACTGATCCCTGACGCTAGCCATCCCCCAACCCGTCGACCCACGGACCCCAGCCCTGACCCCACCTCCTCCCAGCATCTTACACAAGGATTCTCACCACACTCCCCAGAGACTCGCCTGCCCAGTGCCCCTCTCTAACCTCATATAGCTCAGGTCTCTGACCCAGAGACAGCATCACCGACCTCTCCTACTACCTATTTCCAGATTAGAGTCCCTGATCCCAGAGCCATTGTCTAAAATAACTAGCTCTTACAATTACGTCCACTTCAGGAACCGCCCTGTGATGTCAGAACTTTGAGGCCGCTCGGCCAGGGCTGCACATGCTCAGTGAGGCCGGCGCCCGCCAGTAACAAACATGGCTCCCTAAAGCCGCTCAGGCTCAAGAGCAACATGGAGGCCTGCACTTAATCGCTCCTCTCCGGGGGCGGCCATACTGAGGGGGCATCTCTTCCGTGCAGGCAGGCTGTCCTGGGGACCTCAGAGATTCTCTCCAGCGGCAGAGGAAAATGGGCAATGGGTGGATTCGGGTCCAGATTCTGGCAGGAGGGAGTTTGGGATCGAGATCTGGAAAAAAGCACTAGACTGGAAGAGGACGCGATGGAGTCGGAGCCGCTGGCGGCGACAAAAACCAGAGGCTGGGGAAGGTGCCGGTGGGAGGCAAGGCGCGGATGGACTTTACCTGCGCACGCGTCGCAGCCATCTCCGCGCACAGTGGTGGCCACCGCTGCTGGTGCTGAATTGTCGGCGCGTGCCGGGCGCTCCGCTGGGACCGGGGTTGCTCGCCCTGAGTCTCAGCTTTCTCATCTGTACGGTTGGGACAAGTACAGTAACCGTCGCCCGTCAAGACGGGCCAGGGCTGTCGCGAGGGTCCACGCCTTAGAGCAGGCACCTATTTTGTGCAGGGCCCTGAGATGGGGTCTGACTCAGTTCCTGCGGAGAACTTCACCGGTGACCCAGTCAGTGCCCTTCAGTTAAAGACCACCAGGAGCACACTTGTAATTAAATATAATTACATTGCAGCAAGGAATGGGGTGCTATGGGTCATCTCAGTGGGAGGAGTTAGAGAGAAACTGTTATACGATTTGGGCTTTAATTGGTTGATTTCGGATAGGATCTCAGAAAGTGAAGACTTTAGATTGGATGCCGTCAGAAAGCAGGAGCAATATTATTATTAAGTATTTTGTGGGTGGCATCAAGACCTTGTTTTTTATCTGCACTTAGACAACATTATAAAGTGCGCTTGTTTTTGTTTGCACTTATCACGGTCTCAGATTAACCTTCTGAAGTTGATATTATTTTGTGAGATTGTTTATGTCCAACAGGAAAACCAAATGTCCTGGCCATGAGCATCAGACCAGCGTGTAATAACATTAAGGCCTAACTCTGACCCAAATATTGATAGAATTGAAGTTAGAAATAGTTCTACAGTAATAGAGTCTTCAATACTCCATTTAAAATAATGCATAGAAGCTGGACGTGGTGGCTCATGCCTTTAATCTCAGCCACCTGGGAGGCTGCGGCAGGTGGATTGCTTGAGGTCAGGAGTTCGAGACCAGCCTGGGCCTTTTGGCCTGTCTCGGCTTTTAACATACCTTCTTCACTCAGCTTAATCATTTCTCACTTCTGATTTATAATAAGAGCTGTGTGACTCTTACTTTCACTTGAACACATAGAGGCCTTTATAGAGTTATTAATTGGCCTATTTCAGTATTGCTGTGTCTCAGAAAACAGGGAGACCTGAGGAGAGGGGGAGATGGAGGAAGGGCAGATCGATGGAACCATTCGAAAACACATATGTATCAATTAAGCTCGTTGTCTTTTGGAGCACGGCTTGTGATGCCCCAAAAACAATGACAATAGTAATATCAATGATCACTGATAACAGATCACCATAACAGATATAATAATAACAAAACATTTGAAATATTGCAGGAATTACAAAAATGTAACACAGAGGTACAAAATAAGCACATGCTATCAGAAAAGTGGCACTGGTAGACTTGCTTGATGTAGGGTTGCCACAAACCTTCAACCTGTAAAAACTGCAATATCTGAGAAGCATAATAAAGTAAAGTGCAATAAAACAAGGTAAGCTTGTATATGTATGCATGCACACACCAATACACATCCACCTATCCACACACATATCTTTGTACAAACAAATCCTGTATTTTCAATTCCAACAATACATCATTTGTACCTTAAAAATATCTGTCATTCTTGTAGTGTCCTTTTCTGTCTTTGTTATCAGGGTAATGCTGGCCTCATAAAAAAATGTTTGGAAGTGTTCCCTCCTCTTCAACTTTTGGAAGAGTTTGTGAAGAAATGGTATTAATTCTTCTTTAAACATTTGGTAGAATTCTCCACTAAGCTATCTGGTCTTGGATTTTCCTTTTTCAGGAGCTTTTTGACTACGGACTCAATATTTTTACTCATTATTTATCTGTTTTTATTTTCTATTTCTTCATGTTTCAGCCTTAGTGGATGTATGTTTCTAGAAATTTCTCTAAGTTAAACAATTTGTTGACACATAGTTGTTTAGAGTAGACTATTATTATCCTTTGTATTTCTATGGTACCAATTTTAATATCTCCATTTTTGTTGTAATTTTATTTACTTGAGATTTCTTTTTTCTTAGCCTAGTGAAAGGTTGGTCAATTTTTATTATCTTTTCAAAAAATCAGCTCTTTGTTTCATTGATCTTTTCTATTGTTTTTCTAGTCTATTTCATTTATTTCTGCTATGATCTTTGTTATTTCCTTCTTCTAATTTTGGGCTTGATTTTTTTTCTATTTTTTGAGGTTTGAGATCTTTTTTCTTCATTTAGCACTTATCTGTATAAACTTCCCTCTCAGAACGGCTTTTGCTTCATCTCATAAGTTTTAGTATGTCGTGCTTTCATTTTAGTTTGTCTCAAGATATTTTATTTCTTTTTTGATGTTTTCTTTGATCTATTGCATATTCAGGAGTGTGTTGGTTGATTTCCACATATTTGTCACTTTTCTAAGTTTTCTCCTGTTTTTAATTTTCAGTTTCATGCCACTGTAGTCAAAAAGAATACTTGGTAAGATTTCAGTCTTCTTAAATTTGCTAAGACTTGTTTTCTGGCCTAATATATGACCTGTGTTGGAGAATGTACTGTATATGCTCGAGAAGAATGTGTATTTTGCTGTTTTGGAAAGGAATGTCATGTGTATGTCTGGTCCATTTGATCTATAGTGTAGTTCAAGTCAGCTGTTTCCTTATTGATTATCTGTCTGAATGATCAATCCATTGTTGAAAATGGGATATGGAAGTCCCCTACTGTTATTGTATTATTGTTGTCTACTTCTCTCTTCAGATTTGTTAATATTTGCTTTATATAATTAGGTGCTCCAATGTTGGGAGAATATATATTTGCAGTAGTTGTATCCTCTTGATGAATTGACCCTTGTATCATTCTATAATGACTTTCTTTGTCTCTTGTTACAGTTTTTGACTTAAAGTCTATTTTGTTTGTTGTAAGAATAGCTACTCACTCTTTCTCTTTTTTTGTTCCATTTCAGTCTATGTGTGTCTCTAAAGGTGAAGTGAGTCTCTTATAGGTGGCATATATTTGGTTCTTGTTTTACTATCCATTCAGCCACTCTGTGTCTTTTGTTTCACTAATTTGGTCCACTGATATTTAAAGTAACTATTGATAGGCATTTTGTAGTTTTTTTGTTCTTTTATTTTCTCTCTTGCTGTGCATGATTTGATTACTTTGATTATTTTCTGTAGTGGTATACTTTGATTCTTTGCTGTGTCTTTGTTATTAATTATTTTTTAAACAAGTGGTAAAATTCTCATTTGTGTATCTATTACATGTTTTGTCTTTGTGATTATCATGAGGCTTACATAAAACATTGTATGCTATCATGTGCCACATAAGGATGTTTTGGTCAATGATGGGCCACATATACAATGGTGGTCCCATAAGGTTATAACATTTTTATTGTACCTTTCATATGTTTAGATACATTAGATACACAAATGCTTATGATTGTATTACAGTTGCCTAGAGCATTCAGTATAGTACAATGCTGTACAGATTTGTAGCCTGGAAGCAATAGGTTATACCATATAGCCTGGGTGCATATTAGGTAGTATTATCTAATTTTGTGTAAATATACTCTATGATATTCATACCATGACAAAATTGCATAATGAGGCATTATTCACAACATATCCACATTAAGAAATGCATGATTGTAGTTATAATGGTCTATTTTAAGTTGATAACAACTTAACTTCAATCATATACAAAAACCCTACACTTTACTTGCCTCCACTTTTTATGTTTTTTGATGTCAGTTTCTTTCTTTGTATATTTTGTAATTATATTTATTTGTAGTATTTTTTGTCTTTTAACCTTTGAAAAGTTAAAGTGATTATACTGCATCATTACAGTATTAGGAGTATTTTGAATTTGACTGTATAGTTACTTTTACCAGTGACTTTTTATAACTAAATATAGTTTCATGATACTAATTAGTCTTATTGCATTTCAGTTTGAGGAACTCCCTTTAGGGTTTCTTATAAAGCAGATCTAGTGACAGTGGACTCCCCTAGATTATTTTGGGGGGTTTCTGAAAAAGTCTGTAAGTCCTAGCCAGAGCAATTAGGTAAGAAAAAGAAATAAAAGGCATCCAAATTGGAAAAGAAGTGAAAGTGTCTCTGTTTGAAGATGACATGATCTCATATAGAGAAAATTCTAAAGGCTCCAATAAAAAACTGTTAAAATTAAGAAACAAATTCAGCAAATTTACAGAACACATAATTAACATTTAAAAAAAAAAACCTGTTGCATTTCTATATACTAACAGTGAACTATCCCAGAAAGAAATTAAGAAAACAGTCTCAGGCCGGGCGCGGTGGCTCACGCCTGTAATCCCAGCAGTTTGGGAGGCTGAGGCAGGTGGATCATGAGGTTAGGAGATCGAGACCATCCTGGCTAACACGGTGAAACCCCATCTCTACTAAAAATACAAAAAATTAGCCGGGCGTGGTGGCGGCCGCCTGTACTCGGGAGGCTGAGGCAGGAGAATGGTGTGAACCCGGGAGGCAGAGCTTGCAGTGAGCTGAGATCACGCCAGTGCACTCCAGCCTGGGTGACAGAGTGAGAGTCCATCTGAAAGAACGCAATCTCATTTACAATAGCATCAAAAAATTAACTTAGGAATAAATTTAAATAAGAAAGTAAAATTTCTATATACCAAAAACTATAAAACACTGATGAAAGAATTTGAAGAAGACACATATCTGTATTACTCAGTGTGATCTACAGATATAATGCAACCCCTATCAAAATTTCAGTGGCATTTTTCAAAGAAATGGAAAAAAGCAATTCTAAAATCTGTGTGCAACAGACCCCAAACAGTCAAAACATCTTTGAGCGGAAAAAACAAAAGTGGAAGCATCACATTACCTTATTCCAAACTAAATTATAAAGCTATAGTAATTAAAATAGTATGGTACCAGTTCCCAACAAGTTCCTCATCTCCATCTCAGACAACCTCAGCCTGAATTTCATTGTCCATATCATTATTAGTGTTTTGGTCAAAGCTACTCAACAAGTCTCTAGGGAGTTCCAAATTTTCTCATGTTTTTCTGTCTTTCTGTGAGCCCTCCAAACTGTTCCAACCTCTGCCTGCTACCAAGTTCCGAAGTTGGTTCCACATTTTTGGATAACTTTACAGCAGCACCCCACTCTACCAGTACCAATTTACTGTATTCATCTGTTTGCATGCTGCAGATAAAGGCATACCAAAGACTGTGTGATTTATAAAGAAAAAGAGGTTTAATGGACTCACAGTTCCATGAGGCTGGTGAGGCCTTACTTATGGTGGGAGGCTAAAGGCACATATTACACAGCAGCAGGCAAGACAGAATTAAAGCCAAGTGAAAAAGGAAATCCCTTATAAAACAATCGGATCTTGTGAGGCTTATTTACTACCACAAAAACAGTATGGGGAAAACTGCTCCCATGATTCAACTATCTCCTACTGGGCCCCTCCCATAACACGTGGGAATTATGGGAGCTACAATTCAAGATGAGATTTGGGTGGGGACACAGCCAAAGCATATCAGACCTGAAGAGATACATTTCTAAAAGACATACGATTGACAATAGGTATATACTAAGAAAAAGATGTTTGCCATCACTAATCATCAGGAAAATGCACAATGAGATATCACCTCACATCTATTAGGATGGCTATTATAACAGTAAAAAGGTAACAAATGTTGCTGAGGATATTGAGAAAAAGAAACACTTGTGCTTAGTTGATAGTTGATGTGAATGTAAATTGGTACAGCCATTACAGACAACAGTATGGAGTTTCCTCAAAAAATTAAAAGTGGAACTCCTATATAATCCAGCAATCCCCATCTAGGTATATATCCAAAGTAAAGAAAATCACTATCTCAAAGAGATATGTATACTTACATGTTCATTGCAGTGTTATGTACACAGCCAAGATATAGAAACTACCTGTGTCCATTGACAGATGAGTGGATGTTTTAAATGTATTATACACACACACACACACACACACAGAGACACACACACACACATAATGGAATATCATTTAGCCTTTAAAAATGAGGAAATACTGCCATTTGTAACAAGCTGGATAAACCTGGAGTTTATTATGGTAAGTAAAATAAGCCAGGAACACACACAAAAATATCCTGCATGATTTCACTTATATGCATACTTAAAAAATGTCAAACTCATGGTAACAGAGTAAAATAGTGCTTACCAAGGCCTGGGAGTTGGGGGAAAAGAAAAAATGTTTGTCAGAAGGTACAATCTTTCAGTTATAAGATGAATAAGTTCTGGAGATCTAATATACAGCATAGTGACTAAAGTAAATAATAATGTATACTTGAAATTTGCTGAAAGAGTAGATCTCAAGTGTTCTCCACCACACAAACAGAAATAAAAAGGTAACCAGGTGAGGTGGTGAATATGTTAGCTTGATTGTGGTAATCATCACTTCACAATGTATATGTATATCAAAATATCACACTGCACACCTTAACTATATACAATTTTTCTTTGTTAATCAATAAAACTGGCAAAAATATCTTTTATATGTTTCCTTGACTCCATTTCTTCTTATTTTGTCAAAAATAGATAGTCCTCACTGTTTGCATAAGTTTAGAAACTTGTGCTACATCCAGAAGTCAGGAGTGGGGTAGGGTGAACTAAGTTACTGATTCTTTAGGAACCTTAGGGTGTGAGGTGGGACTGGAGTTCAAGGTCTAGGAGCTGAGTCTGGTCTTGAGCAGCCTCTTTTTTTGTTTTGTTTTGTTTTGAGACGGGGTCTCACTTTGTTGCCCAGGCTGGAGTACAGAGGCACGATCTGGGCTCACTGCAACCTCTGTCTCCCGGGCTTAAGCAATCCTCTCACCTCAGCCTCCCAAGTAACTGGAACCACAGCCGTGTGCCACTATGCCTAGCTAATTTTGTTGTATTTTTGGTAGAGATGGGGTTTCGCCTTGCTGCCCAGGCTGGTCCTGAACTCCTGAGCTCAGGTGATCCACCCACCTCGGCCTCCCATAGTGCTGGGATTACAGGTATGAGCCACCACGCCTTGCCATGAGCAGCCTCTTCTGATATCCCTGGTGTGTTCTGTACACATTTTCTTTGTCTGAATGCACCTTTCCTTTCTCCTCCCTTCCACTCCAGAACCATGGATAGTCAAGTCTATCCTGAACCATATAGAGGGGGAGCTTTGAGTGCTATATGAAATTCATTTATGATATCATTCTTCATTCCTTCTCAGAAGTAACTCAGAGTTCACTTAGGGATTCACATGGTAAATTTGTCTTAATGCTCCAAGTGGGCTTAAAGGAACTTTCTTCTTGTCGGCCATAATGTATGTATACAACTGTAATGGGAATTTGAGTTTGTATGACTAGTGTCATGAGCATGCATGTTTGTCAGCACATCTCTGCATCTGCTATTTCTTCTATTGGCCTACAGACTTTTCCTTCTTTAGGATATTATCAACTTGAATTCAAATTTTTATCAAAAATCGAAACTAGCTCTTTTTATTCATATTTTCCTGCTACATTTTTTCCACTAATTTATTTTCGATAGGTTATACTGTGTGTTTTTTGACACTTAAAAATTTTACCTGTCCATCTTAACCTTTGATTTATGTAATTATTGTTCCATTATGACTTATTTCTGTCATCTCATTTTATTATTTTTCATACTTTCTTTACTGTTTCTTTTTTCCTATTTGTACCTCTCACTCTATAGATCAAATCTTTTTCTATTTGTTTGAAATCTGGAAATCTTTAACATTGTAATGGTGGTTATATCATTATTTATGTTAATTTTCTCAATTTCTGATGTGTCAAAATTAATATCATCTCAGCAAACCAAATAAGTACTCTAGCCTCCTCTTGCCACCTCTGGTTTGCTTTCTCTGTTGCGACAGCACTTTGTCTAAGGGGGTACTTCCTGAAGTTTACTCGGGGTTGTTTTCAATATGTTATGTTTTCATGTATTTTTTGGGGTATGATAAACACCACTACCATTGATTCTTGAACCCTGAATTCTAACACCACGGTGTATTTCTCTCCTTACTGGAGTATGTCCTCTAGGCATTTTCAAAGGGGTTTATTTGAAATAAAACTTTTGAGGCCTCATTTTATAATGTCTTTTTCTGTGCTTTCATATTTAAAAGATTTTGGCTGCAAATAATTCAAGGATTAAAATTTGTTTCCTTTTAATCCTTCAAAAATATGACTTCATTTTATTCTTGTCTCCAGCATTGCTGTTGGAAAGGCTGATGCCAATCAAAACCAATTTTTCCCTAAAGGATGATCTGTCTTCTTGTCATTTTGACAGGATGTTACAAAACAAAGGAGTCTTCAGTGTTCTGAGTATAAATCATTTTGCAATTATAAACTTAACTTAAATATTAATGCAATACAAAAAGAATTAAAACCTTCTTGAGACATCCAAGTGCACAGGAAAATTAACTATCATGCACTCATTCAGGAAGAAAAGGTGCAAAAGAAATTTAATGAAAGAGATGGTCGTTAGATGCAAGTGTGGTTGAATGTAGGGATGCGATGCTGACAAGTGGCAGCAGGCCTGGCAAGCTGTCTGTCCCAATTCAATTACTTCATAAAGAGAAGAATATAACTAGGCTATATTGATGATGTGCTGAAAAAAGGTGCTATGTTTCCTTTTTAATCATTCAAAACAAAGGTAAGTAAAATTCCTGGGAAATAAGAAATAATGCATCATAAATGTATAAAAATTGAAGAAAATACTATATTTTTATGAATTTAAAATGCCAGCTATTGTAGATTGTTATCTCTTTTCAAAAGTGCTTTAAAATTGATGGCACATAGTAAAAAATGGCATAAATTCCAACAATTAATGGAAAAACATTAATCCATCTTCTTGAATCTTGGAACCAGGATTCTTTTGGGAGGCTTCGGTGTATCTGTGTATCATTTCATTGCCTTCACACAAATCAAATCACTCCACCTGCGACTGTGGTTTGAAAATAAAAGAAAACATAATAATGATGCTGTCAATTCACTTGAGATTCCATGATCAAAATTAACCTATGAACAAAGCACAGACTTTATTATAATTACAAAATAGGATGTAATTTACATAAAATGTGAAAATATAAGCATAGAACCATATTTGATACAAGTCGAAAGCTATGACAGGGACTGTTGGAGGGGAGGGAAGTTGTACACTAATCTCCACATCCTACTGAGCCAATCAGTGGTGTTCAAATTGGATGGACTGTATATTTAAACAGTATATTATTTAAGCAAAGAATTAAGCACTGTAAGTATATTATTTAGAGGAAGCAAATTTTAAAAAATCCCTTAAAATTATAAATTAAAGACTAAATTGGAAATACAGTTTTAGAAGAAGAAAGTTGGGTAAATGGGCTAGGCGCGGTGGCTCACGCCTGTAATCCCAGCACTTTGGGGGGCCAAGGCGGGCGGATCACGAGGTCAGGAGACCGAGACCATCCTGGCTAACATGGTGAAACCCAGTCTCTACTAAAAATACAAAAAATTAGCTGGGCGTGGTGGCAGGCGCCTGTAGTCCCAGCTACTCAGGAGGCTGATGCAGGAGAATGGCATGAACCCGGGAGGCGGAGGTTGCAGTGAGCCGAGATAGCGCCACTGCACTTCAGCCTGGGTGAGGGAGTGAAACTCCGTCTCAAAAAAAAAAAAAGAAAAAAGAAAAGAAAGTAGGGTAAATGAGCTATATTCCCTATTGTTCATAAAAAGTCAAGGGATATTACTTAAAATTGATAAAACAAATTAGGTGATTATATAATATTATTTACAGTTCAAGAGAATAGCATATAGTAAAAAAAAGAGTTATTATAAACCCTGCCTAACTCTGAAAAACAGGACCAAGGTCTGTGGAAGGAAAAAAAAGTTTCTGATTTCCACTGATTTTTTTCCCATCAAACTGTTTGAATGATTTTCCATGTACATGTGTTGCTTTAATTTAAAAATGTTCTTACTCACAGATCTCCTTGAATTACGTGTAAAATTAGGTTTCCTTTAGTCAATGGTGTATGAAAAGTAGTCAACTCATCTAATTGAAGTTAGACATTAATAAATTATAATTTGGGGGATAACATAAATATACCTATTAAAAACAACCAGAACATAACAGTTGGCTCTATGTTCTGCTTATCTAGGAATTCTTAAAATTATCAAAAAAAAATAAGGAGTTTCACATGTTTTAAGAAACATTAGGAATAAAAATGCAAGTGTTTCTCTTGGATAAAGCTCTTAAAATCACTAGTAGAATAAAATCAATCTAGATTAAAATTTATATTTTCAAATTTATAATATGACCAATATTGCCATCAGAATGTTCAGGCACAGAACATTTTAAAGTAGCTATTTTATTGTTTCTCAGCATCCTCTTTCCTTCTATGATTGGCATCACAAATCATAGTTGGGACATCTTATCAAAGAACTATACTTGTAGTTTTTGAGTGAAAAGCAAGGGAGAAATTTTATTTGTGCCTTGACCTTATTAATAATGTGTAACTTGTGATGGCCACTATCAATAGAACTATCATCAGATTCGAAGGGCACTGTTTATGTCCTTTAATATGGAGAAATATCACAAATAACTGGGAAATAATTTAATGAGTGAAGTCCTTCATTTTTAATCATATAGCTGAGTGATATTTTAAGTTTGATGAGAATAAACATTTGAACAAAAATAGCCAATTCCCTGTTTCATAATTTAATACATTTGTGTTAAAAGGTTTAGACAAAAAAGTTAATTTTGAAATGCGTTATAAATAACTGAGTAACAATCATTAAGTTCATTTTAAAATAACTGTTTAGATAACTTTGTAATTAGCAATCATTAAGTTCATTTTTAAATAACTGCTTAGTCCACAAAAGATAAAAAATATATTTTAGAAAGAGAGGGCATTCCAAAATCTGTCTCAGGAACATTTAATCTCAAGTTATCTTTCAATGAAGCAGAAATGTAAATACATGTTTAGATAATTTAGGTTAAAAAAGGTAAATTTTGGTTGTCTGCTTAACTTTTATGAAACAGATATTTTCATTCAAGTCCAGCATATATTTTGCTATGACTTCCACATCCTTTCCTCAGAGAATATTTACCTAAACATTAGGGTACCAAAGGAACTAGGAAACAAAAACTTCTTATTAGAGAGAGAAATTTTTAAGTGAGGCACACATTCTAATGATATTAATTTGTTTTTGACATTTTATTAATATTTTGATAACACTAATAAAATCCAAAGGGGCAAGCAGGTATCATTGTCTCAGTGTGGGCCCTCTTTTGTCATCGTCTGTAAGGTGGCAGTCATCAAAGAGCGTGACCCAAGAGGAAAGTAAAACAGTGGAACAAATAAGCATTTCTCTAAATACAAACAGTAGAGTCCTTGAGAAAGAATCCTTTAAGGCCTTAGATTTCTTTAAACATTTTTAGATAAATAGTCTGGGCTGTGCAGAACAAAATGAAATGGTGATAATGAACAGGATAGTGAAGTTTTGTACTAACTGACATAAATGACAAGAGTTGATTAATGCTTAGGATAGTGTGAAATAAGAATTGAATGAAAAATGAAAATTGTAAGAAAAAATGCCCAGACAGGCCCTTTCCTAAAACATGTATCATAAAATATTTAAAAGCATCTGCTTTAATGCGTGGGCTGAGTCAAAGTCAGGACAATTTTCAGATACCTAGAAGAGCAAAAAAAAGTCTGAATCCAGAGGTGTGAGTGTCTCATCTGGCATTTGCCCTGGGGTGTCTCCCAGGAACTATTGGCCCAGAACCATGAGCACCTAATTCAGGAGACAGAGACTGATGCCCATGCAGGGAGGAATATAGGCTAAAATGCCTTCTGCATAAATCTGGGATTTCTAAAAAGAAGCATGTTAAGTGCCTGGGCTAGGGAAATCCCACCCCCATAAGAAGAAAGTGAAAATATATGCTTGTCTTGGTCCCAATAGGGTAGACAAAAAAATGAAAAGTAAAAAAAGTATCATAATTTCTAAATACAAGACAATAGCCATATTGGTTTGGGTTTGAATTCACACTATCTATGGGCCTGAGAAATACCAGGGTGGAAATTAGCCTCTGGTAGCCAGAGGTGAGGCCAGCCGGACTTCCTGGGTCGAGTGGGGACTTGGGGAACTTTCCTGTCTTACAAGAGGATAGTAAAATGCACCAATCAGGAACTTACCTGTCTTACAAGAGGTCTGTGAAATGCACCAATCAGCGCTCTGTAAAACGCACCAATCAGTGCTCTGTAAAACACACCAATCAGCGCTCTGTAAAACACACCAATCAGCGCTCTGTAAAATGCACCAATCAGCAGGATTCTAAAAGTAGTCAATCACAGGGAGGATTGAAAAAAGGGCACTCTGATAGGATAGAAACGGGACAAATAAGGGAATAAAACCTGGCCACCCCCCACCCCCACCCCAGCAGCAGCAACCTGCGTGGGTGCTCTTCCGCGTTGTGGAAGCTTTGTTCTTTAGCTCTTCCCAATAAACGTTGCTACTGCTCACTCTTCGGGTTCGTGCCATCTTTAAGAGCAGTAACCCTCACTGTGAAGGTCCGTGGCTTCATTCTTCAAGTCAGCGAGACCATGAACCTACCAGAAGGAATCAACTCCGGACACAGTAGTCCTGACAGCTAATTAATCTGAGTAGAATCATAAAGATAAATATATTTTCCACACATACTTGGAAACATATTTTGTAACACAGCTTTTATTGTAGTTAAGTGAAGGTAGTAAATTTTACAATAAGCAACACTGGGACCACTGATCTCCATAAGGGGAAAAAAAGGAAATTGAAACTTAGTCCCATAGACCAAACATAAAAATATATTTTAATGGATAAAGATACCTTCTCAACATTCTTAGAAAAAAACTGTGGAGCATCTCTTTTATCTTTACATAGGGAAGAAGAACAAACTGCAAAAGTAAAAACTAACTTGATCACATAAAAATGTAAGACTTCTGTTTATTGGCTACCACAATGATAAAAAAATATGCAAAACTTGGCAGAGATATTTGCAACACATCTTACCTAGAAAGGTTTAGTATCCAGAATATATAAAGCTCTCCTATAAATTAATAAGTGAAAAATAACACCTCAATTAAGAAGTTAGCACAAATAGCCCATAAGCATGTGAAAAAGTGCTCAACTTCATAATAATCATGAAAATGAAAATTAACAATTAGATACCCTTTAACACATATTGACAAAATTTTTTGGAAGTTCTGAAAGGTGTAGTGCTGGCAAGGATAAAGAACTATGGAAGTATTCATCCCATGCAAGTAGAGGGACAGCCATTTGGAAAACGGATATTAGCTCATACAGCTGATCATGCGTGTACCCTATGACTCAGTGGCTTCACTACAACCTAGGGCAGCCTAGTCAGCCTGTTACAGGCCCCAGAAAAATTCTTGCATTTGTTTACCTAGGGATATATGAGAATCTTCACAATTTTAAAAACCTGGAAACAATCCAATTATCTCTCAATATGGGTAGATTGTGGAATAGGTAACTAAATGATCATATATTCCAATAATAGAGTAGCTTGCAGCACTAAGAGTGAATGAACTGCAGCTATTCACATTCTCAAATACAGCACTGCAATGAGATACTACTGCATGCCTATTAGAATGGCAAAAATCCAGAACCCTGACAACACCAAATGCTGATGAGGATGTGAAGCAACAGGAACTCTCATGCAGTGCTGATGGAAATACGAAATGGAGAATAGTTTTGTGGCTTCTTAGAAAACTAAATCTGCTCTTATTATACGACCCAGCAATCTTGTGTCTTGGTATATACCCAAAGGAGTTGAAAACTTATGTCCACACAGAAACCTGCACACAGATGTTTATGGAAGTTTTATTTATAATTGCAAAAACTTGGAGACAAGCAAGATTACCTTCAGTAGGTGAATAATTAAACAAAATGTATTACATCCAGACAATTGAATACCATTCAATGATAAAATAAATGGCTGTCAAGCCATGAAAAGACACAGAGGAAGCTTACATGAATATTGCAGAATGAAAGAAGCCAATCTAAAAAGGCTACATGCTGTCACTTCCAACTTTATGACCTTCTGGAAAAGGTAAAACTATAGAAATAGAAAAAAAAAATCACTGGTTCCCAGGTGTTAGGAGGAAGAGAGGGATGAATAACCAGAGCACAGAGGACGCTTAGGGCCCTGAAAGTACGTGTATGATATTTTAATAGTGAATACTTGTCATTGTAAATTTGTCCAAGCCGGAGTGTGAACCTTAATGCAAACTATAAGATGTATCATGTAGGTTCATTAATTGTAACAAATGCAGCACTCTGGTGGGGGATGTTTATTATGGGGGAGGCTATGCGTGTGTGGGGGGCAGGGAGTATATGGGAAATCTATACCTTCTGCTCAGTTTTGCTGTGAACTTTAAACTGCTCTTAAAAATAATGTGTGTATGTGTATATATGTATGCATATACATGTTTGTGTGTATGCATATCTGATCATAAGAAACAATACATAGTTTCACTTATTTAAAAAGTCAAACGTGCAAAACTAAACAATATACAAGCCTGTAATGACAAGCAATGGAATGATTAACAGGAAGTTAGGGATAGTGGTTACCTCTTGTGGAAGGAGTGAGTGGCATTGAAGAAGGGCAATGGGAGTTTCTAAGATACTGGAAATATTCTATTTCACAACCTGAAGGAAGGGCACATATGCTCATTTTATATTCTTCTTAAGCTGTACATACACACTTTTATATTTATGATCTATTTCATTAAGTAATAAGACAATCATATATATGCATTTGTAAATAAGTGAGATTAACAAATTTTTGGATACATATAACTTATTAAAGTTGACTCAAATAATTAGAAAATCTGGATGGAAATCATACCATTAAAGTAATTGAGTTAATCATTAATAATTCTGCAAAGGAAACATGATGCCCAGATGATGTCACAAGTAGTTCCAATGTTACACTAATTATTTGCGAGGGGAGAAAAAAGAGACCATTCTTCAATTCATTTGAGACTAGGATAACCTTGCTATGGTGTACCTCATCCATGCACACAGAGAAAAATATTGTAAACAAAATACTAGGAAGTATACCTAGCAATGTATAAAAACCATGAACAAGCTCGGTTAGTAATGCAAATTTAGTTCAATGTTAGAAAAATCTACTGAAATCATCTCCTTATCAATGAATTAAAGACAAAAGTTACATGATTGTCTCAAAAGGCCTATAAAATTATTTTACAAAATTAAATAATTCATGATATTTCCACCTATGAATAAAGGGTAACTTCCTTAACCTGATAAAAGGAGTCGACAAATAACCTACAGCACCTATCATGTTTTGCGATTAAAAATATTGAAATCACTCCTTTTAAAATCAAGAAAAAGACAAGAGTACCATTGTCACTAAACTGCTTCCAAAGCTTATATGGAAGAGAAAAGGGCCCAGTATAACTAAGACAATCCCATAGAAGACTAAAGTGTGTGAAGGTGGGAGGTGGAGCTTATGTGGAGCAACTCTCGTACCAGATTTGCTGTGAAGTTATAATTACCACAGCAGGAATTGCTATTGTGAGAGTCTGTGCTTGTGTGAAATCTTGCTGTATGCCCTGGCTAACATTACGGAACAGTCAGAAAGGGTCTGTATAATCCATGGTATGAGCGGTTGGTATCCATATGGGAAAATATCAGAATGCATCTCTATCCCAAAAATGGATCCCTGTCACACAAAGGCCAGATCTAAATGGACAAAGGACTTAAATTTGAGATGCAAATATTTAAAAATCTTTTAGAAGAAAATATAGGAGGGTAACTTATTACATGCCACACCTACTGTGTGTACTCTGTACGATGCAAGTGTTGTATATGAGTGTAGTATGTAAGTGTAGATGCCTCTAAGCAGTACATGCATGCTTGCTACTTTACACACGTGAAACACTGGGAACGGGAGCATGAGAGGAAACCCTAGGTCATTCTGATTTCCAGACTGCTGCTCCTGCCCACCCCCAGTTCCAGCACTCCCTTCCCCATTCTCCTATCCAGATCCTCTGTTCCAGGCACAGCCACTTACAGCAGCTCAAGCCAGCGGCACCCACGGAGAGGCCCTCTTCACCCTACTGCTGGGCTGTCATGTCCCCTTCCTTTTCTTTCTGAAAAACAGTTTTCTCTGCCTGTGACTCCTCATGTTTCACTCTCTCTAAAGCACACGGAAGCCCGGTTCCCTCCTCTGCTTCATCAGACCTGTTGCTGTGAGTTCCACTAGTGACCCTACATGACAAATTCGGAGGTTTGCTCCCTTTTACATAGCGTAAAATGTTTACCTTGTGATATACTTGATAAATACAATTGTATAATTGTTAAGCTATCTATATATTCGAGATCTGTTTTAAAAATTCTTTATAGGCTGGGCAAGGTGGTTCACGCCTGTAATCCCAGCAGTTTGGGAGGCTGAGGCGAGAGGATCATGAGTTCAGGAGATTGAAACCATCCTGGACAACATGGTGAAACTCTGTCTCTACTAAAAATACAAAACTTAGCTGGGCGTGGCGGCATGCACCTGTAATCCCAGCTACTCAGGAGGCTGCAGCAGGAGAATCGCTTGAACCAAGGAGGCGGAGATTGCGGTAAGCCAAGATTGTGCCACTGCACTCCAGCCTGGAGACAGAGCGAGACTCCGTCCTCACACACCCCCCAAAAATATAAAGACAATGTCAGTTATGCCACACATAGATTGTTTTTATTCCATAAAACTGCTCTCCATGTGTGTAATATGTTTCTACTTCACACATAGTTTTGATCAAAGATTAATCTATTGCATAGATACTTTTCTTAGTAATTAATAAAACTCAGCTTGGATTTCTCTAGCCAGATATAACACCTTATACTAAATGAATCAATCAAAGCTCTTTGTTGGAGTGAGATCTGAAAGCTTTCGCTCAAGCCGGCTGCCTCAGCTTCACCGCATCAAATAGTGGAGGGAGAAGTGGAGGCTGACATGCAGCAAGAATTACCGTGTGTGTGTTGGAGAGATATTTTGTTTAATTCACTTACAAGGCACTCGTGCTGCACTGCTACATGCCAAACAGCTGTTCTTGCTACTTTGTAAAAATTAATCATCTAATAGTTGAAAAGGTAATTGTTGTAATGTGACTTCAGTACTGCCAATCTCTGGGATTTGAAGCCAAAAAAAAAGCGTCACCATCATGATTGAGAAATGGAGTTACTGGCAGTAGTGGAGCAAGCCACGATTCTGCACTTGGACACAGAATTATTCCTGACAAGATCCTGGCTCCTAACTCTTCCACCAAAACCGAGTCTGCAGCTCCCACACTGAAAGTGCCACTCATTTCACCCCGAGTGTGCTCCAGCCGTTCCTTATTCTTCTCCTTCCTACCAGCTCTGTAATGTCTCCATCACAATGCTAAGGTCAGGGTCAATGGCACCTCTTTTCAGAAACTTTCTGAGAGCCCTGGAAAGTAATCTCTTCTTGTTCTTATTCCATGATCTCCTGCACCTTCTTTAAATCACTGATGATCATTTGTGTAGATGAGTTGTCTCCGTGTGTGTCTGACCTTTCTCCCAGTTGGTGAGTTCTGGAATCCAGGAAGCATTTTAGTAAAGTAATAGTTTTTAGTAATTTAGTTCACCTCTGTGCACCCTACAGCCGTTTCTCACATGTTGGGGCTGCCCAGTGAGCACCTGCTGAGGGAAACTGCGGGGAGACTTGCAGGTCAGGTTCACTGAGCCTGAAAGTGAAGCAAATTGAGAGGGCAAAGTGCATGAAACTGGCTGAAATATATGAACACACTGGGGAAACAAACATCCCCGGCCTCTGTGGAGGTGGAACACAGTCGCTGAGGTCTGCGATTCAGTGGCACCCACCTGGCAAAGCATGCTCAGCATCGGGCTTCGTTCTCCCATAGTGCTTTCATGGCGAGGAAGAAAAGCTATACATACTAACATGGGACAGCTGGAAACCACAACTAGATAGTATTGCTTTTCAGCTTTTCAGCTGGAATTCCGAAAGAACTCTGAGGTCATGTAGAATGCGGCATATTGTCAGATGCAGCCTGGGTGGGCTTGGTGTTAGAGGATCTGCCCAAGGTCATGGTCTGTGGTGGGGAGGGGAGGGTGTGATTTCCCATCCCCTTATCTCTTTGTCCCATACTTTTTGCCCTGTACACACATGATCGTCCTCAACATCTTAAGTAGGTTCTCCCATATAGCTAAAATTGATATTGGCATCTAAACTATGCCTGACTTAGCTGAATATTTGGCCTTTGCCTTTAAAGGATCTATAAGTTATTGGGATGAGACCGAGGAGAAAAAGGAAGAACAGAGATAACTCAAGCATAATCTGCCATCCAATAATTTCATGACATGCTTATCCTTGGAATAAAGTAGGACTGTTATCAGGAAACTGTCCCATCTTCTTTTTTCATTTAGAGACCTCCATTACTATGGCCTCCATTGTAACGGGCTGTCATCGGGTTTGTAAAAAGTCTACATGTTGATTTTGATGGCAATAAAAGAGTCAGACGGTGCAAGCTGGAGCAAGGTGTTCACCAAAGCTAGGCCTTTCCCCTCCCTCAGGAACTGGCAACAAGAGCAAGAGTTAGCTTCCTGAATGTTTGCATTTCAAAGAGACAGCTCTCAGGTCTTTGAGGAGACAATTCTGGGATGTAAATTTACACTTCAAAGGCGGAGAAAAGATTTATAATTGCAAGCTTTCTAAGGTTCTAAGAGGGGATTCGGAGCTCTACCTGCCCATCACCAGGTTTTGCCTGAAACAAACAGTAAATTCTCCTTGCAAGTGAGCTTTTTCAGGCAGTCATTTTAAGAGGGCTGGGGTCATCCGCGGGACACCCTTGTGCTGCTGGAAGCCTCACTAGAGTTTGGTCCTCTCTTTGGACAGGGGTTTGGAAGGAGCAGTTAAGTACTGCGAGGCCTGCCTTCTCATGACCAAAGCTCACAAATGCCCATTTCTTTCTTTCTTTCGTTTTAATATTTGAAATATTTATGTGTCTCTTAACACCTCTTGGAAATTTCCATCCCTTTCAAGCTATGTTCCAGTCAAACAAAACAAAGTGTGGCCCAGCAGCCCTGGGGAGACTCTGGGTGAAGGGGAGACGAGCACACAAATGTTGAGAGTTTGAGAACCCCTGGCCTTGATCTTTATGATAGTTGGTCAAGTGGTCATCAGTGAAATCCACAGGGATTCCCCGAGAGTGTATAGCTTTGGCATGATGGTTGCTGTAATCTGAAGGGGAAAGTAGAAGTTTACATGTGAGTACTGAAGAAGCTTGATACACAGTCTTGCTCTGTCACCCAGGCTGGATGCAGTGGGGCCATCTGGGCTCACTGCAACCTTCGCAATTCTCCTGCCTCAGCCTCCCCAGTAGCTGGGATTACAGGTGCCTGCCACCACGTCCGGCTAATTATTTTTTTCTTTAAAATTAGTTTTTCTTTAAAAAGTACAAATAGCACTTTACTTTTACTTTTGCAAAAAGTAAAGAAATGGTGTTTTGTTACAAAAATTAAACTGAAATAAATTTTGGATTGTAGAAAATTCATTAAAAACTCAAGTTTTAATTTAGTTAAAATCCATCTAGTGCTGTGAGTGTGGCTGTTGGCAGATCTCTTATTTATTTTTTATTTATTAATTTATATTATTAATAACTAATTTTTTATTTATTATTCATTAGCCCTTTCCCATGACAGCTTCTTGGAAATTTCTTTCTCTCCCATTAACCTAGTATTATCTCTCAGGCATTCTTATTTAAAGTTTTTCCTCTCATTATTCCCTTCTTCACCATCATTCCTAGGTTAGTTACAAAGAACTAATTTAATGACCCATTTACTCCAAAGGGAGGCACTAGAAGTGAAGCTTCTTTCTGAGGCCTTAAGGGATCTTACCTCCTTAAATCTCTGTTTTCCTACTCCTACTTCAGATATTATTGAGACGTTATGTTTTCTTCCTCTACCTTCAGATACTTCAGTATCAACAGGTCCAGATCTGCCTAAGCCCTCAGACCAGTCTGCAAACAATCATTCTATCAACATTTGACTAATATCTTGCAGATGATCCCAGGCACCACTGTCTTAACTTGTGAAAACCGCAAATTCTTGGCACAAACAACTTCTTCTGCACATCCCTCCTCCTCACACATACACTAAGAGACTTGGCCAAATTCCAACACAGCTTCTATCAGCTCAGAGCCATGTCCCCAGAATGCCCCAGTCCCCTCTAAAGCACCTGCCTGGGAACATTCCATTCTGCCAAAAGAATTTACTGTTTGTCCCACCCAAAACTTGACTATAGGCCCCTGACCTCCCATTTCTAAGAGCCTTAACTTTAGAAAACCTGCAATGGCCAGGCGTGGTGGCTCATACCTGTTATCCCAGCACTTTTGGAGGCCGAGGAGGGCGGATCACGAGGTCAAGAGATCGAGAACATTTTGGCCAACATGGTGAAACCCCATCTCTACTAAAAAGACAAAAATTAGCTGGGCGTCATGGCACACACATGCAGTCCCAGCTACTCGGGAAGCTGAGGTAGGAGAATCTCTTGAACCTGGGAGGCAGAGGTTGCAGTGAGCCGAGATCACACTCAGAGTGAGATTCTGTCTGGAAAAAAAAAAAAAAAAAAGACAGAAAACCTGCAGTTATAAACCGTTTCTCTGTCCCTTTAAATCTCCTATAACATGGAATGTCTTTCTGAAAGACTTGGGAGCCATCCCTTTGGACTATAAGGATCAAGAAGGATACAGGATTGTCTCCTGGTCTCTGTCTCTGCGTAGGAGCCTAACTTTGATAAGCACTATTAGCAAACACAGATGGCCTCATCACATCGACCAACCTTTCCCCAAACATCAGTCCATGCTTTTCCTTTAGCACACTCCAACATTTGCAGAGCCTCTTGCTTTTTGTTTCAGTGGAGTTGAGGCTTTCTAATATACTATAAATTGATATGTCTACTTATTGATTAGAAGACAGAAATTAATCACTGGATTTCATTATCACACTGACTTTTAGGATTAAAAGCAGCCTGTGGTTACAGCTGCAACATCCTTCTGTTTCTAAGAAAAACAGGAGAGATTTGTCTTTGGCTCCTTTGGACCTCACTGATGAATAGAAAAGAGAGAATTGAACAGGTTTGGATGATACAGCACAACTCAGTTTAAAGTTCTAGGCAAAGAAAGCAACGGTTATTTTTCACTCCAGGAAGTGAATCATCCTTTGGGGCCACAAAAGAGAAGATCTGAAGAATAAGCAGGGACATCTAGAAGGTGGCTGAGTGTACTCCATCAGGTTAAATTAAGCTATTTTGTTGTTGCTGTTTGAATAGCTTCCCCACACGGTACATTTCATATCTAAAGTGCTGTTCTCTCTCCCATCATTTTATTACATACGCATTATCTGGCTGAGACCTCTTTCTTGCCCTCCTTCTTACTGGTTAAGAACACAGACAGTCCTCTCTTTGCATAGCAGTGCAGGGTCATACAAATCACTATGTAAGCTGAAGATCTGTAAAGTGACCTAAATAATCCATGTGAAACATCGACTGTTCTGTGTCATTTAAAAATTTTGGCCAAAACATTAAAAATCTCTTTCTGTTGGTTATAAATGTATAAGGAAATGAAACATAGTGAAGTTAGTACCTTTTCTTTTTTTTTGAGATGGAGTCTCGCTCTGTCGCCCAGGCTGGAGTGCAGTGGCGCGATCTTGGCTCACTGCAACCTCCACCTCCTGGGTTCAAGCTATTCTCCTGCCTCAGCATCCCAAGTAGCTGGGACTATAGGCACGTGCCACTACGCCTGGCTGATTTTTTGTATTTTTAGTAAAGGTGGGGTTTCACCGTGTTACCCAAGATCGTCTTGATCTCCTAACCTCATGATCTGTCCACCTTGGCCTCCCAAAGTGCTGGGATTACAGGAGTGAGCCACCACGCCTGGCCAGTACTTAGTTTTTACACTGTAATTTAAAACATTAAACAACAGGCAATTTAAGTGCTTTATTTATTTATAGAAGTGTATCAAGCCCAGTTTGAACAGTGCTTGCCTCCTTCTTGTCGTATAGCTTATGATAAGGAGCCAGCAGTGATTCTATGCCTTGGTGAATTGTCGTGTTGTTTTCAGAACAGCGTCTAACATTGTCAATGTCATGCAATATCTACAAGAGTTCCTTTAATATGAAGTTTGTTGCTGTCTTTGCTGGCATCACTTCCTCTGGGGCTTCTTCATCCTTTTCGTCACAGCTACGTTCCTCATTTATGTCAGAACACTGCGTTGTGCCGAGTTCCTCTTGCTGCGTTTCCTGTGGTGAGCCAATTCTACGATTCCATTTACATTGTATTTGAATTCCACTTCCAGGGTTAGCACGTTTTTTATTTCTTTGCTGCACATCAATGGTTGTCGACCAGTTTTTTCTTCTGATTATTCATATTTATAAATGTCACATGGGTTTTTCACTGGGAGACAAGGAATCAACACGATTGCAGACTTTGCTGTCTGTGTGCGAACTAGCAGATGCACAGTGATCAGTCACTGACAGGCTTTGAAGGAAGTGAATTCTGTCCCCCCAGAAAAGACATGTTTGAAATCCTAATCCCCAATATCTCAAAATAATATGAGCTTATTTGGAAATAGCACATTTACAGAGGTTCTCAAGTTAAAATGAGGTCATTAGGGTGGGTCCTAATCCCATAGACTAACTGGTGTCTTATAGTGAAGGAGAATTTGGATACAGCTCCAGACACACACAGAAAAAAGACGATGTGAAGACACACTGAGAAAATGCAGTGACATATCTGTAGGTCAAACAACACCAAGGATGGCTGGCAAACCCAAACAGGAAGGAGAGGGGAAGAAGGATTCTCCCCTAGAGCCAGCAGAGAGCATGAACCTGCCAACACATTGATTTCTGACTTCTAGCCTCCATAACTATGAGTCAATACATTTCTGTTGTTTTAAGCAACCCGGTTTTTCGTACTTTGTTGCAGCATCCCCACAAGATTAATACAGTCCCTGATCGTGATGCTTGTCTGTTATTTACTCACATAGGAATTTGTGGAATTAAGAGCTGGGAATGAAGTTTGTATTTTATGCAGTTGCTCACAGTTAGCATATTGTGGTAACTGAAATTGAAACCACGTTGTTGGGAGACTAGTGCTATTTAACTAAACTATGTTAATTAAACCTGTGCATATTCAAATGTACAAAGCCAGGACTGTTTTTACTTAGTTCAGGTATTTAGAGGGAAAGAATGTTGGCCTCTTTTCAGGGCCTTAGAGCATGCCCTGTGCCAGCAGGCCCCTTCCACAGCTACTTAACATCTCTTCTCATCTTGCCAGCCACCTCTCAACTCAGATGACCAGCAGGGCCATCTTTGACTATCAGAATGAAGTAGCCCCTCTCCACTTTTGATTATATTCATTTGCTTTATTGTCTTTACAGCATTTTTATTTACTAAAATAATAGTTTTTCATTACTTGATTCTTATCTTGATTCAGTACTTCTAAAAAATGCAGATTAAAATTCCAATGAGAAACCAAGTTGACTAACGTTAAAAAGTGTGATACTATTAAGTATTGTTAAGAATATAGATCTACCAGAACCTTTAACTTCTCATGGGAGCATAAATTGGAAAACAGTTCATTTTAATGTAGTAAAACCAACAGTATACAAATCTTTTGACACAATGATTTGAATGTTGGGTTTATACCTTAGAGAAAATCTAACTTTTATGACCAGGAAACTCATACGAGAAAAGGACATCTACTTTTTATAATAGAAAAAAATGGATAATAACCCCAATCTAATAAAATGGAATGCTCATTATAGTATTATCCTGTGATGGAATACTCTAAATCAATGCACAGAAGTACAGATGAACATATCATAAGAATGAATCTTACAAATTTAATATTGAACCAAAAAGCAATTTCAGAAAAATATATTCAGTGTGATTCCATTTGTTTAAACTGAAAAATATGTAAAACAATAATGTTCAATGTCCTTTACTAATGCATTGATTTTGGCAAAATTATAAAGATAAGAAATGGGACTAATTAACAGGACAGTGTTAAGGACTCTAAAAATATGTGTAGTTTTTGATTCTTAGGCAGGTAATGTGTACATCAGCATTCATTTTATTATTTCTTACACTGTCTTATGACTTACACATAATATTTCGCTAGTTTTAAAACATAAGATGTGATAATAATCTAAACAGACTAAAGGAAAAATATGAAAATGTTAAAAAAAAAAAAGACAGAGAATGAGCCCTGTCTGATAGAAAGCATAACAAAGCAAGTAGAACAACTCTCAGGAATACTTGATCCAACAAAGCTAGGTTTGTGCTCCACAACACTTCAACATTTTAATGTGATTTTTGATGTTTGCTTTTTGCAACGGTGATTCTCTGTTGCCTCCCTCCTATTCTTTACAAGCTTAAATCAAGTGAAGCTACTTCTGACTTTTTCTAAAACTAAAACACAACATGAAGGTCTGCTTATTCTTTGACATGTGCACGTATGTGGCACCTTTCCATGATGCAACAGCAGCGGGTCTCTAGCCAAGCTACAGCAGCAGCTCTAAGAGGCAGAGGACCCTGAAACGAGGCTGAAAGAAAGAATAGTCCATAACTGACACCAGGCAGGCTGCTGTTGTGAGCAAGAAAGGAGGCTCACAGGGGCGCGGACTCGGGCCAGGTCAGGCTATTGTGGGAGAACACGGAGCAGACGTGTCAGCTGAAAAGGGGCCAGCTCAGGAGACAAAATAGGCACGAGAGGAAACCGAAAAATTGACATACGTGACTATCTTTGTAGAAATGTATAAAGGTTTGGATTATTTTGCTTATCGAGTTATAATAAAGTTATTCTAAAAATGTTTATGTAAAGTATTCTGTACATTTTTGTTACCTTGTAAAGATTATTTATATTTGAATTGTGTGGTTTTGGAATGACAGTATTTGTAAAGTTGGTTTTGACATTCTCTACGATGCTTAATGAAGAAACTGACATTCAAAGAGATTGGTTAATTCCCTGTGGTCAGTGCCTGAGCTGGGACAGAGTTCAGGTTTTCTGATTCTCAGCCTATGTTGTTTTCTCTTCATTTTAATGTGAACCTAAATATGTATAGGATCTAGACAAATGTGACATGTAGTACCTTATTTTTTGTTTTCTCTGTGATGAATGCCAGGTGAGATAACTTTATTTACAGAAGCCCATCCAGTGGCTCAGGTTGCATCTGTAGTTGCCTTTGAATCATTTATTCAACGTCAGGATGGTAAAGTGAGGAGCTTCCCCAAACTGAGCCAGAGTGGCATTTGTCCCAGGTTGTGGAGTATTCCCTGCCATAAAGAAAGACATGCTGGTTCTTGTTATTTATACAGGCACTGGTGCTCCCATTAGGTCTTACATTTCATATGCTTAGAGGAAGAAGCTAGAGAGTGACTTAGGATACAGTGTAAAGATATTAGTAAATTAAGACAGTTCTGCAAGATTTTTAGGAATTCTATTTTACTTCTATTCATCATTTATGAAGTATTCTTGCTGGAAATAGTTTATGTCTCTCTATCTTGCTGAGTGATGAATACTCGGCCAGGATGCTAAAATGTGGTTTCAGGAAGTATGTTGTGTTTCTGTCTGTTCTTGTTTCCTTCCTTGAAATGTGTAAAAGTGAAAAACATATTAATCATAAATCAAGTATTCATCATAAGCCTAAAAAAAGATAAAATAATCAGTAGTATCATTGACTAAAATTATTACTCACCAAAAGAAACTCACTCCAAAGTTAGCGCAATACTAATAGAGAATACAAGTTTTGCCAGGAATCACTGAGGCATAGTACCTCACATGGGAAACATGGGAAGTAAAACCACCTGAGGAGCCACTTGATGGTGAGTCAGGCTGTTCCTCGAAGAGTAGGCTGTGACTACCAAACTTTGTAGGTTAAGGAGTATTTATAATGATCTTTGAAGAAACTGCAACTGACAATTGAGGAAAAAAAATGTTAGTTCATGACTGCAAAATACATGACAGAATCACAAAAACCATTTTACAAGTTAAAAAAAAAACCTGATGCTGATGCAGGGTAGGTGAACCCCAAAGTGGGGCTTAGCCTGCAAGGCTTCTTGGCTTCACCCAGGAAAGGATTCAAGGGCGAGCCAGTAGTAAGGTGGAAGAAAACACCTTTATCAAAGCAACACTGTTACAGCTCCTGCGGTATCACAGCTCAGTGACTGCTCCCAGGGTTGCCCCATAGGCAGGGTGCCGAGAGTAGCAGCTGAGCCCAGTTTTGCAGTCATATGTATACCTACTTTTAATTACATGTAGATTCAGGGGTGGTTTGTGCAGAAATTGCGAGGAAAAGGGTGGTAATTTTTGGGTCATCAGGTCATTGCTGCTGAAAGGGGTGGTAATGCCTGAGTGTTGCCGAGGCAATGGTAAACTCACAGGGCACACTGGTGGGTGTGTCTTACAGAAAGCTGCTTCCACTCTGTCCCTGTTTAGCTAGCCCTCAATCTTTTGTTTGTAAATGAGCAAGAGAGTTATGGCCTTGGCGTTTTATCCCAGAAATACAGTGGACCCCAGAGCACTCTAGACCCAGGAGCCAAACCAAATCACAACATCCCACAGTTGTGTCCAGCCCTCCATCACTGATTGGCTGCAATCCAACAAGTGGCCCAGAGGGGAGGGTTCATTGAAAGCTCTTTGCTAAGTGACAGGCCTTTAAGAAGGAAAAGGCTCTTAAAGATTGGTGTGGGATGGGGGAAGTGTTTGTGGTCACCACGGCACCCCAAGGCTGTGGCCTTCTCTGAGCACCCTGAGACTCAGCCAAGTCTTTCTCTCTGTTTTCCCACAAAACCAGCCAGTGCTAAAGCATATCCTCCTGGCCTACAAAGAGTGGCCATAACTTCCAACTCGTCCAGGCTACTTCTGATTTAGTGTCAGGCCGCCCACCTGATGTGTATGTTCCCATGCTGTGTCGACCCTATTGCTTAATGAAAACACACAGCACTCCTTTGCTTCTCGACTTACTTCTCATGAAACACTACGACTCCTCCCCACCCAATCACAATCCTTTGCTGCCAAAAATCCCTCGCTACCCTGTACATTTTGTCCAATAAGGGAACCCCTCAGCACACACACACAATGGTGCTACTGAAACCAGATCACTGTCTCACTCTAGGTTAGATGTGTCAGAAACCCTTCTCCCCTAAGTTGACCTGATGCTCTATGTCAGTGGCTCCTACTTCTGGAAGGAGGTTTGGACCTTCCAGCCTGGATATGCCATCACTCATCTACACAAAACTCCTGAATGCCAAGTTTGCCACACGTTAAATCAGCCAAAGTGGCTAAATTAATTGTTCTCCTTCAGGCGTATATAAGGCAGAGGGAATTCAGGTTAGCATCTACAGTGACAGACACTGGGTCTTTGGTGTAGTGCATGATTTTGGTATGTTTTGAAAACAGAGAGGATTCATGACAGCAACTTGTCCCCAGTCAAAAGTAAACCCCAAATAGCAGAACTTCTAGAGTCATTGCTATTGCCCCAGCTAGTTGTTACAATTAAAGCTGAGGGATATAGTATAAAATACTCAGATGAGACTCAGGGAAATAAACTGGCTGATAAAGGTGCTAAGCCAGCATCCTCTTCCTTGGCCGCCTAAGAAATCCAGGAAGTCTCCAAACCTTGTGACTAGATACCTGGGCTTCATTTCAAATACCCACAGTCCTGCTAGGATTATTTACCCTCTTTAAATAAATTGACAGAAGCAATGTCTTTACAATGCCTCTAAAGGAAATGCAAAATTCACACAGCCCAGATAACAATTTCAGAGTCAGAAAGAATTGGATGAGAAAAAGGTGGATGTTTGAATCCACTTAAGTGGACTTCGGAAATACCCAGATGGCCATTTGGTAACTCCTAAGTCTGTCTCCCAAGTCATTGTGTACAATTGACTCATCCAGATTTACCACAGAAAGGACAACATGTAGTATATATTAAACAAAACAATATGGCTTGGACTCTTTAGATTTTGTTTGGACCAAGCTCTTGCCATTTGCTGCATCTATCAAAAACATAATCCTCCAAAAAGCATAAAGGCGGGGCAAAAAAGGGAAGTGGCTACCTCTACGTCCTTCCTTCACTGAAAAATAGGCTGTATTCAATCATCAATAGCATATGACTACCAATATGCACTCATCACAATCCACGTGTTTTCAGAATGGGAAGCTTTCCCTGTTGAAACTCCTCAAGGACATCGGTTGCCAAGGTTTATAAAGAGTGCATCTTCCACACATGGGTTATCCCCTCTACTGCCTCTAGTGACAGAGGATCACATTTCATTAGCAAAATTATTCAGGAAATAGGAAAGGTAACACACACCAGCCAAAGATTCCACTGTCCTTACCATCCACAGTGATAAAGTTCTATACAAAGAGCCAACAGCATCCTCAAGCTGAACTGGCTAAACTGTCTGAAGAAAGAACTTGCCATGGCCACAGATATTACCCATCACACTGACTCTCAGATCCTTGCCCCTGTCTTCACACAAACGATCCTCTTTGAATCACTACGGGATACTCATGAGAATACCCTACTAATGCAAACTAGCATAGATTCCAAACTAACTCAGTTCAACATCCTCAGATATTGTCAGGGATTAATTAAATACACACAGCCCCACTATACTCCACAATTGAGGCTTCCTGTATCTTTAAACTCTCTGATCAGTCCTTACTTGATTCATAAGTAAGTAATCTGGCATTTTGAAAAAACACCAACATCAGAAAACTAACCTTGAACCCAGAGGGAGGGGACCTTTTATTGTTTCACTCATTGCTAACACTGCTAACAAATTACAGAGTGTTTGAACTTGCGTGCATGTCTTTTAGTTGAAAAAATGCAAAATCTATTTCGATTGGAAGGCACTCTAACCAGGGACTCACACTGAGACTATGAACAACCTCCAGGCCAGGCGTGGTGGCTCACGCCGGTAATCCCAGCACTTTGGGAGGCGGAGGCGGGCGCATCACGAGGTCAGCAGATAGAGACCATCCGGTGAAACCCCGTCTCTACTAAAAATACAAAAAAAAATTAGCCCGGCGCTAATTGGCGGGCTCCTGTAATCCCAGCTACTCGGGAGGCTTGAGGCAGGAGAATGGCGTGAACTCGGGAGGCGGAGCTTGCAGTGAGCCAAGATTGCGCCACCGCATTCCAGCCTTGAGAACAGAGCGAGACTCAGTCTCAAAAAAAAAAAAAAAAAAAAAAAAGAACCTTCAAACTTGCAGCGAGCAGAGATTGCACCATTGCACTTCAGCCTGGGTGACAGAGCAAGACTCGGTCTCAAAAAAAAAAAAAAAAAGCAAAGCAAGGAAAAGAACCTCTAAAAGTAGCCAACAGCTGGAGATAGACATCCATCCCAAGAACTACGGAGCAAGTAAATGATATGATGAAGCAGTCAGCTTCTGCCAAAGATCATGGAACAAGATTCACTCCGATTCCCCTTCTTTGTCTCTGACTTCAATTTTGGGTCTACGCATTCTGCTACTACTCCTGCGTCCTCTACAACGTCCCATCTTCATCCTAGTGATGTGTCCTACTTACAACAAATACACTCCATCTCCAGCCTCAGCAGCCCTGTCACGATTCCCCTCTGTTTCCTCCTTATCTTACCCTATCCCGTGCTTTCCTCTCATGACCGTAATTCCCTCGGCCTCTTAGCTGACAAAGTAGCCAATGAAATTAACCAAAGTAATTGCCGGGTCTATGCCCATTCCCCACTCTATCCTAAAACTGGTATTCCCTTAATAATTGTCTCCCTTATGCTTTAGATATGGCCTTGGCAGAAAACATTACAAATATACAGCCATTTAGGTCTCCCTTTTAGAAAGATATTGGGCTATTTCTTAAAAGCCCTTGTGACTGGGAGTATGATGTGGCCTCTTTAACCTAAGAAACATGGTGTTTTACTGGAAATCAGTCTAATAAATGCAGTCACCCTGTGGAACACAGTAAATGCTCCGTGTCCTTGTGAAAAGGTGAAACCTATTTTCAAGAAACAGACATTCTTTGTAAGGGCCAAACTCCCATTAAGGACAGCATTGTCTGCAATACCCATGCAATACCAATATCATAGGAAATTATTTTACCCAGGATCAATATTTTGGTGAACTGAAAGATTGGGCAAAAAAATTGCTGGCTAAATGGTACCAAAGTACCCAGTCATTTAGAAGATGATGTTTATAACTATCTCTTTGGAGTCTGTTCCAGGTTAGCTCCTCTAGCCTCTGTTACAACCGCTAGAGGCAATAACCAACACTAGTATGCCCTCAAGGGACATTATTTAGTATGTGGTCAAAAAACCATACAAAGTACTTCCAGCCCACTGGGCTGGCTGCTGCAATGTGGCTTATGCTGTCCCTCAAATGGAAATGTATGAAAAATTTCCTAATGGAAAAATTAGAAACATGAGCCCTCCCACAGTTGCTGAGCCTGAAACTTGTGAATGGATAATGGCTGGATGACACGCAGCCTTAAACAGGTCCGGGGAGAGCCGCTCGCTCAGGCCAAACTTATAGGGTGCTCTCTTCTTGATATTCTACCGTTTATTACCAGGTCAGCCAACTCCTATGCTGTAAGATACATCTGACGAAGGACTAGTATCCAGAATCTAAAAGGAACTCCAACAAATTAGCAAGAAAAAAACACTAAAAAGTGGGCAAATGACATGAATAGATGTTTCTCAAAAGAAGATATAGAAATGGCCAACAAATGTATGAACAAATGCTCAATATCACTAATCATCATGGAAATTCAAATAAAAATCACAGTGAGATATCACCTAGTCAGAATGGACTTACCCTAGCCAAAAGGTTAAACAAACAAACAAACAAACAAAAACAGACGTTGGCACAGATTGTGGTGAAAGAGAATGCACATACACTGTTGGTGGGAATGTAAATTAGTACAACCTCTATGAAAAACACTGTGGCAATTTTTCAAGGAACTAAATGTAGATCTACTATTCAATCAGCAATCCCACTACTGGTATCTACCCAAGGAAAAGAAGTCATTATATATAAAAAAACACTTGCACATGGATGTTTATCACAGCACAATTCACAATTGCAGAGGAATCAAGCTGAGTGCCTATCACCGGAGGAGTGGATAAGGAAAATGTGGTATATATAAAAAATGGAATGTTACAGGCCCAGCCAGATGGCTCACGCCTGTAATCCCAGCACTTGGGGAGGCCGAGGCAGGTGGATCACGAGGTCGGGAATTCAAGACCAGCCTGGCCAAGATGGTGAAACCCCATCTCTCCTAAAAATACAAAAATTAGCTGGGTGTGGTGGCGGATGCCTGTAATTCTAGCTCCTCGGGAGGCTGAGGCAGAGAATTTCTTGAACCCGGGAGGTAGAGGTCGCAGTGAGCCAAGATCGCGCCACCGCACTCCAGCCTAGGCGACAGAATAAGACTCTATCTCAAAAAAAAAAAAAAAAAAAAAAAGGAGTACTACTTGGCCACACGCACACAAATATCTTTTGCAGCAACTTGGAACTGGAGGCAATTACCATAAGTGAAGTAACTCAGGAATGGAAAAACCAAATACTGCATGCTCTTACATATAAGTGGGAGCTAAGCTATGGGTACACAAGGTATACAGAGGGGCATAATGGACATTGGAGGCTCAGAGAGGAAGGGAGAGGGATAAAAAAAAAATCACTTCTTGGGTACACTGTAAATTATTTTTGACAGATACACTAAAAGCCCAGACTTCCCCACTATACAATTTATTCATATAACCAAAAACTATTTGTACCCCTAGAGTTGTTGAAATAATAATTTAAAAAATAATTAGTAGAGTTCATCTGAAACTTAAAATAAGCTTTTGTTTCATAAACCCATGAGGTATTGGAGCTTCACAAAATGACTTTACAAAACTAGCTCGCCTTAGACTACATTCTGGGTTTTCAAGAAGGTGCTTTTGCACTGATGAGTTCCCAATGCTGTTCATTCATGAATGATAAAGAGAAATGCGTCAAGAAGTCATGGCAGCACATGCCTGAGAAGCAGCCAGCATAGCTCACACCCCTCCAGAGAGGCTTAGTCTCTAAGGAGAAAATGGTTTCCCCAGCCAAATGGCTTAAGAGATTCTTTAAGGGACTTGGCTTTTATTTTTTTATTTTTTTATTTTAAGGTCAGGGGTACATGTGAAGATTTGTTACAAAGGTAAGCTCATGTCATGGGGTCTTGTTGTAGAAATTGTTTAATCACCCAGGAATTAAGCCCAGTACCGAACAGTTACTGTTTCCACTCCTCTCCCACCTCCCACACTGCATGCTCCAGTAGACCCCAGTGTCTGCTGTTTCCCTCTTTGTGTTAATAAGTTCTCATCATTTAGCTCACACTTATAAGTGAGAAATACAGTATTTGGTTTTCTGTTCCTGCATTAGTTGCTGAGAAGAATAGCCTCCAACTCTAGCCATGTTCCTGCAAAAGACATGATCTCATTCTTTTTTATGGCTGCATGGTACTCCATGGTGTATATGTACCACATTTTCTTTATCCAATCTGTCATTGATGGGTATTTAGACTGATTCCATATCTTCGCTATTGTGAATATTGCTGCGATGAACATTTACATGTGCAAGTGTCTTTATGGTAGACTGGTTTATATTCCTCTGGGTATATACCCAGTACTGGGATTGCTGGGTTAAATAGTAGTTCTGCTTTTAGCTCTTTGAGGAATCACTGTACTGCTTTCCACAATGGTTAAACTAATTTACATGCCACCAATATGTCTCTAAGTATTCCTTTTTTTCTGCATTCTTACCAGCATCTGTTATTTTTTGACTTTTTAAGAATAGCCATTCTGAGTGGTATGAGATGGTATGTCACTATGGTTTTGATGTGCATTTCTCTAATGATCAGTGATGGATATTGAACTTTTTTAAATATGCTTGTTGGACACATGTGTGTCTCCTTTTGAAAAGTGTCTGTTCATGTTCTTTGCTCACTTGTTAATGGAATTGTTTTTCTCTTGTAAATTTTTTTAAGTTCCTTATAAGTGCCGGATATTACACACCTTTGTCGGATGCATAGTTTGCAAATATTTTCTCCCATTCTGTAGGTTGTCTGTTTACTCTGTCCATAGTTTCTTTTGCTGTATAGAAGCTCTTAAGTAAATTAGATCCCCCTTATCATTGTTTGCTTTCATTGCAATTACTTTTGGTGTTTTTGTCATGAAATCTTTGCCTATTCCTACAGCTAGGTTTTCATAGTTTGGGGTGGTGTAAGGAATGGTGGACGCTTCAGTTTTCTGCATATGGCTAGGCAGTTATCCCGGCACCATTTATCAAATAGGAAATTGTTTTCCCATTGCTTGTTTTTGTCAGTTTTGTTGAAGATCAGGTGGTCATAGGTGTGCAGCCTTATTTCTGGGCTCTTGAGTCTGTTCTGTTGGTTTATGTGCCTGTTTTCGTACCAGTACCATGTTGTTTTTGTTACTGTAGCCCTGTAATATAGTTTGAAGTTGGGTAACATAATGCCTCCAGTTTTGTTCTCTTTACTTAGGATTGCCTTGGATATTAAGGCTTTTTTTTTTTTTTTGGTTCTATGCTAATTTTAAAATAGCTTTTCTAGTTTTGTGAAGAATGTCGTTGGTAGTTTGATATGAATAGCATTGAATCTGTAAATTGCTTTGGGCATTATGACCATTTTAATGATGTTGATTCTTCTTATCCATGAGCTTGGGATATTTTTTCATTTGTTTGTGTCATCTCTGATGTCTTTGAGCAGTGTTTTGTAATTCTCGTTGTAGAGAATTCTACACCTCCCTGGTTAGCTGTATTCCTAGGTATTTTATCCTTTTTGTGAGTTGTTTATCAGCTAATGCAGTTTTTGGGCTGAAGGTATGAGGCTTCTAGATATAACATCATGTCATCTGCAAACAGAGATAGTTTGACTTATTCTCTTCCTATTTGGATGCTTTTTATTTCTTTCTCTTGCATGATTGCTCTGGCTAGGACTTTCACTACTACTTTGAATAGGAGTGATGAGAAAGGGCAGCCTTGTCTTCTGCCAGTTTTCGAGGGCAAAAGCTTCCAGCTTTTTAAATCATGTGTTATTTGTCTTTAGTCCTGTTTATGTGATGAATCACATTCATTGATTTGCATACGTGGAGCCAACCTTGCATCTGAGGAATGAAGCCTATTTGATCATGGTAGATTAGCTTTTTGATGTGCTGCTGGATTTGGTTTGCAAGTATTTTGCTGTGGATTTTTGCATTGATGTTCAACAAGGATATTGGCCTGAAGTTTTCTTTCTTTCTTTCTTTTCCTTCCTTCCTTCCTTCCTTCCTTCTTTCTTTCTTTCTTTCTTTCTTTCTTTTTGTGGCTCTGCTAGGTTTTGGTAACAGGACGATGGTGGCCTCATAGAATGTTCTGAAGAGGAGTCACTCCTCAATTTTTTTTGGATACTTTCTCTAGGAATGGTACCACTTCTTTGTACATCTGGTAGAATTCAGCTATGAATCCATCAGGTCCTGGGCTTTTTTTGGTTGGTAGGCTGTTCTGATTCAACTTTGGAGCTTGTTGCTGGTCTGTTCAGGCAATCAATTTCTTCCTGGCTTAGTCGTAGGTTGGTGTATGTGCCCAAGAATTTATCCATCTTTTCAAGGTTTTCTAGTTTGCATGCGTAGAGGTGTTCATAGTAGCTTTTGGTGGTTATTGGATTATTTTTATTTTTGTGCAGTTAGTGTTAACATTCCCTTCTTTCTTTCTTTTTTTTTTTTTTTGAGACAGAGTCTTGCTTTGTCACCCAGGCTGGAGTACAGTGGCACCATCTTGGCTCACTACAACCTCTTGCCTCCTGGGTTCAAGCAGTTCTTGTGCCTCAGCCTCCTGAGTAGTTGGGACTACACAGGTGTGTGCCACCATGCGCACCTAATTTTTGTATTTTTAGTAAAGAGGGTTTCATCACGTTTGTCAGGCTGGTTTCAAACTCCTGGCCTCAAGTGATCTATCTGCTTCAGTCTCCCAAAGCGCTGGGATTACAGGTATAAGCCACCACACCGGACCTCATAATTTTTAGTTGTGTTTATTTGGATCTTCTCTCTTTTCTTCTTTATTAGTCTAGGTGGTGGCCTATCTTATTATTTTTTCAAAAAACCAATTCCTGGATTCATCTATCTCTTGAATTATTTTTGTGTCTTGATTTTCTTCCATTCAGCTCCAATTTTGGTTATGTCTTGCCTTCTGCTAGCTTTGGGGTTGATTTGTTATTACTTCTCTAATTCTTTTAGTGGTGATATTAGGTTGTTAATTTGAGATCTTTCTAACTTTTTGAGATTTTTCTAACTTTTTGATGTGAGTAAGTAGTGCTATGAATTTCCCTCTTATCATTGCCTTACCTGTGTCCCAGAGATTCTGGTATGTTGTGTCTTTGTTCACATTATTGTCAAAGAACTTCTTGATTTCTGCCTTAATTTCATTATTTACCCAAAAGTCATTCAGAAACATGTTGTTTAATTTCCATGTAATTGTATGGTTTTCAGTGATTTTCTTAATCTCAACTTCTATTTTTACTGCACTGTCATCCAAGAGTGTATTTGGTAAGAATTCTGTTCTTTTACGTTTGCTAAGCATTGTTCTATGTCCAATTATGTGGTTGATTTTATAGTCTGTGCCATGTGGTGATGAGAAGAATGTATATTCTGTTGTTTTTGGGTGGAGAGTTCTGTAGAGGTCAATCAGATACATTTGATCTAATCTTGAGTTCAGGTCCTGAATATGTTTTTTAATTTTCTGCCTTGATGATCTGTCTGATAACTGTTAATGGAGTGTTGAAATCTCCCACTGTTACTGTGTGGGACTCTATGTCTCTTTGTAAGTCTCTAAGAACTTGCTTTATGAATCTGGGTGCTCCTGCGTTGGGTGCATATATATTTAGGATAGTTAGATCTTCTTGTTGAATTGAACCCTTTACCATTATGTAATACTCTCCTTTGTCTTTTTTGATCTTGGACTTGGCTTCTTAAAAACAACCTTAATGGCAATATTCTTTGTCTCTTAAGTGCACCTCTATTCTCTCTCTTTTTTTTTTTTTTTCAGATAGAGTCTCACTCTGTCGCCAGGCTGGAGTGCAGTGGCACTATCTCTGCTCACTGCAATCTCCCGCTCCCGGTTCAAGCGATTCTCCTGCCTCAGCCTCCTAAAATAATTATCATCCATTATAAGCATAATCAACATGAGCACTATTTAATCCTGATTAATTTATAACTAATTTTCTGCTGCTGGTACACTTTTTAAAAACAGCTTTGTTTAGCCATAATTTAAATTTTGTGTAATTTACTCACTTAAAAGGTTTCATACATATTAATATATTCATTCAGTTGTTCAATCATCACCAAAGTTTAATTTCATAATATTTTTGGTACCCAGTACCCATTGGCAGTCACTTCCCATTCCTTCTCCACTTTACATCATTAGGCAACCACTGTCTAAACTTGCCTGCTTGGGAGATTTTATATAAACGGAATAATACAAAATGCACTCTTTGGTTCTGGTTTCTTTTACGCAGCATGATATTTATAAGAATATAATATTATCACCCAGGTTGCAGCATGTGTCAGTACTTCATTCCTTTTGTTGGTCAATAACATGATATCGTATATATGATATGATATGATACACCATATTGTATTTATCCATTCATCAGTTAATTAACATTGGGGTTGTTTTTACTTTTTGGCTATTATAAGTAATGCTGTAATAAATATTCAATTTTTTTGAAGAGCTTGTGAAGAATGGCACTAATTCTTGTTTAAATGATTGGTAGGTATTATTCTAGAATTTGGTATCATGTTGTCAAAATTATCTAATATGTTGACATACTTTTTTTCATAGTATCTTTTATAGTTCTTTTTATTTCTATAAGGTCAATAATAATGTTCCTCTTTCATTCTTAATTTTAGTAATTTGAATCTTTCTTTCTCCCTGTAAGTGTAGCTAAAGTTTGTTAATTTTGTTAATCTTTTTAAAGACCCAACTCTTGGTTTTGTTGATTTGCTGTACCATTTTTTGTATTTCTTTAACTTCTATTTCAATGTTTATTATATCCTTTCTTCTGCTTATTTTTCATTGTGATCTTATCTTTGACTCATTGGTTATTTAGAAGTAGTAGCTAATTTTTATATATTTATGCTTTTCCCAAATGTCTTTCTGTTTTTAATTTCTAATTTAATTCCATTTTGATCAAAGAACAATCATTTTCTACTTTTTGAGGTTTGGTTTTTGGCCTAGCATGTGATCTATTTTAGGAAATGTACCTTGTGCACTTGAGAGTAATGTTCTGCTTTTGGGTGTACTGTACTGTCAGTTCTGTTACATCTAGCTAGTTTATACTGTTACTCAAATCCTCCATATTCTTGCTAGCATCTATTTAGCTTTTCTGATTATCGAAAGTGAGATACTGATGTCTGCTACGATTACCATCTCCAACAATTATTGTTGAATTCTACCTTTAATTTACCTTTAATTCTACCTTTAATTTTTGTTTTGTAGATTTTGGAAATATTTTGTTCAGTGCACATAGGTTTATAATTTTTATACCTGCTTGATATATTGTCTCTTTAACATTACAGCATATCCTTCTTTATCTCTGATGTATTAGTCTGTTCTCACACTGCTAGTAAAGACATACTTGCGACTGGGTAATTTATAAAGGAAAGAGGTTTGACACGGCTAGGGAGGCCTCACTATCACAGTGGAAGGCAAGGAAGAGCAAAGTCACATCTTACAATCACGGCAGCAGGCAAGAGAGCATGCTTTATAAAAGCATCACATAACTGGTATGAGATGGTATCTCACTGTGGTTTTGATTTGCATTTCTCTAATGACCAGTGATGATGAGCTTTTCTTCATATGTTTGTTGGCTGCATAAATGTCTTCTTTTGAGAAGGGTCGGTTCATATCCTTCGCCCACTTTTTGATGGGGTTGTTTGTTTCTTGTAAATTTGTTTAGGTTCTTTGTAGATTCTGGATATTAGCCTTTTGTCAGATGGATAGATTGCAAAAATTTTCTCCCATTCTGTAGGTTGCCTGTTCACTCTGATGATAGTTTCTTTAGCTGTGTAGAAGCTCTTTAGTTTAATTAGATCCCATTTGTCTACTTTGGCTTTTGTTGCCATTGCTTTTGGTGTTTTAGTCATAAAGTCTTTGCCCATGCCTATGTCCTGAATGGTATTGCCTATGTTTTCTTCTAGGGTTTTTATGGTTTTAGGTCTTACGTTTAAGTCTAATCCATCTTCAGTTAATGTTTGTATAAGGTGTAAGGAAGGGGTCCAGTTTCAGTTTTTTGCATATGGCTAGCCAGTTTTCCCAATACCATTTATTAAATACGGAATTTTTCCCCATTGCTTGTTTTGGTCAGGTTTGTCAAAGATCAGATGGTTGTAAATGTGTGGTGTTATTTCTGAGGCCTCTGTTCTGTTCCATTTGTCTATATATCTGTTTTGGTACCAGTACCATGCTGTTTTGGTTACTGTAGCTTTATAGTATACTTTGAAGTCAGGTAGCATGATGCCTCCAGCTTTGTTCTTTTTACTTTTGCATCTTTTAAAGAAGCTGAGGAAGAAAGGAGAACAAGTATATATTTGTAAAGTTTGTGACATTAATCTTCTTATCTGCCATTTCTGGTGCTCTTTATTTTTGTACATTTGAAAAACCATCTGGTGTCATTCTCTTGGTTGGTCCAATATAGATTTGCTTCTGCTCATATCCTTTGTGCCATTATTCTCAAATATATTACATTTTTGTAGGTTAGGAACCCAACAATCTGTGTATATATGTATCATTTTATGCAATTGCATTTTAAATCATTTAAGAAAGAAGACAAAATTTCCAATTATACTCTCTTTAACAATTATCTACATAATTCAATTTACTGGCCTCTTTGTTTTCTCATGCGGGGTTGAATGCATATCAGGAATCAGCCTGGAAATCTTTTGTTAGTGTTAATAAATATTAAGGTAAATCTTCCAGCAACAAATTTTCTCAATTTTTGTTTATATGAAAATGTCTCTTATCTTTAGTTTTAGCATATAGTTTTGCTAGATATAAAATTCTTGGTCTCTTATTTTCTTTAATCACTTTTCATATGTCATTCCACTTCTGCCTTCTATTACTTATGATGAGCAATTAGTTTTTAATCTTATTGGAATTTCCTTTATGTGATAAATATATATATGAATATCAATTAGATCCTGTTGGTGAACTATGTTGTTCATATTTTTCTGTATCTATGCTAATTTTCTGACTAGTAATTCTGCCAGCTAGTGAGAAAGTTGGAATCCCCAACTATAATTGTAGATTTGTCTATTTCTTCTTTCAGTATTCTCTGCTTTTGCTCCATGTAGTTTAAAATTCTGTTGGTTTATATACATTTAAGATCATTGTGTCTTCATAGTAGCTTGGTTTTTAAAAATATGTAAAATCTTTCTTTTGTCTTTAGTAATTTTCCTTACTCTGAAGTCTCTCCATCAGATATTAATACAGCCATTCCTGCATTATTTTGTTAATATTTGCATATCATGTCTTTTTCATGCATGTAATTTCAATTTACCTATTTTATTAAATGTAAAGTAGGTTTCTTATAAACAGTTTATGATTAGGGTATTTTAAAATCTACTTTGCTAATCTCTCACTTTTTATTAATGTATTTAGATAATTTTAAAAAATAAGATGCTTTTTTTTTTTTTTTTGAGATGGAGTCTTTCTCAGTCCCCCAGGCTGGAGTGCAGTGGCACGATTTCGGCTCACTGCAAGCTCTGCCTCCGGGGTTCACGCCATTCTCCTGCCTCAGCCTCCCGAGTAGCTGGGACTACAGGCACCTGCCAGCATGCCTGGCTAATTCTTTTTGTATTGTCAGTACAGACGGGGTTTCACCATGTTAGCCAGGATGGTCTTGATCTCCTGACCTCGTGATCCACCCACCTTGGCCTCCCAAAGTGCTGGGATTACAGGCATGAGCCACCGCACCTGGCCGATACTTCATTTTTTAAGAAGTTTTAGGTTTACAGAAAAAAAGATGAAAGAAAAACACAGAGTTCCCATATACCTCCCTGCAGTTTCTCCTGTTTTTAATATCTTACATTAGTGTGGCACATTTGTTAGAATCCATGACCCAGTATTGATAAACCATTAATTACTAAAGCCCATAGTTTATATTAGGCTTCACTCTTTGTGTTTGACATTCCATGGGTTTTGACAAATATATAATGGCATGTATCCAAAATTACAGTGTCATACATAACAGTGTTACTATTCTGAAAATCTCTTGTGTTCCATTTACCCCTAGTCCCCTTTCTTGTGAACTTCTGGCAATCACTGACCTATTTACTGTGTCTATAATTTTTCATTTTCCAGAATGTCATATAGTTAGTATCATATAGAAATTAGTTTGTTAGACCTCAAATTTCATTCTTCTCCTTCAATATTATGTTGGCTATTCTGGATCTTTTGTCATTTCATATAAACTTTTGAACCAGTTTGTGGATATCCACATAATAATATGCTGGAATTTTGATTGGGGTTCCATTAAATCTACAGATCAAGTTTTGAAGAAATGACATTCTGACAACATTGAGTCTTCTTATCCATGTACATAGAATACCTCTCCATTTATTTAGATCCTCTTTCATTTCTTTCATCAGTTTGTAGTTTTTCCTCATATAAACCTTGCACATATTTCATTTGATTTATACTCCATTTATTTAGATCTTTGATTTCTTTCATCAGAGTTTGTAGTTTTCTAATATAAACCTGGTAAATATTTTATTCAATTTATGCCTAAACATTTCTCTTTTCGATGCTAAAGTAAATGGTATTATGCTTTTAATTTCAAATTCCAATTGCTCATTGCTGGTATATCAGAAATCATCTGACTTTTGTATATTAACATTATATTCTACAACCTTACTATAACCACATGTTAGTTCCACAAATGTTTTGGTTGATTTTGGGGGGATTTTTTACATAAACAATCATGCCATCTGTGAGCAGAGTCTTACTTCTTTCTTCCAAATCTGTTTAACTTTTATGTTTGTTTCATGTTTTATTGCATTAGCTAGGACCCTCAGTATGATGTTGAGTAAGAGAGGTGAGAGCAGGCATTCTTGCCTTGTTTTTCATCTTACCAGGAAAGCATCTAACTTCTCACCAGGGAATATGATGTTAGCTGTAGGTTTCCTGTAGACATTGTCACTTTGAGGAAGTTTCCCTCTATTCCTAATTTGCTGAGAGTTATCATTAATGGATGTTGGATTTTGTCAAATGTTTTTCTGCATCTGGTGATACGATCTTGTTTTTTTTCCTTTTTCCTGTTAATGTGATGAAATACATCAGTTTATTTTCAAATGTTGAACTAGCCTTTCATAATTAGGATGAGGTCCACTTCATCATCTTTTTATACATTATTGGATCCAATTTGCTAATTCTTTGTTCAGGATTTTTGCTTAGTGAAAGATAGTGCTCTTTGTTTTTTTCTTTCTTGTAGTGTCTTTGGTTTTGGTGTATGGTAATAATGACCTCCTAGAATAACTAGGGAAGCATTCTCTATGCTTCTATTTTTTGGAAAAGATTCTGGAGAATTGTTATAATTTTTCTTCATAAGTCTTAGAATTTACCAGAGAACTCTTTGGGGCCTGGTACTTTCTATTTTATCAGCTTATTAATTATTGATTCAATTCCTTTAATAGATATAGGACAACTCAGATTGTCTTTTTCTCCTGGTGTGAATTTTAATAGGTTGTATATTTCAAAGAAGTGCTGCATTTTATGTTGGTTATCAAACTTATGAAGTTGTTCATAATATTTCTTTTTTTAAAAAATGTTTTAATGTCCATGGTATCTATAGAGGTGGCTCTTCTTTAAATGTTGATATTAATAATTTGTATTCTTTTTCTCTCTTACTCTGGATAGAGATTTATCAATTTTATTTATCTTTTCAAAGAATCAGATTTTTATTTTGTTGATTTTTTCTATTGATTTTCTGTCTTCAATTTTATTGATTTTTATATTTTTCTTCTCCTTATTTTGAGTCTAATTTGTTCTTCCTTTACTAGTTTCCTAAGGTGAAAAGTTAGATTATTAATTTCAGACCTTCCTTGGGATGCAACATGTGCATTCAATGCTATAATTTTGGCCTAAGCATTGTTTTACTGCATTTTACACACTTTTGTGAGATGCAAGTGAAAATGAAAAGCTATGACCACCCTCTATAACTTACCGCAGTAGCTTTTCCATCGTCTTAATTTTTATCTCTATGGGTCTTCAAATTTAAAGTTGTATTTTCATTTTCATTTAGTTCAAAATATTTTACAATTCCTCTTGAGACTTCTTTGATCATTTTTTTATTTAGAAATATGATGTTAAGTCTTCATATATTTTAATGTTTTCTGGCTATCTTTCTGAAGTTGATTTCTAGCTTAATTTCACTGTGGTTGTACAGCATAATTTGCATGACTTACATGCTTTGAAATAAGTTGCTTTTTAATGACCTAGATAATAATGTGTCTTTGTGAACATTCCATGGGAGCTTCAGAAGCATGTGTATTCTGCTGTTATTGGGTGAATTATTCTATACATGTCAATTGGATACAGTTGATTAATGTCACTGCTGACTTGAATTATAATATGTCTTCCCTAGTTTTTTGCCTACTTAATCTGCTAATTACTAGTAGACAGATGTTAAAGTTTCAAAGTACAGTAGTTAAATTCATCTATTTTTCCTTGAAATTCTATTAGTTTTTGCCTAACATACAGTGGTGCTCTGTTTTTAGGTGCATAAACTCTAAGGATTGTTATGTCTTCTTGGAGAACTGACCCCATTTTCATTATGTAATTACTCTCTTTATTTCTGATAATTATTCTTGTTCGGAAGTGGGATGTGTCATTAATAGAGCTACTCCTGCTTTCTTTGGATTACTGTTAGCATGCTATTGTTGCCAGTGGGCTGTCTCAGGTTCTTGACTTTGCCGCACAAAAGAATTTGAGAGCGAGTCCAAAGTAACAGTAAGCAAAAGAGTTCCTGGTAAAGCAAAAGTACACTCTAACAGCTGATCAGAGCGGGCTGCTCAAAGGTGAGACAGCCCTGTCTCATGCTGGGGGATCGCCCTTTATGGGAGATTTACATGATTATTCATGGAGGGGTGGGAAGGGGTGTCATGATGAGTATGTTATGGGTGGTCCCCTGGCTGCACATGTGCTGTGGTTGTACATGCTAGGACTTACATTGCATGTTCCATTATCATCTTAAATCGCCACCAGGGGTGTTTTTCTTTTACTATTATAGTAATTATAGCTCAGCCCAAGGACACTAATAATGGGTTTCTGTGCTTGTGTGAATTTGGGAATTCTCCCTTCTATTTTTCTACCTCCTTGCTGCAGGATGTTCTAACCCTGAGCCCATGACGTGGTTTATGCTCGGGTAGTTTGTTCTCTCCATCTATTTTACAAGTTTGTTCTCCTTTAAGGGAGGCTATGACCACCCTTTATAATTTACCTCAGTATCTTTTCCATCCCCTTAATTTTTATCTCTATAAGTCTTCAAATTTAAAGTGGGTTTCTTGTAGACAGCTGGGTCTTGTTTTCTGATTTACTATGACAGTCTCTGTATTTTAATTGGTGTGTTTTAGACCATTGACAGTTAAAATGATTATTGATATAGCTGAATTAATATGTACCATATTTGTTAATGATTTTTCTTTGCTGTCCTTGTTCTTAGTTCTTATTTTTGTCATGCATACTTTTTCTACTTTTTGTGTTTTAATTGAGCACTTTATATAATTTCATTTTCTCTCCTTCCTTAGCATATCAATTATACTTTTTAAAGTTTTAAAACATTAGTCCTAGAGTTCGCAATATATTTTTACAACTAATCCAAGTACACTTTCAAATGACACTATACCACTTCACAGGTAGAAGATATATTAATAACACAATATTCCTAATTCTTCCTTCCTTTCCCTTTTATCATTGCTATCACTCACTTCACGTATACAAAAGTATACAAAAGCATATATATATGTATACATAACCATATATTGTTGCTATTATTATTTTCAACAAACTATCATCTCTTTGATCAATTAAGAACAAAAAAATGAATGTTTTACTTTACTTTTACTTATTAATTCATTGACTCTCTTCTTTTCTTTACGTAGATTGGAGTGTCTGACCTATATCATTTTCTTTCTGAACTTCTGTTAGCATTTCTTGCAAGGCAGGTCTACCAGTAACAATGCCTTCAAGTTTTGTTTGCCTGAGAAGAACTTTAGTTCTTATTACTTTTGAAGGATAATTTTACAGGGTGCAGAAATCTAGATTGCTGGTTTTTCTCTCACCCTCACCCTTCTTGCTTGCATGGTTTCTAAGAAAATGTAAGAAGTAATTCTTATCTTTGCTCCTTTATATGTAAGGTATTTTTCCTCTCTGGCTTCTTTCAAGACTTTTTTTTCTTATTTTTGATTTTCTGAAGTTGAATATGAAATGCCTAGGTGTAATTTTTCTTTTCATGTATCCTGTTTGGTGTACTCTGAGCTTTCTTGATCTGTGGTTTGGTGTCTGACACTAATTTGGAAAAAATTTTCAGTCATTATTGTTTCAAATATTGCTTCCTTTTTTTTCTCTCTTTCCTCTCCTTTTAAAATTCCCAATATATATATTAACTCCTTTTGTAGTTTCGTTACAGTTCTTTGATATTCTATTCTGTTTTTACTGAGCATTTTTGTCTCTTTGCTCTTTAGTTTTGGAAATTTCTATTGTCATATCATCAAACTCAAAGATTCTTTTTTGGCTATGTCCAGTCTATTAATGAGCTCATCAAAGTCCTTCTTTATGTCTATTACAAGTCTTTGATCTCTAGCACTTCTCTTTTGATTTTTTTCTTCTATCCCCATCTCTCTGCTTACATAACTCATCTGTTCTTGCATGTTGTCTATTTACCAGAGTCCTTAGCACATTAATCACAATTACTTAAAATATCTGCTTTGATAATTCCAACATTCCTGCCATACTTGACTCTGCCTATGATGCTTGTTCATACTTTTAAAACTGCTTTTTTTTTTTTTTTGTATTTCATTCTATCTTGGAATTTTTTTGTTGAAAAGTGAACACAATGTACTAAGTAAAAGCAGCTACAGTAAATAGGCCTTTAGTAATGTAGTGATAGGCTGTAAGGGGAAGGGGAGCATTCTATAGTCCTATGAGTAGGGCTCAGTCTTTTGGTGAGACTGTGCCCCTTGACTGTGAACTTCACCAGTGCTTCTCAGTTCCTCCCCGACTTTAGATGAGACATAATGGCTGAAGGGAGGACAAAGTTGTATATTTCCCTTTTTCCAGTGGAAATCTAAAAGGGATTGTAGTTGAGTGTTTCTCTTCCCCCACATGAAAGGCCAGAAGGAGATGGAGTTATTTATTCCCTTTTGTGCATGTGGAAGGCTACAGCCATTTGAGTATTTTCCTTCTGTCACATATAGTAGGCTCTGATAAAACCCCAGCAGATTAGGCTCTAGTAAAATAGTTTCTCCTGGTGCAGGTCTTGTGAAAAAGAACTGAATACTCCAGCATGTTTCCAAATGGTTCCTTTTCCCTTCCCCCTGCCAGAAGCATGAGGACATTTTTTCCAACATTCACTGAGAACCTAATAGAGTTTCTGGAGGCATAATTCACAAAAGTATGGAGACCTTCAATGAGTGTACCCACTTGAAGTTTTTAACTTTCAGAGTTGTTCACATTGAGTTTCCAGCAATTTGTTAGTTACAGTTTCAGATTTTTCTACTTCAGCACTGGTGTTTTTTTTTTTTTTTTTCTTTGATGGTGTTTTGCTCTGTTGCACAGGCTGGAGTGCAATGGCCTGATCTTGGCTCACTGCAATCTCCACTTCCCAGCTTCAAGCAATCCTCCTGCCTCAGCCTCTTGAGTAGCTGGGATTACAGGTTCCCACCAATATGCCCAGCTAATCTTTGTATTTATAGTAGAGATGGGGTTTCACCATGTTGGCCAGGCTGGTCTTGAACTCCTGACCTCAGGTGATCTGCCCACCTCGGCCTCCCAAAGTGCTGGGATTACAGGCGTGAGCCACTATGCCCAACCCAGCACTGGGTCTTATGGAGATTTCTGCTCATCATTTCTGCATGAGTTAAGTTTTGCTTCTATGTATCTGCCTGTCTGTCTCTCCAATTTGGGGGGCCTTGGTTTGCTCTCTGACCTAATTTCCATGACAGATCTGAGAAGAGATGTTGAGTTTTTTGTTTGTTCAACTTTTTACTAGTTGTTAGGATAAAGTGATGACTATCAAGCTCCTTACATACTGGTTTAGAACCAGAAAGTTTTTCTCTCATTTTTGAAGGACAGTTTTGCTAATTATAGAATTTTCAGTTGACAACTTTGTTCCTCTGCCTACACTCCTTTTGTTTTATCATACTTGCAGTTGATTGAGATTCTTGGATTTGTATATACATGTTTTAAAAATTTAGGAAATTTTTGATCCTTATGTTACCAGAAAGGGGTCCCAATACAGACCCCAAGAGAGGGTTCTTAGATCTTGCACAATAAAGAATTCAGGGCAAGTCCACAGTGCAAAGTAAAAGCAAGTGGTGAAAGGACAGCTACTCCATAGACAGAGTAGGACATTCCTGAAAGTAAGAGGAAGAACACATCCACCCTAGGTACGATGATTGTATATATGGGGAGATGTGCTCTCCTACAAGAGTTTGTGATAAAGGATTAATTTTCTTAATTACCATATTTTGCAAGAATCGATATTATTTTCTTTAAAGCAAAATTAGGAATGCCCTTATTCTCCAGATATTGAGATATCTGGACACTCCCAAGTCTGGGTCTCTTTTAGTAAGCATCATTAATTTGTTCACTTACTTGTAAACATCTAGAAGCTAGGAAGCCTAATTTTCTGAGAATACAGTCCAGCAAGTCTCTGCCTCACTTTCCTAGCCCTCACTCAAAATGGAGTCGCTCTGGTTTGAATGCCTCTGACACTTACGTTGTCAAATAAATCACTGCATCCTTTCTTCTCTTTCTGGAATTTCTTTAATGAATAATTGGTCTACTCAATGGTGACTCTTAAATACCTTAGGCTCTGTTCACTTCTTTTTTTTTTTTCCTTTTTGGTCCTTAGACTCAATAATTTTAAATAATCTTTCATTTTGTTTGCTGCTTCTTTCTTCTGCCTGCTAAAGTCTTCTGTTAAAGCTGTCTCATAAATTTTTCAATTCACTTATTGTATTTTTCATCTCCAGAATTTCTTGTTGGTTCTTTTAAAATAATTTCTGTCTTTTTGTTGCTATTCTCCTTTTATTCATATATTATTTTCTTCACTTTTTAGTTATTTGTCTATGTTTTTCTTTAGCTCCTTGAGCATATTTAAGATAGTTGTTTAAAAGTCTTTGTCTAGTATTTCAAATGTCAATGTTTCTTGAGGGACAGTTTCTACAGCCGTATTTTCTTCTTTAATTGGGCCATGGCTTTCTTGTCTCTTTGAACACCTTGTGATTTGTTATTGTTATTGTGGAAAATGGGGCATTTAGAAAAAAAGGCATTTCCTCTCCCAATGTTTGCAGACTGAGCATGTGTAGGAAAAGCCCTTAAATAATTAGAAGGGCATATTCTTTGACTTGAGATCAGCCTGTTCTGAAGGCTTTCATCTTCTGTGGTCTTGTATCAGACTTCATTTTCCCTGGGCCTGTGTGTGCTTTTATTTATTTTTTCCTTGTGTACACAGCCTTTTAGAAAATGTCTTAATTTCCCTAGGGGTTGTAGCCCTGCTTCTTCTCAGAGTCGTGCATATTCTATTTTATTTCTCTATCTCTAATCTCGTGCTCCAGGCATGTGCAGGTCTATCATGCATCTCACAGCAGCACTCAAGAGCTATGTCTGTTGTCTCCCGTTGGTTTTCACAGCCTGAGATCTGAGCTGTTCTGATCTTTGCTGTCTGACCTATGAGTTAGAAACAACAGAGACTAATCCAACACGGAGCTCCCAGACAGGTTAGAACATTTCAAATAAAGTCTGGTTTACCCTTCCAGTTCCAGGGAAGGAATTGGAAGCTCGGCCATCACTTTCCTAAGGCCATTCTGTGCAGTTCCAGGGATGGGGTGTGGCAAAGCCAAGTAAAAATGCCACACAATTTTCTACCGCTTTGGATGTGGCTCCATTTTGTTTGGATGTTCGTGTGTTTTGTGTAAACCTTGAGCTGTTTTCCATAGTTCCTAAACGTCAGTTTAACCAATTTTTAGTTTTTTCTTTAGTGTTTCCATGGGGGACAAAGTTTTGAAGTTTATCAGTCTGCCATTTTTCTGACATCACTGAGATTAATTTTATGCCCCAGCATATGTTTTTTCTGGGTAAATATTCTTTGTACATTTTTAAAAAATGTGTATCCAATAGTTGGTATTTGGAATTTTCTATACATGTCAATTAGGTCAAGTGGTAATGTTGCTCAAATCTTTTCACTGTTACTGAATTTTTGTCTACTTGCTGTGTCAATTATTGATATAGGGGCATAAAAATATCTGACTAGGCCAGGCGTGGTGGCTCACGCCTGTAATCCCAGCACTTTGTGGGGCTGAGGCGGGTGGATCACCTGAGGTCAGGAGTTCAAGACCAGCCCGGCCAACATAGTGAAACCCCATCTCTATCAAAAATACAAAAAATTAGTTGGGCTTGGTGGTGGGTGCCTGTAATCCCAGCTACTCAGGAGGCTGAGGCAAGAGAATCGCTTGAACCTGGGAGGCGGCGGTTGCGGTGAGCTGATATGGCACCATAGCACTCCAGCCTGGGGAACAAGAGCAAAACTCCATCTCAAAAAAAAAATCTATAATTGTGGAAAGAAAAATGTTTATTTTTCTTATAATCTTTATATTTTGCTTCATGTATTTTGAATGTACATGATTTGTTATATAAACATTTAGGTTTTTTATTCCTCTTGACAAATTGACCCTTTCATTATTTTGAAATGACTTTATCTCTAGTAATACCCATTCAACAGAAATTTACATTATGTGAATCTACTGTAGTCACTCCAGATTTCTTTGAACTAGTGTTTCGTATATATTTTTTCATCTTTTTACTTGTGTCTTTGCATTTAAACTATTTTTTTTTGTAGGCAGAATACTGTTAGCTTTTGCTTTTTTTGAATCTAATCTGTCCATATTAGAGTTTTTGGGCAGTTGATATTTAATGTGACTATTGATATGGTTAGATTTAAGTTTATTTTCTTAAAACGGATTTTCATTTGTTCCCTCTGTGCTTTGTTATTTATTCTCTTTTTTAGCCCTTTTTAAAGGATAATTGAGAATTTCTTTGAGAATTTCATCTTATCTCTTTGATTGGCTTATCAGCCTTTACTCTTTGTTGGCATATTTTAGTGGTTGGTTTAGGGTTTGCAGCATATATTTTTAACTTTTCACAGTGTATATTCAAGTTATATTATATTACTTCACATATAAAATGTTTCAATAGCAAACTTCCATTTTTCTCCTCACAGGCATTGTGCCATCACTACCATAAATTTGACTTCTACATGTGTTATAAACCTCATGCTATATTGTTTACTGTTACTTAAACAATTATATTTTAAAAATACTTAAATAATAAGAAAAACATTCCAGAATTTTATTCATGTAGTTACCATGTCCAGTGTTCCACAGTCCTTTGTATGCATTTATATTTCCATCTAGTATCAGTTTTTCAATTTTCTTCTGCCTAAAAACTTTCTTTAACATTTATTGTAAAGTTTGTGGGGCTGAGGCGTGTGGTTCACCTGAGGTCAGGAGTTCGAGACCAGCCCGGCCAACATAGTGAAACCCCATCTCTACCAAAAATACAAAAAATTAGTTGGGCTTGGTGGTGGGTGCCTGTAATCCCAGCTACTCAGGAGGCTGAGGCAAGAGAATCGCTTGAACCTGGGAGGCAGAGGTTGCAGTGAGCCGATATCGCACCATAGCACTCCAGCCTGGGGAACAAGAGCAAAACTCTGTCTCAAAAAAAAAAAAAAAAATCTATAATTGTGGAAAGAAAAATGTTTATTTTTCTTATAATATTTATATTTTGCTTCATGTATTTTGAATGTACATGATTTGTTGGAGATGAATTATTTGAGGCTTTCTATGTCTGAAAAATGTCTTTCTTTTCTTTTCTATTCTTTTTTTTTTGAGACGGAGTCTCACTCTGTTGCCCAGGCTGGAGTGCAGTGGCGAGATCTCGGTTCACTGCAAGCTCCGCCTCCTGGGTTCACACCATTCTCCTGCCTCAGCCTCCAAGGTAGCTGGGACTACAGGTGCCTGCCACCACGCCCGGCTAATTTTTTGTATTTTTAGTAGAGATAGGGTTTCACCGTGTTAGCTAAGATGGTCTCGATCTCCTGACCTCGTGATCCACCCGCCTCGGCCTCCCAAAGTGCTGGGATTACAGGCGTGAGCCACCGCACCCAGCCTATTTTCATTTTTTAATGTTATTTTCACTATGTCTAGAATTTTAAGCAGAAATATTCTTACTTTAAGTACTTAAATAAAATTTCTAGTTATACTGATGATTAGATTTTTAAAAAATATTTCTTCACATGTACTTTGAAGTTTTTAATTTCTGTTCATACAATGCTGCCATTATAATGGCACTTAAATATCACTACAACCCAAGCATTTTTCTGAGTGTCCAATACGTATCCATTCACTTAATATTCACAGGAAGATTTGGAGGCATGTCCTGTTATTACCCCTACTTAAGAGGCCAAGAGAGTACTTGCCCAGAGTTGCTCAGTTAGTAAACCATGTTCCGTAGGTGAATAAAATTTTGCCTTTGCAAACTTTAAATGTTGAAAGATAGGTTTAAAGGGTGATTATTGTTATTATTTTTTAACTTTTATTTTAGGCTCAGGGGTACATGTGCAGATTTGTTAGGTAAATTACACGTCATGGGGGTTTGGTGTACAGATGATTTTGCTACCCCGGTAGTGAGCACAGTACTAGTTAGGTAGTTTCTCAGTTGTTGCTGTCTTCCCTCCCTTTACCCCTAAGTAGGCCCCAGTGCCTGTTGTTCCGTTCTTTGTGTCCATATGTACTTGATCAATGTTTTGCTCCCACTCATAAGTGAGAACATGCGGCATTTGGTTTCCTGTTCCTGTGTTTGTTTGCTTTGTATAATGGTCTCCAGCTCCATCCATGTTGCTGCAAAGGACATGACCCTGTTCTTTTTTATGATTATGTAGTATCCTGTGGTGTGGTGTATATGCACGACATTTTCTTTTTATTTATTTATTTTTTTTTGAGACAGAGTCTCACTGTGTCCCCTAGGCTGGAGTGCAGTGGCGCGATCTCGGCTCACTGCAAGCTCCGCCTCCCGGGTTCACGCCTTTCTCCTGCCTCAGCCTTCCGAGTAGCTGGGAGTACAAGAGCCCACCACCACTCCCGGCTAATTTTTTGTATTTTAAATTGAGACGGGGTTTCACCGTGTTAGCCAAGATGGTCCCGATCTCCTGACCTTGTGATCCACCCGCCTCTGCCTCCCGGAGTGCTGGGATTACAGGCGTGAGCCACCGTGCCGGGCCTATGCACCACATTTTCTTTATCCAGTCTGCCATTGATGGGCATTTAGGTTGATTCCATGTCTTTGCTACTGTGAATAGTGCTGCATGAACATACACATGCCTAGGTCTTTACGGTAGAATGTTTTGCATTCCTTTGGGTATATACCCAGTAATGAAATTGCTGGGTCGAATAGTAATTCTGTTTTGAGTTCTTTGAGAAATCACCAAACTGCTTTTGACAGTGGCTGAACTAATTTACATGTCCACCACTAGTGTGTAAGCATTCAAAATGGTGACTTTTTGCTTGTTTGTTTTTGAGACGGAGTCTCACTCGGCCACCCAGACTGGAGTGCAGTGGTGCGATCTCGGCTCACTGCAACCCCTGCCTCCTGGGTTCAAGTGATTCTCATGCCCCAGCCTCCCAAGGAGCTGGGATTACAGGCATGCACCACCATGCATGGCTAATTTTTGTATTTTTTGTGGAGATGGGGTTTCACCATGTTGGCCAGTCTGGTCTGGAACTCCTAACCTCAAGTGATCCTCTCGCCTTGGCCTCCCAAAATGCCAGCATTACAGGCATGAGCCACCACACGCAGCCTCAAAAGTGTGATTTTTTAAAGAGGAAATAAAATACATCAAAATTAACTTATATCTGAAAAAAAGAAACTTAATAGACCAGTGCTTTGATATTTGATTCAACTTGAGCTTTCATAAGAAAACTTCAGGGCTCCCTAAAATGGCTTTTTATAGGATTAGTACAATTGGCTGAATTTTTGTTTAAGGGTAAAATTTGCCCAAGAATGTAGAGCTTAAAAATTTATTTGCTGGCCGGGTGTGGAGGCTCACGCCTGTAATCCCAGCACTTTGGAAGGCGGAGGTGGATGGATCACGACGTCAGGAGATCGAGACCATCCTGGCTACGGTGAAACCCTGTCTCTACTAAAAATACGAAAAATTAGCCGGGCGTGGTGGCGGGCGCCTGTAGTCCCAGCTACTCGGGAGGCTGAGGCAGGAGAAAGGCGTGAACCCGGGAGGCGGAGCTTGCAGTGAGCAGAGATCGTGCCACTGCGCTCCAGCCTGGGCGACACAGTGAAACTACGTCTCAAAAAAAAAAAAAAAAAAGAAAAGAAAAGAACAAATCACACGAAACAAAAAAAATAGCAGTCCTTACATGAATTTAATGACAACTACACTTAGGTGTTTATGAGAGAACATTAAAATTTCATAAATTTACATTGAAAGCTTAAGAAAATAAACATACGGGCACAAAACGCTTTGAACCATGAAGAGTCCACTTTATTCAATATTTATGTGGAAATTGTTCTGGCATAACTTCATTCTACACTGCTACAACAGGAAACTATAGGAACATGAGGACAAAATGCCAACATTTAACCATAGCCTTTCCTGGGAAACACAGTATGTTTAAATAGCCTTTAGAGAAAAAGAGGAGTCTATTTAATTTATGGAATGAAAAGAAATGTGACCACAAAGCATTTTGTAGTCGTGGTTATCAGTCTTTGAAAAAGTTCTTAATAGGATTTGGGTTTATTTTAATTAGTGAAAATAAAATATGAATAATTTATTGAACTCAGTATATTATAGCAGTGGGAACTTTTCATGAATTATCTCAAATAATTTTCACAAGCTAATCAAAAACGATATAATTCTGTTTATTATGAAAAATGGGATTCAAGGTTTCGAGAGAACTTTAGTGTCTTGCTATTGTTTCTAAAGTCTCCCTCCAGACCATCTCATTTCTCTGAGTCACAGACTTTCCTAAATATCAAGTGCAACCAAATATGTTACCACTTCAGGGTCATTTTTGTTTGTTAGTTTTCTCCCTTTCTCTCTCTTTTTTTGTATTCTTATACCCGGCAGCAGTTTCTGTGAAAATTTGGACCAGAAGATGCATAACAAGTTGTTCTGCAGAAGTTCTTATCTGATATTCTTAGGGAGCTATCCTGCATGTAATCTTCATTTTTTTTCTCTACCATCACGTAGGCATACTCAGTGTAGACTACCACAATCCTGGATACCTCTCTGCTTAGATTTACAATCTCTGCTTAGATTTGCCGCTGCAGAAAGTGTAGTAGTTGCACTACCTATGTAAAAAAGACTGCCTTCTAACTGCGTACTTATTTCTAGCTTCTAGATTGCACATTTACAGTGTTTGCAAAAGCAATAACTATTCTTACCAGTAGGAGATGAATTACACACTCCTTCTATAATAAGAGTTATCTACCTTCTGGTCAAAGTGCTTCCTTAAGGCACTTTGAAGCTCATCTGCTGGCAGGCATGAAGCATGCTGTTCCCCCGAGACTTCATGAACTGGATCTATTCAAGGAAAAACAGTCTCTGCCTGATTATATTCAGAAATTCAGGCTTGCCATGAGGCTGTTTAGTGTTCTGAAACACAAATGCTGGCAAATCTAAAAATTCTCCCAAACACGTATCTACCAATTTTTGCTCCTTAAATAGGAACAGTATTTTCTCATATCCTTAGATTAGCTGAGTTAAAAAGATGCCCCAAACATAGAGTCCCATTATTTTAAGCTTGAAGTTTTATAATTATAGCTTTATCCTTGCCCCATGAGAGAGGCATTCTCTAGCAGTCCATTCAAGCAAGGATCGGTTTTCAGTTTAGATAAAACTACAAAGTGAATAAATTCACTTCTGGCATTTAATTAATGCCTTTCTTTACTCTCTCCTACCCCTGCACTCCACCCCTTACGGTACTTGCCTCCTCTCGTTCTCCACATCTCCAACCCAAATCCAGATGACTTCTGCTATATTAAAGTTTCCTTTCAGGAAAAGATCTGAAATCCGTAAGCGGTTTCATACTAAATATTAGCACACTTCAATGGTAGAACATTGATTTGCTGAAGTCTGGGGTTGATTTCCTAGTCCTTAAAATCACATTCTAACTGTGACTACCTGTTCTTTCTGTAAGTTTAACATAGATTTAGGGTGAGACTTTTTATATAAATGAAAACATTTGGGAGAATGTTTTCTTTCATATATGAGCACATATGGTATTTTATGTATTAGTGTTAATGTTCCTTATCAAACATGTAATCAGAGGCGCTCTATAAAATCAATTTCAATAAAACAGTTAGGCAATTTTTAATGGAATAGCCATTGATTATAATTTTCTCCTCTTCTAACTTTTAAATTCTTCCCAATTAGCCAGTGATAAGAAACTGGAAAGAAAATTTCAACTTGTTTACCATTTATTCACTTGTTTTTTTTAACCTACTGTAGTTTGGAAGGATAAGATTTTAGGCTAGCTTATTGATTTCACAAAAAAATTTATAAGAATATTTCCCTTTGTATTTGAGCTCAACTTAATTCCCAATTGGCCCTGAAATGTACGAATTATTTTTCTGAAATATTGATGGATGTCAGAAGGCCACAAAAGTGAGACGTCATCTTTTTTGCTCTAAGAGAACATCAATCTTTCTATTTCTGTGAAAAATAAGGAAAGGTAAGTGAACTCTGGTGATTTCCTGATGTTGAAGTTAATAAAAAGCCCCATTCAAAACTACAATATTCAGCACAATTAATCTTTCCTGTTAATATAAATAGAAGAAAGAGTAAACTATTTGACTTCAAAGCTCTGGTTTAATTTCTAGCAAGTACAAGTACAATTACTTCACTTCATAATTTAAAAAATACAAGCTTTAGATTTCTATTCTAAGCCATTACTTTGTAAATCATTCATTAAAGAACATGAATGCACAAAACAAAAATAAACTTTTTTTTGATTTGATAAGTGTCAGTGTTCTAGGATGTGCTGGCCATTCTTTGTGGAGGTCCTCAGAACCACCCTCTATTCTTCCAGCCCCAGTGTCACCCTTCCTGCCCGAATGTCACCCTGCTCCCCTCCCGGCTGACTTCCAGTTGGTTTTGGCTAATGAGAGACACCCACAGAAACAGGAAGTTTTCAGAAATTAGAGCTCAAAAAGTTTCTTCCCTACTCACTCCTGTTTCCAGGCTCTGACAACAACTTTTTTTACTTCTATGACTACAGCTCCTGCCAGACCTTTGTGTTCCCCGGCTGCTGCTTTCTGGGGATCTGGCAACAACCGTTCCTCCCTCTGCCCCTCTGCTGTAGGTGGTAAAGGCTTTCTGCTAGTGCTTGTCTTTGGGTGCCACAACGTCACTTGGTGGGTCCCTTCACTTTTCTTTACAGCCTGTTCCTTTAAACTATCTGAGCGAATCATGCTTTCTTTCTGGGCCTTGACTAATGCAGTAGTGCATTTTAAAAATCTGATTAATATCACATTGCATTGCTTAGAAAAAAATCATAAGAAAAATAATTCTTTGAGAAGTAGCATATTTGTGAAAGCAGATCTATTTAGGAATTAAAATGCTATTAGATTGGCAGCCAAATGTTATATTTTTGTATTCTCACTCTATTTTCTAGAACTGAAAACTAAGTTCTAGCTTAGACTGGAATGCACACGGTATACTACAAAGAGAGACAATAAAATTGCAGGATGAGAGTATCAAGTACAAGGTAAAACCTTATTGAAACAAAATAAGCACAACTCTATGTACAGGTTGTATGTGTTTATATATAAGAGCCAAGGCCGGGTGTGATGGCTCATGCCTGTAATCTCAAGACTTTGGGAGACCAAGGCGGGTGGATCACTTGAGCTCAGGAAGTTCGAGACCAGCCTGGGCAACATGGAAAAACCTTGTCCCTACCAAAAATACAACAACTTAGCCGGGTGTGGTGGCACTCACCTGTTGTCCCAGCTTCTCAGGAAGCTGAAGCACAAGAATTGCTTGAACTTGGGAGGCAGAGGTTGCAGTGAGCGAAGATCACACCACTACTGCACTCCACTCCAGTCTAGGCGACAGAGGGAGACTCTGTCTCAAAAAAAAAAAAAAAAAAAGAAGAAGAAGAAGAAGAACCAAAACAAGGATACAGAAAGATACATACCAGCCTGTCAGCCTGTTATGTATCATTGGTTACCTCAGTGGGGTTGGGGTGATGGTAGTGGCAATTATTAACATTTTCTTTATACAATTCTTTTAAAAATGTTCCTTTTGTAATTCAAAATATTCAAGAATAAATTTCAAAAAAGTCTATCTTAACAAACATTTACATTCTTATAATCAAGAAGCTAGTCATCAAACACACCTCAGTATCATCATTTGTTCCAATATAAATATACTCACTTCCTAAATATGTGCTATTACAAAGTAGATCTTATTCCCTTCTTATTCTGGTTGAATCATGCAACCATTATCCAGATTGAAATAAAAAATATAATTGTATTTATTATCCATGTTAAGGTTAAACAGAAGGTAAGTAAGAAGTTTCAAAGTTTAAATTGCATTATCATGGAAAGTAGGGAAGAAAGGAAATAAAGCGGCAACACATAAAACATTTATATTTGTGATATTTAATATTTTTTCTAGGACATCCAGTGTTCTAGTTACATCAGCCACCTCGAATTCATGCCTTCATTTGTTCAGTAAGTGTGTAGTGTGTGATGATTGTGACGGAGCCTCACTACTCTTAGTCTGCAAGGTTCATTGCTAGCATTATCACCACAGCAAGTGTCTATGCTGATTTAAATAATAACCATGTAGCAGCAATTATAGCCACATAAAATGCATTTCAAGACACACATTTATGTCTAAGGACTTCAAGTCCCCTAACCAAGAAACTTAAGTAGAATAAACCTAAATAAGTTTTAAGTCAAAAGCAGGGTAATCAAAACAACAATTACAAGCTTCCTGTCTTAGAAGAAAATGCTGATGCTTATTGGCTTAACCATATAAAATACGTTTTATATACACGTTTACTAGACACGAACAATTTGGAACAAATTTTGAGTGTACCTATAAGTGTGTAAAATGTATATTTTATGTATTGGGAATAATATTCATAAATATATTCCTCCAATGTTGTAAAAAATGCATTCACCCTCACTACACTAGTGATTTTACAGTTTAATGAAGCCATTTTTTTTTTAAATTGCAAGTGTCTACCACCGTAGAAGTTTCTTGGCCTTTCTGCATTAAGCCTAACACTTTGAACACCCAAGTTCACTTTTCTTTTTTTTTTTTGTCTTGAGACAGAGTCTTGCTCTGTCGCCAAGCTGGAGTGCAGGGCGCAATGTCGGCTTGCTGCAACCTCTGCCTCCTGGGTTCAAGCGATTCTCCTGCCTCAGCCTCCCCAGTAGCTGGGACTACAGGCACGCGCCACCACGCCCAGCTAATTTTTTGTATTTTAATAGAGACGGGGTTTCACCATGTTGGCCAGGATTATCTCCATCTCCTGACCTCTTGGCCTCCTCGGCCTCCCAAAGTGCTGAGATTACAGGCATGAGCCACCGCACCCGGCCAAGTTCACATTTTTAAAGATTCCATCTGATGCCTGACAAATTGGTATAATAATAGACTGACATTTGTTGTTTTACTCTAGGTCCAATTTAGAAAATGATTTCCATTTTCTCTCTGCCTGTCTCACTGAAGGCAACTGTTCTGTCAATCAAAACTTTAGATTTGTAATTTTTTCTGTGATAAAAGAGGTGCTATTTACAGAGTTCTTGTGCAAAAGTAGTTTAAGTGAACCCAATTAATAATTCAAGAATGACTTTGTAAGATTCTTCATCTATTAGTATTACATTTGAATTCATTTTAATGAAAAAGCCTTTCAAAGTTGTCTTTCCAAAGGGAAGATTAATAAACTATTTCTTCGAGATACCATCTAAAAAAGTTAGTATCTTTCTTTCTTTTTTCTTTTTTGGAACCTCGCGGTGGTGGTAATGTGAGTGAGTTTGTCAATCTTTGCCCGTACTGTGAATTTCAGAAGCAGAGGAGGAGAAAAAGAGAAAGACTCCCCCGCCTCCCGCCTCCCCGTCTAGCACACAGCAGGCGCGCAAGGAGTGCAGTGTTAGCTGCTGCTGGACCGAGCTCCTCATCCTACACTTGCAGGGGTTGCTCCTTTGGACAGAAAGCTGGAATAAAATGTAAATTTTAGACTTCCACCAAGGCCAGGACTAGGGTGAAGGGACTAACGCACTAGTCTCAGGAGCAACTGTTAAGTAACGCTAATCCTGAATGAATGAAATAGTTTTAAAATGGAATGTAATCGCAAAGAAAAAAAAAACCCATGATAGACAAAATATTAAAACTTTAAATAAAGGCTTGCACTCGCACAGCCCGGACTCACTGGCCTCTCCCTGCTCCTGGCCCGGTTTCCCAGCTTGGTTCTCTACAAGTCAGACTTCCTAGCAAAATCAAAGCGTGCGCGCGTCTGCCCGAGTACACGCCACAGAGTTATTTCTGCCCCATCTTCCCTATTTGAACTCAAACAGGACAGGATTTTCCCGGGTGCAGCCCCTGCGTTGAGTGAATAGCGGAGTGATAAAGCCTGGCGTTCTCCACCTGCAGGCGGAGGCTGACGGCGCGGTCTTTGGCGCGAGTCCGTGCACCGCGGCCGCCCCGCCCCGGTGGGAGGGAGAGACGGAGGAAGCTGCCGGTGTAGCGGGAGGAGAGGGCCCGGCGGAGCTGGGGCGTCCCTCCCGCTCGCTTCTTGACTCGCGTTGCTGCCGGCCGCCTCCCGCGCCTCGTGTCCGGGACGCGCCTGAACCTGCCGCCTCCGTGCCTGGGGCGGTGCCGCGCGGTCCCGAGCGCTCCAGAAAGCTGCGGCGCGAGTCCGCGGGGCCCACCTCGGAGACGCAGCTGGGGCCGGGCGCGGCTTGGCGGGAGGGTCTGCAGCGCGGAGGGAGGCTGCCAGTGCGTGAGGAAGAGAGCGAGAGACTGGAAAGGGGAGAGAGAGCAGCGTCGGAGCCGCGCAGGGGACGGGAGTGAGAGCAGCAGCAACGCAGAGCGGCCGTCGCCGTGCCCGGGTCTCAGGGCGCCTGGCTGAAGTGAGCATGGCTTCAGTGGCCTGGGCGGTCCTCAAGGTGCTGCTGCTTCTCCCCACTCAGACTTGGAGCCCCGTAGGAGCAGGAAATCCACGTAAGTACAGCAAATGGTTTAAAACTTGCGCTAGGCTGTCTGGAAAACTTTGTATTTTTTATTATCGGTAGTATTTGGAAGTGGATTTGCAGAACATGCTCCTAAACATAAAGAACCTTAAAAAAATATTGAATTGCAACCCGAAAAAGACGATTTTGTTTACAATAGACTTTGCTCTTATGGGGAGTCTAAGATATACCATGCATGTTTTGACTTTTTAATCGATGTACTTGTATATTCATTGAGAAAGTGGACGTTTCTGTAAAACCTGAAAAGAGCATCTTAATAAGAGATTAGCCTGCAAATGCTGTTATTTATTCCTTTTTAGGATTGTAATATTTTGTAGGAATTAAGTCTAACGGAAAAAACTGGCAGACATTACATCATACTGCATCAACTTAGATGTTAGCAGCTTACAGTTTTGCCGACCTTGGCAGCTTCAGAGTTAAGATGCTAATTAACTTCCATGCACTATAGGGACAGAGCGCCCGTAGGCGAAACTAAATTTAAGAACCCCAAATTAATAACCTGCCGTAACTACTAAGGGAATAACACTTGAACACCCGTTAGGGGCTTCGTTTCTCATAGTCCCGCTCGCCTCTTGACTCGCATAGTAAAGTCAAGAGAAAATAGTGGAAAGTTCCTGCTTGAAGACAAAACTCAGCCAGTCATTTAGGTGATCTTGAAAATGATTCCTCTCTGGATGCTAATATTTTACATTATTTAATTTGCCATCGGGTTCCCTGTTTTTTATTTTCCTTAATTTGGTAAACATCTAGGAAGCCTTTATTTCTAGAATGGGCCATGATTCTAATATAATGATGATATTCCAGACAGTTAAGCAAAACGTAATGTGCCCATATTTTATCACACATAAAAATGTTTACACAACGTTACACATTTTTTTTTCGGCTTGGAGTAAATATCAGGGAGTTGTCTTTCTTTCTTGATTAATCAAACCATGAGATTAGAGTTTTTTAAATGTCTTCCTCCTCCTTCTCGAATCACTTTTATTTTTCTTTCAGTGGCATCTCCCCGCTGTCAGCCTCAGCCCTCTCCTACCAAAATCTCTTTTGAAATAAGTTCCAATAAATGCTAGTGGCCATGTTTGGAAGTTTAGATTATTGCAGGATAACCAAGGGTAGCTTTCAGCAGTTCTCCTAAGCTGTCATGAAAAGTTTGCCGTAGCTCAGTGCTGTTCTACCCGCGGGCTCAAGGCTGGGTTCTTCACACACAGGGCACGCACATGGGTTCATGCACTCACTGTGCATCTGATTCAGTTGCGCCTCAGTTAATCCTACACTTGGTGTGCCCCTCCAAAAAACATGCTCCAGACTCCTTTGGTCAAATGCTGTACCGTGTTTCAGATTCAACTTTAATCGGCTTTTGTGAGAAGGCTTTGTTAATAAAACGTTGTTACTTAAATCAAATCAAAATCTTTGCGTCTTGTAATCTAAACTGCTGTTTGGCTTAAATAAATACATAAATTGAATTACTTATAGAAAGGCATGCTAGAGTAATTGACCAATCAACTGGCAAAATACAACAACAAAATAAGTCACTAGAGGTCACTCTTACTATTGAATAAACAGGGCTTCAAAAAGACCTTCCTTGAGAAAAGCAAAGCAATGAAATCTGAGTGAGACCCTGGCACCACCTTTCCTGTTTTTGTTGCATAGTTGTGATTACTTTTTATTCTCAGGATTAGTTGTGTTGATAGTTATTTTGCTTGGAATCCAGTGGAAGGATTACGAAGCCCATAGAAATTAAGCTCTTCTCGTTTACAGTGAACGTTCTTCTTGGAGGAGGGGAGGGTAGGGACAGATGTTCCAAACGGACTCAGCACCAGACGGGACTCTCGCCAGTTGCTGAGTGACACGTAGAATTTCAGTACTACTACTGTGGGAGTTTTCAGTCTTTCGTTGATGAAACTTAGTATCCTCATATCTAATAAATTTTACTAATTTTAAATTACCTTTTAGATCAAGTAATTCTTCCAGATAAAACTATGTAACTATAATAATTATACCAACTTGAATACCAAGAAGAAAGTCAGTAAGGACATCTAAAACTTTCCTTCTCATGTAGACACCATGAGTTGCTCACGTTATTCACAGCTGGTTTTCCAGAAGCACATTGGCCACCCACGAAGGCAGCCTGTTGATGATGGCATGAAATGGCTCTTCATGAGAAGAGCTCTCTAGGCCTGGCACGGTGGCTTGTGTCTGTAATCCCAGCACTTTGGGAGGCCGAGGTGGGTGGATCATCTGAGGTCAGGAGTTCGAGACCAGCTTGGCCACCATGGTGAAACCCTGACTCTACTGAAAATACAAAAAATTAGCTGGGCGCGGTGGCAGGCAGCTGTAATCGCAGCTACTCAGGAGGCTGAGGCAGGAGAATCACTTGAACCTGGGAGGTGGAGGTTGCAGTGAGCCAAGATCGCTCCATAGCACTCCAGCCTGGGCAACAAGAGCAAAATGCAAAACTCCGTCTCAAAAAAAAAAAAAAAAAAACAACTCTCTAAACATTTGGCATTTTAGGGATTATGTTCAGTTTATCTGAATGTTATTTGACCTGACAAATACATGGGAAAACTTTGTTAGGAGGATTCTGCATGAGGGGAAATATTTTCCTAACTTCAGTGCCCATAGATTTGCTCTTTGTTTGTTTGTTTAGACTATTTTGAATCATCCTGCATATGCTTCATCTTTTTGAAGATAAAATATCCAGAAAGTACTGCATTCTTTGCATTTTGAGGTAGTTACTGTTAATATAAAAGCAATAAATGTGTCACCTGTTTTTCCACTGAACTTTTCAGTGGAAGTGGGTATAAAATTCTGGGGACAGGCCCTCAGAGTCTTGCATTTTCCTTATGTTGTTTTATCTGTTTATCCTTCACCAAAGGACAGGAACAAAGACTTGAACACATTTCTTCGTGTTAAAATCATCCTTGTGACTCTGCCGTTTCTTTCTGAACACGAAGACATTGTGGTGTGGGAGAAGGGGTATGGGGAGAATCTGACTTCCATTGTAGCTTAGATTAATCAATATTTGTGCCTCATAATAAGAGTTGGATTAGTCACAGTTTATCTAAGAGTTCTTTTCTCACTCTATCAATTTGTCTCCCTGCCTGAGAGTGAGTGAAAGGTCACTGATTGCTCTCATCGAGTCCCTGAAAACAACAGGAAGCATCAAGAGAAGGATTGAACTCTGGGCACTGATCCCAGGGATACACAAATGGCTGGGCAGATTTTGCAGAAATTCCTGTAATTGGTAAAAAGCTGAGTAACAGCCTTTGATGTAACTTTTCAGTGGGTTAATTTATTCATTACTTAGCCTAAAACACTTAATTTTAATTGCCTCAATTTTTTCCCCTAAATGGTTAGGTTTTTCAAGTTCACCAGCCAGCCTGGGGAAAGAAGGGTAAGCCTGCTATAGAGTATGTGTGGGTTAGTTAGGAAACTCATTTATGATGTGAAATGTGTCAGGAAAGAGATCTCACAGAGTATAGGAATAATTATTTTTGCAGATGTTTCCTTTTGGACCTTTTAGTAATACCATTTCAAGAGAGATTCTGCAGCTGAGTAACAGACTCTTAATTTTAGTGTCAAATGGTACCCTATAAAAAATGGAGTTCAGGCCGGGCGCGGTGGCTCACACCTGTAATCCCAGCACTTTGGGAGGCCGAGGCGGGTGGATCACTTGAGGTCAGGAGTTCAAAACCAGCCTGGCCAAAATGGTGAAACCCTGTCTCTACTAGAAATACAAAAAAATTAGCCGGGCATGGTGGCAGGTGCCTGTTATCTCAGCTACTTGGGAGGCTGAGGCAGGAGAATTGCTTGAACCTGGGAGGCGGACATTGCAGTGAGTCAAGATCGTGCCACTGCACTCCAGCCTGGGTGACAGAGTGAGACTCTGTCTCAAAAAAAAAAAAAAAAAAAAAATTCAGTTCAGTTGCCTTTATTCATTTTCACCAAACTCTACACAAACAGTACGGAGCATAAGTAGCCCATGGAAAAGATAATCAATTCCAAGACATTGGTTAGATCCTGAAAAAAAAAAATCAAATTACTTGGCATTCTTCTTCCTCTTCCTCTCCCCTTCTCTTTTTGAACAGTTCAGTCTAAGGTCATTCAGTTCAGCTTAGGCATCCATGCTGGGTAGTGGGGAGGCCCAGGACCATGGCACAGCATTCAGAAACCAGCAAAGTCATTCAGTTCAGCTTAGGCATCCATGCTGGGTAGTGGGGAGGCCCAGGACCATGGCACAGCATTCAGAAACCAGCAAAGTCATTCAGTTCAGCTTAGGCATCCATGCTGGGTAGTGGGGAGGCCCAGGACCATGGCACAGCATTCAGAAACCAGCAAAGTCATTCAGTTCAGCTTAGGCATCCATGCTGGGTAGTGGGGAGGCCCAGGACCATGGCACAGCATTCAGAAACCAGCAAAGTCATTCAGTTCAGCTTAGGCATCCATGCTGGGTAGTGGGGAGGCCCAGGACCATGGCGGAGCATTCAGAAACCAGCAGGGTAAGGAAAGCATCCACAGTGTAGCAAGGGTGGGGGGACCTGGAGAGACAGGAGACAGCACTGGTGGTGACCTATAGCAAGTTGTCAGACGTTGAGTGGAGTGAGGAAGGAGGCATTCCAGATTAACAGAGACTAAGAAAGCAAAGGCAACTAAATACTATTCTGCATTAAATGCTTATGTTATAAGGGACATGATTGGGAATTGGTGAAACTTGAGCAAGATTGAGGATTAAATATTGGAACTTTATCCATGATGACTGTGATGATCATATTATGGTTATATAGGAGAACATCTTCGTTGTAGCAAATGTACATTGAAGTATTCAGGGGTGATACAGCATATTAGCATAGTTCTTCCACATTTTCTGTAAATTTGTTTCAAAGTCAAATGGTTACTTTAAAAAACCATTCACAATTGTGTTTAAAGGAAACATGGACCAATAGAAAAACTCAGAATAAGTAAATGTAGTTAAATTGATGCATTTTACCTAAGAGATGTAGATTAAAAATAAAGAAGCTGAAAAAAAAGTTATGAGAAACAACAGTTCACTTATGTATGTCTCTAAATCAAATTAGCCTGGATTTCTGAATGACAAAGATGTAATTGGCACTGGGATTGTTCCCCATTCTTTTTGGGAAGCTTATTGCCTAGGACATCTGTATCAGTCTTCAAAGTACTTTTTAAAGCTTGGATATCTGAATGAACCCGTCAGACTGACTGTTATCTGGTCTTCTGCAATGGGCTTCTGCACCTTTGACGAGACTCTTAGCTGAAAGGTTGCTTGCCCCTAGGCCTGGTTGCTCCACGTTGTAAGAGCATTTGCAAACACTTGGTTGTACATGATTGTGCACTTGTCAAGTCTGCTCTGTCACTGTAGAAAAAATATTCCTTTTCTACTTGACATATAAAGCATGGAATTGTTTGTTTTAAATGTCTTTTGTCAAGGATTTCATATATCTGCTTGATGTGTTGTGATACTGTATAAAAGACGTGTGAAATTCATTATTTACTATGATAGCCTTAACAGGCCTACAGTAAATCTAGTTTTCTAAAAAATGGAGTATATGCTCAGCTTGGTTAAAATTTTATAATGAAATGACTACTCTGGTAATAAAAATTTTAAAATATCATAAAGTGGGGGGTAAAAATGATACTGCATATGTTCCAGTTAGTGAACATTTTTGTTGTACTAATACGAAGAGTGATTGAAACCTAAAAACTTTTGAGATTTTAAAATAGCTTTAACCTAATAACTACAGGACTATAATTCAAGTAGCATACCTACTTAATAAGGCAGCAATTAAAATTATTGCTAAGAATTAAATTACCAAGAAGACATGGTCTAATATGTATTGCCTGGGCTGTGGTTTGAATTACTTTTGATTAAGTATAATCACATTTTTTGAGAGTATAAAAACAGAGGATGTTACTTGCTTCTAATTCACAGATGTGTTTATGAACCATTGGCAATTAAAGCATTTGCAATTGAGGCCTTAAGAAAATTTTAGGTTAAAATCAACATATTGAGTTATGCCTTATAACTCAGTATATGCTTATACCTTTTATACTTTACAAAGTTTTGAATATATATGTATGTATAATATTATATTTTTTCCAGGAAATATATGTATTTATTATTATTATTATTATACTTTAAGTTTTAGGGTACATGTGCACAATGTGCAGGTTAGTTACATATGTATACATGTGCCATGCTGGTGTACTGCACCCATTAACTCGTCATTTAGCATTAGGTATATCTCCTAATGCTATCCCTCCCCCCTCCCCCACCCCACAACAGTCCCCAGAGTGTGATGTTCCCCTTTTTCCAGGAAATATATAACTTGTAGTTCCTTGACTTAATTCGTAACTAAATCCCATGGAAAAAAGTGTATTGAATGTTATTGTTTCTTAGGCAAATGTAGAGTTAGGGAAATGATATACATACATATTGAGAATCTTTTAGAAGGCTTAGACTTGGTAGCTCAAATCTTCTACAGCCTTGAGCTTCAACTTTCTGGCCGGTTCAAGAGATCTCCTCACTGTCCTTTCAATGTAAAGTCAATGTTTATGGAACTCTAGACCGAAATGGAAGGATTTCTTTGGAAACTGAGCAAATAATTGAATTACTCCTTGACTTGATGGAGTGATTTGATCTAAAATATTACTTATCAGTTTTAGATATCTATTCAATCAGAGCTGCCTCCATATATGCAAATGATAATTTGTCTTGGATTTTTAGATATCTTAGCCCTCAGACAAGCTGATAGAGTTTAAGTTGAACCTGGTGTTTTAGGGACAGTTGAATTGTTGGGGTACTCAGGAAAACAGTCACATTTTTCTATAAGTATGTATTTATTTGGCTGGAATGTGGGTGAGGAAGAAGTTATAAGTGAATTAAAAAAACACTGTCTCAATGTCACATGTTAAAATAGAGAAAATTACAGGCAGAACTAAGTGAGTTTACGATTGCTGCCACTGGGAGCAGAGAGAATTTGCAGCTTACATTTATAACAGAAGGAGGGCTTTAAAATATGATATTATGCCTACTCTGATACAGCTAACCTCCTCCACCTGCCTGCCACACATATACACATATATGCTTACCCTCAAATTATGAAAGAAGGGTGTCTCTCAGACATCCTATATTTAAACCAGCTTCTAACAGATCCCTGGAGTCTAGTCTTTTTGAACACAGCAGTGAAGATAAGGAATGGGGAAGGGGCTTTGATTTCAAAACCACTAGATATAATAGATTCCTAATTTAATTTTGAAGACAAATCAATTATTAACACAAATACGAAGAGAACAGTATTTTAAACAAAGCCGCTGTTGTGGCAGATAAACTTTTAAGGTGTCTCCCAATTGGGTTTCCTATTTTAGATGACTTTTTGAAGAATATATCTCTGTAATAGAAATATGTTTGATGATTCTCAACTTTAGGAACTTCACATTTGCTATAATTAAGATATTTATGAATTTATTGTAAGAAGATTGGTAGAAAAAGTAATGCAACATCAAATGAGAAAATAAATATCTACATAATATTATATAGCTGTTCAAATACAGCGTTTATGATTCTTGTGCTAATTTGAACTGCTGTACAACACCAGGAGAAAAGTCCACAGCTGTGTTACGAAAGCTCTTATAAGCTTATGAAATTTTATAGCACAGGCTGTCACCGAACCTACAATTTACAAACATTTGTAGAAGTTAGGAAAGTTTTGGGTTCCTCAATAGAAAATGATGTTGCTTAGCTTTAAGAAAGCAACTAATTTATCTCTTTTTATTCTCGTCCATTAACAATTAAAGGAACCCAAATGGTCTTTTAAAATTATAATAAAACTAAGCTAGTAAAATATCACATAGATTTTGAGATACTGGGAATAACTATATAAAATAATAATTTCCTATTCTTCATATATAAAAATAAGCTTAACATGCTTATCAGTACATCTTGAACTATAAGAGATTTATTTCAGCAGTGTTGCCAAAGGGCAAGCAATGCCTGCTGCCCATAGGAAACTTTGAATTCCCTAAGCTCAGGGCTCCTCACTTGTCATGTAACCCACTGCATGTGCACACATCCATCTGTGTCCATCCATGTTCCCCCAGAGGACTTGGAGGCAAGGAAATTGATGCATATATGCCGATGCTCATATTGTTTGCTATGCTGTAAGTAATACAGTCCTTTGCTTTGACCCAGGAATCTTCTGCCACAACCATGAAACAAACTGGCAGGCTCATTTGTTAGCTTGCAAGTAGGGTAAAATCTCCCCTCACGGTTCTTCACAGTGTACTTGGCTGTGCAATGGTCGTCGTCTTCATGAATATAATTATAACATGACATAAGAAATAGTGAGAAGATCTTACCTATAGATAAGCAAACATTGCAATATAAAAATAGCATATGTCATTTCATAAATCACAGTTGACACATTCTAGAGAAGAGATTGGGCAGCCTTCCTTTTTTGGATGTCACTGTTGATTCTACTGTCCCCATTTCTTCCTCTCTTTTTTGGGTTATGAGGAAGAATTGCTGTGACAAAGCTCATCTTCTGGGTGGCCAGGGTGATTGTCAATTTGTTTTGTTTTTGGCAGGCTAGGCAGATGTCCTCTACCTCCTTCTTTGTGCCATGTGATATTCATCCCTTTGATTTTCCTATTGCGTTTTATTTGGTATTTTAGAATACTGCCCACATTCCATTCTGGAAAGTCCACTGTCCCAGCCAGAGTTTTCTTAGAAAGCTGAGCCTGTGATGGGCATTTGTGCAGGTAGCCTCTTTTAGAAAGTGAGCTCATAGAAGAGGGAAGAATGGAATAGAGAAGAAAAATCCACCAAAAGGGGGCATCATTGAGCTGGTCACTTCTGTGAGCAACTGGGGCGTGAACTCCCTGGGAAGCTCTCAGGAAGCCGATAGAATGTGTTTCACAGCTGTGCCAGTGAGAGACAGCAGGGGGAATGCATTTATCCCGAGTCCTGTCCAGGGATTCAGCACTGCCCTCGGGGCACTAACTCCTGGCTCTAAGGAGAGGAATATGAACGAATGGGTCGTGACTGGGTTTCTGCAGGCATCGCAGAGGCCAAGAGACAAAGAAGGAACTCAAACACTGAACTTCTTAGGAATAACTTCCTAAGAACGCTTAGGAAGGTGCTGCCACATTACACTCTGAGGAGCCTGTTAGCCCAGCACTGGCCAGAGTAAAAGGACAGCCAAGAAGTCTGAGGCAGGGCAGTTGATAACCACAGGGCACCTGTCTACAGAATGAGTCCATGGATTTATTCATGTTAAGGAAGCAAGTTTTGCCTTCATGCTGCATTTCACTGTTATATTTTTCAATATTAAATTCAAACTCCCAGGAAAAGCACACCAGCATCTTCGGTTTTTCTGAGTTACTAATTCCCTTCCCTATTTGTCCTGTCCCCATGGTACTGTCTTTCCTCACCCGGGCATGTAACTTTTTTTCCTATCACCATGTCTTTGTATATATATATATTTTTTTTCCTGAAAAATCCACAATACCTTTTCCCTAATTTCTCTTGGAATACTACAGACCAAACTGTATGATGCCTTTCCTGACCACACTTCCTCACTTTCATTACTCTTTTAATGGAAAATCTATTATAGGTACCTTTATGGGCCTCTCTTATTACACTGGGCTTATTGTATTGCAGTAGCTTTTGAGTATATCACTGTCACATGACTGTGATATAATTGAGAGGTATTTTGTATCCTCAGCACCTAGCATCATGCCCAGAATGTGATCAGTAGTCAATATCTATAGAATGTGAATAAATGGGTGGCTAGCTCAGATTGATGGAAACACAGGGACTGATGAGACTGAAGTAATGGGTCAGCAGAGTTACAGCATTCAAGGTAGTATTATAAAAATAAAGCTGAAAAGCCAACTTTGACCTAAAAGCCCCTTTACTTTTACAGTTGGCATTTTGAATTCAAATACAGGTGTTTATCACCTACAACTATCATTTACCATTTAATTAGACTCAAACTCCATTCCAACCTGTCAAAGTAATAGAGACCCAGATTCTCTTTCTTAACCACCACTCCCCAGATTTCCTTTATAGCTTCTATATTAGATAAACAGAATCCATAGGATATACATAGGAGATTTAATATAAAGAATTGGCTCATGTGGTTATGGAGCCTGGTAAATCTCATCTACAGGGTGAGCTGACAGGCTGGGGATTCAAGGAGAGTTGATGTTCTGTTTGAAGGCCGACAGGCAAGGCTGCTGCAGATGAATTTTAGAGAATTCTCTCTTTTTTGGTGGTGGTAGGGGGTCAGTCTTTTTGTTCTATCCAGGCCTTCAGCTGATTGGATGAGGCCCACCCACATATGGAGGGCAGGGTGTTTTTCTTGACTAATTAAATTATTAATCTCCCAAAACACCCTTGCAGAAACATCCAAAATGATGTTTGACCAAATATCTGGGACCTCCGGCCTAGTCAAACTGACACATAAAATTACCCATCACATCATCCATACTTTTGATTAATCAAATTGCTTTTACAAGGAGACAGCTAATAAGTCAGCAAACAAACCGAATGCCAGTGCTAAAGCTGCACTTTTCAGCCTGTTGGTCAGGCATTTCCTCTCCCAGGATCGCCTCATGTTTCAGACCTCTGCAGCACCTCAGAGGTCACCTCCTTCCTTTTAGTGCTTCCACCCAGAACTTCTCTCATTATTCTGTGAAATATGTGTTGAGACTAGACGACAAACTTGTTTCGAATTTGTAAAGAAAAGAACATTTTCTTATATCTCCGTCACTCATCGTGGGCTGCAATCCCTTCTTGCCAGCATTTGTTTTGTATTTTACCATCTGAAGAGTTCTCTTTTCAGGTGGTGGGAACCTAAGAAAAGTTGTCTTTCTATTTTCTTATCCTTATGAGCTTTGTCAAAAGAGTGCAGCTTCTTCTGGTTTTTCTTACGAATGTACAAAATATCTCTTTGATTGCATTTTGCAATTTTTGCAAGTCTCATTTTTTTCTGGGCTTTAGCTCACTTCGCTTTATATTGTCCCCTGTTAAGTTGTATTAATGTTCCTTTTCATTATAAATATATATATATTTTTTCTGATATGGAGTCTTGCTCTGTCACCCAGGCTGGAGTGCAGGGGTGCGATCTCGGCCCACTGCAACCTCCACCTCCCGTGTTCAAGCAATTCTCCTGCCTCAGCCTACCAAGTAGTTGGGATTACAGATGCCCACTACCAGGACCAGCTAATTTTTGTACTTTCACTATAGATGGGGTTTCACCATGTTGGCCAGGCTGGTGTCAAACTCCTGACTTCGTGATCTGCCCACCTTGGCCTCCCGAAATGCTGAGATTACAAGCGTGAGCCACCACGCCCAGTCTCATTGTAAATATTCTTTCCTTGGTTACTTTGCCCATTTCTCTCTTCTTCCGTGGAACATTTTTTTTCTGGATTTCATTTGGGTAGCTTTTCACATTTGATGAACGATGTTGTCCTCAATCATAACAACAGTGTCTCTTTGTATAGTGGTTGCTCAGAGGTCTACGAGGTAGTATTATGTAACATTTCCCATTGTGTTCTAAATACTCTTATCTTTTTAAGTTAAAAAAGTGAAGTTGAAACTGCCTCTAAAGTCACACACATAGCTTGAAATAATAGAGTTGAAATTCAGGCATAAAACATATTGCCATGGGATAATGCTTGCTGTTTTCCTAAAGTTTTGAAATTATCTGTTTGAGGTCTCAAATAAACATTTGTCTTTTGACAGGGCTCCTTCCCTGGGCGCAATAAATTCTAAGATGTTCTGGTTATTATTTTCTCAAGCATTCTGACACTGCCACCTTACTAACCATATTAGAGCCAAGTACAGAGTAGTGAGCAAGGTCTGATAATCTGCAGGTTTATTACTTTGGGCTGAAAAAAAATTTAGCTGATGTCAGTGGTCTTGCTGGGATCTCTCTTCAGAATGCAATTGGAGTGTAAACTTTCCTCTAGGTCTTCATTTGTGTTGTGTCTTTTGTAGTTCTCATAGAATAAAGTCCTTGGTCCTGGTATGTTAAAATTGGTAGCTATTGTTATAACTTTATATTTGTAGTGCCGTAAGTCATTTGAAAACACCAATGTCAGGAGGTATTCAATGTTTCTATGCTGGGTTTTCTTTAACAAGTCAAAATGTCATCTTGAAGGAGAGACAATGTGTAACCCCTATCTCCTACCCCCTGTAAATTCTAATTTATAGAATTTAAACCTGTTTCTATGTGTCTTCTTCCAAGCCTCATCTGTTCCCACAGGTAGACTGTAGGAATTGTCTGTCATGCCCTGGGAACCAGACACTCATCAGCTGGTCATGCCAGTCTCTCTTCCTCATCCCAGAATCATCAGTCAGCAAGCAAGGCCCCTCTCTTGGGAGTGAGGTTCTCCTGTTCCCTCTCATCCCCATCTGCCACCGCACGTGGCTGCTGTGTGGCTCCCCGTGAGTGAGGTGCTGCTCCTTCTCCAGAGGTGTAATTCATTTTCCATGAGACAGACCTCAGTATTTCAGAAGAGTAAGCCTTAATGGGGCCTTCACACATGTGAGAAGACTTCAGAGCGGAGACAAAACTTGAGTTGAGCCCTGAAGATAATAAATGATGAGAACTCACAGACAGGAGGGGCTGCAATGTCATCACGTGAGCGGTCAGGGAGCGTTGGTGCATGTATCCCACATTCAGGAAACAGTGAGAAGACCACTCCGATTAAAGGAGGAAGCGCATCTGAGAAATGTGTAGGGGATTCGGCTGTAGTGCAGAGAGTGACAGGAAACAGGTGATGGAAGGAATTGAATGCCAGGACCTGAAATTTGAATTTCAGGACAGGTGCAGTGGGGATCCATCGGAGCTGGTTGATATGGCTGTTTGTGTGACTTGCACTCAGCAATAGTTTAAAACCGTTTCTGCTCTGGTGATATGTAAGGTGTGTGTGTGGCTGGGGACAGTCAGTAAGTAAATATTGGCTGTAAGGATTAGTTAGGTCGTTAACATGAGGACCTACAGTGAGATGATGATCATGATAATGGAAAAGCTGCCATATACACACAAAAAGTACATAATCCTTGGCAATTTATTGGCTGTAGAGGGAAGATAAGGGTGGGGGCTCAGGACAGTGTACTTGTTGAGCATTTTTCAGTTTCAGGTGACCAAAATCTAAGATCAAATAGGCTTGAACAATAAAGGGAATTAAAGTGACCACTTGATTGAAGCCAGGCTGAATTTAGGTAATCAGATTCTTTCATCAGCAGTCTGCCTCTTTCCTTCTTGCGGTTTTATTTTTGTCTACAACTGGCCTCATTCTTGGGCAGCTCCGTCTATGCCGTAGCTTCAGGCATACCGTTTGCCAGCTTAGAAGCGTGACTGTTTTTCTTTATTTCTGTTCTTAGCAATGTTGAGTTCTACAGATATTATGCCTTTATTTGTTTATTCTACTCAGTAGGATAAGCTTCACAGGAGCAGAGACTTTTTCTGTTGTTTATGGTTATATCCCCAGAACATAGGGGAACACCTGGCATGGTATAGATTTTCAACAAATATTTGTTGAATGAATGAATGGGTATTTCTCCCAAGAGTTCAAGCCGAAAGTCCCAGGTTCTGCTCTCATTCAGCGTGGGCTTCCTGACCATACTGGAACCAGTCCTTTCCAGTAGGACAGGCATGGCGTTCAGTTGCCAGGCCTGAGTCGTGTCCCCGTGCTGGCCCCAGGTGGTAGGGTGAGCCCCCTTCAGACCCCATGGGGTGAGATGTAGGGAAGGCAGTGACTGAAGATAATCGAATGGAGATCAAGACCATGTAAAACAGAAGTTTTTATGTGGAAAAAAGTAGATTTTTACATCGACCATCACTGCTTATGTTCACGGTGAGTAAAATGTGCTTTTTCTGAAGCATTCCCTTTAGATAGCAATGCATAGATCAATTCAGATTTATAACAAGATGAACTTTCAGTACCTTCTAAATAAAGGCTTTATGTAACCTCTCATTAAGATAATGTTAAGGTACATTAAGAACTGAAAAGACAGGTGATAAAATGGGAAGAATGGAATAGCCCTGTATCCAGATGAACATCCAGACATGGCCTGAAGAAGGTATGGGCACTCCCTTCCCTGTTTGTGATTTGATTCCCGAGGCTGTCCTCCCTACTGACTCAATGTGTGGAATCAGAGAGAAGCCTGCTGCTGTGGAGTTAGTGAATTTGACCTAATCCAGACAGTCTGAGAAAGGACAGGAATCTTTTTTCTTTTTTTTTTTTTTTTTTTTTAGAACAAAGAGATTTTCTATACATCTGTGATAACACAGTAACCATCTGTTGAACTCTTTAATAGTAGGCTTTGTGTTTTTCTGATAATTCAAAGCTGGTTAAGGTGCCGTCCCCTCATATTAGCAGTTCAGCGGCCCCTTCCCCTCTCCTTCCATCCTTAGGTTCCACCGACACAGTGGTTAGCTCCTTTCACAGTGAGGAGCAAGTGCAGCTGCAAGCATGGGTAGAGCCACAGGCTGGCAGAGTGGCTTAGCATCACGAAGCCCTTCTCAGAAGGAATTGGGTATTTGTGCGATTCAAAGGGATGTTAATCCTATTTTCAGTGGAACTCTCTTGCATTTCCCCTAAAATATCCAATATGCAATTCCATATAAACAGTGTGTTCGTTTCCTATGGTCCTTGTGAGAAATGCCCACAAACTGGATGACTTAAAGCAACAGAATTTATTCTGTCATAGTCTGGAGACCAGAAGTTCCACATCAGTATCCCTAGTCCAAAATCAAGATGGGCCACGCTCCCTACGGAGGCTCTAGGGGGACATCCATTCTTCGTTTCTTCCGGCTTCGTGTGTTTGCCTGCATGCCTCATCTTGTGGGTGCCTCACTCTGGCCTCTGCCTCCGTTTTCACACCCTCTTCTCTTTTGTGTGGGGCTCTGCTCATCCTCACCTTTATCTCTCTTACAAGGGCAGTTCTGATGGTATTTAAGACCCAGCCAGATAATTCAAGATAATTTCCTCATCTCAGGGTCTTTGATCACATCTGGAGAACTTTACCTTCTGAAGTAACCTTCACAGGGTCCCGGGATTGGGGCATAGACATACCTTTGGGAGCCACTGTCAGCCTGTCCTAACACATGGTAAGATTCATCTCTGATAAAAGCATTCAACCACAAGTGCAGTATGGTTTGGTCTTTTAATAAAATCCTTTAAGTAATACTATAATGAATTTGGAGCTCCATCCAGAGATGCCAGGAGGTGTCCTCATTTGAATATAAAGCTCCTCCCCATAGGGTCAGTTGTCGCCTCTCCTTTCAGCTTTTCCCATTTTCTCTGCAGATATGGACAAAATATGAAATGATTATCTCAGAATTGCCATGAATTAGCAATAGACGAACTATTACCAAGTCTGACATCTACACTAGCATTTAAAATTGACCACATTCACTAAGGCATTTCCTATATTTTTATTTCCATGTGTTTATACCCAGGGACACCCATTGGTGGTCTGATACAAGGCAGGCTGCTCTTTATTCTATTTGTTTTGTTGTTAAGCCTGGTACATTCTCTCTCTTTTTTTTTTTTTTTTTTTTTTGAGACGGAGTCTTGCTCTGTTGCCCAGGCTGGAGTGCAGTGGCACAATCTCGGCTCACTGCAACCTCCGCCTCCCGGGTTCACACCATTCTCCTGCCTCAGCCTCCTGAGTAGCTGAGACTACAGGTGCCCGCCACCATGCCTGGATAATTTTTTTTCGCATTTTTAGTAGAGGGGGTTTCACCATGTTAGCCAGGATGGTCTCGATCTCCTGACCTCGTGATCCACCCGCCTCAGCCTCCCAAAGTGCTGGGATTACAGGTGTGAGCCAATGCGCCAGCCCTAAGCCTGGTACATTCTTTAGTAAAGCAAAATAACTAGGCAGGAAACATTGTTGATTCTTGATTGAACTAACTGCTGGCCTGTGCCATACATAAATATTAACTATGTGCCCCAGTCATGTTAGGTGATAGCACTTCTAGTGCAAAAAAGAGCATTAACCCTTTCCTTGTTCTCACACATGCCATATTCTTAAAAATCTGAAAACAGTGAAAAAATATCTAAAACAACTTTGTTTGCTTGCACTCTGATCCTTCCCAATGTTCAGATAGCAAGATGGAGTGAAGAGTGAAAGCCCCTTTGCCCTGGAGCAGACGGTGGCAGTGTGCTCCCCTTGACACCCCCAGGAAGCAGGCCACAGGTGCATGGAGCTGTGTTCACTGTGAAGTGGATTCAGCCTGATAACATGGAATCAATGCTGCCATTGAAATAAAAGCCAGGTGTAATCCTGCCCACACTCTATGATAGCCGTCCTACCTCCAGAGTGTCCTTTCTTCTTCCTAGACTGTAGTTTCTCGTTTATAGATTAAGGGTGTGGGGCTGGAATCATGTCTAGGTCCCTTCCAACTCTCTAATTGCAGATTCCAGGATTCTCACTGCAGATCCTTTGCATGTTACCATGGTGCTTGATTGCCCTGCCATGTGATGTGGCTTTTTGTGAGCATCTTTACCACTTGATTAGGGGGGAATCTGTGGGATAGCATTTTAGAAAAGTGAACTTCATAGAAGTTGCCATGTTTATAGTCATTTTAATGATGTGGATGAAATTTAAACTACCTTGTAAATAAAGAAAACGTAGACAATGGTGACGAATTCAGGGACTGGAGACATTGTCACATCCTTGTTAACCATTAGCAGTGTTTCCTTTAAAACAGCAGCTTTTTGCATATTAGCAAAGCGAGCATACATTGCTCATTGCCATGAGAGGTGACGACATGAAGATGGTGCGTCCTGCAGATACATTGATCCCTTTCTCTGTTTTCTCCTAGGGTTTTCCAGGAAACACAAATGCAGACAGTGTGGTGCACTACAGACTCCAGCCTCCCTTTGAAGCCAGGTTCCTGCGCTTTCTCCCTTTAGCCTGGAACCCCAGGGGCAGGATTGGGATGCGGATCGAAGTGTACGGATGTGCATATAGTAAGTGGCCTTTACTCCCTGTGTGAAATCAAGGTCAGCATGAGATTCTGTCAAAGCCAAACTGTAAAAGCCAATGGCGGCACGAAATGTTGAACTTGACTTTTTCTGTCTTTTTAAATAGCTGGGCAAGCAGAACTGGTTTTTATGGAAACACTCTAGTGTCTCCCCGTGACAATATGGACTGTAGCTACTGTCTTTTGTAGTTGAATTTAGTGGTGGACCTGAACTGAAACTTACCTGTCTTTAGATTCCCAGAGTTTAGCAAAGTACTTGCAGTATGGTAGGCTTGTAATGAAACGAATACAATTCAAACTAACAACAGATGATGCTGTTTTTCTGAAGCTGAGATGACACGCTGTCTGGGAAAGCAGGAGCGGTGCTGGGGACAGGGCGTGATTTCTCGCAATCTCTTGGTTCTCTGTGTTTTTCTCTGCTAACGTCCTCTTTTGCACACCGTGCTGTCGCCTCACTTGATCTTTACTTGGTGGGAACCTGTGTTTAGTCAGCCTCTTTTCTCACCTGTTCCTTGTTATAAAAGTGGAAAGGATGGGGCCGACATGAATATAACACAAACAAAAAGCCGGCCGTGAAATTATTTGGTGGTACTCAGTGACACAGTTGCCACTTGATGATCTAGAACATACTTGTATTCTTTCTTTACATTATCACAAAAATGTTTTAAATTATTGTCAAAATGGAGTAAAATTTAAAAATACTCCTGTATAAAACTGGAGAACAAGTCAAAGAGCAGCCTGGATGGAAATGTCTTAAGTGGCTTCAATTTGGGTCCGGCCGGATGTTCGTATCACACTATTTACACACAGTCACTCCCATTCTCTGCCTACTCACAGCTTTAGCCCTGCAGAATATTAATTTTCTAAAGCATGATAACAACGTCTGTCATTCATGTAGCACTTAATGTCTCGGATACTATTATTTCCATTTTATTACTTAACCCCTGTACAACCTAGTTCATTTCCTAACTCTGCCTCTGTTTTTTAGTGTTTACATTTCTATGGGGCTAAATATAATGGTGTTGCTTTACGAACAGTCTTTTTCCGTCCTCTTATTGTTCATCTCCTTCCATCCCTGTGTTTTCTGGGACCTATAACTGTGCTCTCTGTTTCAATGGCTAAGATGTCTGATATTTAGAATCTCTCTTTGATGCTGTGAAATTACCTTCTCCTCTCATTACTCTGAAACAACTTCAGATTTACTGACTTCAAAGTGGAACATGCTCTTTGATGGCGATTTGCCATTAGCTTGATGTTCCTTCATGAAGAGATATTACTCCAGTTCCTTGGGCTGGAGGTTAGTACCAGGAAGATCAAAGCCCGGTGCCTGATTCCAGGAAGGGCCGGTGGGCGGTGCAGCTGCCATGCAATCTGCTGGCACTGTTAACTTCTGTAAACATATGCTGTTGGCCATAAGGGACTCCTAGTAAAAAATCCCGAACATGCAGACAGATAATGTGTGACCACTGCTAACTAACTAAAAGTAATTCTTTAGAACAAGTGGACATCTACATTGTCTTTTTTTCCTTAGAAGAATAATTGTTCAAGTATGGTGATTTTATTTTTGTTGTTGACAGTAATACAATCCTTTATGACTTATGTTAATAATGGTAGTTTCAGTATTTTCCTTTGTATTTCCACTGTCCTGCTTGTTTTCTAGAACGTTGATTATAATGACTTTTAATATCCCTGCCATGCAGCATCTCTTCCCATTTATTTATTTATGTATTTATCAATTTATCTTTTTTTATTTTAAGAGGCAAGTTCTCACTATGTTGCCCAGGCTGGAGTGCAGTGGCTACAGGCACAATCCCACTGCTGATCAGCACGGGAGTCTTGACCTGCTTCATTTGGGAGCTGGGCTAGTTCACTCTTCCTTAAGCAACCTGGTGGTCCTCCGCTCAGAGAGATCACCATTTGATGCTAAAATTTGTTCAGACACCTGATCATCATAGAGCACCCCTGGGCTCCATCTATCCTCCACCTCAGCCTCCTGAATACCTGGGACTGCCCAGCCCTAGTGTTATTAGCTTTTCTACACTTCATTTACAATAATAGATTCATTATTCCTTTAAACTGTGTGTGTTTTCACAGACTCCTGGCTTACTCTATGCATTTATCTCTATTTCCACTTCTAGCCTGGGGATAGGTTGTAGGTTCTCCCAGAGTTGCTGCTCAACTGCAGAATAAAGCCATGAGCACAGATGGCCTCGGGCCCTTCTTGACAGCTGTATTCTCCTGGTTTTCCATGCACCTTTGCATGCTACTCTTCTTGCCACTCCTTAAAGGCTAACATTATCCACAGATTGGTTCTAGGTCTTTTATCCTGCTCCCAAGCTCTCTCTGAGCTTTTATCCACTTCCATGAGTTTTCAGTAGCATTTACACACTGGCTGATAACTTCCAAATACGTATCCGCAACCTACTCTGAGGAGTTCCAACCTCTGGTACAAACCTCTCTTCACTGGCCCTGTGAGCACTTAAAACTCAGTTGTCTATCTGCTCATTTTCCTTTGTCTTCCATCTTATAAAACGATACCAACAGCCACCTATTGACTGAAACCTGATTCTATCTCCTAAATGTTTTGAATTTCTTTCTCTCCCTCCAGTTTAGCCTAAATGAGCACCAGCCTCCTAAATCAGCTATTTGTCTCTGGTCTTGACCTTTCCAGTTTTTAGTCCACACAATAATCAGGATGATTCCTGGAAAAGCATGCACATTCGATTGTTCAAACTCAATTGTTGAAACATGCTTAAAGCCACACTCAAGACACTAGGATTGTTTCCCAGAGGCCTTAGACAGAAAAATAAATTCCCTATGCTGTACTGCCTGTCCAGGCCTTCGAGGGCATCTCTCAAGAACAAAGGGGAACTCCCAGAATCTTAGGCCAGAACCCTATGAGTCCTTGACGCATCTATCTCTCTTGCCATCCATGTCTAGCGAGTCACAAAATTCTGTATTCTTCCCTCCAAATTACACCTTGCGTGATTTCATCTCTCTCCAGCTCTACTACCGACTTAATCTAAACTTGGTGTCCCACAGATTATGGAAATTGCCTTCCAAGTTTAGGTCATCCTGTCTCTGTTGATAGCTGACTGCATTGTATTCTCCACACTGCAACTCAAGTTACCTTTTAAAAATGCAGAACTGATACAATTACGTCCCTGTTTAATACCATCAGTGGCTTTCCATTGTTCCTAAAATAACAACCAGACTCCCAGCAAGGCCTGAAGGAGCTTGTCCCTGAATAACTCTCCAGTGCCACCTCTTGCTGCCGTCACCTGCTACCTGTCCACTGTCAGTTGTATCCAGCTTTTTACTGACTCAAAGCCTTTACGCCTGTGGTCTCCTCTGCTTGAAATGCTCCTTCCCCATGTTCTCAACTGGCTATTTACTTTTCCTCCTTTGGATCTTAGTTTAAATGACAGTTCCTAGGCCCTCACTCTACATTTGGTTCCTCATTATAAGTTCCCAGGAAGCCTATAGTATGACTTCATGTGCTATAGTCACTTTTTGTAGTGTATCTGTATCTGTCTTATTAGAGGCCTAATTTCCTTTTTTCTCATTAGACTTCAGGCTACACTAGGCTAAGGTACATTCATTGCTGTAACATCAGCACCTAATACAGAGCCAGGAACATACTAAGTGCACCATAGCTTTGCATTGGGTGAATGAATGAATGAAGCAGTTCAGAAAAAAAGTCTGACAGATGATAATAAAATCTGAATAATGAATCTAAATTTCAGATATTTATTTCTCTCTTATACTAGCCATCCAGGTAAGGCAGGTATCTTGGAGATTATATTGTTATAAAGTGTAGTATTAAAAATTGTAATAACTCTAGTAAAAATAGCAAATATAAGATTTTACAGTTATGTTTCCATTCTTCCATCTGATATTTGATGCATCTTTATGTAGTAGAAAGGCAGTTATTAACACCTAGATATTCCAAGTGAGCAATCTGAGAAGCCACACCAAGGGCCGGCAGTGCAGGAGCTACAAATAATCACCAGAGACAGGGAGAGGACTCCAGTCCTCTGACTACCAATTCCATCTTCTTGATGGGTAGTAACTGCCGAGGTTTTATAAAGGATCATTATATTGATACTTGTTTTGATATATTGCTATATTTATTGATGGCAGCAGCTCCTTTTCTACTTTCAGAGAGACGACATCAAGCTGCATTTTATTGTATATAAACATTTAGTTTTTGATTCTGTGCCTTCCTCCTTTTTATCATGCCAGCTTTAATTATCCTCAATTTCAGAGTTCTTTAAATCACTCCACTTTCTTTGATATTAATGCAAAAAATAGAACGGTCCTCTACCTGTTTTCTCAAGTGGTTAGTCTCCTTTCCATCTCTTTAATTCCCAGTCCACTAGTGCAGATTTTAAGGGCTTACATTCCACTCCGTGCTAGTGTTTTAGTATTTTCATTAGATAACACTCAAACATGGCTTTTGTCTGATTCATGTTTCTGTTAAACTGAGATTGGGCTTCTATTCCTTTGTAAGTCATGGGCAATAATTCATGAAGAAAAAAGAAAAAGGTTAGTATTCAAGGTTGACTTCATAAATAACCAAGAAGAGCTTGGTTCGCCACTTTTTTTGTCCCTTAATGGTGGAAAATTTGGTGGGGGAGGGGGTCTGGGAGTTGTGGATTCTTTTTTAAAATTTTAATACTTGGAGCACAGCCCAGATAATTAACAGAATTCTAAAATGTTCTTTTCACGAAGATTTTTTTTATAATGTCCCAAGTGAAAATCATTTTTTATTAGTCACAGGTAATTCTTTATTCATGCATTTTCTGTTACATTTTCTTATAACTTAGTCTTCAAATAGTTTTATGTGTCATTCAGACTCTGTCTTACATAGCTATGCTATTACCAATCAGTCCTTTTCTTATTCATCATTCTAGCTTCACTTATAATTGGTTGAACCATATATTTGCCAGTTTTGTAGATCAAATACAGTTGAATATTTGCAGCTTCATCTGGATTAACTGAGTGCTGTCCTGGTTTCTGTAGGAACAACAGACGGCAAGTGGAGGTTTCCAGTAAAACAAAACAAATAGTGACTGGACAAAAGAAGCAAATTTTATTTTCTCCCTTCCAAAATTTTACCTGTCCTTGATTAGAATTTGAGACATGGGAAATTTTCATAACTCCTGAGATGGTCGAAGTTTGTATTTCTTCATTGGTGTTCTAATGAAATTAGAACTACCTACCTCTGTAAAGTTCCTTTAATTGTTCTATCACTTTTACATATACACGCTGTGCTCGTTTGCATCACTGGCACCAATTCTGCACCTGTCCCTTGCCAGCGCCTGTGAGTGGCGTATGCTTCCCTGCCCCCTGATTTTTGAGCCGGCCAGTGACTTCCTTTGGCTAACGGTAGGCAGAGTCAACTCTACAGTGTATCTACCGTCCTCCTTTGTGTCTACCATTAATAAGCATGCCTGACCTATGAATTCCAGTAAAATGAAAAGAGATACATGCTTTACATATTTTGAAGCTGTTTCATTAAATGCATATAGATTGGGAATTGTTTTATCTTCCTTAAAATTGATTTTTTGTAATTATGAAATATCCTTGTTTATTTCTAATAATACCTCCTGCCTGTAAGTCTGCATTCTCTGATGATAGTACTGTATAGCTATACCAGATTTCTTTTGGTTAGTGTTTTCATGGAATATCTTTTTCCATTCTTTACTTTCAAACTTTTTGTCTTCATATGTAAGGACTCTTTCTTTATTATTTAAACTGAATCTGGAAATCATTGAGTTTTAGTTGGTATATTTAGTCCACTTATATTAAATGTTATTACTGATATATGTGAAATTGTAGCTGACATGCTACTCTCTGTTTTATATTTGGTTCACTTGTTTTATACTCCTTTTTCTCTCATCTTCTTTTGGGTTAATCAAGTTTAATTTTTCCAGTTTTTCCACTATTGTTTGCTGTTCTAATTTTGTTCTCCTAGGTACTCGAGCTACTACTTTTATCACTTTCCAAACAATACTAGGATTTAAGTACAACTTATGTTAGTTAAACTCGTCCCACCGTGTGTGCTATGTTGACACATTTTAGTTTCATAGATACATGTGTATATGTGTACATATATTTTTAATCACAAAATTTAATATAATTTTTTTGGCAATCAGTATTCACTTGAATTTACTCACATATTTACTTTCTCTGCATTTTCATGCTCTTTCTGAATCAAATTCTTTCAGCTAGAAAGACCCCTTTTAATATTTGTCTTAGCCCAGTTCTACTGGTAATAAATTGTCATATAGCTTTTGTTTGCTTGAAAATTGTCTTTATTTTATATGAACTTCTGAAGGCTGTTTCAGCTTGCTGGAGAACACGGTCTGTAGTTATTTTCTTTCGGCCTTTTAAAGATGGCATTCTATTGTTTTCATGATATTTATTAAGAAATCAATAGGTAATTGATTTTTATCCTATAAGGGAAATGTGTATTTTTGTTCTGGTTACTTTTGAGAATTTATTCTTTGTCTTTGATTTTCAGCAGTTTTGCCTTGATGTGGCTATTTTAGTTTTTATTGAATTTGTCCTCTTTGGATTTCACTAAATTTCCTTTTTCTATGAATTGATTATTAGATTGGGTAATTCTTCACTGTTATTTCTTCACAATATTGCCTCTGTCTCGCATTTCCTTTCCTCCTTTCTGAGACTCCAGTTACATCTGTCTGAGATGTTTGTATCTTATTTTCTTTCTTTGTCTCTCTCTTCCTGCCTCCTCCTGCTTCTCTCTCTCCCTCTCCTCTTTCATCCTTTCTTTCTATTTATGCTGCAGTCTGGATATTGTGTACTGCTTTATCTTCTATGCTACTAATCAGATCTTCTGCTGTGACCAATCTGTTGTTGAATATGCCAATGAGCTATTAATTTTAGTTATTGCGATTTTCAGTTTGGGAATTTCTGTTCATGTATCCTAGTGAAATTCCTTATCTTGCTTTCTATTTTCCTGGAAATATTAATTACAGTTATTTTAAAGATTTTTCGTTAACTTCAATATCTGGATTATCTCTTGATCTTTTCCATTGTCTGGTTTTTGTTTCTGTTTTGATGTCTGATAATTTTGACTGAATTCTGGACATGTTGGACAGAAATTTGTAGAGGCTAGAGAAGAGCAAGTGATCCGCCAGTGAATCCCCACCACAGCCTCTGATAGGCTTCTAGGTTAGGCACAGATATTAATTCAAATAAGCATTTAGCTGACTCAGTGCAGCGTCTCAGTCCCCATGAGGCCTAGTTGGTATCTTATATCTGGAGTACAATGCTTCACTAGTCCCAACTGAGATTTGAGGGCCTTTACCAAAACGTTTTTTTGAAAATCTCTGAATTCTGCCATCTGACTCCTAATTATGATGAGTCTGCAGAGACCCCTGCTTCGTGACCCAGCCTCATAGCTGTCCTGTCACTTTCTGCTTGGCCACCTTGTCTCTTGCCCATTGCTCCTTGGGAGCTGACCAGTGCTTCAAGGGTAAAAGCAGAAAGAGTGTTCTGAGCTTGTCTTCTAAGATCTTTACATTCTCAAACCCTGGCAGTCCTAGTAGATCTTTAAAACTTTCAAGAAGATTATTTAAACTTTACTTGATACATATTTTCTACTTGTCCTTGGTAGGAAGTGTAGTCTTCTGAATGTTTGCTTGTCATAACTGAAAATATAACTACATTTCTTTTAATGCCATGGGAAATGTATTGAAGTAAACAAAGTGTATATAATTTTTTCCTATAATAATGTGTTTATAATACAATCTACTTAATATTTTGGAAAATTATTTTTCTGTAAAACACTGAAGTGCTAATTAAATTTCAACACATATTTTTTCAAAATAAATAAAGCTGGTCACAGTGGCTCATGCCTGTAATCCCAGCACTTTAGGAGGCCAAGGCAGGCAGATTGCTTGATTGCCCAGCCTGGGCAACATAGCAAAACTCCATCTCTACAAAAAATACAAAAATTATCTGGACATGCTGGTGGGTGCCTGTAGTCCCAGCTACTCAGTAGGCTGAGGTGTGAGGATCGCTTGATCCCAGGGAGGTCAAGGCTGCAGTGAGCCGAGATCATGCCACTGCACTCCAGCCTGGGTGGCAGAGTCAGACCCTGTCTCAAAAAAAGAAAAATTTTTAATAAAAAAGTAAAATAAATAGAAACTCAAAATAAGATGAAAAAGTAAATCCATGTCCATCAGAAATAAGTAAGTTGAAGAATTGGAATGTGAACCTCCTCACAGAGGATTCCAGACTCTGTGCAATCAACTATCGTTACCAGGGAATGGGAGAGAGAAAAGAGAGAGGAAAGAAAAGAAACAGAGAGGAAAGATCATGCATGAAAATTAAAGAGAGAGATCAAGGCCTTTACTGAGAATGTAGAACCGAGGCCTGTTTTCCCTAAGTTCCTCTTATTATGCCCAGAAGGAAAGAAAATATGTGAGTGAATAAAGGCAAATATTTCCTAGGAAAGCTTTGTGTATTCATTGATTGCAGGATTCAATATTCTTATCATCCTCCCCGAATTGATCTACAGAATCCCAGTACATCTATTCTAACTTATTATTATATTAAAATGAATCGTCACTAGTCTTTAGAGAAATAAAATCACAATGAGAAACCACTATACACCTAGCAGAATGGCTAAAATTAAAAAGGGTGGAAACGCCAAGTGTTTGGCAAAGATATGGAATTCTCATACATTGCTGGTGGGAAATGTGAAAATGATACTATCACTTTGGAAAACAATTTGGCATTCTTTTAAGCTAAATATACATTTAATATATAACTCAGCAATTCCACTCCCGTGTATTTACCTGGGAGAAATGAATGCATATGGCAACATAAAGGTGTATGTGTGAATGTTCCTAGCAGCTTTATTTATAAGAGTTTAAACCTGGAAACAGTTCAAATGTCTATCAGCAGGTAAATGGATAAACAAGTTGTCAAACAGTTGAATACCCCAAGCAATGAGAAAGAACAGACTGTTGATATATGCAACAGTATGTGTGTATCTCAAAAACATTACACTTAGCAAGGAACGCAGACACAAAAGAATACATACACGATACAATTTTATGAAATTTTGGAACTGACAAAACTAATCTGTAGTTACAGAATGTAGATAATTGGTTTCCTGGGTCTCGGTCTGGGTGACAGTGTTGGATGTTTGATACAAATGGCAATTAGTGAGTTGATATGAAATTGCCTACACCTTGATTTTTTGGCAATAACCTAGGTATATATATTTGTTAAAACTCATTGAACTGTAACCTTAAATTTATTGAATATAAATTATAACTCTATGAAAATGATAGTCGTGTTTCCATATTGGAATTGTGGTTTTTTTTGTTGTTTTTTTGAGAGGGAGTCTCTGTTGCCCAGGCTGGAGTACAGTGGAGCAGTCCTGGCTCACTGCAAACTCTGCCTCCTGGGTTCAAGCTATTCTCCCACCTCAGCCTCCTAAGTAGCTGAGATCACAGGCATGCACCACTACACCCAGCTGATTTTTTTGTATTTTTAGTAGAAATTTTACCATGTTGCCCAGGCTGGTCTTGAACTCCTGACCTCAAATGATCCGCCTGCCTTTGCCTCCTAAAGTGCTGGGATTACAGTGTGAGCCACTGTGCCTCACCCCATATTGGAATTAATGTTCAATTTATTTAGAGAGTAAACCTCTGTAATTTGCCCATTATCCTTGATAAATCATCTTGAAGCCTTCGTGTGCATCACAGCTACCTAGTTAGCTTATTAAATATGCAGACCCCTGGGTCTCAACCACCGAAATCCTGATTCCTGGTCTGGTTGAGGCTCACGTTCTAAAGTCTCCAAGTGATCACTCCTAGTTGTTAATCTGAGTGAGGGTGGTTGATAGAACACTTTAAGAAAATTTCTGTGGAATCGTGTTTTTTTTTTTTCTTTTGTAAGACATCAGTGTTTGCACCCTATAGAATCTTGCTGTTTTCAAGCAATGTTTTTCTCTCAATGTTGATGTTTCCCCTGAAAAGGTGGTGCAAGGTAGGATGGGGATGAGACATGCCTGTGCTTAGAATGACAGTGAGAAGCAGAAAAGTAGTAAAGAGAAGCCAGAATTAAGAGTACATTCTGGGTGTGAAAAATGTGAAAGTAGGCCAGGCGGGGTGGCTTATGCCTGTAATCCCAGCACTTTGTGAAGCTGAGGTGGGCAGATTGCTTGAGCCCAGGAATTCAAGACCAGCCTTGGCATCATAGTGAGACCCTCATCTCTAGAAATTAGCCAGGCATTGTAGTGCATGCCTGTAATCCCAGCCACTTGGGAGGCTGAGGCTGGAGGATCACTCGAGCCCAGGAGTTCAAGGCTGCAGTGAGCTATGAAGGTACCACTGCACTACAGCATGGGCAACGGAGTGAGTCTCTGTTTCTAATAAAAGTAAAATGTGAAGGTAAAATATGGTGTAAGGAAATAAGGGAAATAGCAACTCAAAATTACTTATGTCTTAGCTTTTCAGAGACGTCATACTTTGCAGTAGTCTAAAGCAAGTAGATTCCTTCCTTATCCTTTCTTAGAAGTCCTTCTGGACCAGATGCCTGTTTACAGAAGCATCGCTGTGAATGTGGCAGAAACAATCATATTTCAGGATTATATGACCTCGTTTCTAGACTGTGGGCTCCTTAAAAGTAACTCATTGCCTTCTGCATCTTTATCTTTCACCTAGCATATGGAAGGCTTGCAGTGAATATTAGCTGTATGAATGAGGACATAACACATTTTAGCAGAATTACTTCTGACACAGTTCTTCCTTGTATGACAAAGTTCTTCATCTACGAGAATTTGTATTTGGGAACTTTGTGAACACATCTGTCCTTAGCTTTTCCGGTATTCTTTGAGGAAGTGTGACAAAGACATTATAATTGTACCAATAATCTTCAAGTATGATTTTAAAACTCTCGTGGTCCTCTAACACAAGAAAATGAGATAGATATATTAATACTTCTGAGTAAGATTTAGGTCACCAGTGATTGAAGTGAGTCAGCCCAGGAACAAGCTGGCTGGCAGAGAAGGAGCTGTGTAAGTGTGGATGAATGGTTATAAATCTCTTTTTCCTGGTGGAAACTGAAGATTTCCTAGGTCCTTCAAAAATTAAATCTGCTATCATTTTAAGCTGTCTACTTTCCTATATATCCCCTATGTGCCATTTTAAACTCATTTCCACCTCTTTTTCTGCCCAGTGCCCTGACAATAATAATGAAGCAGTCGTTCACTGAGGGTACCCCATGTGCCCAGCACTGTTGTAAAAGTACAAATATTAACTCATTTAACCCTCACAATGACCTTGTGAGAGAGGAGTGTATGTGTTCTTACTTATGAGGAAACTGGGGCACAGAGAGGCTATGTAACTTATCCAGGATGGAACCAGGATTCAAGCCCACGCAGTACGTACTCTAGTGTACTAGAAAATGTAGCTCCTGATCTAATGGTGACAGACTAACGTGTCAGGGGTCCACATTGCTAATACTGATCGAGATTCAGCAATCAAAACTATAATCTTAATTAATAAAGCCAATAATTATAAACTAAATTCATATAAAATTAGAAAAGCACTTTCTGTTTTAAAACACAAGCTAAGTTTTCTTTATTCATTTTGGATAGCAAGGCTTTTATTCTGAAAACTTTGAGGAACGTTGGATTTTATTGTAAACGTAATAAGTGACATTAATTTTCCAGTATCCCACTACATTTCCTATTTATATAATTGAATTTCATACAAAGGATTTTCTCCAACAGGTTTCTGAGAAAAGATTATATTAAATGTGTTACTGGAATTGTTTTATTTTAGCGTATTATTCAAATATATATTGTAGGGGAATATTTGCATTGATTATGGCTAGGTAGGAGAACTGTTTTTTTCTTGAAATGGGGTCTTGCTGTGTTGCCCAGGCTGGGGTGCAGTGACCCAAGCACTGCTCACTGCAGCCTCCACCTCCCGAGCTCAAGCTATCCTCCCACCTCACCCTTCCAAGTAGCTGGGACTATAAGCAAGTGCGACCAGTCTTGCCATGCTGCCCAGGCTGGTCTCCAACTCTTGGGCCCAAGTGATCTGCCCGCATCAGCCTCCCAAAAGGCTGGGATTACAGGCATGAGCCACTGCGCCTGACCAGCTGGGAGAACTTTTCTTTGCTCTTGCAAGTGTTTTAAAATGCTAAAAGTATGACTTTTGTGGACAAGTGGGAAGAGAGTTTACCTTTTAGCATTACTTCTAAAGACCAAGACTTGAAATTTTGCTTCTGCAGTGGGAGGATCTTATTCAAGAGGGACTACATGGGAGTTGTCCCTCTCCAGTGCTGATCTTGGTGGGCTCATTATTGTTTCCATCCCAAACATCAATGCTTTCCATCCCAAACATCATTTTTTGTTTCATATTTTTATATATTGACTTCATAAATCATAGAATGTTTTATGATTTTTAGAAAGTTTTGATTTGCAATTCATTAATCTGCTTTTATTTTAAAATATGCATAATGAGCTATAAGTATATTCTTAAATTTCTAGATACAAGCACTAGCGATTACAATAAAGAAAAAATCAAGGTATTAGCTAAAGAGCAAGAGTTTCAAGGTCATTGCTTTATGTGTCTTTTACTTGATAAGTTTTTTACTATTCTATTTGCCTGAGGGAAACATTTCAGGAACTGTACTTCACATGCCTTAGAAGATCAATACTGCTGTTGGAGAGTAATAGTAAACATAGAATGAGAAAAAGAAATGTATAGGTTGCAATAATCCAGAAAAAACCTTTCAGGAAGAAAACTTTTTTTGTTAGTCAACTAAAAAAAAATAGCTCAAATATTAGCATTTTCTTTAAGCAACAAATAAAGACATGATTATAAGTATTAGGGCAGTGCTAAAAATGTGAAAGTCTGTAGTCGATCTTTTTCAAGTTTCCCTTAGTTCATGGCCATGGAATAATAATCTTAGATGTCTTCATTTACATTTGACAGAGTTTTGTTTTTATCATGAACATATAATAAGTTATGTAACAAGGAATAATTGTTTAGTTTACACATATTTTACTCAGAATGTGTTTATTCATCATGCACTTGATGCATTAATTCCTTGTAAGTACATTAACCCAATGTGAGAAAATCAAACTTCTAAATTTTAAAATGATATGTAAAATGGACAATTTTTGAAGTGCAGTTTATTATATATATTTCAGATAATGTGAATGAAATGGATAGCCATGCAAAAAGTACTAGTAATATTTTTGTGAAATTAAATATAATTAAACAATGCCATCTTATTGGCTTGAATGACATCAGCTAGTCAGCTTCAAATAGTTTCATATTTCACTAGGTTTTCATGCATCTTCGTTTATTAAATAAATATATTTTTCAAAGGACAATTGCTTATTTTTCTTTTTACTTTTAAAAAGAAGAGATTTTCTGGGTAATATTAATTTCTTCATGTGATTTTGACAGATACTATCAAATATTATTTTATATTACTGATAAAATGAAACAACTTGTTTTTTGATGAGCTGAACATATGTGACATTTATAGTGAATTTATAAGACCCTGACAGAGTGCTGAGAGAGTGTGGCAGCATTGGAGTTCTGACAAGCTACAGCAGAAGAACCAAAACAGAGGTGTTAAGGCTGTGCTCTCTCGACAAAGCATCCAAGAAAACAAAACCTCTGTGCCCTTGTCAGTCAGGGCTCTCCAGAGAAACAGAACCAATAGGATGTGTGTGTGCGTGTGCGTGTGCGCGTGTGTGTGTGTGTGTGTGTGTGTGTGTGTGTGTAGAGAGAGAGAGTTTTAAGGAATTGGCTTGCCTGATTGTAGGGACTGGCAAGTCCTAGGTAAGAGGTGATATTGCAGCTGGAGTCCAAAGGTTGTCTGGAGGCAAAATTCCTTCTTTCCTAGAGAACTTCAGTTTTCTTTCTTTCTCTTACAGCCTTCAATTGATTGGATGAGGCCCACCCACGTTATAGAGTTTAACCTGCTTTACTCAATGTTTACTGATTTAATATTGATTGCCTCTAAAAAATACCTGCACTGCAACATCAAGACTAGTGTTTAACCAAAAACTGTTTACCATGGCCTGGCCAAGTTGACACATTGCAGTACCTATTAGCAGTACTATTAGCCAGGGGTTGAGAAAAATGTTACATCAGCTCATTTAAAATATATTTATTACATGTCTAAAGCAGTATTTAATAAGTATGATATGTTTCTGTATCTTTACAGACAAAATCTTTAGTAAAGTAGGTACATGTGTAAGAATCAAGAGAAGCCAAAGCTACTGGGAATGAACAAAGGTATTTAAATTGAGTGACACTGATATTTAATATAAGAATGACCTTAAAATAAAGAATTTGTGTAGTGAAATACAACTTCTTTCCTGATTGTTTTTAATCAAACAAAATGAGAAGAAATGGGCTGCTCTAAAGATAAGAGCCATTGGGAGTAGATTAATAAAAGCATTTCTAGATGATGAAGTTTGAGAAAATGTTAGAAAAATCTAACAGTGGGTATTACATATATCAACTCATGATGCCAACAGAAAATATATTATTGTCAGTTGTTTCCTTCAATGAATGGATTAGAAATACAATGTGTGTCTGTGTGTGTGGTGTGGCATATTGATGCACACATTTTCAGTGTGCTACTGTATGACATATTTATATTTAGAATTGCTTTTTAATGTCTTCTTTCCTAGAATCTGAGGTGGTTTATTTTGATGGACAGAGTGCTCTGCTGTATAGACTTGATAAAAAACCTTTAAAACCAATAAGAGACATTATTTCTTTGAAATTTAAAGCCATGCAGAGCAATGGAATTCTACTTCACAGAGAAGGACAACATGGAAATCACATTACTCTGGAATTAATTAAAGGAAAGCTTGTCTTTTTTCTTAATTCAGGTAAAAAAATACTTGAACTTTTATACCGGTAGTTAAAAAAAATCTGTTTACATTTGTGGGTACTCAGTCTTTTCACAGTTAGATAAAATGACCATATAATTCATCATCTAAACCAGAACACCTTTAAGAAATAAAAAATACACAAGTGATAGTTACTCTGGGACAGTAAGTGCAAAGTAGAACTGCAGTGAACAAATGTAAATGAAGGTTTAAGAGCATTACTAATGGATGCATGCAATACATACATATCCTAAGTATGATTTCTGTAAACAGCATATATTTTGACAAACTGTGCAAGATCACCATACGTGTGTATAATATATATGTAATATATGATTATCCATATCATAAAGACAAGAATAGATCATTATAAAATTATGAGATAATGCTGATAATGAGGTTCTAAGAAAGAAAATATTTGCAATGTAATTACAAATGTCATGAGTAATAGAAAAAATACTAAGAAAAATTTCAACAAAGTGTAGAATTGAACTTAAAAAATATAAAAACAGGGTAAGGATATTGTGTTTAAGATAGGGAGAAAGTGAGAAAACAACTCTGTAAGATGGAAAGTTGGATGCAAACTGTGATGCTCAACTAAAAAAGGGAAGCCGTGATTTTGGACAGAAATAACTGTTTTTTTCTTTCTCCTGTAAGACAATGCTGAGCTGTCTTCCCCTGTTGCTCCTGTGACCCTCACCCTGGGCAGCCTGCTGGACGACCAGCACTGGCATTCCGTCCTCATCGAGCTCCTCGACACGCAGGTCAACTTCACCGTGGACAAACACACGCATCATTTCCAAGCAAAGGGAGAATCCAGTTACTTGGATCTTAATTCTGAGGTTATTATAGATACATAGTTTAAATTAAATATAACCTGAAAAAGAAGGTAGCTGCATAGAGAAATGCCATTTTATAGTAATTCATAACTAAGTGACTAATAGTAATAGGTATGTCTGTCCTGGTACTATGAAACTGTTTATGCCTTCTAATAGGTCAGTTTATTATAATAGATCATCTTTTCCACCTTGAAAAGAAGTTAACAGTCAGTGTTAGGTTTAGGAAATCCACAAATGCAGAAATATCAAGGTAGCAAGCAATGTTATTAAATGTACTCATTTGAATACATTTCATTTGAAGTTTCATCTGGTATGTTACACTCGTTGTTTGACTATGCAGATTTCTGGGGGATATTTTTTCTCGTCTTGGTGCAATCCTCACCAACATAGCATTATCTAGGATTACTTTGAGAAGTTAACAAGATACACACCAATAGATTTATTAAATAACAAGAAAGTCAGATGCTCACATATAAATAATTTCCTGATATTTTTTAAGTCATTAATGCTTTTTGCAACCCATTGCCCATATGTATCTAAGCTACACTGTTAAATAGCATCTATTCTTCCAGTCCTTCACAGGACACCTTAAAGTGTATGAAGGATCAGAACAAACCAGAAAAACTGTGATATTTACTGGCATAAGTGGCTTTGGCATATAATATTAAACTGAAGATCCTAGTCCTATACCAGATTATTCAGTTTTATTACTTTAATTTAACCATGTAATAGCAAAAGATAATATCTAATGCAGAGGTTGGCAAACTATGGGCATCAGGCCAAGTTTGGACATTTTTTAAGTAAAATAAAAAGCCTGTTTTTGTTCAAAAGAGAAGGTTTTATTGGAACATATTCTCTTTCTTTATGTATTGTCCGTGGCCACATTGGTACTTCGTGTCAGAGTTGAGTGTTGCGAAAGAGATCATATGACCCACAAAGCGTAAAATTTACTACATGGCTGAAAAATTTTCAACATGGTAGAAAATGTGTGTTGACTTCTTCCTTTTAAGTTTGTTCAAAACTGTCTGGTGCCAGAAATAAAGGTATTAACAGCTGCCATTATGATAGAACACTTCATTTGGAATAAGCAAGCATGCAAATATAAAATAATGGGAATGGATCTGTGACAATTAGTACTAGACCTATTAATTATAAATGCTTTAAACACGTAATCAGAAAATCACTAAACAATGTTATTTATGTCATTTTTCTTTCTAAGATCAGCTTTGGGGGAATTCCGACACCTGGAAGATCACGGGCATTCACACGTAAAAGCTTTCATGGGTGTTTAGAAAATCTTTATTATAATGGAGTGGATGTTACTGAATTAGCCAAGAAACACAAACCACAGATCCTCATGATGGTAAGGAAGCCTAATGGGAAGGAAAGAAAAAAGGACATTTTATTTTTTGCATTTAAAAATTATTCATGTGAAGTCTCCATTTCATCTAATATTTTAAGAATCAGTTCTTACTTTAACAGCTGCCCATGTAATATAGTAATTTAGTTTTATTTATTTATTTTTTTTGAGACAGAGTCTCCCTCTTGTCTCCCAGGTTGGAGTGCAGCAGCGCAATCTCAGCTCACTGCAGCCTCTGCCTCCCAGGTTCAAGCAGTTCTCCTGCCTCAGCCTCCTGAGTAGCTGGGATTACAGGTGCCCGCCACCATGCCCAGCTAATTTTTGTTCCCTTATTAGAGACGGGGTTTCGCCATGTTGGCCAGACTAGTGTCGAATTCCTGACCTCAGGTGATCTGCCTGCCTTGACCTCCCAAAGTGCTGGGATTACAGGTGTGAGCCACCGGGCCCGGCCAATGTTTTTTTTTTTTTTTTTTTTGAGATGGAGTCTCTCTCTGTTGCCCAGACTGGAGTGCAGTGGCATGATCTTGGCTCACTGCAAGCTCTGCCTCCTGAGTTCATGCCGTTCTCCTGCCTCAGCCTCCCGAGTACCTGGGACTACAGGTGCCCACCACCATGCCTGGCTAATTTTTTGTATTTTTAGTAGAGACGGGGTTTCACCATGTTAACCAGGATGGTCTCGATCTCCCAACCTCATGATCCGCCCACCTTGGCCTCCCAAAGTGCTAGGACCACAGGTGCACTTTTTTTTTTTTTTTTTTTTTGAGTTGCAGTCTTGCTCTGTCACCCAGGCTGGAGTGCAGTGGTACAATCTTGGCTCACTGCAACCTCTGCCTCACGTGTTCAAGCCATTCTCCTGCCTCAGCCTCCCAAGTAGCTGGGACTACAGGTGTGTGCCACCACACCCGGCTAATTTTTTTTAGTAGAGACAGGGTTTTGCCACATTGGCCAGGCTGGTCTCAAACTCCTGACCTCAGACGATACACTCACCTCGGCCTCCCAAAGTGCTGGGATTACAGGCATGAGCCACCTTACCCAGCCTAATATAGTAATTTTTATTATGCATAAAAAGTTATAAAGTAAATATGCCTCATGGGACATAGTTGTTTCATTTTTATATGAAATAAAATAACTTTCTATTTTTACATGGAAATCAGAATTCATATATCTCACGTGTTTTTGGTGTTGTTATCCACAGGAGACCAATTATTTTGCAATGGCAATCCCTAATGATCTATTCCCTAATCAACTGGAAATACTTCCAAATCAGTTAATAAACTTCTTTCAATGTTTAAAGTTTGAAATATCTAAGTTGGGGTTAAAGGGAAAGCTCATGTTTAGTTGTCAGTGTATCTCAGCAGCACATCATGGGAATATTTATTCGTATTGTTGTAAAAATGTTTTCTTTCCATAATGTTATGTGCTGGAGGAGTTGGCTCATGGGTTGCAGGACCAAAACCTGAAAATATCTCTGACTGTGTGTCACCAGGCCACACAATGAATACATCACTTAGGTTAGCATGAGAAAAAGGGAAAAACAGCTGTGAAGCCCATGAACTTTCCAAGAAGGTAAAGGAGAAAAAAAAAAAAAAGATGGATTTGAAGTCTTAAGTTTTACTATGAATAGCACCCTGCTGAGATCATAAAAATGAAAAATACCATCAAGATACATGAAAAAGGAAACACCAAAGGGAAGAGTGATAACAAGGCTCCACAGAGCACAGCTTCCTTTGACAAGATGAAAAGGAAATGAAAAGAGGAAGGAGATAAATGGAACAGCCCTCTACCTAAAGTTTCTGTCCATGGAGAAACTGACATTTAAGTGCTGCTCAACAGGAAAAAGAAAAAAGACCTGGTTATTGAAGTTGGCTTTGTTGGAGATGCGTTACTCAGATACAGATACAAAGATGGGTTTGGCCAATGGGCATCCGTGTCAAGAAGCCTAACCTAACACGTTCTGAACATTAAGCTACCTTTTATCTGCCAGTCCTTGGTGTTCAGAAGAATCCCTCCTCCTCACCCTAACTTCTATGGGGCTATTTCCAAAGATAACTGTCATTGAAGTGAGTAAGAGTGAGTTGGGCCTTATGACACAAGGAGACAAGACTATTTGAGGACAATAGACACAGGTTTTCATATACATTTCATGTTATTCTGAGTTACTGATGGGTTCACTGATGGAATTATTAATTGAGTATAGCCAATAAGGAGAACCACAATTAAGCTGGTATCTCTGGGTTCTGGATATCATCCTCAAGAAAACTATTTACTAATTACATTGAATGAGGTTATTAAAATGTGTAAGTTTCACACAAAAACAAAAAGACAATTCATTCCAAATTGTGCATATGGATATATAATGTTAATTATGGGAATTCCATCTTAAGAATTACTACAACTCTATGTGTTCTGTATAAAAACAGGAAAATAATTGTTCCAATATATAAAAGGAAAACATTTAAAAATGTATTTTGTTGGCAGAATCAGTTGCCAGAATTCATTCAGTCAACTAACAAGCACTCCTCTGTGGCAAGAAGCCCTCTTCTCTGTTGTAGCAGGCAGCTACCCACCTAAATGATGAGGTCAAGAAATAAGCAGCTGATAAAAAGATAAAAAACGTGTAATAGTCCAGTGATTACATGTGTACTATGGATCAGCGCCAATTACTTGTAAGCTTTTGGTATTTAGTTCGTTACAGCAAATGTTTTCTTTTTTAAATTTTCTTCTGCAAATGTTTTCTTGTAATGAAAACTATTTCCCATTTAGCAGAATTACAAAAATAGTCAAGAAGAAATGTTCTGATTGATGTATACAGTTAGAATGTATATTAAAGATTATTATAAAATGATAACTGAATTATATCCATTTCTAAAGTATGTTGGGACAGAATTTTTTTAAAATATGATTCCGTTTTGAAAATTGTTTTACCACTGGATCAGTGTGGTTCTTAAACTTGGCTTTATCTTGGAGTCACCAGAGGAGATTCAAAAGACACCATTACCTGGATCCACCTCCAGAGATTGGGATTTTAAATGGTCTGTATCTGGATTTTAAGAGCCCTTCTGGTGATTCGACTGTTTAGCTAGGTTTGAGAGCCACTACCCTAGATTATCTGTCCTGCTCCAGTAACATTCTTTTTCTAAAATCATTTATAGTATATTAATAGAAATAAATCCATGGAAATTCCAAGTAAAATCAGAATTGCTGGGGTTTAAAATCTCTGGAACTGAAATTCCTATGTGTGAATGATGCCCAAGAATTGCTTATTCCTTTCACCAGCCAAACAAAGCAAAACAAACAAACAAACAAAAACCATTTAAAAACCTAGTAAGATGTTGACTTACCAGATATTAAAGCATACTAAAAGCTTCTATACTAGAATCAGTATGGTAGTGGATAGGAACAGAGAAGTCAGTAGAACAAAGTCAAGATCTCAGAAAGATCCCAGTTTATGTGCAAAGTTGTTAGTAACAAGGAATGTGGCTCAATTCAGTGGAACAGGGATGAATTATTTCTGAAATTCTGCCGGAACAAACAAGTGTCCATAAGGCAGAAAATAAGCATGATCACTATCTTATACACATTAAGAATATGTAAATTAAAGAGGATGAGAAACAACCAACAATCTTAAAGAAAATCTGTGAGATTGTATGTAGGACCTAGGGTAGTATGAAACTTTCTTAACAAAGATTGGAAACTCAGAAGCTGTAAAATACAATATAGACATAATTGACCATATAAAAACATCAATGTTTTCTTGCTAAAAATACTATATGCAAACATTGTATATAACTATTAGATCTGAAAACCATTTGAAAGGCTGTCAAATATAACTTTCCAACAGCTGAAAATATGACCCATACAAATATCAAATAAGCATGTGTCAAAGATTTAGTCAATTCATTAATGAGGGTACCAGTAAAATAGTAAGCTGGTTCAAAGGAGATTTTGAGGATTGTGTAGAGAAGACCAAATGTTGCTCAGGAGAAAGACTGAGTATGAAAATGTCCTGTTATTTGCTGTATCCTCAGGGCTAGCACAGGGCCTGGACAATAGCTGGCATAGATTAAACTCCTGTTGAACTAAAATTATATTGAGACTCCTTTACTAATGCTGAGAAGTAGAGAAGTGGAGAATTTCTCACACACACACAGAAAGGCACATGGGTGTCTGCCCAATTATAATAATACTTATGTTGAAAGAGAAGATAAATATCATGGATTTCAGCTTTAGCAGGCAGACTAATCCTGGATTGATAAAAAGCCTTGTACGTCTTCGTAAAATCTGGCTTTAATTAGATAGAAGCACCACCTGTAAGGCTGTTCAATGTGCTCTTTTGTTTTATTTATAGGGAAATGTGTCCTTCTCGTGTCCACAGCCACAGACTGTCCCTGTGACTTTTCTGAGCTCCAGGAGTTATCTGGCTCTGCCAGGCAACTCTGGGGAGGACAAAGTGTCTGTCACTTTTCAATTTCGAACGTGGAACAGAGCAGGGCATTTGCTTTTCGGCGAACTTCGACGTGGTTCAGGGAGTTTCGTCCTCTTTCTTAAGGATGGCAAGCTCAAACTGACTCTCTTCCAGCCGGGACAGTCACCAAGGAATGTCACAGCAGGTAACAGTTGTATTCCCATAAACCTGACATATCCACATGGAAATCATTTGGTAATTAGTGAGTGAGTGAGGCAGTGAGATGCTCCATGCCCCCACTAGAGGAACAGATTGCTGTTTCCTTTTAGACTTCTGTGTGGCGCACACAACCATCACTAAAGTGTTCTTTTGACCAAAATGACTATATATGAGAAATATGAAATGCATATTTCTGCAGACATACCTTCCCATATACAAGGAATACCCTTGAGCTCCATTTCCTGACAAACATATACCAGCCTCCATCCCAAAGAACTAGGGTCAGGACCTCATGGAACAGACAATACCCAGAGGCACGTTCCTCTCCTGTCCTCCTCCTCCTTTCCCTTCTCCGCCCCGCCTCTCAGGGTCTGTGCACAAATATTCTATACACAGTAGGCAATTGATAACTATCACTTTACAGGGAAAGATGCCTGGCAAATACCAAGAGTTCTTATTCTTTTGTTGATGGCTGATTCGTTTTCTGGGATAGCCGGGCACCCTGGAAGAATCTCAGCTCCTCCACTTACTGCCCTTCTGAAATGTAAATCACGAAGCCTCCTAAGCCTCAGCTGTTTTCACTTGTGAAATGGTAAACCTCAGATCTCCTTTGCAGGGAGAACAATAGGAAGGAAGTCTGATTTTATTAGCACAATGCCCACCCCACACACAGGCCCTCTCATCCCCACTCCCCATCAGGGCCTGTTTTTGTTGGGCAAATGCTAGGTTAGGGGCTTAAATCCCATGAAGCTGGACTGAGTTACAATAGATGGGAACTAATCTCACATGCAGTCAGATGTGGGCAAGTTTGTTAACTACAGAGCTGCTGGATTTTGATGATTGGATTTGGAGATGGGAGGAGCACTGGGTCCTAAATTGACATTGTGCTGGATTTTGATGATTGGATTTGCAGATGGGAGGAGCACTGGGTCCTAAGTTGACATTGTGCCTAAATTGGCATCAGAACTAAATGGGGGCTTTAAAAAAAAAAAAAAAAAAGCGTAATCTGAAAAAGAAAAAGGCACAGATGAAGAGGCTGACTTCTGCTTGAGACCAGGGGGTTATCATACTCAAAAAAAGATTCCTTTTGGCTGTAAGAGGCACACGTGACTATACTGCTATTAAATGTTGTGGTATGAAAGCACAATTTCAAGACCCGTGAAGAAATTCGGAGGGCGGGGCCTTATCTCAGTACTTCTGGAACAATCAGGCAAGTCCTGGGTGTTAGAATCTGTGTCCGCCTCACACAGGTGTTTCAGGGGAGATAAAACAGATATTCAGAGGGGACATATATTATTTTCTTTTAGAAATGCAAACCTAGTTTCCATTTCCTCACGAATAAGATTTTTTCCAAGAAAGGTTAAAATCGTGACTCACACGCAGATACAGAATGAACACATGTCAGAGATTTTCTTTTAACTCATTGATGAGAGAACCAGTGTTAGGGAAATAAGTAAAGATAAAATTGCCTACCAACATAGTGAATCAGTTTCACAAGGTAGAAATGAAATAGTCTTATTATGGAATAAGTATTAAGCCAGACTGTGATGTACATTTCAGGCAATCGCTAATGTGATTGCAAAGAAAGAAATTTCATCCATTTATATAGCCAGGCAGATACAACCCATTACATACATGTTCTAAAGATAAAGGACAACTTGTCCTCAAGTAAGAGGACTTGACAGCGCCGTTTGCTACACAGCCCATCTTACATTCACCTGGTAATTGGGGAGGCACGCTCCTTTATGCAAAGGAAAACTAAACTCCTTCATGTCTCTTTGACAAGTGGGTAGTTGCAACTTGCAGCCAGGCATCTATGTTAAACTCCCAGGGAGACAAGGAGATAGGAGCACTGCCTTTCTTGATGTTTACATTTCAAAGACATGTCTCCAAGGTCCTCAAGAAAAACACTCCTGGAAACAAGAAAGAGGCTAAATAAGATTTTGTTTTGTTTGTTTGAAGATTTTAAAGATGTACAAGTTTTCTGAAAGAAATGCTCTAAGGAAAAAAAGTGAATGAAAGTGTGTATCCCTTTTAGCACTAAGAAAGCTTTTGTTTGTTTTGGTTTGTGTTTACACTTACACCAGTAAGGCCTGTTTAAAGGAGTACCACACATTTATAGTCAGAAAAGAGATGCCGACTAGCTAAACTTGCTAATATCCAAAGGGAAAGGCAAATCCCTTACCTGTACACACTTTGCATCTCTATGGACAAGCATTATTTGCATTATTATCAATGTTCTGCAAGTTAACTTCTGTCACTATACAGCTGTAAAGTAACCTAGTCCAAGATGATGGTTTACAATCCTGTAATATCAGCTAATCTTTCCATTGAAAAGATATCCAGTAATCTCCTTTGCCCATTTCAAAGACTGCCCTCAATTTTTTTCCTACAGTAGTTGGTTCAGTTTTACTGCTGATGAGTTGCATATATTCTGGATTCAGTGAAGTGCTGAACAAGCACTTTGTCCGGTTCTGGGTTGCACAATAACTAGAATTAAATATAATTGAAGTTCTTAAATCTCATCAGGATTTTGCTTTAGCTCATGGCTTTGTGAGTGTGATATTTTGCCTCTGCAGTTAAAACGTTGTAGTTGTTAACAAGAGATCATCTTCATATCAAATGTGTTTAAAATAACATCTATGTTGTGGGCAATTAATTTAGTAACTTCTCATTGAAATATTTATAGATTCTACTGTATCTGATTTTCTTGTGCATAAACTATGGCCAAAGGCCAAATACAACCTAATAGAAAACAAAAAGAAAACAAATGTGGATGATAGATATGAAAACAATTATACAAAGATCTGCTTTTATTTGTCAAAAGATATTCTTAAAGAGGGCACTTTTTGCAGTTATAAAAAGAACATGTCAAAGATTTTGTTTAACTCATTAGTTTATGAGGGAATCAGTAAGATGTTACAGCTGCAATGATTTTGTGTATAATGTAAAACTGGCTTATTCCATGGGATGGGTTAGAGGAACCAGGAAGAAAGTCAATTGTATTTCTACCAGACAAAATTCATTTGCATGTCTATGGACAATAATCATTTGCCTGCTTTCAATTTTCTACAATTCACAGGGTGGTAAAAGAATTCAAAGAAGGGGCCAGGTGTGGTGGCTCACGCCTGTAATCCAGGCAATTTGGGAGGCCAAGCCATGCAGATCACGAGGTCAGGAGATTGAGACCATCCTGGCTAACACGGTGAAACCCCATCTCTACTAAAAATACAAAAAAATTAGCCAGGTGTGGTGGCGGGTGCCTGTAGTCCCAGCTACTCAGGAGGCTGAGGCAGGAGAATGGCTTGAACCCGGGAGGCGGAGCTTGCAGTGAACCGAGATGGCACCACTGCACTCCAGCCTGGGTGACAGAGCGAGATTCCATCTCAAAAAAAAAAAAAAAAATTCAAAGAAGGTAAAAGGCACAGAGACCTGCAGAATCATATAATCCTCGAGATTGTATTTAGACAGTGCCTAGTTTTACATTGAAGACATCCAGAATCTTGGTTGATTTTAAAGAATAATTTATTTCCTTACACTTTATGACTACTTCTGTTTCTGTTTCATACATCACTGAAGGTTAAAAGGGAAAACTAAAATATTAATGTTAATGTTTAATTTTTAAGAAGTACTACATTTGAAATGCTAATAATATACTAACTTCACATAGATACACGTTAGGAAGAAAAATAAATCAAGCACAGAGTCATTTTTAATAATTTACAGGTTTCCCAAGACTATCAAGTAAAATGTTAACTTTATAGGAAAATTTCTATTAGTCTAAAGTTTATTATGATATATGTAACTTCTGAAATAGTTTCGATCTTGGCCTAATTTTAAACTTCAGTGCAGAGTTAATTTAATAGGCCTCATGAAGCTAATCTTATTTTTAGCCCATTTATTGGCATGTGTCTTTGAAATATTACCAGGTAAAAGAAAACACGGAATACCTCTAGTGATTTTAAATACCTTAACATTTAAATTTGCCATCAAAGACAATTCATTATGTTACCAAATTATTTGACAAGATTGATTTCATAATTACTACTAAGAATCATAAAATAATGTGGATGTGAGTGTAAATATATAAAAATATTGTACATATATAAAGTACAACTCCAGTTCTTTCCTAAGCATTTTTTATCAAATATTAAATAATAGCTTTTATTTTATTTTATTTTATTTTATCTTTTTGAGACAGCGTCTCACTCTTTCACCCAGGCTGGAGTACAGTGGTGTGATCTCAGCACACTGCAACCTCCACCTCCCGGGTTCAAGTGATTCTTGTGCCTCAGCCTCCGAAGTGACTGGGACTATAGGCTAGTGCCACCATGCCCAGCTAATTTTTTGTTTTTTGGTAGAAATGGGGTTTCACCATGTTAGCCAGGCTGGTCTCGAACTCCCGACCTCAGGTGATCTGCCCGCCTCAGCTCCCAAACTGCTGGGATTACAGGCATGAGCCACGATGCCCAGCGAATAATAACTTTTAAAAGACAGTATAATTATATCTATAATCATAATGTGTTAATTCAGAAACACACGAATATATGTTAAAGATTTTAACTAATCAATGAAGAAACCAGTAAGATGTTACAATCAGTTTGGAGGATAATTCAAAGTAATGCACATACAGGCAGATAAGAAATGTCAAAATGAATTACAGACAGATATGAAATGGTTCAGTAACCAACTGCATCTCGCCAGGCACAAGTCATTTGTATTTCTATGGGTACAAGTCATTTTGCATTACTATCAGTTTTCTACAATTTATAGGGCTGTAAAATAGCTCAGACAGTGAAAGCAGGGTTTACCTTAATTAACGGGTGCAGTAAGACAGACATCCAGTGATCTTCCCCCATTTCAAATCCTGTTGCACCCCATAAGTTTGTGCAATTATGTGTCAACTTTTTCTAAAAAAAACTTTTCACAATCATTCTTGACATATTTTTTATCAACTCACTTTCTTGATTCTTGTAAAATATTTTTGTTAGATTCAGTAAAGCAAGTAAGTTTTGCATTTGAAGATTGAACCAAACTGTGTTGTTTTTATCCCATTGTAAAGGCTCCTAATGTATATATTTGATAATTAAATTCTAGTTACTTTAAGCAAATTACCAGAATTTGTTACAGTGATTCTTCAGAAAGAGTAATATTTTTATTCATGTGTTATTTTCGTAATAACTGAAATTTTTAAATTAAAGATAGGTGGTTAATTTTTTTTCAGTGATACATGAACATGTAAATACCAGTCTTCTCTGACGTATTCAGTGATCTGAATCAAATTGTTTTCAAGTGTTTCCAGAGCTCATAATTTAGAGTTGTCTCTGACTGACTGTATTTCCTCCAGGTGCTGGATTAAACGATGGGCAGTGGCACTCTGTGTCCTTATCTGCTAAGTGGAGCCATATGAATGTGGTGGTGGACGATGACACAGCTGTTCAGGCCCTGGTGGCTGTGCTCATTGATTCAGGTGACACCTATTATTTTGGAGGTAAGAGAAGGCAACTGAATGACACTGGCAGTGGAACCACTTTTTATCTTTATTGCTTTGCATTTTGAGTCTTAGTCAAATTTAAACCAAGTTGATACTAAGAAATAATTTCTCTAGCCATGAAATTAATACCTTTTGAATTTGTAAAAAACATGAAACATTTAATCAGTTTTTCTTCCCAATACAAAAATAAGTATCTGCAGAAAGTTTACTTGCTGTTTAAATAACTTCATATTTTCATTTAACATTAAAAGAAAAATATATTTGAGCTACACATAGTAAATAAGTGGAAACTTTCAAACATCAATATCATAATCGTATCTCTACAACAGATAAATCCATTTATACTTCTAACAGTTAGCTTGTAAAAACAAAACAAATCATACTATCTGAAGTCATTGGCTTACATAAAATATTACTTATATATATAAGCCTACATCTAAATCTATACTATTGAATCATTATTAGTACACAGCTCAGTTTATAGATAGATGGATAAATATTTTTTACAGGGAGAAGGCGTAATAGGAAATATTATACTGATTATGAAGCACTTTCAAAACATTGACAATAATAAACAAATATTAATTAATAGGAGATAAGCATATTAAATGAATCCAGTATAATTGGTGTTACACTGGTGCAAAGTATTGAATGTTTGCTTCCCCACCCCAGATTCATATGTTGAAATCCTGACCCCCAAAGTCATGGTGTCAGGAGGCTTTGGAGGGTAATTAAGTCAGAAGGGTGGAGCCCTCATGAATGGAATTAGTGCCCTTATAAAAGAGGCCCAAGAGAACTCCCTTGCCTTTCCTGCCATGTGAAGTTATAAGGAGAAGACTGTGGTCTGTGAAGCAGACACTGCATCTGCTTTGCCTCAAACTTAGACTTTCCAGCATCCAGAACTGACAGAAATAACTGTTGTGTAAGCCACTTCGTTCATGGGATTCTGTTAATAGCAGCCCAAAGTGACTATGAGAACTCATACAGCTAAAGAAATGGAAACAAGTGGATCTTTTGATTATAAAGGAAGTTTGGATTTTTTTAAATTAAAAGGACCACTAGGAATAACAGCAAAACCCTGCTATGTATTCTAGAATGCTCCTGTGAGTCCAAAGATTAAGCTTTTACATCTGGAAACCACAGTTAAGAGAAACAATCACATGAGAAAACTTGTCACATGGGGGCATGGATGCCTGTACCTTACAGCATTCTGTTATCATCCCATATCACCACATATATGATAAGAAAACTCATTCTCAAGTAAGAAAGTTTTCAACTAGGTCCGAAATTCCATGCTGGACACAGATACAGAGAGCCACTTGCACTGTACCTAAACACTGAGGTGTTACTGAGGTAACTTAATTACTTGTAATTCTTACTGGAAAGGTAAATATATTCGACCTTTCTTAGTAATGAAAATTGTATGTAAACAGAAATATAGATCTAGTAATAGAAGACTTGTTATATACATGCAGTCCTATACATTGCATTTTACCTCATCAGTATTTGTGGTGTTTCGCAAAGAATATGTACTTTTCCAAATATACAGCCACAGACATTCAAAGACTTCACTGAGCTGTCCTGTGGTACACAGGTGTATTTAAATTGTTAAAGAAAATTAAAATGGCCTGAGCTATCTCTGACCAGACAAAGCCTTGTAAGTGGCCTTAACTTTGCTTGATTTACCAATATAAGCAAAACTTAACTTGAGCTATTTCTTGTAAATGGCTTTGAAAATAAAAAAAAGTCAAACTTAAGGCTAACCAATCAGAAGCCAATTAACTTACATAACTAGAGACTTTCCAGCAGGATCAACCAAATAAGGCAATTGTATAACTACAACCAGTGAAAAATTTGCTACTATGTTTACCTTACAGAAGCTGTCCCTTTTTGTTCCCTTGAAAGGATCCCTGAACCAGTTCCCATTTGAAGCTGCTTCAACAGTGATTCATGAATCACTGTTAGCTCAAATAAACTTTTGTGCCTCCATTTACCTTTTATTAATGGATACATTTATATCTGTAGTTGGATGCTTTTTTCCTCTAAGCAGACACAAAGTAAACCTGAAGAGCTTAAAATTTTTATTTCTTTCTTTATTTATTTTTTTTGAGGCGGAGTCTCGCTGTGTCCCCCAGGCTGGAGTGCAGTAGCGCGATCTCGGCTCACTGCAAGCTCTGCCCCCCAGGTTCACGCCATTCTCCTGCCTCAGCCTCCTGAGTAGCTGGGACTACAGGCACCCACCATCACATCTGGCTAATTTTTTGTATTTTTAGTAGAGACGGGGTTTTCACCATGTTAGCCAGGATGGTCTCGATCTCCTGACCTTGTGATTCGACGGCCTCGGCCTCCCAAAGTTCTGGGATAACAGGCGTGAGCCACTGTGCCAGGCCAAGATTTTTAAAATTAGTTGATGCCTTGATGTATCTTGAGTGGATGATGACATAGGAGTCCTCAGAGAAATGCAGCCATGCCCGCCAGCCTTTTCAGAAGAGCGAAGTTGGCTTAAGGAATCATCATCGTTCCAAGATTGTTAGTGATCTGAGAAATTTCATGTGCTGAGGATGATGCCAACTTAAGGGTTTCCGAGTATGAGCACCAGGATACCTCCTATACCTGCTCTCAGCCATATGTGGCATCGACAATTGTCTCTAACCAAATTTTTCCAAACCAAGTAGAAAAAAACAGTAAACGGAACAGAGATTTTTTTTTTTTTATTAGGATGGGACTGAAATCTGTCCCTCCTTCAGGATGAGGGCTGTAATCTCTATGACAGAAACAGATGACAGAGTTTGATCCACACTACTTTGTTTTCAGAACTGCTAGCTCAGATGGAATAGGTCCATAAAGAAACTAATGAAATAAGCAATAGAAAATCTCAAACATTATGGTCTTTGACAATGTATATTCATATATAATTCCCATTTCCTTCAGAAAATACGTGATGCTTCTTTTTTTTTTTTTAAACTTATTTTAGATTCAGAGGTATACATGTGCAGGTTTGTTATGTAGGTAAATTGCATGTAATGGGGGCTTGGGGTACAGATTATTCCATCACCCAGGTAATGAGCAGTTGTGGTGTCTATTGTTCCCTTCTTTGTGTCCATGGGTACTCAATATTAAGCTCCCACTCATAGGTCAGAATACATGGTATTTGGTTTTCTGTTCCTGTGTGAGTTCACTTTGGATATTGGCCTCCAGCTCCATCCATGTTGCTACAAAGGACATTATCTCATCTTTTTTTATGGCTACATAGTATTCCATGGTATATATGTACCACATTTTCTTTACGCTACCATTGATGGGTATTTAGGTTGATTCTATGTCATTGCTATTGTGAATGAACATGCACGTCTGTGTGTCTTTATGGTAGAAGGATTATTATTCCTTTGGGTGTGTACTCAATGGGGTTGCTGGGTCGAGTGGCAGCTCTGCTTTAAGTTCTTTGAAAAATCACGAAACTGCTTGCTGCAATGGCTGAACTAATGTATAATTCCCCCAGCAGTGTATAAGCACTCCCTTTTCTCCACAGCTTTACGAGCACCTGTTATTTTTCGCCTTTTAAATAATAGCAATTCTGACTGGTGTGAGATGGTATCTCATTGTGGTTTTGATTTGCATTTATGTCATGACTAGTGATGCCGAGGAGTTTTTCATATGCTTGTTGGCCACATGTATGTCTTGTTTTGAAAAGTGTCTGTTCATGTCCTTTGCCCGTTTTTTAATGGGGTAGGTTTTTTTTTTACTTTCTTGTTAAGTTCCTTATAGATTCCAGACATTAGACCTTTGTCAGATGCATAATTTGTGAATATTTTCTTCCAGTAGGTTGTCTGTTTACTCTGTTGATAGTTTCTTTTGCTGTGCAGAAGCCCTTTAGTTTAATTAGGTCCCATTTGTCAACTTTTGTTTTTGTTGCAATTGCTTTTGGTGTCTTTGTCATGAAATTTTTGCCATGTCCTATGTCCAAAATGGCATTTCCTATATTTCCTAGGTTATCTTCCAGAGTTTTTGTAGTTATAGGCTTTACTTTTTTTTTTTTTTTTTTTTTTTTTGAGACTTTAGAGTCTCACCTGTTTCCCAGGCTGGAGTGCAATGACACGATACAGCCTCAACCTCCCAGGTTTAAGAGGTTCCCCCGCCTCAGCCTCCTGATTAGCCTGGACTACAGGCACGTGCCACCACATTCAGGTAATTTATTATTATTATCATTATTATTGTTTGTAGAGACGAGGTCTCGCTGTGTTGCCCAGGCTTGTCTCAAACTCTGAGGCTCAAGCTGTCCTCCCACCTCACCCTCCCAAAGTGTTGGGATTATAGGCATGAGCCACTGCACCTGACAGGTTTTACATTTTATTCTTTAATCCATCTTGAGTTGATTTTTGTATATGGTGTAAGGAAGGGGTCTAGGAACTGCTTATGGTTAGCCAGTTATCCCAGCACCATTTATTGAATAGGGAGTCCTTTCCCTACTGCATGTTTTTGTCGACTTTGTTGAAGATCAAATGGTTGTAAGTGTGTGGCATTATTTCTGGGCTCTCTATTCTGTTCCATTGGTCTGTGTGTCTGTTTTTGTACCAGTACTATGCTATTTTGGTTACTATAGCCTCGTAGTAGAGGTTGAAGTTGGCTAACGAAATGCCTCCAGATTTGTTCTTTTTGCCTTGGATTCCCTTGGCTATTCAGGCTCTTTTTTGGTTCTATATTAATTTTAAAATAGTTTTTACTGGGTCTTTGAAGAATGCCATTGGTGATTTGATAGGAATAGCACTGAATCTATAAATTGCTTTGGGCAGTATGGCCCAATATGGTTAAAAACCATATTTATTATTCCTATCCATGATTATGGAATGTTTTTCCATTTGCGTGTCATCTATGATTTCTTTGAGCAGTGTTTTGTAATTCTTCTTGTAGAGATCATTCATCTCCCTGGTTAGCTGTATTCCTAGGTATTTTATTCTTTTTGTGGTCATTGCGAATAGGATTGCATTCTTGATTTGGCTGTCAGCTTGCATGTTGTTGGTATATAGGAATGCTACTAATTTTTGTACATTAATTTTGTATCCTGGAACTTTGCTGAGATTATCAGATGGAGAAGCTTTTGGGCAGAGATGATGGGGTTTTGTAGGTATAGAATCATATCATCTGCAAACAGAGACAGTTTGACCTCTTTTTCTCCTATTTAGATGCCTTTTATTTCTCTCTCTTGCCTGATTGCTCTGGCGAGGACATCCAGTACTGTGTTGGGTAGGAATAATGAGAGAGGGTATCCCTGTCTTGTCCCAGTTTTCAAGGGGAATGCTTCACATCTTTTGCCCATTCAGTATGATGCTGGCTGTGGGTTTGTCATAGGTGGCTCTTACTATGTTGAAGTATGTTCCTCCAGTGCCTCATTTGTTGAGGGTTTTTAACATGAAGGGATGTTGAGAAAATACCTGATGCTTCTCTAGAGACAAATATATGAAAGCAAACAACATTTCATGAAGGAATGAGGAATATTTTGTGGCAGCAAGAATGAGAATGACTCTCCAAGATGCCCTGGAAACTGTGAATATGTTACATCACATAAGGGATTTTGCAGATGTAATTAAGGTTGCAGACCTTAGGAGATGATCGTGATTCATGCAGTGGGCTCAGTGTAATCACATGAGCACCTAAGAGATTTAACTCTGGTTGGAGGCAGAAGAGACACAGAAGAGAGGTGTGGGTGAGGGGAAGCCAGAGAAACTAGAAGCAGGAGAATGTTTCTGCACCATTGCTGGTTTAGAAAATGAACTGGGCACTATGAAGAGCAATGCAGGCAGCCTGACATTGCTGAGAGGCCCCAACTACCAGCCAGTGACGAATTGGGACCTCACTCCTACAACTACAAGAAGTTGAATTCTGCTCTAACCTGTGCTTGGACACACATTCTCCCCTAGGGCCTTCATAAGGAGCCCAAGAATACCTTGATTTTGTCCTTGTAAGACTATAAGCAGAGTCATCAGTCCAGCCCTCCCACACTTCTAAAGTGAGAGATAATACAGAGAATGTTTTAGTGATTTGTTACAGTGATGATGAAAAGCTGATACACATTCCAACCTCCATCAGATCCATTTACAGACATTCCCATTCAGTTCTAAACCCTTGGACAATGGCCAAAAAAAGAAAGGGTTTCCTCAAACACACCCTGAGAATATACTGAAAAAGATGATATCTATCTATCTATCTATAGATAGATAGATAGATAGATATAGATATATATCCAGGTGTGGTGGCCCACACCTGTAATCCCAGCACTCTGGGAGGCTGAGGCCAGCGGATCACCTGAGATCAGGAGTTGAAGACAAGCCTGGCTAACATGGTGAAACCCTGTATCTACAAAAATATTAAAAAAAAAAAAAATTTAGCGGGGCATGATGGCGGGTGCCTGTAATCCCAGCTACTTGGGAGGCTGAGGCAGGAGAATCACTTGAAAAAAAAATATATATATATACATATATATATTTTTTTTAATATATATAATAAAATATTTTTTAAATATATATATGACCAAAGAGAATAGTTTCAACAGAAAGTCAAAACAGCCAACACAGTTTCTGTGTTTTGTTTTGTTTGGATTGTGTATGGCCTTCGAGTGAAGTAACATACATGATCATGAACCATATAGGGACACAGTGACAGAAATGGGAAGGCTGATCCATGATCATACATGCATACATACATACACTATGGATTCCAAAGTCCCCTTTGACCTGAAAGTATGAGAAGAGCCCATAACCCATTTGAAATAGATATGCAGCAGCCACAACCCAAATTGTATATGCATAAGTAAAGTTGTCCTTATTTCAGAGATGATATTATGGATTGAATTGTTTTCCCTCAAATTCATATGAACCCCAGAATGTGACCTTTTTGGAGATAGGATCTTTGCAGAGGTAATCAAGTTAAAATGAGGTCATTAAGGTGAGCTGCAATCCAATATGACCAGTGTCCTTATGAAAAATGGAAATGTAGGTGCAGAGACACACAGAGAGGGAAGACGCTGGGACAACACGCAGGAACAATGCCTCAGGAAGACAGAGGCTTAGAGTGTTACACCTGCAAGGCCAGAGCTGCTTACTGGGTTCCTCCCTGACCCCAACTCCCACCTGAGGCTGAGCCTGATCCAGGCCTTACCACCCACTGCTGCTACAGTGCCATAAATCCTTTTTAAAAAATTAAAATATTTATTTGACAAATAAAAATTCTATATATTCAAGGTATACTATGTGACGATTTGATATAGGTATACACTGTGTTCTGATTACTAAAGTCAAGTTAATCAACACATCCATCACACCACACATAGTTACCATGTTGATGGCAGAGGGCAGTGAAGACATTTAAAATCTGCTCTCTTACCAAATTCCAGGTAAATAAAACAGTATCATTATGTATCACCATGCTGGATCATCATGCTGGATCCCTTTTGTTTCATGGGGTTGTATCACCATGAAACAGTATCACCGTGCTGGATCCCTTTTGTTTCATGGGGTTGTTGAAAAAAGACTACAAATTAAGGACTGGAATGCATGTCTTCCAGATAGGCCTAAATAAAAGATCACACTCGGGAACCGATTTTAAATAGACCACCCTTTATGGAGCGTCCCTTCATCACTGTGCCCAACGGAGTTGTAACAATGCTAAATGAGTGCCGTTACCTTTTTCACTGCTTTATGTGCTGGTTTTATTGCACCATACAGGTGTCCCCGGAGCCTTGGCTCCTCTGGAGCATCTTATTGATTTCCCACTGCCGCATGAAGAAAGGCCATGCTTTGCCCAAAGTGACTAATAGTTTTACTCAGTCGGTTATTTCAACTGATTTTTATTGCCCAGTAATGATGCAGTGAAACATTTTACTAAGTCAGGGAGCGCATCAGCCTTTCCTAGACAATAATAAACAGAGTATTTGCCAGCTCAGTCAATGATTGAGTACAGCCAAGAGACACTGCAGCCTAAGAGAGGGCGGTCAGAGTGGGGAGGTCACAGAAGGGTGCAATAAATCTTCTGCCCAGGGATGTTTACTCAGAAAATCCTTGGTCATTAGAAATGTCATTTAACTCTGTAAATAATAAGATACATTTGCTAATCAATGCTTGAGGTGCTTCCTGAGGGTATTGGTATAGTTTTGCATTTTACTATCTTTTTTCCAGAATCGTTTTAAAATTATGTTGGAGACAGCACAATATGAAAGTAAAATTCGGCCGGGCGCAGTGGCTCACGGCTGTAATCTCAGCACTTTGGGAGGCTGAGGCGGGTGGATCACAAGGTCAGGAGATCGAGACCATCCTGGCTAACATGGTGAAACCCCATCTCTACTAAAAATACAAAAAAAAAAAAAAAAAAATTAGCTGGTCATGGTGGTGGGCGCCTGTAGTCCCAGCTTCTCAGGAGGCTGAGGCAGGAGAATGGCATGAACCTGGGAGGCAGAGCTTGTACAGTGAGCTGAGGCTGCGCCACTGCACTCCAGCCTGGGTGACAGAGTGAGACTCCGTCTCAAAAAAAAAAAAAAAAAAAGTAAAATTCATCCCTAAAATTGGCTGTCAGCATGGAAATTATAAAACTCATTTTCTAAACTCTGACAGTCATTCAGAGCAAACTTTCCACAGAGCAACTGTGAAAACAGACAATGTCAATCTGCAAAGTTTCTGATTGTTTTCTTTCCTCATATTCCGAGGTGTGCATATGTGCCTCAAATTATATTAAAACATTTGCTATAGATGACAGATTTTATAACAAAAAACAAATAAGCCAATATATCCAAGACCTGTCATTTCAAAAGTAAAATATTTAGGAAGCACTAAAAGGGATAAGAATGAAAGTAGTATTCAGTTTTTTAAGTGATACTAAATAAAGTTGATTACAGAAAATGATTTGTCAAAGTATAAATATAGTATCACCTTTAGGGTTTAAATTCTACAGGTGAGATTTTATAACGTTCCGTTATTCAAGAGCCCATTTCCATAAATATATACATGCTAATAATGTTAGAAATGCTTTTGAGTTATTTTTATGCGTATCATAATTTTATTCATTTTTACCGTGAAATAGATCATATATGTACAGTTAAAAAATATTGCTAATTTTTCAAAAGAATGTATATATTGTTATATGAATATACCACAGTTTATCAGTTCTACTGTCCCATCTTGCTATTGTTAGGCAATTTTCATTTTCGTTTTTAGATTTGCTTTATAAAATTTAGGGCAGTGGTGTTTGTTTTGTTGTTTTGCTTTTTTTTTAGACAGGGAGTCACTCTGTTGCCCAGGCTGGAGTGCAATGGAGCAATCACAGCTCACTGCAGCCTCTGCCTCTCCAAGCTCAAGCACTTCTTCCACCTCAGCCTCTGGAGTAGCTGGGACTACAGGCCTGCACCACCACACCTGGCTAATTTTTGTTGTTATTGTTTTTCTTCGTATTTTGTAGAGTTTTGCCATGTTGTTCAGGCTGGTCTGAGGTGATCCACCCACCTCAGCCTCCCAAAGTGCCAGGATTACAGGCATGAGCCACCATGCCCAGCCTAAAATTTAGTTTTTAAAATATTCTTAACATACCTAGTTTTTCCAGTGAATTTTGCATTCCTTGTGTGTGCTTTTGTAACTTTATTTACCCATCTGTATAGTAAACTTAGGGAAACACCAGCTCTAACCACCATGTTTAACAGCATAAGCTGGTTGTTAAATTTTACTGATGTATATAAACCCAAAATAGATCATTTCTTCACATAGAAACAGCCTTTGGTTCTGCTAGTATTCATTACTCATTTTAGTAATTTAAAGACCACATGACCCAAATTCTTCTTGAATGCTGTGCAGTGTACTGAAAGAGATTAATAAGCCCTTTTCTGTTTTCTCAGCGAATTTACTTCTTGGGATATTTCTGTTCATACGGTTTCCTATGACACATAGCGTCACTAAGAGTCAAATAAGTGAAGCTGAAAAGATTAAAATTAATCCTGTGATCCAGTTTTAATAATGAGTTCGTTTCATTATGTTTCTTTTTCCTCTCCATTTGTTTTATACTGGCCTGGAGAAAACAGGCTTGATGGATAAAATGCACAGTATTTTCTTCCTAACTAGGTTATATATTTAGAATGGCCTGAATATGTACAGCTGCAGACAGTAACTTCATTCCTACAATATAACATCTATCAGTGATTGAAACTAGTCAGCTGCACATTTTATTTATTTATTAAAAAGGATTTGGATTTTTATACAATATTTAAAAACCACAAAATGAGAAGGGATCAATCAACGTATACCTTGAAAGTCTTTCCAAGAGTCTCAGTATCCAACAGCCATGGAGGCTGTGACCTTTTTCCTTCTTTTCTCAGCCTGCTGGTCATTTAAGGGTCATCAGAGATGACTCATTCTCTAGTTCTTAAAATCAAACTTCTTCCACCAAATCCAAGACCCTGAATTTGTTCAAACTGTAAAAACATCCTCTTGCCACCTGTCCACCAAAAGATCTTCTATTCAAGTGAACAACAGCTTTAATTGCTGACTCAACTCTCAAATTCTAAAAATGTCTGTACTGCTTCATCATCAGGGGCACTAGGAATTTCACATGTCACACATTTTCCAACTTTGCCATATTTTTCATGGCAAAATTGGGAAATACCGTGGACTTTATCCATCAAGCCTGTTTTCTCTGAGCCAATATAAATTGACAATGGAAAAGAAAAAGAAGCATAACAAAATGAACTCATTATGAAAACTAGATTATACTCTTTTCAGTTTCACTTATTTTATCCTTAATGATGCTATGTCTCATAGGAAACCATATCAACTGAAAAATACGTCATCACACATTCTTCCCTGGTTTCAGCTTCCAAGTCTTCTTCCACCTCCCCTTCACCAGCCATGTTCCTTAGTAGGACCACCTTAGTAGGACTCAAGTATTTCAGTCAGTGGATTTGTACCTGATTCTTCAATGCATCTTTCTCTGCGGCGTCACCCACGATGATCTTGCCGCCTGGTTTGCTGGTCTTCCCCACCGGAAAGGCGGCGCGCAGCCCCTGCTGGTGCTCCCCGAGGCCCTGGCCTTCCCGGAAGCCGCGCTTCTGCATGATGTTGTGCGCCACTGTTCCCACCACGTTAGCGAGGAAGGAGCTGCTAGGCCGGTTTGGAGATCTCAGTCTGTCCTGTTCTTCCTTCACTGGGGGAGGAATGGCTGCTTTGGAAGACCGTGACTGAGGTCTTGAATCCTCTTCATAAGGAAAATCTCGGGGTGACTCTTTGTCTTTCTCTACCGGAGAAGTGGGAGGGGCAATGGCAGCTCCACCCTACTTCTTTTCCTCCTCTCTGGCTCCTAATCTTTCCCTTCGTCAGAATCTGGATTTGGTTGCCTTGATCAGAACTCCCCTAACTTCTTGCCTGTCTTTAGGCCTCTTTTCCCTTTCTTCTATTTCCTTTCGTATTTCTAGCTCCTGCTGTGTCTGTCGTTCCTCTCTTTGGCACTTCACTACTTTCTCATAATCATAAAGAAACATAGGATCATATTCGTCAGCTAAAGGAATCAGAACGTCCCCTGCAAAAACCCACTGGGAGCAGGATCCTTCAGCCCAGCTGCTGCATGCCGTGGTGTGTCCCCAATTTGCAGGTAATCTGAGGAGCCGCCTGGCTTTAGGTCAATGACTGGGGCAAGAGCTGCACTGTTTCTAACTTTGGCTCTTTGCCTGAGTGAGAGCTGCCTTCCTCACCTGAAGCTGAGACTGCAGAAGTTTGACGTTTTGGAACCTGCCTTCTGCTTTTGAGTCACTGGTCTCCACTCCCAGGCCATCGTATGGGGACATCTTTTTTTTTTCAGTTTAATGTTGCCCTGCTGACTCTACCCATGGGTAGCCAGGTTAATATGAAAAAATGAAGAAGAAGAAGAAAAACCCACCAATTTCCTGATGCCAGATAAATGGAAAATGTTATTTGCACCAAAGAAACTTTGAGAGACTTGGAACAAATCACTGGTGGATCTGGATTTCTGGATCTCACTAGATTTATTTTAATAGAAAGTTTAGGCCAGACGCGGTGGCTCTCGCCTGTGATCCCAGCACTTTGGGAGGCTGAGGCAGGTGTATCATCTGAGGTTAGTAGTTCAAGACCAGCCTGGCCAACAAGGTGCAACCCTGTCTCTACTAAAAATACAAAGATTAGCTGGGCATGGTGGCGGCAGCCTGTAGTCCCAGCTACTGGGTAGGCTGAGGCAGGAGAATTGCTTGAACCCGGGAGGCAAAGGTTGCAGTGAACCGAGATCGTGCCACTGCACTCCATCCTGGCAACAGAGTGAGACTCTGTCAAGAAAGAAAGAGAGAGAGAGAGAAAGAAAGAGAAAGTCTAATTCGCAGATGCAGACTTATCTTCTGTACTGTCATTTGTCCATTCTTTTTTTTCTGGTCTGTGATTTCATCTTTTTGAAGTGTTTTTCAAGCAGCACTCTGTACGGTTGCAGGTTGTGCATATAGCCTGCATTTTTTTTCATTCATGCCTGAAATAGAGATTGACTGAAGGTCAAATTCTTTTAAACTTACCTTTATGGAATCTTTCTGCTATTCAATGCCATGCCTCCTTCCATGATATTGAGAATACAAAATTGACTGTTGTATCACCAGTCCTCACATCCTTCTTATAGGAAGTTGCTAGACCGAGAACTTGTGGCAGCACTGCATTGAAGCCTGTCACTGCAATAACACGCAGTGACAATTTTCTTGCCAACCTCATATGCTTACACAAATGAAAATAACCGGGCTAAAATTTTCATGGGTCTTAATATCTTTATTTGTTCGATTTCATATCCATGCAGTACTTTATGATTAGAATTTGTCCTGAAAGTTTCATAACTTTTTGGGGGACACCTGGATTTATTTTAGTTTTTTTTTCTAACAGAGTTATTGAATTCATTTTCTTTTAAGAATAACCTGGCTGGGTGCTGTGGCTTACGCCTGTAATCCCAGCACTTTGGGAGGCCGAGGCAGGTGGATCACGAGGTCAGGAGATCAAGATCATCCTGGCTAACATGGTGAAACCCCGTCTCTACTGAAAAAAAATACGAAAAAAAAAAAATTAGCTGGGCGTGGTGGTGCGTGCCTGTAGTCCCAGCCACTCGGGAGGCTGAGGCAGGAGAATGCTGTGAACCTGGGTGGTGGAGCTTGCAGTGAGCAGAGATCACACCACTGCACTGCAGCCTGGGCGACAGCGCGAGACTCAGGTCTAAAAAAAAAAAAAAAAAAAAAAAAAAAGATAACCTAAGTTATGTGTCAGGAAACACCACATGGTGAAAGAAAGATTAGCAGAACTGTTGGTATTCCTATAATTCATTACTGGAAAATATTTATTGAATTAATAATCCTAATTCTTAACTTAAGGTGTTTATTTCTTAATGATTAGTGAGATGCAGTAGAATTATACAAAGTTCACTCTCTATTCCATTCTTCAGAAGGTTCTGCTGTACCATTTAAACTTATATTTCTTTTATAAATAAAAAATATAAAAGATTTTAGTCTTCAAACTTTTAAACAAATATGGTGTTAAATGTTAAACTTCCAAGTGTCTGTGAGATTATGTATAAAGTTTTGATAAGCTAAAAAGAAGCCTTAAATATGAGGGAGGCTTTTACTTTAGGAATCTAAAGCAGAAAATATTAAAGTTAAAGAGATAAAGCTTCAGTTATTAAAATAGAAATCTAAACACAACATTTAATTTTTATGGAACTTTTAGGGAGGAAATAAGAGTACAGGCATTGAGAGGTGCTTCATTGATTCCAGTAAGGAATCTTCATTGACTATTTTTTGAAATTGGGCTAGTGATTAACAATACAAGGTCAAAGAGAGATCAATGAAAAACACATAAGTACAAATTCTATACTTCATTTTTTTCATTTTAATGAACACTGTAAAGAAAACTCAATCCTCTAGTGATAAATATTGATGTATATTTACTATAATCTTTGGAGAAAAGGGTATTTGCATGAACTCAAAGTGTCATGCCAAATATTAGATTTAATACCTAATATTAGGTTTAATACCTAATATTTGAATGATTGGGAAAAGAAAATAAGAAATTATATCTCACAAGTTTGAAAGAAACAATACTTACAGAATCAATATAAGCAGGCTTCTTTTTTAAAATAAGGCAAAGGGTAAAATTTTTCAAAAGCTATGTAATTCCATAATATACAATTAAATTAATTATTAATTCAATTTCTCTTGTCACTGGCATTACACCATTATGAAATGAGGTGCTTCTTTCATATTTGTATGTTAAAATTAAGTATTCATTTAGATCAGAGGTAGACAAATCACGGTCCATGGCATATTATATAAGCCCAAATGAATAATTGCTTTGTATTTTTATTTTTATTTTTTTTTATTTGAGATGAAGTCTCGCTCTGTTGGCCAGGCTGGAGTGCAGTGGCGCCATCTCAACTCACTGCAAGCTCCGCCTGCTGGGTTCACGCCATTCTCCTGCCTCAGCTTCCCGAGTAGCTGGGACTACAGGCACCCGCCACCACGCCCAGCTAATTTTTTTTTGTATTTTTAGTAGAGACGGGGTTTTACCGTATTAGCCAGGATGGTCTTGATTTCCCGACCTCATGATCCGCCCGCCTTAGCCTCCCAAAGTGCTGGGTTTACAGGCGTGAGCCACCGCGCCCAGCCCTGCTTTGTATTTTTAAAGGGTTATAACAAGAAAGACGTGCAACAGAGACCAGGTGTGACCCACAAAACCAAAAGTGTTTACTATCTGCGTTTTACAGAAAACCTTTGCAGACTCCTGACTTAGACAAATGCCTTATAATATTATTCTGAATTAATATGACTCTTTTACAAACAGTTGTCTTTAAATAAAAAGATTTTACAATTATTGTGTTTTCTTTAACTAGAGTGTGTACTTTCATCCATTTCCTTTTCAAACTTTGAATTAGAGTTCCATTATTAGGTTATATATTGTAACTCAGAGGGTGGGAGTAAGTTCAAGACACTACTTTCCTATATGCTTGGACTGGTGTGGAGTAATACTGCTTATGTCAAAGTCAGGCACTCACCACTACTTCTTATAAGTACTGTTCTTGTTTCACAAAACAAGCCCACATAGTAAAGGGAAATGATGTCGTAAGCATTGCCATTTATAATTTAGGTGAAATTAGCTGACGGTTGTGGTGAAACTTTTAATATTTAACTTCTAATATTGGAAATAATCAACTGTCTATTTTATCTCTTTCTGTTCATAGAACATTCTGGACTGCAAATTTTTATCCTTATGTACCCTAACAGTGTGTTAGGTCCTGTTACTTTTTGTGTTGTTGTTAACATTAGAATTTAATCTTTAGTTATATATTTGACTAAAGCACCTAATACCAAAGAAAGTATTACTAGAAAAGCAAATCTAGGTATTTCCACCCAGTCAGTATAAAAAAATACGTTTTTAAATACTCCCAAATGCACATACATCGCAACACACAAAAACACCTATAGGGTAGATATTTAACATATTTTAGGTAAATGGTCGTACACAATTATATTTTCGGGTAGCATTTTTCATACTTCACAGCATATCCTAAATAAAATTTGGGCTATGATTTCATTTATTTTAATTTAACCTCCACTTTAATTTTTTTCACTTAATAATACATGATGCTAAAATGCATGATTATTTCTTAGATGAGATTTCACAAAAGAAGCCAAACCTCTTTTCACTTGGTTGGGAAATAATTCCTGTTATAGGAATTTCAGATCTGAATTTTCCCCCATAATTTCTTATTCTGAATTCCAGGTATTATCTTAAATTTGATCAGTTCTAACCTTGCCCCTTCTCACCTCTCTAATGAATGGTGAAGCTCATCGCATCATACTGATGTCCATAAACAAGTGGGAGCAGCAGTCTTCATATAGTAAATACTGTGGAATAGTTTTGTCATAGTTATTGCTTTTGTCCTATTTTTGTCTTCATATTCAGGCTGCCTGGACAACAGCTCTGGCTCTGGATGTAAAAGCCCCCTGGGAGGGTTTCAGGGCTGCCTGAGGCTCATCACCGTTGGTGACAAAGCGGTGGATCCCATCTCAGTACAGCAGGGGGCGCTGGGGAGTTTCAGGGACCTCCAGATAGACTCCTGCGGCATCACAGACAGGTAAGGGCCATCCTAGGTCACTTTAGCTTGCCTGTTTTCAAAGTTGAAGAAGGCAAATGTAGACAGCTGGAAAAAAGCATTCCGTTCTGTTTTGTTGTTGTTGTTATCTTTCGAGAGGGAATGAAATAGTCGTAATTACTATGAGGATTAGAAAACTTCATCTTGGGCGGGCGCCGTGGCTCACGCCTGTAATGGGGCCGAGGCGGGCGGATGATGAGATCAGGAGATCGACTTCATCCTGGCTAACATGGTGAAACCCTGTCTCTACTAAAAATACAAAAAAAAAAAAATTAGCCAGGCGTGGTGGCGGGCACCTGTAGTCCCAGCTACTGGGGAGGCTGAGGCAGGAGAATGGCGTGAACCCAGGAGGTGGAGCTTGCAGTGAGCAGAGATCGCGCCACTGCACTCCAGCCTGGGCGACAGAGCGAGACTCTGTCTCAAAAAAAAAAAACAAAACTGCATCTCTAATGGAATAAATAGCATTTTTTAAATGATAGTATTTTATTAGAAGACATACACCTTATGAATTTTACCTTAATATGATCCCAAGTTGCTCAGCTAATAGTTATCAAGCTCGCTTTTGCAACCACACACCCATCAGTTGGATGATATTTTTCCAGGCAGAGGAATTTGCCAGGTTACTATTCATCAGCCACCTAACCCCACATGTTCTGCAGAGAAAATAAAAAGTAATTTCTTCTAGAAAAGTTTGAATCATAAAGATGGATGAAGATGTGTGCAGAAGGACATACTCAATGAAATATGGAGGTTAGACAAGAAAAACATTTAATTCAAATAAGTATTACAACCACAGTTATGCTAGTTGTGCCATAATTTTACAAAGATTTTGGCTGAGAAGAATCATAGGGTCACACCTGGAAAAATAATATTTCTACATACAATTTGCCCTAGTACATTTGGTATTTACTTTCAGTGAATAAATAAATGCTACAGATTTAAAAATTAAAAAGTGGTAATCTGGCCCGGCGCAGTGGCTCACGCCCGTAATCCCAGCACTTTGGGAGGCCGAGGCGGGCGGATCACGAGGTCAGGAGATCGAGACCATCCTGGCTAACACGGTGAAACCCCGTCTCTACTAAAAATGCAAAAAATTAGCCAGGCGTGGTGGTGGGAGCCTGTAGTTCCAGCTGCTCAGGAGGCTGAGGCAGGAGAATGGCGTGAACCCGGGAGGCGGAGCTTGCAGTGAACCGAGATCGTGCCACTGCACTCCAGCCTGGGCAGCAGAGCCAGACTCTTCTCAAAAAAAAAAAAAGTTATATCTACATCTGGTAGAACTTTCAAAACCTGCTTTCTTCATGGAGTAAATTCAGTTAGTCAATTCTGTTTTAAACATTAACTGTAAAATTATCCTCTCTGGCTAAACAGGTTTTAATTTATAACTCATAGTGACATACTAAAAAAACGTAATTACTACTAAATGAAAAGTTCATTCATATGGACTTTATTTATTCAGCACGGAATAATTTCCCCCTGTGAACATTCTGTTGATTTGTAGGAAAAATGAATTAATTCAAAGATGAGGTGTATATGAAGTGTAAGAATTTGTCAAGTACCTCTCACTCTTGACCTTGAGATTCGAATTCTTGGCACACAGCTGGGACTGCATTTACATCTCAACACCAGCCCCAGAACCCCACTCTGTAGTCGTGGGGAGGGTAGTTGGGAAGGTTTCTGGCCATTTGCTCACTTAATATAATCCCAAGTTGCTCAGCTAACTAGCCAGGGAGCTCAGCTCTCTCTGGGTTAAGGGGAAATGTCCCATGGGCCCACACTGTGAGTGACAAGAGCTGTCAGCTCAGCTGTGATGCAAGTGTGATTTTCTTCACTTGTATGACATTATTTTGATATCTTGTTAATTACTCACAAAATATGATCCATTTGCAGTGTTTCTGTTCTGAGGTATATATCGTGAGGCTGCCTCTTTTCAGAGATGATCCATGTTGCCTGCTTTGTGCATGTAGCTCCCAGAGTACAAAACTATTGTTTTTACTGTTATAGGCTGTTTTGTTTTAACCTTAAAGTCCCAAGAGTTACATTGGTGCCTAACTTGGTCTCTAAGATCCCACATTTTTAAAAAGACCTCCAAATTGTACCCCAAAGTTACTTGTAAACATGCTCAACTAAGCATGTATGTGTGAGCCACACTTAAACTTCAGCCATGATGTGTACAATAATCATTGCAGATAAGGGTTTTAAGAAAGCACTTTTAAATTATTTTCAAATAGGGCTACAAATAAAGGCTATTTACTATTTCATTCCCAAAGTCAGTAACTTAGAAGACTAGCTCCTCTGAGATTATTTTGAAAACCTGAATTTTATAAAGCAATAAAATTAGAAAACTTTGGAGACACAAAATGACATTCTACAGAGTTAAAATTAAAGACCTTTGCTGTTCCCTTTACATTAAGTTTTGAAAACCTGAAAATACTGAAAATTCACTTTTAAGTATCCTGAAAACAGGCCTGTAAGCATCTATCAGCCTTTCTTTGTTGTTGTTAACAAACAAACAAACAAAAATCGAATTGTATTAGTCTGTTCTCATGCTGCTAATAAAGATATACCCAAGACTGGGTAATTTATAAAGAAAAAAGGCTTAATGGATTCACAGTTCCACATGGCTGGGGAGGCCTCACAATGATAGCAGAAGGTGAAGGAGAAACAAGACACGTCTTAACATGGCAGCACGCAAGAGAACCTGTGCAGGGAAACTCCCCTTTATAAAACCATCAGATCTCGTGAGACTTATTCACTATCATGAGAACAGCATGAGAAAGATCTGCCTGCATGATTCAATTACCTCCCACAGGTTCCCTCCCATGACACGGTGGGAATTATGAGAACTACAATTCAAGATGAGATTTGGGTGGGGACACAGCCAAACCGTATCACTAATTCACAAAGTAGAAACATATGTTACTCAAATACCAGACCTAAAAATCCTACTTAGGGACAGATATGGGGTATGAAGTTATCTTTTTTAGTCAAAATTTTAAGCTATGCAAAAAATAGCAGTGGGCACTTTGGATGACAGAGTCACAAATAATGGATGTTTATGTTTGGATAGGTGTTTGTTTGTTTGCTTGTTTGTTTTTTTGAGACAGAGTCTCACTCTGTTGCCCAGGCTGGAGTGCAGTGGCACGATCTCGGCTCACTGCAAGCTCCGCCTGCCGGGTTCACGCCATTCTCGTGCCTCGGCCTCCCAAGTAGCTGGGACTACAGGTGCCCGCCACCACACCTGGCTAATTTTTTGTATTTTTAGTAAAGACGGGGTTTCACCATGTTAGCCAGGATGGTCTCGATCTCCTGACCTCGTGATCCGCCCGCGTCAGCCTCCCAAAGTGCTGGGATTACAGGCGTGAGCCACCGCACCTAGCCAGGATAGGTTTTAACTTCTTAATCACCTCTTACATCAGACTCCTATACTCTTAAGGTTTGCCCTGCATACCACATGGCAGAGCTTCCAATGGGGTCCTGTGCTGCGTTCCAGCTGGGGCTCCCTGAGCAGGGAGGCCTCCGTCACCTCCTCACCTGGCTGTACTGACCAGGCTGCTGACCCCACTCCTGCCCTACCTCTGCCATCTTCCCCTCTGTTGGTCTTCTGCATGCCAGCTACTTCCTCTATTATTTGTACTACAAGTAAATTTTTCACAATCGATGTTGTGTTTAGTTGAAGAAAAATAGTGTATACTTGTTGATAGTCTCTAGATCACTTAAATAGTTCTTATTTTCAAATATTTTGAACTAAAATTATTCTCTCCCTGTTGATATCAAACAGCAGTGGTTTTTAATGTTTTCTAAAATTTGTGGAATCTTCAAGTCAGGTATGATCTTAAGATGCTCCATTATATTAAGAAGGAAGGGGAGGAGGGGGAGAAGGATGTGGGGGAAGAGGAACAGCTGCTCTTTTAAAAATAGTATGGGCGTGGGCCCCCACCCCAGCCAACCTTGCCTGTCACTCCAACTCCCCCTCTTCTGATCAGTTCACACAGGCTTTTCCATGCCTTGGCCTTTGAAATACTTGAAAAGTTGTGATTCTCATGGCCCCTAACTCTTCTCTGAATGCAGACTAGATGCTCATGAACACCATGTAATTATGGAAGTCTTGGCCCTGAGCTGCTGGTGCAGTGCTGGAGAGCCAGGATAGGGGGCTGGGGGCATGGGGAGGGGGGGGAATGCTGCAGATTCTTCCCAGCCCCTCAGGTTCCCCTCAGAGGATCTCTCCAGAGGCCAAATACAGGCCCCTGGGGCTTTCTGTCAACTTCATACCCCAGTTCTCTGCTGGTCATCCTCCCACCACAGCCAGGAGGCCTGTCACAACCTCCCAGCCCCTCTTCTGCTACTTCTCTGGGTCCCAGGGGAGGGGCACTTGGGCGCTCCCCGCCTCTGTCGCTCCAGCATGGACTGTGGTGTCCCTCACGGCCTGGAAGGTCAGTGTCCTTTAGAATCTTCACTCTTTACCAGGTCCTTAGCTGTGTGCTCAGCAGTGGGCGACAGTGGGCAGAAGCTGAGATCCAACCCTGCTCGAGGCAGAGGTGGGTCATGGCATTCAGGCCAGGCCTCCAGAAGGTCACGCTACCTCTTGGTGACACTCTGTGTCAGGTGCTGGTCAGTTTCCATAGTGTACCCTGCTCCCTGTTCCCCTAACAATCCTGAGAGGCAGGCATGCTAGGCCCCCAATATTATAGTGGGTGGCAGCAGATTCCAGAGAATTCTGAAAGTGTGAGACCTCCAACTGTTCTTTTTCAAGATTGTTTCGGCTAGTTCAGGGTCCCTTGAGGTTCCCTGTGAATTTTAGGATGGATTTTTGTTTTCTGCAAAAAAAGGCATTGGGATTTTAATAAGAATTGTATTGAATTTGTGGATTGCTTTGGGTCAGATTTACATATTACCAGTGTTAAGATTGCTTAAAACTGCTTATTGCAAATCTAAAAGGCGACAAGATGACCTAAATTAAATGTTCTTCAAAATTTCTGAACCTCTGTCACTATGTGACTGAAGCTGTTCCTGTTTCTTTCTCCTCCCCTCTGTATCTTCCTCCCTGTTTCCCCTTCTTTCTTTTAAAAATGACCACAATATAGTAATAGAGCATGCCATATTTCATAGTTTTATGTATGTAATTGGTTTTGCTAGCCACATGTCAAGTTATTTTATCACTTGGGACAAAGAAAAAAAGAAATGTGTTGAAAATTCAGCTGTCACAGAAACCTAATAATCAGCTGCATGCTAATGGATATATTTATCTAAAGTTTGTCAATATAATTAGAGAACCTGGATGGCAGACCCAGTAAATCACGTCATGTGGGGTTATCTTGCGTATGCTGCTCTTTCACATTAACCTGTTTTTGGTTAACCTGTTTTTGGTAAGACACTTATTTTTTGATGATTGAAAAAGGGAAACAGCAGTTGTATCTGTTTTCTTTTAGGTGCTTGCCCAGCTACTGTGAGCATGGGGGCGAGTGTTCCCAGTCGTGGGACACCTTCTCCTGTGACTGTCTGGGCACAGGCTATACGGGCGAGACCTGCCATTCCTGTAAGCCTCACGCCTCCCTCTCATTTGTGTCAGCATCTCTTTGTCATTTCATTTTGATTAGTTGTTTATATGTATCTGCATATTTGCAATCATGCAAACACATCAGAAGAGATGTTTCAGCACTCAATTTCTAGTTTACTTTTAATCCACCTTATTTAATACAAGGGTGTTGAGACAGTGCACAGAAGTACGTGGTACGCATAGGATTGAGAAAAAGAAGCTGGCAAGCAATGGGGAAATAAGTCTAGGAGAATCAGATATAGTAAAAGGTAGAAACTAAATTAAATTAAAAATGCATGATGTAACAGCTTGTTCCATTACTTGAGTTGGACCATACTTTTAATTCTGAGAATCTTCTCAAAGAAAGGTGGAAAAACAACCCCTTGCCAGGCTGTCAATGTTACATTTAAGGTATTTAAAGATTTTTTAACAATCACTGGGAAGATGCAATCATGGGATTGTACATGGTAAAATTTTTGAAGAGGTAATGGGATATCAGCTAGAAACTAGAGGACCTTTAAGGTCTCTTACAATGACTGTGATTTTCTTTGGTGGTGGTGATGATGATTGTAAAGTGAATAATTGTAAAAGTATTAATGTATTGAGTACTTATGCCAGCCCTCTGCTATTACTTTGCATATATTAACTCATTTAACCCTAAAGCAGCTCCAGGAAGAAAGTACTCTTATTGTCTTCATTGCAGAGTTGAGGACAGAAAGAGGTTAAGTAACTTGGCCCCCAGCTAGTTTGTGGGCAGATGAGGAGCTTGAGCTAAGGAGGTTGGCTCCACAGCCTTAGCTCCAGGATGCCTGATTGGTGGTCCATGCACCAGCAGCACCCACAGCCCCTGGGAACCTGTTGCAAGTAAAGACTCTCAGGCCTTACCCAAACCTACTAAATCAGAATCGCTGGAGATGGGGCCCCGAGTCTCTTGTAACCAACCTTCCTCATGCTTCTGGTAGACATTTCAGTGTAAGAACAGTGTCTAAGGGATGGCATATTCTAACACTTCTCAACTGCCTCTGCCATATTAAAAATCATCTGTCTTTTCTGAAGAATCACCCTCTGTGAATTTCAAAGGCCATGCCATTTTATTGACCTCTAACTTGTTATAATTAGAACATCACAGAATCTGAAAAGCCTTTTTTTTCCTATTTGTTTTTAACTTTTAAAGTTTTCTATCTGTATATCTCTACTGAGGTTTCTGAGCAACTTCTCCTCAGGAATATTTGGCCCATCCCTGGGTCTTCAAGGAAACAGAGCCAGATGCAAAGTCCTCAGTTCCACTTGCTCATCCTGAGGTCCCACTTGAAACTTTTAAGAACTCTTCCGTGAGACATTGGATTTTCACAAAAACCATAGGAGAAAGGCAGGGCGTGGAGGGTTAAAACCACACTTCATACATGCAATGAGAATTCTGCGCTCCCAGCCCTGAGGTTCTGTAAAGGATCTGGGCAAAAGAGGAGACAGTCCAGGACTGACTCTCACAGATTGAAGCATGAAGTACGATATTTGTACTAGAAGGGTCCCTGTTTATAAAGCCGTGACACATTTTCTTTTTTGTTGTTTTTTTTGAGACGGAGTCTTGCTCTGTTGCCCAGGCTAGACCCCAGTGGCATGATCTCGGCTCACTGCAAGTTCCGCCTCCCGGGTTCACACCATTCTCCTGACTCAGCCTCCTGAGTAGCTGGGACTACAGGAGCCCGCCACCACGCCTGGCTAATTTTTTGTATTTTTAGTAGGGACGGGGTTTTGCCCTGTTAGCCGGGATGGTCTCGATCTCCTGACCTTGTGATCCACCCGCTTTGGACTCCCAAAGTGCTGGGATTACAGGCATGAGCCACTGCACCCGGCCGCCGTGACACATTTTCTAGGATTTGAGTGGCCTCTCACACCAGAGGCTGAATGTCTTGATAAGGTCATAGAGTTGGTGCAGGGTCCACATCTTTTACTTCTGTGTATCTTTCATCCTCCAGGCGTAGTATCTTACCTAAAAGCAGAAGCCTAATCTTGTGTGTTACCTGACAAATTTGTATCCACCACCACACTCAGCATCATCTGATTGCATTTAATGTTGCAATTAATCTGTGAGTTATATTAGACCATGGTTATTCACTGCAATCAAAATATAACTCCAAAAACTTCTGAGGGAAAATATCAGGAGATTGAAAAAGTATTTCAAGTGTCAGTCTCATCTAATAATTGACGGCCATAGGTAGAAATTTGCCAAGCCCACAGTCATTGACTGTGAGACTAGACTGCCACACCTAGTTGAATAGGTTATCTTGTATTTCTAATTGTATAACATATATCAATTACGTGCAACTAATTAATTGTATATAATTATTCATTGTATATAACTCATTGTTTATAATTATACAATTAAAATCAATTGTATTCAATTAATATATACTATACATTAATACATGTATACATTATCATTTAAAAAGCCAAACAATTCACATAAAGCACAAGTTCTAGTCACTCTCCTCAATATTTGTCTCCATTCCAAACCTAGTCTGTGCCCTATATTTTATTGTTATTAATTTGAGTGAATCCTACCAGACATATATAAATATATGTATCCATTTAAATCAATATGCCATAAGTGGCAAAAAAATAAAGATTAGCAATGTCCATCTCCTGCAGATATTAATTCCATACCTTGTACTTGGTAAAACATTTACTTGCACAAATGAAAATACTCAATTACGCTAGAGTAAATTTACATTATATAGGGATATCTTTCAAGAAAGTTTCTCTCCTGTTTTGAATTTCAGCTGTCTTGAATTGTCACTTGCAAAATACTTAGGGAAGTTTCTTTTTTAAATCAGCTTTAATTATTTTTTAATGAAGAGAAGTTGATAGCTTATAAATTCTATTTATCTCTTTAAAATGCTCATTCATATTGTTTTAAAGGAAGCAAAGGGTATAACTGCTGCATAGCTTAAGAAAAACTTTACAGAATGCTTATTGGAAAATACCAGATTATTTAGGCAGTTTAATGTGCTCAGGTATTCAGTTATTACAGGGAGAATGAGGGTTTCTTCCTTAATTATAGGGTTTAATTCTGAGGTATAGTTGCCATGAGTTTGAAAAGAACCATGCTTCAATAGCACGCAGAATTCAGATTCACAAAGTTTTCCTCTCATATCTCTTCAAGTCTTTTACACTGTGCTTCAGAGTTTGCATGCTTTCTTGCCTAAAAGCAAAAGAAAACATTTATGTAGAGAAAGTACAGTCTCTAGACATTGCCAAAAGATTGTCTATTGAAGATAGTATCGCATTCCCACTGTAAGCACATCTTCATGTTTGAACACCAACACAATCTTTCCTTCTTCCTCAAAATAGAAATACACTGTGACCGAATATTTATTCAGCATCTAACAACATCCAACATTTGAATGTATTTTGACTAGGTAATTTTTTTCTCCTTTGTTAATAAAAATAGATTTAATTTTTTAAATGTCATTTTTCTTGCATCTCATCAAATATACTGTCATACACTATAAAAATGATGTTGGGTCATATGTATCACATGTCTGTAATTCAGAAATGCAAACCTTTGGACACTGACTCAACATCTGGAGATATTTTTTCTGGTTCTTATGGCTGGTGTTCTCCTACAGCTCTCTACGAGCAGTCTTGTGAAGCCCACAAGCACCGAGGGAACCCGTCCGGGCTTTACTATATTGATGCAGATGGAAGTGGCCCCCTGGGACCATTTCTTGTGTACTGCAATATGACAGGTATGTTGATAATCGTTAGATGCATCTATCAGAATAGACCAAGGAGAAATTTACCTAGTTGGCAGCATTATTAAAACATGCAGTTTGATAGTGTGTACTTGCTAAGTAGAAGCATTAAATGTGTATTTATTAATTTTGTTGTCAACAAAATTTTCTTGTATTTCTTGTTTGCCTGGGTTGGATTATAGGCAAGATTTAATGCTCTGCCAAGGCATCTCTCTAGCTCCTACACTCCTCATAATACATCTGTTCATGTGCATCATGATAAAATACAAACCTCTGATTCGGTGATTTACATGCTTTCTATATTTAGAAAAAAAAGAGGTCTTTAAAAGTGCTAAGAAATAACATATATAGATAATGTTCTATGTGCATTTTAAATAATTTAGTGATTTTTATGGCATATAATTTTTTCATAACCAAAGAAACTTGATTATTTCTCGTGCTTTAGATACTAGAAATGAACACAGCTTGGGCTGGGCATGGTGGCTCACGCCTGTAATCTCAGCACTTTGGGAGGCCAAGGCGGGCAGATCACGAGATCGAGAAATCGAGACCATCCTGGCCAACATGGTGAAACCCCATCTCTACTAAAAATACAAAAATTAGCTGGGCGTGGTGGCGCCCGCGCCTGTAGTCCCAGCTACTTGGGAGGCTGAGGCAGGAGAATCCCTTGAACCAGGGAGGCGGAGGTTGCAATGAACCAAGATTGCGCCATTGCACTCCAGCCTGGCGACAGAGCAAGACTGCATCTCAAAAAAAAAAAAAAAAAAAAGGAAAAAAGAAATGAACAGATTGAGTATAGAAGATTGCACTAGAATGCCCTTTAAATAGTTACATTTTTATAGAAACTTGTTGTCACCTAGCTCTTCCAACTCTCCGGAAAGTGGAAATCTGGAATAAACTGTTCTCATTTTTTGTGCTGACAAAAGGTCAAAAGTTTCATAAATTTGGACAATAACCAAATGGGTCAGCAAGCATCAAGGAAAAAGAAACAAATAACTGAAATCACATGGGCATTTAAAGTGCCTTAGCAAAGATTGCCAAAAAATAGTAAAACTTTACAGGGGACGTTCAGAAGATTCAGAGCCACCTGCTCAGCAATGTGCTGAAGATAAAGAAACACAGGCATTCTGCCATAAGATACCAATTACCTCCAAAATCCCCTGACGCAAACAATCAAAGCAAAGTGAGAAATCCCGTAAAAATGGTCTTGGTGGATATCAAAAGACTCAAGCAAAGTCACAACCAGGAAGGACCTTGGTTGTCATCATTTTAAGATGAGGAAACCAAGGCTCAGAAAAGTTGGTTAGGGAAGTATCTACTGACAAAATCTAGCTAATGATAGGGGAATCACTAAACTCTGGTCTCTTTTCTCCCCTAGAAAAGGTCACCTTCTCTTTAGATGCCGCATTGCTCTATAGCCAGTAATAAATTCTCTAGTTGTACAAATCAAGCAATAATGATTATAAAATGTGCAATTTCAAACTAGTGTAATAGCTTGAAATGTATATATGGTAATAACCTTGAAAAAGCAGTTGCTTCAGAGATTGGAAGTCGGCACTCTGTCTTAAGAACAAGTAAAAAGCCAGGCAAACTGAAAAATCAACCAATTTTTTTAGATCCAGCAGAGAAGTGAGGTCACAGAACAAACCACTGCCCCCCAAAATTGGAGAGACAGGCAGGCTTATATATAGAATGACAGTTTTCTTCCACAAGCACTAACCTTTGAGGAAACCGTTGTCAAGGTCGGAAAACCTAAACTTAATTGACGAATTGTTGGATGTTCGATGTGGACACATCTGAGAGTTAAAAACTCCAGGAAGACCCAGACAGAGAAGGGTCCCCACACTTCTGTGAGTTTTACACCTAGCTTGACCAGGTTCTCACAGTGAATGTTGGAGAAAAATCTCCTCATGCTTCCAGAAAGGGAAGGTGAAAAGGAACCGTCTTGAAGTACACCAGAGCTTTCTATTCTTAACAAGGTCTTTCCTCAAGAGCAAATATTTCACCTAAGCTACTGGTGTTTTGTTTTGTTTCCAGAGCCTAACCTGCCTGGAGGAAGGAAGTTACCCACCTCTGGCCATCCTGTCCCATGTAAGGGCGGTGATGGGAGAGAGGGCTGAGAAGCTTTTGTGAAAGTCACAGCCCAGAGGCACAGGCTCCCTAAAGGACTCAGACCTAATCACAGGACTACAGAACCTTTCCCCTTCCCACACATGTTACTTATAGTACTGCAGGCTTCTTTACAGCAGTTACAGTTACTTTTACCTGGTACATCACATCTGGTTATCAAGAAAAAATTTCAGCTGGACCTATAATCCTATCACTTTGAGAAGCTGAGGAGGGAAGATAGCCTGAGACCAGTTTGAGACCAGTCTGGGCAACACAGTGAGACCCCCACCTCTCCAAAAAAAAAAAAAAAAAAAAAAAAAAGACAGGCATGGTGGTGTGTATCTGTAGTCCCAGCTACTTGGGAGGCTGAGGTGGGAGGATCGCTTGAGCCTGGGATTTGGAGACTGCAGTGAGCCACGGTCACACCACTGCACTCTAGCCTGGGCAACAGAGAAAGACCTTGTCTCCAAAAAAAGAAAAAGAAAAAATTTCAAGGCAAAAAACACACTTTGAAGAGACAGAGCAAGCATTAAAAACAGACTCAGGGCCGGGCACGGTGGCTCACGCCTGTAATCCCAGCACTGTGGGAGGCCAAGTCGGGCAGATCACGAGGTCAGGAGATCGAGACCATCCTGGCTAACACGGTGAAACCCTGTCTCTACTAAAAATACAAAAAAAATTAGCCAGACATGGTGGCAGGTGCTTGTAGTCCCCGCTACTTGGGAGGCTGAGGCAGAAGAATGGCACAAATCCGGGAGGCGGAGCTTGCAGTGAGCTGAGATCGCGCCATGAACTCCAGCCTGGGTGACAGAGTGAGACTTTGTCTCAAAAAAACCCAAAAAACAAAACAAACAAAAACCAGAGTCAGATATGGCAGGGACATTGGAATTATTAGACCAGGACTTTAAACAACTATAATTAATATGGAAAAAGCTGTAATGGATAAAGTAGATAGCATGCAAGACCAGATGAACAATGTAAGCAGCAAGATGGAAATTCTAAGAAGCAAAAAGGAGTGCTAGAGATCAAAAACAGCGTAACAGAAATGAAGAATGCCTTTGATGGGCTTATTAGTAGACCAGGCACAGCTTTGGAAAGAATCCCTAAGCTTAGAGATACCTCAATAGAAACTTCCAAAACTGAAAAGCAAAGAGAAAAAAAGACTGAACCCCACCCCCTGCAAAAAGAAAACCCAGAACATAATATCTGAGTACAGTGGCACAACTACAAAAGGTGTAACATACGTGTAAAGAGAATTCTAGGAGAAGAAAGAAAGAAAGGAACAGAAGCATATTTGAAGAAATAATGACTGAGAACTCCCACAAATTAGTATCAGACACCAAACCACAAATCCAGGAAGTTTAGAGAACATTAAAGAAGGAGAAATGCCCCCAAAACTCTACCAGGCATATATTTTCAAACTATAGAATTCAAAGATAAAAGTAAACTCTTTTTTTTGAGATGGAGTTTTACTCTCGTTGCCCAGGCTGGAGTGCAGTGGTACAATCTTAGCTCACCACAACTGCGCCTACTGGGTTGAGGTGATTCTCCTGCCTCAGCCTCCTGAGTAGCTGGGATTATGGGCATGTGACACCATGCCTGGCTAATTTTTGTATTTTTAGTAGAGACAGGGTTTCTCCATGTTGGTCAAGCTGGTCTTGAACTCCCGAACTCAGGTGATCCACCCACCTCAGCCTCCCAAAGTGCTGGGATTACAGGCATGAGCCAGCGTGCCCGGGCCAGGTAAAAGTAAATTCTTAAAAATAGTCAGAGGAAGAAAGCACCTTACCTACATAGGAGATAAGTATTATAGTGACTTCTCTTCAGAAATCATGCCAGCAAGAATGGAGTGAGATATTTAAAGTGTGAAAGAGAGAAACAAAACAAAACAAAACCTTCTTCTTGAGAAGTGAAGAAATAAAGATTTTCTCAGACAAACGAAAGGGTCAGTTCTCTAAAAGAGATAACCTTAATACGTATGCTCCTGACAACAGAACACAGTGGATCTTATTTTCTTTTTTCTTCTGGGACATATAGGAATGGGTACACCAGATGCTGGGGATTTCATATGCTATATTGAGTAAATTTTAAGTGCAGACAATCCCCGTTTACAATGGTTCTACTTACAATATTGCGATTTCACTATGTGAAACCATATGCATCCCTATTTCAAGTACCCATACAACTATTATTTTATTATTATTATTATTTTGAGACAGAGGCTTGCTCTGTCACCCAGGATGGAGTACAGTGGCACGATCTCGGCTCACTGCAACCTCCACCTCCCGGGTTCAAGCGATTCTTCTGCCTCGGCCTCCCTGGTAGCTGGGACTACAGGCACGTGCCACCACGCCTGGCTAATTTTTTGTATTTTTAGTAGAGATAGGGTTTTACCATGTTAGCCAGGATGGTCTCGATCTCCTGACCTCGTAATCTGCCTGCCTCAGCCTCCCAAAGTGCTGGGATTACAGGCGTGAGCCACCACGCCTGGCCACAACAATTATTATTATTTTGTTTTACTCTCAGTACAGTAGTTAATAAATGACATGAGATATTCAACACTTTTATTATAAAATAGGCATTGTGTTAGATGATTTTGCCCAACTGTAGGCTGATTTAAGTGTTCTGAGCACATTTAAGTTAGGCCAGGTTGAGCTAGGTTCAGTAGGTCACATGTATTAAAATGCATTTTTAATTTATAATAAGTTCATCCGGATGCAACTTCATCATAAATTGAGGAACATCTGTACTGTTAATTCCAATCAAAATCATTAAATTAAATTAGCTTAATTTTCAAAGTTGGATATTTATTTGAGCAACAGGAGTGGAACAGAGATGAGTGTGTTACAGTTACCCTCCTTCTGGGCCAATGAGACAGCCTCCAGTGTGTTCTGACTCAACCACACCTCTGAACCCCTTTCCACATTTAGCCACTGTTATAATTAATCTACTCAGGTCCAATTCACTTGAGCCCAGGAGGTCGAGGCTGCAGTAAACTATGAATGTGCCACTGCACTCCAAGCTGGGCAACAGAGGGAGACCCTATCTCTAATAAAAAAGAAAAAGAAAAATATAAGGGTTATATTAGATGCTCTTTAAGATCCTTTCCAGTTCCAATATGGTTATAATCAATTGAAATAAATTGTGAGCAATTAGGGAAACCACAGTGGTCTATGTCCTTCTTTGGGTCTTTTACTACTGATACTATAAGAAGAAGTGAGTCAACTGGAATTTTATAAACACAAATGCATATCCTATAACGTCCCTGGTTACTATTCTACTCTTCAGAAAAAGTTTTACAGAGGTATTCTCAACAGTTCCCTTCTCAGTACTGAGGGCATTTCTATGATTACATCTTGACCGTGGGTGACTGCAAATCTATCATACTGCCCATCAGCCTATGTGAACTACTCCGGACCATCATTTCTCTCCCATTGTACAACAGATCATGAACACATGGCCACAAATGGCATGTGGTTGACCATCTTCAATGCCCAACTTAGTGGTCCATAGGTTTTTCTATATTTGATTCAGTTGATAGGAAAACTCTGAAGGTGAGAGTAGGTGATGTGCACAGAGTAACACCAGGTTGTAAAAATTCTAACGTGAGGCCAGGCGTGGTGGTTCACACCTGTAATCCCAGCACTTTGGGAGGCCAAGGCGGGTGGATCACCTGAGGTTGGGAGTTCAAGACCAGCCTGGCCAACATGGTGAAACCCCGTCTCTACTAAAAAAATACAAAAATTAGCCAGGTGTGGTGGTGTGTGCCTGTAGTCCCAGCTACTTGGGAGGCTGAGACAGGAGAACTGCTTGAACCCAGGAGGCAGAGGCTGCAGTGAGCTGAGATAGCACCACTGCACTCCAGCCTGGGTGACAGAGCGAGACTCTATCTCAAAAATAAATAAATTAATTAAATTAAAAATCTAAAATATAAAAATAGAGCGATATTAAAGGAAGAACCCATGGAGCTGAAATTACCATAGGCACACTTAGAGCCTCCTTTGGTGAGTACAGTGAGTGGTGATAATTTAATTTAAAATTGCATTCGTTATTTAAATTTGCAGATTTTTTTCTGTACTTGTGGCTCATTTGTGGATATCACACCTTTGCTCTCCATGGGTTCTGTGACTAAAGAGATATTTCAGTAGCATGGCTGGTTTTCTTTTCCTTCTTTCCTCTAATCTCTGTTGTTAGGCGTGCGTAAGTAACAGTAAGGCTGTGAAATTTCTCTTACACACAGTTAGCAGCCAAGCCATTAAAAATCCTGAGATGTGAAGGGCTGGGAGGGTGATTTCTCAAGGTAAAATGTATCACATTGTTTTGTTTCGTAGTTCTTAAAAAATCCCCATACGAATGTTTCTTCGTTTGGAAAATTTTTATGTAAAATGTCCATTATTCTAAATACATCTTATTAGAGGTTAAAAAGGACCAGACAGCACCAACATAGTAGGATTAAAGTGACTTCAAGTCTGGGGGGAGGTCCATTGTTGGGAACACTGAAGAACTCAAGATGCACTTCTTCCCTTGTGAGATTGTGGAGTCATTTTGTTTTTATTTCATCAAAACAATATAAGTAATCAAGTGGCAGAGATACATCAGAAATGATGTCAGCGGGCAGTCAGATGCCCAGGGTCACCACCTGGAAAGTGCTGTTAGAAGCTCAAGGCCTCCGATTCCTCTGGGCTTGGTCACTGATGGAGAAGCTGACATAATTAAACCACTTTATTTTAATAGCGCTGCTTCCTATTATACCCGTGAGTATGTGCGTCACCTCGTCCCAATATATATCTTTTATAAATTTATTCGATAATGAAAGAAATAGAGGCACATACAGATGAGGAAAATGCAGATGAGTTTAAAAAGATAAAGGTCCAGGCAGTAACAGTTCGGCCCCATGCTTGTGTTGATATAAAAAAATGGTTTTAACAACTCAAAAGTCATTGCTTACATGATACATTTTTAGGCATGACGTCACAAAAGTTTGGTCATCAGTTCTCCCAATATGCTTTCTCTTAGAGGCTGAGTTCTGGCTCAGTACATTCTTATACAGGTCCAACTCCTCAAATCGGGGCAAACATGCAGTCATGTAGATTTCAATTAAACGTTAATTCACATGAAAGACGCGTCTGCTTTGCCTCTTGCTGCTGGCCTCTGCCGCCCAGTGATGCCTCTCCTCTGCCCGTTTCTGCTCAGCAGACGCCGCGTGGACTGTGGTGCGGCACGGTGGCCCCGACGCGGTGACCGTCCGAGGTGCCCCCAGCGGGCACCCGCGCTCGGCTGCGTCCTTCGCATACGCAGCGGGCGCGGGGCAGCTGCGGGCCGCGGTGAGCCTGGCGGAGCGCTGCGAGCAGCGGCTGGCTCTGCGCTGCGGGACGGGGCGGCGCCCGGACTCACGAGGTAAGCGCCGCCGCTGGAGGCTACAGGGGCTCACCGGGCCGGGGCGCGGCCCTTGGGCTGCGAGATGCCTTTCAGGGAGAAAAGGCCAGGGTCCCTCCCGTGGCTCTTAGTTCAAAGGCCTGACCGCTCTCTCCTCTTCCCGCTCTTGATTGGACCAAAGAGCATTCAAGAGCGCCTTCCAGACCGTTGAGAGACGTTCAGCGCGTTCATATGCAGGACTAGTGACTTGTCCTTTCTTAATCAAGGGAAGTTTTGCTAATAGCTTATGCCTTAGCTTTCCGTTCACACTGAGGAGATAATGGCTGTAGGGCAGGCTGGGTCTAACAGAGTTCTTCATGAAGACCAGTGGGAACCGGTAACCTCCTTACTCTTCTCAAAGTCTTCCTCTAAATCTACCTGGAACGTTTGTTTCCTCCCTTTAGATTAACTGACTATGCCCTTCCTCAGCCCCGCCACTTTGACTGTGGTCTGGGATGAAATAATGACTAGGGTTATTAAAACCTTTTGTCAGTGGGTGTCTCATTTTTTTGAAATTATATCTTGAGAAATGTGTACCTTAATCTTCATATATGGAAGTAATGTTTTGGAAACTCTGCCTGCATCAAAACCGTCTTCTCCTAAGTCAAAGACCAACTTCTCCCTCCTTTCCGGAATCCCCACAGTCCCCTGCAAGACTCACCGCTGCTCCCCAACAGTTTCCATATAGTTTCTTGAAATCACTTTATTGCTAATTATAGTTAAATACTGAAATTTGCCTTTCATTTTTTTAAATTTAGCAATCCCAAATAGTATATAGGCGGGAGGATCACTGGAGCCCAGGAAGTCCAGGCTGCAGTGAGCTGTGATTGCTTCACTGCCTCCAGCTTGGGCAGCAGAGCAACACCCTGTCTTAAAAAAACAAAAACAGTATATGTTGGTAGCATAATAAAGCCACTCAAATTTCACTCTTAAATTTTCAATACAAAATCTTTAAGTTGGAAAGTGGTGTATGACTGTCATCTGAAGGTGGTTTGCGCTGATCCACTAACCCATACCTGCATTGCCTTCCCTAATCCGTTTGGCCAATCAGCCCCTGGAATATGCCAGACCGTTTCCTCTGCCTGGATTGGCCTCTCTGTCACCCAGGCTGGAGTGCAGTGGCACAATCTTTGCTCACTGCAACCCCCTCCCCTCCCGGATTCAAGCGATTCTCCTGTCTCAGCCTCCCGAATAGCTGAGAATATGGGCGGGTGCCGCCACGCCCGGCTAATTTTTGTATTTTTAGTAGAGACGGGGTTTCACCGTGTTGGTCAGGCTGTTCTTGAACTCCTGACCTCAGGTGATCCGCCCGCCTCAGCCTCCCAAAGTGTTGGGATTACAGGCGTGAGCCACCGCGCCCGGCCCTCACACTCTTAAATCTTACCCACTGTGCTAGACCGGTGCAGTCCGCCTCTGGGTCCCTTCCCAGGGTGATCCCTCTCTCCTCTGGATGCCTGCCAGCCAATTTGGTCTAGTAGAAAGAGCAAAGGTCTGGTTGCATTCAAAGTTTGAAGTTCAAATGCTAAGTCTGTCACTTAGCTGTGGAAATTTAGGCCATTCTTTTTTCTCAGACTCTGTTTCCTCTTTGATGAAATGGACCCTGTAGTACTGATCTCATGGGGTTTCTTTTATAAATGAGATAGCTTACATAAGTTCAGTAAGTAAGAAACTCTCCTTCCCAGTTCTCCAGTTTTTTAAAGTTGACATTACAAAACTTAATTATTTGTTAGTTCATTGCTGTTGAATGAAGTGTAGCCTCGGCTTTGGAATTGTTTAAAAAAAAAATCCCCAGGTGATCTTTTGGAAACTACTGGGCTAGGGGCTAAAATAACACAAGAAATGGAATATTCTACTCCCATCAGTGATAATTTCCCCTCTTTTGAAACGATAATTTAAAAAAAAATTGGAGATAATTGTAGATTTACATACACTTGTGAGAAGTAACAGAGAGAACCCGAGTAGCTATTAAGCAGCTCCCCCCACCCCAAGGTGACATCTTGTAGAAGTATAGTGCAGTATCACAGCCGGAATCTTGACATCCATACAGTCAAGATACACAGTATTTCCATCAGCACAAGAATTCCTCCTATTGGCTGGGCGCGGCTGCTCATGCCTGTAATCCCAACACTTCGGGAGGCCGAGGTGGGCGGATCACGAGGTCAGGAAATCAGACCATCCTGGCTAACATGATGAAACCCCGTCTCTACTAAAAATACAAAAAAGCCGGGCATGGTGGCGGGTGCCTGTAGTCCCAGCTACTTGGGAGGCTGAGGCAGGAGAATGGCGTGAACCCGGGAGGTGGAGCTTGCAGTGAGCCGAGATGGCACCACTGCACTCCAGCCTGGGCGACAGAGCAAGACTCCGTTCCGTCTCAAAAAAAAAAAAGAATTCCTCCTATTGCTCGTTAATAACCACTAATATGTTCTCCATTTCTATGGGTTTTTTTAAATTTCAAGAATGTTATGTAAATGAAATTATATAGTATGTACTCTTTGTGATTTATTTTCACTCTGTGTAATCCTCTCTAGATTCATTTGCATAGTTGTGTATATCAGTAATTTGTTCCTTTTCATTGCTGATTAGTAATCGGTGGATGGATATACCAGAGTTTATTCACTCATTGAAGGGCATCTGGGTTGTTTGTTTACAGTTTGGGGCAATTATGAATAAAGCTTTTATGAACATTGTGTACAGGTTTTGTGTGAACATCAGTTTTCATTTCTCTGGAATTAATGCCCCAAAGTGCAATTGGTTGGTCATGTGGTAGTTGCATATTTAGTTTTATAAAAAGCTGCCAAATTGTTTTCTAGAAGGGTTGTACCATTCCCACCAACAGTGTATGAGGATTTCATTTCCTCCACATGCTCATCAGCATTTGGTGTTGCGACCATTTTTTATTTTAGCTATTCTGATAAGTGTGTAGTAATATCTTTATTGTGGTTTTAATTTGTGTCTCCCTGATGTCTAATAATATTGAGCATGTTTTATATGCTTATTTGCCATCTGTGTATCATTTTCAGTGAGATAGATGTCTGTGAATGTGTTTTTGTTGTTGTTCATTTTCTAATTGGATTGTTTGGATTTGTTTTGTTACTGTTGAATTTTCAGTTCTTTATATATTCTAGATACTAGCCCTTTGTTGGATATGTGATTTGCGAATATTTTTTCCCACTCTGTTGCTTGCCTATTCATCGACTCTTAACTGGAATTTTTTAGAGCAAAAGTTTTAATTTTGATGAGATTCAGTTTATCATATTTTCCTTTTATGGATTGTACACATCGTGTCAATTCTAAAAATTCTTTACCTAACCCTAAATTCCAATTCCAAAGATTTTTGAATTTTTTTCCTAAAAGTTTTATAGTTTTACCTTTTACTTTTAATTTCATGCCCTATTTTGGGACACATTTTATATAAGATGTGAGAGTTGATTCTCTCTCACTTTCTCTGACTATGAATGTTCAGTTGCTCCAGAACCATTTGTTGAAAAGGCTATCCTTCCTGCATTGAATTGCATTTTAAATAGTGTTAAAAATTGGTTGAACTTACTTGTGTGGTGGGTCTGTTTCTGCATTCTTTATCTGTTTCATTAATTTGTATGCCTCCACCAATATCACACTGTCTTGAACATGTAGCTGTATAGCAGGGTTGAGTTATTCCTTCTGCTTTATTCTTCTTTTTCAAGATCGTTTAAGTAAGTCTGTAGCTTGCCTCATTCTGTATAAATTTTGTAATAAATTTGTTTATGTCTACAAACATCTTGCTAGAATTTTTATGGGAATGACATTAAACATAATAGCTCAATAAAGAGAAAATTGGTGTTTTACTGTTTTGAGTCTTCCAATCCATGAACATGAGATATCTTTCCATTTATTTGGATCTTTGATTTCTTGCCTCAGCATTTTGTAATTTTTAGCATCCAGAGATTATATGTTTTATAAGTATGCTTAGGCATTTAGTTAGTTTCTTCATTGATGTAAGTGCTGTTGTGCTTTAAATTTTTGTTTACATATGTTCCTTGTTAGAATATGAGATATGATTGTTTCATACTAATCTTATAAGCTCTTTTTTGAACTTAATTTTTTTTTAGATTCCTTGGGATTTTCTATATGGAAAATCATGCCATCTGCAAGTAGAGTCAGCTTTATTTCTTCCTCGTCAATCTGTAGGGAGTTAATTTATTTTTCTTGCTTTATTGCAGTAGCTAGACTTTCAATACTGGGTTGAACTAGAGTGGTGCGGGCAGACATCCTTGCCTTGTTTCCTGTCTTAGGGGAAAAGCATTCATTCTTGTTTCCTATGTTATGTTGAGGTAGTTCCCTTTTATTCCTGGTTGGCTGACAGTTTTTATTTTGAAAGGACATTGGATTTTTGTCAAATGTCTTTTCTGTGTCAATTGGTATTAAAATATTATATTTCTTCTTTTGTCTGTTGATATGTTGAATCAGCTTTGCATAACTAGAGCAACTCCCATTTGGCCATAATGTATAATTTAAAAAATACATTTCTAATGTGTTTGGTTTATTAATATTTTATTGAATATTTTTGCATTCAAATTCATAAGAGATATTGGTATGTAGTTTTCTTTTTTCATATTGTCTTTATCTGGTTTCAGTATCAGGACAATACTGCCTACATAAAATGAATTTGGTAGCATTCTCTAGTCTCCTGTTTTCTGGAAGACATTATGTAAAATTGACTTTAATTTTTCTTTAAACATCTGGTAGAATTCTCCAGTAAGGCCCGGCAGGGTGGCTTACGCCTGTGATCCCAGCACTTTGGGAGGCTGAGGCAGATGGATCACTTGAGGTCAGGAGTTCGAGACCTGCCTGGTCAACATGGTGAAACCCCGTCTCCACTAAAAATGCAAAAATTAGTTGGGCATGGTGGCGCACGCCTATAATCCCAGCTACTCAGGAGGCTGAGGCAGGAGAATCGCTTGAACTTGGGAGGCAGAGGTTGCAGTGAGCCAAGATCACACCACTGCACTCCAGCCTGGGCAACAGAACGAGATTTCATCTCAAAAAACTAAAACAAAAACAAAACAAAACAAAAAAGAATTCTCCAGTAAAACCATCTGGGCCAAGATATTTTTTTTTTCAGTAATTTTAAATTATGAATTCAATTTTCATAATAGTTACAATTACTTAAATTACCTATTTCATGTTAGGTGAATTGTGGTAGTTTGTACTTTTTGAGAAATTTGTCCATTAATCTGAATTGTCAAGTTGATTTGTGTAGAATTATTTATAGTATTTTCTTATTATTCGTTTGATGTCTCCAGCATCTGTTGTGATATCCACTTAAATTTCTCATATTTGTAGTTTGTCTCATCTTTTTTTGTCTCTGTCAGTCTTGATAGAAGTTTTTCAATCTTACTGTTTTTTAGAACTAGATTTTCGTTTCATGATTTTCTCTATTATTTTTGTTTCAAATTTTATTGAAATCTGCTCTTCTCTTTGTTATCTCCTTCCTTCAGCTTGTATGAGTTAATTTTTTTTTCTAGTTTCTAGAGGTAAGAACTTACATTATTGGCTTTAGGGCTTTCTTCTTTCCTAATGTAGGCATTTAGTGCTGCGTTTTCCCTATCAACACAGTTTTACCTACATTTCACATATTTTGATATGTTGCATTCTCATTTTCATTTAGTTTTTCATGTAGTTTCATTTTCATTTAAGTATTTTAATAAATTTCTTTGAAGCATATTCTTTGACCTATAGCTTATTTAGAAGTGTATTTTTAAAAATTTCTAAGTGTTTAGAGATTTTCTTTTTGTCTTTCTGGTATTGATTTCCAGTTTGATTCCATTATGCATAGAGAATATACTTTGTGTGATTTTAGTTCTTTTAAATATGTTGAGGTTTGTTTTGCTCCCCGGGATATGGTCTGTCTTGTAAATGTTTCATGGGCATTTGAAAAAAAAATGTATATTCTGCTATTCTTAAGTGGAGTATTCTGTATGTATTTCAATGAGATCCTGTTGGTTGAATATGTTGTTCAGATCTTCTATATCCTTGCTGACTTCTTGTCCAGTAGTTCTATCAGTTGCTAAGAGAGACATTTTGAAATCTGTACTATAATTGTGGATCTGTTTATTTTTCCATTCTGCTCCATCAGTTTTCTTATATTAATAGGCTTTATATTTTTTAGCAATTTTAAGTTTACGTAAAAATTGAGCAGAATGTACTGAAAGCATATGATTTTTATTCTTTAGCTTGTTGATCTGATGGATTATATTAATTAACTTTCAAAGGTTAAAGGCATATCTAGAGTAAATCCCACTTGGTTGTGGTGTTTATTTTTAAACATTGTTGGGTTCAATTTGCTAATATTTTTTAAGGATTGCTTCATCCCTGTTCAAGAGAGATATTTGTTTGCAGTTTACTTTTTTGTAAGGTTTTGCTGGTTTGGGTATTAGGGTAATGCTGGCCCATGGAATGAGTTAAGAAATAGTCACTTTGCTTCTATTTTCTGCAACAGATTGTGGAAAATTGGTATCATTTATTTCTCCAATGTTGATAGAATTCACCAGTGAATCATCTGGGCTTGGTACCTTCTGTTTGGGAAGGTTATTAATTACTGGCTTAGTTAAAAAAATTTGTTTCTTTTGAGACTTTCTCTTTCACCATGTTTTATTATTTAGAAATGTGTTTTTAAACTTTTTGGTATTTGAGGATATTTCAGTTCTCTTTCTGGTATTATTAGTTTAATTCCATTCTGATTCAAGAACATGCCTTTTGTGATTTCTGTTCTTTGAAATTTGGTAAAGTGTTCTGTGGCCTAGAATGTGGTTTAACTTAATGAATTGTGCATTTGTATTTGAGAAGAATGTGTATTCTGCAGTGTCTAGATAAAATATTCTATAACGCTAATTGAATTCTATTCAGTTAGATCCAGTTGATTGATGGTGCTGTTCAGTTCAAATCTATCCTTAATGATTTTCTTCCTGCTGAGTCTGTCACTTACTCATAGAGGGGTGTTGAATTCTCCAGTGGTAGTAATGGATGTGTCTCTCTGTCCTTGCAGTTCTATCAGTTTCCCCCTAATATATTTTGACTCTTCTGTTGCTAGGTATATACACATTAAGCATTATTATATCTTCCTGTTATATTGACCCCTTTATTATTGTGTAATGCCCTTTTTCATCTCTGATAATTTTCCTTGCTCTGCAGTTGGCTTTGTCTAAAATTAATTTAGATACTCCGGCTTTCTTTTTGGTTGGTGTTAGCATGGTATATCTTTCTCTAGCTCTTCAAATCTACCTGCTATTTTATATTTAAAGAGGATTTCAGTAGACAACATGTAGGTGGATCATGGGTTTTGTTGTTGTTCACTCTGACAGTCTCAGTCTTTTATTTTATTATTATCATACTTTAACTTCTACGGTACATGTGCACAATGTGCAGGTTTGTTACATATGTATCCATGTGCCATGTTGGTGTGCTGCACCCATTAACTCATCACTTACATTAGGTATATCTCCTAATGCTATTCCTCCCCTCTCCCCCCACCCCATGACAGGCCCCGGTGTGTGATGTTCCCCTTCCTGTGTCCAAGTGTTCTCATTGTTCCATTCCCACCTATGAGTGAGAACATGTGGTGTTTGGTTTTTTGTCCTTGAGATAGTTTGCTCAGAATGATGGTTTTCAGCTTCATCCATGGCCCTACAAAGGACATGAACTCATCCTTTTTCATGGCTGCATAGTATTCCATGGTGTATATGCCACATTTTCTTAATCCAGTCTGTCATTGATGGACATTTGGGTTGGTTCCAAGTCTTTACTATTGTGAATACTGCCTCAATAAACATACATGTGCATGTGTCTTTATAGCAGCATGATTTATAATCCTTTGGGTATATACCCCGTAATGGGATGGCTGGGTCAAATGGTATTTCTAGTTCTAGATCCATGAGGAATCGCAACACTGTCTTCCACAATGGTTGAACTAGTTTACAGTCCCACCAACAGTGTAAAAGTGTTCCTATTTCTCCACATCCTCTCCAGCACCTGTTGTTTCCTGACTTTTTAATGATCACCATTCTAACTGGTGTGAGATGGTATCTCATTGTAGTTTTGATTTGCATTTCTCTGATGGCCAGTGATGATGAGCATTTTTTCATGTGTCTGTTGGCTGCATCAGTGTCGTCTTTTGAGAAGTGGCTGTTCATATACTTCACCCACTTTTTGATGAGGTTGATTTTTTTCTTGTAAATTTGTTTGAGTTCATTGTAGATTCTGGATATTAGCCCTTTGTCAGATGGGTAGATTGCAAAAATTTTCTCCCATTCTATAGGTTGCCTGTTCACTCTGATGGTAGTTTCTTTTGCTGTGCAGAAGCTCTTTAGTTTAATTAGATCCGATTTGTCACTTTTGGCTTTTGTTGCCATTGCTTTCTGAATTGGTATATTTAGACTGTTTATGTTTAAAGTGATTATTGATACTTGGATTAATATTTGCCATATTGTAACTCTTTTTTATTTGTTTCCCATGTTTCTTCTTTTTTTCCTGAATTCCTTTCTCATTTTTTGTTTTAATTGAGCATTTTATATGATTCCATATCCTCACTTCTATAATATTAATTACATTTCTTTGTAATTGTTTTAGTGGTAACCTTTGAGTATGAAATATACATTATAACAATCTACTTTCAAATAACACTATTCCACTTCATTAATGGTGCTGGTACTTTATAACACAGCATTTCCAATCCTTCTGTCTTATTTTGTATTACATTATTATCATTCATTTTACTTATTCATAGCCATAATCACCCAATACATTGTTAGTATTATTTAGAACTGTTAGCTATTACATCAATTAAGAAGAAGACACTAGATTTTATTTTAAATTTTTTCTTCTCTAATGCTCCTACCTTTCTTTATGTATTTCTATGTTTTTGACCTATATTGTTTTTCTTTTCTCTGAGGAACTTCTATTAACATGGCTTGCAAGGTAGGTCTACTGGAGAAAGATTTCCTCAATTCTGTTTATCTAAGTCTTTATTTCTACTTTACTATTTAGGATAATTTTACTGGATATAGAATTCTATATTAGTGTGTGTTTTCTCTCAACAGTTTAAATATTTCACTTCACTTTCTTCTTGCTTGCATGGTTTCTTAAGAGATATCTGGCATAATTCTCATTCTTGCTCCTGTGTAGGTAAGGTGTTTTATTTTACTCTGGTTTATTTCGAGATTTTATTTTTAAAAGATTTTATTTTAATTTTAAGAAAGTCTTCGATTTTTTGCATTTTGAATATGAGATGCCTAGGTGTGGATTTTTTTGTATTTAACCTGCTTGGTGTTTGCTGAGATTCCTGAACCTATGGTTTCATGTCTGTCATTAATTTTGAAACATTCTCAACTGTCATTATTTTAAATATTTCTTCTGGTTCTCAGTCTCTTCCTTCTACTTCTGGTATTCCCATTATGGGTTACATAGGTTACACTGTTTGAAATTGTCCAACAGGGCCGGGCACGGTGGCTTACGCCTGTAATCCCAGCACTTTGGGAGGCCGAGGAGGGCGGATCACGAGGTCAGGAGATCCAGACCATCCTGGCTAACACGGGGAAACCCCGTCTCTACTAAAAATACAAAAAATTAGCCGGGTGTGGTGGCGGGCGCCTGTAGTCCCAGCTGCTCAGGAGGCTGAGGCAGGAGAATGGCATGAACCCAGGAGGTGGAGCTTGCAGTGAGCCGAGATTGCGCCACTGCACTCCAGCCTGGGCGTCAGAGAGAGACTCCATCTCAAATTATTGTCCAACTGTTTGGATATTATGTTTCATTTTTCATTCTTTTTCTCTTTGTGTTTAATGGAAAATTTTCATTGGCATATCTTCAAACTCACTGATTCTTTCCTCACCACTTCCCAGTCTTCCCAGACTTTGATGAGCCCATCAAAGACACTCTACAATTTTTACTTTTAATCTCTGTATTTCCTTCTGATTCTTTGAGATTTCATATCTTTGTTTATAGTACCTATCTCTTCTTGCATGTTGCCCACTTTTTCAAAATAGAGCCCTTAGCATATTGATTATTATTTCAAATTCCTTATGTGATATTTCCAAATCTGTCATATCTGCATGTTTGCTTGATTTGTCTCATCAGACTGTATTGTTTGGCTTTAGCATACCTTGCAATTTTCTGTTGAAAGCCAGACATGTTGTATTGGTAAAGGAACTGAGGTAAGGAAGCCTTTAATGTAAGGTTTTATGTTTATCTGGTTAGTAGTTAGGCTGAATTTGCTCTTTGCATAACTGTGGTGTCAGAGGCCACAGTTTCCTCTAAGGTTCTTTTATTTTTCTTTCTTCCGTTTTGAGTTTCCCCAGAGACTCTGTCTTAAATAGGGTCTAAAATTGACGGCTCTTTCATTTTTAATCTCCTGTTACTATACAGGTAACTTACTGATGTGATGGTAAGGTGCGGGGAGAGGAGAAGCATCCTATACCCTTTTTTTTGATGTTTTTATTTTATTTTAATTTTTTTGAAAGAGTCTCGCTCTGTAGCCCAGGCTGGAGTGCAGTGGCGCCATCTCGGCTCACTGCAAGCTCCGCCTCCCGGGTGCACGCCATTCTCCCGCCTCAGCCTCCTGAGTAGCTACAGGCACCCGCCACCACGCCCGGCTAATTTTTTTGTATTTTTAGTAGAGACGGGGTTTCACCATGTTTAGCCAGGATGGTCTGGATCTCCTGACCTCGTGATCCGCCCGCCTCAGCCTCCCAAAATGCTGGGATTACAGGCTTGAGCCACCTCGCCCGGCCCAATTTTTTATATTTTTAGTAGAGATGGGGTTTCACGGTGTTAGCCAGGATGGTCTCGATCTCCTGACCTCATGAGCTGCCCACCTCGGCCTCCCTAAGTGCTAGGATTACAGGCGTGAGCCACCGCGCCCGGCCAGAAGCATCCTGTAGTTTTAGGATTAGGTCAGTCCTTTAGAGAACCTGTCTTCCTGGACTGTGACCTTCAGAGTGCTTCTCAGCTTCCTTCCCCTTCCCTTGGGTAAGAAAAGAAGGGTAGAGGGGGCTGGTGCTGGGTATTTCCATTCCCCTAGGTGGTTTAGGCTCTAGTAAACTAGCTTTTTGGGGGGTTAGAATGTTGTTAAGGAGAACATAATGTTCTGCCCTTATTTCAAAAGTGTTTTCTCCTTCCCTCCCCCTGCTGGAGACATAAGAGCATTTTTCTCCTATCTTTATTCTGAGAACTTGATGGGGCTCTTCCTGGAGATAAAACTCTTGAAGGTGTGTTGACCCTCTAAGGCGTATCCCCCACTCTAGGAGTTTTTAATCTCTGTAGTTTGTCCTTGCTCAGTATCCACCAGTCAATTACATTGTAAGTGCTTTTACCAGACTCCACCATCTGCTTTGGCTCCATTAGCTGTGATGCTGTTTTCTCTTGTCTCTGCAGCTTTAGGAGTAATGTTTGCCCTATGACTTTAACTGTGTAAGAAGAACTGTTTATTTTTAGTTAGTTCAGCTTTTTTCTTGTTGTGAGAATGGGAGTGATGACTTCCAGACTCTTAACGTCGTATCAGATTGGAAACCAGAAGTCTCAATTTTTGCCTCATTTTTTTAAGGGTGTATTGTTTCTTGCATATGCATTTATGTCTTCCTGGTGATTTTTTTAAAAATCATTATGTCATGTCCCTGTTCTAGTATTTTTGTTCTGAAGTCTATTTTATGAGATAGCCATTCTGCTTTGTTTCAAATTTAATTTTGCAGAGTGTATTTTTTCCATCCTTTTACTTTTAACCTGCCTATGTTTATTTTGAAGTGAGTTTCTTATAAATTTCTAGTTGTGTTATTTTTTTTCAGTTGATTCTGCCAACGTCTTAACTTGTTATATTTTAACCATTTACATTTAAGGTAATTTTTATAATTTTCTTACTCGTTGCTTGGTATTATAGTGTACATATGTGACTTTCCACAGTCAACTTAAATATCTTCACTCATAATGAAATATGGAATCCTTATGTCTATTTGGGTCCTTTATCTTCCCCACTTCTAAATATCATTGTCTTGAGTATCATATGGTATTACGATTTTTGTGTCAATTATCATATGTCATTTCAAAAAATAATGATAAGGATAGTCTATTATATTTATCCATATTTCTTCTCTTTTCATTTTTTTCCTGATGTTCCAAGAATCCTTCGTTATAATTTCCTTTCTTTTTGAAAAACCTCCTTTAGCCATTCTTTAGGGAATGTCTGCTAGCGACAGATTATTTTAGTTTTCTTTTGTGTTAAAAAGGTTTTTTATTGTTGTTTTGGAGATGGAGTCTCGCTCTGTTGCCCAGGCTGGAGTGCAGTGGCACAATCTCGGCTCACTGCAAGCTCTGCCTCCCGGGTTCACGCCATTCTCCTGCCTCAGCCTCCTGAGTAGCTGGGACTACAGGCTCCCGCCACTACGCTCGTCTATTTTTTGTATTTTTAGTAGAGACGGGGTTTCACCGTGTTAGCCAGGATGGTCTCGATCTCCTAACCTCGTGATCCACCCACCTCGGCCTCCCAAAGTGCTGGGATTACAGGCATGAGCCACTGCGCCCGGCCTAAAAAGGTTTTATTTCCATTTTATTCTTGAAGGATAGTTTCTCTGGATATATAATTTATAGTTGACAATTCTTTCCTGTGAGCCCTGAAAAAAAAAAATGCCATTCCTTCTGGTTCTGTAATTTCAGATGAGTAGTCTACTGTCATTCAAATTAGGGTTCTTTTACAGGCAGGTAATGTGTTATTCTCTCAGGCTGCTTTCAAGATTTCTGTTTTGTTTTGTTTCCAAAAAGTTCAATTATGATAGATCTTGGTGTCGATATTTTTGGGTTTATCCTTTTTTGGACTTACTTAACTTCCTACATCTGTGGGTTTATATCTTTCACCACATGTGGGATGTTTACAGCCAGTATTTTTTCAGTACTCTTTCAGCACACTTTCTTCTCTCTTTTTGAGATTCTGATGATATTGTCTGATAGGACCCTATGGCTCAGTTCTTTTTATATTCAGTCTGTTTTCTCTTTTTTGGTCAGGTTAGATAAAGCCTATTGATGGGTCCTCAAATTCAGTGATTCTATCCTCTGTCTTTTCACTCTATTCTTGAGCCCATTCAGAGTTTTTTTTAAAAAATTATGTTATTGTATCTTCCAGTCCTGGGGTCCTAACCTTCCTCTTTCTACCTTTCGGAATTCTCTTCGGTTGTCTTCTGTATTATTTCCAGAATCTATCATTATACTTGGTGGAAATAGCAGGGATAGACAAGTCTACAAGATCTTTTATCAGTCTAGAAGTTCACCCACTTACATCTTTTTGTTACTGCTTCTAAAAAAATACATTTTTACTACTTTATGGGGAATATGGGAGATTTAGATATAAATTTACACTTGTACATTAGGATATAATGAGTGTTTTGCTCTTTAATCTGCGACAGTTTAATGGTGAAGTCGGTAACTTTTAAAGTGGCATTCCGAGAAGAGTATATTAATTTTTAAAAATGTCTTTTACGTTGTAGTGACAAGCTTTTAGCACATTTTTAAAGGATTCCTGGTACTAATTCCTCTTTAAATTTTCCCAGATTGCCTTTTTTTTTTTTTTTTTTTTTTGGCAGACGGGCAGGTGATGGATAGCAGTGGTGGTAATGAATGCAGAGATCTTATCTATGAATGAGTTATAATTGAGTTGTAATAAGCAGTAAGGTAGAAGCTAAGTTCCAGATCTCAATTCATATTCCAATGGTAACAACCTATTGAAATTTGAAAAACAGCACCAAATGATCAAGCATGTTTAAAAAAGTGGTTGAGTTAATCCAGTTTCATTTTCCTCATGCCCTAATCTGTGATGACTGCAACTTGTGGCCCCTAACCCCCTTCCTTTTTTAAGATAGGTGGCCTGACACCTGCTTTTTAAATTATCCTAACTTTACTGTGATGTGCAGTCAGTCCACCACCCCAGTCTTCACTCCCAACCCCTGGCAGCATCCCTTGTCCTAATATGCAGTTCTGTAGATCTGAGTTAGTGTCTGGCTCTGTCATTTAATCATTGTCAGTGCTGAGAAGGAGGCGCACTCGTCAGAGCTGTAGTTGACCCAGGGCACTTTGTTTCTTCGCATGAGAAATCTCTAACCTCAGAGATGAGAAAAGCCTATCAATGTCATTCCTTAACCTCCAAATAAAGAGTCAGGACATCCAATGCAATAAAAACAAATACCTCCAAAAAGTAATAAGTACCGACAGAGAGTACTATATCTTTCCAGATGTGTAATATACAGGTAGTTAGCAAAAAGATGGGATGAGATAAATCAGTGTCTTTGTATAATAGTAAACTTTCTCAATGAACATTTCATAATTTCAAATAGATTTTATCTTTAGTGTGCAAATTACTCTGGTATTTATTTTAATGGTGAATTTTTTGAATGTTATTTCTATAGAAAGTATGTATCACATGCAACTGACTGATTTCTAATAGAAGAAAAATAGATGGGAATCATTTAAGCCTAGATATTGAAATATTGGGGGAAACACATTGGTTAGCATGCTTAAAGAAACGTTTCAGAGGTAAAACACAAGTGTTTAAGTATAGTCTCATTTTCTCTCTCTCTGCCTCTCACACATACACTTTACACCTGGGAGTAAAGGGAGCTATATGGGGAGGGTGGTAGTGAGGGACAAAGTATATGTCATCTTTCTCATACTTGTCTTTCAGATGGAACCCCACTGAGCTGGTGGGTTGGAAGAACCAATGAAACACACACTTACTGGGGAGGTTCTCTGCCTGATGCTCAAAAGTGTACTTGTGGATTAGAGGGGAACTGCATTGATTCTCAGTATTACTGCAACTGTGATGCTGGCCGGAATGAATGGTGATTTCCACATGATTTCCCTGCACAAAAATGTGGTTTTTATTCTTTAATTATGCATAGTTAATTAAATGTCAGAGAAGCTGGTACAATAAGGTAACTAGATTAAAGTATGTTCAAGCAAGCTGAAATACAAGTTTTGATGAAATATGATCAGTTAATCTAAGGATTAAATTTTATGACCAAAGATTTACTAGTTCATTGTGAATACTATATAATGTGTTTTTTATTTTTCCTAAAATAGAAACAGCTGGTAAGTTTTCCACTCACTGGAAATCAAATATCATTCTCTGGGAAGTTTAGTTAATTAATTAACGTAGTATTCATGTGGCAATTCAAAAAGCAAATTCCTCCAAATCTTTGTCTTAAATTGATTTGGGATATAATGCTGCATATTCTATCTTTCTTTTAGAAATTAACAATATTAACATAAGAAACTCTGAGAGGTCCTGCATAAAAGGACTGTGTTTATTTTGTAGAAGGAACAATTTCCCACACTCATTGAAATCTTTAGTGCAATAGCAAAGCTTCAAGCACCAACTGTTCTGCAGACCACACTTTGAAACAACTAACATAGAATTTCCAGAATTTGAAAATTATTTTGTAAGCTTTCCTTTGAGCAGAAACAATTTTCTCATGTAGATTGCAATGCCTCTTTTTCAGAAGTTCTTTTTGAGGTTATTCTGGAAATGCATATTGGTTTTCTTTTTTTTTATTTGTAATATGTAAATGTTTTCAACCTTTGGGTTCATATCAGCAACTTAAAAAGCATTGTCATAAAACAACTAGATCATGTAGAGTACGTGCTTTAAAAAAAAAACTTAGGCCAGGCACTGTGGCTCACGCCTGTAATCACAGCACTTTGGGAGGCCAAGGCAGGTGGATCACCTGAGGTCAGAAGGTTGAGACCAGCCTGGCCAGTGTGGCAAAACCCTGTCTCCACTGAAAATAGAAAAATTAGCCGGGTGTGGCAGTGTGTGCCTGTAGTCCCAGCCGCTCAGGAGGGTGAGGCAGGAGAATTGCTTAACCCAGGAGGTAGAGGTTGCAGTGAGCCGAGATCGTGCCACTGCACTCCAGCCTGGGCGACAGAGCAAGACTCCACCTAAAAAAAAATAATAATAATAATAAATAAATAAAAAACGTTAGTGGTCAATCCAGGTGTCAGTATAATTGATTTGGACGTAAAATAGCTAATCTAAGCAGTAATTTGATTCCTAAAAATTGAGTTGTTTGGCCTGCATGGTAGTCCACTTATTTATTTGGCATAAAAAGTCTACTTTGCATCACTTTAAAAAATATTGTGAAGTTGGGAAAACTCACTTGAATCTACTGGAGCTTTCTATAGAATACATACTATACATTTACATGGATATTATTTTTAATCTTCCTCAAGTTCAAAATTACAAAATGATCATACAGATTTATGAGACACTCTTTTTGAATATTTTGATGTGCAATCTTAATACAACTTTCTCTGACTTAAAAATGAATGCAGTTTTAGTGCAGTGAGTAACAGGAACAGATCTGATCCATAGTTTCAAATCTGGCCACCAGTAAGTTTCAGGTCTGAAGTAATTTCCCATCAGTTAAAATGGTTTTGTACAATATTTTGTATGATGTACATTTTAAAGCGTCTGCTATGATAATATGATGATGTGTGTTAGCTTTGGGCTCTAATGAGACAAACAGCGACCTTCCAATCTTTTAACGGACATCTTTAACAATCCTAGAGGTTTTCATTTCCTCCATTCCACAAGGGGCTCCTGGCTGTGAGGGCTCCAGCCCTCCAGCTCCTGGCTCTTCAGAAGACCTCCAGCTTATTGGTCTGTCCCCACCCCCATTGTCTACAGGTCAGAGAGGAGAGCATTGGCAGGTTATTGCAAGAAAGCCAGAATGGCATACATGCTAGTGGCTTTATAACTTAGTTCGAAGAATGTTAACCGTTTTGTTCTGTTTTTGTTTTGAGACAGTCTCTCTCTGTCGCCCAGGCTGGAGTGCAGTGGTGCGATCTCGGCTCACTGCAACCTGCGCCTCCCGGATTCAAACGATTCTCCTGCCTCAGCCTCCCGAGTAGCTGGGATTACAGCCGAGTGCCACGCCCGGCTAATTTTTGTATTTTTATTAGAGACGGGGTTTCACTATTGGCCAGGCTGGTCAACTGTTTTTTTGTTACAGAGCCTTCTGTTAGTATTAAGTGCATACTTTATTGTAGACTTCACATATGCTCAGGGCAGTACCCAGAGGAACGTATCACTTGGAACCACCTGTATTGCGTGACCCTCCCATGAACGGAGTTTGAGGAGGGGAATGGGAGGAACTGAGGTGGGTGCAGGTCCTCTGACACCCTTAGCCATGTCACTTCAGCACCGTCAAGGGCTGCACTGGTGTGACAGAAGCCCTGGGCTTTCATTTGGAAAAAAATTTAGGAGAGAAGCCGGTTTTAAAAATTAACTCCCCTCCTACATTCAGAAGGGAGCATTGTGGAGTCATTTGCTTTTTAACCTTATTTTATTTACTTTGCAGCTTCCAGTAGACAGGTCTATCCAACAGTAAGACCATAAGCATTCTGAAATCCTATCCCAGCTCTTGTAGACTATGTTTTGTAAATGTGGGAGTGTGTATGGGGGTGGGGGGGTGGGAAATTACAATTTCTATTTTAGTTTTTCAAATAAAATTGATTTTCCAGTTTATAAAAATGGAATTTACCAGTCTCATGAAATGAAAAGATTTATAATTGTAATAATTTAGATTAAGGTGTAGACATAAGAACATAAATCTTAGTCTTTATTACTTATTTTCTATTACTGAGGTGCCTAGTAAGGTTTTCCTGGTGGAAAGTTTATAATACAAATAGTATTTGGGAATGAAAGTAAAGTGAAAGCTATTTTAAGTCTCTTCAGGCATATGTCCGTTAATGGGGCAAGTAGTATTGTTAATATAAACCATCGCCATTTTTCCATAAGTTGTCCCTGTAATCAGCAACTCGTCTAAAGCATATTACTTAAAAAAAAGTTTATGATCAGACAGTTCCTCAGGCACAGTAAGAATATTCTATCAAGTAACTATAACATGCCAAAGATTTATTATAAAAACAAATATATTTAAAAGGCACTATAATGATTTAAAATATTGAACTATGCTGCAAGTCAATATATGTGTATAAATGTATAGTGGACTATGTTCAAATAGACCAATATATTCTCTAAAATATACATATACATATAATTCAACTGTCTGCAAAAATCCACAAGTTGTTTTGCTAATATAATGATGACACATGTAACTGTAATATTGTTTTACTTAAGAATTTAAATAGGACTTTTGTGTGATTATCTTAGAGTCTTTAAAAGTAACCACAAATAAAAAGCATAAAATAAGATGGTTTAAATGCATACAAGTGTACAAATAATCATAATAAATATGAGTAAACTCTGTTCATTTTAAAAACCAGACATTAGATTTTATCATATTGGATTTTTAAAGAAGCTATAGCTTGTTTACAAAAGATAAAATATAAGCACTCGGTGAAGTTGAAACTAAAAGAATAGAAAATATTTACCAAGTAAATACAAATCAAAAGAAAGCAGATATAGCTGTATTATATCAGACAAAGATGAAAAGCATTGTTAGGGATAAACTTGAACTCTATCTAATGCTGAGATAAACTCACTAGAAAGATCTCACTACACTTGTGTGTATCATCAGATTGTTTAAAATATATAAAGAAGTGGCAGGGCGCCGTGGTTGAAGCCTGTAATCCCAGCACTTTGGGAGGCTGAGGCGGGCAGATCACGAGGTCAGAAGATCGAGACCATCCTGGCTAACACAGGTGAAACCCAGTCTCTACTAAAAATACAAAAAATATTAGCCAGGCATGGTGGTGGGTGCCTGTAGTCCAAGCTACTCGGGAGGCTGAGGCAGGAGAATGGCGTGAACCCGGAAGGCGGAGCGTACAGTGAGCCGAGATCACACCACTGCACTCCAGCCTGGGCGACAGACCACGACTCTGTCTCAAAAAAAAAAAAAAAGTGTGTGTATATATATATCTGTATGTGTGTGTGTGTATATATATGTGTATATATGTGTGTATATATGTGTGTGTATATATATGTGTGTGTATATATGTGTGTGTATATGTGTGTGTATGTATGTGTGTGTGTGTGTGTGTGTGTGTGTGTGTATATATAAGTAACAAATATGCAAAGGCAAATTGACACCCAAAACAGTAGAATAATTAACATAACATTTTTGGGAATGAGTAAGTGAAGCAGGTAAGAATATTTTAATATTATAATTAACAAACTTGATATAGCAGCCATATATCGTTTAGTAAGGACAAATTTTTTTTTATAGAATGTATTATACATTATTGTTGAATAAGTATAAAAAATTTTGTAAATGGGTGGAATCTTAACAAATTTTACGGAACTGTCATGATGGAAACTATATTCTTAACTGAAATCAATAATGAATATATAATTTTTAAAACCTCATGCATGTGTCAGTTAAAGACACAAGAGGAAATAAAATAGATGTAAGTGATAAAAAGTTTGGAAAAGAAACAACCCTGGCAGATATTGTAGATAATATGATTGCCTACATAGAAAGTCCAAAATAATATAAAGAAATATCAGGAAAAATGAGAGTTCAGTAAGTTTGCTGAATTTATGGTCAGTCAATATTGAGGAATTACTTGAATTTCTATAAAATCATAAAATAATTACCGTTACACACCTAGAAAAATTTTATTTGCAATATTAACAAAAATGTAAATTTCTGTGGAATAACTGCAGTACTTTTATGGAAAAAATTACAAAACTTATTCAAGAGAATTAAGGACAGCCAAATAAATGGATTGACTCACTACTGTCGTGGATAGTATGACTCAGTATCTTAAAGCAGTAGTTCTCAGTCGGGGGTGACTTCGACTCTTGGGACATTTGGCATTGTCTGAAGACATTTTTGTCATTACACAGAGAGGAAGGTTGTTTATATTAGTGTCTATTAATTAGAAATCAGGGTGCTGCTAAGCATCCTACAGTGCACAGGACAGCCCCCACCATAACAAAAAAAATTAGCCCAAAATATCAGTAATGCTGCTGTTGAGATACCCTCTTTTAAAGTTGATATTCTCCTCAAATTAGTCTGTAATTTTAACAAAATCCCCAAAAAGGCCAAGTGTTTTTACTTGTGTGGATTGCAGCAACCTGGTTTTAAAATTCATATGGAAATTAAGGATGAAAGGAAAAGCAAGATAATTTTGAAGATGAAAAATAAAGTGAAGAAACTAGTTCTGTTAGCTGCCAAGACATACTGTATTGCTGTAGTAATTAATGCAGGTTGAATTGGCCAGAAAATAGGCAATTAAACAGAAACTGAGAATCTAGAAATTTTTTAAGTGGGTTAGATGTGGATCATAATGATTTTATTATTGCTGACCTACTCCCCCAAAATAATCATTGACAGTTGGGCTGGGCGCGGTGGCTCACACCTGTTATCCCAGCACTTTGGGAGGCCAAGGCGGGCGGATCACGAGGTCAGGAGTTGGAGACCAGCCTGACCAACATGGTGAAACCCCGTCTATACTAAAAATACAAAAATTAGCTGAGCGTAGTGGTGCACGCCTGTAGTCCCAGCTACTCAGGAGGCTGAGGCAGGAGAATCGCTTGAATCCTGGGGGTGGAGGTTGCAGTGAGCAGAGATCGCAGCATTGCACTCTAGCCTGCGTGACAAGAGTGAGACTCTGTCTCAAAGAAAAAAAAAAAGTTAAAAGTTGACTCACCATTTCTCCCTTTTAGCTTTCTTTGCAACCTCCCAAACTTATGTCTCTACTTTGCCTTAAATAAAGTTCCCTGGCAAATAATAAGTAGTAGCTTTTAGAAGTTTTCACACTTCCTAGGAAAGTACAATTTCCAGAACTATAGGAATTTCTAATAAATAAAATTTTTAATAAAATATAAAATAAAAGCAAAAAGTCTTTAAAAATTCTCCTACTGAATTTTTAATACTGCTGCAAGAGATTATGGCACCTATGAAAGCACTATTTCCAAGTGTAGACTATATTAAAAGCTTTAGAAAATAATAGGGAGAAAAGAAAAATGAGATGTCCATATTAATTAGGAAGTTTTGAGGAAGTCTGATAACTATGACAAATCCTGAGTATTCTATTTTGATCTCCAAAGGTTGGGAATCTGCCTGTAACAATAAGAAACTGGTGAAAAACACTGGCTATCTTTATGCTCAGAATGAAAACACCAGACTTTCCAAAACAACTGAAAAAACAAGACTTTATTATAGTATCTTCCCTAATTAAACTGAAATGCACTGTGGATTTCATTTACACATTCTCAGTATTTTGCACAGTCAGTATTAAAAATGGAATGAAACTTGCAGCTCACGTGAAATAGATCTTTTAAAATTCAAGCATCCTCCATAAATAATTAAATTGCATTTTCTCTACTAGACTTTCTTGCTAAAATGATGACCACAGAAGTTGAAATGGTCATTTTTAATGGCTACCACATTAATAAAAAATTTCCTAGACCTACCTCATTCAGCAGGAGACAAATTTCTAGCTTGTCTACCATCAGTCCACTCTAAAGGCTGAATGGTGATGCCTTTAGATAATCCATATTCTGTTCTTTGCATAAAAATGAATAACAGAATCTTAACTAGGTAAAGCAACGGGGTTTTAGTCTGAATTTTAGAAATAAGCTTTCTTTACCATTAAGTGTATTTTTTCAGGGAATAATCTTAAATAATATAGCCATTTTATTTTAGTTTTATGTTTTCCAATTTGAAACTTTGATACCTAAAGTCTTTTATAAAAGAAGTTGATTAATGGGTACAAAAGTCGAGTTAAGTAAAAGAAATTCTAGTATTTGATAGAACTAGAGAAATTATAGTTAACAGTAATTTATTGGATATTTCAAAATAGCTAGAAGAGAATTGTAATGTTCCCACCACAGAGGATAAATGCTCAAAGTGATGGAAATCCCAGTTACCCTGATTTGATCATTATGCATTGTATTCTAGTATCAAAATAGCACATGTGCCCCCAGTATATGTACAACTCTGACATGCCAATTTAATTTTTTTAATTCAGAAAGCCTTATTTTGAAAATACAAAAGTGTTGCAATGATGAAATATCAATTATTGTGATCTTTTGCCACAAATGCATACAAAAGAAGGTTTGAGAACTGGGCAATTTAAAAAATACAGTATTTACTAGATACTGTAGAGTTTCTAACCATAACTGGACTAAGAGTGTTTTGTCTGTAAATCGGAATATACATGCAGTTGAGACATATATGTAATAAAATATAACCAAAAGTATATAAATACAAGCATTTTATTATGTATGCATATATGCAATATTTATTATTGGCCAAATATTTATTACATATACAGTTATATACACATATATAATAAAATACTTTTGCAGCAGAGTAGACAAATGCCTTTATTTTGGCCAGAGACAAAATTAGTGGCATAGCTAAGACCAGGACCCCAGGTTCCCCTAGGGGATCCTCCAGGTCTCTTTGTATTGGACCCAGACGTGTGCGTTTATTTTCCCAGTCACATAATTAATACTCATGGTATTCAATAGGCTGTGTGCTTTCAGAAGGCAGAGACTATATTTTTTACTCTGTGTCCTCAATTCCCAGGACAATGTCTGTTCTACCAAAGGTGAGCGCTAAGTGTTTGGGGTTTTTTGTTGTTTGTTTTTTGTATTTTTTGAGACAGGGTCTCACTTTGTCACCCAGGGTGGAGTGCAGTGGTACAAACATGGCTCACTACAGCCTCTACCTCCCAGGCTTAAGGGATCCTCCCACCTCAGCCTCCCATGTGGCTGGGACTACAGGTGTGCACCATCACACCCAGCTAATTTTTGTATTTTTTGTAGAGACGGGACCTCACTCTGTTGCCCAGGCTGGTTTCGAACTCCAGAGCTCAAGCAATCTGCCCACCCCAGTCTCCTAAAGTGTTGGAATTACAGGCATGAGCCGCTGTGCCTGGCCTGTGTTTGTTGCGTGAACTACTGGGAGCAGTGTTTCACAGACCACTTTCACACTCATTAGTCTATATATTACTTATAAGGGTGTAGTATGTATTTGGTTTTGAATCTGTGCGATTCATTTTCCATTCACAAAGTTAACAAGGAAAGAAATATCCAGTAATCATAAAAGGACTTTAAAAAAAATGATAATATTCTGCAAAATGAATATCTAAATCCAGTGTTACTATTTTTATTTGTAATGAATAATCACTTAGATATTATTCTAAGACAATTTTAGAAGGGAAGTTACCTTCTTGATTTTTTCCCTTCTCTGTAATCATTTGGATCAGGAATTGGCAAACGGGTCAGGAATTGATAACCTCTTGCTTTGGGCGAAATCCAGACCACTAGTCTATTTTTGCATGGCAGTGAACTAAGAATGTTTTCTTTACATTTTTAAAAGGTTGAAAAATAAAAAGAATATTTCATGGCATATAAAACTTGTATGAAATTCAGATTTCATATCCATAAATTTTTATTGCAACCCAGCCATGCCTGTGTCTGTGGCTGCTTTCACACTTTGGTGGCAGAGTTGAGTAGTTGCTGTGAGAAGCTGCATGGCCTGCTGAGCTAAGATAGCTTACTGTATGGTCCTTTACACAAAATGTTTGCCCATCCCTGATTTAGAGTCATGGTAGTCTCTGTGCTCCCAAAATACTGAAAATGTTAAGTATTCTGTTAAGCTCTATGATGTTGGTTTCAAATTGAGATAAGAGATCAGAGTTAATTTTGCCCGTATGTTAATCAGAATAATTTTAATGGTTTCGGTGGTTGTTCTTTAGGACTAGTGACACAATAGTCCTTTCCCAAAAGGAGCACCTGCCAGTCACTCGGATTGTGATGACGGGCGCAGGCCGACCACATTCCGAAGCAGCTTATACTCTGGGGCCACTGCTCTGCCGCGGAGACAGTAAGTAGTGGCAAGAAAAAGCTTTCTTTTCATAATAACTTTTTTTGGTTATAAAGGAGTAGACAAATGCCCTTGTTCTTGCCAGAAAGAAAATAGTGGCAGTACTAGGACCGGGGCGAATATCAGGAAAACACACATACCATAAAGGCACAGTCAGTACTGAAGATCTGTGTTTCCTTACTGAAGCATTAGTTTATAGAAAATGAATCATCTTTGTTTTAACTTATTACTTGCTTGGCTGGATTTATTATCAGTTTATTGTATTTTTTCCAGAACAATCATGAGATGAACTATTTTCTGAATGCTAAGGGATATTTATTCATTGCCCTTATACTCTTCAGACAACTATAGTGGTAGGAAATTATTGGATCACACTCTCTATTTTCTGACCTCTGTACGTACTGTGTTACATTACATGGCACTGAATGTGTATTAATCTCTTTCCTGCAGCATTTTCATTCATGGGTGGCTTTCATGGTCAAGTCCTCCCTCCCCCACCTCAGTGGCGCTATAAGCCCAGGGTTCTTTGAGGATCTACCTACTGCCTAGCACAGGAACTACAACTAAGCTAGTAAAAATCTTCTTTCCCTCAGAAAAATTGTAAGTGTTTCTTATCCACTAGCATCATATGTTGCTGTGGAGAAGTCTGAGACTAAATGTATTTTCATTTCCTGTTCTACCTCAATGTGTGGAGGCTACTTCTGAGAGAGGTGGTTCAACAAGGAGCCTGAGCATCTCTGTACATTCTTGCCGAGTGTGCCAGATGGCATGGCGTCTCCATCCCCTAATACCAAGCAGTTTCTGTAGCCAGTCGTGTAGGCAGCTAAGTAGTTCAAAGAGAACACAACATCACTATCAATGCGTACTCACTCCCCAGAGAGGAGGGGGACCGGCTTGTCTCCTGCTTGATGAAGGAGTCCCGGACCCTTGTCTGGGGGCTCCTCATCTGAGATGCAAACCTACCCACTGTGTGTGTAGCATCCACCTGGGCCAATGGATTGTGTTGCCCTGTGAAATTTGGAGATACGGGGAAACCAATGCAAATATTCCGACGCTCGTGCTGCCTGCTGTGCTGTGAACAATAAAGTTCTTTAACTCTGACCCGGAAATTTTGTGTTTTCTGTCAGCATCCTTTAATCTATGGCAAGCTAAATTGTTAGCTTGCAAGTAGGGTGAAATCTCAGACTCTTCACAGCTTTTGACAGATATGTTATCCTTCAATTTCAAAAACTTATTCAGAATATGCCTTAGCGTTAATTATTCTGTTAATTTTTTCTAAAATGAAATATGCTTATTTTGACCAAAATATTCTGTTCTCTTTTAAGAAAAAATGGTTTTTATTATGCTTTGAATACTTTGTTTCATTTGTTGGATTCTCTGCATCTGGGACTGTTGACTTGTTTCCTTTGCCGCTCATACATTGTTTCTGTTTCTTCCAATGGCTTTAATCTCTTTGTCCTTCTCCTACGCATTCAAATGACTATTCTAAGCTTTTCCCAATGTCAGTAATTTGTTATCAGCTGTGTTCTCCATTTCTAGATATTTCTGATTTATCTATTACCTCTGTGATTTTGTTTGGGTCTTTGATTTTTTTTCCTTAAAAATCATCTTTTTTGTTTAAATTATCTCATATTTTAGCTCTTATTTTACTGAATTGGTTTTTATATTATTCCCATAGTGTGAAACTCTTATGAAATTTTTCTTCCCTTGTGTTCTCTCTTAATTTCCTTCCTCCTTCCCATTCAGATGGCTCCTTCCTTCCTTCCTCCCCCCCTCCCTCTTTCCCTCCCTCCCTTCCTCCCTCCCATTCAGTCTGGTTTTTATACTCCTTCCTTCCTTCCTTCCTTCCCCACTCCCTCCCTCCCTCTCTTCCTTCTTTCTCTTTCTTTCTGTCTCTTTCTTTGTTTCCTGTCTTCTTTCTTTCTTTTTCTTTCTCAGTATGTTTGCACTGTTTCTGTGCTTTTTAAAACATTGTTTATACTTGTAGTGTAAGTGTACACTACGGGTCTCTCTGGCAGGTCTGTCCAGACATTTAATTCATTTATATGGAATGGAGTTGAATTCTTCTTGACATTCATCTCTTCACAATCAGACACATACTTCTTGTCCATTCTGAACTGTAATAGCAGGACTAGAGTTGGTCATCCTATCAATATTTTTTCCCATAATCTAAGAGCTCAAGGGAGGGATCTGTTGAATTGTATCTGATTTACTGGCCATTCTCTGTGCTGTTTTATCTTCAAGAATTATTAAATGTCCTGTGCCAGGCATCACACTGAAGCATGGAGGGCATATCTGCAGGCTTCAGATGCCTCCACAGTTCAGTAATAACCCCTGGAAATTTGTAGCTTTTTCCCCTGCCTATTGATACTCTGACATCAAACACTGGTTTGTAGGTACTCTGTACTTCTAAAAAACATTTTCTAGATTATTTTCTCTCTGGAAATTCACCTCAGCCCTTCATTTCTCTCCAAATGCGGCTGTATTTGTGAGACTCTTCAGGATATGTCATTCACCTTCAGTTTATATCCTACTTTCAGCAAGACTTCTGAAAGTATGGAGAAGAGCAAGTGTGATATTTGAAATATTCCCTTCTCTTTTTGGGAGACGGAGATGGGAGGATTGCTTGAGCCTAGGAGTTCAACACAAGCCCGGACAAGATGGTGAGACCCCGTGTCTTACAAAAAAACTAAACATTAGCTGGGCATGGTGGCCTGTAGTCCCAGCAACTAGGAAGGCTTAGGTGAGATGATCTCTTGAGCCCAGGCATGTGAGGTGGCAGTGAACTATGATCATGCCACTGCACTCTAGCCTGGGTGACAAAGTGAAACCTCATCTCTAAAATAAATAAATAAATTGATTAATGAAGAAAGAAAGAAAAATAAAATATTCCCTTCTGTAAAACTTGTAGCTTCCTCTTCCTTTCTCTTTTCCTTTCCTTATCTTCATCTCTGTTTTCTTTAACATAACACTTATTGATTCTTTTCCCTTCTTTTGGGGCAGCTGGGACTAGGGGATCTGCAGGGATAGGGTCAAGGAATGACCACTGGGTTAGAAGCTTGGTTCCACACTGGGAAATGAGCAGATATGTAAATACAGTGAGGAGAGTAGGAGGGACCTTCTCACTAAGGAAACAGTTATACATGTGGGAAGGAGGAAGACTGTAATGAACCCTGTGGTACTGGGTTAAAAACAGAGGTATCCACGTGAACTCATGGATTTTAATATACATAATAGATAACTATAGAATACACATAGAAGAGAGAGACTGTGTGTGTGTGTGTGAGAGAGAGAGAGAGAGAGATACAAATACACATATTTCCTAGCTGACTACTGAGAGGGCTAGAAGCAATGACACCCTAGTAAATAGCCTGCAGATCTGGGCTTCTAATCACCATTTTCTATCATTCTCTGCTAAAAAAGAAACCACAACTCCTTGAAGAAATGGCTGATTCCAGAAATGTGGAAGAGAAAATTTAAGATGAGCCTGGATCATTTTGTTATGACAAAAGGGAAAAAAAAAAGCTGAAAAAGGCATGGGTGTCAGCTTAAAGGAGCTGCCACATTTGAGACAACTTAAGCATCAAAATAAGTTACAGAGTATAAGCCACTGAATAGAATACAAATTCAAGAGTGATGTGAACAAACAAATGGATAAATACACAAATAAATTAGTAAAAGATCAAGAGAAAAGCTATTTCTTGTTTTTTTTGTTGTTGTTGTTTGTTTGTTTTTGAGATGGAGTGTTGCTCTGTTGCGCAGGCTGGAGTGCAGTGGTGTGATCTCGGCTCACTGCAAGCTCCGCCTCCCGGGTTCACGCCATTCTCCTGCCTCAGCCTCCCGAGTAGCTGGGACTACAGGCACCCACCACCATGCCTGGCTAATTTTTTGTATTTTTAGTAGAGACGGGGTTTCACCGTGTTAGCCAGGATGGTCTGGATCTCTTGACCTCGTGATCCACCCGCCTTGGCCTCCCAAAGTGCTGGGGTTACAGGCGTGAGCCACCGCGCCTAGCTGAGAAAAGCTATTTCTAACGGAGGCATGTCAACCAATTAATGTGGAAGGAATGACAGAGCTTAGAAAATCACCATTGGCAGCCATCAGAATAAAAATTCAATCAGGAGCCATCAATATATTGTAAAACCATTGGATGAAAAAATTTGAAACTGGGTAAAGTTGTGTTTCTGTAACCTTAAAGTGTCAAAAATACATGAATTACAAAGAGAAAAATAATAACTTCATGTTGGAGAAACTCGACAAATGCCACTTTACAAGGCAGTTGAAACTAACAGGACCAGTGATGGGCTGATCAGCATTGCTGCCTGCTGCTGCAACACACTGAGAAGAACACAGCGGCCCTTCTGCGGTATTTTTGACAAAAATGCACAACATGAATCCAATCATGAGTATGTCAGACAAATCCAAGTTGAGGAACATTCTGCAAGTCAACTGAAAAATACCAAAAAGTCAAAAGAACACAAAAGATAAGAAAAGACTGACACATTGTACCAGAATGAAGGACACTAAAGAGGCCTGAGGAATACGTGTGATGTGCAGTCCTGAGATGGGTTTTGGACAGAAGGGAACAAATAAGCTTCTTCTTGTTCTTGGTTGTTCTTGCCATGAAAGGAATTAAGACTGTGTGTGTGTGTGTGTGTGTGTGTGTGTGTGTGTGTGTGTGTGTGTGTGTGTGTGTGTGTGTGTGTGTGTGTGTGTGTGTGTGTGTGTGTGTGTGTGTGTGTGTGTGTGTGTGTGTGTGTGTGTGTGTGTGTGTGTGTGTGTGTGTGTAGGAAAGAAAGCAAGAGTCTGTGTTCTGGCTTCTGGAGTCATTTATCCAACTACCTCCTTCAAATCTCCACTTGGATGCCTAATAGATATCTCAAATGAAACATGTCCCAAACTGAGCTGCTGCTCAAACCTGCTTCTTCAGAATTATTTCCCCTCCCAGTTAGACCAAAAACCCCAAAGTCATCTCAGACTCCATCCTTCTTCTCACATCTTACCGAGTTCTTCAGTAAGTTCTGTTGGTCGTACCTTTGAGGTGATTCTGAACTTGACCCTGTCCCTATTGTGTTGCTGCGCAATCTCCCAACTGGTTTCATTGCTTTTGCTTTGCTTTTGTTTGGCCTTCTCTGAACACAGAATTCTAATCCTCAACATAATCACCATTTAGCTCTTGATGTCATCAATATATGACATGGATGCTCAGAACCCCCAGTGAAAGCTCATATAGATTCTATTAATGTATTTAGCAGTCATAATTCTGTATCAAATGTAACTTATTTTTGTTTCATGACTTTTTTTCCTTTTGTCGTTTTCTCTATTGTAAACAGAGTCATTTTGGAATTCAGCTTCCTTCAACACTGAGACTTCATACCTTCATTTCCCTGCTTTCCATGGAGAACTCACTGCTGACGTGTGTTTCTTTTTTAAGACCACAGTTTCCTCCGGGGTGTTTATGGAGAACCTGGGGATCACAGACTTCATCAGGATTGAGCTGCGGGGTAAGCTGGCCACTCTGGACAAGTCACAGGGTACCCATCATTTAGCAATAAAAGCTTTAACTCAATAAAATGTTAGTATTTCATTCTTACTTTGTGATTCTATTTCATTATAAAACACTAAACTTCTATGATTTTAGGTAATTTTTTTTTTTTTTTTGAGAGAGGGAGAGAGAGAGGATTTTGCTATGTCACCCATGCTGGAGTGCAGTGGCACTATCTTGGCTCACTGCAACCTCAGCCTCCTGGGTTCAAGCAATTCTCCTGCCTCAGTCTCCTCAGTAGTTGGGACTATAGGCGTGCACCACCATGCCCAGCTAATTTTTGTATTTTTGGTAGAGATGGGGTTTTGCCATGTTGACCAGGCTGGTCTTCAACTCCTGGCCTCAAGTGATCCGCCTGCCTCGGGTTCCCAAAGTGCTGGGATTACAGGTGTGAACTGCCACACCCAGCCAGTAATCATTTTTAAGAGAAAATAAAACAATGAAGCATGAAGCAAGTAATAGTCCATTAAAATGTCATTCCTTCCCTAGAGTACAGGACAGCAGAGCCAGAGCTTTAAACCAAACTCATCACATTGTTTACTGATTTCCAAAAATATTGGACCAGACATATTGTTTTTCATGTACTCAAAGCTTAATTTATGACTGTCAAAATTTACATTCGGTGTTTATAGAATTAGATGAGACTTTGAGCCGTTTGTAAATAAAATTACTGAAACCTCAAAAACAAATACTATTTGGTATTCTAGCTATGGGTACATAGCTATGGGTATTCCAGCTATGGGTACATATCTCTACTATTTAGGACTTAACAAGGTTGAGTTGTGAACTCTAAGGATAAATATGTTAAAATCCGTTCTGTTTTCCTCCAGGATACAGATTTATTATGCCCCACCCCCCTAACTCACAGTCACGTTTTTCTGCATCACCGTCATTATCTCTTTCCATCCTGAGCATGCCTTCATGTTTTCCTCTGTGTGCACAAGACTCAGTTTTCTGTGAATTTGCTTGAGCAATATTCATATCTAATATTTCTAGCTCCCACAGAAGTGACCTTTTCCTTTGATGTGGGGAATGGACCTTGTGAGGTCACGGTGCAGTCACCCACTCCCTTTAATGACAATCAGTGGCACCACGTGAGGGCAGAGAGAAATGTTAAAGGAGCGTCTCTTCAAGTTGATCAGCTTCCTCAGAAGATGCAGCCTGCCCCTGCTGATGGGCACTTTCGTTTACAGCTCAACAGCCAGCTCTTCATTGGTGAGTGCTGGTGGTTTATAACTGAATTTAGTGTGAGTCCAGAGAGGGACCAAAAGAAAATAAGAACTGTAATGTACTGAGAGCAACAGTTGCCAACAGTAACAACTACTGCTATTGGTACTATTTGCTGATAACCTGGTAGGTTCCAGGAGCTTGCTGTGTGCTTCTTATTTGACATTTTTTGTTTGTTTGTTTGTTTTTGTTTTTGTTTTTGTTTTTGTTTTCAGACAGAGTCTCACTGTGTCGCCCAGGCTGGAGTGCAGTGGCGCAATCTCAGCCCACTAAAACCTCCACCTGCCGGGTTCAAGCGAGTCTCCTGCCTCAGCCTCCTGAGTAGCTGCGATTACAGGCGCAGGTGCCACCACACCTGGCTAATTTTTGTATTTTTAGTAGAGACATGGTTTCACCATGTTGGCCAGGATGGTCGTGATCTCTTGACTTCGTGATCCACCCGCCTCAGCCTCCCAAAGTGCTGGGATTACAGGCGCGAGCCACCGGGCCCTGCAGTATCTCAGTGTTTAGGTATCAATGTTTAGGTATTGTCATCTGTTTACAGATGAGATAGCCAAGCCTCAGAGTGGTGGAGCAACCAGCTAATGAGAGGGATCCCAGGATAGCCGACCCCCAAACTTGAACCATTCATATTGCAGAGGATTGGCATATGTGACAGCTATATTTTATCAACACTATTAGTGAGATCATTAGACATTTTTATCCATTTCTTCAGTTTCACTTCTCGATGGAGTTAGAGAGCTTGTAATTGGGACAGAAGTCCTCCAGGGTCCACTCAAAACCAGATCGCAGGATACCCGCTGATTGGAAGCAGCACTGCACACCTCCCTGGGGCCAGGCTTCCAGGAGCCCACTCCCGGTTTTCCTCGCTGCTGTTCTCACTTCTGGGGCTCTCATCACAGGCTCCTTGTTTATTACCCGTTCTGGCTCGTCTGTTCTCGCACTCCATTTATTTAAAGGTGATAGCTCTGGAAGTCTTTCCTTTAGTTTGCTTACTTACTGTTTTATCACTGTTGTTTATTTTTCCCCTTGGGAAAAATATATTTTGCTATATTGCTTTTGAAACTATTCTAACGTAGGAGCTACACAGATTAAAGCTCTCACTTGTTCATTTCTTAAGCGTTTTAAAGCGAATAAGGATGCAATCTAATTAAAACTGGACTAAATCACAAATTATCATCCAACCTAATTTACAGGGGAGGGTAGATACAACTTCCAGGTACTAAATGCTACATGTGAACCCACGTATGTATGTGGATGTGGATGGAGTGTTATACCATGACTTCCTAAAACCTAGCTTCAAGCGTGGTTAGCTCTTCTATTAAGGTGCAGTGAGGCTTTTTCAAAGGACATGAAACCATCAAACTACTGGAAAGGAAGACTACATGGAGGGGTCAAACCAAGAACTTGATTTTCTCACTTGTAATCTTGGAGATTATTTAAGGGAATGCCTAGAAACACAATTAGCATAAAATTCACCTAGAATCAGCATTCATTGCGGTGGATGAATCACTGGCTTCAGAATCACCCACAAAGCTGATTGATAGTTCAGATTTGGGGCCCCCACCTTAGGCCCACCGAATTGGAATCTCTGGGAGGAGGCTAAAAACTCTGCATTTTCCAGAAACTCTAGGTAATTTCCATGCTCCTAACATTGAGAATTGTCGCCTTCATAATGGTGTTTGTCACTACACAGTGACAAACCTCTGTAAATGGTGTAAACCTGTAGAGAGTGTAAACCTCTCTAAATGGTTTCTTCAGCATTCAAGTTTGATGTGACAAAATATGCATGCATGCAGTATTCAATTACTGTTTAGCACTGTATCCTCTGAGAGGAGGAGATCCTGGGGTACAGTGTCACTCCTTCCAACTTCCCCTCCTTTGCTTCTCCATTTCCTTTCACACTTTATTTTTAGAGTCCATCCAAGTAAGAAATTTATCCATATGTATTTTTATTATTGTGAAAAATTTGGAAGTTCACACCTAACCATTATAATGCACATTCTTATTCATACAGAAATTAAAATAATGTTTGATGAATGCACATTCTTATTCATACAGAAAGTGAAATAGTGTTTGATGTGGTTTATATTATGTATTTTGTTCTTTGTAAAGGAACTAAAGTGAAATTCTTTCTTACCTGAAGTTAAGGAAATGTTTTTAGAAGGACTATTTGCCAGACTCACCATGTTTGAAAGTTATGTAAATAAATGTTTTATTCAATGTCATTTAAAGCTTCATATCTCATAACAGTTATATTTTCAAAATTGTGTATGTTCACAAAATTTTTTGACACATTGTGATTATTGCCACTCTCCATAAGGCCTGAGTTTGACATGGACATAAAATCCTGAATAAAATACCAAGGAACACATTTCTATTTGCAGTGTTTCCATTGTAGGTGGAACGGCCACCAGACAGAGAGGCTTTCTAGGATGCATTCGGTCTCTGCAGTTGAACGGGGTGGCCCTGGATCTGGAAGAAAGAGCCACAGTGACGCCAGGAGTGGAGCCGGGGTGTGCAGGACACTGCAGCACCTATGGACACTTGTGTCGCAATGGAGAGAGATGCAGAGAGAAACACAGAGGGGTCACCTGTGACTGTGCCTTCTCAGCCTATGATGGGCCGTTCTGCTCCAATGGTAAGGGTGACCAAGGAGCAGGTTATAGGGAAAGTACGTGAAACTTAAATAATATGAGGAATGCTTCTGGCATTTGGTATTATAAAGAAAGAATAAGATTGAATTATTTGAAATGGAATAATTTCTGTACCAAATTCCTCTATTGAATTTAGAAGGGATATGACTGTTTTTGAAAACTTCAGGCTATCAGTCCTCTCTGGGTTTCTTGTTTAGAAGATCTCTGGGTTACCCCTAGCATCTGTTCAATGCTAATCCTCTTGAAATAATTTGGTTTTCAAAACTCTGTCCTTGTACTATTCTAATTTTAACATCAGTAAAGCATCATTGTTATTTTTGTTTTTAATTTTTAGAGACAACTTATTGCTATTCAAGCCTCTCTGTTGCCCAGGTTGGACTTGAACTCCTAGGCTTGAGCAATCGTCTTACCCATTGTCCCTTGTGACAATGACTTTAAGTGATTCAAAAGGCCTTTATAGAAATGTCTTTTCTTATAAAACAAGCATACTAACTAGAAGGGGAAAATAATATTTAACTAAATATTGACAGTCATTAACAGGATCACTCAAACACTTTGCTCTATGATGTTTGACTCTTCTTAAAGGAGTGTAGTGGGGTATCACACAGCTTCTGCTCAGGTACAATCATGTTTTCAAAAGAAAAGGGCTGGGCGTGGTGGCTCATGCCTGTAATCCCAGCACTTTGGGAGGCCAAGGCAGGCGGATCACAAGGTCAGGAATTCAAGACCAGCCTGGCCAACATGGTGAAACCTCATCTTTACTAAAAATACAAAAATTAGCTGGGCATCCCAGCTACTCGGGAGGCTAAGGCAGGAGAATTGCTTGAACCCGGGAGGCAGACGTTTCAGTGAGTCGAGATCGCACCACTGCATTCCCTCCTGGGCGACAGAGTGAGACTCCGTCTTGGGGAAAGAAAAAAAAAAAAAAGAAAAGGAAAAAGGGACTGATTTTAGCATTAAGTACTCTGTACTGACTTATTGAATATATTTATAATACTTTTATGAAACCTTTTACAATATTGAGTCATCAGAGCTAAAATGTAATTGTGTTTTTAAGTGTCTCTGGGCTGTTACACATACTATTTTTAGCAGCAAAACAGGCTTTAATCACTATAAAATTGTGTGACTTTCAAAAGAATTTTGAGGATTCATTATCTAGAAGTCATTTAAATTTTCAAAAGGTCTTGCATATGTCTTTTATTAGTCCTGAAGATCTCTGTGCTAACAAATCTCATAGCTCTGGTACAAATACAGAGCCCTTTTTATATCCGAAAGCCAACATCAGGAGTAACCACTCCTTCATGAGCACAAGTGCTGATTTCTAAGTGCAATTTGAATGTTATTTTATAACCCAAAATTTTCTTAACGATAGACATTATATGGTAAGTAAATGGAAAATGGTCCTCCAGTGGCTGGGGCATATGTTATAGTTAGATTACCTAATCTAATAAGAATGATCTGGATTTTCAGTAAATTCTTTATATTTTATGGAAATGGAAAGAGTGGAGTAGTATTCCAAGACAGTGATCATCACCCAACATTTTCTTTTTATTTACAGGTATATTTGGGGTGTGTGTGTATGTGTATGTGTGTACTAAACACATTTTTGGAATTAACTTGATATAAAATTAAAATATCAACCTTTCATAAAGTGTTTTAAGAGAAGCTGAAAGCCCTTCAACTTTTCTCTCTCAGAATGCTGTAGATACCACTTTGGATTAGCCTTTATATCCAAACAGTAAATTTGAGAAACATCTTTGGCATAAAAGAACATTTCTAAATTCTGACCTTGAAGGAGGGTTAGTCTTCAAATCACCTTTTCTCTAGTTACTTCAGGAGTTCTGTTTCATGCTTCCTACAAAGCAAATCGATTTTTAAAGAGGAGGTAAAATTCAAATAAAAAACCTGGTACTCTGGCATTTCCAGGCTGGCCACATAAGGAGTTCTGTAAACCCTCTCTCATAAGAAACAGGCATAACTAGTAAAAATTATTATTTTAAAAAACAACTATTGAAAGTCTTTAGAAAATGTCCTAAGGAAATACATCAAATGAAGAAACATTTATTAATCAGTAATAACAGTGAGAGTTTGAGGCATTTAAGCCAAGACCCTCTCCCTGCACCTCCCCATCCCTACCTCAGTATGACGGAAGCTCCACTCTATATGGATATAGCCAAGAAGCCAAAGGTTTCCTCTCTAGCCTGGTCCTACTCCAGAGATACTGCATTACCCCAAGATTGGGCGCCAGCACTTCTTATTGTCCCCAGTTTTGTAGGACAGAAGCTCTGTCCACGCAGAAACAGCTGAGAAGTCTGGGGTTTCCTTCCTACACCAACTCCTCATTCCAGGACATAAGGTCTTCAGGTGTGGCAGCTGGAAAATCCTGTGTCCCAATTGCCCTCATTCCAGCTTGCTTGTAAGGAACAGTTTCTCCACCAGGAGAGGCAAGGCAAGAAGTTACCTTTCCACCCTGTGCCCTACTTGTAAGCAGAGGTTTTACTACAAAGGAGCAGGCCACTCACTCCCCACAGCTTCAAAGCAGTGAGGCACATTTAACCAAGAGGTAGAGGGAGGCCATGCAAATACACAGCTTGGTAGCCCTCCCCAAGTGAACTCATTTCTATTTGGAACAGAGCATGGATAAGTTTAAGCATAGTGGTATGAAGATATTGGCAGTAAGCAATTAAGAGAATGTTGATAACTCCGAAAGAGTAATGAGTTAAGCCAGGGAAGTTTAACAGAGAAAAGAAAAAAGAATCAGCAAACTTGAAGCAAGCTCAATAGAGATTATGTATCCTGAAGAATACAGAGAAATAATAATGAAAAAATAAACAGAGCATCAGAGAAATATCAGACATAACTAAGCACACCAACATATACCTAATTGAAAATACCAGGAGAGAGAGAAGGATCAGAAAAAAATATTTGAAAAATAATGGTTGAAAACATCCCCAAATTAATAAAAATCATTAATCTAAGATACAGAAGCTCAGTGAAATACAGATGACACAAAGAAGATTATATCCAGACACATCTTATTAAAAACTTTGAAAGCAAAAGTCAAGAAGGAAATTTTAAAAGCAGTAAGAGAAAAATCATACATACAAGGAAACGCCAGGATCAACAGCTAACTTCTAATCTGAAAGAATGGAGACCACAGGACAGCGAGATAACATATTGAAAGAGATGAAAGAAGATCATTGTCATGAAGAAACTTACACCCAGCAAAACCATCTTTCATGTTCAGTAGCACAGGATGACTATAGTTAACAATAATTTATTGTATATTTCAAAATAACTAGAAGAGTGGAACTGGAATGTGCCTAACAAAAAGAAATGATAAATGTTTAAGGTGATGGATATCTCAGTTACCCTGATTTGATCATTACACATTGTTTGGTTGTATCAAAATATTACCTGTACCCCATAAATACGTACAACTATTAGGTATTCATAAAAACTAAAAATTAAAAAAGATAGTAAAATATATCCCTAGTTACAAAAAGCAGAGAATTCACTGCTATTAGCCTACATTAGAGGAAATAACAAAGAACGTTCCTTCAGGCTGAAGGGATATAACCCAGACAATAATCTGAATCTACACACAAAAAACAAATAGCACTAATAAAGGTAAGTGTGCAGGTAATTATAAAAGAAAGTATAATGTCATATTTCTTACCCTTTTCAGTGCTTAACTATTTTAAAAAGCAATGTATAAAACTATAATAGAGAATATACAAATATATAATGTATATATTTTCATTGTCGGGCCTATAGAAATATATTACAAAAAAACAGCACAGAGGAGACAGATAGGAGCAAGGCTGTACTGAAATAAGGAATGACACCAAATGGTAACATGAGTCAGAGGAACAAAGAAAGAGAACTAGAAATGGTAAGAGAGTTTATAGACAAAGTCTATAAATATTTACTTGCTCTTTTTTTCTTTTCTCAGATTTTTTAAAAAGAGAACAAATTATATAAAATAATAATGGGTTTGGTATGCATGAAAATAGTTCCAAAAGAGAAGAAATAGAGCTATGTAGAAATAACTTTCCTAAATCTCACTTGTATTAAGTTAGTGTAAACCTGAAGCATATTATTGATAAGATATATATAATGCAAGCTTAGAGCAATCACTAAAGAAAATAAAACATTGTCGTGAAGTATATTAAAAGGCCTATATACCAAAACCTAGTAGGATTTATCCCAGGATTTCAGGAGTGGTTCAACAAATGAAAATCAGTCAACATATTACACAAGATTAATAGAATGAGGGGGAAAAAAACATGATTATCTTCATTGTTGCTGAAAAAAAATTTAACAAACTCCAGTAACCTTTCATGATTTAAAAACAAAAACACTCAATAAACTAGGAATAGAAGGGAACTTTCTCAATATGATAAAGGCCATATATGAAAAACCTACAACTAACATCATACTCAATGGTGAAAGCTTCTTCCATAAAATAAGAAACACGACAAGTATGCCCAGTTTTACCACCTCTATTTATCATAGTACTGGAAGTTCCAGCTAAAGTCATTAAGCAAGAAGAAGAAATAAAAGGCATCCACATTTGAATAGAAGGGCTATCTCTCTCTCAGATTACATTATCTGATATGTAGAAAACTCTTCAGAAAATAAAAGCTGTTAAGAGAAAATAAATTCAGCAAAGTTGCAGGATACAAAATTAACACCAAAAATTTGGTTGTATTTCTCTACACTAGCAATGAAAAATCTGAAAGTGAGATTAAGGAAACAATTCCATTTGTAATATCATCAAAAAGAATAAAAAACTTAGAAATAAACTTAACTGAGAAAGTGAAAGACTTAGACACTGAAAACTATAAAACGTTGTTGAAAGAGATTAAAGAAAGACCTAAATAGATGGAAAGACATTCCATATTCATGAATTGGAAAACTTAATATTATTAAAATGACAATACAGCCCCAGCAGATTCAATCTAATTCTTATCAGAATCCCCAAAGCACTTTTTATACAAATGGAAAAGCCTCTATCAATATTTAAATAAAATTTGAAAAAGCCCAGAATAAGCAAAACAATTTTACAAAAGAACAAAGTTGGAGGATTCACCTTTCTTGACTTCAAAACCTACTATAAACTACATTATTCAAAACAATGTGGCACTGAATGAGGATAAACCTATAAATCAATGGAATAGAGCTGAGAGGCCAGAAATAAACCTTCATACATACGATCAATTGATGTTTAACATAGTCTTTGTCAAGATCATTCAATAGGGAAGTAACAGTCTATTCAACATAAAGGTAGGAAAAGTGGATGTTCACATGCAAAGACTGAAGTTAGACCCTTACCAAAATTAACTCAAAATGAATCAAAGTTTTAAATCTAAAAGCTAAAACTATAAAATTTTTAGGAGAAGATATATAGGCAGATCTTCATCATCTTGGATTTGGCAGTGGTTTTTTAAAGACCACCCCAGAAGCACAGGCAACAACAACAACAAAAATAGATTATTTGGACTTTATCAAAATTAACAACTTCTGTGTATCAAAGAACACTATCGGGAGTAAAAAGACAATCCACAGAATGTGATAAAATATTTGCAAATTATGTATCTGATGGAGGTTCACTATCTAGAATATGTTAATAACTTACACAACTTAACAAAAAGTCTAATTGGACAAAGGACTTGATGAGACATTTCTCCAAAAAGATATACAAAGAGTCAATAATCACATGGAAAGATGATACTCAACATCATTAGTTATTAAAGAAATGCAAACGAAAAGTATAATGAGCTGCCTCTTCAAACCTACTAGATTGACTATATAAATAAATAAATAAAAACAGAAAATAACAAGTTTTGGCAAGAACCTAGAGAAATTGGAACTCTCTTTTGTTACTGGTGGGAAAGTAAATGCCACAGCCACTGTAGAAATTGATTTAGAGTTAACTCAAAATAGTTAAACATAGAATTACCTTCGAACCCAGCAATTCCACTTCTACATATATAACCAAAACAATTGAAAACAAGAACTCAAGCAGATACTTGTATACAAATGTTCATAGTAGCACTATCACAATAGTGGAAATAATTCAAGTGTCCATCAACACATGAATCGATTAAAAAATGTAGTGTATACATATAATGGTATATTGTTCAGCCATTAAAAGGAATGACGTTCTGATACATGATACAAAATTAATTAACATAGAAGACATTATGCTAAGTGAAATAAGCCAGACCCAAGAGGGCAGATATTATAACTCCATGTTTACTAGATATCAATAGACAAATTTGTAGAGACAAAGTAGATTCAAGGATACCAGCAGCTGAGATGAGGGGGCAATGGAGAGTTATTGCTTAATGAATACAGAGTTTAACTTTGGGATGATGAAAAATTTTGGATATCAAAAGAGGTGATAATTGCACAACATTGTGAATTTAATTAATGCTACTGAATTTCATATTTTAAATGGTTAAGTGGCAAATTATGTATTATATATATTTTACCCCAAAGTATAGTGAAATTGAGAAAGAAATTAAAATGTTACACTCCAAAATATCCACCAACACAAAATAATAAGTCAGAAGGAAAGTGAAAAGAAAACAAATGAAACATAGAAAAAGAAAATGGCAGATGTAAATCTAACTGTATCAATAATAATATTAAATGTTCATCGATTGAGCAATCCAATCAAAAGACAAATATTGTCAGAATGGATAACAAAAGAAATCTTAACTGTATGCTGTCTAAGGACATACAATTTAGATTGAAAGGGGTAATTTAGTTGAAAATGAAAGAAGGGAAAACATGTACCATGCAGAGTAACCCTAGAGAGCCAAAGGGACTATACTAATACCAGAAAAAATAAACTCTAAAACAAAAGGTGCTACTAGAAATAGAGAAACTTTATAATGATAAAAAGTTAATTTCCTCAAAAAGATATAACAATTACAAACTTACATGCAGTTAATAATATAGCCCCAAATTACATAAAGAATACCTGACAGAACAGAAAAGAGAAATAGAAAAACCAGGAATAAAACCTGGAGGATTCAATACTTCACTTTCAATAAAGGATAGAATAATCACTCAGAAGATTACCAAGAAAATAGAGTTGAAAAAAATAAAAACGCAATCATTCTAAGACACATCTGTAGAACACACCACTTAACAATAGCAGAATGTATATTCTTCTCAAGTGTTCATGGAACATATTCTAGGTTAGACAACATGCTACCTGTAAATCAAGCCTCAACACATTTAAAAGGATTGAAATCATATGAAGGGTTTTTTTTAAACACAATGAGATGAAATTAATAACATAAATTGTGGAATATCACAAATATGTGGAAATTAAACTATACACTCCGAAATCAAAAGGGAAATTAGAAAAGGCTTTGAGATAAAGCAAAAATACAACATTACTAAAACATATAGTAACACAGCTAAAGCAGGGTTTAGAGGGAATTTTAAAGCTGTAAACATCAATATTTAAAAAGAAAAATGGTTCCCAAATAAAAAACCTGACCTGCCACCTTAAGACACTGAAAAAAGAAGAGCAAACTAAATCTAATGTAAGGAGAAAGCAGGAAATAATAAATAAAACTGGAGAAATTTCTCAAATGGATAATATAAAAGTGACAGAAAAAATTAACCAAACCAAAAGTCAGTCCTTTAAAATTGTTAACAAAATTGGCAAACCTTTAGTACAACTGACCAAGAATAGAAGAGACGATTCAAATTACTAGAATGACATATGAAAGAGTGATATTACTACCAACCTTACAGAAATAACATGGATTGCAAGGGAATATAAACAACTGTATGTTGAAAAAAATTACGTAACTTAGATAAAATGGACAAATTCCTAGGATGACACTAACTACAAAATTAACACAAACTACTACTTCTGTTTCAAGAAGGAGGAGAAAATATAAATCGGCCTATAACAATAAAAGGAATGTCTTAATAATATTAAAATACCGCACAAAGTAAAGCCCAGGTCCAGATGGTTTCAAACAATTGATGGTATCAACTATCAGAATATATCAACTATTTAAAAATCTATCAACTATTTAAATAAGAAGTATTAATTCTTCAAAACTCTTCCAAAAAATAAAAGAGAAAGGAACATTTTTCAGCTTATTCTGTAAGGTCAGTATTTCCCTAATACCAAAGCCAGACATAGATATATCAGTATATATATTTTAAATCTACAGACCAATATCATTTAAGTAGATAGATGTGAAAACTCTGAACAGAGTATTACCAAAGCAAATCCAGTCACATATAAAAATGACGATACATCAAGACAAAGTGGAAATGATCCCAGAAATGGAAAGTTGTTTTAACAGCTGAAAATCAATTAATATAATATACTATATCTTAGAATAAAGGACAGAAACACATGATATTCTCTACTGATGCAGAAAAGTCATTTGATACAATCCAACATCCTTTCATGAATTTTTGTTTAAATTCAGTAAACTAATTATAGAAGATAACTTCCTCAGTCTAACAAATGGCATTTTTGAAAAACTCATAGCTAAAATTATATTTAATTATAAAGACTGAATGTTTTTTTTCCTAAGATCAAGAACAAGACAAGAATGTATACTCTCACTATTTCTATTCAGCATTGTACTAGAGGTTCAGGCCAGACTGATTAGGCAAGAAAATGAAAAAAAAAAAAAGAAGAAAAACATCCAAATTAGAAAGGAAGTAAAACCATCTCTATTTGAAGATGACATGATTTTTTATATTAAAAATCCCAAAGTATCTACTTAAAACTATTAAAACTAAAACCAAGTTCAGCAAAATTGCAGAATACAAAAACAATATACAAAATCAATTGTATTTCTACACATTAGCTATGAACCATCTGAAAATAAAACCAATAAAACAATTTTATTTACAGTAGCATCAAAAAGAATAACATACATAGCAATACATTTAACAAAAGAAATGGAAAACACACTGAAAACTATAAAGCGTTGAAAGAAATTAAAGGTAAATAAATGGAGAGAGATTTCATGTCATGGATTGAATAATTAATATAAATAAAATACCAGTGTTCTCTAAAGTAATATACAGATTCAGTACAGTTTCAATCAATATCCCAGCTGGCTTCTTTCCTGAAATTGACAAGCTGGTTTCATATGAAACTTTAAATGATGCAGAATAGCCAAAACAATCTTTAAGAAGAGATTCGATAGATTCACACTGCCCAATTTCTAAACTTACTGTAAAGCAGTATATAACTGGCCTAAGACTGAACAGATAGCTCATTGGGATAAAATTGAAAGTCCAGATAGATACCTCGCCATTTATGGTCAATGGATTTTACAAGAGTGCCAGGACAACCCAATGGGAAGAAGTAGTCTCTGAGACAACTGAGTATACATACACATGCAGATGAATGAAATTAGACCTCTATCTCACACATACATAAAAATGTACCAAATAGACCTCGATGTAAGAACGAAAACTATAAAACTCTCAAAACATGGGAGAACAAAAGAGAAGATAACCCACAGAATGGAAGAAATTATTGCAAATCATGTCTGTTATAAGGGTCTAGTATTCAAATTATTTAAAGAGCTTTTACAACTGAATAAGAAGCTGTGCGCGGTGGCTCACACCTGTAATCCTAGCATTTTGGGAGGCCAAGGTGGGCAGATCACGAGGTCAGGAGTTCGAGACCATCCTGGCTAACACAGTGAAACCCCGTCTCTACTAAAAATACAAAAAATTAGCCGGGCGTGGTGGTGGGCGCCTGTAGTCCCAGCTACTCGGGAGGCTGAGGCAGGAGAATGGTGTGAACCCAGGAGGCAGAGCTTGCAGTGAGCTGAGATCATGCCACTGCACTCCAGCCTGGGCAACAGAGTGAGACTCTGTCTCAAAAAAACAAAAACAAAAACAAAAACCAACAAGTGAATAAGAAAAAGAAATTTAACCCAATTAAATAATAGGTAAAGCTTATAAATAGATATTTCTTCAGCAAATATGTGTGAATGTCCAATAAAATCATGAAAAAGTAGTTGGCAACATTAGCCAGTAGAGAAATGCCATCAAAGTCACAATGAAATACCTCTTCACACAGACAAGTATAGCTGTAATTTAAAAGAAAGATAATAATAAATGTTGGTGAGGATGTGGAGATATTAAAACCCTCAAAATTCTGTTTGGAATGTAAAATGGTATAGCTATTTTGGAAAAAATATGGCAGCTCCTCAAAATTTTAAAGTTGGTGTTATCATAAGATTGAACAATTTTACTCCTAGGTATACATTCCTAAGAAAAATAAAAATGTGTCCATAGAAAAACTTACACGTGAATTTTCATGGAAGCATTATTTATAATAGTCAAAAAGTAGAAACAACCCAAATGTCTATCAGCTGTTAAATAGATCGCAAAATGTGGCACATCCATTACTATTTACATCCAATGAAATATTCAATAAAACGCATAAAATACTGATACATGCTACAAGATGGATGAACCTTGAAAATACCATGCTAAGTGAAAGAGGCCAGATTGAAAAGACCACACGTTATATGATTCCACTGATATGAAATCTCCCGAATAGGAACCTCTGCAGAGACAGAAAATAAATTAGTAGTTGCCTAGGCTGGGGTGTTGGGGAGAAACAGAGAGTGACTGCTAGAGGATATGGAGGGTTTTATAGGAGGGAATAAGAAGGTGCGGGGGGGAGGGGAGTGAAAATACTCTAAAATTGATCATGGCAATGTTTGCACATGCCTGCAAATATACTAAAAGACATAGAATTTTACACTGTAATTGGGTCTATTACATGGCATATGGATTATATCTGAATAAAGATGTTTAAAAATTAATGATTTGGGAAAAAATTGGAAACCAAAGATGAGATGTTACCTATAAATTATACATTTATACTGGAGAATTAATTATATGTAAATATAAGATGAGGATGATTTGGAGAATTAAAATCTCTATTAAGTGTTAGTCAATTCTGGGTTGTGAGTATATTGGAGTTTGCTACTTTTTCTTCAAGTTGTAGTTTTTAAAAAACTTTAAAAAGTGAAAAAAAATAAAACAGGAAAGGATTTCACTATTAATCTCCCAGGATATTTAAGGTTTGATCTCATTCTCTAAATGTACTTAAAACAAGACCGTTGGACTTACATTTTGTTAACATAACAAAAATGTATTTATCATTTCAGAGATTTCCGCATATTTTGCAACTGGCTCCTTAATGACGTACCATTTTCAAGAACATTACACTTTAAGTGAAAACTCCAGCTCTCTCGTTTCTTCGTTACACAGAGATGTAACATTGACCAGAGAAATGATCACACTGAGCTTCCGAACCACACGAACTCCGAGCTTATTGCTGTATGTGAGCTCTTTCTATGAGGAATACCTTTCAGTTATCCTCGCCAACAATGGTGAATATCTTTTGCGTAAAGAAAAAGAGAACCCTGAATTAGAAAAATAGGACTGTAATGACATGGGTCTTTTCAGCAGTCAAACTACAAACGATGAAAGAAAACTGTATGCCCTCCAATGTGTTTGGTTTTTCAGTGCCTTCCTTAATGGTTATTATAAAAGCTAGCATTTCAAGATTAAATTAAGATGCTTTTCTCCCAGTACATGTTTGATAATTTTACGGAGTTGATATGCAGTTATATTTCTTCTTATTGATAGGATGACTTTAGTAGTACATGATGACTCCAGTTGGTTTTGCTGTTCATTTTGAAATAAGATATCTAGATACATGACATACATTCCCTCCGCATTCTAAGCAAAATAGAGGAGCATTTATGTGGATGTTATAGTACAACTATAGAAAAGCCAGTTCTTATAAGCAACAGATGAGTACAGCTGTTCTTTATCTCATCAGTGGCTGAAAAACTAGTTATCACTTTTATAGAAGAAAAGTGTAATGACAGCCTCTCAAACAGTGGTAATTGGGGCATTGCAAGGTTTTCACAGTTGAACAAGAAGACCAAGCTTTAAGTTTGTTAGGTACACAGCACAAAATTTAGTGTCTAGAAAAAAATCTACAAAATCTCTGATTAGGCTGGACGCGGTGGCTCATGCCTATAATCCCAGCACTTTGGGAGGCCAAGGCAGGTGGATCACGAGGTCAGTAAATCGAGACCATCCTGGTTAACACGGTGAAACCCCGTCTCTACTAAAAATACAAAAAATTAGCCGGGCATGGTGGTGGGCACCTGTAGTCCCAGCTACTCAGGAAGCTGAGGCAGGAGAATGGCGTGAACCCGGGAGGCGGAGCTTGCAGTGAGCCGAGATCGCGCCACTGCACTCCAGCCTGGGCAACAGAGCGAGACTCCACCTCAAAAAAATAAAAATAAATAAAAATCTCTGATTAACAGGATCTTAGTATAAGCTGCAAGAGAATTACAGATAATGAGGGGTACATCTGTGTAGGAGAGCGGTATGTATATTAGAAGATGTAGATACTATGGAAACCTTGTCTCCTGACAAAACCTTTTCTTGTCCTCATTTTTGGATTATGGCAGAAGACTTAAAATAATCTGGCTATAAAAAAATCTTTATGCACATATCAATAATACATTAAAATGAGTCTTATTAGAAGTTATAATTACAGGAACTGAATGTTGATACAATATTGCAGAGTTTCATCATTTCATAAATATCAAAGTCATAATGAATTTAGATCTGAGTTCTGAGCTCATATGCATAATTTAAACCTTTTCATTTTTAAATGAAAAGGTTTGGGGAGACTGCTTATTAACAACACATTCAGTCTTGACTTTTAAAGTAGCATCATTGGATTCAGAGTCTGGCACAGGAATAGCACTTAAGTAATCACTGTTCCAGGAACGATAACTATTGGGTGCATCTAAATTGATGCTAAATAGATTCAAAAAGTGCTATAAGTAAATAATAATAAAAGTGCTCTAGAATCTGTATCAAGAGTTTTATAAAATACCACTTTAATTTTAAATACTGTTTATTTTTCTTTTTAGGAAGTTTGCAGATTAGGTACAAGCTAGATAGACATCAAAATCCTGATGCATTTACCTTTGATTTTAAAAACATGGCTGATGGGCAACTTCACCGAGTGAAGATTATCAGAGAAGAAGCCGTGGTCATGGCAGAGGTAATCCCACAAATGCAAAAGTCAAACTAATATTATTATTTTGAGAACAAATAATCTAATGAAAAAATTTGATAATAAACATTAGTGGAAGAGCAACCCATTCAATGCTGCTCTTCCATAAGTCAAGAAGAAGCCAAATATGGCCGGGATCTGGGGGAGAGGAGGTGGTGGTTTATTCTGTATTGCTTTGTTTTGTTTGTTTAGCAATGCAGTTCTGTCAAAGGTATTATTAATATTTTACTATTTAAAATATCAAAATATCTTCATTTGTTTCACTTTACTCAGTAGGGGAATGTTCTCTAGTTTCTCATAGTGACTACTGGTGGAATCTATTCATTGATATTACAGTGGGAACTTGTCTTATTCTGATTATAAAAGAACAAATACTTTAGCAACTTAAAAACATGGTTTAAAAGCACACAACATAGTTATTAAAATGGGAATAAGTAAGAAAATAGACCTGAGTGACAACAGAGGAAGTAAATTCCACATTGCCATTGGCATTGGAAGGAAAATATACTGTATAGAGAACAACAATGCTTGGTTTTATGTTTCAGATTTTCTCCGCAGAATGAGTACGTATTTAAGTTTAAAACAGCCAATTCCATCTTTTTCATGGATTCTGCCAATTATAGATCCTTCCATTATGAAGAAGAGTAAAGCCAGCCAGTGGGTACATCGTGGATAGAGTGGTAGCTGATGGCATCATAGGAATTGCTTATAAAATAGCTTCCCCTTCTAAATGATTAATTATTTGAAGGTGGCTTCTTGAGCTTTTGTGGTGGTACTTAAAAGTGATTTATTTTCATCTTTCCTTTCCTCATCTTCCTTTGCTTCCTTATCATTAAAATTGTACTTTCTGTTGATGTTTGCTTCTCATGGGACATCTAATAGGTTAACCAGAGCGCAAAGAAACAAGTAATCTTGTCCTCAGGGACAGAATTCAACGCCCTCAAATCTCTCATATTGGGAAAGGTTTTAGGTAAGTAGAAGAAAGAGCTTTTTCCCAAAAAATCTAAGTGTCATGTCACAAACTCTGGAAGCATTCATCATGCTGAAAGAAGCTCCTTGTCTTACTTGAATAATAATTTCACAGTGAGTGACAATCAAGGTGCAAACTGTACTCTTGCCTGAGTGTACATATAATCATGAGTAAGTGCTGCCTGTGAGATATGCAAGGGCGTTCCTGGAAAAATACCTCCACACTTAACCTCTCACTTGGCAATCATGCATAATGAATCACGGTGTTTTTCTAACCCTTCTTGAAAAGTGAAATGTTATCAAAGCTGACACAAAGTTCACAGATTATGTATGTATTAATCGGCATCAACTCCGGAGACCATCATTCAATGATAAAACTACGTTTGAGTTGAACACAAGAGAAAAAACTGTTAATCTTATTACAGCAGATGAATACAGTTTTAATTCTCTCTCAAGCCCTGCTTTGCCTGTTGTTTCCATCCTTTTTGACTTTAGTATCTAACAGGAATGGGGAGGCATATTCATAAATATCTATTACGCAAGGTAGAAAGTTACAGTAATTGTCTATCATATTGTCTATCATAACCTGTTGTAAAATCACAGTTAGCTTTACATTTAATAAAGGAACTGAGGAAAATAATCTTTTTTTTAAAAAAAACCCATCTTATGTAACTCAATTAAGAAAATGAACTATACTTTAATATTGAGGATCAAAAAGTAGAATAATATTTATTATATACATCTTTGTTTCCTTCCAAATAAAGGAGAACATGTAATTGAAGGTGTTAATGTTTTCATTCAAGGATGGTATATTCAAAGGCATGTAACTTATGGTATAAAAATCTACATTCAAATTCAGCAATGAAGTATATACTCAGAAGTAATTGATCTCAGAAAATTATAAGTATTCATTTTGCCTGTCCTTGGAGTTAGAGATAATAATCAAACATTAATGAAACACTTTATACTTTGAACAACTGTATTTTAGGATTGGTTCTGCTATACATTTTTTGCCACTCTCACATCATTTAGTAATTATACCAAAACTACAATTTTATCTTTAAATTTGGAATTATATAGGAAGTGCTTTCCTTAACTTATAGTAAAATAGACCAACAAGTTGGCTAATAGAGAAGCCACTAATTTTACAAAGAAGGTTACCCAAAACACTCTGTTCTAAGTTACCAATATATTTCTCTTGAGTCTCTGTAAATCTTTGATTCATCCCTTCGTTTAAAAATATTTGATGAGCGGCCGGGCATGGTGGCTCACGCCTGTAATCCCAGCACTTTGGGAGGCCGAGGCGGGTGGATCACGAGGTCAGGAGATCCAGACCATCCTGGCTAACACGGTGAAACCCCGACTCTACTAAAAATACAAAAAAAATTAGCCGGGCCCGGTGGTGGGCGCCTGTAGTCCCAGCTACTCGGGAGGCTGAGGCAGGAGAATGGCGTGAACCCAGGAGGCGGAGCTTGCAGTGAGCAGAGATCCTGCACTCCAGCCTGGGCAACAGAGCGAGACTCTGTCTCAAAAAAAAAAAAAAAAAAAAAATTTGGTGAGCATCTACTATGAACAGTTTATTAAGCACTGAGAAAGCCTCTGAATGAGAGAAACACTATACCTACCCACCCTCACTACACTCACATGTTAATAGGTACATAGGCTAATATATGAGCAATTCTAATAAAATAATGCTCATATCCAGCCTAATTTATTATTATGCACCCTAACAATGCCTTAGAAAAAAATGGCCCAAAATCCATCATAATTAAGATGCTGTTTCTGAGCACCTCACTGTGATTTTGCCATTTCTGAGTAGTCTTAATGAATGAAAACCATTCAGATTGATTATCATAAGATCAATTCAGAGTAAACCTATTTAAATGTAAGCTTTTTAGATTTTGAATTTTCTGTATAGCTTTGAATTTTATCCAAGAGGTAGCTTTAAGGAATGCAAACACCTAAAATACTTTATAATTCAGTAAAGGTGATCCATCGTAAATTAAGGTTTGTTTTTAGATACTTTGGTGTTATTGGTATTCTTTCTGTTTTGCTTTGTGTGTGTACACGTGCATGTGTATTTAAACACTTATGAGTATCATTCTGTCGCCCAGGCTGGAGTGCAGTGGCGCAGTCTTGGCTCACTGCAACCTCCGCCTCCCAGGTTCACACGATTCTCCTGCCTCAGCCTCCTGAGTAGCTGGGATTACAGGTGCATGCCACCACGCCTGGCTAATTTTTGTATTTTTAGTAGAGACGGGGTTTCATCATGTTGGTCAGGCTGATCTCGAATTCCTGACCTCGTGATCCACCCGCCTCGGCCTCCCAAAGTGCTGGGATTACAGGTGTGAGCCACCACGCCCGGCCCCTTAAATACTATCTTAAAAATTGCATGTATATCAAAAAAACAGAGGGCAAAAATGGAAGATGCCTTTTTGTCTGCTCCCAAAAAGTAAAAAAAAATTAGCCTGTAAACAGTTACATATGAATACAGCTGAGCTTATATACCTTAGGAGGTATACATTCTAGGCTGAAGAAAAGAAAACCCGCTGAAGGACTATATTTCAAGTAGAGCTCTGGATATGTAAGAATGCCAAATAGTTTTGGTAATTAAATATTTCTGGAAATTTCCTTTTGAGTTTTGTAAGTAGATGTCACATAAGACATACAGTTTTAACATTTAAAATTCATTAACCTATGTATTTTATATTACTTCTATGCTATGGTGTTTGTCTCATTTAGAAGAAATGTTTTATGTTGGGTCTGGGATTTGATTTTACCTGATTTACGAGCTAGGAAGTTAACAGCTTTTAACTGTTTTGTGGATGCTGTCCTGGTACAGAGACAGAGGACCCTATTACTCATGGCACAGCAAGCCTCGTGAGCAGCAGTTGATTTGCATTGTTTTCCCTTGGCCCTCAAGCCTTATGGGGCAGTGATGGGTGCAGATGAAGGCTGCACCTGTGGCCAGGTTTGCACTGCAGCAGAGGAACACTGAGTTTGGGGAATCCACCGATTTTGTAACAAGCACTAAGCAAGTATATTCTTTGTCCTGGAGGGGGTCATGACCTCATCCCTCAATGTTGCTTGCTTCAATTATAGCCTTGAGAAGTGGCCTGAGTAAAGTGCTGTCAGCGTCTTGCACTTCTTGGGAAACCCAGCAAAGCATGAGGAGACACTCAGAGCCAATGGTGGATTGCCTCTTTCAACATTACAGAATAAAAACACCCAAAAACCCTATAAAAAGTCAAGAAGATAGGAGATTCTGTGGGGTGTTTTTCCCAAGAAAGAGCAAAGATTATATCAATTAGTCCCTCTTTATTGGTAAAATGAGGAGGCTGCACTAAGTTATCTTCAAGATTCTCTTCAATAGAAAATTCTAAGACTGTTCTAACTTGGTCCATTAACCAGGATTCAGTGGGCATCACAGATGTCTTGAGGTCTTTGAAAGTGTAAGTCAACAAAACTAATGCTGTCCAATAGAACTTTCTGTGATGATGAAAACGTGTAAAGTCTGTGCTGTCCTATGTGGTAGTCCCCAGACACACTTGAGATAAATGAGTTTTTAAGCACTAGAAATGTAGCTAGTATAACTGAGGGACTATATTTTACATTTTATTTAATTTTAATTGATTTGAGTTTTTTTTCTTTTCTTTTTTTTTTTTTTTTTTTTTTTTGAGATCGAGTCTCACTCTGTCATCCAGGCTGGAGTACAGTGGCGTGAACTCGGCTCACTGCAAGCTCTGCCTCCTGGGTTCACGCCATTCTCCTGCCTCAGCCTCCCAAGTAGCTGGGACTACAGGCACCCACCACCATGCCCTGCTAATTTGTTTTTGTTTTTGTTTTTGTTTTGTATTTTTAGTAGAGACAGGGTTTCACCGTATTAGCCAGGAAGGTCTTGATCTCCTGACCTGGTGATCCGCCCGCCTCGGCCTCCCAAAGTGCTGGGATTACAGGCGTGAGCCACCACACCTGGCCTGATTTGAATCTCAATGGTTACATGTGGCTAGTGTCTACCATACTGCACAGTGTAGAAGACTGTCCACTTATCTAGTTGTTTTCTCCTTTAGTTCAATCAAGTGGCACCCTTTTTTAAGGATAGACATCTGTCTATTTGGCATGACTTCAGTGGGCTGGGAAGACAACCCTATCTCAAATATTTTTTTCCCACAACTTCAAGTGCCAATATTTCAAATTCTGTATTAGAGATTCATTCTTTTGACTCTTCTGCCAAAATACACATGCCCCTGAAAGTGTTATCAAAAGCCATGATCAGGAATTTGTGCAAACATGAATTTACTCAGGAGCAGGCTTTGATGGAAGAGAATAGAGAATTGGAAGGGAGCTGGGTGCAGGACCCCAAAGTTGAGAAAGCCCAGAAAGGGAGGCAGACAGGTCACCATACATTGTTGATTAGAGCTATTCAGCTAAGAGAACCAAAAGTGAAGGGTTTTGACCATGTTGCCATGTCAAGGTAATAGAGCGGAAACTGTATCTACATGTACCACAGTAAGAGTCAAGTTCTACTGAATATTGGTTAACTGATAAACAATAAATAGCAGTGCTGGCTAAAACCTGGGAGTACAGAATCACGAGTTTCTTCCTAGATTGTGATGTGATTGCCAGGTATACTTCAGAGTGGGCAAAGAAACTCCTTTCTTTCAGATTTTCCAGCTTAAAAAAAGTATATATGGAGATCATTTTCTAATTAAGTCATTTATTAAAGATGCAAGAAAGTTCTACTCTGTTTCATCAGCTCCAAATTAAACAGTTGTTCAAGGTTTTTATTCAGGGTTTTAAAGAGAAGTCTGGCCGGGCGCGGTGGCTCACGCCTGTAATCCTGACACTTTGGGAGGCCGAGGTGGGCAGATCACAAGGTCAAGAGATCGAGACCACCCTGGCCAACATGGTGAAACCCTGTCTCTACTAAAAATACACAAAAACATTAGCTGGGTGTGGTGGTGCATGCCTGTAGTCCCAGCTACTTGGGAGGCTGAAGCAGGAGAATCACTTGTACCCGGGAGGCGGAGGTTGCAGTGAGCCGAGATCGCACCACTGCACTCCAGCCTGGGGACAGAGTGAGACTCCATCTCAAAAAAAAAAAAAAAAGTCTGCCCTAAAATTATATGATTCTTCCCTAAACTACAATTATTTAATGTAAAACCATCTTGTATCATGTCAAAAGATAAAAATACTCTTGTTAAGATGGTGTGGCAGACTTTATTCAGGACTATGGCAATAGGTATAGGAATTACTGGAATGGGGTTTTGCAGTTGGGGAAAGAGATTGAGCTCAACTTCAAATACAACAAGGAAAAGTGTGGATTCACAGCCAAGGAGCAGAGTGGCTGGGGTCGGGTGTCTGAGTGGAAAACTACAAAAATGGGAGAGTAATTCTCGCTAAACTGACCAGGATTCCTGGTGATGCCAGGCCAGTGTTGTCAGACATCACCTGCGGGGTGGTGAGAGGGATGAGAAAGGTGGTGATTAGATATTGAGGGTGATCAGATATTGAGGGTGGGAGGTATGGTTTAAAACCAAATTGGCAGGATTCTTGCTAAGCTGGATGATGAAAGACCAAAGGTCAGGCTGGTTGAGCAGAGAGCTTAGAGTAGCCTGACCAACATCTGGTCATGGGGAGAATCTTTGTCCATCCTGTCAAAGTTCCTTCTTGGAAAAAATAAATTATGTAAAGATCCTTGAACTGGAAACATCATAGAAAAATATAATGTAAGAGAAATTGTCATTCTGGTCAGGATCTAAATGTACTAGAGTAAAACCAAAGAAGAGTAAAAAGGGAAAAGTGAGAGAAGAAAAAAAGTTTCTCAAGCCTCTCATTTAGGGAAGAACTGTTGTGGGGAACCCCGCGGTGGCGTGGGAGGGAGGGTGGGGGAAAAGAACCATGCAATCGCTCATCTCACTGTTGGGAGTGGGGGAAAGTTGGAAAAAGGATCTTGTTTTCATATAACAGTGTGAAGGAATGATTTTGATTGTGAGGGCTAGGGAAGTTGAGCTCTCAAACTCACAGAAGGGAAAGCAGGAAATAAGGAAACTGCTTAAACCAGCAAAATAAAAGAAAAAAAGATGAAATAATAATGTGAAATAAATAGTGTAAGATAAAAAAGAATAAAATCAGATATAGTGGTTATTACTCTAAAGACGAATGGACTAAATTCTGTCAAACTAGGTTTAAAAATAACAGTTAAATGCTCTTACAATATTGAAAATGAAGGGGCATGCCAAGAACTAGCAGGCAACAGCTGATATATTTAAGAAATGAAGCACTACTTTCAGATAAGATTGAATTTAAGATTGGAATATAATCAAATCTTAAATGAGATAAAGAGGGGTATTATCTGATGACAAAAGATACAGTTTAAGATAATATGAAAGCCATCATACAAAATAGCAACTGTAGTATGAAGGATTTCCAGAGCTCTGTCCTCATCTCCAAGAGTCGTTTTTCTGTAATCCTCCGGATTATTGGCTGTGAGCGCCATTAAAATTTTATTTTAATGCTCTATTTTAAAAATTAAATGGCAGAGGATTTCTTAAATTTATGTCATGTAACTGCTTTCCTATGAAGCTCTGTCACTTGCAGAGAGCCAGCCATCTGCACTTGAACAAATCTGTTAAAAATCTGCCTCTCATAACCCTGACAATGGAAATAGTTGCCAGACAGGTAAAGATTCAGGGTGACCTCTCCTGGAGTGAAGGAACGAGGGGTTCGGAGGGACTTTCGAGGGTCGCTGTCTTGCAGATGCGGGGTGTCCCTGCGCCCCCATCTCCGCCGCTGCGCCCTAACTGTGTGTCCCCCTTCTGTCCTCAGAGGCTGCCGGCGCGGACCCAGACACAAGGCGGGCGGCGACTAGTGGCTTCACTGGCTGCCTCTCGGCGGTGCGCTTCGGCCATGCTGCTCCCCTGAAGGCGGCGCTGCGCCCCAGCGGCCCCTCCCGGGTCACCGTCCGCGGCCACGTGGCCCCTATGGCCCGCTGCGCAGCGGGGGCGGCGTCCGGCTCCCCGGCGCGGGAACTGGCTCCCCGACTCGCGGGGGGCGCAGGTGTGTGGCCCTCCACCCCTGCGCACCTGAAACTGCGCTTCTCTCAAGTGTTTGTGAATTTCTCAAAAGCCTTCTTTTCTCCGTCTCTGTCATCCTTTTTTTCCTTTTTTAAAATACATTTTCGTGATGTTCTTATTTTAATTCACTTTTAATTGACAAAAGTTTGCTATGTGTAAATTGTGGCGTGATTAAATCAAGCTAATAAACATCATTCTCCCTTTCCCTGTTGTAGGTCGTTCTGGACCAGCGGATGAGGGAGAGCCCTTGGTTAATGCAGACAGAAGAGACTCTGCTGTCATTGGAGGTAACAGGGCCCTGAATGACCTGGTGCTTGTCATTATCGCTTTAGATAATGATGCCATTACTTAGCTCGATGGGAAACATATGTAAGAATCAACACTCAATGGTGAGGTCAGAGGGGTACTATGTATTGCGGTTGGTTGTTGTTTTTTTGTTTTTTGTTCTTTGTTTTTTTTCTATTTGAGACAAGAGTCTCACGCTGTCACCCAGGCTGGAGTGCAGTGGTGAGATCTCCACTCACTGCAACCTCTGCCTCCCGGGTTCAAGCGATTCTCCTGCCTCAGCCTCCTGAATAGTTAGGATTATAGGAGTGTGCCACTATGCCTGGCTAATTTGTTGTGTTTTTGGTAGAGACAGGGTTTCTCCGTATTGGCCATGCTGGTTTCGAACTCCTGGCCTCAAGTGATCTGCCCGCCTCAGCCTCCCAAAGTGCTGAGATCACAGGCATGAGCCACCATGGCCGGCCTTCGTTGATTTTCTGAGGCAGTATTTGCTGATTTCAGCTTCCCTGGGGGTGCTCAGCATGTAAGAATTCTGCTGAAACAATTTTTTTTTGAAGAACAGTTACAAAACTAATAATGAAAAGTTATTAATTTGAAAATAGCTGTGTTCCCTAGGACATGTGGGATATTTGTCAAGGTAATGACAACTGTTGGACGGACCTGAAGTAATTCTGTTCAAAGCAATGGAAACCTCAGCTAATTATCAGAGCATACACTTTACAGTACTTTTCTTCAATCACAAATAGTATGATTTAGGTACTCCCACGACAATGTTTCACTTATTTAAGAAGTTGGTTTTTTGTTTGTTTGTTTGTTTTTTGAGACGGAGTCTCGCTGTGTCGCCCAGGCTGGAGTGCAGTGAAGCGATCTCGACTTACTGCAAGCGCGGCCTCCTGGGTTCATGCCATTCTCCTGCCTCAGCCTCCTGAGTAGCTGAAACTACAGGCGCCCGCCACCACGCCCGGCTAATTTTTTGTATTTTTAGTAGAGACGGGGTTTCACTGTGTTAGCCAGGATGGTCTCGATATCCTGACCTCCTGATCTGCTCACCTCGGCCTCCCAAAGTGCTGGGATTACAGGCATGATTATTTAAGAAGTTCGAAATGCACACATTATTTAAAGTGTATTGTTATTTTAAAGTGTATAATTCCCTGTCATTAAGGACATTTACAATGTTGTGCAGCAGTAGCCATTGTCTGTTTCACTTTTAATCATACTTTGGAAAGAACTAATCTAATAGGCTAAGAATGTTTTGTGGTTATTTTTAATTGAAGAAAAGTGAAGTTAAGCACAGCTTAAAAGTATGTTTTGGCAATGAAAACTTTTTTTCTAAAATATAATTTGTTTAGAGCTGGTGCAAAAAATAAGCATTCACCTTTCCTTGTTAATTAATGAGTGAATTATTGAAATCTTTGTTTGTTTGTTTGTTTGTTTGAGACAGAGTCTCGCTCGTCACCCAGGCTGGAGTGCAGTGGTGCCATCTCGGCTCACTGCAAGCTCCACCTCCCATTCTCCTGCCTCAGCCTCCCAAGTAGCTGGGACTACAGGTGCCCACCACCACACACGGCTAATTTTTTATATTTTTAGTAGAGACGGGGTTTTACCGTGGTAGACAGAATGGTCTCGATCTCCTGACCTCATGATCCACCTGCCTTGGCCTCCCAAAGTGCTAGGATTACAGGCATGAGCCACCATGCCCGGCCGAGTTATTGAAATCTTAATTGTATTCTTATTCTGCAGACTCTCCATAGCACATACAAGAGTAAACTAGTTGTGTTTGTTTTCTCCAAAATGACAGAAAACAATTTCGACATAATAAAGTTCTGACTAAATTTCAGTTGAGGATATTCACATTTCCATCACTATCTCAATTCTTTTTCTCTTAGAAATCAGTAAGGTGTAAATTAAAAATACATGACCTGATGAACAAAAACTGTTTTTCAACAGTTTCCAGTGGGAATGTGGTCAATAATGCATATCTAAAAGGTATACTTTCGTGTTCAATTTTAAATCAAATCCAATCCTAAATCAATCGTGCCTTTTTTAGATTTTTTTTCATTGCAATGCAAAAGCAATTTCAACATGCCGAACATTTTCACACTAGGTTTCCAAGTCCTACAGACGTTTACACAATGTCAGGGTTAGTGCCCAGCTTTTGGTGAGAAGGAAATGATAATAGAACCAGCTCTCATCTTTGGAATTGTATTATATTGCTTGTGGTCAGATACCACTGGCAAGATTGACTGAGTAAATGTAGGGAAACATCTTAGCAGTGTTCCCTTCCCCTGAGAAATTCTTAGGCTGAAGCAGGGGATGAAAAGGAGTCTGTGGAAGGCTTCCCCTGGGCTTTCCCAAAGGCAGTTTGCATTTTCTAATAGGGACTGGCTGAAGATATAAATTAATATTTGTGTGAAGTACTTTAAATGTACGATGTAGGCAGTAAAAGCGTGGGGGAGGAAATATAATTTCTCCTCATCATTCCCAAGTTTGTAGTTGGGACAGACCTCTGATTAACAAGAGAAAAACAAGCAAGTTTACTAAGGCATGCAGCCCACAGCATGTGGGAGAAACCTCAGTGAAACTCAAACCGCAGTGGCTTAGAAGTCTGGCTCATCTTCAACAATACATTTGTGGAGAAATGATGGGACAATGGAAAGCAATTTTAGGCTTCCAAAGGCGAGAAACCGTGGGAAGATAAATATATGGGAAGAAACTAGTGGAGTACGTGTGTTTGTACATTCTTCTGCTGACATCCCTGAGCTGGTAAGAATGGTCTCCGGTAAAAGAGAATTTACATCTTGTCTTTAGATGAAAAGAGGGGAGGATCTAGAGAGCTCTTCCTCCATTGGCTGCTTCTTAATTGCCTTTACCTCAAAATATTTGTCAAAAAGGCATATTTGGGGGTGACATATTCTGATTACCTTCAGAAGCTTGTCTTTATACATATTTATTTCTTGTAGCATAGATTTCACTTTCATTTGTCACTAATATAATTGCTTCAGTAAACAGCGTTCTGTGGCTTGGCTTCATGCTTTGGCACTCTGGCTCTGAATTAAAGCCTGAAACAATTTATAAAGATACTGGTATCCAGGCCTTCCATTTATTTATTCTGACTTACTGACTTAATGTGCAGCTAGAGTCGAGAATCATGGGCACTGCTAATGGTTTCGATATTTTAAAACATTTCGCCCAGCTCTTTCAAATAATCCACATTCCAGGTAAAAAAAATTAATAAATATGCCTGCAATATTTTTGGTAATAGGGATTGATTACGTATATGCTACACTACTGCATTTCATAAGTATATTATCATAAAAGTATTTGAAAACAATTTCATTAAAATGTACCCATTTCATTGTACTAACAATAACATGTAATGATCTATGATGATGCAAACACTCTATACTTGTAAAATGACTTAAAATGTCCCACTTGTTAACTGAAGGATGTACACGGTCTTAGAGACATGTATGTCTTTCTTCTTTTAAATCTGAAAGCATTATCTGAAACCCAATCATCATATACCTGTAGGGAAAAAGCCTAACACAGCCATATCCAAAAGTCATAGTCCCTCAGAAGTATGTTAAATGTTATAAAATTACTTGACCTTAGCATTTCTGAGTTTTGGTGTTTTCAATTTATAATACAATAGGTGGTTGGTTTATTTTAACCAAACTTAAAAAGCAATGATGTCTGCAAAGCCTCTGATTGGAGCAAAAATCACCATTTATACTCTGACATTGAGGCCAGGCACGGTAACTCACACCTGTAATCCCAACAATTTGGGAGGCCAAGGTGAGAGGATCACTTTAGCCCAGGAGTTCGAGACCAGCCCGGGCAACATAGCAACACCCCATCTCTACAAAGAATAATTGTAAAAAGAAAAAAAAAAATTAGCTGAACGGTGGAGTGGGCCTATAGTCTCAGCTACTTGGGAGGATCAAGGCTACAGTTAGCTATGATCGTGCCACTGCACTCCAGCGTGGGCGACAGAGTGAGACCCTCTGTCTAAAAAGAAAAAAGAAAAAAAAATTATGACGTTTTATTCTTTTCTCTCCCTAGGTGTGATAGCAGTGGTGATATTTATTTTGCTTTGCATCACTGCCATAGCCATACGCATCTATCAACAGAGAAAGTTACGCAAAGAAAATGAGTCAAAAGTCTCAAAAAAAGAAGAGTGCTAAGACAGCTCTAAACAGTGAGCTCGATGTGCAAAACACAGTCCATGAAAGCCAGAAAGAGCGAGTCTTCTGATTGGCAGCTGTGGCTGTTTCTATGACCGTGACTGTGGACTTCCCTGCTGTTGCCATCAGGGTGCACACAGCAGGTGCAGTGCTGTCACCTGGCTGAAGACCTGCAGCCTCGGAGCCTCTGGGAAGTCCCTTTCTCCCTCGGTGAAACACAGTCCTCCACAGCAATTTCCAAACGATGAATTAGGTATGGCCATTCATCACTGTTCAGTAGTTTCCCCATCCAAAGGCTCTCTTCCAAAACTGCAGTTTGATCTCTGTTAATAATTGTGGGGTTTTAGATGAGAAGATGACTATAAAGCTGTGGCCCTACTTTATTTTTTAAAAATGACAGAACCTTTGTTCAGATGTAAAAGACAAAATTGCACTTTAATGTTTTTGTTACTTGAAAACATATCTGGGATCCCTTTTTTTGGTCTTCTGCTGATATTTATAAAACAGGAAATGCTTCTTAGACTACCTTCACTGGCATTTCCATAGTCCTGGAATCCAGAGCCAAGTGGCCTACCCAAAATTCACAGCCTTTTTGTTCCCCTGTGTGATGGTTAATACAATGCAGTAGAAGCCTGGAAATACTACCATTATTTTTGGTGTATTGCTTTTTCTAATTGACTGTTTTTAATGATTTTGATACATTTTAATGTTGAAATTACTATTGAACGTTAGCTCTGAAATTTTAGTATTGAATTTTGTAATGGAACAGAACATTGGTACGTGACAAGATCCAAGAGGATGTCAATACAAGATTGTCTGCCTGTTTTTCTTTGTAATTTGTAATTACAGTTTTTGTAAATTGTGATTATGTTTTTAACTAAATTTACAACCAGATACAAACACTACTTCTTATACAGAGTTATCCTTTATTTATATCATTAATACCTGAATGAAACATCATCCTAAACTTATTTCCCCAAAATATTGAGAGGTCATATCTGTTTTTCTTTATCATTCATTTCTGTTTTTCTAAAAGTTGTTACTGATATGCTTTTGATTTCCTATGACTCTATTATGTTGTACAGAATATCTTTTCAGTTTATTAAAAAAACAGCTTAACTGAAGATCACTAATTCCTTTTCTAAATTTTGAACTGCTCTAGGCATAAATATCATTGTGTATTATCCTCTCATCTAATCACTTTTGGAATGTAAACTGAAGGCTGTTCACTCCAAGAAAAGTTAGCATTTATATGATGTTTTTTAAATCTGCCAGTCTGATCACAGGTTTATGACCATGGGGCCAAATTCCCGTAGATTACCCAAAATTGAATATGTGCTATTAATTGAAACATGTCTCATTAAGGTTTACATACACACTAAGACAGCAAAGGATTGGAATTAACTTTATGGAGACAGTTCCAGGGACTAATATTGAAGCAGTGGTTATTTGATAATGCATGGAACCACCATTTGGATTCAATAAACCAATTATATAAAAGCAATGATGCTACACTCTTCATATTCCAGATACCAACTGCCTACCAAGGACTAATGAGATGGTATATTTCTTCCACATCAGGGCAAGTTGAAAATATATTGATTCAGCGTTACTGTTACATAATGAATTTCCATCTTCTCATATGTGTTATTTTTGAAAGAATGAGTACGCTCTCTGTCTGAAATCCGCTCTTAACAAATGATCTCTTCTCAGAATACTACATCTGTATTGAGAGTACAGACAGCCCATTGGTCACCGCACTTTTTGCAAGACAGCAAAACAGATGCATCAAATTGCATTGATACATCATCACCATCAATCTTTTTACTGATTTTTAGACTTAATCTTCTTATTTGAAAGTAAACTCATTTTTAAATAAAATAAAAAATATTTTAGGGAAAGCTCTATAAAATTAAAATTGCAAAATTATATGCTTTTTAAAATTTATGCAAAAATGTGCAGACACATGTATTCTGTATTGGTTTATGCATTACTTTACCCTTCTTGTATATTTTGAGATTATTAAGATTTGTTGACCTTTTTTGGTTTGATATTTATCATCTGTTAAATTTTTCCTTTTAAATTATTAAACGCAAAGTGCAAGAAAAAGAGATATTTACTGATTGCTAGATGTAAAAATATCTATGAATGTATGTATTTAAACTTCTGCCAGAGAGCAACCATCTAACAGTCAACTTACTAAAATCTAAATTGAGTACTTTTTATTTTTGCAGAGAACTAAGTCACTAAACGTTATTTAGATATATAGATGCTAGTTGCAAGTAACACCCTTTTGTAATATAAAAGTAAAAGCATAATTATTTCCCAAATTTTGTCTTCAAATTAAAAAAGAAAATAGCATATAATTACCATTCATTTGAGAAAGCTGAAGATTCTGATGCTTAAAAACTTCAAAATTCTAATATTAAAATTAGAGTGGTTAATGTGACATTGAAGGCTTATCTCTGTAAAATAGTGACACTGGTGAGTGGTATTATCTCAATATTTTTGTCCAAATTCACCTTAGGAAATCACTGTAAATCTTCATTGTTTCCTAAAAGTCATTATTACGGCATAAACTTAACATACTTTGATAGTAGTTAGTACTGATACCTGGTATATTCTACCCCATGCCTCTATTATTCTGTTTCTATTACTGTGAAAAGTCACAGTAAATTTAACATATTTTCATCCAGCCTGTGTATGATCTTTCATTGTAATAGAGACATGGAGTAGAATAAGTCATGTATTAACATATAAGATTTTTTTAACCTGCTCCCTCAGTTTTATAGATGAGACAAAGATAAGGTTGTAAGAGTTAATCTCTTCAAGTAGACAGTACTAGTAAGTTGCCAGGCTTGGACTGAACTCCTGACACTTCTCTCTTTTAACTTCAATCCATAGAGAAGCCCACCTTCCTGCCTTCCCGGTATTATTTAGCAGAGGAGAAAATCATACTAGGCTGTTTGATACTCTATTTGCCTAGACTGACCAACAATTCTGTATCTTTGTTCACATCTTCTCTGAAAGAATATTTGGTGGGAAATCTTTTTTATTTTTTAATTTTTGTGTACACACTAGGTGTATATATTTATGGAGTACATGAGATGTTTTCATACAGGCATGCACTGTGAAATAAGCACATCATGGAGAATGGGGTATCCATCCCCTCAACATTTATCCTTTGTGTTACAAACAACCTAATTACACTCTTTATTTTTAAATATGCAGTTAAGTTTTTATTGACGATAGTCACCCTATTGTGCTATCATATAGTAAGTCTTACTCATTCTATTTTTTTGTACCCATTAACCTATCCCCACCTCTGCCCCACCATTATCTCAGCTGTCTACTACTTTTTTCAGCCTTTACTAACCATCCTTCTACTCTGTATATCCATGAGTTCCATTGTTTTGATTTTTAGATCCCACAAATAAATGAGAACATGCAATGTTTGTCTTTCTATGCCTGGCCTATTTCACTTAACATAATGACCTCCAGTTCCATCCATGCTGTTGCAAGTGACAGGATCTCATTCTCTTTTACGGCCGAAGAGTACTCCATTTTGTATGTGAACCACATTTTCTTCATTCATCTGTTGATGAACACTTAGGGTGTTTCCAAATCTTAGCTGTTATAAACAGTATTGCAACAAATAAAAGAGTGCAGATGGAAAATTGATTTTGATGGCTTTTTTCTTCAATAAAACATTTATTTCTTCATGTATAACTGGAAGGCAAACAAATGATCCATTTGCTTAGTTTATTCTTGAATCCATAATATAAGTGACAGAAATGGATTATTAAAATATACATGAAGTTGGGGAAGAATGATATGGACACATTTTAAATCAAAACATGATGAATTGGCTGTTTAACCTACTACCTCATTGGCCAATTTGGGGCAAGATAAAAGTATTTGTAAACACTGTTTTGGCAATTAAGTGTAAAGAGAGAACCAATTTTTTAATTAAAAAATTGAATTCTGAGAATTATAGAGCTTTTCTATTGGTAAAGACATTAAATATCATAGAGTCCAACGCTTTTCTCTTCCTTCACATCACTCCTAATGGATGTAGCTCAGGCTAAGCTCATTGCTGATGCGCTGTCAGAACAGCCACTAATGGTTTAAGTTGGTATACTTGAGTGTAAATGTGAATAATGTTTTAAGAAGGTTACATAAAGTTGTCATTACTAGGAGTAGTAGCAGAATTTATTATGGATTAATCATATCGTCGGGAAAATGTACTGAAGCACTACTTCCTGTGGTATTTTTTTTTTACAAAATGATAAAATAGTTTATTGCCTATAGGTTGATTATGACCTAAAATTATATTTTTGAATTTTATTGTGCCATTATATATTTTAAAATGTGAGGTTCACATTGTTGCATTTGCTCTGTGAATAAAAATGTCTAAAATAATAAGATGAACTTTTAGATTTTGCGATATGAAAATTTTTAACTTAGCTAGCTTGTGATGGTACCTAAAAATTTAAGAAAGCCCTTAAAATAGAACCTCTGTGACTACATGAGCACTTTGTATGACTCATATCACATTTTAACTCCTTAAGCAAGCCAATGAGGTAAAACATATAGTTATCCCCATTTTTGCAAATTTCACAAAGGCCTTCACTGCTTTGATAAAATGTTACACAGATAATTACTGACAAAAATGGGTTAGAATGCAGGTCCTGACATTTCTAGTTCCTGACCAATTCTACAGGTTGCCCTGCTCCCATAATATGCTCCAATCTACAATGTTCATCTTAATCTGCAGCGAGTAAACATAATTGGTAGCTAAATTTTCTTCTTGTTCCAAATCTTTAGGATATGATTCATATATGTTATATACATACATACATATATATATATGTGTATGTGTGTTTATACTTAGATATATATATATTTTTTTTCTTATTTTACTTCTGGCTAAGATGGAGTAATAGGGAGCATATTTACCTTCTAACCCTCCTGCATGAAACAACCTCAAACCAGACAAAATATACGAAACAATGGTTTTCAGTACACTGGACATCAGGCACGGAATGTAATCCCTGAAAGATAGGAAACACGTAAGATGTGTGCTGTGAGTATCCCAGCTTACAACTTGAGAGAATTTGAGACAGCAGTGTGACAATGGAGATAGCTTAAGGAAGCCTACCAAGTCTCCGAATGGAGTAGCTGTTGCCAAGAGTTCAGGTACACGAAGGTGGCTAGAGATTGCAGGATAGAGTACCAGCGAGGAAAGAGCTGCAATTGGAGAAAAACTTTGCAAATCTGGAAAGGGTTGCCCTTCAGTGTGTAACAAAGTGCATGAAACTACCTGAGGCAAGGAAAAGAAGAATTACAACAGCATTTATCAACCTTTAAAAAATTATTATTGACCTCCTTAAGGAATCTTTTTAAACATCTTTTCTAGTCACCTCTCTGAATTATTTTTAATTTTTTTTAATTTTTCTTTTTTTTTTTTTGAGACAGTCTGGCTCTGCTGCCCAGGCTGATGGGCAGTGGCGCCATCTTGGCTCACTGCAAGCTCCGCCTCCGGGTTCACGCCATTCTCCTGCCTCAGCCTCCCAAGTTTCTGGGACTACAGGCGCCCGCCACCACGCCTGGCTAATTTTTTTGTATTTTTTAGGAGAGACGGGGTTTCACCATGTTAACCAGGATGTTCCCGATCTCCTGACCTCATGATCTGCCCACCTCAGCCTCCCAAAGTGCTGGGATTACAGGCGTGAGCCACCGCGCCCGGCCTGAAATTTTAATATCACACATACACTACATATCTCTTTAGTACTATAGGCATATCCGGACTTTATACAAAAAGAATTTTTTTTTCTTCACTTCTCCCATAACCCCAAAACAACTATTTTCTGTCGTTTTGGGGACGATATCACTCTCACTGAGAGTGCATGTTCACACACAACCATGAATAGAGGTGGTTGCCATAGGCTATACCATAAATCCCCATAATTAATAGGGCATTAGGTAGAATATTCATAGGGGTCTTGCCTCAGTCCTGGCAAGTCCTAGACCATGTATTACCATGGCGGCCCCACTAAACAGATCTTAAAAGATTTGGAAAAAAGTATCAAACAGTTTCCAATAACTAACTGGCATCTCTGAACAAAGTTCACATCTATTTCCAGTAATGTAAAAATATCCACCACCAGGCTTGGGCACAGTGGCTTATGCCTGTAATCCCAGCACTTTGGGAGGCCGAGGCGAGTGGATCATGAGGTCAGGAGATTGAGACCATCCTGCTAACAAGGTGAAACCCCTCCTCTAAAATTAGCCGGACGTGGTGGCGGGCGCCTGTAGTCCCAGCTACTCGGGAGGCTGAGGCAGGAGAATGGCGTGAACTCGGGAGGCGGAGCTTGCAGGGAGGCGGAGCTTGCAGGGAGGCGGAGCTTGCAGGGAGGCGGAGCTTGCAGAGAGGCGGAGCTTGCAGTGAGCCGAGATCGCGCCACTGCACTCCAGCCTGGGCAACAGAGCGAGACTCCGTCTCAAAACAAAACAAAACAAAAAATCCAACACCCAACGAGGTAAAATCACAATATCTGTTATACAATAAAAAATTACCAGGTATATGAAGAGGCAGAAAAATAGGACCTATAATGAGGATAAAAATCAATTAATCTAAAATGACCCAGCACATACACAGATGTTAGAATTACTAATGAAAAATATTAAAACAAATATGACTATATTCCATATGTTCAAAGGTTAGGATGTGACATGGATGATATAAAAAGGCTTAAATTAAACTTCCAGAGATGAAAATGTTAATGTATGAGATTAAAAAATACAATGGATATAATTAATGGCAGATGAGAGTTTTCAGAAGAAAATATTAAATAGCAATAGAAAGCATCCAAAATGAAACAGAGAAAAAAAACAAAGAATAAACAGAGTATCAGTGATCTGTGGGACAACTTCAGTTGCCTAATCTGTGTGTAATTGGAGTTCTCAAAGGAGAAAAGAGAGTGGATGGATAGAAAAAAATATTTTTAAAAATTAATAGGTAAGCATTTTCCACATTTGATGCAAAGTATAAACTCACAGACCCAGGAAGCTCAACAACCCCAAGTGGGGGTACTGTTAAGAAAACCACATCACAACACATCATAAGCAAATAGATCAGAGTGGTAAAGAGAAAAAGACAAGTCTTACACAGAGCACAGAAACAAGGATGATACCATACTTCTGGCAAGGGGAAGGGCAGTGGAGCAACATCTTTCATGTTTCCAGTGAAACATCTTCCAACCAAAAGCAGAAACCTGTCTCTCCTATGCTTCTACACCCAGCAAAACTGTCTTTCAAGAAAGGATGAAATAAAGATATTTTTCAGACATACAGAAGTTAAAAGTAATTTATTACCAGCAAACCTGGACTATGAGAACAGTGTAAAAGCCTTTCAGGAAGAAGGAAAATAAAGAATAATATCTTTGTGCAGATAGAAACATGGATCCGCACAAAGAAATGAAGAGCACTGGCAATAGTAACACCATAAGTAAATATACAATACCTGCCCTTATTACTTAAATATCTTTAAAAGATAATTGGCTGTTTAGAAATAATAGCGTCATGTGAGTTCTGCAGCACGAGTAAAAGTAAAATATATGACAACAATAACCTAGAGAGACTAAATGGAAATATAGTTTGTAAGGTTCTTAGACTGTGTGTAAAGTTGTATAATGTCTATTAAAAGTTGGCTATTACAAGTTATCTTTAAGTTAAAACATCTGTATGGTATAATCTCTAAAGCAAATGTTAGAGTAACAAAAACAGTTGTAACTAATATTACAATGCAGCGATGAAATTGAATAATTTTTTAAATGCTTGAAAGTAGGCAAAAAAGATGAGAAAGAGGACAAAGAACAAGTGGGACAAATAGAAAGCAAATAGCAAGATATAATATAAAAATTTGATAAATTTGACCTTAAAATTAACAACTCTCTTTTTAAAATACATTGTCAAGAGAATAAGAGTCAAGCTACAGAGTGGGAGAAAATATTTGCAACACTTTATTTGAATGCTGTAAATTTTTTTCAGAATATAATTCATAAAGAACTCTTAACAACTCAATAATTAGCAAAAATAAAATGAAAATAATGAATATAAGAAAAAATGACAAAAAGAGTTACGCCAATGGACAAAAAGCACACAAAAATGCTCAATATCGTTTTGTCATTAAGGAAATGCAAATTCAAACCACAGTGAGTTAGTTATTCTGCCCACTAAAATGGTTATGATTAAAAATATTGTCAGTACCGCGTGTTGTTGAGAATATGGAGCAATTATAATTCTCATACGTTATTGTTGGAATGTAAAATGCTACAACCACTTAGGAAAAATAGTTTAACATTGTTTTATATAATTAAGCATAGATGAAACGTATGACCCAACAATTCCAATCCTATGTTGAAAAGAAATGAAAACTTATGCCCATTATAAGACTTACACAAGAACGTTTGCAGCATCTTTACTTATAATATCCCCAACTGTAAACTGCCTACGAGACCTTCAACAAGAAAATGGACAAACAATTTGTGTTGAATTAATAATGAAATACTCTTCAGCTATAAAATGGACAAAACTACTAGTAACTGCAACAAACATGGCTAAATCTAAAAAACCTTGTGTTGAATGAATAAATCTAGACACTACAGAGTACATTCTGAAGTCCTAGAACAAGTGGAACTAAGATATAGCAGTAGAAATCGTATCAGTAGTTACCTGGGTTGAGGTAGGATGGGAGTTGACTGCAGAGGAACACAAGGGAAGTTTCTGGAGTGATGGAAATGTTCTATGTCTTGATCGACTATGGTTACATTGGTGTGGACATTTGTCAAAACTCTTTGAATTTCATATTTGGAATTTGTATATTTTGTATATAAATTATACTTCAATAAATATGTACGTGTATATATATGTCTATATATAATACATTTTGATATGTCATGATGTCTATCACTTCACAGCATATTATGTTTCTATCACACCATATTTACATAATGGAAAAAGATGAAAAGGATGCTGTATTTTGGGGAAATCACAAGAGATTATCACCTTTATTTATTTTTTATACAAATACATATAAATTTTTCACAGTACAATACAAATGTCAAAATGTGGTATTTTCATTGCTGTATAAATTCTTATATGTTCTATGTATGTAATAAATGTTAAAAACAGTGTTTATATGTTGTATATGTTTATTTGTTCTATGTGTTTATATGTTCACTGTTCTATAAATTCTCATATATTGTATACTATACAATCAGGTGATGAGCTGCTCAGTAAATAAGTGCTGAACACTCTGCATCCCTCATCATGTCAAGTATTTCACATCCCTTTTCCTGTAGTCTTCTACAGTAGACATTTGACTTGCCAATTACATTTTCATCCATCATTCTGGAGAAGCCTGGAGAAACAGCTAGACACAGGGGACATACTCCTATACCTTGCTCATTGTGCCTTGGAATTACACATATTGAAATATTGTAAAGATTTGCTTCATTTTTATCAACATGGCTGTGAAATCAGATGTCAACTCTACCTCACTTTCAACTTTTAGGAGGAATACAGATAGTTTATTAGAAAACAGAAGTGCAAAAATGTTTGCTGCTTGATTCTCAGACCATAGCCTGAGATTAGCACTGTTAAAAAAAAAAAAAAAAAAAAGCAGACAGAAGAGGCCCAAGTCTCTCCCAGCTCCTGGGATGCATCAAAGCAATGGGCTGTGATGTCCTACTGAGGTAAAAGAAGTAGTGTTTGTTATAGTCCCATGATCAGAAGCAGTAAGAACTTGAGGTAGGGTGCACCTAAAACTGAGAACAAGGGAAAGCTGAAGTGGGAAGTGTCACCAGGGAGGAACTATGTGTCCTTAGTATGTGAAGAGAGAAATGGATTTAATTAGGTCCAGCAGAATATAATGCCATTTCAAAAACATTTTCTGTTAGGACAGTTTCCAGAGACTCTAAGTGGTTGTTTTTTGTGTGATGATTTTTGAGCTTGGTAGAATTTTTCCAGTCTGACTGGATCAGTTCTAGAAAGCTGCTCAGATGAATATGCAATGAATGCTTTCTCTCTTCACATACTTCTCAGCTAGGAGGAGACTATTTCAGGCCAAAAGGATGCAAGCCCTTAGTTATATATGCCACACTCAGATCAGTGATTTTAATTTGCCCACCCTAAAGAGATATGAGTATATACCATTCTAAAGAAATTTGTCTTTCTACCTTGTCGATCTATCACTTTCTTCAATGATTCCATAGCAAACAGTTAATGAAAAACAACAATAATAGCACACGTATTAATCTTCACCACTTGTAATTTTCCAAGGAATTTAGACAGATCTACTGCAAAAAAAATTCATCAATTCTTATGTTCTTTCCAAATAGTTTTTGCACTAAATCATATTATTCAACATTTCTCCATGTCTACCTGTACCTTCAGACCCTCACTAAATCCAATTAACCAAAACCCAAATTGATTAGTGATGTTAAGCATTTTATGTCTTATATGTCTTCTTTTTATTTTATGCTTATATGTCTTCTTTTGAGAAACATCTGTTCATGTCCTTTGTCCAGTTTTTAATGGGATTTTTTTCTTACTGAGTTGTTTGAGTTCTTTATTAAAAATATGCTCAGTATCACGAATCATCAGAGAAATGCAAATCAAAACCAAAATGAGATATCATATTACACCAGTCAAGATGGCTATTACTAAAAAGTCATAAACAACAGATGTTGACAAGGATGTCGAGACAAAGGAACTCTTATACGCTGTTGGTGGAACTATAAATTAGTATAAACTCTATGGAAAACAGTATGGAGATTTCTCTAAGAACTAAAAATGGAACTACCATTCGACCCAGCAGTCCCACTACTGGGCATCTGCCCAAAGGAAAATAAATCATTATATTAAAAAGACGCCCACACTTGTATGTCTTTTGCGGCACTATTCACAATAGCAAAGTCATGGAATCAATCTAAGTGTTGCTTGGATAAGGAAAACTTGTGGTAAATATACACTATGGAATACTATGCAGCCATAAAAAGAATAAAATCATGTCCTTTTCAGCAACATGAATGGAGCTGAAGGCCATTATTCTAAGTGAAGTAACTCAGAAAATTAAATACTGCATGTTCCCACTTACAAGTGGGACGTAAACAAAGAATACACATGGACATAAAGATGGAAATAACAGACATAAAACAGACCTTTTTCAGCCGGGCGCGGTGGCTCAAGCTTGTAATCCCAGCACTTTGAGAGGCCGAGGCGGGTGGATCACGAGGTCAGGATATTGAGACCATCCTGGCTAACACGGTGAAACCCCGTCTCTACTAAAAATACAAAAAAAAAAAAAAAAAATTAGCCGGGCGGGGTGATGGGCGCCTGTAAGTCTCAGCTACTCAGGAGGCTGAGGCAGGAGAATGGAGTGAACCCGGGAGGTGGAGCTTGCAGTGAGCAGAGATCGCGCCACTGCGCTCCAGCCTGGGCGACAGAGCGAGACTCCGTCTCAAAAAGAAAAAAAAACGGCCTTTTTCTTTAACCAATACAACATCACTATTTCTACTGCAAGTGTTTCAAAAACATTTGTGCTATTTTGAAATATACCAAGTTTAAAATTGTCACAAGAAAAATGTCTTTGCGGCCGGGCGCGGTGGGTCACACCTGTAATCCCAGCACTTTGAGGAGATAGATACCATCCTGGCTAACACGGTGAAACCCCGTCTCTACTAAAAATACAAAAAAAAAAAAAAAAAAAATTAGGCGGGCGGGTTGATGGGCGCCTGTTGTCTCAGCTACTCAGGAGGCTGTGGCAGGAGAATGGAGTGAACCCGGGAGGTGGAGCTTGCAGTGAGCCGAGATGGTACCACCGCACTCCAGCCTGGGCGACAGAGCGAGACTCCGTCTCAAAAAAAAAAAAAAAAAAGAAAGATAAATGTCTTTGCTGTCTTTCCCAGGTCTCCAGCTGCCTCTACACTGGCATGAGAAACACTGGAGGAAAAATGACCGCCTCACAATAGTTTAAGCTGTTCTTTTGCCCATAGATGTACACATTTAAATTTGCTCCTAGCTCTGCAAGATTGCTTATTCGCTGATATGTTGCAATGACAACAAAATACAACTTCTGTTTGATTCAAAAGAAAAGCAAGTAAAACATGTTTTCCCTCACTGGGTTCTGAGTTGATTAAATCCAGCTTATCATTGATGTTTTAAAATTGAGGTTATATTATATAGTTTAATTTTCAAAAGAGACTTTGATATATGGAAAATATAAGCCCAGGAAAATAAAAATATGAAAATTCAGAAATACCATTGCTAGCTCATCATATATATTTATTTAAATTTGGTTAGTATGCTGGAGAGAATTTGGGATTGAATTCAATTCTTTGTGCTATACACAAAATAAATTCACTAGCAGTTAGATGGAGTTGGCTTAGAAACCTAATCCTATGTGTAAATATTATAAAAATTTTTAATTCCAAAGTAGTTCAATAAAAAGAACTGGGCTTTGAAATCAACATGCTGGATAAATAGACAACTACTGTAGTTAATTCTAAATAAGCATCCTTACAGCCAAGAGATACACATTTTTACAAGGCTCTTTCTCTCAACTTTGTAAATAACAAGTATTTTTAAATTGCCATTGTCAGTATCTCTTCAGTAGATGCCCCTTGGCAGGGTGTGCTCTGCACTTCTCCTCTGTGGTCATGTCTAGAGGAATTGCATCAGGATGGACAAGAATGGTTGTGTGGAAAAAGAATTCAGATTTGCTGTGAAAAATGGACTCCACAATGGATTTCTGGGTTGATTAGTTAAGCAACTGAAACACGAAACCTAGTGATTTGAAATAACAAAACAAATTGCCTAATTTAGAAATATAATGAAAACACATATATTATTCAAAGACATGTTACAACAATAGATGGCTAGCTGATGACTAGTTTTTAGTATTTGCAATATAGGGTGTATGTAATTTCTTTTTGCATTTAGCAAAATCCCAGCTTTTTTATATGATATCTGAGTAAGGAAGATAAACATCTTTTTTTTTGAGATGGAGTCTCGCTCTGTCACCCAGGCTGGAGTGCAGTGGCGTGATCTTGGCTCACTGCAACCTCTACCTCCTGGGTTCAAGTAACTCTCCTGCCTCAGCCTCCCAAGTAGCTGGGATAACAGGCATGCACCACCACACCCGGCTAACCATTTTTTTGTTTTTATATATATTCTTAGGAGAGACGAGGGTCTCTCTATATTGGCCAGGCTGGTCTCGAACTCCTGACCTCGTGATCCACCTGCCTCAGCCTCCCAAAGTGCTGGGACCACAGGCGTGAGCCACTGCGCCCGGCCAACATCTTTTTATAGTTTCTGATTTCCAATGTACAATTAAACTCTTGGCTAGTAGGAGCATCTATACATCCCCCAACTCAGAGTAACTATTCTTAGCCAATGAAGCCAAAGAACACAGAAGACTGTGCTCCTGTTCTAGTTCTTTTATGTACCTTGTTTTAAGTCTTCCTTGTTCCCCGCTCCCTCTCACCATAAGGACGTGGCTCTGCTGACTTTTCTCTTTAAAACTCTCTATCCTACCCTGCTCCATTCACCTCTTTTATGCTAATTAAAGCCTCCTCTTCCTTCTGATCTCAGCTTAAGAGACACTGTCTTGAGGCATCTTTCCTTAGCCTTCCAAATCTGGCTCTTTCGTAAAACCATCCTACAGATCATTGTTCTTTTTCATCAGCATGGTTGTCTCAATTTGATGACTGATGTGATGATGTGACCAGTGCATGTCTGCAGTGAACTGCTGGAAAGCAGAGCTCGTGTTCACTGGAGAGTGCATTCCTGTGAGTGTATTCCTGTTCCCTTCCAGGTGCCTGTGGATGACCCAGCAGCCAGGTCCAGCACTGGCCTAGGGCTCCAAACTTCCACAGTTAGAAAACTGGCAAAGATACTGATTTAACTTTGGCACGTTTGTTAGGCTGCTTCTTTGGCACGTTTGTTAGGCTGCTTCTTCTTCTCTCTTTTTTTTTTTTTTTTTTTTTTTTTGGTTAACACTTTAAATAACATATGATAGAAAATGAGAAGAGTTCAAGGAAAATAATTTTATTAGTGTTTGTGGCCCTTAATGACTTAAGCCCTAAGTAGGGACTTCATAATTTCAAACTTTCAAAAATGTCTTATAACATACAGTAAAATGTGTCTTATTCGTGAGAGTCATGTCTATTCTAGGCAACTGTTCTCAGTTTCCATGGACAGAGGAAAAATTAGACGTACATATGTTTTATGGGGAGGAATTTGGACTAAACATAACAAAGAATTACCTGGCCAGGAAGTTGTTGTTCACTATTACATTAACTCATTTTACGGGAATAAAGGAAATAACATGATTTAGGAGGAGTCTAACCCAGAAAGAGATAACTGAATCAGAAGTCCTCCAAGGTTCCTTTGAGATTTGTTTAGCATATCATTATGAGATTTGGCGAAAGTATGTCATTCCCAGTAAGTAGGTGTAATTTAAAATATGTAAGAAGTTCTACATATGTGCTTGGTAATTTTAAGGGTTATTATATATAATCATTACTGAGATCACTACATAGCTATGTCCTGCCAGTAATCTAAAAAGAAAAATCATTCTAGTTGTCATCAATTATATAAGATAATAAAAATAAATTTAAAGTCTTAGGCAATATTTTAGATATTGCTCAGAAGTACATTTCTTTGTGTTATAACTAATGACCCTCTATGTGTGATTATTCAGATTATTGAAAGTCTTAGTATTTATCATTCATAATAATTAATTTTAAATATTTGAGTAGTCAGTTCTAAAATAATTGAAATCATTAAAACTTGAATGTTATTCAATCAAAATGACTTAGAAATAAAATAATAATATTAAAATAAGGAATTAAAGACTATAAATTTAGACAAAGGGGAAATTAACAGAACCACTTCATGTCTTTGCCTTTATTTGGTAAAGGATAGACTCTTTCATCCAATAACTTTTTTAATTACCATAATTTTGAAAATGTGGGCCTTTTTCTTACATCTTACACAGTATATTGCTTGTCTGGCAAATTGAACACATGGAGAAAAGAAATATCTCTGTCAAAATGAGACTTTATGTAGGACACTTTGTATTATATTATAAAAATACATTAATAAATAGGTCCATAGTCTGCAGAATATATAATAAATATCCTGAATTAGCTCTTAAGACGAACTTCTTTTGTCCTAATTTTTTTTTTTTTTTTTTTGAGATGGAGTCTCGTTCTGTCACCCAGGCTGGAGTGCAGTGGCCTGATCTCGGCTCACTGCAAGCTCTGCCTCCCGGGTTCATGCCATTCTCCTGCCTCAGCCTCCCGAGTAGCTGGGACTACAGGTGCCCGCCACCACGCCCGGCTAATTTTTTGTATTTCTAGTAGAGACAGGATTTCACCATGTTAGCCAGGATGGTCTTGATCTCCTGACCTCATGATCCACCAGCCTCGGCCTCCCAAAGTGCTGGGATTACAGGCGTGAGCCACTGTGCCCGGCCTTCTCCTAATATTTTTATCTGGCAGATGCTGTACTTAACACAGCATTGGATTCTTAATGCCATTTGCAATGTTGTAAAATAACACCAAATCCCAGTTTTGAGGTGAAATTAATATAAATGAAGGTACATGGAATATTTGAAATATAACTGCTAATTTCAGCTTATTATTAATTATATATAGTTATTTTAAAGAAGATCTGAGACTAATAATTTATCATCTCAACTAAGAATGAAGGATGTTTTAAATTTTGCTACCACCAAAGTAAAGTTTTCTGATTTGCCATCTTTGACTAGGCTCCTCCTTGTCTTCAAATTATACCCATTATGATAGTCCCCTTGTGGAAAGGGACTGGGTTTTATTTTTTCTAAATTGCTAACATCTAGACAGTGGTGTACCATGTTTAAATAACATTCAGTAAATAGATAAATTCATGCATTAATAAAACATTAATATGTCCCCATTTTTCTGGCAAATATCTAATAGAAATGTAGAAGGTAAGAGGAAGAAATCTACCCTTTGGAACAAATATAATTGGAAATAATAGTCTTTGGATATATTTATATGGTAATCATAAAATCCTGGGAATTGTCTTAAGTGATTTGCATAGATTAAGTCACTAAATCCTCACAGCAACTTTGTGAAGTGAGTTCCTAATATTCCCATTTATAAATGAAGAGACTGAAGCAGAATTAGTTTAAATAACTTTCCTAGGGTCATTTGTAGTCAAGCAATCAATGGGCTTGCTACCCGATGTGCATAGAGGCCAATACCATGGCACAGGCTTGAGAAAAGAGAAGCTTTATTCCTGGTTGACTGGCAAGGAGACAGGAGAAAATGCTCAAATCTGTCTCCCTGAGCTGGGGGCTGAGTTGGGTTTTATAGGAATAGGGTAATGAAGTGTTATCTGATTGGATCTTGTGATGAGATGATGCTGAGAGGCATGATCTGACGGAATCCTGCCATGGGGTAACACAAGGGCTCCATTTGACTGGATCCTGGATCTTGCCATGCAGTGTCCCCTTTTTAGTTCAGTCCCACTTCTTGGTCTGAGCACTTAAGTTCCGCCCATCATTGCAAGTTTGGTTCATTTGGGCATGTTCAGGTTATGGGACCTTCAGCCTGGGAGTCCATGGCAACTGAAAAACTATTCACAACTTTTTTACATAAAAGTTGAAGAACCAGACTGGTTTTGTGTGGGATACACGTTCACTTAATAAATGACTGAGCGGGAATTTGAACTCAGGCAGTCTGGCTCTTGTCTAACTCCAGAGCCCAATCTCTTAGCCAATATGCACTATTGCCTGTGACAGAGATATTATTTTTGGTTATTGGGATAATGACAGCCAAGGGAATCTATAGAGTATTATTCCACAAAAAATAATTCTAAATACGGCCAGGCACGGTGGCTCACGGCTGTAATCCCAGCACTTTAGGAGGCCGAGGCGGGTGGATCATGAGGTCAGGAGATGAAGACCATCCTGGCTAACACTGTGAAACGCTGTCTCTACTAAAAATACAAAAAATTAGCCAGGTGTGGTGGTGGGCGCCCGTAGTCCCAGCTACTCGGGAGGCTGAGGCAGGAGAATGGCATGAACCCAGGAGGCAGAGCTTGCAGTGGGCAGAGATGGTGCCATTGCACTCCAGCCTGGTCAACAGAGCAAGACTCTGTCTCAAAAAATAATAATAATAATAACAATTCTAAATACATAAATTTTCTCTATAGGATAACTTTTTATTATTTTATTAATGCTTGACATAATTTATGCCAAATAAGCTCAGTGGTTAAGCAAAAATATTAAGATATTAAGGAATACCATAAATCATTTAACTGTATTAAATACATAAAATTTAATTGTCCAAAAGTATTTTCCTGAGTGAAAAAATTATGGTGCAAATTTTGGATATTATAAGACAACTTGAAGAAGAGTAGAGTGCAGAAAGAAGTTATATTTTAGGTGGGCTAGAATATCATAACATTTATGCAATAGCCCCAATTTGTGATATAACACTTCGTAAAAATGTTCAACAGTTTACAAGTGCTTTATCTGAAAACAATAGAGAATTAAAAGCATAAACTGGGAAACTTACTTTACGATTAACAAAGTTTTTTTGAATGAAAATGATTAAAAGTAGACTAAATTGTTTTAAGTATTTCTTTTTCATTCAGCATTCAATTGCCAAGTCATTTCATTCACAGTTTTTAAGGATGTTCTGAAAATTCTGGCATAAGACCCAGGAGATGAAATTATTTGCCAAAGGTTGATGTATTATGGGAAAAAATGATTCAGTTTACAACTGTAGCCATGTGAAACTTAAAGTTATTTAATCCCAATTTCAATTAGGCAATTATGAGACAAAGGCCAAGAACTAGTGAAATACTACAAAACACTTTTTTGATATATTATACAATTAAGTTACATTTTGCTCCAATGGATAAGAATAGGGTTGCCATAGGGGTTCATCCTAATGCTAGGAAGCAGACCATAAAATCTAAAATTACTGGTAGAATTTGTAGAGAATAGACTCTGACATTAGGATGTAACACAATTTAGTTGAGTAGCACAAATATAATTGTCTTGCCTCATGGCTAAGTATCTCAGTGGAACTGCATTTTTAAAAAATGAAACCCAGCCAACAAAGGCAAGTAAAAAGTCCACGAGACTTATGAACTCTGTCAAAGTGTATACAATTGAAGATTTTCAGTCATAATTCTTTAAATCCTTCTAATTCCTTGATATTCAATATCTTTAATTGCCGTAAGGCTCTGAGGTTGCTCCCTCTTACCTCTCAAGCTGACTTCCTACTAATATGTAGCTCTTTGCTGCTTCTCCCTCTTGGTCTTCATTTTCTGCAAGCTGACCTCTCAGCCCTTTTCAGATGAAAATTGGCCAGTTGATCCTATGCTCTTAGGAAATCGTCATCTACTTCAACCCCTTCTCCTGGTCCTATACATCAAAAGACCAAGTTCTAGGGGTCTGTAGTCTCTAATAGTGTGATGATATGGCTACCCTGAGAAGCAACACCTCATCCAGGAAACCTTGATCAGCATTTTTCTCCACAAATGGCCTCGCAGGATTGTGAATTGTAAACAGATAAAAGGATTCTTAGTGGTACCTCTGTCAAACTCATTACACACTCCAGAATCAATCAAATTTCCTGCTAACATTTGAAGAATATCACCAAAAAATTGGTAGCTGCGTTGTTTCCTTTGGACATGCAAGTAGATAACTACCAGTAACTACCAATAATAACAGCCAGTCAGCTCAGGCTGCTATAATAAAATAGCATAGATTGGGCCAGGTGCGGTGGCTCACACCTGTAATCCCAGCACTTTTGGAGGCCCTGGCGGGCAGATAACGAGGTCAGGAGATCAAGACCATTCTGGCTAACACGGTGAAACCCCGTCTCTACTAAAAAAAATACAAAAAAATTTAGCTGGGCGTGGTGGCAGGCACCTGTAGCTACTCAGGAGCCTGAGACAGGAGAATGGCCTGAACCTGGGAGGCGGAGCTTGCAGTGAGCCGAGATCGTGCCACTGCACTCCAGCCTGGGCGACAGAGAGAAACTATGTCTCAAAAAAAAAAAAAAAGAAAGAAAAAGAAAAAGAAAAAATTGCATAGATTGGATGGCTTAAACCACAGACATTTATGTCTCACAGTTCTGGAGGCATAGAAGCCTACAATCAAGGTGCTAGTTCACAGTCAGGCCTGGCCCCTCGTTTGTGGTCAGCCTCCCTCCCATTGGGCGTCACGTGGCCTTCCCTGAATGTGTGGGGGATGGCAAGCGATAAGAAGATCTCTGGCTCCTCGTCCTATGAGGACACTAATCTCCTCATGAGGGCCTCCTTCCAGGATCTAACCTAAACCTCATGACCTGTCAGTGGCCCCACCGCCAAATACCATCATATTAGTGGCTAGGGTTTCAACTTAGGAGTTTTAGAGGGACACAGCATTCAGCTCATAACAAACTGTAAGTACAGTCAGCTTCACTAGATCACATTTTCTATTTTGAGAGCCCATTTTGAAAATTTTAAAAGCTTTGAGATTTTGAATATGATCAAAAGTACTGAGAACAAAGAAAATTCATTTGGAAAGACAATTGGTAGTCTGCTCACAAATGAATAATCTGGGACACTTAATAATATATCTGAGTTTTGTTCTACGTTAATGAATAATGTAGGTCCTTGCATCATGGAGAATAATTGCACTTTGCTTCTGCATACTCCTAATAAGTGTTCTGCCAACAGGCAGGAAAGTAGGGTTTTCTACTGCAGTGAAATCTGCAGCTTTATGTCTTTAATCCCTGTGGTTTCATAGGAAGGCAGTTCCTTCTATAGGGTAAAACTTGAAGAACATGACTGCATTCAGATTTAAGACAAAAAAAAACACCTAAAATGGAAAGAGTATAAAAACCATGTCAAAGCATATGGTATTGATGCCTCAGTGTTCCCCAGTGTTCCTGAGTTCAACAGAAAGTTCTAGTAAGGTTGACAGATTTCCATCTCAAGAGTCTGCCTTGTCACTCTTCCCAGGGAAGAGTTTTGCATAGAAGATTGGACACATGCAAAAATAACCCAGAATTACATGTGTGTGGCAGGAAGAGGGGACAATGTCCCTGGAGGTGACGTCCAACAAATGCGGGATAGCAATCAGTGGACAGGAAGATTCTGAGACACGTTCCATGGGCTGTCTCAGAGAGTCCCCAGAGGGATTAGCTACATAGCAAATAATACCCCACAGTGGTGACTTTTCACATTGTAATTTGCCAATGCGTTTATTGAATCCTTTTATTTGTGTCCTCCTAATATGCTCTGGGAAAGAGGTTGAGGTTGCAAATCCCCACAACCCCATTTGAGTTTTTGATAGAACAGCTGCTGTCCAGTTCTGATCAACTGAGGCCCTAGAAAAAGCATGTAAGTCCTACTCCCTCACACTTCTGTAGTGTCACATGTATTTGTCCTTATAAACCTGAATCAATCTGAAAATTCATCGCCAAACATAAGGGTTCCAGGAAGTCTAACTTTATCAAAAGGACTTTAATGAAATTAATAAAAAGTAGAAACTTTTAAAAATACTGATCTGTAAACTGCTTAGGACAAAATATGTATAAAACTAAACTGAACTGTTAAACTTTACATTAAAATCTAGGGAGTAATAAACATCATGTACTATTTAATTTCTCAAATGGAAGTGACATATTGTCATTGATTCACAACAGTGAGTGTGGTATTCGAATCATTTCTGGAATCTTTTCAAACTATACCTCCCTGCTGGAAATTCTGTTATATCCTCAAGTTGTGTTTCAGAAGGCAGAAACTATTTCCACAGTGAAGCACTATTTCAGATATATCATCCCTCAAGAGGAATATGTACAGGGAAAAGAAAATATGTACACTTGATAATGAATATATGTTGTCTGATTTAAAAAGTGTGCAGGTTATTAAGTTGGTAAATTAAAGATAATATATTTACCCATTATTTAATATGTTAGTAAAGGTAATTATTTCAAAGTTAGCATTAAAAAGTTTAAATTTATCACCTGTTTGAGTCTTTATATTTAACATACACACACACACATATATGTATATATATAATTATATCAAGATTAACAGCTTATAAAAATCATTTTGAAATTTTGGTCTTCAAATATAAGTTGTGTGTTTTGGTCATGATCTTCAATCATTTATGGCAAAGGTTTCTCACTTCTAAGACTTCCTCTTGCTTTGTTTGTTCAAAGTATTATCGCCTATAATAGGTATCCGAAACTAATGTCTAACTTTTGCTGTAATTTCTAGTTTTCTCTAAAATTCTGGGTCTTCCTTTTTCTTTTATTTTGTTTTCTTTTCTCTTCTCTTCTCTTCTTTTTCTTCCTTTCTCCCATTCTTCTTTCTTTTTGTTGTTTTTGTTTTATAAATTTAAGTTATAAATTTATGGGAATAAAGCTGTTAAATGTTTTTCATATCTAAAGGTCTTTGGGGTTTCTCAGATAGCTACTGGATAATGCTCTACTCACATTATTCAAGAAGAAATTTGTAAAGTAATTAGATATGTTTGATACTCTCTATATTTTGATTATCTCAACCACTGTATGAGGTCACTAGATCCCATGCCCCAGAGCTTCTGTGCTGTGATTTAGATGCCCAAAAGACTGTGTGTTTGTTAAGCGAACATTGCAACAACCCCCAAGTTAGGCACTCCTTTTTTTTTTTAATTCTTCCAACTTTTATTTTAGGTTCAGGGGGTATATATGCAGGTTTGATAAATGGGGAAATTGTGTGTCATGGGGGTTTGATGTGCCTATTATTTCATCACTGGAGCAATAAACACAGTACCTGATAAGTAGTTTCTCAATCCTCACCCTACTTTCACCTTCTGCCCTCAAATAGGTCCTGCTATGTCTTGTCCCCTGCTGTCTGTCCATGAATATTCAATGTTTAGCTTCCACTTATAAGTGATAACATTTGGTATTTGGTTTTCTGTTGCTGTGTTAATTCATTTAGGATAATGGCCTCTAGCTGCATTCATGTTGCTGCAAAGAACATGATTTCATTCTTTTTTATGGCTGCGTAGTATTCCATGGTGTATATATATGTACCATGTTTTCAACTGCTGATGGTCATTTAGGTTGATTCCATGTCTTTGCTACTGTGAATAGTGCTGCAGTGAACACAGATGAGCATGTATCATTATGATAGAATGACTTACAGTTCTTGGGGTACATACCCAGTAATGGGATTGCTGGATAGAATGGTAGCTCTGTTTTAAGTTCTTTGATAAATTGCCAAACTGTTTTCTACAGTGGCTGAACTAATTTACATTCCCACCAGCAGTATGTAAGTGTTCCTTTCCTGCACGACCTTGCCAGCATCTGTTATTTTTTGACTTTTTAGTAATAGCCATTCTGACTGACGTGAGATGGCATCTCATCGTGGTTTTGCATTTCTCTAATGATTACTGATGTAGAGCGTTCTCTTCATATGCTTGTTGGCCATGTGTATGTCTTCTTCAGAAAAGTGTCTGTTCATGTCTTCTGCCCACTATTCAATGGAGTTATTTGGTTTTGGCTTGTACATTTGTTTAAGATCCTTACAGATTCTGGGTATTAGACCTTTGTTAGGTTCACAGTTTGCAAATATTTTCTCTCATTCTGCAGGTTGCCTGTTTATTCTGATGTTAGTTTCTTTTGCTGTTCAGAAACTCTTTAGTTTAATTAGGTCCCATTTGTCAATTTTTGTTTTTGTTACAATGGTTTTTGGCATCTTAATCATGAAATCTTTGTCAGGCCTATGTCCAGAATGGTAGTTGCCAGGTTTTCTTCTGGGGTTTTTATAGTTTTAGGTTTTACATGTAAGTCTTTAATTCATCTTGAGTTGATTTTTTTATATAGGATAAGGAAGGAGTCCAGTTTCAATCTTCTGCATATGGCTAGCCAATTATCCCAGCACAATTTATTGAATAGGGAGTCTTTTCCACATTGCTTGCTTTTGTCAACTTTGTTGAAGATCGGATAGTTTTACATGTGTGGCTTTATTTCTGGGTTTTCTATTCTGCTACATTGGTATATGTGTCTGTTTCTGTACCAGTACCAAGTTGTTTTGGTTACTTTAGCTTCATAGTATCGTTTGAAGTTGGGAAATGTGATGCCCCCGGCTTTTTTCTTTTTGCTTAGGATTGCCTTGGGCTCTTTTTTGGTTCCATATGAATTTTAGAATAGTTTTTCCTAGTTCCCTGAAGAATGCCTTTGGAAGCTTAATAGAAATAGTATTTAATCTGTAAATTGCCTTGGGCAGTATGGCCATTCTAACAGTGTTGATTCTTCCTATCCATTAGCATGGAATGTTTTTATATTTGTGTCCACTCTGATTTTTTCCAGCAGCGTTTTTAATTCTTGTTATAGAGATCTTTCACCTTCCTGGTTAGCTCTATTCCTAGGTAATTTTTGGTGTGAGTATTGTAAATGTGATTGCATTCTTGATTTGTCTCTCACCTTGGATGTTGTTGGTATGTAGATATGCTACAGATTTTTGTGGAATGATTTTGTATCCTGAAAATTTGCTGAAGTTGTATATCAGATCAATGAGCTATTGGGCAGAGACTATGGGGTTTTCTAGATGTAAAATCATATCTTCTGCAAAGAGAGATAGTTTGACTTCCTGTCTTCCTATTTGAATGCCTTTTATTTCTTTCTCTTGCTTAATTGCTTTGGCTAAGACTTCCAGGACTGTGCAGAACAGGTGTGATGAGAGTGGGCCACCTTGTCTTCTTTCAGTTCTCAAGGGAAATGCCTCCACCTTTTGCTTGTTCAGTATGATGTTGGCTGTAGGTTTGTCATAGACAGCTCTTAAATTTTGAGGTATGTTCCTTCAGTATCTAGTTTGTTGAGGGTTTTTAACATGAGGGAATGTTGAATTTTATCAAAAGCCTTTTCTGTGTCTGTTGAGATGATCATACGGTTTCTGTTTTTAGTTCTGTTTATGTGATGAATCACATTTATTGATTTGCATATGTTGAACCAGCGTTGTACCCAAGAAATAAAGCCTGCTTGATTGTGGTAGATTAGCTTTTTGATGTGCTGCTGGACTTGATTTGCTAGAATTTTGTTGAGGATTTTTGCATCTGTAGTTCAACATGGCTATTGGCCTGAAGTTTTCTTTTTTTGTTGTGTCTCTGCCAGGTTTCAGTGTCAGAATGATGCTGGCCTAATAAATGAGTTAGAGAGAAGTTCTTCCTTCTCAATTTTTGGGAATAATTTCAGCAGGAATGATACCAGTCTTCTTTGTACATCTGCTTGAATTTGGCTGTGAATTTGTCTGGTCCAGGGATTTTTCTGGTTGGCAGACTTTTCATTACTGATTCAATTTTGGACCTTGTTATTGGTCTTTCAGGGTTCAATTTCATTCCGGCTCAATCTTGGGAGGCTGCATGATTTCAGGAATTTATCCATTTCTTTTAGGTTTTCTAGTTTGTGTGCATACAGGTGTTTGCAATAGTCTCTGAGAGTTGTTTGTATTTCTGTGGAGTCAGTGGTAATGCCCTCTTTGTCATTTCTGACTGTGTTTATTTGAATCTTTTCCCTTTTTTCTTTATTAGTCTAGCTATGGGACTATCAATCTTATTTATTATTTCAAGTAACCAGCTGTTGGTTGCATTGATCTTTTTATGATTTTATTCACATCTGAATTTCATTCATTTCAGACCTGATTTTGCTCATTTCTTTTCTTCTACTAGCTTTGATATTGGTTTGCTCTTATTTTTCTAGTTCCACTAGGTGTGATGTTAGGTTTTAATTTGAGATCTTACTAACTTTTTAATGTGGGCATTCAGCACTATAAACTTTCCTCTTAGCATTACTTTAGCTGGGGCCGGGCACAGTGGCTCAAACCTGTAATCCCAGCACTTTGGGAGGCCGAGGCAGGTGGATCACAAGGTCAGGAGATCGAGACCATCCTGGCTAACACAGTGAATACAAAAATACAAAAAATTAGCCGGGTGCGGTGGCGGGTGCCTGTGGTCCCAGCGATTCGGGAGGCTGAGGCAGGAGAATGGCATGAACCTAGGAGGTGGAGCTTGCAGTGAGCAGAGATGGTGCCACTGCACTCCAGTGAGACTCCGTCTCAAAAAAAAAAAAAAAAATTACTTTAGCTGACTCACAGAGATTCTGGAATATTGTATCTTTGTTTTCGTTAGTTTCAAGGAGTTTCTTGACTTCTGTCTTAGTTTCATTGTTTACCGAAAAGTCATTCAGGAGCAGATTGTTTAATTTTCATGTAATTTTATGGTTTTAAGAGATTGTCTTCATATTGATTTTTACTTTTATTGCACTGTGGTCCAAGAGTGTGGTTGGTATGATTTTGGTTTTTTTAAATTTGTTGAGAATCGTTTTATGGTTAATCATGTGGGCAGTTTTTTAGTATGGGCCACATGTAGATGAAAAAATATATATATTCTGTTGTTGAGTGGAGCATTCTGGAAATGTCTGTTAGGTCCATTTGGTCAAGTGTTGAGTTCAGGTCATGAATATCTTTGTTTTCTGCCTTGATGACCTGTTTAATACCGTCAATGGGGTGTTGAAGTCTCCCACTATTATTGTGTGGTTATCTAAGTTTTTTCGTAGGTCTCTAAGAATTTATTTTATCAATCTGAGTGCTCAGTATTGGGTGCATTTATATTTAGGATTGTTAAGTCTTCTTGTTGAATTGAACTCTTTATCATTATGTAATGCCTTTCTTTGTCTTCTTTTTGGTTGTCATTGGTATAAACTCTGTTTTATCTGAAATTAGAATAGCAACCCTTGCTTGTTTTTGTTTTATATTTGCTTGATAGATTTTTCTTTATTCTTTTACTTTGTGCCTATGGGTGTCATTGCATGTGAGATGGGTCTCTTGAAAACTGCATGTCATTGGTTCTTGCTTTATTCAATTGCCACTCTGTGCCTTTTAAGTATGGCCTTTAGCCCTTTTACATTTAAGGTTAATATTGATATGTGCAGATTTGATCCTGTCATCATGTTGATAGTTGGTTGTTATGCAGACTGGATTATATAGTTGCTTTATGTCGGTGGTCTATGTACTTAAGTGTGTTTTTGTGGTTGCTGGTAATAGTCTTCTGTTCCCATGTTTAGCACTAGCACACCCTTAAGGATCTCTTGTAAGGTAAGTCTGATGGTAGTGAATTCCCTTAGCATTGTTTGTCTGAAAAGGATCTTATTCCTCCTTTGATTATAAAGCTTACTTTGGCTGGATATGAAATTCTTGATTAGAATTTCTTTTCTTTAAGGATGCTGAATATAGGCCCCCTCTCTCTTCTGGCTTGTATAGTTCCTGCTGAAAAGTCTGCTGTTAGCCTGATGGGGTTCCTTTTTAAGTGACCTACCCCTTCTCTCTAGTTGTCTTTATTATTTTTTCTTTCAGGTTGACCTTGGAGAATCTAATAAATATGTGTCTTGGGAATGGGCATCTTGTGTAGTATCTCAAGGGGTTCTTTGCATTTCCTGAATTTGAATATTGAGCTCTTTAGCAAAGTTGGGGAATTTTCATGGACAGTATCATCAAATATGTTTTCCAACTTGCTTGCTCTCTCTTCCTCTCTTTCAGGGATGCCAATGAGCCATAGAATTGGTCTCTTTACATAATCCCATATTTCTCTGAAGTTGTGTTTATGCTTTTTTATTCATTTTTGTCTCTGAGGTTGTGTTTATGCTTTTTTATTCATTTTTGTCTGATTGAGTTGATTGAAAAATCTGGTCTTCAAGTTCTGAGATTCTTTCCTCAGCTTGGTCTATTCTGCTGTTAACACTTCTGATTGTATTATGAAATTCTTGTAGTGAGTTTTTCAGCTCTATCAGATGGGTTTCATTCTCAGAATGGTGATTTTGTCGTTCACTTCTTGCATCATTTAAATAAATTCCTTAGATTCCTTTGATTGTGTTTCAACTTACTCCTGAAACTTGGTAATCTTCGTTCCTATCCCAATGCTGAATTCCATGACTGTCATTTCAGCCTGATTAAGAACCACTGCTGGGTCATTTGGAGGTAAGAAGACATTCTGTTTTTTTGAGCTGTCAGAGTTCCTGTACTGGTTCTTTCTCTTCTGTGTGGGCTGATGTTCCTTTAATGTTTGAAGTTGCTGTCCTTTGGATGGGGATTTTCACTTGTATATTCTTTGATTCCCTTGAGGGTTGACTATGGTATAAAGTGAGTTAAGTGAACTGGTTTCATCTCTGGAAATTTTCAGGGGGCCAAAGCTCAGCTCAGCACTCCTGGGCTGTGTACTCTTACCCTGGAAGGTGGTACTAGGCCTCCAGCTTTGTTCTCTGGCCCCTCCAGGTTAAGCACCTGTTGCATTGGAGGAGCCAAGGTGTTCCCAGTCCACTGGCAACAAGACTCTGATGGAGAGTGTCAGCCAAAACATTTCACCAGGGTAGTGACAGTAGGGTCCATGTTGGCTGGCATTTCTAATGAAAATAAACCTTCTCCATTTTTTGTGCATAGAGATAACATTTTGCTTTATGGTTTAAAAATTGATCACAAGCTCGTTGCCTACATTAACATTTCTCTTGGCCTTGTGACTAAGGTTTATTCACTTTGTTTAGGTATAGTGGTAGCCCAGATGATAAAGTCTTAGCAGACTTCCCTCAGCTCACTCTGCATAGGGTCATTGACAAGAGTGTCATTAGTATAGAACAACACATGGCACTTCTAGGAAAACAACATCATTGCTTATATAATCTTTTGTTGGCTACTTCCCCAGAAAACCTTTAAACTCTGCTATTAACTAAATCTAGCTACCGATTGAGGGAAGCAGTCTACCATGAGCCTTGCGTAGTTCTGAAGGTTCTTGCTGGGTATGTCAAGAATGCAAGTCTCCTTACTTCACACCCATTAGGATAATTAATATCAAATGAACAGAAAATAACAAATGCTGATGAAGAGGTAGAGAAACTAGAGCCTTTATGATTACTGGTGGGAATGCAAAATGATAGAGTTGCTGTGGAACAGAGTATGGTGGTTTCCCAAGGAATTAAACACAGAATTACCATATGACCCAGCAATTCCTCCAAAATTAATTGCAAGCAAGGACTCAAACAGATATTTGCACATCAACATCCATATTAGCATTATTCACAGTAGCCAAAAGTAGAAACAACCCAAATATCCACTGGCAGATAAAGAAATAAAATGTGGCATAGACATAGAATAAACTATAATTCACCCTTGAAAAGAAAGGAAATTCTGCCACATGCTACAATATAGATAAATTTGAAAGACCTTACACTAAGTAAAATGAGGTAGACACAAATGGAGATATATTTTATGATTTCACTGATATGAGGTACTCAGAGTAATCAAATTCATAGAAACAGAAAGTAAAATGGTCATTGCCTGGGGCTGGGGGGAGTAAGGAATTGATAATTAGTGTTAATGGGTACAGAGTTTCAGTTTTGCAAGATGAAAAATATTCTGGAGATGGATAGTGGTGATGGTGGCACAACAATGTGAGTGTGCTTGCCACTGAATTGTACATTTAAAGTCATTAAAATGTAACATTTCATGTTATGTTTATCACAGTAGAAAATTTGAGATATGTAGATGTAGACAAGAATAAATACCTGTGACAAAAGGGAAAAAAAATTAAATGCGAGGCTCTGAATTCTCCTTTTCCATACCATTTCTCTAGGTTGTATTTCTAGCAGCAACCTTGAGAGGTGAAAAAATGTTTCCCTTTGGAACGTTAAGCAGACTTGTCTACTGCTTAATGTAAAAGCAGTACATCCCCCAAGCTCAGTGTTTCTTTGCTGCAATACAAATTTATTATAGCATGTTCACCATTGACTTGGATTCCTCTGCTTTATCCTTGTGAGATTTGGGGGACAAAGTTGACTGATACAACATGACACTCATGCTAGCAATGCCATGAGTAATAAAATGTTTGTCTCTGATCGAGGAGTATTGTGTCTTCCCCCTATTCATGAAACAGTAACAGACTAACTTATTAGCTTATAAATGGGGTAAAATCTCAGACACTACATTTCCTTGTTAATATAGGTGACTGTTATTTGTGTCTACCAACGATTGAAACTTTAATCATGCACTTTTGGGATTAATGTTCCTCTACAGAACCTTAATGTAATATTAATGTGATCCAGGTATATATTTTACAGTATAGGCTATAATTTTTGGATATCTGTTATAGAATCTGCCTTTTTACCAATGCTTAGTTCTTCTCAAATGGTTAAACTGATAGGTCTAGTGTAAGCATACAACCTTGCTATAGCTTTAAGGCTTAGCTACCACAAGTAGAGTAGATATTCCTCTGAGACTTTTTATGAATCTAACAAGCTATGATAACAAAGGAGTTCTCTAATTTCATTGGGTACTTCAATCAAAAACTGAAAATGATTAATGACTTTGAGGGCAACACAATATTCAAAATGAATCTTGGTTATTAAAATTATAGGCTATAATTTAGTTGATATATTAAAAACCACAGAGAACTTTCTAGATGACTACTGTATAAAAGTAGAAGCCCTTATTGGTTTTTCCACCAACTAGTAAAACCAATTGCTCAAGCTGATTTTATTAATCCAAAATACTTATTCCAATTTCAAGAAAATCACAAAGAAAATTTCTTGGAAATAACTTATTTGTACTTAGCATAACCAAGGATCAGTTACCAAAGTGTAAAGTTTTAAAAGTCATTTACCAAAGAAGAAACTTTTCATCTTAATTAAAGCTTTCATTTGAGCTAAAGTTCTACTCCTAGATAAAATGTTAATGTGATCTTGTCCCCAATTTCTCATAAACTCTCATTTTGTAAATGTTACAAGAAGGTACGTGACTCTTGGCTTGAATCCTGCTCTGACAGATTCCATATCATTGAATTTGTATCCTGTCAAGTATTTACAAAATTAATCTATGTGCAGAGTCATGTGCACAATTAATACAAAATGCATTTCCAAGAGGGATATGATTGGACGTATCCCTCCAAAAGAATGAGTTTATTGGAAGAAACACACTTAGCATTAGAACTGTGCTATAAAAAGCCATTTTGATTATTTTTTTAATCACAAAGAATCTGTTTAAGCTCTATGAAAAACACTAGAGAAGACATGGTTCTAAGGATAAAAGTGTTTAGGGTCCTATAATCTGGACATCCAGACCCACGTTAAATCTGACCTAGAGGCCTATTAAAAAGCCTCCAGAAGCAGACAACTTCCAGTAGACATATTCCTTCAAGAGTCTACAGATCAGAAAGATGACATTAAAAGTATATTCAGTCATATGAAGCTTTCACTCAAGATATTTCAGGTAAAACTTCATGATCAGAAAAACATGCCCTCATTTTGATTTTATTTTATCACTTGGATACCCCTCTTTTTCTCACTTTTTTCATTTTGTCTTAGTTCAAGGTATTAGGCTATGAAAATTGAAATCCCAGTCATTTTTCTCGTTTTCTTGACTAATTTCATTCTGATAAACCCTGTGAACTCACTGCAACTTTCAAGAATATTACTAATGTTAAAACATCTAGATGTTATGGCTAAAATGCAGGTCCTCAAAATTAGCTGTAGTTGCTGATATTTTTTAGAGCCTCATGAGAAAGATAATGGCATATGGAATTAATGATAAATTATGACCAATTATTTTCTCATAAAGCTACACAGAAATCATTGGATGTTTTTCTAAACTCTGGGATTTTATTCTGAATACAAAAATTAATTAAATTCAGGTGACATTTGATAAATAATAGTGACTATGTAAAACATACTTGTGTCTCCACAAGATATACTCTTGGAATTATTATTCTTATGAAGAAATCATGATTTTCTATAATCATATTCAAACATACACATTGTTTTGGACACCGTGTTCTGGCCTTTCCATTTACTGAAACAAACCATTCAGTTGCTCATATTTTATTGAATCAATGTGGTAGTTTATAAAGAGGGACTCAAGACATCAGAATTTATCATATATATGTACATGTATACACATACGCTTCATTTTGTGTGTGTGTATGTGTGTGTTTGTGTGTGTAGGTGTGAGTGTGTTTGTGTGGTGTCAGTGTGTGTGTGTGTATGTGTGTGTTTGTGTGTGTGTATGTGTGTATGTGTGTAGATGTGAGTGTGTTTGTGTGTATGTGTATGTTTGTCTGTGTGTAGGTGTTTCGACCTTATTCCAAACTGTTTCCCAACTAACATATGTGATCCATAATTTATCCTTGACTATGGCCTACCCAGTAAACAAAGCACCTCAGGTTTTAGAAACTCAACAGAATAGCAGCAACCTGTTGACTAGGATAGTCCTAAATAATAGATAATTGGCAGTTTAATGTCCTTCCAAGAGAAAATCTTTACCATACCTGAAATATCTGGAACCTGAATAAACATTAGGTAAGTAAAATTGATTTAATCGATCTTAGGAGTTATTTTTCTCGTTAAGCTAAATCCAAGAAAAACTTAGATGCTAAGTGAGCTCCAAATATTTCTTAAAATACTTGGGATTATTCCCAAACTTTTAATCTTTTTTAACCTTCCCATTATCTTGATTCCTTTTTTTTTTTTTTTTTTTTTGAGACGGAGTCTTGCTCTGTTGCCCAGGCTGGAGTGTAGTGGCGCGATCTCGGCTCACTGCAGGCTCCATCTCCTGGGTTCACGCCATTCTCCTGCCTCAGCCTCTAGGGTAGCTGGGACTACAGGCACCCACCACCACGCCCAGCTAATTTTGTGTGTTTTTAGTAGAGACGGGGTTTCACAGTGTTAGCCAGGATGGTCTGGATCTCCTAACCTCGTGATCCACCTGCCTCGGCCTCCCAAAGTGCTGGGATTACAGGTGTGAGCCACTGCACCCAGCCTATCTTGATTCTTTTATCTTGCTTCACAGCCATAACCCTGACCTGACATTCAACTCATAATACAGCGTTGAAGAAAAAATAAAACCTCTATAGGAAAAATCTATTCATCTAGGAGCTGGATTTTAAGCAAAGAAAACAGGGATATAAGATATATTTTAAAGGGATATGATGCAGTCTGATTTAATTGTGCGCAGAGTGGCAATAGAAGGAGAGTGGCAAGTAATGCCTGGACACAGTTTGTCCCAGTGGAACTGTCGAGCCTTTTCAGATAATCTAGAAATAACTGAAAGTTTTCTCTGTTGACTATCCCAGAGACTGATCCCTTAGTGTCCCTCTTGTCAGTCGGTATACTCAGGAGAAAGAAAACTAAACTCACTTTTCAGACTTTTTTTTAAATGCCTCTGCCCTTTTGTTTTATAAATCCAATTTTTACCTCTGTTTGATGATAACAATCTATTGATTGTTCTCCCACATATATTAAAATTGCTTGTTGATAACTAAACTGACATGGAGTTATTTTTGACAACACAAAAATGTAGAGTACAATACAGTTGCATTTAAAATCAGTAAGACAAGTGTAGTCTATTATTATTTAGGGACAAATGTCTGGTTTGTTTGATAAAAGTAATATTAGACTCCTACCTCCCACAATTTACATATATAAATTGCAGGTAAATTTTTATAATTGTACATATATTTGTCAGAAGAAAACAGAAAAATATAATAAAGTTCAAATACAAATTATAAATCTTTATGCCATCTGTCCCGCCAATTAGAAAAAAGTCATAAAATTAAATGAGATGTTGAGTGGAGGACTGCCTCAATACTTTCTGCTTAAGATGTGTGTCTAAGACAAAATGGTAGCTAAAGATAGAGATAAAAAGGGTTACTGTGCACATCATGAAGGACAACTTACAGCATTTAATAATAGATTTAACCTGCAGAAAACACACATCAAAGTTAATATTTATATTCACAAACTTGATGATTGAAGGTATTGTGAATTTCACACTATTTGAATGTAATGGCAGAGTTAAGAGATTATAAACCAGTCTGAAATATTACTTAAATATGACTGTGTGTCATCTGCATGCAAATAGCAGTTATTTTTTACATTCCTCTTTTTTATTTTTCTAAGGCCAGAAATTAAATATTTACACATGTAAGAACTTGCTTTTTTCCCATAACTCTCCAAGGGTATTCTTATCTGGTTTTATTAGAATAATACGGCATCTGGGAGCAAAGATACCACCTAGCACTCAGCACTGGAAGTCAAGATGGAGAATATTTCCAAGGCAACCATGACCTTCCCTTTGGTGCTATGTTACACAGTTTGGAAGGTAATTCAAACAGTACACAACATCAGCATGCTGAACATCAAGAACTTGGCTTCATTGAAGGTGTCAGGCAGGCTCCTGGCCAGGAAAGCCAAGATGAAGCTCCCCAGTGCCAAAAAGGTCAAGAATCCCAGAACACAGTGGAAGGCAAAGAATACCTCATCATTGAGAGCCCTGATGGCACTCTTTGATCCCATGCCAAATTCCAGAGAGTTACTTGGATAAGGAAACAGATGAAAATAACTGTGCTAAATATTCCCGGTCCCCAAAACCACTTTGGCTTTCTCTCTGATGCTGTAGCCTTACAGGCTATAAGCACAGTGATAGTTTTAGCTAATGCAGTTGAAACAGCCACAGTAAAAATGATTCCAAATGTTATCTGTCAGAGGATACAAGTGACTGTGTTTGTACAGCCAGTGAAGAGCAAGGAGCAGAGGAAAACAGAGAGATGTAGCTGAGAGTCTTGACTATGGGTTTGTGTAAGCGCTTCACAAAGACCACGAGAACCATGGCTGTATTAGTCCATTTTCACACTGCTGATAAAGACATATCAGAGACTGGGTAATTTATAAAAGAAAAGAGCCTTAATGGACACACAGTTCCACGTGGCTGGGGAGGCCTCACAATCATGGCTGAAGGTGAAAGGCACGTCTTACATGGTGACAGACAAGGGAGAACGAGAGCCAAGCAAAAGGGGAAACCTTTTAATAAAATTATCAGATCTTGTGAGACTTAGAACAGTATGGGAGCAACTGCACCCATGATTCAATTATCTCCCACCAGCTCCTTCTCACAACACGTGGGAATTATGGGAGCTGTAATTCAAGATGAGATTAGGGTGGGGACACAGCGAAACCATATCAATGGCAGTGAGGACACAGAAACAAAGAGCTATGCTGGCCAGTGCTGTCCCCAGTGCATCTTCAAAATCCAGGAAGGTCACAACTCTGTGAGGCAGTGATCTCTCTCACTGAATACTGGTTGTCTGGGCATTTTGTACATTCATTGGAGTCTGATTTTAAAAAGTCAAAAGCTTATTGTCTCAAGTTCTGAAATGCTTCCTTTTTTCACAGGACTAAACAATGATAACATTAGTCATCTTAAAGCACGTTGTCCACCTATTCTCCATACTTCACAAAATTATAAGATGCTACAAATTAACTCATTCCAGTTTAGCAGTATTTATCCCCCTTGTCATTTATATGAAGAAAGATGATTTTTTTATCTTTTACATAGATGTGCATGCTACTCCTATTTTTTATCTGTTGATGAGACCATTACAATCTTTGAGACATTCCAAATATCTATTTGCCAGGCTAAGCCTTAAATTTATTGATTTATACAAGAAATTTATTCATTTATGCAAGAAAGCTTTAACTGGTGAGCCAGACCCTTAGTTGAATTCCAGAAATACTGCAATGACCAAGGCGTGCTGCTTTTTTCAAAATTTAAAAAAAACGCACCCTCAAACTCCCATTAGATTGACCATGAGACATTAAGTTGCACTGGTCCAGAATCTGGGCATTACTCATGATTTTTTACTTCACAAAAAACCACGACTAATACATCAGTGACTCCTCTTGACTCTCCCATCAAAATATTTCCTAATTCTGATCACTTCTTGTCACTTCCACTTGGCCATCCTGATCCAAGACAATGTAATCTCTACCTAGATTATTGTAATAAATCCAAGTGGTCTTCCTACTTCCAATTCCCTGAGTCAACTTCAGTCTGTTTTGCACAAAGCAGGCAGTTACTCTTTAACAATCAAATCATTTAACTGCCATGCTCAAAGCTTTCCAATGGCTCTTAATTACATTTTAAATCAAAATCTTTATCATGTTTCTAAATCTCAGACCTCACCTCCTACCACAATTTTTTTTTGCTGTATTTTCCAACCATCCACATTAGCTGCCTTGATTTACTTTCAAGTTTACAAACTCCTGCCCCAAGGCCTTTGAACTTCTAGTTCTTTTGTCTTGAATGTTCTTTCCTCAGAATGTAACAAGACTCATTTGCCTACTAATAGTTTTGTTATTTGTCCCCTTCAAATTTCATATTGAAATGTGATCCCCAATGTTTAAGGCAGGGGCTAATGGGAGGTGTCTGGGTCATAAGGGTGGGTCCCTCCTGGATGGCTTGCTGCCTTTCCTCCAGTAAGGAGTGAGTTCTTGCTCCATTACTTCATGAGAAAGCTGGCAATGTTCTACTGATTAGAACATTAAAATGCATCACATGAATGATCACATGAATGATAAATGAGGGAAAGAATGGCACTTTGTGGTCTAACCCAAATCCTAATCAATTTTTGTATTAACGGGGATGCTAAAGAACAGCTAGAAACAAATTGTTTGTTGACCTGTCTTATTGGAAATCTCACCCTCTAGGTACTGAGTTCAAACAACATACAGCTTTTCCTTCCTATGGGGATTTTCTAAATTCTGACCCATAGCTCTGGCTGCACACAGAGTAGAGAGCCTGAAGAAAAGAATTTGGGGGTCGGTGTTCCTAATATATTCAGAATAGATGAATTATAAAATTCCAAAATTAATAATATTGTATTAATTTAAATATTATAATGATGTGTAATACCTTTTAGAACTATCTGAAACATGCATACTAGAAAATAAAAATTAAGTAGAAACAAAAGCAATGTTTTTGATAAAGATAAAATGAAGTCGCTGGGGGTGGTGGCTCATACCTGTAACCTCAGCACTTTGGGAGGCCGAGGAAGGCAGATCACGAGGTCAGGAGATCAAGACCATCCTGGCTAACACGGTGAAACCCCGTCTCTACTAAAATACAAAAAATTAGCCGGGCACAGTGGTAGGCGCCTGTAGTCTCAGCTACCCAGGAGGCTGAGGCGGGAGAATGGCATGAACCTGGGAGGCGGAACTTGCAGTGAGCTGAGAGAGCTGAGATGGGGCCATTGCACTCCAGCCTGGACGACAGAGCGAGACTCCGTCTCAATAAATAAATGAATAAATGAATAAATAAAGTCACATTTTTGCATTAAAGGCAAATATCCAAATTAAATTATGTCTACACAAAATGGATAAGCAAGGTGATTGAAAGCCGTATATTGATTAATTGTCCAAAGTATGTATAATGATGCTATCTCTAGTATAATAGCAATAACATTGATACACATATCTGGGCACTCAAGACATTTTATTTTAAAAACTAGCCTAGACTTCTCCTGCTGGTGATAATTAGATCAGATATGCAGAATACAAAACAATTGGAATTGGTAGATAAATACAACAAAAGCTTACAAAACCTAGCCTCGCTCCAATAATGTATGAGAAACCTCAAGGAAAAAAATAAAAAAGGAACAGAAACCCAGAACAGGAAAGCTGATCAGCAAGCAAAAGCTGTCCTCACAACGTTTGCTAATTAAGATGATCAAGGTCACTTGGGTTTTAATGACCAAAACTGAGGGGACAGGAGACAAGACCTTAGGCTTGAGACAATCCATAGAGCTACAACTATTGAAGGCCCACTTTCTTTTTCTTTTTTTTTCTTTTTTATTTGAGACGGAGTCTCGCTCTGTCACCCAGGCTGGAGTGCAGTGGCACAGTCTTGGCTCACTGCCAGCTCCGCCTCCCGGGTTCACACCATTCTCCTGCCTCAGCCTCCCGAGTAGCTGGGACTACAGGTGCATGCCACCATGCCCAGCTAATTTTTTGTATTTTTTTAGTAGAGACGGGATTTCACCATGTTAGCCATGATGGTCTCGATCTGCTGACCTCATGATCCACCTGCCTCGGCCTCCCAAAGTGCTGGGATTACAGGCGTGAGCCACTGTGCCCAGCCTGAAGGCCTACTTTCATGGGGAAATGATCTAGGAAAAAGAAAACAAAATAATCTTCTTGCCAGTGAAAGGAGATAAGTTCTCAGCCTCAGTTTGGAGTCTGGGTGGCAAAAGAGAAAAATGTCTCTTCTGAGAAATTTTTATTCAAAAACTTGTCTTCATACTGGTTTGGGATTTAATTTTAAATGTATTTGTATAGTCAAGGAAAAACTTTAAGTGCATAAATTAAATGTCTTCTGATTATTAACAACTCAGGTGCTTGGATGAAGCACAGGCAATCCTGTAAGAGGGACTGGCCCTCAAAACATTTATTACTCACCATGAAGTTACACAGACACTAAGACCAAATGAACATGTAAACCACACAGTGAAGAGTCAACATAAACAACAAACAACAAAATGCAACCAGAAGGCATTTTAGACCTTATAATTTTCAGATATAGGATCAAAATATGTATAGGCTTAAACTCTGTAAGGAAACAAATAGGGTGTCAAATTGTGAGCAGGAATTGAAAGATGAACAAAATCAATCAGAAAGATTCTTAAAAAAATAAAAAATATAAATATAAACATTAGAATTATGGGATGAGCTAATATGCATGTTAATAGCCATAGCAATGCTATCAAACAAAGCCACTTCCTCCAAAAATGGGGTCTTTACTTGTTCGGTGTTGCAAAGGCAATAGACAAAACTGAAGGTGAGCACCAAGCAGTGCAAGCTTTACTTGATGGCCGTGGACTTGAGAAGCAGAAGCATGGCTCACAAATCACTTCTCGACTAATGAGAGGTGAGGAGGTTAAAATAAAATACAGGGTTTCTTTAATGAAGGGATTGGACATTAAAAGCAAGGGGAAGAATATTCATGTATTTTCCAGGAATGAGCAGCAACTTCACAGAACTCCTAGTGCCACCTTCCTTTTTGAACTTTTATGACTTCTGGTCAGCGTCATGATGATTGTCAAGTGTCATGACACCAGTGGAAGTGTCTTTTTTTCTTTTCTTTTCTTTCCTTTTTTTCTTGGCGATGGAGTCTCACTCTGTCACCAAGGTTGGAGTGCAGTGGCACGATCTGGGCTCACTGCAACCTCCGCTTCCCGGGTTCAAGCAATTCTCCTGCCTCAGCCTCCCAAGTAGCTGGGACTACAGGCGCACACTGCCACGCCTGGCTATATTTTTTGTATTTTTAGTAGAAATGTGGTTTCACTGTGTTACCCAGGCTGGTCTCGAACTTCTAAACTCAGGCAATCTGCCCACCTTGGCCTTCCAAAGTGCTAGGATTTCTTTTCTAAGAGATGGGGCCTTGCTCTGTTGCCCAGGCTTGAGTGCAGTGGTGCAATCATGGCTCACTGCAGCCTCGAACTCCCGGGCCTAAGTGATACACCCCCTTTAGCCTTCTGAGTAGCTGAGACTATAGGTGTGTGACACCACACTTGGGTAATTTTTAATTTTTTTTTTTTTTTTGTGGAGACCAGGTCTTATTCTGTTGACCAGGCTGGTCTCAAATTCTTGTGCTCAAGCAATCCTCCTACACCGGCCTCCCAAAGGGCTCGGATTACAGGGATGTACAACCATGCCTGGCCAGGAGTGCCATTTAGCATGGAAATGAGATTATAATGAAGCCTGAGGCTTTAGCTATCTTGGTTCTAACAAGTGTCAGTGGGTCTGGTTACAAAGGGAACTTCTTAGAGCAAGTGTCCTGTTTTTTAAAGATAAGGAGAGTTAGAGCAGTGTAGAAATTCAGCTATGTCATGTCAGCATGCTACCGCCTAACAGTAATATCTGAAAAATTAGTAACATGGAAATTTTTTGTACATTTTAGACAGATCATATAAAAATACAAAGAAATAATATATATGTGATAAATATCAAGTTACATGTAAAGTAGAATAAAAATGGCTAAATTATATTGGTTACTTTTTGTTTCATGAGTTGAACTCAACAATCATAAGGATTGAGCATCTGCCTTTATATGCATACAGTCCAATTCAAACACAAACTGTGTAGTGGAATAACAAGGAGAAACTGACAACTTTGACAAATCTATCCATGATGGTAGATATCAATGTATCTCCCTGAAGAATAAAGAGTTTAATTAGACATAATGTAAAGAAGAATACAAGTAATTTAAGGAACATAATGAATAAGCCTGATATAATAAACATGCACAGAACTCTGAACCTCCAAGTTAGTGACTATTCATTTTTCACAAGTACACATGGACAGTTCATTAAAATTGACCATTCACTGGCTAAAGAGCAAGACTCTTGTTTACAATACAATTAAATTAGTAATCAATCAAAAAAATCAAAATCCTAATTTTTTTACATTTAAATATATTTATAAATAACTAATGGATCAAGAAGAAATAAAAACTTTAAATACAAAACCTATAACTTAGAACTTATACATCAGCTGAAGAAGAAATACAAAGTTAAAATAAACAATTTGTACTAGTCCATTTTCACACCGCTATAAAGAACTAGTTGAGGCCAGGCACGGTGGCTCACGCCTGTAATCCCAGCACTTTGGGAGGCCAAGGCGGGTGGATCACAAGGTCAGGAGATCGAGACCATCATGGCTAACACGGTGAAACCTCGTCTCTACTATAAATGCAAAAAATTAGCCGGGTGTGGTGGCAGGCACCTGTAGTCCCAGCTACTTGGGAGGCTGAGGCAGGAGAATGGCGTGAACCCGGGAGGCGGAGTTTGCAGTGAGCCGAGATCGCACCACTGCACTCCAGCCTGGGTGACAGAGCGAGACTCCATCTCAAAAGAAAAACAACAACAACAACAACAAAAAGAAAAACTACTTGAGAGTGGATAACTTACAAAAAAAAAAAAAAGATTTAATTAACTCACATTTCCACAGGCTTAACAGGAAGCATGACACGGAGGCCTCAGGAAATTTACAATCATGGCAGAAGGTGAAGGGGAAGCAAGGATCTTCTTCACGTGGTAGCAGGAGAGAGAGAGCAAACAGGGAAGTGCCACACATGTTTAAACCATGAGATCTCATGAGAACTCACCCACTCTCACAGAACAGCAAGGGGGAAATCCACCCCCATGATCCAATCACCTCCCACCAGACCCCTCCTCCAATTCCACCTGAGATTCGGGCAGCGACACAAATCCAACTCATATCACAATAATAATTTAAAATAGAGTTAGTTGTTAAAAACAGAGCCACAAGATACACACCAGGTTCATGTGATCTTATACCCAAATAACAGTGTTCAAGAAGTAGTAAATTTTCATCTTTTAATAAATTAGAAAAAGACTCCTCAATTTGAGAAGCTAGCATACCATTGATAACAAAACAAATCGTAGAATGGTAAAGTAAAATTAGAGAACATTTCCAGTTAGGAATATGGATATAAATACCCTAACTGTGTACCACAAAATATTAAAGAAAGCATCCTGGTGGAGAAGGAAGGAGGGGTGGATAGGTGGAGCATAGGGGACTTTGAAGGCAGCCATAATATTTTGTCTGATACTGCAATAGTGGATACATGACATTATAAATTTGTCAACACCCATAAAATTCTATAACACAGATTGAACCCTAATGTAAAGTATGGATTTCAGTTAATAATAGTGTATCAATGTTGGTTCATCAATTGTAACACATGAACCACCCTAACGCAAAGTGTTACAGAAAATAGAAATTATAGAGAAACGGGGAGGAAGGGAGGTATATATACTCTTTGTACTTTCTCTTCAAATTTTTTAAAACCTGAAACTACTCTAAAAAATAATGTCTATTAAAAAATTATGATCAATTTCAGTTTATCCTAGGAAAGCAAGGATAAGTTAATAAGTGTACATATATACATATATATAAATTTAATAATCTATACTAACAAATCATTACAGAAAATCATATGCATTTTAGTAGACACCAAACTAACTTGTAATTCATAAAAGAATGTCTGGGTAATCTGTGGCCGGGAGTAGTGGCTCACACCTGTAATCCCAGCACTTTGGGAGGCTGAGGTGGGCAGATCGAGACCATCCTGGCTAACACGGTGAAACCCCGTCTCTACTAAAAATACAAAAAAAATTAGCAGGACATGGTGGTGGGCACCTGTAACCCTAGCTACTCGGGAGGGTGAGGCAGGAGAATGGCATGAACCTGGGAGGCAGAGCTTGCAGTGAGCTGAGATGGCATCACTGGACTCCAGCCTGGGCGACAGAGTGAGACTCTGTTCCACCTCAAAAAAAAAAGAATGTCTGATTAACCTAACAGTACAAGTAAAGTTATTACCAGAAATATACAGAAAGCCTCAAGGTAAAATATAAGAATTATTCCATTTGAAAGGGGTATGATACGCACAAAGATGAAAATTGAGCTCCTATAAAATAACACAAGGATTTGAAATAAAGACACAAAACTTACTGTTTAGAGTTAGTATCATTGACTATAAAAACCAAGACAATCTTAATTATAAGAATTAGGAAGATAACAGAAATTCAGAATATCAAAAAAATATTTTTGTGTAGAAATAAAAACAAAACATTTAATTTTAGAAATATGTTATTTAATGCATTTTGTTACATGTGTAGTGATAAAATAATAAAATAAATTTAGAAAGAAATATATTATTTAATAAGATATAAAAATCTGAGGACCAATACAGTATTGTGGTTAAAACCATGGATTTTCACAGGAACTCCTTTGGTTAAAATTGTGACTCATCACTAAGAGTATAATGGTGAATAAGTTACTTAACGTTCCTTTGCACCCCTTTTCTTATCTAAAACAAATATGAAAGGGATCTGACTCATAACAGCGTTCTGAGTAATATAACAGACATACATAAAACCACTAAAACAATGCTTGGCACATAGTTAATGATTATTCACTACCATTATTACCATCGTTGTCATTTTATTATGCAATTTAATGTTTGTTCTTTGGTAAGCAATGAATAAGAAATATTAAAAGGTAGAAGCATGTATAGGTGGGATACATATCAACATACATAAGTATAGGCCTGTATACATATCAACTACGTAGAGGGTTCAAATCAGGTGAAATTACCTGCATGAATCAACTCTATTCTGGTATCCATATTCAGTAAAAAGCTATCTTTGAAATTGTGACTAACCTCTGAAAACAACAATGGCCCATTTGATCCTTTCCTCGTGTATGGCAAAATCTTGACCACGTGGAAAACACATTCTCCTAGCTTCCCTTGATGTTGGAGACCACCAGGCAAATTACAATACTTCAGAATAGCATCCCGTGCAACAGAGTTCCTGTTCTAATCCGGGTACCTGACCATCAGCACTGGTCATAAATTCCGTGGTCCTTAAGAGAGTAAAGCTAAAAAGGATGCATCAGGGAGTGATAAAAAATATGCATTATGCTATGAAATGTTAACTGAAGCATTGTTCCTCCCAGATCCTTGAAGGCTAAAAGCTCAAATTCAACTTTATACTTTGATGAAAATAAAGACAATTGTGGTTTCGATTTTTTTTTTTTTTTTTTTGAGATGGAGTCTCACTCTGTTGCCCAGGCTGGAGTGCAGTGGCACGATCTTGGCTCACTGCAACCTCCACCTCCTATGTTCAAGTGATTTTCCTGTCTCAGCCTCCCAAGTAGCTGGGACTATAGGCACTCACCACCACACCCAGCTAATTTTTGTATTGTTAGTAGAGACAGGGTTTCACCATATTGGTCAGGCTGGTCTCAAACTCCTGACCTCAGGTGATCAGCCCCCCTCAGCCTCCCAAAGTGTTGGGATTACAGGCTTGAGCCACTGCACCCGGCCGCTTTCAAATTTTTGATGACCCATTTACCAGCAGTGTGTAACAATTTTACTGAGTGTCTCTGAATATGAGTTTTTCTCATACATAAAATAGAAATAGCAATTCATATCTCTTAATGTTATTTTGAATTAAAAGAAAAAATATAATCACTATTTATGCTGGACACAAAGTAAGGGCTCAAAACTAATTTGTTTTCCCCAGTCATTTCTAGACAGTTAATATCATAGGTCAAAAAAATTAAATCAGATTGAAAATGAGTATTGGAAATATGGGACAAACATTTAATCTTAGAACAAATATGACAAAGTTTCTTCTAGCCAGAGATATCTGTGTAATGATCATTTACACACACACACACACACACACACACACACACATCAAAACTGAAAACTCTCTGGACTATATATGGTTTCTCATTGTAAAAGCAAGTAGACATATTCATTTTCAGAATTTATATTCAGAATGTAAAATTTCAATGTGTTTTGCCTGAGTTATTATGCAGGTTTTGAGAAAATCTCATTTATGACTATATGTTTCAAGAATTGATGGGCTCCAGGGCCGACAATGCCCTAGCAGAAATCATTACCTGCCAGGGATGAAACAGCACTGCATCTACATTTTCCTCATATCCCACTGTATTTCTACAAGCAGCACTTAGCACAGGGCATTGGCTACACATGCAGCATCATAGATGGGCTTAATGAAATCAGATGCAATCCAGTCAAAGCAACGCAAAGGCACAGGACCCAAGAAAGCATTTCATGGGCATCCTCCTAGGGTTTCACAGCCAGAATCAGAAAGGAAGCAATCCAGGAAAAAAGCCACGGTCTACTATAGAAAATGTGTTCTGGGTGTATGGAAGGGCTAACTGTCTGAACAAAATGCTGGAGGCCAGGTATCTCACTGCTCTGCTTTGAAAAAGTGAGAGTCCCATGGAATGGATTAAGTATGAAACTTCCCGCATGTGTGATAAAGTTCCACTGGGAGGTGGTTAACACACGCTTTCCACGTTTTCAAAGTATTCCATCCCAGAATGTCAGGAGGATTAGGGAGTCTGTGTCACCACAGACAGCAGTCACATTTGTTGATGGATCTTCAGTCTTGGCCAATGTTATCCTGCCTGCTGATGGCAGAACACCCTCCAAGACAGTTTCTTTGTAAAGCCTGAACAGATACCTTCCCTGGCCACTTCTCTCAGTTCCGAGAAAAAATGCCCACCTTTTTTTTTTTTGAGATGGAGTCTAGCTCTATCGCCCAGGCTGGAGAGCAGTGGTGCAATCTCGGCTCACAGCAACCTCTGTCTCCCGGGTTAAAGCGATTCTCCCGCCTCAGCCTCCTGAGGAGCTGGGATTACAGGCATGCGCCACCATACCTAATTTTTCTATTTTTAGTAGAGATGGGGTTTCTCCATGTTGGTCAGGCTGGTCTCGAACTCCCGACTTCAGGTGATCCACCCACCTTGGCCCTCCAAAGAGCTAGGATTACAGGTGTGAGCCACCGTGCCTGGCCAAAAATGCCCACTTTTTATGTCATCTGGGACAAGCAGCTCTACCACATCCAGCTAAAATGCTGCAACAGCTTCACCATACCAAGAGGCAAAGATGATTCCTTGGGACCATCTGATACAGAGATGGAAACTGTCCTTCATCACTAGGCAAAGGATCAAATGGACATAACTAATCTTAGAGGAAAAGGAAAAACAATATCCATTTGTATTCAGAAGTGATTTGCGGGAGAAGGGCACAATCAAACACAATACATCAGGCACTTCACTTTCTACTCCTAGAAGAAATTCAAAGCTAGCAAGTAAATTACTAGAGAAATTGATGAACGTGTGTAAAGGCAAAATGCTCAGAGTTTTTCTTAACAAGAGTTAAAATTATACTCAACTCATTCATGAGAAAACCATCTTGAAGACAAAAGTCCTGATTTGTAGAACATTTGAAGAGCAAGGTTTCATATAGCCATTGGCAAACAGGTAAGCTACAATAAAATTTCTAAGAAACATACAAAACTGGTTAATATTATCTAGGGTAATAAAATTGTAAACAAAGTTTCTTCTCTGCCAGCCTCCCTTCCCCTCCCAAAAATCTCAGTTTACTAAATCTCCCTATAAGCTAATCTGTGGGTTTACAGGGCTATAAAAATTCCAATTTTGACTATTAGTCAAGGATACGATTCTGGAGAGAGTCAGATGATGGTCAAAAATTCTTTGCAAAGCTGGGTGCAGTGGCTCACGCCTGTGATCCCAGCACTTCGGGAGGCTGAGGTGGGTGGACCACCCGAGGTTGGGAGTTCGAGACCACCCTGACCAACATGAAGAAACCCCGTCTCTACTAAAAATACAAAAATTAGCCAGGCATGGTGGTGCATGCCTGTAATCCCAGATACTCGGGAGGCTAGGGAAGGAGACTCACTTGAACCCGGGAGTCAGAGGTTGCTGTGAGCCGAGATCGCGCCATCACACTCCAGCCTGGGCAACAAGAGCGAAACTCTGTCTCAAAAAAAAAAAAAAATTCTTCAGAGATATAGCAGTTAGATAATAACAGCATGATAGTAAAGAATAAAGCAATTATTATTTCACCATTTTGAAGCTGAAGATACTACATTCTCTCTTGGAAAGGGGAAGATTTACTTGTTGATTTTTTTTAATGTATCATCTTCCCTCTGGGAAAAATTACTCTGGAAAGTAAGTGTTCAGATATAGAGTTCCCAGAGCTGGCTTGGCTGTGCCAGCCAGGGATGCCTCACTGCTGCCCATCTCATTCTTCCTCCTTCTTACCCTAAATAAACACTGGCAGTGCAAGGACTTTCTGTCACCTTTGGGGGCATCAAAGACTGTTCTGAGCCACCTTTTGTTGACATGCCTTGTAATAACAGCAAAGGACATTCAATGTCATCTCTGACCCACCCCATCCTGTCTTACGTGTGGTAGTTTGTAGATTTCCATCAACATCTCCAACTGAAAAACAAATGCTCATATAGTTCCTTCAATCGCTGCTATGGATTTGCTCTGCCTCTCACATGTATAATTGGGAAGGTTCTTGGCCCCTCCTGACAGCCAAAACAGAGGACCCTCCAAAGTCCTCTGATCAATGTAGTAGGCGTTGTAGATGTGATACCCCAAAGACATGTTGAGTAAGAGCAGCGGGCCCCTGTTGATGTCCTTGATGGCAAAAACGAACACGAAAAGAGTCAAAATGCATGTTTAGAGGACAAACTCTCACACCTCCCACTCAAGGCCTCACAAAAGCCATCTCTACCCTGACCTGAGCATGTGAAAATGAGGTACACAAGACTCAGAGAGCCGTGAATTAGCTGAGTACCAGAGGATAAATCAGTATGCAAAGAGAGTACAATTTAAGATGCTGCAATTTAATGGTGAGTTGGGTTTCCAAAGGAGTCAGCAAGTGGCAGGACTTCAAGGGCGTTTATTCACTTTGTTTACCAAGAAACTAACGAGTGGCTGAAATTGAAACTGAAGTAGACAGTGGGTGTGGGATAAGAAAGGATATTGAGGATAAAAGATCAGGGTCCGTATAAGAGGCCAGGCTGGACAAGGAATCAGAGAGGGCAGGTAAGAAAGGAGAATGTATTTTGGAGGAAATGGCCTCACACATTGGCTGGGTTGGGGATGCTTAAACATCATTTGGTTGTGCCTCTTGGGTCGGAAAAAATAAATCCAGACTTTAGAGTCCTTAGGAAAGGGTGGGGGAAGCATGGCATTGTAATGATTCTGGGAGAAGCATAAAGGGGCCAACAATGACTAATCACAAGCAAAGAAAATTTTAAAAGCATTGTGGTCTTTAAAAAAAATTTATGTCATCCAAATACCTCAAGCAATGCTGGCAAGAGCTAAATTCACTTTTTCTTCACTCTTTTTCTGACTTACAAGCAGCCTCATTTCATGTTGAAATGCCTCCCTTCTCCAAAGTTGCAGGATAAGCACAATTCCAACAAATGACCCAACAGAACAAGGACTGCCTTCAGCTATGTTGTTCTTTCTAATTTTCAGTGGAAAAAGCAAAGTCTTAAAGGTCTTCAAGAGGTAGAAGGACTGTAGGAGGGATTCAGGTATTATAATAATTGCAGATTCTATGGTAGCCTATGTATAATATTGTGTGTGATATTCTCAAGCCCACTGCTAAGTATGCATAAATATCCACACTTCATATGTGGTAATATTTCCTGAAATAGGATAAATGCAAGATAAATTCTAAGCCCAAATTTAAATGCACTTCTGACTTTAAAACTTGTTATTTCTTATATATCCTTTGACCTCCTTAGAAATGACATTCAACTTCCTAAAAAAATACTAGAGCTTGTTAGGCAAACTACATTTACTAGACTTACTAGTACTCTCACTGAAGAAACAGTGAGTGTATTAGTCCATTCTCACATTGCCATCCAGACACACCCAAGTCTGGGTAATTTATTATTTATTTATTTATTTATTTATTTATTTATTTATTTATTTATCTGAGGCAAAGTCTTGCTCTGTCGCCCAAGCTGGAGTGCAGTGGTGCGATCTCAGCTCACTGCAAGCTCCACCTCCCAGGTTCAAGGGATTCTCCTGCCTCAGCCTCCCAAGTAGCTGGGATTACAGGTGTGCACCACCATGCCTGGCTAATTCCATGCCTGGCTCTCTTACTGTAAATGAGAATAAGAAAGAATATAGTCTGCTCGAAGTCTTAGTATAATAGCATGTCTCAAAATAGAAAATTGGGCAGAGTGTTCATAGGGTTTCGGAGACTCAGCTGGATGTTAAAATCACCCAGGGTCTAGGCTGGGCGTGATGGATCATGCCTGTAATCCCAGCACTTTGGGAGGCTGTGGTGGGCGGATCACAAGGTCAGGAGATCAAGACCATCTTGGCTAACAAGGTGAAACCCCATCTCTACTAAAAATACAAAAAATTAGCCGGGTGTTGTGGTGGGCACCTGTAGTCTCAGCTACTCGGGAGGCTGAGGCAGGAGAATGGCGTGAACCCAGGAGGCGGAGCTTGCAGTGAGCCAAGGTCACACCACTGCACTCCAGCCTGGGCGACACAGCGACATTGTCTCAAAAAAAAAAAAAAAATTCACCCAGGGTCTTACAAGTAGCAGAACAAGTTGGGACTAATCAGAGTTTCTGATATAACACCTGTGGACTGCCGGAGCCAGCTAAGTCTTAAAGCAAACCTTAATAAATCAGCTCTTAGTCCAATAAGTAAGTTGTTGAATTGCTTCAGCCTTTTGATTTTCCAGGAGCAGTTATTCCCTGCAACAAGCAGTTTTTTTTTTTGACTTGTTCTCAGCGTTGTTCATCAAAAATAGGAAAGTGTGCTTAATCTCAAGACTGTTTAGCACAGAGAGGGATAGAGTATGTTTGGCTCAAAAACTGTTGAACATTATGACAGGAAAATATGCAGGTTTGTAGTATTATTGAACACAAGAACAATAAATTATTTCCATATTTTTGGATTGACAATTGTTAAGGTCAGAAATGTTTGTTTACCCATGGAATAGATCATTAGGATAGTGGCAAATGTTCACAGGCCACAGGATATGACAGACATTAGCCTAAACCTAAAAGAAACTAAACAAACTAAACTAACCAGTAAAAGATTTCCATTTAAAAATAAAGAAACTATTTTCATTTTAGTTCTCAAAAATACTTAGAAAAGTAGAAATTACTGGAGTTTAGATGACAATATATTGAAGCTCAAAACAAAAATAAAATTTAACTCCTAACGTGCACACACACGCATGCACATAAAAAACTCACATGTGTGGCCGGGCGCAGTGACTCACGCCTGTAATTCCAGCACTTTGGGAAGCCGAGGTGGGCGGATCATGAGGTCAAGAGATTGAGACCATCCTCGTCAACATGGTGAAACCGTGTCTCTACTAAAAATACAAAAATTAGCTGGGCGTGGTGGCGCATGCCTACAGTCCCAGCTACTCGGAAGGCTGAGGCAGGAGAATCATTTGAACCTGGGAGGTGGAGGTTTCAGTGAGCTGAGATTGCGCCACTGCACTCCAGCCTGGCGACAGAGCGAGACTCTGTAAAAAAAAAACCAAAAAACAAAAAACAAAAAAAAAACCTCATGTGCACATGCAAATGCACACAAGTATAGATGGAGGCATCTATCAGTAAATACACGTATTACTCAGACCTGGTGGGTTATCTCCACGGCCTTTCCAAAATCCTGGGGGATTATAATCCTCTCCACCAAATTCTTCCTCTGTGTTGATTTAGATTTTCTAAAAACAGAATGATACTTAAATTGATAACTATAATTTGGACAGATTAACATAGCAAAGTAAAATATTTTGAAAAATAATTGCTTAACCATAATCATTGTTTTTAGTAATTTTATTTTGAAATTCTTATGGACTCCTGAGTTTTCTCCACTGTCATCTTCTACATGACTGTAAACAAGGTAGAGGTGTTTGAGACATGGTAGGCCTTTCATTTTGTTTTTATTTTTGCTTTTTTAGCAATTATGGTGATAAACTGCCTTGAATCCTTGGGCTGAAAAGCAAAATGTTTTGAGATGCTTAGAGTTTTAAGGAATTAGATCTGAATTTGAAGAAGGCATTTTAGTTTATACCAATGCTCACTGATATGGTTTGAATCTGTGCCTCTGCCCAAATCTCATGTCAAATTGTAATCCCCAGCACTGGAGGTGGGGCCTGGTGCGAGGTGACTGGATCATAGGGGCGGTTTCTCCTGAATGGTTTAGAACCATCCCCTTGGTAATCTTCTAGTGATAGTGAGTTCTAAGGAGATCTGATTGTTGAAAAGTGTGTGGCACCTCCCTCCACATTGGTCCTGCTCCTGCCATGAGAGACATCTGGCTACTGCTTTGCCTTCTGCCATGATTGTAAATTTCCTGAAGCCTCTGCAGAAACTGAGCAGACGCCAGCGTCATGCTTCCTGTACAGTCTGTGGAACCATGAGCCAATCAAACCTCTTTTCTTTACAAATTACCCAGTCTCAGCGGGGTGCAGTGGCTCACACCTGTAATTCCAACATTTTGGGAGGCAGTGGCATTCCTCACTTGAGGTCAGGAGTCCAAGACCAGCCTGGCCAACATGGTGAAACCCCATCTCTACTAAACATACAAGAATCAGCCTGGCATGAAGGTGCACACCTGTAATCCCAGCTACTCAGGAGGCTGAGACAGAAGAATTGCTTGAACCTGGGAGGCAGAGGTTGCAGTGAGCCAAGATCATGCCACTGCACTCCAGCCTGGGCAACAGAGCAAGTCTCAAATAAATAAATAAATAAATAAATTTATAAAATAAATTACCCAGTCTCAGGTATTTCTTGATAGCAATGAGAGAATGAACTAATATACTCACTCGTTATTTCTTCAATGAGAGTACTAATCTTTGTGCTGGTAAGGAAAATAAAATATTTTCAAGCCAAAAGCATGAGATTTGGGAGAAATATAAATTTATACCAGAAATGTATAGTAAATTTTTCTTACAAATTGATATTTAATAAAATTTGCATAGATTTTTATCTCCTATGTGTCAAATCTCATAAAGCATATATTTATATATATTTTTTTGAGACAGAGTCTTGCTCTGTCGTCCAGGCTGGAGTGCAGTGGCGTGATCTCGGCTCACCGTGCGCTCTGCTTCCCGGGTTCACGCCATTCTCCTGCCTCAGCCTCCAGAGTAGCTGGGATTACAGGTGCCTGACACCACGCCCAGCTAATTTTTCTATTTTTAGTAGAGACGGGGTTTCACCATGTTAGCCAAGATGGTCTTGATCTCCCGATCTCGTGATCCGCCTGCCTCGGCCTCCCAAAGTGCTGGGATTACAGGCGGGAGCCACCGTGCCAGGCCCATAAAGCATATTTAAAAAATAAGTGATTTTAACTAAAATAAGAAACTTGAATTCAGACCAGTATTTAAATCCAATCCCAGAAATGAACATTAGTTACTGAGAGGCAAAAATATTTAAGGAATCAAATGGGCCTAGAAATATTTAGTGTTTCGCTAAATATTTGGATAACTGCATTATTTGCAATGAACCTTCAAAAATCATGTAGTAGGTAATCCCAGTTAACCTAAATTAAATTGTACCCAGATTGATAGCATCTGCCCATTTTCTAGATAATGGCAGCCATCCACTGAGGAGAGGAACTGCCTACCATGACTGGGAAGAGTGAATGAAAACTTTATTGTAAAAACTCAAAGTACCCAGTGAAGTTTGAGATAATATTTGAGTCATTCATTCATTCATTCATTCATTCATTCTTTTAACACATATCTGGTGTCTTGTATGCGCCCAGGCACACAATATTCTAGCAAGAAGTTTTATAAAAGTGAGTAAGATAGATTAAAAATTCCTGCTCTAGTTTTATTTGCATTGCATTTAGGGGAAACATTTTTTTAAAGTAAGGCACAGGTGAAAAATTCTGGGGAGATGGGCTGGGCACGGTGGCTCACGCCTGTAATCCCAGCACTTTGGGAGGCTGAGGCCGGCAGATCACGAGGTCAGGAGATCGAGACCATCCTGGCTAACACGGTGAAACCCCGTCTCTACTAAAAATATAAAAAAAGTTAGCCGGGCGTGGTGGTGGACGCCTGTAGTCCCAGCTACTCGGGAGGCTGAGGCAGGAGAATGGCGTGAACCCGGGAAGCAGAGCGCACGGTGAGCCGAGATCACGCCACTGCACTCCAGCCTGGGTGACAGTGTGAGACTTTGTCTCAAAAAAAAAAAGAAAAAAGAGTGATGTGATTGGATCAGTTAGTGTGAGTGGAGGATGTAGAGACAGGCGGGTGAGAGGGGAACCTGTAGAAAGAGGATTCCTCTCCTCACTCCCGTCTGTGGCCAGAGCATCCCTGCCCCCACTCTGAGCGCACTCCCCCGCCTCTGCGTTGCTTCAGTCACTTGCATGGTTAGAAACCCCATTTTACGCCAACCGCGGTGACTCACGCCTGTAATCCCAGCACTTTGGGAGGCCGAGGCGGGCGGATCACGAGGTCAGAAGATCGAGATCATTCTGGCTAACACGGTGAAACCCCGTCTCTACTAAAAATACAAAAAATTAGCCGGGCGTGGTGGCGGGCGCCTGTAGTCCCAGGTACTCGGGAGGCTGAGGCAGGAGAGTGGCGTGAACCCGGGAGGTGGAGCTTGCAGTGAGCCGAAATAATGCCACTGCACTCCAGCCTGGGTGACAGAGAGAGACTCTGTCTCAAAAAAAAAAAAAAGAAAGAAACCCCATTTTACCTTAGGCTCACGGGGCACAGACTAGGTCAAATGAGCATTCCATTTTCGTTTTTAAATGTCTAATGTTCTTTCACACAGCACCCTTGGGAAATATTTTATAAAGAGGATTAGAATATGTATTGTTACTAAGCAGACAATATGTAGTGGGGGAACACTCTTTCTCAGTATTAGCTAATAAATATGTATTTTTAATAAGCTGATTAAGACTTTGTTAGTTTCTCAATGATAACATCGGGCCCATGGTTCTCAATCAGGGTATGATTTTGCCCCTCAGAGGACATTTTGTAATATCTGGAGGCATTTTCAGTTATTATAGGTGGGGCTGGGTGGGTGCTGCTGGCATCTCATGGAGAGAGACCAGAGATGCTGTTAAACATCCTATAATGCACAGGACAGGCCCCCACAACACAGAATTATCCAGCCTAAAATGTCACTAGTGCTGAGGTTGAGAAGCTCTGACACATCTATTCAGTGATGTTTTGGCAACAGCCAATAAAGTCAGCAATTAAAAATTTGTATTGTAGGGCCAGGCGAGGTGGCTCATGCCTCTAATCCCAGCACTTTGAGAGGCCAAGGCGGGCAGATCACGAGGTCAGGAGATGGAGACCATCCTGGCCAACATGGTGAAACTCGTCTCTACTAAAAATACAAAAATTAGCTGGGCATGGTGGCGTGCGCCTGTAGTCATACTCGGGAGGCTGAGGCAGGAGAATATCTTGAACCCAGGCGGTGGAGGTTGCGGTGAGCCGAGATCGCACCACTGCACCCCAGCCTGGTGGCAGAGCGGTACTCTGCCTCAAAAAAAAAAATTCGTTGTATGAATATTCAAAATTATACATGATCGTAATTATAATTGAGTCATGAAGGCCGAAAATAAAGATAAATGAATAAAGCTTCATTTAAATAGCAAAATGAAAGCCTCCCCATCCTCCATTATCCAACCAAGAGGAAGCATTTTACATTCCAATATTTGCAATTAGAGTGTTTTATTTTTGGTCGTTCATGAATAGCAAATAAATGATCTTACATTTGGCATTAAATAAAGAGAGCTGGTCGAAAAGCAACCCACTTAATCACCCTCAAACAAAAATTTTGCAAATTGTCCAAGTCATTCAGGTAAAATATTTATTTTAATAAAATCTCTATTATTTTCACTGGAACAAGCCAAGCCTTTTTTTTTTTCTGGACGCATCTACCCCTCTTCCAGATTATACATATTTTAAAATAAATGAAACAACGTGGTTGCTGTCTCAGTAGCTTTGGATCATGTGCCTGGCACTCTGCATGCAGCAGTAACCTGTGTGGTTTCCTTGGGTAAAATTGAAAGCATATTTAATTTTTTAAAAGTTTCTTTTCTGATTTAAATCAAAATCTGCTTTTTCTATCAAACTTGTACATTTTACTATACCATTTTTTTCTCAGCAAAGAATAGCTTTGATTCATGAATTTATCAGATTTATTAGAGATTTGGAGGGACTTGATGGTCACAATTTAGAAACAAGTCATAATGCCCTTAGCTATCCCTAACTTAATATTCTTCTATGCTGATGATTGCAGAATGTGTAATAATCAAAATGGTAAATAAACTTTAAGTTTTAAGCCTCTTGGGTTTGGGGTTTGTTTGTTGGTATTGACAAAGATTGCTTGGTGAAACCTTAGTCAGTCAGCATCCCGAACCTTCTCCTAGGCCCATCTATGTATGCCTTGTAAAATCCAGTTTTAGCAAAAATTCCCACTAAGTCAATTTAGCAAGCACCCCCATGCTGGATATCTGATCATCCTCCATATGAAATCAGGGTCTGCATCTTCCATTGTCCCCCAGGTGAGGTCTGATCACCCCCATCTGGCTTCAGCAGATTTAACCAGAATCCCCCTCACCCCTAATATTTCCTTCCTCTTAGTAACTTTTTATCCACTGACTCCCACACTGCTCCATAGCTATAAATTCCCACCTGCCCATGCTGTATTCAGGGTTAAGCTCAGTCTGTCTCCTCTCCTGCAATATTCTATTGCCTTGATGAATTTGTTAAACATGACTTATTCATTTCACAATGTAAACATATATCAGAACATCACATTGTATCCCACACATATATACAACTGTTATTTATACATTAAAAATAAGATTTTAAGAAGTCTAAAAACTAAAAAACACACACAAAAATTTAGGAAACAGCACACACACACACAATGGTAACTATATAAAATGATGGTTATGTTAATTATGTTGACTATGGTAAATATTTTGCAATGTGTACATACACCAAATCACTATGTACTTTGAGTATATGTAAATTCGTATTTGTTACACTTCAATAAAGCTGGAAAAAAAATAGCAAACTGAATCCAACACTGTGTGAAAAGAATTATACACCATGACTAAGGGAGATTTATTCTGAGCATACAAGTGATAGGGACAGGATACAGGGAAATTCTGGGCAGAAGAGGGTGGGGCCCTCAAGCCAAAAAGCCTCTGGACCACAGCCCAAAGTGAGAACTTACATCCCTGTTTTCCCCCTCAAATGTTGCCTTTTCCTAAACCACCCATGGCTCCACCTCCCATCCTGTGCCTATAGAAACCCCAGAGCTCAGCCGGCAGAAAGAGGAGATGCAGCTGGGCATCGGAGACTATGGCTAGACGTTGGAGAGAAGCAGCTTGACTTCAGAGGGTCATTAGAGAGAAGCAGCTTGATGGCATAGCTTTGGAGAAGAGTCAGCTGGGGACAGCCAGACTCCAGGGGAAGATTACCTTCCTGCTCTGACCCCTTTTCAGCTCCCCTTCCTGTTGAGAGCCACTTTCAACGGCAATAAAATCCCCCACATTTACCATCTTCAATTTCTTTGTGCAACCTCATTCCTCCTGGATGTCAGACAAGAACTCAGGTGCCCTAAGTGTGGGTGCAAAAGGGTGTCACACTGACCATCCACTGAGCTGTTAACACTTCAGCCCTCCATGAATGGCAAAGCTAAAAGGGCACTGTAACACTTTCTCTGGGGGTTCAGGGGTCGCAGGCACCCTCCCCTAGATGCTGCCACAGGGTCAGTACAGAGTTTACTCTTGCTGGTGCCCAAAAGCACTTGCCCCAGCTCCTACACCTACTCACCTGCGCTCCCCCTCTGGCGAGGGGTGGAGCAGCAAGTGAATAGAGCTCGCCCCTGCAGGCACTCATGCACTCCAGTTCCTACCCACGAAGGGGTCAGGGAAAATGTACTGCTTTACAAGTTTGACTCAACATTTGAAAATCATTTAATGCAGCCCATCATATCAACAGGCTGAAGAAAATGAACCATATGTTCATACTGATTATATCCATGGAGGCAGAGAAAGAATTTGACAAAATCCAACATCCATTCATGATTTTAAAATTCTCAGCAAACTAAGATGGAGAGGAATATCCTCAACCTCAAAAAGAACATCTGTAAAAAAAAAACCCTACAACTAATATCATAATTAATGGTGAGAATAAATGCTTTCCTGCAAAGATGCTAAGATCAGGAACAAGGCAAGGGTGTCTTCCGTCAGTACTTCTATTCAAGTCATACCAGTGGACCAAGCTAATGCAAACAGACAAGACAAGAAAAGAAAAGGTATACAGATTAAGAAGGACTATATAAAATTCTCTTGGTTCACAGATGATAATGTTGTCTATGCAGAAAATCTCAAAGAATCAACAAAAGAAAAAAATTCTGGAACTACATGATTATAGCAAGAATTCAAGATACATGTATAATATATGAAAGTCAACTGCTTTTCTTTATGCTAGTAATGATCAATTGGAATTTGAAATTAAAAACAATACCGATTACATTAGCATCAAAGAAAAAGAAATACTAACAGAATGTGAGCAAGATCTATAAGGGGAAAACTATGCAACTCATCAAAAAAGTCAAAGAAGATTCAACAAATTGAGAAACATTCCATGTTCATGTATAGGAAAACTCAATATTGTTAATTCCCAATTTGATCTATAAATCCCCCAATTGAAATCCTCACAAGTTATTTTGTGAATACTGTGAGACTGAGACTAAAATGTATATGAGAAGGCAAAAGACCTACAATAGTCAACACAATGTTGAAGGAAAATAGCACCATCAGAGAACATATACCACCCATCTTCAAGACTTACTATAAAGCTAGTCATCTAGACAGAGTGGTGTTAGTGAAAGTATAGACAAATAGGTCAAAAGAACAGAATAATGAGTTCATAAGTAGATGCACACAACCATAGTCAACAGATCTTTGACAAAGTAGCAGGAGAAAGTCAATGGACAAAAAATCTTTTCAAGAATTTATGCTGGAACAGCTGGACATTCACATACCAAAAAAAATCGAATCTAAACACAGACTTTGTACATTTTACAAAAATTAATTTAAATGTATCACAGACCAAAATTAAAATGAAAAACTATAAAATTCCTATAAGATAACTAAGATAACACAGGGGAAGAGCTACATGACTTTTTTTTTTTTTTTTTTTGAGTTGAGATCTCGCTCTGTCGTCCAGGCTGGAGTGTGGTTGGCGCTATCGTGGCTCACGGCAGCTTTGAGCTCCTGGGCTTATGTAATCCTCTTGCCTTACCCTGTGGAGTAGCTGAGATTATAGCATAGGTGACTTTTTATTTGGCAGCGACTTTTTACATCCAACACTGAATCCTCGATCCATAAATTTTTTAAAAAGGTGAATTTCATTAAAATTAAAAATTGCTGAGACTATTCAGAGAATGGAGAGGAAAAAATTAGGAAACATTTTTGCAAAACACATAAATGATAAATAATTGATGTCCAAAATATATAAAAACTCTTAAAATTAAAAAAAGGAAACAGAAGATCTGAATAGATATCTCACCAAAGATGTTATGCACATGGCAAATAAACATTTATAAGTTGCTCAACATCATATGTCATTAGTTAATTACAAATTAAAACAGTATCAAGATGCTATACACCTATTAGAATGGCTACAATAAAAAAAACCCTGACAATACCAATTTCTGACAAGGATGTGGAGCGCCAGAAGCTGTCATTCATTCCTGGTGGGAATGCAAAATGATGCAACCACTTTGGAACACAGTTTGAGTCTTGCCAAATAATTCAACGATTTCACTCCTAGGTATTTACATAAATGGGTTGAAAATACATGTCCACACAAAAGCTGCATATAAATGCTTATTGCAGCTTGATTCATAACTGCCAAAAATTGGAAGGAACCAATCGTCATTCAAATTGTGTAAGGGTAAACAAAGTTGGTATGTACACACTGAAATATTAGTCAGCAATAAAAAAGTTAATTATCAAGCCATGAAAATACATGGCAAAACCTTAAACGCACATTGCTCAGTGAAAGAAGCCAGTCTGAAAAGATGATATACTGTATGATTTTAATGATGAGGGATTCTGGAAAAGGCAAAATTCTAGAAACATTAAAAAATCAGTCATTGCCAAGTTGTAGGTGCAGAGGAGGAAAGGTATTGAATTTAAAATTGTAATATAAAATTTACACAAATAACTAGTGTGGACTATTGCATCCTACCCTAGTTACCACCACTTTTAACATTATTCAGCTGCTCTTTTTCCCTGTCCAGGTCCCATGCCCATATCTCCTCTAACAGTCACCTTAGAACCTCTTGAGGTAGGCCAGCTTGAGCATGACTTGTTTCCTGGGATGACTGCATGTAGCTCTGTCTGTTACAATGGTGTAATACCTACATGGCAGGCATTTGGCATGAGGAAAGTGGTGGCGGGTGTCTGTAATCCCAGATACTCAGGAGGCTGAGGCAGGAGAATTGCTTGAACCCAGGAGAGGGAGGCTGCAGTGAGCCGAGATCTCGCCACTGCACTCCAGCCTGGGCCACAAGAGTGAGACTCTGTCTCAAAACAAAACAAAAAACAAAAAAGACTCTGTCTCAAAACAAAACAAGCAACAAAAAAAGGTATACAATCTGATGTTTTGATATACATATACATTGTGAAATGGTACCACTACCAAGCTAATGAACATATGCATCACCTCGAATAGTCACCATTTGTGTGTGTGTGGGGGGGGGGGGGGGGTGTGTGTGTGTGGTGAGAACATTTGAGATCTGCTTTCAGCAGATTCCAAGTATATAATACAGTATTAACTATAGTCTGTAAATAAAATCTCCAGAAATTATTTATCCTGTATAACAGAAACTTTGTACCCTTCAGCCAACATCTCCCCATTTTTCCCATCTTCTGTCCCCTGGTAACTATCATCCTACTGTCTACTTCTGTAGGTTTCACATTTTTTTTCTTCCTTTTTAGATTGCATCTATAAGTAAGATCATTCAGTATTTGTGTTTCTGTGCCTGGTTTAGTTCACTCGCTATAATGTCCTCCAGATTCATCCATTGTCACAAATGAGAGGATTTCCTTCTTTTCCAAGACCGAATCATATTCCATGGTACACATATACTACATTTTATTTATCCAGTGACTTGTTGACAGACACTCAGGTTGTTTCCATATTTTAACAATTATGAATAATGTTGTATTGAATATGGGAGTGCAGATATCTCTTCGAGATAGTGATTTCATTTCCATTGGCTATATAACCACTAGTGGTATTGCTTAATGATACGGTAGTTTATTTTTAATTTTTTGAGAAAGCTGTTTTGGAAGAACCAGTCATCACAGAAACCTACACTGTTTTCCATAATGGGGGTACTAAGTTACATTCTTGCCAACAGTGTACAAGGGTTCCCATTTCTCCACACCTTCATTAACACTTATCTTTAATCTTTTTTATAACAGCCATTCTAGATGTATGAAATTACACCTCACTGTGGTTTGATTTACATTTTTTTCTGATGACTAGTGATTTTGATCATTTTTTCATACACTTGTTGGCCAAATAGATATATTCTTTGGAGAAATGTCTACTTAAGTCCCTTGCCCATTTTTAAAACTGGGTTATTTGTTTTCTTGAAATTGAGTTGCTTGATTTTAGCATATATGTTGGATACTGACCCCTTACCAAATGTATGGCTTGCAAATATTTTCTCCCATTCTATAAGTTGTTTCTTCACTTTGTTGATTATCGCCTTTGCTATGAAGAAGTTTTTTGGTTTGATGTAATCCCATTTGTCTATTTTTGCTTTTGTTGCCTGTGCTTTTGGAGTCATATCCAAAAATTTATTCCACAGAATAATGTTAATAAGGTTTTCCCCCAGTATTTTTACATTGTTGGGTGTTGAAGTTTTTAATACATTTTGAGTTGATTTTTAGGTGTGGTGTGAGACAAGGGTCCAATTTCATTCTTCTGCATGTAGATACCCAGTTTTTCCTACACCTTTTGCTAAAGAGACTATGTTTTCCATTCTGGGTTCTTAGCACATTTGTTAAAGATCAATTTACTGTAATTGTATGGATTTATTTCTGAGCTCTCTGTTCTGTTAAATGGTCTATACCTCTGATGCATGCCAATACCATCATGTTTGATTGCTATAACTCTGTAATATATTATAAAATCAGGTAATATAATTCATTCAGTTTTGTTCTTCTTGCTTAAAATTGCTTTGGTTATTTGGGATCTTTTGTGGTTCCGTACATGTTTTGTCTTTTTTTTTTTTTTAGATGGAGTTTTGCTCTTGTTGACCAGGCTGGAGTGCAATGGCGCAACCTCTGCTCACCGCAACCTCCGCCTCCTGGGTTCAAGCAATTCTCCTGCCTCAGCCTCCTGAGTAGCTGGGATTACAGGCATGCGCCACTATGCCCGGCTAATTTTTTATTTTTTTTTAGTAGAGACAGGGTTTCTTCATGTTCGTCAGGCTGGTCTCGAACTCCCAACCTCAGGTGACCCGCCTGCCTCGGCCTCCCAAAGTGCTGGAATTACAGGCGTGAGCCACTGCGCCGGGCCTCCATATAAGTTTTAACATTGTTATTTGTAATTCTTTGAAAAATGCCATTGGAAGTTAGATAAATATTTCATTGAATCTGTAGATCATGGTGAGTAGTATGAACATTTTGACAATATGAATTCTTTCAATCCATTATCACAGGATATTGTTTCATTTATTTGTGTCTTATTTAATTCTTTCATCAATATTTTATAGTTTTCAGTGTATATACCTTTTACCTTATTGATTAAATTTATTTTTTTAATTTTTAAATTTATTTATCAAATTTATTTCTAAGTATGTGTTAGGGATTTTTATATATTAGATCATGTCATCTGCAAAGAGAGACAACTTAACGTCTTTCTTTCCAAACTGGATACCTTTTATTTCTTCTTCTTGTTGACTAGGACACCCATTTGTATGTCGAATAAAAGTGGTAAGAGTGGGCATCCTTGTCTTGTTCCTGATGTTAGAGGAAAAGTTTTCAACTTGATTATACAGTGTCTTGGTGATGATCTCTTTATGTTTAATTTATTTGAAATTCTTTGAACTCATTGGTCTGGATTTTCATTTACTTCTCCAGATTTGGGAAATTTTCTGTTATTTTCTTAAAGAAGCCTTTTTCCTCTTTCTCTTTCTCTGTTCCTTCTAGGACTTTCTTAATGCATATTAGGTTTGCTTGATGGTGGCCCATAAATCCTGTCGGTTTTCTTCACTCATTTCATTCTTTTTTTCTTTGGTTCCTCTGACTGGTTAACTTCAAATAAGCCGTGTTTGAGGTCACTGCCTCTTTCTGCTGCTTTATCAAGTTTGCTATTGAAGATCTCTGAAATTTTTCAGTTCAGTCATTATGTTCTTCAGCTTCAGAATTTCTGTTTGGTTATTTTTTATGTTTTCTCTCTGTTGAACTTTTCATTTTATTCACACATTGTTTTCCTGATTTTGTTTGGTTGGCTGTGTCTCCTTGTGTAGTTCATTGAGCTTCTTCAAGCCAATTAGTTTGAATTCTTCTTCAGGAAGTTCATAGATCTCCATTTCTTTAGATTGGTTATGGGTATTACATTCTTTTTGTGATGTCATGTTTCCCTGATTATTTATGTTCCTTGTGGTCTTGCCTTGGTGTATTCATATTTGAAGAAGTAGGCACCTCTTACACTCTTTACAGACACTTCAGTGGGAAATCCTTTTACCAGTCAGCTTGTCCAGAGATTCTGGGAATGCCAACTGGCAAGGTCCGTGGGTGGGATTATGTTAGTGGGCTGGCCTGGTGCCTGGGTCAGTGGGCATGTGGGCCTGGCTCTTGAGTCCACAAGGGTTGGCCTGGTGCCTTGGCCTACGGGGGCAGGCCTATAGCCCCAGTCCAGTCAGTGGACTATGAGCATGGGTCTACATGGGTGGGTCTGGATCCTGGGTCTGTGGGCGTGGACTGGCTCCTGGGTCTGAGGGGACTGGCCTGGTTCCAGAGCCCACTAGAGTAGACTTGGTCTTCAGGGATAGGCCTGGAGCCTGAGTCCATAAGGCCAATCTGGCACTGGGATGGGCCTTAAGCCTGAGTTCATAGGGGCTATTCTGGTACTGGGTGGGCCCAGAACCTGAGTTTATGAGGCTGGGTTCAGTATAGAATCTATGGCAGCAGCTGGGCCCTAGGGTCAGCTGAGACAGGCCTCATATCTGATTCCATTGGGAAAAGCCTAGTACCTAAGACCATGAAAACAGGCCTGGAATTGGGTCCATAGGGGTTGGCCTTATGCTGGAGCCTGGAGCTGCAGGGGCCATCCTGGAGCTTGAAGGTGTGGGTGCCAGCATGGCTCTGGATGGGCCTGTTGCCTGAGGTCATGTGAGCTGGCCTGGGGCCTGGAGGCCACAAGGGCTGGTCTAGATCTTGGGGCCACAGAGGCTAACCTGGTGCAGGTATTGGCCTGCAGCTTGGGGATGCAAAGGTTGACCTGGTGCTGGGACGAGCCTGGAAGCTGAACTGGTGCTGGGGTGAGCCTGGAAGCTAAGTCTATGAAAATGAGCCACATATTGAGACCACAGGGATCAGTCTGGCATTAGGCACACTGGTATTAGGGCACACTGGTACCTGATTCCATGGGAACAGGTCTGGTGCCTGAGACCATGAAGGTGGATCTGTAGCCTGGAACAATGGGACCAGCTTTGTGCCAAGATTCACTGGTAGGAGTCTGGTGCCAAAATCCATGTGAAAGTCAGGCACTCACTTCACTTTCCTTTTCCCATGTAGAAGGTATCTCTCTCTGTACTGTGATGTGCAAGCTTGGGGTAGATGTCACACAGGTAATGCAATACTGTCCTTCTTACCTTATGCGGTGTGCCTTTTCTTATTTCTGTACTCTATCCAGGTGCTATAATCTCTGACCTGGATTCCTTAGCTCTTGCAAAGTTGTTTTCATTCATGGATGGTTATTCAAATTGGTTTTTCTGTGAGAAGATGAGTGCTGAAAATGCCTATTTTGCCATCTTGCTGATGTCACATTGAAAATTCAAATTCTGTCCTATGATGCTGGTTTATGGATGGCTTTATAGAAGCCCATCCTGTAAAGAGAGAGGGAATGGACACATTCCAAGCAGAGGAAATGGCAACTGATAGAAGAACTCAGCGGGTTCAGGAAACTGAAATAATGGATATAGATCTCCAATATATAGAATACAGAGTGACAAAGAGGCCAGGACAGTTAACGGTGGGGATGGAGTGGGTGGGTGATCAGCCATAGGCAACCTTGAATGTCATGGTCTGTAGGTAAAAACAAATAAATGGTCTCATATTTTTAAAATATAAAATGTATAAAATGATTTCAAAAGTTAACGGGTGATAGATGCAATTCTAAAAAAAAATGTAGATCTTTAAAGAGGTTATTAAAGTGACTAAATGAGCAAGTTCCAGATTTTAACTGATTCCAGAGGTTTGGATATAAAATGAGGTATTTCATATCAGGCCTGCTTGTACTGAACATTTACTTACAGATGTGCTTTTCTTCTGAACTAATTCTACCATGTGTGTGCTAATACATTTTCTGTAAAAAGTGTCCACAGTCAATTACATCTGGTAAACGCTAATTTGAAACAAAAGTTTTCTTTGAACCCTTAACCTGGTAAACATTTAAAATCTCCAAAAATAATGTAGAAATGCAGCAGTTACTACATTTACTTGACCATTGCTAATTCTTTTATTGAAGCATCTTGAAAGGTTAGATTTTAGGTCACAATATCTGGGTATTTTTGGTTCTAAGAGATAATAGAGACTGTACAACAACAAATGTCACTATAGGGTATCACTTGTTGTGGTAAACTATTTCTGTTATTTATTTCTTGTTGAATTAATTTAGAAAATCATATTCTGAAAGAACACAGTATAAACTTTTTATTTTCTGTGGCAGAGTTGGTAGATTGAATAAAACAACTTATTTGCATGTTGGTTCCAGCAAATGGAGTTGTCACCTGGCTGTGAGAGCAGCAGGAGCTAGCTCAGGCCTGGCATAGGGACAGAAGGCAGGGACTGATCCTCTAGCAGGCAGGAGCTGCTGCTTGCTCTGGCTCACTTTAGTACATTTTAGCAGAGAAATGCCTCAAATCCATATGGATTATAGCAGATAGCACATTAATTAGGCTCTACATTATGGTGACCAATTATTTTTAAAAATATACCTCAGGCCAGGCTGGGCGCAGTGGCTCACGCCTGTAATCCCAGCACTTTGGGAGGCCGAGGCGGGCGGATCACGAGGTCAGGAGATCGAGACCATCCTGGCTAACACAGTGAAACCCCGTCTCTACTAAACATACAAAAAAATTAGCTGGGCGTGGTGCCGGGCGCCTGTAGTCCCAGCTACTCGGGAGGCTGAGGCAGGAGAATGGCGCGAACCCAGGAGGCGGAGCTTGCAGTGAGTGGAGATCGCGCCACTGCACTCCAGCCTGGGCGACAGAGCGAGACTCCGTCTCAAAACAAGCAAACAAACAAACAAACAAAAACCTACCTCAGGCCAGGTGCAGTGGCTCACGCCTGTAATCCCAAAACTTTGGGAGGACCAGGTGGAAGGATTGTGTGAGCCCAGGAGTACAAGACCAACCTGGGCAATAAAGCGAGACCCTGTCTCTATAAAAAACTTTTTAAAAAGTTAGCCAGGCATGGTGGTGCATGCCTTTAGTTCCAACCAACTACTCGAGAGGCTGAGGCAGAAGGATCGCTTGAGTGCAGGTGGTCAAGGCTGCAGAGAACCATGGTCACACCACTACACTACATGTCTCATTCTAATGTTACCCATTTGCTGGAAAAAGCCTGTTAGACTCTTGGTTTTCCCGACTTCAAGGCCCATGTACTTCATCCTTCCTGCCCTTGAATCTGTCCTTTTGTATTAGGTTTAAATTGTCATTTGAGCTAAGTTTCAGAAATCTTAGGTAGATTTTAAGTAAACTGAATAGAAAATATTGTCCATTCTCTCAAATTTGGATTTTCTTTCTCTAGTTAAAATGGTAGCATTTTCATAACAGTTTAGTAGAGAAAATAATTTCATAAAAAGGGAGTTTTTTAAAAATCATATCTCTTTATGAATATAATGCCATGCCCGAGGCATGTACCTTTTCTCCTAGACTATGGCTTTTTTAGGGTAATATAGAAAGAATCTTCACAGTCTAAAGCATTTTGAGTATGTTGTGGGCCAGAATACATTAACTGATAATTTATTATGCATGAATCAATTGACTAATGTGTCAGTGAAGGACAGATAGCAAGCAAACACCTGCCTACTATAATTTATTACTCAATATAAATAAAACTTATCACATTCTCTTTTTCTGATTACCAGAAAAAAAAAAAACCCTTTTAGTTCATTTTGGAAGAAAATTGAAACCTACATTAAAAGCATTATAATTTTTGGTTAAAATATACCCTTGAGCAAATATATGATATGAAAAATGTTAATTGTAAGTTGGCTGTCATTCCTACGTAACAAGTAGTTTATCTCAACATAAAGCTTAGCAGCCAAGCACAAAGATAATGCTAATTTTTTATAGCCATGAATAGTTAATGCTAGAAAAGCTGTCATAATTTGTTTTAAAATATTCCCTAGAATGTAGTATTTCATGTCTATGACATTTCATACGAATACAAAAATGCATACCTCTCGACATTTATAACAACAAAATCCTTCAGGTGTGATATTTTGGCAAAAATAAAGGAGAAAGTTCCAACTTTTGAATAAATTAATCTTTAGTACTTTTTCTTATAGTTGAAAAATGAGACAGAAAAATTCTTGTGTAAGACTAGAAAAATATTAAACTGCTTTCACATTTTGTCTTAATTACTCACTTGGTTACATTCCTATTGAAGAAAAAGTATATCAGTGAGTCAGTAAGGCACCAAGATGTCAAAGCATTAATACTACAGAATAAAAAGCCTAATAAATACAAATGTCCACAGAACTATTTGTACACAAATGTTTATGGCAGCTTTATTTTTAATATAAGCAATGAACCTAGATGTCCATCAACTGTTGAATAGATACATGATTGTAGTATAACCGTCCAATGGAATAGTAATCCAATATTTAAAAGGAATGAACTATTAATGCAAATGAGTTAATTTCAAAATAAATACGGTGGCCAGGTGTGGTGGCTCATGCCTGTAATCCCATCACTTTGGGAGGCCAAGGCGGGCAGACCTCGAGGTCAGGAGATTGAGACCATCCTGGCTTACACACGGTGAAACCCCGCCTTTAATAAAAATACAAAAAACTAGTCCGGTGTGGTGGCGGGCACCTGTAGTCGCAGGTACTCATGAGGCTGAGGCAGGAGAAATGGCATGAACCTGGGAGGCAGAGCTTGCAGTGAGCCGAGATCATGCCACTGCACTCCAGCCTGGGCGACAGAGCGAGACTCCGTCTCAAAAAATAAATAAATAAATACGGTGAGTGAAAAAAGGCAGACAAAAAGAGTACATACTGTAAAAATTGTATTTCTATGAAATTCTAGAAAATTTGAACCAATCTACAGTGACAGAAAAGAAATAAATAGTTGCCTTAGAATGAGTGGGTACAAAGTGATTACAAAAACAAGCATTGCCAAAGGACAAAGGAAACTTGAGAGTGTGGTGGATGATTTCCCCTCCTTGAGAGTGGTGTTGGTTTCATGGATGTATGTATGTGCCTGTGCTTGTTAAATTGTATACTTTATACGTGTGCAGTTAATTTTACATAAAGTTTAACCTCATCAAGCCTGTTAATAAAAGGTTTTTTTTAGATAAATATTAAGGGGAGAAATTTTTCTACCTGTAACCATGGTTGACCAAGATAAATTTTCTTGTCACCATTACTAAAATAGTTATAGTGGACATATCTATTTGGATATATACTGGCATCTTATGCTCAACATATGTAAATCTCAACTGAAAATAAAGGACTGATTTTTAAAGGATGAGGCTTGTAGTGTGAAGCTAAATGGGCTCTCTAAAACAAAAGGAATGAAACCCCTGATTTGTGGCACTTGCTGATTTCTATTGTGTAAATTCTCTCTCCATGGCTTTTATTAGAAAGGATATGTCTAATACCTGGCTGGTAAAATTCTTAAAAATTTAACACTTGGCTCAAAGACATTCACACTGAATATTCAATGCCTTCATTGTACAGTGTCAAGATTTCACTGCAGAACCTCCTCCCACTAGACCTGCCCTCAAACCACTGAACTGAGCCAAAATGCCATAGGTTATTTATGAGGTTTGGTATCTTCATATATGGAGAAATTCCAGATTTTTTTTTACTTAGACAGTTCACTCATTCATTCATTCATTCAAACAGAGTTTTTCTTAACCACTGCCTCCCTCTTCTCACACTTGCACCTCTCCCAGACTTCCCAATATCAATGACTGTGAATTCCACTTTTTCATTTGCCCGGACTAAAAAATGTTATAGCCATTAACTCCTATTTCTCTCACACTTTGCATCCAACTCCATCAGCATATCCTGTAGGATCTATCTTTAAAACACATCCAGAATCCAAATTCCCCCACCTGGACTGTTAAAAAGAACCTCCCAAATAATCTTACTGCTTTAACCTTTGTTGGAAATTCCCCCAAAGAGCAACCTGAGTGGTCTTTTTAAAAAGCAAATAATGTCCTTTACAAAAGTATTTACTTCACTCAGGATAAAAGTTAAAATGATTTTCATGCTTTGAGGACTCTTTATGATCTGGTCTGAGGAATCCATGGCTTGCTGCTTTACAGCATTACAATTCCCACTCAGATAGCTTCTCAGGAACACCTTCTATGACCAGTCAAGGTAAAGCTGAATTTCCTCTACCCATGGGTTACTCTCTTACCTGTGGACCTGCCTTTTCTTCTCAATTGACCTATAACACATTTATGTTTTTGTTTGAAATAGTCTCCCTACATTGGAATAGATCCCCTTGGGAGCACTGACTTCAGCTCACACCCATGTTCCCTTTACCAAGAAGGTCTCAACTCACAAAAGTGTTCAACAATTATTTATTTATTCTCCCAACAAATGTTTTGGACTGGGTGTGGTGCTGGGGGTAAAGGGGTGAGCAAATTAGACATAGATTTGACCTCAAGGAACATATAATCTATTCAGGGAGAGCTATTTTAATCAAATACACAAATATTGGCAAAATTAAAGCTGTGATTAGTGATTTTAAAAAGACATATTAATTGGAAGCATAAAATAGAGAACCTGACTTACTCTAGGGAGTCAGGATTGCTTCTCTGAGGAACGACATTTGAGCTGAGATCTGTAGCATGAAAAAAATTAATGTGAGAGTTTTTGTAGTGAGAAGAGCAATTCAGAAAGTAGAACTGGCTTATGTGAAATTGCTGTGGCAGGAGAGCAAGGAGTGTTAGGGGCCTGAGTGAAGGCTGGTGTGGCACAGTGAGCAGAGAGTGGGGAGCCCTGTGCATGGTGACTCGGGGGGACACAGAAAGACCATGCAGCATTTTAGAGGCCTAGCTAAGTCTTTGGACTTTATCTCCTGGGCATTGGAATAACCAGAAGTCCTTGACGCCACTGAGATAATGGGAACCCATTAGCACCATTGTGACCTGTGGATGACATGATCAGGCTTCCATCTCAAAGATAACTGTGGATACACTGGGGATAATAGACAAGAAGGGGTCTGGTATGGTTTGGCTCTGTGTTCCCACCCAGATCTCATGTTGAATTGTAGTCCCCAATGTTGGAGGAGGAACCTGGTGGGAGGTTATTGGACTATGGAGGCAGATCTCTCCTTGCTGTTTTCATGATAGTGAGTGAGTTCTCACGAGATCTGGTTGTGTGAAAGTGGGCAGCACCTCCCCTTCGGCTCTCTCTCTCTTCCTCCCGCCAGCCATGTGAAGATGTGGTTGCTTCCCTTTGGCCTTCAGCCATGATTGTAAATTTTCTGAGGCCTCTCCAACTATGCTTTCTGTACAGCCTGTGGAACTGTGAGTCAATTAAACCTCTTTTCTTCATAAATTACCCAGTCTCAGGTAGTTCTTTATAGCAGTGTGAGAACAGACTAATACCAGCATCCAGAGTAGCTGGGGGAGATCAGCTGGCCACATGATGGTGTCACTGTGCCCAGGGAGTTGATGGTGGTTAATACAGATAAATTCTAGAGATAAAATTGAATTGATTAAGTAGACATGAATGTGAGGAAGACAGAAGGGTCAGGAATGTCTTTTAGGCTTCTCAACTGCAAAGATGGCAGTCATTTTTGACTCTGAAATTAAGAATAATCACCAAGAGGGGGTAGGAGGAGAGATGGTGACTTTGGCTTTACATGCTGTTCTCATGCTTGCTCTCATGTTATTAGAGTCTATGCTACTGCTCCTGGAAAAAATCTTGATCTCCAAATTATAAAAATGTGCTTGGTAAAATGCCTGTTAAATTTGAGAGAGACTACAATTTCCTAACAGCATAGTCTAAAACAGTTCTGAAAAATGACTTTAAAATGTTCCTTATAATCTTCATTATACTACCAAATAGTAATTTATTCATACTTGTCTTTATGACTGAGTGGGAGAATTTAGAACTCAAGATTTTTAAAAAAATAATATTTATCATATAGACTGAATAAAGAAAATGTGGTACATATACACCGTGGAATACTGTGCAGCCAGAACAGAGAGGAGGATCATGTCCTCTTCAGCAACATGGATGGAGCTGGAGGCCATTATCCTTAGCAAACTAACCCAGAAACAGAAAACCAAATACCGCATGTTGTCACTTGTAAGTGGGAGCTAAATGATGATAACACATGGACACATAGAGGGGAGCAACACACACTGGGGACTCTCAGAGGGTGGAGAGTGGGAGGAGGGAGAGATTCAGGAAAAATAAGTAATGGGTACTAGGCTTAATACCTGGGTGATGAAATAGTCTGTACAACAAATGCCCATGACACAAGTTTCCTAAGTAATAAACCTGTACATGTAACACTGAAGTTAAAAGTTAAATAAAATTATCAAGCCGGGCTTGGTGGCTCACGCCTGTAATCCCAGCACTTTGGGAGACCAAGGTGGGCAGATCACGAGGTCAGGAGTTCGAGACCAGCCTGGCCAATATGGTGAAACCCTGTCTGTACTAAAAAAATACAAAAATTAGCTAGGGGAGGTGGCGGGCATCTGTCGTCCCAGCTACTCGGGAGGCTGAGACAGGAGAATCACTTGAATCTGGGAGGTGGAGGTTGCAGTGAGCTGAGATTGCACCACTGCACTCCAGCCTGGGCGACAGAGAGACTTCGTCTCAAAAAAAGTTATCATCAAGAGATTAAGTAACGGTATGAACAAGTGGCATATTGTCTAAAAATAGTTCTCTGTAAGATGCTTTAAAATTTTAATTATTAAGTTGCCATCATTTCTATGGGAAAATCTTATATTATTTGACCTAAAGCACAAATACCAGCACTTAAATATGAGTAAGTAAAAGCAGATAAATAATATAATTGCTTTCCATTTACACTCAGGTTAGAGGCAACCTGAGTGATTTGAGGAGGTGGTAGTGATTGGGCTTCTCTATAAAATGTTTATTTAAACATTTATAGAAAATAAAATGCTAAATCAAATAGGATTTAAACTTAACAATAAACAAAATAACTGAATAATTGTGAAGAGTTTTTATCTTTTATCTCCATGACTTTTGCTCCATGAAGATAGTCAAACACTATGCCAGTATCAGAAATTAAAATTGTATATTTACTTTACCTTTTGATTTCAATTTTTGAAGGAAAAAAATATGAGGTTACTTCAGAAAAAATGTGTCAAAAAGATGTATTTTTTTGTTTTGCACAATTTTTAATTAGGACAGAAGTAGAAGCTGCTCTTAATAACTTTTCACTGACCCGGAGCCACTTGGAAAAGTCCTACAGAGGTGAAAAAACAAAAAAACAAAAAAACAAGAAAACCACACCACCTCTGAAGTGAGTCTGACATTAAAGACAATTCAAACCCACTCCAACGCAGACATTTAGTGACTCAGACATGACACTTTATAGTGTGTGGAACAGGATGGGTAATGGGAACTGGGGTTACAATCTCTAAGCAACAATTATGAAAAATGAATTACCGGCTGGGTGCAGTGGCTCATGCCTGTAATCCCAGAATTTAGGGAGGCCGAGGCGGGCGAGTCACGAGGACAGGAGATCGAGACTATCCTGGCTAACACGGTGAAACCCCATCTCTATTAAAACTACAAAAAATTAGCCGGGTGTGATGGTGGGCGCCTGTAGTCTCAGCTACTCAGGAGACTGAGGCAGGAGAAGGGCATGAACCCGGGAGGTGGTGCTTGCAGTGAGCCAAGATTGTGCCACAGCACTCCAGCCCGGGCGACAAAGCGAGACTCTGTCTAAAAAAAAAAAAAAAAAAGAAAAAGAAAAATGAATTACCACTGGATAAATTAATGAGAATCAGTATAAACTAAAATGTGGGATTCTCATGCTTTGCATTTGTTAACTTTTCCGTTTTCCCACTTGTGAATTAACACATCTACAAAGACCACCGAAAAGAATATGCACAGTCATCTTTTTATTCATCTATGAAAATTACTTCTGAGGAACTATCTACAAAACATTTTTGTGGACATGTCATAGTATAGTGACTTTAAAAAATCTTTCTGTTTCCTTAAACTTCTATGCTAAGATCATGTTTCATTCAAAAACTAAGAGTGTTCATTAATAGTAATCTAGGTGGGCATGCTATTTCTTTTTATAAAAAATTTTACTACTTATTTCTCAACATTTGAAGAGTGTATTTATTTTCTGACTATTTAAGAATATGTATACCTGCCCCCTAAGAAAATAAATAATCAACATTTTAATTTTGAAATAAATTGTACTGTGTTTTAATTATCAGTCTTGGTCCAAGCATATCTGCAAATATTTCTTTTATTTAATTAAGTACATCATTCTAGTTTTCATATTTCAAGCTCAAACTTTTCCCATATTTCTAGTTTTCTACTGTCATTAGGAATTTTGCATATATCTATATCTGACACAGTTTCTCAGTGAAATATTAATACATACAAATAACGCTGGCAACAAAATTCTTTCTGGGTTAAATAAAAACACACCACAAGGCCAGGTGCTGTGGCTCACTAATCCCATCACTTTGGGAGGCCGAGGCGGGCAGATTATGAGGTCAGGAGATCAAGACCATCCTGGCTAACACGGTGAAACCCCGTCTCTACTAAAAATACAAAAAATTACTCGGGTGTGGTGGCGGGTGCCTGTAGTCCCAGCTACTCGGGAGGCTGAGGCAGGAGAATGGCGTGAACCCAGGAGGCGGAGCTTGCAGTGAGTCGAGATCGCGCCACTGCACTCAAGCCTGGGTAACAGAGCGAGACACCAGACTCCGTCTCAAAAAAAACAAACAAACCAACAAACAAAAAAAAAAACCACAAAGAACAACAAAAACATGCACCACAGATGTTCCCAAAGTGTCTGATAATATTGTTATAGTAGTGATGCTTGAAGAATAAAATGTTAATATTAGAAGAACTGCTCATAAAAGAGAAAACGGTTGGAAACATGATAAAAACCACAGTGATGGATTATTAGCAAATCATTTCTCCCAAGCTTTAGATGAAAGCTTCCTTTGGAGTTGCAGTGCAAGCGGGCAGGTAAATACTAGGGGTCCTAACAATAGCAGAGAACTGAGAGCAAAATAGCCTCTCACACATTTTCTCGAAAAAAATGTACATCTGAAACTTGCTTGGGGCCCTCTCAAAATAACACCTACAATCTTAATCCACATCGAAATTATCAAATTCAGTAAGTAGCTTTGCTGAATCTCAATTTCAATTTTCCTGTGCATAGAAAATGCTCAAATCCCAAGCCTGTATTTTGCATGTCCTGAGAAAAGCAGATGTCAGGAGGGTGTGGGGTGACTCACGGGTTAAAATCTGGGTAAGCAGCAGGATAGGGGCAGCTAATGAGCAAGGGATTTTGGAGAAAGAATGCCTGTTCTGTGAAGTAGGGGCTGGGCGAGTGAAGATGCATAGACTAGACAGGAGAGACAGGGTCTCTGTGGTCTCCTCACGGTGCCACACGTCCTCCTGGATTTCTGAAATGGGGAATGTGGAGTGTTGAGGTCCAGGAGTAGCCAGGGGCCTTATACATTCTATAGATATAAAGGGATAGAGTTCTTAATCAATTGTTATACTTGCCTCTCTATTACAGAAATCTGCAATGACAGCTTTACTGATTTCTGTTTTGAATCCATTTAACCCCTGAGATCGAAAACATTTTGCTGGCCTTAAATGACCATCTACAGAAAGCTTTAATAAATAAATTCTACTGAAGTCTGCACAGTTCTCCTACCCATACCAAGTGTGAACTTTTGTATGTATGTTGAATGTGAATATGTGACAAGATTATCTAGAAAAATCTGTACTATCTAAAACAAACTTCCTGGATTATACGGGAAGAAGAGGGCTAGTCTGCCGGAATGGTGCTTCCGGAGCAGTGTATGTCAGTCACGTGGACTCACTCAGCAGCATCCTTGAGCCCAGCTCCTGCTGCAGACTCTGGAGGGATGCAGGAGACTATGGCCCAAGGCCTGCCTCCCATTCTTTGGGACCTCACAACCCCGCTGGGGAGACCTGAACCCCCACTTCCAAAGACAGCAGAGCCTGGACTGACCCAGGGTCTGGCTCTCACTCTGCTTCTCTGTGAAATAGTACTGATCACTTCATGTCTCTGGGAATCTTTCTGTTAAATAAAAGACCAGATTTCATGATTAGCAGGATTCTTTCAAACTCCAAAATTCCCTTTCTGTGAAGGCAAGACAGCGTATAATAAAATTTCACAGTATGATAATGTAGGGGTAGAAAAGATGTGATATCTTTCCTTACCCATCATAAAGGTCACAGGCGACACACCTATAACAAAAGACAGGCTAGCAAAAGTAATGCATGATACATTTATTTAATCAAAGTTTTACATGACATGGAGTCTTCAGAAATGAAGACCCAAAGACCCAGGGGAAACTGTCTATTTTAATGCTTAAGTTCAATGAAGAATGGGCAGCCACGTGCAAAGGTGATTGGACATCTCTTCAGATTCTTCTTGGCCTTTCTGTATGACATTCCTTTCCCTCGGTGTAAGGCAGGACCGCTCTGGAACCAGGGTCTTGTGATCTGCTATCAAACAAGGTGGGTCAGAGAATTTCTTCATGGCCAGCTGCCACACGGAAAGGCAAGGAAGGTTAGAGTGATATTTCCAGGGTGTCATGGCTTGCTTTGGGAAAGAATTCTGGTTTCCAGGACTCACTTAAGGGGAAAAGTAGGGGGTGGGAGACAGGAGGGCAGAAGGTCAGAGGGAAACTTGGCTTCTGGGGCCTTCAATCTCCTTTAGTTCAAAGCACTCCGGATGCCAAAGCATCATACTTTGGGGTATCATTTTATGAGCCCCAGCGATAACAGTCTTCGTGGAATTCAGAGAATGGGGAGGATGTGTGAGCTGAAAAGAATCAAGGAAGAGATGTCAACTAAAGTCAGCTTTTACCACGTGGCAAGCATCGTACTCTTTGGTTTTATGGAACAACAGTTGTGAAACTGGGCAACTTTCATACAAACCATTTCATTCCTTTAGTAAATATCTAAGCTTTTATTATTGTCTTAAGGTTCAAAACAGGTCTCCCCATCCCATCTGGCCCCTAAAAAGGATATGTACTTAATTAAAGAATAAAAGACAGGGAATTTGAAGAATGACATTTTCCCCCCAAAGGCCAAATTTCTAACTTTGTTGTTCTTTCTAATGAGCTCTCTGTAGCTGAAGCCATACCCCTAGCATCTGGATGGTAAAATAGGCTGTTTGTTTGATCCTCAGATTGGGGAGGAGCACTAGTGATTTCTTTCCTTGCTTTACTGGCCCTGAGAAGAATGCGACTTCTCGCTTGCACTCTGATTAGCAGCAGGTATAAGAAAAAAGCTAATGTTAGAACTTTTCCCCTGTCCCTGATGCTCCAGACACTGATTCAGCAGAGGTGAAAGGAACCGTTTTCATTGTGCAGAGCTATAGATTTATGAAAATTGCTTCTTTTGATAGGCAGCCAGGCATGAAGCAGCCTTCTGCTTCTAGTCTCAAAAAAAAACAAACAAACAAAAAAAAAAAACTGAGGGCTAATGATGTTAATCAAAGATATTGCCATATTTCCTGGATTTGGATCTCATTGCTACTCCTAGAGCACAGAATGGTTCCTATGACTGAAGACAGAAACCATACAATGCATTCAACATTCTGTCTTTGGTAATCCCTGAAAGTCACACTAGAAATTTAGGATTGTGTTAGCTGTAGGAAGGAAATCTGAAGTTCCCATGGAGAGAGGCGAGTCAAAGTGCAAATGTTGAAGCTGCCATTTCTCTCCGTCAGCTTTCTTGGGAATTGAGGTAGGGACTTAAAACTGTTTTCACTAATGGCTCTTTAGGGCATCATAGTGAGTTTTTGATTCTTCCCATTAGAACTGAAAAATCTAACATGCTGCTGCCTTCACACCTCATTTTCTGTCTTCATTAGGAAAATAAATAGCGGCATGCAGGAAGCCTGGTGTAGACTAAATCCTACTTGCCAGGAGGCTCTGCTGAGGTGGCTATTTAGGGGAGCAGAAAGAGCCCTGGACCCCAACTCAGAGGAAGAGTCAGGGCTATGTCTCCAATAGGATGGGAACAGCAACAGATGGCTTTGTACTTCTGGGTCACAGGACTTCATCTGTGAAATGAGAGGGTGGGAGTGGGCAATTCTTGCAGGAATTTCCCCTACTATTAACATCTCCTGGTACATTTGTTACAATTGATGTGCCAGTACTAATACACTATTATTAAGACCGTAGTTTACATTAGGGATCACTCTTTGTATTTTACATTCTATAGGTTATGAGAAACACACAATGACATGTATCCATCATTACAGTATCATACAGAATACTTTCACCGCCCAAAAAATCCTCTCTGCTCCACCAATTCATCCCTCCCTTCCCCCGGAGGTCCTAAAGTATGTAGCCTTTTTGGATTGACTTCTTTCACTTAACAACACATATCTAAGTTTCCTCAATGTCTTTACATGTCTCTGCTAGCTCATTTCTATTTATCACTGCATACTATTTGGTTGTCTGGATGTACCACAGGTTATTTATCCATTTAGCTATTAAAAGTCATCTTCCAAGTTTTGGCAATTATGGGCAAAGCTGCTATAACCATCTGTGTGCAAGTTTTTGTTGAACATATCTTTGTTTTCAATCTCTTTGGGTAAGTACTAAGACCTGCAATTGCTGAAACATGTGGTAAGAGTATGTTTAGTTTTGTAAGATATTGTTGGCCAGGCGTGGTGGCTCACGCCTGTAATCCCAGCACTCTGGGAGGCCCAGGTGGGTGGATCACAAGGTCAAGATATTGAGACCATCCTGGCCAACATGGTGAAATCCCATCTCTACTAAAAATACAAAAATTAGCTGGGTGTGGTGGCCCACACCTGTATTCTCAGCTACTCGGGAGGCTGAAGCAGAAGAACTGCTTGAATCCAGGAGGCGGAGGTTGCAGTGAGCTGAGATCGTGCCACTGCACTCCAACCTGGCAATAAAGCGAGACTCCGTCTCAAAAAAAAAAAAAAAAGAAAGATACTGTCAAACTGTCATCTAAAGTGGCTATACTGTATTGCATTCCTGTAGACAATGGATGGGAGTTCCTGTTGACTCATATCCTCCCCAGCATTTGGTGTTGTCAGTATTTTGAATGTCGCCATTCTAATTCGTGTGTAGTAGTATCTCATTGTTATCTCAATTTGCATTTCTCCAATGACATATGATGTGGAGCATCTTCTCATATGCTTGTCATTCTGCATATCTTCTGGGGTGAGATGTTTCTTCAGATTTTTTACTCATTTTTAAATGTGTTGTTTGTTTTCTTCTTGTTGAATTTTAGGGATCCTTTATGTATTCTGGATACTAGTCTTCTATTGGATATGTGTTATACAAAGATTTTCTCCCAATCGTTGGTTTGTCTTTTTATTGTCTTAACAGTGTCTTACACAAAATGGAAGTTTTAATTTTAATGAAGTCCTGCTTATCAATTTTTCTTGATGAATCATGCATTTTGATGTTGTACCTAAGGTCATAACCAAAATCAAGGTCAACTAAATGTTTTCCTATGTTGTCTTCTAGAAGTTTTATAGTTTTGCACTTTACATTTAGGTCTATGATCCATTTCGACTTAATTTTTGTGACAGGTGTAAGGTCTGTGTATAGATTTATAGTTTTGCATGTTGGATGACCAGTTATTCTAGCACCATTTGTTGAGAAGACTACCTTTTCTTTTGAATTGCCCTTGCTTCTGTGTCAGAGATCAGTTCACTATGTACATGTGGGTCTATTTTTTGGCCCGCTGGTATGTTCCATTGATCTATTTTTTTATTCTTTCACCAATACCATACTGTCTTGATCACTATAACTTTATCATAGATTTTGAAGCTATGCAGTGTAAGACTTTCAAACTTGTTCTTTAACATTTGTTGGCTAATCTGGATCTTTTGCCTTTTCATATAAACTTTGGAATCAGTTTGTCAATACTCACTAGATAACTTGCTGGGATTTCTATTGGTATTGCTTTTAATCTATAGATGAAATTTGAAAGAACTGACATCTTCACAATATTGGGTCTCTCTATCCATATACTTAGAACAACTCTCCATTTATTGAGATCTTCACTGAATGCCTTCATCACAGTTTGACAGTTTTCCTCCTATAGATCTGATAAAATCAGAACAATGAGATGGAGCTATCACTGTCTTTGTTGAAGGAAACAACAAAACATATGTGCTTATTGGGAGAAATATTAGCAAATTATCACACACTCTGATTTGTTTTCTCTTAAATGTCAATTAATGGATGAAATTACAATGTGAAAATAACCATTGTTAACTTGTGTGAAGAAAATATGAGGGAAGATGGCTGACTAGACACAGCCAGGAGGAACAGCTCCCACCAAGGGACCAGGAAATTGGGAAGACTGGTGTGCTCCTGGCAGATCTTCAGAGGGAAGACTTTGAGAGCAGACAGAGGGAAGACACAGATGTTGGGCTGAAGGGGGAGGAAGCCGGGAACCCTGCAAGGGGCAACCATGCACCAGGACTCATTCCAGGTCCCCAAAATCTCCTGGAGGAGAGGTGAGTTGAACAGGCAAGGGGCAACCTCCTCTTGTTGCAGGCCCCTGAATTCCTGACAAGAGGAGACCCTACAACCACCAGGGACACTTGAATTGTCAGGAAGACCTGCTTATAAAAGTGTTAATGGTAGAACTCCAGACTGTGCAAAGCCCAGAAGGTTTGGTGTGGGAGCATCTGTAGTGGAGAATGGTCAGGGACACCCATTGCCCTAGGCTAGACTTGCTCTCATAGGAGACTTCAGCCTAAGGAAACTGTCAGACCTGAACTCTGCAGGGCAGTCTTGCCCCTGAGACAGGGCCAGTCTGACCTGAGCATCCTTCAGTCCACTTGCCCTTCCTGGGACCCCAGCCTGGCCACACCTGCTTGCAGTGCAGCTTCACAGCAGGGTGCAGTGGAGGCTACCTCCTGAGGACCTGCATCATAGTTCCTGTGCTGGCTGACTGTGCCTGACCAGCAGAGATCTGCTGCAGAGTGGCCCCCATGTACACACATCAGCCTAACTGTGCCCTGTCCCCACTGCAGTCTCCCTGTGCTACTTTGCCTGCATGCACTAGCCCACGGCCATCCCACACATCGCTTTACCAGTGCATGTGTGTGTGGGTGGACCTTGCCTCCCCTTTCCTGCCACAGCGTGTGTGCCATGTTACTGCTGCCATCCTGAGTGCACTTCACCCTCTCGACCCCCCACCATACTGCCATTGCTGTTGGAGCATTGATGAGTGGGCATGAAGCCCGCCAGCCCCGCCCCTGCCAGCGCCCTGCCTCTGCACCAACACTACCACCAGTGTGACAATAGGCACCGAGAACAGAGGACCCACCCCTGTTCTGAGTGGCCATGACCACCCACGTGAATGTGCAAGGAGAACTCACACAGTCCTGTGCTCACCAGTGCTTCACTCCCATGCTAACACCGCCGCCGGCACAAATGCGCACAAAGACACGGGGGTGGGGGAGGGGGCACGCATCCTCCACCCCCAACCCCTGCACCGTGATGCCACAGTTGCTGCTATGAATGCCCACAATGAGGCCAGCATGCTGGCAGCCACTAGCTTCCTGCCACAGCCAGTGAATGTGCACCACACCTCGCTGCCACTGCTGCTGCTGCTGCTGAAGGTGTGAACCAGGATGGATCTCACTGGCACTGCCCTATGAAGCACTTTGACTGGCACCACCCATCAGAGTGTTGTGACCAGTGGTCTGGGATCATCTTGGTCCTTCCAGCACAGCAGGTTCCTAACCTTTAGGGGCCAGAGACAAAGCCTGGGCCAGAAACCAGTCCCCCAGAGTTAGAGCATGCAGTTTGGGAGTCCTGAGCTGAGCCTTAGCCTCCTAAAATATTCCAGAAATGAAACCAGTCAGTTGAACCCACCTTGTACCAAAACCAAACCCTCAAGATCATCAAATAGAATAAAATAAAATAAAGCTCAGCCACAGGACACCAACTTCAAAGATTAAAGAAACATCAGCCCACAGAGATGAGAAAGAATCAGCACAAGAATCCTGACAGCTCAAAAGTCAGAGAGCCTTCTTCCCTCCAAATGACCACATCACCTCTCCAGCAAAGTTGAGATGGTTGAAGTGACAGAAATGTAATTCAGAACATGGATATGAATGAAGATCATTAAGATTCAGGAGAATGTTGCAACCCAATCTAAGGAAGCTAAGAGGCACAATAAAATGATACAGGAGCTGACAGATAAAATAGCCATAGAGAAAAGAATGTGACCCACCCGATAGAGCTGAAAAACACGCTACAAGAATGTCATAATGCAATGGCAGGTATTAACAGCAGGACAGACCAAGCTGAGGAAAGAATCTCAGAGCTCGAAGACTGGCTTTCTGAAATAAGACAGCCAGACAAGAGGAAAGAAGAAAGAGTGAAAGTAAGAAACCTCTAAGAAACATAGAATTATGTAAAGAGACTGAATCTATGACCCATTGGTGTCTCTGAAAGAGATGGGGAGAATGGAAACTACTTGAAAACATATTTTAGGATTTCATCCATGAGACCTTTCCCAACCTAGCTAAAGAGACCAACATTCAGATTCTGAAAATGCAGAGAACCCTGCAAAATCCTTCACAAGAAAATCATCCCCAAGAGACATGATTATCAGATTCTCCAAGTTTGAAATAAAGCAAAAAATCTTAAAGGCAGAGAAAAAGAAATGAGAGATAACCTACAAAGGTACAAAGGGAAGTCCATTAGACTTAACAGCAGACCTATTAGCAGAAACCTCACAAGCCAGAAGAGGTTGGGAGCCAATATTCAACATTCTTAAATAAATGGAATTCCCACCAAGATTTCAAATCTAACCAACTTAAGCTTCATAAGTGAAGGAGAAATAAGATCCTTTTCAGACAAAGAAGTGCTGAGAGGATTTTTTTTTACCACCAGACATGCCTTATAAGGCTTCTGAAGGAAGTACTAAATATGGAAAGGAAAGCCTGTTACCAGCCACTAAAAAAAAAATACACTGAAGTACAAAGCCCAGTGACACTATAAGGCAACCACATAAGCAAGTCTTTAAAATAACCAGCTAACATTATGATGACAGGATTACATTCACGCATGTCAGTATTAATCTTGAATGGAAATGGACTTAATTCCCCAATTTAAAGGCACAGAGTGGCAAGCTGACTGAAAAAGCAATACCCAATGGTACGCTGTCTTTAAAAAACTTATCTCACATGCAATGACATCCATAAATTCAAAACAAAGAGATGGAGGAAAATCTACCAAGCAAATGGAAAACAGAAAAAAAAAAGCAACTTTAAACCAACAAAGATTAAGAAAGACAAAGAAGGGCATTACATAATGGTAAAAGGCTCAATTCAACAAGACATTACTATCCTAAATATATATGCTCCCAACACAGGAGCATGAAGATCCATAAAGCAAGTTCTTGGAGACCTTCAAAGAGACTTAGACTGTCATACAATATTAGTGGGAGACTTCAACACCCCACTGACTACATTAGACAGATCATTGAGGCAGAAAATTAACAAAGATATTCAGGACCTGAACTCAACACTGGACCAAATGGACCTGATAGACATCTACAGAACATGCCACCCCAAAACAACAGAATATACATTCTTCTCATTGCCACATGGCACATACTCTGAAATCAACCACACATGGGACATAAAACAATACTCAGCAAATGCAAAAAGAACTGAAATTATACCAAACACACTCTCATACTACAGCACAGTAAAAACAGAATTCAAGTCTAAGAAAATTGCTCAACACCATACAATTACATGGAAATTAAACAACCTTTTCCTGAATGAGTTTCAGGTAAATAATGAAATTAAGGCAGAAATCAAGAAGTTTTTTGAAACTACTGAAAACAAAGTTACAACATACCAGAATCTGTAGGACACAGCTAAGGCAGTGTTAAGAGGGAAATTTATAGCACTAAAAATCAACATCAAAAAGTTAGAAAGATCTCAAATTAACAACCTAACATCATGACTAAAAGAACTAGAGAAGCAAAAGCAAACTAACCCCAAAGCTAGGAGAAGACAAGAGATAACCAAAATCAGAGCTGAACTGAAGGAATTGAGACATGAAAAACTATTCAAAAGATCAACAAAGCCAGAAGCTAATTTTTTGAAAAAATTAATAAGATAGACCACTAGCTAGAATAATAAAGAAAAAAGAGAGAAGATCCAATTAACACAATCAGAAATGACAAACAGGATATTACCACTTACCCCACCGAAATAAAAATAACCATCAGAGAATATTATGAACACCTCTACACACACAAACTACAAAACCTAGAAGAAATGGATAAATTCCTGGATACATACACCCTCCCAAGACTGAGCCAGGAAAACACTGAATCCCTCCACAAACCAATAACAAACTCCAAACTTGAATTGGTAATAAACAGCCTACCAATTAAAAAAAAAAAAAAAAGCCCAGGACCAGATGGATTCACAACTGCATTCTGCCAGCTGTACAAAGAAGAGCTGGTACCATTCCTAGTGAAACTATTTCAACAAATGGAAGAGGAGGGACTCCTCCCCAACTCATTCTATGAGGCCATCATCATCCTGATATCAAAACCTGTCAGAGACACAAAAATAAAAGAAAACTTAAGGCCAATATCCTTGATGAACATGGAAGCAAAAATTCTCAACAAAATTCTGGCAAACTGAATCCAGCAGCACATCAAAAATCTAATCCACCACCATCAAATAGGCTTTATTCCTGGGATGCAAGGTTGGTTCAACATTTGCAAATCAGTAAATGTGATTCGTCACATAGACAAAACTAAAGACAAAAACTACTATTATCTCAATAGACAAAGACTTCTGATAAAATTTAACATCCCTTTATTTTAAAAACTCTCAATGAACTAGATTAAAGACTTAAATGTAAAACCTAAAACTATAAAAACCCTGGAAGACAACCTAGGGAATACCATCCCGGACATAGGAACAGGCAAAGATTTCATGACAAAGATGCCAAAAGCAACTGCAAGGAAAGCAAATTTGACAAATGGTAACTAATTAAACTAAAGAGCTTCTGCACAACAAAAGAAACTATCAACAGGGTAAACAGACAACCCACAGAATGGGAGAAAATATTTGCAAATTATGTATCTGACAAAGGTCAAATATCCAGCATCAATAAGAAACTTAAATAAATTTATAAGAGAAAAGCAAACAATCCCATTAAAAAGTAGGCAAAGGACATAAGCAGATGCTTTTCTAAAGAAGACATACACGTGGCCAACAAACATATGAAAAAAATCCCATTATCACTGATCATTAGAGAAATGCAAATCAAAACCACAATGAGATACCATCTCACACCAGTCAGAATGGCTATAATTAAATGTCAAAAAATTACAGATCCTAGTGAGGTTGCAGGAGGAAAAAAAAACGCTTATGCACTGTTGGTGGGAGTTCAAATTAGTTCAACCATTGTGGAAAGCAGTGTGATGATTCCCCACAGAACTAAAAATAGAACTACCATTTTACCCAACAATCTCATTATTGGGTATATACCCAAAGGAATATATGTCATTCTATCATACAGACACTTGCGTGCATATGTTCACAGCAACACAATTCACAATAGCAAAGATTTGGAGTCAACCTAAGTGCCCATCAATGTTAGACTGGATAAAGAAAATGTGGTACATATACACCGTGGAATACTATGTAGTCATAAAAAAGAATGAGATCATGTCTTTTGCAGGAACATGGATGGAGCTGGAGGCCGTGATGCTTAAACTAATGCAGGAACAGAAAACCAAATACCACATGTTCAAAACCAAATACCACATGAGTGGGAGCTAAATGATGAGAACACATGGACAAAAAGGGGGGAACAACACACACTGGGGCCTACTTGAGGGTGAAGGGTGGGAGGAGAGACGGGATCAGGAAAAATAACTCTTGGGTACTGGGCTCAGGATCTGGGTGATGAAACAATCTATTTTCCTACATAACAAACCCTCACATGTACCACTTAATCTAAAATATAAGTTTTTTTAAAAAAAGAAAATATGAGGAATTGCATACCATTTGGGTTGAGATAAGGGGAAAGAAAACATGCTTCGCTTACAAGATTTTGTTGGAAAACTGCAAAAAAAAGTCTTTTACAAAATTGGTAAACATTTTTTTAAAAAATCAACACCACAATACTTAAACACTTTAGTCAAAATACTTGTCAAGTGAGTAAAAAAAACAAATTAGTTGGTCTTGCCTCTCCCCAGATTTTAGATTCTATCTACACAGGAACTGAGCAATAGATCTTATGTTATGACTTATTTTGGTAAAATAATTGGTCAGCGTAGCAAGAAAATGAGTTTAATTGAAGTTTTTCCTGCCAAAGATTGTAGGTTCCCTCGTTTATAGACATTGTATCATGGAATTTACTTTAGGTTTTTTTTTTTTTTTCCTTCCCTGTCTCTGAAAAGACCTTGCATAGTACTAGCCTTATTTTGGCTTAGTGATTGTCAGCCCTGACTTGATTACTCATTAAAGTAACCTGGAAAGCTTTAAAAATACTGAGGCCAGGCCCCTCCCCACAGATTATATTGAATTGAACTGTGGTGGAGCTAGAGAATTAGGATGTTTTTTGAAGCAGCTAGACTTGTGAGTCATTGGTAGCCACACAAAAACATTATTTATTACATGCAGCTGTTTGATTGAATTAAATTTTTGTCTGAATTTCTGACCAGTTTTGATAAAGTATTTCATCCAGTACTCCACGTGCATACAGACTCACTTGTCTACTATAAGAGGAAAGTATTGTATGACATGTTTTCATGAGTCCCTCACATTTCTGCACACTTTACGAGCAGACACAGACTGCCCTTTGTTTTGACCATCTTTTCAAGGATGTTGGTATCCCCTTCTGGAACAAAGACTGGGCATTCTTAGGGATCTTTACAAGGGATTTGCATTCCCTGAGCTCAGGGCTCCTATCCCGTAATGCATGTGCATGCATCCATCTAAGTCCATCCATGTCCTTCCTGTGGGACTCCAGGACAAGGACAACTGATACCCTGTTGCTTATGCTGTTTGTTGGTCCATAAATAATAACGTTATTGGCCCAGCACGTTGGCTCACGCCTGTAATTCCCAGCACTTTGGGAGGTTGAGGCAGGTGGATCACAAGGTCAGGAGATCGAGGCCATCCTGGCTAACATGGTGAAACCCCGTCCCTACTAAAAATACAAAAAATTAGCTGGGTGTGGTGGCAGCGCCTGTAGTCCCAGATACTTGGCAGGCTGAGGCAGGAGAATGGTGTGAACCTGGGAGGCGGGGCTTGCAGTGAGCCGAGATCGTGCCACTGCACTCCAGCCTGGGTGACAGAGCGAGACTCTGTCTCAAAAAAATAAATAAATAAAATAAAATAATAAAATAATAATAATAACAATAATAATAACGTTCTTTGTCTCTGACCTGGGAGTCTTATTTCTTTTGGCAGCATCCATGAGAGTGGCAGGCCAACTTGTTAGATTGTAAGTAGTATAAAATTTCAGACCCTTTACTGTTCTTGCCAGGAAGATGAGTGTTAAATTGGATTAATACTTTTGAAAATAAATGCAGAGAAACAACGTCTGGGAATAACTATTAAAAAGACATAAAATATGAGGATCTCTGGGATGTCCCACTTGGTAGAACTGTAAGGTAACAGGGTGAATGTATCTTCTGAAAAGCCACAGCTTGCCTGTGGTGCCACATTACAGGAAGTCATCGCATTTTGCAAGTATTTTGCATTTACGTTTTCTCGCAGCTGAAGGAATAATTGCTGACTGGAGGTCTTAAAAAATAGATAATTTTCTCTAATACTATATCTTCACTGTTTGCATTTCTTGTTATTGAACATCTACATGTCCATGTGTGGTGGCTCACACCTGTAATCCCAGCAGTTTGAGACGTCAAGGTGGGAGGATCACTTGAGCCCAAGAGTTCAAGACCAGCCTGGGCAACATAGTGAGACTCCACCTCTACAAAGAAAAATATAGCCAGGCATGGTGGCATGCACCTGTGGTTCCAGCTAATCAGGAGTCTGAGGTGGGAGGATCACTTGAGCCTGGGAGGTTGAGGCTGCAGTGGGTGTGATTGCACCTTTGCACTACAGATTACAGACTGGGAGACAGAATGAGACCCCATCTCCGAAAAAAAAAAGAAAAGAAAATCTACAAAAATATGTATTTCTGTGGACTAGCTAAATATATTAGTGTTATATTATTGGAGAAATTTGATGAGTTAAACCCACTATTTAAGTGCCATTACTGAAGGCTACATCACATCTTTATGGTGTAGTTTTAAACTGGACCATCCAGTTTCTAATGAAGAGACAACTCCGTCAGTTCCGATGTGAGCCCAAACAAAACTTTATCCCCCCATAAAGTAGATTGCAGATTTGCACACACATCAGCAAGGGAAGCATGACAACAGTTCATTTAATGCTCTTATATGCAACCCTATATTGCATTCTGAACACAATAAAAATAAGATGTGGGCCAAGCATGGTGGCTCATGCCTGTAATCCCAGCACTTCGGGAGCGCAAGATGGAAGAATCACTTGAGCTCAGGAGTTTGAGACCTGCCTGAGCAACATAGCGAGATCTTGACTCCGAAAAAATACATTCTTTTAAATGAAAAAAAAATAAGATGAGATGTCTGCCCTTCAGCATGTAATAATAATAATTTTAGAGCATCTATTCTACACCAGACATTATGACTAAATGCCATACAAGGCACTGTTATAATTTCCAATGTACATATGGTAGGGCTGAAGTTTAGGAAGTTTAGCTTGTTCAAATGAGAACACATGGACACAGGGAGGGGAACATCACACATCAGGGCCTGTAGGGGGATGAGGGACAAGAGGAGGGAGAGCATTAGGACAAATACCTAATGCATGCGGGACTTATAACCTAGAGGATGGGCTGATAGGTTCAGCAACCACCATAGCACATGTATACCTATGTAACAAACCTGCACATTCTGCACATGTATCCCAGAACTTAAAAATACAATAAAATTAAAAAGTTTAACTTGTTCAGCATCCCATAGTAAGACACTGAGATTCAGGACTCAGGCTCTTAACTGCACAACATCCTACTACACAGATGCTACTTGAAGAAAGAGATCAGCCCACCTACCTGACTTGACACCTTATAAATGAAAGAGCCCTGTGAGCACACCTCAGTGGAATCTCAGAAGATCCTCCCAAGCTATTTCACTTATTTACAAGTGAAATTGGAAATTGTTGCTGTAGCTGACAATATATTTATTGAAAACATTAGAGTGGAAGAAGTAAAGTACAAGTGAATTTGACATTTCAGAACATTTTGGCTTTTTGTCAAAGGTATTTGAATTTGCAAATGAGGCTCTGACAGTTACTGAAAAGATATGTCAACTGAGTTCAGGAGATGAGTTTTGGGGTCAGTCTTGAATTCTCTTCCTAGGGAAGATCTGTGTTGGTGAAGCATACAGTTTGCAAAGGCATTCCTCTGAATTTGTGCTATTTATACAGAAGAGCTGTCCCTTCCTGTGGATTTCATTTACACGATTGGAAAAATTGCCTCTTTATTTGAAATAATCTTTGTGAAATTATATTTTCCAATATGTAATAAAAGAGGTGAATCTGGGAAAAGTGCGTAGTAAAAAATTTGACTTGGACATGCCATTAGGTTAAAAGATTGAATTAGGATTTATTTTAAAGATTCAGCATGGCAAAGAGGAAAGTGGCCAACTTTAGGTTCTATAAATCCGATGTTGAATACTGGCCTGGCCTCGTCCTCAAGCAATGACCTTGAAGGTTTCTTACGAAAAGAGAACTCTTGTTAGTGCCTGGTATTAGGCTTTTACTCACAAGCTGATCACTGTTGCTCTATTTGTCACTGAGATTTTCATGGTGATAGTGAGGTAATGATGGTGATAATGATGATAAATTTTTTAAATATCTCAGAAATGGGAGAAAATATTACAAGCATTGAATTACAAATGTGTGCCTATCGAGTTTATGCAAGAATAAGGCAGAACTTTCCCTCAAGGTGCATGAGTATTATTGAAGAAATAATACATAAAGAATTACAAACATTGACTGTATGATAAACTTTTGAAGTGCACCTTGCAAATAGATACAAAGGAGGGTTGGGTTTTTTCTAGAAGGATTCATACTCATTTGAGCAACTCAATTATTTATTTCAAATAATTGAAATAAAATACCTTAAAAATGTTTATTCAATTACCGAAGACATTCTTATAAATTATAACACAGAGAAATAGACATATTTTTATTTGAGTATATTGTTTCTTGCCTTTAGGGCATTACAATGAGGTATCATATTTAAACATAAGGCTGACATAAAACATCAAAACAGATATATGAGGGATATGACTAAAAGTTGTTCTTTCCAAATATAGGTGCACAACTCAAAAATGTCTAACTTATAAGAACTTTCAATCTGTATGAGATTAACCAGTTAACTTGTTATCATACCTAATGAGTGCACTCCTGGTATAGTTAACTTTTAAAACAGCTGAACTTTATAATACATGATTATGAGTAGACAATATTTCAGAGATCCTAAAAAGCTTGTTTAAAATGTCTCTTTTGATTAGAATGAAAGATAAACAGTGACAGATGATGCCTATTGTCTCCACGGTAATTACACTAATTAAAAGTAACATTGGGCCAGGCGCCGTGGCTCACACCTGTAATCCCAGCACTTTGGGAGGCCGAGGCAGGCGGATCACGAGGTCAGGAGATCGAGACCATCCTAGCTAACACGGTGAAACCCCATCTCTACTAAAAATACAAAAAATTAGCCAGGCGTGGTGGCGGACCCTGTAGTCCCAGCTACTCAGGAGGCTGAGGCAGGAGAATGACCTGAATCCGGGAGGCGGAGCTTGCAGCGAGCCGAGATCGTGCCACTGCAGTCCGGCCTGGGCGAAAGAGCGAGATTCCGTCTCAAAAAAAAAAAAAAAAAGTAACATTGGAAATTTTTCTCAAGAAATAAATGTGCTTCAAATATGGTGTAGTCTCACATCTAAGACTGAGCCACAGTGCACCCTGTTTTCTACATTACTATGAATAATTCCTGTGGTGGATGACATAACTTGTTCTTTGTAATGTAAGACATTAAAATATTTGTAGGCATCCCAAATGTATTAATGTAGAATCTTGTTTTGGACAAGTGTGGGAAAACTACAAATTAAGCAGATAAAATGATTAATTCTGTAGTTTCCCAGTCTCTTGATGTTCTGTTATAGATCAGTGATTTGGTTTCCATCCTAATGATCAATAGTATTCCATGCTAGGATTAAAAAGGGATACAGTGTCTCAGAAAGGCAGCCCGAGTCAGAAAAGAAAAGGATTTCCAGACAGGGAGGCTTTGGAGCAGAGGATTAAGCCCAAGAAATTGCTTGTGTCAAGAGGGTTAAATGTGGAAACAAATTAATGTGCTTTGCTCTCATTTTTTTCCTTCTAAAAACTCTTTCCCCTATTTGTTCAAATGCATCCATTGGCAAAGTAGGAAAGAAAAAGAATTAATGGGTGTTTGTAAGGAGACAACCAAGATGAGCAGCAGCACAGAGCAACAGCCTCTGCTGCCCTGACTTTTTAAGAAATCTCAGCCAGGTAAGGTGACCCATATCTGTAATCCCATCACTCTGGGAGGCTGAAGTAGGAGGATTACTTGAGCCTAGGAGTTCGAGACCAACCTGGGCAACATGATGAGAACCCCATCTCTATTAAAAAAATTTAAAAATTAGCCAGGCATAGTGGTTTACACCCATAATCTCCACTACTGAAGAGGGTGAGGCCAGGAAGATCCCTGAGCCCAGGAGTTCAAGGTCACAGTGAGCTATGATGGTACCACTGCACTACAACCTTGATGACAGACTGAGACCAATGAACTATTTATAAAGAATCACTGATTCAACCTGCAGGTATTTTGCATGACAGAGATATCTGTGTTAAATGAAGACCACATTTTATATGCCGTCTTTTTTTTTTTGGCTTACATTATATTTTTGTAGACTTTGTTAGAAACATGGTGTTGGGAAAGGTGAAAAGTTTGACAATGAGCTTTGACTGTCTTAATGACAGCAATGTCCTGTGTATTCTATCATCTCAAGAAGGGTGAATTTAGAAGTTATTAGCTGGGCACAGTGGCTCACACCTGTAATCCCAGTACTTTGGGAGGCTGAGGCAGGTGGGTCACCAGGTCAAGAGATTGAGACCATCCTGGTCAACATGGTGAAACCTGGTCTCTACTAAAAATATTAAAATTACCTGGGCATGGCGGTGCACACCTGTAGTCCCAGCTACTTGAAAGGCTGAGCCAGGAGAATCACTTGAACCCGGGAGGCGGAGGTTGCGGTGAGCCGAGATCACGCCACTACACTCCAGCCTGGCGACCAAGCGAGACCCCATTAAAAAAAAAAAGAAGAAGAAGAAGAAGAAGAAGTTGTTACTGGCAAAATCAGAGTAAAAGCTCTTAAAATTCATGCAAGAGGACACTTGGAAATACGCTCTGTTGAATCTAGAAACACTGACGCCAATACTGCCTGTAGACGGAATTACATGGAAGAAGTACAATATATCAACCATAAAGATATCTTAATTGGACACAAAAGAGTCAACGATAATTCCAAAGAAGGCTTCAACACTATTCATTCAGGAAGGCTGAATATGCTTTCAGCTCTGAGCTTCCAGAGACACCACTTGCTACCTCATTCAAAGGCAGTCGTGGTGTGTGCACTCTTGTGTGAAAGCTGAATCTCAAAAGTCCCTGACTACTAACAGTAACATCACAGAAGGAATTTACAGTCTCTGAGTATATAAATATGAATACTCCTTCATCACTGTCACCCCAAGCAGGCACAGAAGAAAAGACACTAGGTTGCTGGTTTTCTACCCCAGGCTCAATATCCTTAAGTGCCAAAATTGAAAAGAAGGGCTATACCATGGGTGAATCAACTCAGAAATTTGCTGAGACTGAGAACTGCTCTTTCCAAATGCTAGTGCCAAAGTCAGCCATTACCAAACACGGGCCTTCCATGCCAAACGGAAGATGAAGGAAGTGAAACAGCGTGTGGCTAACTTGCATGAGGAATCCTTGTCATCTGGAAAGAGAGACGTGGAATGTCAAGTTGCTGAAAATTCCACCAGTTTGTCCCTCTATTCTCCACTGTGGTATAATCTGTGTGGAATATTTGTTAATGGAATATGTGGATATTCCTGGAGCTATGGACTCATTTATTAATTTGCCACTTGCCATCAGCACCATTCCTCTCCATCTATTGGGTACCAGAGCTTCAAATGTAAGCAGGCAGCGTAGCAGGAACATAAACTGGCTCAGTTTATCCCTTCCTGAAAGACCTGAAGCACCAGCCAGCTATGCAGAAGTGGTAATAGAGGAACAAAGGCAGAACAGTCTCGCATGTGAGTGCCTGTGATGACTTCGGGAGAGCGCGCCAAGGACCACTGTTTGCATACATCCAGGAGTTTCAGTTCTTGTCTCTACCTCTTTATTCAGAGATGGATCCAAATCCTGATGAGTCAGCAGATGATAGACCATCCTGCCCTTCTTGTTGAAGAAGCACTTGGTTGAATCAGGTCGATGTGGGTTCCAATCTGTATCTCTTCTGGTTGAGGACAGGGAAGTATCCTGGAGACAAGTTTTCAGAGGAAGTGGAATTGCTTTTGCCCAGAAAAATGGTGAATACATGAAATAACCAGTAATCATCCTTTAGAAGCCTGAAGGCAACATTCTGGGGTTGTCCCAACATGCTTGAAGATCTGAGCTTTTCTCCTTTTAAACTGGCACATTCTCAGAGCCGTCGTCTTAGCCTGTGGTCTTACATGTCAAGGTACCACGTTATAATGAGGGATGATTTTCTTCTTTTGATTTTAAAATTTGTACATGCTCAATGCTTATATTGTGCAGTTCAATGTTACTACAGCTTTTTTTTTTTTTTTTTTTTTTGCATTTTTGCCAGACTCTTGATGCTCATTTAAAACTTGTTTGTGGTCAGCACAAAGAAAAAAAAGAAAGCTTTGAAAAAAACTTTTAACATGAAAAGAGTAAAAATTCACTGACTTTTTAAAAAATTTAATGGAGCCTGGACTTCACCTGCATACGCACGTGCTCAGAATTGTCCGACTGGGCTGACCGTGTATCACTTCTTCAGCTCGGACCCTGCTGTGGATTTATTTACAAACATTAATTGCTGTTAAGCCAATCGTTTTTGCTGTATGTTTTGCAGCTTACTGCAATAAATACTAAACAGATAATATGGGGAAAAAAGAGATAAGAGGAGGAAGGTAATAAGAGACTTTGTTAAGATTGTATACCTTCCTGTTTTCTTCTAAGAACTTGTTGCCTTTTTACTATTACAAAGGCAACATTTCTACTATTACGACAAAGCAGCATTTGTTACTGACTAAAATCACAAGTGAATGCATCGCTTGTCAAACTGTTTGAAAGCTATTTGTGTTTTGTTGCACTGCTATTTTGTTTGTTTGGCTTTTTGAAGAAGAAAATTTGGAAACAGAACACGCATGAAAATCATGACCCATCCACATTCCCTTTTATCATCACATACAAGAGAAAACTAGCAGAGCTAATAACGAAGTAAAGAAGGGCAGGATGGCAGGTGCCAGCAAGGAGTTAAGGGCTGTTGCTTTAGATATACCTAATGTTAAATGACGAGTTAATGGGTGCAGCACACCAACATGGCACATGTATACATATGTAACTAACCTGCACATTGTGCACATGTACCCTAAAACTTAAAGTATAATAAAAAAATAGTATTTTTATTATATCTAAAGTATGGAAATTTTTAGCCACTGGGGAACGGAGGGGAAAGTGCACTTATTTTTATACAGTTGCTTAATTATCTCCAAAACACAAATGTTGAAAATCATATTTGCTGGTGTGAAGTATTTTAATGAATGGGAATCCATATATTGAGGTTATGATTCGAGAGCTGAATTTACGCATTTGCTATCTTACTCAAGCTTGGCACAGCATGAAAATGCAAAGTATATAATATTCCCAAAATATGTAATTTCAAATTAAAAATACTAGAAAGTTTGCTGTGATAACTGTTTTGTATTTTTCTTTTTTAATGAAAATACTTTTATATGGCCTAAAGAATAATTTGTTAAACATGGGAAATCACTCATTTTGAGTAGATATAGATAAGACAGGAAGAGCGAGTACATGGGTCAATTATAGTTTAATTAAAGATAATTTTCAGTCGGCTCATAACAAATATACCAGCACTCATGATAACATTTCACATTTTCCAAGGTACCAAGTGTACTGATTGTGTGTGTGTATTTTAGAAGGAATTCAGCTCTGATTTTTTAAATGAGAGTCAGCATCTCTGGTGTTGCAACACACATGTGAAATGAGTATTATATCTTTCTTGCCATTTAACACCACAGTTAATAAAGTGGTTGAAAGTTTTTTAAAAAAAGAGTTAATGTTGGCCGGGCGCGGCGGCTCACGCCTGTAATCCCAGCACTTTGGGAGGCCGAGGCAGCTGGATCACAAGGTCAGGAGATAGAGACCATCCTGGCTAACACGGTGATGAAACCCCGTCTCTACTAAAAATACAAAAAATCAGCTGGGCGTGGTGGCGGGCACCTGTAGTCCCAGCTACTCGGGAGGCTGAGGCAGGCAGGAGAATGGCGTGAACTCAGGAGGCAGAGCTTGCAGTGAGCTAAGATTGTGCCAATGCACTCTAGCCTGGGCGACAAAGCAAAACTCTGTCTTGAGAAAAAAAAAAAGAGTTAATGTTTAGCTTTTAACTTTCACTATATATATATTTTTTTTTCTTTTTTTTTTTTGAAATGGAGTCTTGCTCTGTCACCAGGCTGGAGTGCAGTGGTGTGATCTCGACTCAGGACAACCTCCACCTCCTGGGTTCAAGGGATACTTCTGCCTCAGCCTCCTGAGTAGCTGGGACTACAGGCATACACCACCACACTGAGCTAATTTTTTGTATTTTTAGTGGCAACGGAGTTTCGCCATGTTGGCCAGGATGATCTCAATCTCTTGACCTCAAGATCCACCTGCCTCAGCCTCCCAAAGTGCTGGGATTACAGGCATGAGCCATCACGCCAGGCCCCACAATAAGATTTTTGAGCTCACAACAATATAATAGAGCTGGAAGATGAGCTCTGTTGAGGGAGAAAAGGGTACACCAAATTCCCGACATGGCTTGCATATTAAAAGCCAACTCAGGCTGGCTCAAAGGTGAGACTCTTGCTCTCAGCCAGAAGGTGGAAGGTTGAGACAGACATAGAAATGAAGGTGTGTCCTCTCTGCAGAGGAAGGATAGGGCAGTATTAGAGGAGACATGGCTATGCTGTGTAGCTGCCTGGACTTTGAGAAAGACCTCATGCCACAGGGCTGAGGAACATTCCTGTGGATCCCTAGCACACATGGCATCAAAGGGATATCTTAATCTACAGTTTCCTAAAAACAAAGAGTTAAGTTGCTTTTAAAAATTAAAATATATATACGTTATTTTTATTATTTTAAAAGTATGGAAATTTTTTAGTCACTGGGGAAAGGAGGGGAAAGCATTTATTCTTATACAGTTACTTAATTACCTCCAAAACACAAATTTTGGAAATCATATTTGCTGGTGCAAGTATTTTAATGAACAAGAATCCATATATTGAGGTTATGATTAGAGAGCTCAATGTATGCATTTGCCATCTTGCTCAAGCTTGGCATAGCATGAAAACCTAAGTTTATTCCCAAAGTATACAACTTTAAATAAAACAAAAAAACTTCAAGTTCCAGCCACACACTCTCTCTCTCGCTCCATACCTCCCTCTTCATCATGTCTCTATATATCTTACATACTTTAAAGTCCCAGCCAGGTGCAGTGGCTCACACTTGTAATCCCAGCACTTTGGGAGGCCGAGGCAGGTGGATCACCTGCGGTCAGGAGTTCAAGACCAGCCTGGCCAAGACGGTAAAACCCCATCTCTACTAAAAACACAAAAATTAGCTGGGCATGGTGGCACGCCTGTAATCCCAGCTACTTGGGAGGCTGAAGTAGGAGAATTGTTTGAACCCGGGAGGTGGAGGTTGCAGTGAGCCGAGATCACGCCACTGCACTCAGCCTGGGGACAGAACGAGACTCTGTCTTAAATAAATAAATGAATAAATAAAATAAAATAAAGTCCCACTTCACTTCTCAAATGGGACTTCTGATTAACATTTTGGTTTGTAAACCAGGGAATAACTCCTACATTTTATTCATTCAGGGAGAACAGACTATATACTGGGTCATATGTTATGTTCATATTTTCTCTGACTCTCATTCATGAAGATGTCTGCCTTTCATTAATTTGTTTTCTTGTCACTCTGTGAAAACATAATTTCAAGACTCGCAGACACTGAAAAATACTATTTTTCAACCACTAATTTCTAACGTTGGTGAAGGAAAGCTTCATTTTCCCCGGGAAGCTTTCACTTTGAAGATATAAACTCCCTGAGTGGAAAAGGAGTTTTATCTTCACTTTGGAGCTCCAGAGGACCATAGAGAGAATCTAGTCCAACATTACAGATAAAGAAACTGAGGCCTAGAGGAGACAGGTGACTTGTAGAAAGGTCCTACAGGGAGTAGCAGAACCCAAACCCACATGCAGTCCACCTAACTCTGAGACCGAGTCGCACTGACAATGTCATGTCCACCTTCATTACAGCACAAAATTCAGGGAATGGGGAGCATCTACAGAGCTCTTGGGAAATAAAACACCAAAGCTTACAGATCCACTGATGAACCCAGTGCTGCATTTATAGACCCACATTAAGGGTCAAGCACACACGTCCGCTACTGAAAAAAAGAAATTCTGACCTGGACTGAGTACATTAGCATCCTTGTTAGTTGCATTTGCTAAATAAGTCTCTTCTACGCCCAACTCTCTCACGAACCTCCAGGATTTATGAGAGGTTTTGAAGAGAAATTGTAATTACTTGGGCCTTGACGAAAAGGATGAAAAAAGGTCTGTTAATAGTTTTGTGAAGGAACAAGAGGATTTTGTTCATGGGCCTAAAAACTAAACTCAGCAAAGGAGAAAACATAATGCAATGGAGAAAAAAATAGCCTTCTCAACAAATGGTACTGAAACAACTGGGCATCCACATGAAAAAAAAATGAGCCAAGACAAAGACCTTATAAGCTTTGCAAAAATTAACTCAGAGTAGATCATAGACCTAAATGTAACATGCAAAACCGTAAACTCCTAGAGGATAACAGCAGAGAAAATCTGGATGACCCTGGACATGGTGATGACTTTACAGATGATCCAGGAATTGCACTCCTTGCTGTTTACCCAAAGGAGTTGAAAACTTATGTGCACACAAATACATTCACACAGACGTTTATAGCAGCTTTATTCATATTTGCCAAAATATGGGAGAAACCAAGACGTCCTTCATTAACTGGCTGAATAAAAAAACTGCGGTACATTCAGGCAACACCAATGAAAGAAATATTTTGTAAGCTAGAATTTATTAAAGTTAAAAACTGGCTGTGCACGGTGGCTCACGCCTATAATGCCAGAAATTTGGGAGGCTGAGGCAGGTGGATCACCTGAGGTCAGGAGTTCAAGACAAGCCTGGCCAACATGGTGAAATCCCGTCTCTACTAAATATACAAAAATTAGCTGGGTGTGGTGGCCAGCACCTGTAGTCCCAGCTACTCGAGAAGCTGAGGCAGGAGAATTGCTTGAACCCGGGAGGTGGAGGTTGCGTGAGCTGAGACACCAACCACCACTGCCCTCTGGCCTTGGCGACAGAGCAAGACTCCATCTAAAAAAAAAAAAAACAAAAAAACCCATAGATACTATGAGAATGAGAAGACAAGTCACAGACTGGGACAAAGTATATTCAAAAGTCATGTCTGATAAAGGACTGTTATTTGAGTTATATAAAGGACACTTAAAGCTCAACAATAAGAAAACTAACAACCCGATTTTTGTATATCCAAGAAGATATACAGATGGCAAATGAGTATATGAAAAGATGTACAACATCATATGTCATTGGAAATTGCAAATCAAAACAACAGTGAGATACCACTACACATCTATTAGAATGGCTTAAATCCAAAACACTGACAACACTAAAAACTGGAAAGGATGTGAAGCAACAAGAATTTTCATTCATTTCTGGGCAATGCAAAATAGTACAGCCACTTTGGAAGAGAGTTTGACAGTTTTAAAAAAACTAGGCCAGGCGCAGTGGCTCATGCCTGTAATCCCAGCATTTTGGGAGGCTGAGGCAGGCAGATCATGAGATCAGGAGATCAAGACCATCCTGGCTAACACGGTGAAATGCCATCTCTACTAAAAATACAAAAAAATTAGCTGGGTGTGGTGGTGGGCACCTATAGTCCCAGCTGCTGGGGAGGCTGAGGCAGGAGAATGGTGTGAACCTGGGAAGGCGGAGCTTCCAGTGAGCCGAGATCGCGCCACTGCACTCCAGCCTGGGCAACAGAGTGAGACTCTGTATCAAAAAAACAAACTAAAAACTAAACACATTCTTACCAGATGATTTAGCAATTGCATTCCTTGATATTTTCCCAAAGGAGTTGAGTACTTGGGTCCACACAAAAACCTCCACACAGATGTTTACAGCAGTTTTATTCATAATTGCCAAAATGTGGAAGCAATCAAGATGACCTTCAGTAGCTGAATGGATAATCTGTGGTACATCCAGACAATGGAATATTATTCAACCTAAAAAGATGAGACCTATCAAGCCATGAAAAGACATCAAGAAACCCTAAGTGGACATTACTAAGTAAAAGAAACCAATCTGAAAAGGCTAACTACTTTTGATTCTAATGTATGGCATTCTGGAAAAGGCAAAACTTTGGAGACAGTAAAAAGATCAACGTTTGCCACTTGTTAGGGAGGAGGGAGAGATGAATAGACAAAGCACAGAGGCTTTTTGGGGCACTGGAAATATTCTGTATAATACTACAACGGTGGATACATGTCACTACACCTTTGTCAAAACCCATATTACGTACAAAGCCAAGATTAAAGTCTGTTGCAAACCATAGACTTTGGATGATAATGATGTATCCAGGCAAATTGGTTGTGACAAGTGTACCACTCTGGTGAGGGTTGCTGATTGATCATGGGGGAGGCGGTGCGTGTGTGGAGGCATGGGGTATATGAGAATTCTCTGTACTTGCCACTCCATTTTGCTGTGAACCTAAAACTGTTCTGCAGAATAAAGTGTATTGTTTTTCTTAAAAAAGTAAACTTAGTTTAAACCTAATATGAGACTTAATCATTATCAAAAAAAGGGAAAATGCTTCCAATTGAGAATTCCTGGAATTTACTGGTGTTTAGTAAAATTAAAGGCCAATGATGAAGAAAGTTAAGGTCTGCCACAGGCTAGATATCTTGCAATGACTTTCTTTATAGCTAGCGTATTTTGAAAAGTAAAAGAACTTTATGGGTAGTAAAAACTTAATGAAAATTGCAACTGTCTCATTAGATGATATCACAGGCATTTAGGTATGTTCAAAGGTCTATGGTTGGGCCAGGTGAGGTGGCTCACGCCTGTAATCCCAGCATTTTGGGAGGCCAAGTTGGGCGGATCACGAGGTCAGGAGATTGAGACCATCCTGGCTAACACGGTGAAACCCCGTCTCTACTAAAAATACAAAAAATTAGCCAAGTGTGGTGGTGGGCACCTGTAGTCCCAGCTACTCGGGAGGCTGAGGCAGGAGAATGGTGTGAACCCAGGAGGCGGAGCTTGCAGTGAGCAGAGATCCTGCCACTGCACTCCAGCCTGGGTGATAGAGCGAGACTCCATCTTAAAATAAATGAATAAATATATAAACAAAGGTCTATGGTTTACCAAAAGAGTGATATTCCAATTCAATTATATTTAACGTTTTGGTGAAACGTATTTTTAAAAACATAAACCAATAAAACCAAACAGTTTTACTTTTAAAAGTGCAAGTTAACTAAGCATGCTAACATATTTCTCAAGAGATGGATGAAACTCCATACCCAGTGGGGTCTAGCGAAAGAAATAATAAGAAGTGCCCATTTTTAGGCATAAAAAGTATTTACCCCAGTCTTTTTTTTTTTTTTTTTTTGAGAAGGAGTCTCACTCTGTCACCCAGGCTGAAGCGCAGTGGCGGGATCTCAGCTTATTGCAAGTTCCGCCTCCTGGGCTCACGCGGTTCTCCTGCCTCAGCCTCCCTACCCCAGTCTTTACTATTTAATACAAGATGTCTAGATTTAAAATCAATTACAAGCCACACAAAAAGACAAGAAAGAACCCATTCCCAAGGGGCCGAGCAACCATCAAAATTACACTCAACCACTCAGCTCTGACACAAGTGTTTGTTAGAATTTTATGACAGAAAATTTAAAAACAACTGTAATTAATATGGTAAAAGCTCTAATGAAGAAACTGGCACCATGCAAAATCAGAGGAGTAATTTCAGCAGAGATATGGAAACTATAATATGAATAAAATGGAAATGCTAGAAATAAAACTTTGGTAACAGAGATAAAGAATTTCTTTGATAGACTCATCAATAGACTTCATGTAGCAAAGGAAATACTCTTGCGCTTAAGAAGGGAATCAATAGAACTTGCCCAAATTGAAATACGGAGGAAAACAAGAATGGGGAAAAAATAGAACAGAGCATTCAAGAACTAGGGCTATCTATTCCATATTATTAAACAATCTAGTACAGATATAATTGGAATCTGAGAGACATATGTGAAGAAGTAATGTCCAAGAATATTCCAGAAGTTAACAACAGACTGGAAACCACAGATCCAAGAAAACTGGAGAACATCAAACAGGGAAAATAAAACAAAACAACTTGGGTATGTAATTGTCAAGCTATTAAAAACAAAAGGCTTCTTCTCCAGATTTCTATACTTTTTTTAAGGAATTAAAGGAAAGGCCTTCTGAAGAAACCATAGAAGCCATTACTTTCTTTTGCAAAGGACAAAACTTAAACAAAGACCTAACTTAAACATGAAGAGGAATTGACTGGCTCATATAAATGAAAAATAAAAAGATATATTTCCTAATCCAGAATATTTCTGGATTCAGGAATTAAATAGTATCATGAGGATTGTGTGATTCTGTCCCTGACATCTGCCTTTCACCCTGCTGGGGCTCAGAAACCCATACACCAAAATACAGTGCTTTGACATGATGAACTCCAGAAGAAGCTTCAAGGTCTCTTTGACCTTCCCTCCTCTCCTTTCTCTCCCAAAGCACAAGATAAAGTTGTTCTCTGAAGTTTCTTTATAGGCCTAAAGTATGGAACTAACATAGAAGAAAACAATTACCTCTGGTCTTCTCCCTGAGTTTTCCTTAACTGAAATCATATTGAAGGAAGAAAGACTGAAGTCTGCCAACACATCTGGACAGACTTTTGTCACAAACCCACAAACCATTGTCTGCTCTGTGGGCCCAACACACTTGGTCCCAGGTCATTGTATGTTCTTCAAACCCATTGAATCTCTCCCAAAATTATTTACTACCCCTCTAAAATCATTCACACTTCCCTACTTCTCTTTCCCTTAATAAGAGTGAATAATCACCTGTACCCCAATTTGAGGTGGAGCAATCATTCTGTGATTCTCTCTCATATACCCTAGTAAATGTATATGCCATTTATCTCACTAATCTGCCTTTTGTGAGTTGATTTTTCAGTCAATCTACTGAAGGCAAAAAGATAAGCTTTCCCTTGGCCCCTAACTCTATTGGCCAATAGAGTGTGATACTGAAGGATTTGATATAGAATCAAAAATCAATGGTTAGATCACATCATAGATCCTCCACTTTGATCAATATAGCTTTAAATTTTCTGGGAGTGATTCTTAACTAATGATGCTCATCGGAGTCACATGGGAACAATTTCTGAAAACAGATTCCAAGATCATATGAATACAAGAATAGAGCTTGAAGATGCACATTCCCAAAATCTCTTCATGCAATTCTGATGACTTCCCTTTTTGTAAACTAGGTTTTTTGAGCCCTGTCTACATCTTAATGTCTATCCAAGAGAAGACAAGATAAAGACCTTTGAAATAACGCCTAAGATTTGCATAATCAGCTGGGTGCAGTGGCTCATGACTGTAATCCCAGCACTTTGGGAGGCCGAGGCGGGTGGATCACAAGGTCAGGAGATTGAGACCATCCTGGCTAACACGGTGAAACCCCGTCTCTACTGAAAATACAAAAACAAAAAAATTAGCCGGGCATGGTGGTGGGTGCCTGTGGTCCCAGCTACTCAGGAGGCTGAGGCAGGAGAATGGCATGAACCCGGGAGGCGGAGCTTGCAGTGAGCCAAGATCGTGCCACTGCACTCCAGCCTGGGCGACAGAGCTAGACTCCGTCTAAAAAAAAAAAAAAAACAGATTTGCATAATGTTAATCATTGTCTAGCTATGCAGATTCTATTAACAGTTTCCAGAAAAGCAACCTGTTCTGGATGTTATTACATGTTTAAATTAAATGAGCTCTCTTCTTTTAAAAGAAACAGAACCAAGAACTAATGACTTTCAGAGAATGATTAACTCTCCAACAATAGCCCCTCCCAAAAGTAATGTGACACAAGAGCCTAGAAATTATTTTCTACACTGAAGTAAAATTTACATTACACTGGCGGTAAACTATTTCTAGATGCATGAAAGCATCTGCATAGTCAAAAGGCTTAGGGAAGTCGCTCCTGGAGAAGAGCATCCCCAGATGAACCTACTTCCTCTGTAATGGGTGATGGGCAGAACAGAAACACCTGAGCACCGGACTGGAGGTGAAAAGTCCTATGTGGGACTGATTAGATTTGGAATCTTGGAAGTTATGAGTCATTTATGAAGTCTCAGATTTCTATACGTAAAATGAAGGTTTTAATGAATTTTAATGAATGGCTGCAATCTAGAGTTTCTATTCACAAGTGTTCTTACATGTGCTGATTCTAATTGGGGATAGAAAGATGAGCCCTTGACTTCCTCCCCGAGCCTCTGATTTTTGCTAGCCTGTCGCTTTTCTCTGTACTAATTTCCTCTTCCACAGTTTTTATAACAACAGTGTTAAAAAGGCTAATTGGCTGGAGAAGTATGGCAGATAGCGTGAATTCCAATAGAAGAGCCAATAAGAAGACACTTTACAGAGGAGTTGACTGATGAGCTCAGGGACCTCGGGAGCTCTAAGCATGCCAAAAGTTTAGGTTGTAAGAAGGAAGGTTTAGCAAACAGAAGATTTCAAGGGCTTTGTGATCCGTGTTAAGGGTTTTGGGGTTTATCCTGTGGAGCTACAGGGATGAAATGGAAACCATTACACTCCCTCTGCCTCTCTTGGTTCATGTGTCCAAAAATGACCAACTCAAGCTCCAGTGCCTCTTGCCTGAAGCCTTCCTTCATCACTTGCTGGATACACTGTCCTGAAACAGTGACTTTGTCATGCTTTCACTTTTAAAAAACATATGCCTAATGTAGAGCGTCTGGAGAGGAGCAATGGTAGAGGCAAGAAAACGAGTTTGCAAATTGTTGTAAATGATTCATAAAATAGATATTGATGTTGTTAATTAAGGCAGTAGTCTGGGATAAAGAGTCGTCCATGGGTTTAAGAGATGTTAAGAAGGTAGAGTAAGCAGTACTTTCTTTTTTTTTTTTTTTGAGATGGAGTCTTGCTCTGTCACCCAGGCTGGAGTGCAGTGGCACGATCTCAGCTCACTGTAACCTCTGCCTCCTGGGTTCGAGCAATTCTCCTGCCTCAGCCTCCCGAGCAGCTGGGACTACAGTCGCACACCACCACGCCCGGCTAATTTTTGTATTTTTAGTAGAGATGGAGTTTCACCATATTGCCATGGTGGTCTCGAACTCCTCACCTCATGATCCACCCGCCTTGGCCTCCCAAAGTGGTGGGATTACAGGTGTGAGCCACCGCACCCAGCCAGTACTTTCTTATTAACTGAATATTGAGGTATAGGATGAGTGGCAGGAGAGATAGTGAAAAAAAGCTCAGGGTAACTCCAGGTCTGACTTACATAACTGAAGGGACATAATGCCATTTATTAAAACAGGGATGTCTGCAAATTATTTGATTGAGGAAACAGAGAAAATGAGTTCAGTTTTACATATCTGTTTTTGAGATGTTTGTCTTTGGTGCTTAACTATTTGTATAGCATTTGCCCCGGAGATAGAGCTGGCCAGAGATTTGGGGTTATCGCCAACTGAGACCAATATGTAGTTTAGATCCTCACTATTCAAAGTGTGGTGTATGGCCCAGGAGCATGGACATCATTTGAAAGCTTGTTTGAAATGCACGATTTCATCCTTCATCCCAGACCTATTGAATAAGAATATGCATTATAAGATTCCCAGATAATTTATATGTAAATTAAAATGGAAACTACTGGTTTACATTACTCAGAGGAATACATTGTGAAAAATAAGCTCAAGGATGGAACATGAGAGACATCACATTCAAGACGCAGGCAGGAAGAATGGTTAGCAATGGAGACCAAGGAGGTACATTCAGAGACCTTAGAAGAGGGTGTGGAAAAACGGTATCATGGAAGCCAGGGAAAGACAGGGTTACAAGATGAAAGGCTTAACACCTGAAAATTCCAGAGTCAGATGAGCTCAGATCTGAGTACTGAGGAATTGATGGCTTCAATGTTTATAAGAGTGCATAGACCCAAGGAAGTGGGTGGAGACCTGACAAGGAAGTGATGGAAGACTTTTTTTTTGGAGAAGTTTGGCCTTGAAGAGGTAATGGCCATGGCTGAGGGAGAGAGTGGGTGGGCAGAAAGCAAGGTCTGAAATGTAGAATTGGTTTTTCTCTTCACAGGAAAAAATTTTGATCATGTTTATAAATTGAAAAGATTAAAAATATATTAAAGGGAAGACTGATGTTAATAATTGGACAGCATCTTGATTATGACTGAGTAAACAATGTGAGGATGGACTGCCTTTGAGCAGAAGGGTTTTTCCCTCCAAGTCTTCTCAGATTAGAAGACAAGAACATGAGTGTGATTGCATGCAAATATGGGTAATTTCTTGATGTGGTTGGTTGTTTTAGAGCATGACAATGGAGAGACTTTCTGGCTGATAATCAAATTTTCTTTGTGAATGAAAGGCAAGATCTTCTGAGAGGTAGTGAAGATTTGGTAGAGAAATGGGAGAAATGGAAGAGGATGCTGAAAGGTCTGCAAAGCTGCTCCCGTGGCTGTAAATCATGAGCACCAACCTCACTTGGTGGGTGAATTCTTGTGGCAACACTCTATAGCCCAAGGATAGGAATGGGAAAAGTCATGGTTGTTTTGATCCAGTTTGAAAGTTGGAGTGTTATGGTTTGTTGAAGCATGTGGAGAGTGCTGATGAACATGATCAGAACCAAAGAGAACAAATTGAAGCTTTCAGGGGGAAACTTGAAAGGGAGTGGAGGGACTGGCAGGATAAGTGAGATGAAAGTGGACACAGTTTAGAGTTTAGAATTTAGAAGGGAATTAGTTCTCAGTACTGGTACCACCTAGTGTGGAGCGGGTAAAGAGACCAGTGAGGGAAACTGAATATAATAGGGTTCCAAGTTAGAATCCTGTCAGAATCAGTTTAGAAGTCATCTTCTAGTCTCCAGTAGCCAGGAGACTTTACATCTGAGGCAGGAAAATCTCTGAAAGTATGAGTTCCAGTTTTCTTGTTTCTTATCACCTGCCTTTGAGTGAGTCATGTCACTCAAAGGCAGGTGATGAGGACTTGGAGACACTTGGAGTTCAATGGGCCTGACCCACTGAGTTGCAGATAAAAATTCACTTCTTTATTTAATTCTTAACCAGTTAAATATGCAGTGAGTATGTAGGGTACTCAAAAATGTATTTAACAGTCATCAGAGCTGCTATAAAGACCACTGAAATATAGGTCTTAATTCTCACAGTCTGTCTAAGAAGACAAGGCTAACACATTTGAAATACATGCAAGAGACTACATAATTACAGGTAATTGCCAAATTATAATAATCGACTATGGGACAGGCGCAGTGGCTCATACCTGTAATCCCAGCACTTTGGGAGGCTGAGATGTGCAGATCATGAGGTCAGGAGATCGAGACCATGCTGGCTAACATGGTGAAACCCCGTTTCTACTAAAAATACCAAAATAAATTAGCCAGGCATAGTGGCATGCACCTGTAGTCCCAGCTACTTGGGAGGCTGAGGCAGAAGAATGGCATAAACCCAGGAGGCAGAGCTTGCAGTGAGCCAAGATCACGCCACTGCACTCGAGCCTGGTGACAGAGCGAGACAACATCTCAAAAAAATAAATAAATAAATAAATAAATAAATATTGACTATGCAAGTTATAGGAGGTTATAGGAGTTCATGTGACTAAGTAAATCAAGGGGAGGAGTGTAATCAAGGCATCTGTCCCCCTGATAGGTAGACTTTGAATGGGTAGAGGAAATAAGAATGGGCAGGCATCTAAGACAGGCCAAATGCCCCAAGGCATAAATGAACATGGTATGTTTGTGTGGAAGAAAAGGGATGGGCCAAATAGATCTGAGGTGCTGAGTTGAAGTGTGTCAAATGATGCTTCTGTAAGGTGTAATAAGGCCAGATTATAGAAGGCTGTGCTAACCTAATGGAGAGAAAAGCTCACAGATAATAAAATGAGGGAGTCACTAGGTCTAAGCGGAAATGAAGAAATACAAACTTTCACAGATTATAAGCAATAGAAGATATTCTTTAAAAAATTAAATGCATAGAAATGAAAATATCTGCATAAGTAGAGCTATATAAGGAACGCAATGAAGCTGGGAAATATTGCGAAGAATACTACCATTATGAGGACAACTCTCTATATTAAGTTATTTCAAAAAATAGGAGGAAATTCAAGAGCAGTAAAAAACAAAAGGGAAAAACGCTATTGTCAAGATCACATATGAGATAATGTAAATAGTTTAAAAAATGAGAAAAATTTTATCTAATACCCATAGACATGCAAGTTACAGTAGTTCAAAGCACCATTTTATGTCTAATTACTAATAAAATCTCTGTGAAAAGATAAGCCTTTCCTGGCAGTCCTGTGGAGAACGGGATGCACCATGTGCTACTTGTGACCTTGTAACCTAATGGATGCATTCAGAAAGTAACATACAGATGCTATATAATTTATAAAAATTTCATCCTCCTTTAACTGATATCTCACTACCAGGAATTTATCCTAAGACAAGTTTTTATCTTTTTTTTTTTTTTTTTTTTGAGATGGAGTCTCGCTCTGTCACCCAGGCTGGAGTGCGGTGGCGCAATCTCCGCTCACTGCAACCTCTGCCTCCTGGATTCACACGATTCTCCAGCCTCAGCCGCCTGAGTAGCTGTGATTACAGGCGCCCGCCACCACACCCGGCTAATTTTTTTGTATTTTTAGTAGAGATGGGGTTTCACTGTGTTAGCCAAAATGTTCTCGATGGATCTCCTGACCTTGTGACCTCCGCCTCCCAAAGTGCTGGGATTACAGGTGTGAGCCACAGCGCCCGGGCGTTTTCGCTGGTTCAAGCGATTCTCCTGCCTCGGCCTCCTGAGTAGCTGGGGTTACAGGCACGTGCCACCACGCCTGGCTAATTTTTGTATTTTGGTAGTAACGGAGTTTCACGATGTTGTTCAGGATTTTCTCGATCTCCTGACCTCGTGATCCGCCCGACTCGGCCTCCCAAAGTGCTGGGATTCCAGGCGTGAGCCACCGCGCCCGCCGGCCATTTTTTTAAAATTATGTTTACAAGACGTTCAATGTTACATCGAAAAAGTGAAAATAGTCTAAATATCCAAGAGTAAGAAAATAGTTAAGAAAATTTTAACACCCAACGTGTGGCGATAAGCTTCTGTTGTTATTAAATGTAATAAATATGAACATTTGTCAAACACGGACATGACAAATACATAGAAAAAGCAAGATATAAATCTATATGTTCAATATTATTGGACATGGGTAGCGCACATCTAAACACAGAGAATCAAGTACTACAATAAGAGTGAGAAATGCAGCTTCCTTTCTTAATTTCAGATGCCTGAGAAGAGAACAGCCCCGGAGGATCACGGCGTCTGAAGAGATTACTCTGGCATTCTACCGGGACCGTCCCTCCATTTTCTTCTCTTCTTTATTTTGGTCTGAGAAGCTCTTTTCCTATCTATTTTATTTTTCTTCTGTATAGCATCAGAAGTATCTTCTTATTTATGTTGAATTTTACATAGGATTTTATTTTAGGATGTATTTTCAATCTCAGTTTGTTTTCCTAGCTCAACATGTTTTGTTTGTTTTTTTAAATTCATTTTACTTATTTTTTGTAACTCTGATTTTGAGTCACTACTGAGGATGTCATAGTATTTTTTGTTTTGTTTTGTTTTTAGATGGAGTCTCATTCTGTCACCCAGGCTGCAGTGCGGTGGCGCGATCTCGGCTCACTGCAAGCTCCACCTCCTGGGTTCACGCCATTCTCCTGCCTCAGCCTCTCAAGTAGCTGGGACTACAGGTGCCCGCCACCACACCTGGCAAATTTTTTGTATTTTTAGTAGAGACGGGGTTTCACCCTGTTAGCCAGGATGGTCTCGATCACCTGACCTCATGATCTGCCAGCCTCGGCCTCCCACAGTGCTGGGATTACAGGCGTGAGCCCCCTCGCCCGGCCCATAGTATGTTTTGTAAGTGTTCTGAAATCAAGTAATAAGAGATTTTCTTTAATGAAGGTGAGATAAGTTTCTGGCAAATATTGAACTTGAGAATTAATGAAGTGTATACTTCTCATTTTCTACTCTAACCTTTTGAAATTAATACAATTTTAACATGAAATATTTCCATGAAATTACAAGAGAACTTTGATGTTTGTTTCTGCATTCTGGGCTCCAAGAAACATGGTGTAGCATGGTCTGACCTGCATATCTTTGGAAATTTATAATAGGTTTCATTGTCTGATCTTAACCAAAACCCAATCCTTAATAAAATAGCCCAGTATATATATGGTTTTTTTCCTCTACTAAATGAATTACAATTCTCTGCTAGCTACCAGCACAGGGAAAATTAAAGAGAAAACCTTTCTTCCCTTACAGTGCATGAATTCTACCAGTGTGGAAGAATGAAAAGAACCCAAGCTTTGGAGTTTTACAGCCACAGGATCAGATTTTAGTCTATTCCACTACCCAAAACTAGGCAAGTTTTCCGGGGTCATCTAGCCTGTATGACCTCATTGGTAACAACAGGCTTCACTGTGGGTTAAGTGAGATAATGAGTAAAAATGGAATGGTTTGGGCCGCTCACAGTGGCTCAAGCCTGTAATCCCAGCACTTTGGGAGGCTGAGGCGGGCAGATCACCTGAGGTCAGGAGTTCGAGACCAGCCTGACCAACATGGAGAAACCCCATCTCTACTAAAAATAGAAAATTAGCTGGGCATGGTGGTGCATGCTTATAATCCCAGCTACTCGGGAGGCTGAGGCAGGAGAATCGTTTGAACCCAGGAGGTGGAGGTTGTGGTGAGCTGAGATCGTGCCATTCCACTCCAGCCTGTGCAACAGGAGTGAAACTCCACCAAGAAAGAAAGAAAGGAAGGAAGGAAGGAGGCAGGGAGGGAGGAAGGGAGGGAGGGAGGGAGGGAGGGAGGAAGGAAGGAAGGAAGGAAGGAAGGAAGGAAGGAAGGAAGGAAGGAAGGAAGGAAGGAAGGAAGAAAAAAAAAAGAAATGGAATAGTCTGGTAAGGTGATTCCCAAACTGCTGCACATTAGAATGAAGTGGGAAGCTTTTAGAAACCCAGCGTCCACACTGCACGCAACATCCATGAAGTCAAAATATTAGGCGTGGGAACCAGGCATCAACAGTTTTTAAAGATCCAAGATGATTCCATTGTGCAGCAAAATTTGGAAACCAGTGCCTAGCACAAAGCAGGTACTCAGCAAAAGTCAATTTTCTTTATCTTTCAATGTGTGGTGTATTTGCCAGCTTTCGGGTAGCACTTCCTTATCTTCATTCCTTAAAACTCTGCAGCAGAGTGGCACTGCATACGTAAATGCTACACTGACATCTTGCTGCATGCCGCACTTTACTGCAGTGGAAATAATGAGGAGCTAGCCAATACCCATTATTAAAGTATCACACAAGTGTTTCATCCCACCCAGTCACATTTTTCAGGGCTTCCAATTCACACTTTCATAAATTCGGCCGTTTCCTCTTCCTGTGACTTAGATGAGATGGAAACAGACATGCTCTCAAGTATCATATTAGCTTTTTTTCAGAACTTCTTTAGTTTTCTAGTGAGGCATCTGTGCCTCGTAGAAATGCACTTTAGACCCTGCTATACAGAAAAGTAAATTTTCTTACAACTGGTCTGAAGCATATGTATTATTCTTTCAGATCTGATGTATCAAATGCCCACGGCCCTAGGTATGCCTGTGTTTCTTTAATCTATACTGATCATTTTATACAATGTGCTGGCACCTTGCCCAGCACACTCCTTTATCTATAGCAGGTTTAGCAGGCTGGGTAATTGCCCCTTTTAAAGTGTCTGCACTCAACACTGCCCTGTCTGGTAAATACAATTAGAAGCAAATCCTTGGGTGTATCACCCCAGACTTTTTATTAAGCTCATATGGCATTCTAATTGCCACTATTTCTCACCAGGTTGCTCATTAGCCAAGAGCAGCCAAAGGTCTGGATCATATCAGACAGTGACTTTCCAACCCATGAGACTCCCTTGTTCACCTTAAATATAAACCACATAGAGAAGAAACTGGGGATTTGTATGCATGAAAGCTGACAGTGGCCATAACAAAAGCAATAAACAGAAATCCCAGAGATAGTGATGACAGAAGAAATGTATGTTAGCCAAGGGGTTAGAGGGAGCACTTTGTGTTGGCACTGAAAGCAGCCAGAAGAAGACTCAGAGTGAGACAGAAGTTGACTCATGCAACAAACCTTCACCACTGACAGTCAAAGAAAATGACTGAGGAGTGTTTCAATCATGTTAGAGGTTTATTTTGACAAGGTTAAGAATGCACCTGGGAAAAAGGAACACAAAACCACTAGAACAATCTGTGATCCATGCTTTTTCCAAAGAGGGCCTGGGAATTTTAGCATTTAATGGGAAAGAGCAGGCAGTAGGAGAAAGAGGAAGAAAAGAAAAAAGGGGGAGGGTAGATAAAAGGGGCAGGCAGTTACATTCTGTTGAGTCTTTGATCAGTGTGCACTGAATCCACATTTCACATGTCAAAGGAAGGGGTAGAGAAATAGTCAATTATGCATTCATCTCACACTCAGTGAATCTGCATTTTTAAATAAGATAAAATAAACACAAAGTAGAGGAAGTAATCAGATATGCATTTGTGAACCCAGAAGATCTAAGACAGGTCTCAGTTAATTTAGAAAGTTTATTTTGCCAAGGTTGAGGACGCATCCATGACACAGCCTCAGGAGGTCCTGATAGCATATGCCCAAGGGGGTTGGGGCACAGCCTGATTTTTACATTTAGGGAGACATGAGACATCAATCAATAGATATAAGAAGTACATTGGTTGGGTCTGGAAAGGCAGAATAACTGGAAGCAAAGGCAGGAAGACTCAAAGCTGGGAGGGAGCTTCCAGGTCACAGATAGGTGAGACACAAACAGTTACATTCTTTTCAGTTTCTGATTAGCCTTTCCGAAGGAAGTAATCAGATATGACTCCTTTGGTGCAGGGTGGCAGGTGGGGGGCGCTTTTAGTTTTATCTTTTGTCCTTTGTCCCGGGATCTGTGAAGATAAGCTGTTCACTTGCATTGTCCGGGTGAAATTCAACAGAACTGTTTTAGGGTAAAGATCTTGGGACCCACAAAGAATTTCATTTTGAGCAAATTGTGAGGGAGGCATGTATCCTTTTAGATCTGTAGCTGTCTTATTTAGGAACAAAATGGGAGGCTGATTTGCATGACCCAGTTCTCAGCTTGACTGTTCCCTTCAGCTTAGTGAGTTTGGGGTCCAGAGATTTTATGTTCCTTTTACAGCACCCAGGAGGAACGGAGCATAAGCCTATTTCTCACAGCCTTGAGGAGCACTAAGTGAAGTGCTCAGTTAGCAGCATTTGAATTAATTATTTCACAGCTCATCCTTAACCAAATTATTTTTAATATGATTCTAAAACTGGAGTTTTACCTTAAGCTTAGTATTTTGAGGTAATCTTAGCAGCAGGTGGACCTTAGCTCACTAAAAGCATCAGAGCTCTTAGTTACCTCACTCATCAGTGGCTTGGCTCCTCTTCTGGAAGGCAAAAAGAACCTCATCCATCAGTCCCCACATACTCCTGTAAGCGCAGGCCCCTGTTCTTTGCTTCTGGAAAGCATCCATCTGGTCCTGTATTGCTATCGTTCCTTTTCTGTCTGTTTTCCTATGCAAACCAATCTATCATTCTATTTTGTTGCCCCATTTCCAAGTCACTTGACCAGATAGATAACCACATAAAAACAATTAAGTAATTTAAGCTTAAAAATTAGGAGCAGGAAATAATGTAAACTGGAATAGTAAGAAAATGCTGAAGGTGAGACTTGTGGAGGGCTGGCATTGTGGACGTCTTTAAGATATAAGACCTCATTGTAACAGTCAAAGCAAAGGGGACACATAATTAATACAAGACTTTTTATCAAAGAGGAAAAGCTGTCATTTTCTCAGGAATCTAATACTGTTCTAAGACTTAGGTTTAAAATGTATCAGGAGTGCCTTCTAAGTGACTGTGGAAAGAGGGAAATAGTAACCATATATTTTGAATGAGTGATTCTAGATCGTGGCTTCTATCTTATGCCTACTCTTCTCCCCTTGTCTCTTGTAAACTCACTTACAACCAGATCATAATAATAAAACTAGAATGTAGAGCGGCCACACAGTACAGTGACTAAGCACGCCAGCTCTGAAGCCAGACCTTTTGGTTGGGATCTCAACACTGTTAATTTCCTCATTTGAAAGACCAGGGTAATATAATCCTTCAAGAGAGGGTTGTTATTAGGGTGGACCTGATAAATAGGGTGGATCATATAATTTATCATACAGATGGATGCTTTAGAAAGTGCGATGATGTTTACTTGTCAAATTATTATCATGCTATTTTGACTATATTTTCTTATATGCTTTACTTGGAATATTTAAATTAGCTCATATGTAACTAGAGTCTAAAATCCATAGTTCAGGGAAATTATGGTTGTATTTTGTCCCTTTAAAAAACAAAGGGGCATTGGCGCCCAAATCATTGACCCCTGCAAAATGCAACAGGTTGCGTGGAAGTGAAACATAATGCCTCCAACCTGCTAGTTATTTACACATGTTGACCTAAGGAACACACAAGCCAGATATTCTTTAGGTTGTCTCTTTTTATCGTTAGACCACTGAATGGCAAAGTACTTGGTCTGCATTAGATTTATTTACTGTTAAAAGATTTTTAAGAAACTACAATTTAATAACATGTCCTTGAATTTTTTTCACGAGTTGAAATAAAAAATATACAGTATCTATTCATCTATCCTGGAAAGTCCCTGATAAAAGCACTGCGTTTTCTTAATCAGTTTCCTTTTCTGTAGAATAAATTTCTGTTATGCTTCTTAATCAGCAAAATGACAAACAAATTAAGAAATAACCTCAAACTTAACAAAACAGAAGAAAGTCTTCCCTGAAGGTCTTGGAGAACCACATGAGATCAGATCACAACCCAAGATCTGCCCTGAGAAATGGGTAGAGCCAGGGACCTGCCACACCTCCCTTCCTCTTGTCTAACCGGAGATGAGAAACTAAACTTAATTTTCATGATCTTACTATGTTAGCCTCATACATAATCATCTTCTCTTTTGTCTAAATGGTTCCCTATTTTCACCTTATACTTAACTATCATATATAGGGCATATGAATACATTTCTCTCAGATCCCATTCAGAAGTTGTAAAGGAATACATTATTAATAAATCAAATATTTCTACATTACATGGAAGAAAATGTGGAACAGTTAAGAGGATGGATATTGGTCCCAAAGAGTCCAGAGTTTAAACCCTTACTCTATATTATCTACATGATCTGCGCATGTCGCTTATTTTTAATGAGTTTTAGTTTCCTCATTTGCAAACAGCGTGACACTTGTCCCAAAGGATTGAACTGAGGATTTAGTAAGATAACAGGTGTAGAGGGTGTCTTCACAGTCCTGGGCTCATGTCAGGCCCTCGATAAATATTAATTCAATTCCCCTTCTCCTGCCCTACTATCATCCTTCGGCTCAGAGCAGCCAAAAGCTGGAAAAATAGGCTCCACCCAGAAACTATAACACGATGACGATAAAGCACAGTTGGATGGATCAGGAGTAATCTACTGAGTTATCCCTGTTTTAAACCATTGTGTTTGCTTCTGTGCATAGGAGAATCACCCCATGCTGAAGGGCAAGCGGAACATTTGCACAGTTGCCCTTGGGAACATAAAGAACAACAGTTCCCTTAGCCAAGCCTAGGGCAGTGTGGAGATGAGGGGCACATGGGACGCAGGTCCCTCTGCTACAAGCTTGACTGCCATCGGAAGCTGGGAGACACCAAAGGGTGGCCCCAGGGCTCTCTGTCATCTTATGGTGACTAAAAAAATGCACATTCCTGCATTGATAACAATGGGTATTTTTATTACATGAAAATCTATGTACTTACTATTTGTGTTCTTCCCAACATTCAACTGACTTTTCTACCTGATGCAAAATGCAGGAGGGCTGTTCACGACTTCTTCCTCTCTTCCTCTTCTCCTCCTATTCTTCCTCTTTCTTCTCCTTCCTTCCTCCTTCCCCTCCTACTGATGTTTTTATATCAACAAAAATGAGAAAAAAACACTTTCAGTTACAAAGTAAGTCTGAAACTATATCAAAATAATTTAGATCTTTAGTAGATTGAGAAAAAACACGAGAACTTTTTCAACTTGCAGGAATAAAAATGTCAAGATTATTAACTCTGTTCTTTATTTTTAGTGGACTATAAAAAGGTTTATTGATAATTTCTGTTGAGCAAGATGACTTCAGATTTTATATCATCTAGGCCTTAAGATTTACTAGAATTTTAATGTATCATTCTAAAGATGTGCCCACAAAATACCCTTTAGTGTTGTTTGACTGATAAGGGTACATGCTACAAACACGTGGAGAAAAACGTGCAGAGCTATTCGTGCAAGCAATTAGTGGCCATTGAAATTCCTCACTTATCAACAAAATAATAGATTCCTTCATCCTAAAGAGTGCAAGTGTATTTTAGGTCCATGCCATAAATATTTAAAACTATCTCATCTTACTGAAAATTTATGTAACACATGACCTTTGCAAAATTGCAACCTTTATTCTTCAAGCAAAACTTGGTTTCTGCTGGTCACCACAATGTGCTTCTTTTGGACACCAGGTATAACTGAGATTGAATTGTAACTGTTAGCAGTGGAGAAACATCATGTATAACTGAGATTGAATTGTAACTGTTAGCAGTGGAGAAAGCCTGCCGCAAATCAACTCAATTGAATTTTGTGTTCACAGATGCTTTGAGTTTTAGAGTCTTATATTCCATTTTCAAGTGTGTCATTCAGGACACAGGCCCATTTTCCATATCCCAGATCACCCAACCAGTCCAGGGCGATTTCAGAAACTTTCCTGAGCATATAATATAGACCAACACTAGGTTGTAAACTAAGTATAAAATTCTAAGCCCCCCAACCAACTGAACAGAACCCTCTTGGCCAAGAGGACCCCAGAGAAAACCGAAAAGCTGTTTCTGGCCCTGAAAGAAAGGGAGGTCAGACACACCTCATCATACCTACTCTGTTTTGGAGTTTGGACTCAACAAGTAACTAGCAGCAGTGTTAAAACAGAGATCCTAAGACTGACAGAACAGACCCTGTGTGGCCATAAGATAACAAATTATGAACAAGCCCTAAGGCCATGCAAGGCAGGCCATCAGGCTTGCTAACCAGGGCATTTTATTGTGGCTGACTCTGACAGAGCATTCTTATCTTCCTTTCTGTCAGCTCTAAGCTGTAGACAGGGCCTTACTCCTTCAACCAATCACAAATTATAGAATCCCCAAGTCCACCTACAACCTATAAGACCTCTCCTCAAGATAATCCCCCTTTTTGAACTGAACCAGTGTATACCTTCCATGTGTTGAAGTCTTTGCCTGTAACTGCTGCCTCCCTGAAATGTATAAAACCAAACCAACCCGGCCACCTTGGGACCACTTACTCAAGCCTTCTCGGGTGCGTGTTTTCTCCAGGCCTCAGTCACTCGTATTGGTTCAGAATAAACCTCTTTAAAATATATTACAGTTTGTTTTCTCCATTAACAAAGTCAAGCAATTAGTTCTTATATCTGAAAATATAACTATTACTGCATTAAAATAGATTAATGAAAGAGGATATACTAGATACAGGAATATGAATAGCACAAAATGTGGCACATTTGTGGAACACAGAAAAGGGATTCTATGAGTTAGCCAGTTAAAATAACTAAGGCCACGGCCATTTCACATCCCGGGTCCAGAATTTGAAAGATCAAAGTATCTCCATAAAAAAATATATATTTTCCCCTTCAAGCTTGAAAATGCAATAGGCAATGTTATAGTAAAGTCAGGAAATGTGACGTGAGTCTCTCTTATTTTGTTTCGGACCCTGAGCTGGCTGTTTCACATCTTTCAACCAATTCACAGGTGTGACTTTAACTATCACTCATACCCTGTACTTTTTTTTTTTTTTTTTTTTGAGACAAAGTCTCGCTCTGTTGCCAGGCTGGAGTGCAGTGGCGATCTTGGCTCACTGCAACCTCCAACTCCCAGGTTCCAGCGATTCTCCTGCCTCAGCCTGGCAAGTAGCTGGGATTACAGGCGCATGCCACCGTGCCTGGCTAATTTTTGTATTTTTATTAGAGACGGGGTTTCAGCATGCTTGCCAGGATGGTCTCGATCTCCTGACCTCGTGATCCACCCGCCTCAGCCTCCCAAAGTGCTGGAAATAAAGGAATGAGCCACCGCAACTGGCCGCTCACATTTACTTTTAAATATATGTTTCTAGTCCAGACTTTTCTTCCATGCCCATACTTGAATATTCATGTATCTTCTGAATTGTTTCCACTTGGATTTTTCTCAGACACCTAAAATACAGCCTGTCATCAGTTCTATCCATCATTCTTCCAAATCCTCTTCCTGCCCCTGAGCTCCCCCTCCCAATGCCTAGCAGCATCATTCCCTCCTGACACTTCCTTCTTACCACCCCCCCACCTAGGCCCTCCTGCCACAATTAAGTTCTGTGAACCCATTTTCTTAACAACTCTTTAATTCTTGAATTCATATCGTCATCACTTCTCACCTTCGCTATTGTAACAAAATTTAATGATCTCCCTGCTTCTATTTTTTTGATTCCCTCTCACACTTCCTTCATAGCAATCTTTTAAAATTTAAATCTAACCCTGTCACCTTCACTTTAAAATCCCTATAAGGCTTCTTACTGCTTTCAGAGAAAACTTTAGGCGTCTTAGTTCAGCATAGAAGACGCCTGTTGGTTAAATGTTGAGTAAATTAAACTTTGAGGTTTTATTAGGTAAATTAAAATCCTTTAACCTCTAAGAACTCCAGCATCTTGGATGCAATACCAAATCCTCTAGTACTTCCCCCAGGGCACCTCCCTCTGCTCAGATACTGACCCCATCCCAACTACTTAACAACCCATAGGTTGTCATAAAGAAAACAGAGACTGACAAGGCTCAGAGACCCTTAGAATACTTTTATAACCTCTTCATTTTCATAGTACCTTGAGTGCAAGCTGCTTCATCTGAGACTCGACTCTTTAGAGATGAAGCTAATCAAATCAGTACATGTTCAGCCCCCTTGCTATCCAGCTCCTCACCATACCATAACACTCCACATGCCATAACCAGTGCCTACCCCTTCACAAGTACTTGGCAAGGGGCAAAATAAGAGGATTTTGACACCTTCTAGAGGAGACTAAAATCATCACCATGCTCAGACAGGTTTTTCATCTGTTCTTCTGAGGGCAGCTGCAAGAGGTTGCCTAAGAGACTTTATCTGCATAGTGACAGCCTTTGTTCAGTGCAATTCCACCCCTCACCTTCCCATAACTTGTCCTGTTCAAATTCCAAAGAGAATAATTTATAAACTAATTTCTGTCTCCCAGGCCCATTCGGTTCTCCTGAAAAGCATTTTACTACTCCTCAAAATTACCTGCACACTAATCTCCCCTGTCCCCTACAAAAAGAACGCTATTTAAGCCTCAGCTGTCTGGTCCTTCTTTGAGTCTCAGATTTATAGGGCTCGCATTTTCATGTACATATTAGCAAATCTGTGTGTTTTTCTCCTGTTAATCTATCTATTGTCAGTGTATTTTGGCAGGATGACTCAGTTATCACACCTCCAGAGGAAAAGTTTAAACTTCTCTACATGTATTACTCACAATTTTTGCCATGGTCTCCTAATCATTCCAAAGTCTATGTGCCTGCATGATTCAAATAAGCTTGATTCTCTCCTTGCTTGGCACACACTGGAAAAGAATCTATAACTCGTATTAGTAAGTTTCATTTGTAAATGGGAATCATAGAGAAGACCTTTAAAACCAGCCCTAAATGTGAGATCAATCTAGAGTCATTTGCATTCTAATAGGTCAAAGTTATCTCAATGCTGTATTAATAGGTTTGTTTTACCATATTTAAAGAAGAAGATAAAAATGGAATTGCATTCCGATTTTTTTCATTAAAGTTTATTTCACCAAATTTCATAGCTTAAAGGCACACAATTCAACTATCTAGATATAACAGTGAAATACAGTTTCTGAACTGCTTTGACTAGTAGACAAGATATATTTCTTAATTCCACTTTTATTTTACTTATTTAATCTTCAGGCTGTACAACGGTAAGGATAAAACAATATAGAACAAACAATGACATTCTCATCTCAAGGCATGAGCATTTATATTATCACTCCCAGCAGGGATGTTGCAGAAGCAAGTTTTAGGTCAACAAGATTTAATTTGTTTTTACTTCTTTTGAAATCAAATCATAGGGTTTTTTAAAAATAAAATGAGAAGTATACAGAAATAAATCATATATAAAGTTATAGGTTAGACATCGAGCTCAAATGTTAAATAAGACAGAATGAGAAAATCAATTCTCCCCCAAGATTAAGAAAGGTGAGAAAAATGTACCAGCACTAGGAGGATGGTAGGGACAGGCTTCCTCCTGCTTGGTTTTATGTATTTAACAAACCTGTCTTGGCTACTATGTGCTAGACATTGATCTATGCACTTTAGAATATTAATTCACCTTTATAGAAACGAATGAGGAGGTTTAGATATTATTTTATCCATTTTTAGATGGGAAAAGGAAAGCCATAGAGATTAGGAGACTTTCTTCAAGTCACGTGTTTAGTAAGTGGTAAGTGGCAGGGCAGGGATCAAATCCCAGGTGTCTGGCTTCAGAATTGTGTCAGCCACTGGGCCATGCTGTCTTGGTATCCCTTTATAAAATCACCAACTGGGCACAGAAAATACGTCTGGGTATGGGATTTGCAAATGTTTTCTCCAAGTCAGTAGCAAGGCTTTTCATTTTTGTTTCGGTGTCTTTTGAAATCCAATTTATTAATTTGTTATTTTACAGATTGTGCTTTTGTTGCCTTAGCCAAGAAATATTTGACTAACCCGAGGTCACAGAGACTTGCTTCTGTTTCATTCTAGAAATTTTATAGTTTTAACTTTTACATTTAGGTCTATGAACCATTCTGAGTTCATGTTTACATATAATGCAAGTTATGGACCAAAGTTCATTTTTTTTTGTATATCTAAAAGTCCCAGTACCATTTGTCACACGGCTCTCCTTTCTCCACTGCACTGCCTTGGTGCTTTTGTTCAAAAATCTATTGTCCATATACATGCGGTTCAAGAAGTATTTTTATCACATTTTATAGGAAAATGGAGGTGTTGGTGAAAAAAGCCGAACTCTGTAGAATATTTAAAGAAGTTTATTTTGTGTTGGGAACAAACCCCCCAAAATCTGGTCATAAACTGGCCCCAAAACTGGCCATAAACAGAATCTCTGCAGCACTGTGACATGTTCATGATGGCCATAACGCCCACGCTGGAAGATTGTGGGTTTATGGGAATGAGGGCAAGGAACACTTGGCCCGCCCAGGGGAAAACACTTAAAGGCATTCTTAAGCATGAACGATCTGTGCCTTAAGGACATGCTCCTGCTGTAGTTAACTAGCCCAACCTATTCCTTTAATTTGGCCCATCCTTTCCTTTCCCATAAGGGATTCTTTTAGTTAATTTAATATCTATAGAAACAATGCTAATGACTGGCTTGCTGTTAATAAACACATGGGTAAATCTCTGTTCAGGGCTCTCAGCTCTGAAGGCTGTGAGACCCCTGATTTCCCACCTCTATAATTCTGTGTGTGTGTCCTTAATTCCTCTAGCGCAGCTGGGTGAGGGTCTCCCTGACCGAGCTGGTCTCAGCAATTTTGGGCCAAATATGAGTGACCATGGCTCAAAGCACAGTCTCAAGAGCTCCTGAGAACATGTGCCTGAGGGAGTCGGGCTACAGCTTGGTTTTATATATTTAGGAAGACATAAGACATCAATCAATACACATGTTATACATTGGTTCGGTCCAGAAAGGCGGGACAACTCAAAGTGGCGGTGGGGGTGGGAGGTGGTTGGGGCTTACAGGTCATAGGTGGATTCAAAGGTTTTTCTGATTGGCAATTGGTTGAAAGGGTTAAGTTACCATCCAAAGGTTTAGAATCAATAGAAAGGAGTGTCTGGGTTAAGATAAGGGGTTGTGGAAACCAAGGTTCTTCTTATGTAGATGAGGTCTAATAGGTGGCCACCCATAGAGAAAAATAGATGGTAAATGTTTCCTATTCAGATCTTTAAAAGGTGCTAGACCCTCAGTTAATACTCTTCAGGATTGGGAAGGCCTGGGAGGGGAAAGATCTAGCTATGTTAATAGATGTTCTTTTTTTTTTTTTTTTTTTTCTTTCCTGAGATGGGGTCTCACTCTGTTGTCCAGGCTGGAGTGGGGTGGCGTGATCTCAACTCACTGCAACCTCTGCCTCCTGGGTTCAAGCAATTCTCCCACATCAACCTCCCAAGTAGCTGGGGCACCACCACACCGGGCTAATTTCTGTATTTTTAGTAGAGACAGGGTTTCGCCATGTTGGCCAGGCTGGCCTCGAACTCCTGGCCTCAAGTGATCCACCCACCTCAGCCTCCCAAAGTGTTGGGATTACAGGCCTGAGCCACTGTGCCCAGCTGGAGATTCTTTATAGATGCAAATCTTGCCCCACAAAAGATGGCTCTGCAGGGCCATTTCAAAATATGGCAAAGACACATATTTTGGGATAAAATATTTTGATTTCCTTCTTTATCTGTCATGTGATACTATACTAGAGTTGGGTTGAAATGTGGTATCTTGTTACAAAGGTTGTGTTTTGTCAGTGTTATGATCTCTGTTTTAGTGTTAATGTTGGTGGCTTGTGCCTGAACTCTTCCTGTCCTGGCCTGACCTAGTTTTTTAGGTTTCTTTGGGGCCCCTTGGCTGACAAAGGGGTCCATTTTAGTCGGTTGGAGGCTAAGAATTTTATTTTTGGTTTACAAAGACGTAAGACTATTAATTAACTCACTGAAGGTCACACAGAAACTAGACTCCCATCAGATCCCAAATCCATTTTTTCTCCGTGACTTCAGCAAGCTACTGAACTCTGCTTTTCTGTTTCCTTAAATATAAGATGAGAATGAGTTCCAGTCCCTACCCGGCTGTCTGACCAAGCTCATTTCTTCCCGATTTCCTATTGATTGATGTTAGACAATTCAGGTCTGTGTCCTGGTTTTCTTTTTTTAAACATGAAACCCCCATTCCTGTATCCAAGAACCAAAGCTGACCCTGACCAGGAAGAATTGAGGCACCCTATAGCCTTGGCTTCTCACATTGCCTTTCCAGGAATTGACCTGAGACACCACAAATGGGTTATTCAATGGGAGATGCTGAAGTAGGCCCTGAAAAAAGACTCCTGGAACCAAGGCTGCCCTTTAGCAGCCATCATGATGGAGACTCATACAAAGGAGTAATCAGAAAAGCCTCTTTGCAGAGACACTAAGAGAAAGGGGTGGCCACTTGGAGAGATGCTGAGATGAGAAACCTCAGCTCCTGGGCCTCAGTCCTCTGTTCCAAACACTTAAGAGGCTGATAGTCAGCTGTCTGCTATATTTTTATAAGTTTACTTCATTTTTTACCAGAAGTTAGTTTAAAGGAGTTACTGTCTCATGGTGAAATGATCCCTGAGATGAAGGGTTTCTGCAGAGATTAAATATGTTTAAATAAGGAAATATTTAGGCTGAAAAATATAAAATTGCAGATATGTGACCATTTTTAAATAAAAATATTTAAATAAAAAAAGCAATGTCATCTGCTTTAATCTAGCATATATTGCAGTGCTTAGCATAGTACCTGAAAGCATCAGTTCCTCACTAGCCTAGCCTTGTCAGAGCTTGTCTTCATTTGAAATGTTGGTATTTTGCTCATAATGAATTTTTTGCATTCATTTTGATATTTTAATATTATGTTAACTATTTATCTTAATGACTGAATTTTTTGGTGACTTCTCAGTTTTGCACACAAGACAAATGAGGCAGTTTTTCACCTCAGTCCTGGCCCTGATGCAGAGCTCATCATTAGCTCATTAATAGTGTACTTGTGGCTGGGTGCGGTGGCTCACGCCTGTAATCCCAGCACTCTGGGAGGCCAAGGCAGGCGGATCATGAGGTTAGGAGATTGAGACCATCCTGGCTAACATGGTGAAACCCCATCTGTACTAAAAATACAAAAAATTAGCCGGGAGTGGTGGCAGTCACCTGTATTCCCAGCTGCTTGGGAGGCTGCAGCAGGAGAATGGCGTGAACCTGGGAAGTGGAGCTTACAGTGAGCCAAGATCACGCCACTGCACTCCAGCCTGGGTGACAGAGCAACACTCTGTCTCAAAAAAAAAACAAACAAAAACTGTATGTGTTTGTTGTATTATTGAAGTTACTCATGGAAAATAACTGGATTGAAATCAACCAGTCCTTTTGTAATCAGTGTATCTGATTCATTAAAAGACAGTCTTAAAAAGTACTCCACACTCTGATGATGGAAAATTGCCTACATATCAGTACTCACACAAGATATACAATCTTTTTTTTTTTTTTCAGTTTCAAGCTGTCAAGTCGTGAAAGAAAGGATGTATTTTTAGAATGTGGCTTTAGGGAGGAGTTGAAGAAGAAAAAACACTAATTTAGTGTCTGTTCCCTGCTAGGCACCATTCAGGTAAATTACAGATGTTAACTCATTGAAACTCAGAGCTACTCTGAAAAGTGGGTGCTGTTACTCTCACTGCAGAGACAAGAAAACTGATTATAATGAATAAATCAAGATCACATAGCAAGTAAATGACAGACATGCAGTTTGATGATTCTAAATATTTTCACAACACCATGCTGTCTCTCATTTAGTTTAGAATAATTTTGTGTCACTCTAGATTATATTTTCACTTTAAAAATCCTAGGAGCCCTAGAGACTATGGTAAAACAATACCCTTTTAAATCAGCACTTTACATAATTCTGGGATTTATTTTTTATTTTATTGTTCTTTTTTGAGATGGAGTCTTGCTCTGTCGCCCAGGCTAGAGTGCAAGGGCACGATCTCGACACACTGCAACCTCTGCTTCCTGGGTTCAAGTGATTCTCCTGTCTCAGCCTCCTGAGTGTCGGGCCTCTGAGCGCAAGCTAAGCCATCATATCCCCTGTGACCTGCACATATACATCCAGATGGCCTGAAGCAACTGAAGAATCACAAAAGAAGTGAAAATGGCCTGTTCCTGCCTTAACTGATGACATTACCTTGTGAAATTCCTTCTCCTGGCTCATCCTGGCTCGAAAGCTCCCCCACTGAGCACCTTGTGACCCTGCCCCTGCCCGCCAGAGAACAATCCCCTCTTGACTGTAATTTTCCTTTACCTACCCAAATCCTATCAAATGGCCCCACTCGTACCTCCCTTCGCTGACTCTCTTTTCGGACTGAGCCCGCCTGCACCCAGGTGAAATAAACAGCCTTGTTGCTCACACAAAGCCTGTTTGGTGGTCTCTTCATGTGGACACAAGTGAAACCGAGTAGCTGGAATTACAAGCACCCGCCACTATGCCCAGCTAATTTTTTTTATTTTGTATCTTTAGTACAGACAGGGTTTCACCGTGTTGCCTATGCTGGTCTCGAACTCCTGAGCTCAGGCAATCTACCTGCCTCGGCCTCCCAGAGTGCTGGGATTACAGGCATGAGCCACCACCTCTGGCCTTATTTTTTAAACTGGGAGTCAATTGCAAGGCTACTGTGTACCTCTGCATTTATAAGTCCTAAGTGTTCATACGCAGCCATGAGATGCTAGCAGGAAGCTCTTCCACGGATTCATTCAGGCCCCAAACAAATATCTGAGACTTCGTGCTGTGCTAAGCCCTAAGAACATGACAGATTGCTCCTGCCCCACAGGACCTACTTACAATGTAGGGAGACACTGTGTGTTGAAATAATTTGCTGGCCACTTAGAAAAAATGTTATGTTTGGACTCCTGTGTCACAACTCACCTCAAAACCAATCCTGGAAGCATGTAAGAATTAATGTGAAAATTAGAACATAAAAGAGCTAGGTAAAAGTCGAAAAAAAATCCTTGTGGCTTACATGTGGACTTTCTAGATACAATACGGAAAGCTAGAAACCATGAAGAAAATATTGTAACTTAAAAGTTCCCTTGATCACGAAGCTCTCTCACCTGAACACTAGTAAAGCACTGTGCAGGTTCACGACTCATCCTATCATTGTTTTCCTTATCAACACCAGCCCTGACAACTGTTGCAAAAACAAAACTTGTCAGCATAATTTTTAATTGCTGCAACTTTTCCATTTTGAAAATTCAGGTTGTGCTCTTCACAGTGTAGCATCAAACAATCGGAGCTGCTGCTTACCGTGATCTCACCAAGCCAAGGGGACCAAGCCTTCTTCCAACTTATTCTCCAGCCTAGTGTGAAAAAAGTCATCAGGTAGCGGGAGAGAAAGTAGAGCATGGGCATTTCAAAGAACCTTAACTGGAGTCATTGGAGACTTCAGAACGTCTTGTCATGTTCTTATTTCCTCAGTAAATGCAGAATAATAAGCATGTGGCCACAAGCTTTGGCAATGAACACAGCCTAATCAAAGCTAATGCAAGTCAGGCAGGGCCTCCAAAGAATGTCTAATCTTTGCACTGTCGTTTTAATACGTTCAAAGGGCTTCTACACATTTAACCTCAAGAAGCACAAAGGCAGGAGCCTAAATTAAGTTCAAGAAGACGTCTCACCCACCTTGAGTGACAGGTGGGTAGAGAGCACTGGTGACACTGTCATTCCCTCCCCAACAGCCCAACAGCCCCACAGAAATGCAAAGCCAGTCAGATCCAACCCCGACTGCTCATCCTGCTGTCTTTTCTATCTCAGTTAATGAAATGGCCATCTACTGAAATCCTCAAGCCAGAAACTTATCATTGTTTCTCTTTCTTCTCTCCTGGTCCTCACAGCCGTTCTACCTCCTGAATACAATCCATGTCTCACCAGCTCTAAACCAGATTCTGGGCTCTGAGCCAGCATCATCTGTAGTGGGATGTAGTGGCCCCCTGAGGAGTTTATATCCCCCAACTCCATCTACAAGCATCAAGAGTGATCTTTTGAAAATATAAATCAGATCATATCACTCCCATGCTTCAAGCTCTTGAAATGCTCCCCCGGCCACTTCGAATGACATACAAATTCCTAGTGGTGGCCTCTAAGACTCTACATGATTTGGTCCTGACTGGGTTTCTGACCTTTGTGATCATGTAGCTATTAAGCAACACTTTAACTGATTATTTGTAGAGCCCCACAATGGATTATAGAATATTATATATAGTTGAGAACAATATTTAAAAGAATATTTACAGAAATACACACACACAATACACACATGCATATATACGTATATATACATCTATGATTATATTTTAGAGAATGCATATGCTCATGCCACCATAGGAAGTACACAGTACCAGCCTCCTTGTTGTCACATACTCCCCTTTACAGAAAGAGCCCCAAAACAATTGTCGCCGTCTTCTCAGGGGGCATTTCAGAATCCTTGAGAAGGATATTCACTTAAACGCTTTCCATTTTGGCAATGAATAATATCTTAAGAGGGTTAGAACACTTGTCAGCTACCACTTACATATATTTTTTTCCTAAACTTCATGCCCTTCAAAATTGAGAAAAAAAAATTAAGAACTATTCTTACCTTCAAGAAGACAAAGAATACAGTCTGCCTGAATTGTGAATTCAAAGGTATATTCTCTCATTCAAATTACTATTTCCATTGTGCAGAATTTCTCCTCTCATTCAAAAGAAAGAAATGTGAATTTTCTCATAGGGAGGGATGTGTAGCATTTATGTTCTGGAAAAATCCTCTGTGATAAGCCGCATTGTGCATGTGATGCCCACACCCTTCTCAGGATGTGAATCGCAGAGTCCATCATATCAGTGAGCCAAGAAGCTTGGGTATGTTTGCCAATGACTTAATACACAAGAGTGTGTGTTTTGGAAATTATATCTAACATAATGTTCATTTTGGAAAGCACTTACTCTGTGCCAGACAGTGTGCTGAATCTTATGCGTGAATCATCTCTCAGCTTGAGACTTTTGTTTTAAATGAGATTTATATTCTCATTTTACATGCAAGATGAATGAGCCAAGTTTAGAGTTTGAGCAACAGGTTCCCAGAAACAGAGCACTTACAGTCTATGCTCTGCTGCACCCATGAATTAGCATATATTGAAAATTAGGTAGGGGCAACAAATGCACAGTACCCCATATAACTTGCTGGGGACCAGAACATGATACCCCCAAATATGGTGCCTTGGCAATCGAGGAAACTGCAGAACAAGAAAGTCACTCTGACCTCCTCCCACCTTTCTGGGTAAAACATAGTTATAAACGATTTCTCTGACCTTCATCACCTGAAATTAAGTCATAAGACCCTCACTCCAAAGGAGCCCTGCCCCATTCCCAGGGGGAAGGAATGCTACTCAGAAAGGCCAACGAGAATCTGAACAAGAGACCTAAGTTCCCCCCAGTTTATTACCATTATGTCACACCCTTTCATCCAATCATAGTTCTACATGACTGTTTATTCTATATCAAACCTAAGCATACAAATACACGCTTTTCTCTAGATCTTCATTTCTGAAACCTCCTGTGCCATGCAAAACTTTAAATAAATTTTTTATGCTTTTCTCTTGTTAATCTGTCTTTTGTTATCAAGGTGTCAGCCATGACCCTTGTGATGGGTGAGGAAAAGGTATTGCTTTTTCACCCCTACAAAACCCATAACATTGTAGCTCAGTCAGAGCCTTGCCCTTCAAAAAGTAACATGCTAATTTCTTTTAATTGGGTTCAGGTATGTTACCATAAAATATGGTACCTTGACATTTGAGGAAACTGAAGAAGAAATATCACTCTATGACTGTCCCTGATCCTCCTTCCTAAAAGCATGTCCTAAAACCTAGGATGGATTTTCTGACCTTCTCCTGAAGCAGGTCATAGGACTCTTATTTGAGAGGTTCTCCCTATACCCAGAGAAAAGGAGCATCCTTATCTCCGAAGACACAGGGACACAGTGAAGAACCTGCACAAAATCCTTGCTAAGTTTCCTTCAGTGTGTTACCATGAGGTCTACCCACCTTGTCCAGTTATATTTCTTCATGACTGTACATCAAATATAGCATAAGAAATACACGTTTTTTTTTTTGGCGGGGGGGTGGACTCTTGCTCAGTCACCCAGGCTGGAGTGCAGTGGCGTGATCTTGGCTCACTGCAAGCTCCACCTCCCGGGTTCATGCCATTCTCCTGCCTCAGCCTCCCGAGTAGCTGGGACTACAGGCACTCGCCACCACGCCCGGCTAATTTTTTGTATTTTTAGTAGAGACAGGGTTTCACCGTGTTAACCAGGATGGTCTGGATCTCCTGACCTCGTGATCCGCCCACCTCGGCCTCCCAAAGTGCTGGGATTACAGGCATGAGCCACCGCACCAGGTCAATACACGGGGGTTTTCTACTTCTTTGGTTCTTTATTTTTCATGAAGTCATGTCATGTAAAACTTATTAGTAGGTTTTATGCTTTTCTCTTGTCAATTTGTCTTTTGTTATAGGGGCCTCAGCCATGAACCTAGCAATGGCTGAGGAAAAGATACCTCTTTTCCCCTGCACTTTTAACTATCCATAACAGAAAAAAAAAAAAAAAATCTCACTTTGACAAGCACACATTGAAGTCTCCCCAGAGAAGAAATCAGAGCCTTAATTTGTTTGTTCTTTTAATCTAGATTTTACTTCTATCCTAGATCAGTCCCATTCTTTCTGCTATTTGTGTGGTCCCAGACCTCTTTATTTTACCTCAGAACTAGTTTACCAGCTCCCTTAGGGTGACCCATCATTAACTTTCTTTTTTAATCTTCCAGCTAGCCTATTGTCAACTACCCCCAAAGCCTGGAAAAAAGCTCTGCCCATTGTCACTCTCCTGCTCTTGATATATCTGATATTGTTTCTGATTATGCTATTTTCTTACATGCTTATCAAAAAAGGCCTGATTTCCAAATAATGAGAAACACCGAACTAATATATTAAAACATGGAATTTATGCAGAAGCTTTATAGAGAAACAATTACATTCACAACGTCAATATTTTATGGTAAAAGTGAGGACTGAGCCTGGCTCATGAGGGATGCTGGTCTATTTCTCCATTTCACTTGGGATAGCCACACTTGCTGGTTAAGCTCTTGAACAGTTTCCTTGTGAGACAGAACCTTTAAGTATGATGTAGGCTAAGATGAGAAATGGAAACCAGCCAGTTCACTGACCTTAAAGAATACGAACAAAAAACCAGAACACCTGCTTGTCCTTTGGCAGGCACAGCAGCTGTGGTACAGCTCTGGCTCTCTGGCCTTCCCATCCATCAGCCATCCTAAATATACAGAACACAAAATTGGGAAGGGCTATAAGCACAGTGAGAAAACTCACTTAACTCACTTAAGGCTATCATTCTTTCCTCATGTTTTTTTTTTTTTAAGAAAATTTTAAAATGTTCTCTTATGTAAAATATTAAAAGGAGGAACAGATTTTATTTACCATAAGCAGCTATTGAAGAAGAGAGAATGATTCTTTGTTAACTGGATCTTTTCCTTGAGAAACAACAGCAGTGTTTGAAGTCTCTGGCATCTTACTTGGGAGGCTGGTAACAACTTGAATTCATCATTTCAAATCAAGTTTTCACTGAAACTAATTTTTTTGTTCATTAAACATAAATAGAATCCTATGTAAAAGGAGAAAGTATTGTGTTAAAAAATGCATCTAGTGAAAAGAGTATTAAGTTATTGAATTCTGTATTCATCCATCCACCCATCCATCCATCCATGTACTCACTGTATACATTTACTGAGAACCTATTGTACGCTAGGCACCATGAGAGGTGTTAAGATATCAAGGTAAACAAGATGCATCTAAGTTAATATATGCTTTCATCTTTTAAAACTGTACTTGATTCCTAGGAGGAGCCAAATATTTTTTAGCAACCCTGATGATCAAGCTGAGAAACACTGGTTTCAGTCACACACACACACCCACACACACCCCCAAAGATCTGATGTAACCCAGTGCAGACTCAGCTGCCCACCGCTTGCAAAGTCAGTAACTAGGAGGAAGTCTGTAGTGAAAGGAAAGTTACTTTGTTTCCAAAGCTAGCAGCAGGGAAGCAGGCTGCTTACCTTAGGCCTCCAGAAACCACTTAAAACTTTAGGCTGGGGAGAAAGGCTTAAAAAGGGGAAATTGGAATGGGAGGCCCGTGGGAGGGTGCATTGCACAAGGTCTGCTGTCTTGTTCTGGTGCCTATTTCAAGCTGTGGTCCACTTGAAGCGCAGGTTGCTGTCATCTCAACAATTGACGAGTTGTTGACAGCCACCTTGAGGTCATCACTGGGATTTTGCAGCTGAGTCTCCATGCTTGGTCTTTTTTTTTTTTTTTTTTTCCTGAGACGGAGTCTCACTCTGTCACCCAGGCTGGAGTGCAGTGGTGTGATCTCGGCTCACTGCAATCTCCGCCTCCCGGGTTCACGTCATTCTCCTGCCTCAGCCTCCCGAGTAACTGGGACCACAGGCACCCGCCACTACGCACGGCTAATTTTTTGTATTTTTAGTAGAGACGGGGTTTCACCGTGTTAGCCAGGATGATCTCGATCTTCTAACCTCGTGATCCACCCGCCTCGGCCTCCCAAAGTGCTGGGATTACAGGCATGAGCCACCGCGCCCGGCCGCTTGGTCTGTCTCAACGTTAGGCCCTGGAACTTCTAAATAAGCATGTAATTAGATACATTACGTGCTTAAATAGACTAGATAAATGTGTGTGGGGTATACAAGCATACAGCTAGATAAGTGCACCTGGGGTAAAGGAAAATATGGTGAGAAACAGAAGGAAGTAGGGTTTCCAAGTATCTTTCAAGGCTATATTTTAAGACTAAGGAAAAACATTTCTAGAGATTGTTTCAAGGTTTCAACTTGAGACTGGGAAGAAAGGAAAAAGGAGAAAGAAGTTTTAAAGTGCTTTTTCAGGCAGAGCTATTCGGTTACACTATTTAGGAGTTGGAGCTGCTGCCTCCAGATTTGTATGCATGCCTCTGCCTCTTTGTTTTCATGGCATGGCCATAGAACATGCCTTTGTCCATATCACATGCCTTTGTCCATATCTTGCCCATAATCAAACCTCAGCTCCTGCAACTGCCCCCTTAAACAGGCACTTCTAACCCGCACATTCTGTGTGTCTTTATGTCAGCTGCCCCTTTCTGTTCTGGGTTAGAGCTATTTACGTAAATGATTTTCTCCCCTCTACATCCTGTACATTACTTTCCAGCACAGAATCCCATCCATAGGTGCCTATCACAGTGCCCAGCACATGACAGACCTCCATAGTAGGTATTCCATAAATATTTGAAAAATTACAAATTATTCTGAGAAGAGAAAGTGTGACATTGCTCTGGTGGCAGGACTTGTCTTGGAAAGAGAGGAAGAAGAAATTTTCACTCTGAAGGATAGGGAGAAATAAAGAGAAACTGATGTAGGAAAAAAATTTTTCTTATTGAGAAGAGATGAGATACAATGATGCTGCAGAAGAGATCTTGCTGACAATTATTATTAACCACAGTGTTGGTTTAACTTAAAAATCACTGTCCACAGACTTCCTAGAAAAAGGAACACAACATAATTGCATAATTGTATTTGGCAGTTCAGCCCCATCTTCTTTTTTTTTTTGAGATGGAGTCTTGCTCTGTCGCCCAGGCTGGAGTGCAGTGGCGCGATCTCAGCTCACTGCAAGCTCTGCCTCCTGGGTTCATGCCATTCTCCCGCCTCAGCCTCCCTAGTAGCTGGGACTACAGACACCTGCCACCACGCCCGGCTAATTTTATTTTTGTATTTTTAGTAGAGACAGGGTTTCACCGTGTTAGCCAGGATGGTCTCGATCTCCTGACCTCGTGATCTGCCCGCCTCGGCCTCCCAAAGTGCTGGGATTACAGGCGTGAGCCACCGCCCCCAGCCAGCCCCATCTTCTTTAATCCTATGACCGTGATAGCTTTGCCCACAAAATATATTTACATTTTTTCCTTTAGTTTTCTATCTATTTTTCAACTCTTTTTGAAAGTCCTAAGACCCACTCTAAACTAGTTAATCATACAACCCATTTTTGAGTTCATTTATGTGACTAATTTCTGTCTTCCTTTTCATACGATTTCATGACGTTATATCTTACTGCATCCAAGTTTTATCTGTAGCTGTGTGTGCTGGCAGATAAAACATTAAATAAAATACGTGGCAAGATCTAAGTCTGTTGCCATCATTTATGTGGGTCTTTTTCAGTGAAAAGTGATTAACATTTCTTTCAACATGTTAGTCATATACTTTTATTTATTATAACTTAATACATTCACCGATTTGAGCCATTGAGTCACATTTCTTCAGCCTATGGAACACATTTTATAGAGCTATTATTCTCAGAGTAATAAGTTCGTAGAGAATTGGGATGGGCAGTTGAAACATGGGTTACTTAACACCAGGAGACAGAAAAGCATGAAGAGCTAACTCGTATGCCTCTGAGTGTGTGGTCACACTGAACATGAGGGGTACGAAGGGCACGTCTCCCCTGGCGTGATTCCTCTCCTTTCTGGGGGACCTGGAGAAGGGGAGGTAGGGGAGGATGCTGGTATGGCTATACAATGTTTCCCACAGTGAGAAGATACCAGTTCAACAGTGCTTTTTAAATTGTTCCCCACATCACTTCACCTTTCCTTTTTCCTACCTGATGCCGTGTTCTGGGACAATGGCTGCAACTGCTGGTGCCAGAAACAGGAATGCCCCTGAAACAAGAATCTGTAACTATCCTTTTAAACTTTGATGTCACAATTCCTAAGAAACTAGTAGAGCAGATTTTACCTTCACCCTGTCTGACAAGGCTGGAGTTGATAGGGAATGCTGCCGTATGGCCTAGTGGTCAAGATAGCCCGCTGGTTCTGTACCTATGTAACCCTGCACCATGGCATGGGAATGGACAGAGAGGCACTTGCTACACTAGTGTTGCTTCTGGCAATCCGATCCAGCACGGGGGCCTCACCTAACATCCCTTCTGAAGGTAGAAAATTAAAACTAACTGGCTGGGCGTGGTGGCTCATGCCTATAATCCCAGCAATTTGGGAGGCCAAGGCAGGCAGATCACGAGGTCAGGGGATCGAGACCATCCTGGCTAACACGGTGTAACACCATCTCTACTAAAAGTACAAAAATTAGCCAGGCATGGTGTCGGGCGCCTGTAGTCCCAGCTACTCGGGAGGCTGAGGCAGGAGAATTGCTTGAACCCGGGAGGTAGAGGTTGCAGTGAGCCGAGATAGAGCCACCGCACTCCAGCCTGGGCGACATAATGAGACTCTGTCTCAAAAAAAAAAAAAAAGAAAAAATTAAAACTAACTAATAAATGGAGAAAAGAAAGAATAATCGGTGAGAGTAAATAAATGAATAAATGGGTTATGCAATGAAAACCCAATATTTCATTGTTACCTTGTGTATTAATTATAGTTTCTTATTTTCTATATTCTTGGTGCTCTGGCATTTGGCCCTCACTGACTGTGGAGGGTAAAGCTCCCTCCTAGAGACAGCAAACACAGCCCAGAAGCACGCCTTTCATATGCAAACGGATACCCACAGCCCAGAGCCCTCAACTCTTTCTTTTATCATGCGCAGACATCCAATCCACATTCCTCTGCCCCAAGTCATCTGAAAGACGGAACCAGACAACTCTGGACAGCCTCTATACCCCAGGGCCCACCAAAATTATTCAAATAGCCAATGCTAAATCTGCTTACCTTGCCTCACTCATTCTTTCCCACAGAAATCACAATACAGGCTAGAGCCCACATTTTCTTCCTGTTCCCTCTGCCTCCCGACCAACCTGGTGCTTCCCCAGGTGGCCCTGTGTGGCATGAAGTGCCCCTACCCCACTCCCCCAACCCTAACTGTGAGTAACCACCCCCCCCCAACTGTGAGTAACAAGCTGTCTTTTTCAAGTGCCTTCATCTCCTGATCTTTTGGTCTCACTATACCTGCATAGCAATGAAACCTAAGTTTTAAAACACCTTGAGACGGCCAGGCACAGTGGCTCACACCTGTAATCCTAGCACTTTGGGAGGCCAAGGTAGGTGGATCACCTGAGGTCAGGAGTTGGAGACCAGCCTGGCCAACATGGCGAAACCCCGCCTCTACTAAAAATACAAAAGTTAGCTGGGCATATTGGTAGGAGCCAGTAAACCCAGCTACTTGGGAGGCTGAGGCAGGAGAATTGCTTGAACCCTGGAGGTAGAGGTTGCAGTGAGCCAAGATCGTGCCACTGAACTCCAGCCTGGGGGATACAGCGAGACTCTGTCTCCAAAAAAAAGTAAAATGAAATAAAAAATAAAACACCTTGAGAGTGGCTCAGAGCAAGAAATGTGTTGACCTAAAAGGAGGAAGCTGAGGCAAAATTAATATCAATGGAGTTTATTTGGGCCAAGCTTAAGATTGCAACCCAGGAGCATAAGATTGAAGTTGCCACCATATGCACTCCATTTAGCAGCAGTTACAAGTAGGTTTATAGAGACAAAAAATGGTGGACAGGGAGTGGGCTGATACAAACTGGTTTGTCAGGAATCCTTACTGCTTTACAGAAATAACATTGATTAATGATTGGCTATACATCCTTAAGCTGTAGGGTGTGGCATTATTAAGTTAATTTATAGCCGTTGGTGGCAAAAGCAAGCAGTTCCAAGAGAAGAATACAGAGCTCAAAGCAGGGAGGAGGATGTGACTGCTGCCTCATTTTAATCTCTCTTTGGGCCTGATAATTAAAAGGACTTGCACTTCTCAGATAAGAGTTCTTTTCTTTTCTCAAAATTGTCTCTTAGCAAAGTTATGCCAGTTGCCAGAAAGAGAAGCCAAGACTACTTCTGCTTTTGGAAACTTACATGGTCAAATGGAAGCCTGCAAACCTGAATAACTAAAGGTCATGAGGTAGAAAGTCACTGGCCTGAAATCAGAGTCATTTCTAGTAATCTCTGGACTAGTTTCCTATTTTCACATTCATGATTCAGTGCTTTGGGGATGTTTTCTTGTGCCTGCAACTTTCACTTTAAGCCCTCACATAATAACAATAACAAGATTTATTAAGTCTATCACTATGTTAAGCATTCACATTTATATCTTCTGCAATCGTCCCAGGAACCCTTCATGGTAAGCAAAGGTATCTCTAATAAGATAGAACTTGAGATATATAGAGAAAATAATTTCACAAAGTCACAAAGCTAGCAAGTGACAGAACCAGAGCTGTTTTCTTTGAATTCAGGCTCTATGTCCTTATACCAAAGCCCCTCTCAAGAGCATTTGTTAGATTCTCAAGTCTAGCCAAACAACTTTCTGCAAACCCAAATGAGAATAGAGTACCATTCTTTTTTTTTTTTTTTTTTTGAGACGGAGTCTCGCTGTGTCACCCAGGCTTGAGTGCAGTGGTGCGATCTTGGCTCACTGCAAGCTCCGCCTCCTGGGTTCATGCCATTCTCCTGCTTCAGCCTCCCTAGTAGCTGGGACTACAGGCACCCACCACCACGCCCAGCTAAAGTTTCACATTTTTAGTAGAGACGGGGTTTCACCATGTTAGCTAGGATGGTCTCGATCTCCTGACCTTGTGATCCACCCACCTCAGCCTCCCAAAGTGCTGGGATTACAGGTAGAGTACCTTTCTTATAGGATAAGTGTGTGTGTGCCTGTGTGCGTGCATGTGTGTATGTTACTCATTTGATGGTTACCACAGAGGTTTTTGAGTCAAAATGTGACTGGCAAAATGCTCTTAATTGAAGAAAACCACAGATGAACCATGTACAGTCTGAGACTCTTTCAAGTAACTGAAACAGCTCTTGTCCTCCCTTATAAGATCTCTGACAATAAACCTACCAATGTCTTACATTCATAAAATGTGCTTTTTTTTTTTTTTTTAAGAACGTTGGAATGAATTGTATCTCAGTGAAATTAGAACCATGTCCCTCTTCAATTATGAGATTTGGTTTGTGACCACTGGTTTATTATATTGATAATGAAATCTCACAATTAACTTCTTTTCTGATCAGGAACCCACCCGATTGGCAAACATTGAAAAGTTGGACGGCATTAAGACTTGCCAAGGATGTGGAGCAACCTAGAGACACACGTTGTTGAGGGAGTAGCGATTGCTACAACCACCTTTGAATACAATATTTATTATTTTCATTTGAATAATAGAAAATATACATACTCTACCACTCAAATTTGCCTCTCTTAGTTTTGTATCTTGGAGTAGACTTGTAGAATCAGAAGGCCCCATACATAGATATTTACTGAAACATTGTTTGTTTTAATTTGTTTAATCAAATGAACAAAAATAATTCAGAGTACATTATCCACAGAATGGATCAATAAATCATGGATATGCACCCAATGGAATACCATAGAGTAGAGAAAAAGAATACATTGCAGCTGTGAGAAACAATGTACATGAAAATCAGAAACATAATACTGCATGAAAGAAGTAATGCTGCATGAGAGTACATGCAATATGCTTCCATTTATATAAAATGCAAAAAGACGCAAACCTAACCAATTCGGAAAAATTTCTGGAGCATGGGAAACTGCATTTACATACTAAGATGTAGTTTCCACAAATCCGAAATATTTTAAGCAGTATTTTTATTAGTTTACATAACATATGTAACTCTGAAAGGGAAGCAAGTAGGCATAGATACAAAATAATATTCATAAAATCTATACAACCTACATACAATGACAACATAATGAGCATGACTATACCGATTCAGTTTTAAAAATAAACATTCTCGGCTGGGTGCAGCAGCTTATGCTTGTTATCCCAGCACTTTGGGAGGCCAAGGCGGGTGGATCACGAGGTCAGGAGTTCGAGACCGGCCTGGCTAAGATGGTGAAACCCCATCTCCACTAAAAATACAAAATTAGCTGGGTGTCGTGGAGGGTGCCTGTAATCCCAGCTACTTGGGAGGCTGAAGCAGGAGAATCACTTGAACCTGGGAGACAGAGGTTTCAATGGGCCAAGATTGCGCCATTGCACTCCAGCCTGCGCAACAGAGCAAGACTCCTTGAAAATAAAATAAAATAATATAAAATAAAATAAAACAAAATAAAAATAAACATTCTCACTTTCTGTAGTCTTCTGTGTGCTTTCACCTCTTTCCTCCAAGTAAAAAGAAACCCCATCCTCTATTTTATTTTGTTTCGTATTTTTACTCATTGGTGTGTCCACATCATTTTCTTGCTTTTTAAGATTGAAGATCTCTTTGACAACATTATGTTTCTTTATTTGCTTCCGGCCTTTAGAGCCTGTGCATACTCTACTTATGTGCATGCAGTTTTAACTTGAATGTAATATCTATTACATGAATAATGTTCCATTTCCCAATTCGTATCTATATTCAAGGAGTGGTACATATGTCAGAGCAAGAGCAGAACAAACTACATTTTTCATCACTGCACTTTAGACATAAGTCATGTTAACATGTCAGGTATCTTCGCGGATACAAGATTACTAATGTCAGGTTATTTCACTAGGTAATTACAGGGAGCCTATATTTAAACTCGATTTTAAAAAGCACATTTTAAATAAGAAAACTTATCAAGCCACGGGCTGAGTCTTGACAGCTGGGCCCCGCAGCTGCCACGTCACTGAGAGGGAGAGACTGTCTCTGTGACAGTGTGCACCAAGGCTCTCGCCACAGGAAGCTGCTCCTCAGACCCAGCACAGCACCTGCCACAGGGAGAGGAGGGGTTGGACGAGGAGTCTAGGCCCCAGCACCCTTCCAGCCCCAAGAATGTCTGCTTCAAGCTGCTTTATTCATCCAACTTGCAGGTGACATTTCATCTGAAAGACATGTTCTGAAGCAAAAAACTAAACAAATCGTTGAACTAGGTGTAAGATCTACTTCTCGAGTATTCCGATGTGACCATTTAAATTGTCACAAGCATAATTATCCAAATAATAGTAGATGTGTGGCTACATTAAAATAGATAAGCACTAAATCTTGATGAATGCTTTTAATCAACTCTCACTAAGCCAAAACAAAGTTTGAAAAAAATTGTTTTACTCAATTACCCAAAACTGTATTTTCTTTTTAAATTGATGCATAATATTTGTACATATTTATGGGGTACGTGTGATATTTCATTGCATGCATGGAATGTGTAGTAATGAAGTCAGGATATTTGGGGTGTCCACCACCTTTTATCATTTCCATGTGTTGGAAACATTTCAAGTCCTTTCTTCCAGCTGTTTTTGAAATATACAATACATCATTGTTAACTATAGTCACCCTACTAATATTTCTGTGATTGAACCCTAGAATTTATTCCTTCTAACTGTATGGTGATACCCATTGACCAACGTCCCCTCATTATCCCATCCCCCTGACCCACACGCCCTTCCCAGCCTCTCGTAACTATCATTCTACTCTCTACCTCCGTGAGCATCTTTAGCATCCACGAGTGAGAACCTCTTTAGCATCCACATGAGTGAGAACATGTAATACGAAAATCATATTTCCTGCACATTTTCACTGTTTCCCAAATAAAACAAATTTTAGAGGATTGACATACAGTCGTGATATTTATTACTGAATTATTATAGCTTTGATATCAAAAACAAGAAAAAATACTTTGTGTTAGTTGACTGACTCACACTCCTCACACTCCTTTATACAATTTAGATATACACATACACACATACCGTAACCACCATAACACACAAAATCTTTTGAGAATTTCAAAGCATTTAGTTCAAATAAAATTATACTCAACAATAAAATTTTATTTTTCAAAAATATCTAGGTTTATATTTTTTCTCTATTAACCTCCAAAGCTATGTAAACAAATAAAAATATGACTTAAAATATTTTGGATTTGTAGAAATTACATTTTAGTATGTAAATGGCATTTCCTATGCTCCAGAAACACTTGTTTTTATTTTTATTTTTATTTTTTTGAGATGGAGTCTTGCTCTGTCTCCCAGGCTGGAGTGCAGTGACACAATCTTGGCTCACTGCAACCTCCGCCTCCCAGGTTCAAGCAATTCTCCTGCCTCAGCCTCCCAAGTAGTTGGAACTACAGGCATGTGCCACCATGCCCAGCTAACTTTTGTATTTTTTTTTAGTAGAGACAATGTTTCACCGTGTTGGCCAGGATGGTCTCGAGCTCTTGACCTCGTGATCCGCCCGCCTCGGCCTCCCAAATTGCTAGGATTACAGGCATGAGCCACCGCGCCCAGCCACTCCAGAAACTTTTCTAAATACAGGCAGTACTTCATATAGGCCAGCAACATTCCTGATTTGTTTATTCAAAGATGAATAAGAAGTTATTAATCAGTCAACTTTTTACATTTTACGTGAGATTTTTTCTAGCTTAAGAATTGAGATATAAACGAGTTGGAACAAATTATTAATATGGAATTACTGTTTAAGGATAAATGGTTTGTGAGTACTAAGTCATCAGTTATACTTGTGAGCTGGCTGACAACCTGGCACCGCTGAAAATACCAATTAATTTTCAATAGTCCAGCCCGTCATGAGGAAAAGCAGAAATGCCCATCTGGACACTAAGAGAATCCCTGTGGGATCTCACTCATTGCATTTCAATTATATTTAGGATGAGAGAAATGGCAAAATAATTAGACCTTTATGAAATTCAGAAATGTGTGAATCTTTTCCAAAACTTTATTAGACTTTAGTGATGCATCACATTCCCAGATTGGATGAGCAACAGTTTATTGCCGCATGGACTACTATCACAGAAAATGTTTAGTGATTGGAAAAGCTTGAATACAAAATGTATTTCCAGTAACTCTGATGGAATTGATATTACATTTGCCCACAAAGTTGTCACTTAGCGGCTTTTAGTGTTTAGGTAATACACACAAGTGACGGGGCAAGGCTCACTGCAGTGAGGTAAGACCATAACAGGTCTTAGTTCCTGATGGAATCAATAGAGTAGCTGATAAAAGGGTGCTCTGAGTCACTCAGTGCCTCAGTCCATTTTTTGCATTGCTATAAAGGAATACCTGAAGCTGGGAAACTTATAAAGAAAAGACGTGTATTTGACTCAGGGTTCTGCAGGCTGTACCAGAAGGGTGGCACCGACATGTACACCTGGGGAGGGCCTCAAGCTGCTTCCACTCATGTGGGAGGGCAGGGTGGAGGGTGCACAGATCACACGGTGAGAGAGGAGGCGAGAGAGAGGGGAGGTGCCAGGTTCTTAACAACCAGCTCTCGCAGGAGCTAACAGAGCGAGAACTCACTCATTACCCTCATTCCCCAGCACCAAGACATCCATGAGGGATCCGACCCCATGACCCAAACACCTCCCATTAGGCCCCACTTCCAACACTGGGATCAAATTTCAACATGAGGTTTGGAGGGTTCAAATATTAGTGGCTGGAAAGTGGATCGTTACATTATTATTTCTTTAGACACATCAGTTACTCTGAGGATTTGCACCATGTATCCATATGAATTGATATGCCCGCAGGCAATCCAGGAATGCTTATGTATCTGCTCACAACACTTTTTTCAGGCTTATTACTTCAATGCAATATAACATTTAGAATACATCACATAGTAGCATAGTAAGGAAAGGCCTTTGTGTTTTGTTCTAAGTGTGCTACAAATATGCTGGAGGACTTCATGTGAATTATGAGTAGGGAAGATAAATTGGGCAGCTGCAGAAAAATAGGCTGAAGGTCGGTAAAGGCCAAGGCAAGGATACCAGGTGGGGGCCATGTTGGCAGCCCAGGCAGAAGGAGATGGTGGCTTGATCCAGGGTGCGGGTAGAGGTGAAATGGGGTAAGACTTCAGAAGGAGAGTGAAGTCAGACTCTATAGATTTTATGATCAACTGCATGTAAATTTGAGAGAACCGGAAGAACCGAGGACAACTGTGACATTTGGCCTGAATGGGTGGGTGGATGACTTGCTGCTTCTTAGACTGGAAATGCTTAAAGGGAAGGAGATTTGGGAAGTGAAAACCAAGAGTTCATGTTTGAACACGTTAAGCTGGACATGACATTGAGACATCCGAGTGGATGTATGGAGAGGGCTGAGGACTGTGTCACCAGGAGCTCACAGGAGAGGTGGTGGGTGGGAAATCCTGCAGAGACATCAGACTCTGGCTGGGATTTAAGGCTGTGAGAGAGGAGAGCGAAGCAGCCAAGAGCTGAGCCCTGAGGTCTCCAACCTTGAGAGGAAGTTGTGACTTCAGCAACAGATTTTCAGTGTTGCTCTCCTTTTTGGCTATAGTTTCATTTGCCCTGCCTCTGCCCCCAACCACCTGCCCTCATGCGTACAGACTGAGAAACAGGAAGAACTGCTGATCAGATTTTTTTTTTAAGTGTAAAAACAGCAAAGAAACAACAGACCACTCCTTTCAAAGGCAGAAGCAGGGATGTTTTGCTCCTTGGTTAAGCTAAATCTGGGCATGATGCCAGCTTCATGGCCCTTCCCTGAACCCCTACCTACTGATACTGAGGAGTTGGTACAATTCCAAGAGTGTTTCAGTAAACAATCTTTTTGTGCAAGGTACAGTTAGGTATAAGTTAACAGAAAACCCTGTTCACCTGGTTTAAGCAGTTAAATCTCACAAGCAAGGATCTCTAAGAGAGAGCAGATTAGGGTCGGTCGCTCCAGGGCCTGCGGTGTTACCAGACCTACTATCTCCATCTGTTGGCACTGCCATCCCCAGCACGCACCCTGCCCTCGGGCTCGCTCCTCGCTGGTCCTAAGGTGATCTCACGTCAGTCAGGACAGCATCAGTGGAAGGAGAGTGGTGAACCTCTTCTCTCACTTTTTTATGTCGGTACGGAACTCTTTCTCAGGGGCTCCCAGATTCCTCATGGCTCCATTGCCAGAATTCTGTCAGAGGCTCCCCGTAAACCAAAGGTAATAAGGTCAGCATGACTTCATGGTGACTTTGCTCCTAGGCTGGAAACTGGGTCACCTTCTCTTAGCACACATGAGCCAAAGCAAGGCTCTGATGGCAAGTAAGTGGGGGTGGAGGCAGGGGCTTGGCTGCTGTGGAAGAAACAGCAGTGTGGGCTGTGTATGGCTTCAGTTTCCAGGTGGGCCCAGCCAATGTGTGTTCCTTCTGGGGAAAGGAACATGAGGTCATTGCGGGGCAGGAAGTGTGGAGACCAAATCCATGCACGCTGTGGAATACAAAGCAAGGAGGAACGTGGAGCAGCCCACAGCTACCAAGCTGGGGAGACAGGAGGCTGAGACCCCGGACACCCCCGATCCCAACTGAAAAAGACACTCCTTTTAGGTGGCAGATTCTTGGCTTGACCAAAATTTCTTCATTCCCCTGAACCTTCCCCAAGGCCCATCTGTGCACTTCCTTATAAAGTGCAGTTTAGCAAGAACCCTGCTAAGTCAGTTTAGTAAGAACTCCCCACCCTCAATATCTGATCACTGCAATACCCAGTCAGATTCGTCATCCTCCGCTATCCCCCAGGTGATATCTCATCAGCCTGGCCTGTCTTCAGCAAGAATCCTATTGGGGGTAGCTTTAGCCAGAATCCCCCAGCCCTGCTGTTTCCTCTTCATAATTTTCCACCCACTGGCCCCCATCATGCCCTTGGTTATAAATTCCCATTTGCCCATGCTGTATTTGGAGCCCAGTTTTTCTCCTCCACTATGAAATCCCATTGCCATGGGCCCTATACCCGTCTCCATAGATCCCTCCTTCAGGAAATTCTCTTGTACAGTGTTTTAACAAGTGTCACTGAATATTGTTTCTTTGTTATATTAGTGAGAAAAGGAAGCCCCACTATGTGGGGCATAATTGAAACATGGATGTGCATGCATTTCAGCTGATGATTCATTCATTCATTCATTCATTCAGTAAGTAAGTAAGTACTAATTGGGCACCTAACTGTGTCTGGAAATGTGCTAACTGCTGGGCACAAAGACTATAAATTTATAGATCATAGATCTATAGGAAGACATGGATATATGTTCAGGTAAGTATAAAGTGCCAGGGCAGAGCTCTGGGTAGGCCCAGAAAAGTGATAGATGGCACTTTCCTGTGGGAACAGGATCATGCCACAGAGGGGCTTTGTATGATCTAGGCCTAAAAAATGGTTATTTCCATGTCAAAAAGTGGAGAAAAAAGCATTTAGAACATATAAATATGACCCTAGGCTGAAAACTTAATGTCCATGCATTTTAACAGTATTTCTATGTCAACTGCAAATATGTCTACAGTTCATTTTATGATGTGCAAAGACAGGCTGCCTTTCTGCTCAGTCTGGACATGAGTTGAAAAAATACCATGGAACAATACCTAAGAAAATCAGTCAATATTTGGCATAAAAATCAAGCACATCTAGCCCCATGCCTGCTGAGGTTGCCTGCCAAGATTCTCCCACAGAGGAGAAATTCTAGTAATTTTCAGTGCACCACTGGCTTTTTTCCTGATTCTGCCAGAAAACATCTGTTTGTTCCACGACTTGTCAGTAGGTTTATTCCCTTTAATTTTCACTTTGTGGCATAGAATGTCTAAGTAACAGATGAAAGAAAAAAAACAGTTGCTGCCACTCAATGATAAGGTCTTTCTCTAGACCAGGGGTTCTCAATCTGGAGGGATTTTGCCCCTCAGGGGACATTTGGCAATGTCTGGAGACATTTTTTATTGTCATGACTTGGGTGGGAGAAATTACAGTTTAAATTGCACTCTTATGTTCAATCACTTTTAAATGAAAGACCTCTTTCTCCTCGTGTGTGTGTGTGCACATGCGTCCCCCCCCCACACACACCCCCACACTGAAAATAAGGAGAGGTTTTCTATTCACACATCCTTCCCTTCTCTAGCAGGAGTGGGGCAGAGCTATTCCTTGCCTCGTCTACCTGTGGTGTGGGTGCAGTCCCCTTTCTCGACTGGCCATGGGTTCTCTTTGTGTGGCAGGTGTACAAATAATCATTCCTTCAAGGAGTGAATTTTTGGGATCTTTGCAAGATCTTATGAGCCCAGGGCCTTGTTTCTGCAAAGTTCCTTGGAACTTTGCATGGAAGATCCTTCTCAAACTGACATCACATCTCTCCCCAGCTTCTGACCAAAATTCCTTCTGCAGAAATTCCTTTACTCAGTAAGCATTTTTGTGAAGATGGTGGAGCCAGGAAAATGGCTTAACCTCAGCCTCCTGCTGTGGCGCTGTTAACTCCACAGACATGTGTGTACCCCTGCCTTGCCCCAGGCTAGAAATGGCTGCTCTTTGAAGACTCCTTTCTCAACTCTCCATGTTCTCTTCTTCCCTTTCCTCCAGCCTCGGCAGCTCATCTTCTCTGCCAGGTGTGTAGCTTAGCAACTTCCCAATGAGGTACTCACCCATTCTGAACTTTAGGGTTTAGGTTCCCAATCTCCAGGAGTAATCCTTTCTCTTAGGGCTATATCCTTTGGCTTTAGGGAGGTGAACAAGACTAGGATCTTTTCAGGAACATAGCACTCCCCAACTAGGTGACCATTCCTCCACCCTAGGTCCTGCTCTGATGTCCATTGTGGGACAAGAGTCTCGGGGAGGGTTTGTTCTCCTGAATTCAGACCTCCCAGCAAGCCTGTGGGAACCAGGGTGTCCTGAGAGGCAGCAATAACTGGAATGCCTTGTTCTCGGTTCTGAGCCTTACCCATAAATTGGCACAATTTTTTTTAAAGTCTCTCCTGACACCTAATGCATCCTATTATTCACAAAAGCACTAATTGAAGAAAACATTGTTTTCCAAAAATGTCCAATGATTTACATATTCCTTCTCTACCTTTCACTTAGATTCAGCTATGTATTCATACGCAAAACCTAGAACTCTTAGAACAAAGGCTTTCCACTCCTGTCTCCCTCCATTCAGCGATGGCTGTCAGCAATCTGTCCGACATGAGAGGGACCAGAACCTTCTTCATCATCTCCCTCACAATTTCCAGCAGTTCCAGTTGGCCAAATGTGGTTCAAGACAACAGTTCAGCTTAAGGAACCTCTTTGTTAGATGTCTGATGCCTGATGCATGAAGCTTCCTCTCATCCTTTTTTTCCATTCTGAAATGTATGTTCTTGAGTGAAGGGTGGAAGGATAGAGAAGTTAATATAGTCACATAGCAATAACCTAGTTTAGGTGTTTTACAGCTTACTTTTCTAAAAGTAGACAATCTGGCCGGGCATGGTGGCTCATGCCTGTAATCCCAGCACTTTGGGAGGCTGAGGCGGGTGGATCATGAGGTCAGGAAATCGAGATCATCCTGGCTAATATGGTGAAACCCCATCTCTACTAAAAATACAAAAAATATTAGCCAGGCGTGGTGGTGGACACTTGTAGTCCCAGCTAGTCGGGAGGCTGAGGCAGGAGAATGGCATGAACCTGGCAGGCGGAGCTTGCAGTGAGCCGAGATCATGCCACTACACTCCAGCCTGGGTGACTGAGCAAGACTCCATCTCAAAAAAATAAATAAATAAATAAAATAAAATAAAAGTAGACAATGTGAAGTATAATTAATGAATGAAGGAATTTTGACAAGTATTATAACCTTTCTCATTATGTTCAGAAAATAAATATATTGAATAGATTTATATTTTTGTTCTTGTTTTTTACCTGTTTAGTCAACTGATTTTCTTTTTTTCTTTTTTTTGAGATGGAGTCTTGGTCTGTCTCAGGCTGGAGTGTACTCTGTAGTGGCGTGATCTTGGCTCACTGCAACCTCTGCCTCCGGGGTTCAAGCGATTCTCCTGCCTCAGCCTCCCAAGTAGCTGGGATTACAGGCATACACCATCAAGCCTGGCTAATTTTTGTATTTTTAGTAGAGGCGGGGCTTCCCCATGTTGGCCAGGTTGGCCCTGAACTCCTGAACTCAAATGATTTGCTTGCCTCAGCCTCCCAAAGTGCTGGGATTAGAGGCAAGAGCCACCGTGTCTGGCCAATTTATTTTCTTTTGAATTGCATTTAAATGCTGTTAGGTTAAAGTTTTGAAACAATGGCGATTATTAAAAAGTCAGGAAACAACAGATGCTGGCGAGGCTGTGGAGAAATAGGAACACTTTTACACTGTTGGTGGGAGTGTAAATTAGTTCAACCTTTGTGGAAGACAATGTGGCAATTCCTCGAGGATCTAGATCCAGAAATACCATTTGACCCAGGAATCCCGTTACTGGGTATACACCCAAAGGATTACAAATCATTCTGCTATAAAGACACATACACATGTATGTTTATTGCAGCACTATTTACAATAGCAAAGACTTGGAACCAACCCAAATGCCCATCAATGATAGACTGGATGAAGAAAATGTGGCACATACACACCATGGAATACTATGCAGCCATAAAAAGAATGAGTTCATGTCCTTTGCAGGGAAATGGATGAAGCTGGACGCCATCATTCTCAGCAAACTCACATAGGAACATAAAACCAAACACTGCATGTTCTCACTTATAAATGGGAGTTGAACAATGAGAACACATGGACACAGGGAGGGGAACATCACACACCAGGGCCTGTCCGGGGGTGAGGGAAAAAGGGAGGGAGAGCATTAGGACAAATACCTAATGCATGTGGGGCTTAAAACCTAGATGACTGGTTGATAGGTGCAGCAAACCACCATGGTACATGGTACGTGTATACCTGTGTAACAAAACTGAACATTCTGCATAGGTATCCCAGAACTTAAAGTAAAATAAAAAATTAAAAGATTAAAAAATATATATATTTTTTGAGACAGAGTTTCGCTTTGTCACCAGACTGGAGTGCAGTGGCATGATCTCAGCTCACTGAAACCTCTGCCTCCCGGGTTCAAGCAATTTTCCTGCCTCAGCCTCCTGAGTAGCTGGGACTACAGGCGCACGCCACCACACCTGACTAATTTTTGTATTGTTAGTAGAGACGAGGTTTCACCAGGTTGGCTAGGAAGGCCTCGATCTCTTGATCTTGTGATCCACCCGCCTCAGCCTCCCACAGTGCTTGGATTATGGGCATGAGCCACCGCACCCACTGCAAAAAATGAAAATTCTTTTTTTTTTTTTTTTAAGATGGAGTCTTGCTCTGTTGCCCAGGCTGGAGTGCAGTGATGCCAGATTGGCTCACTGCAACCTTCGCCTCCTGGATTCAAGTGATTCTCCTGCCTCAGCCTCCCGAGTAGCTGGGACTACAGGCGTGCGCCACTACGTCCAGCTAATTTTTGTATTTTTAGTAGAGATGGGGTTTCACTGTGTTAGCCAGGACGGTCTCCAGCTCTTGACCTCCTGATCCGCTCACCTCAGCCTCCCAAAGTGCTGGGATTACAGGTGTGAGCCACTGCGCCAGGCCAAAAGAAAGAAAATTCTAATAAAAAATAATAAAAGAATGCAATGAACTTCTTCCATGGGTACTTAAAGTACTAAACTTGTTACAGTTCAAAGCATTCATGATTTTCTTGAACAGATTTTGTCCATACAAAATATTTATGCTAATCTCCCATTCCATTGGTTGCCTCTTGATTTTGTTGATTATTTCCTTTGTTATGCACAAGCTTTATTTCACTTGTTCATTTTTTTGTTGATTATTTCCTTTGTTATGCACAAGCTTTATTTCACTTGTTCATTTTTTATTTTCTTGTCTGTGATTTTGATGTCGTGTGCAAAAAAATCATTGTCAAGATAAATGTCAAGGAGCTTTCTCCTTCAGTTTTCTAGGCATTTTATGGTTTCAGGTCTTACATTTAATTCTTTAATCCATTTTGAGTTAATTTGTGTGTGTTATAAAGGTCCAGTGTCATTCTTTTACCAACCACATAAGTGTTTAATATCCAAAATATATTGGAGACTCATGCAACTGAAACGCAAGAAAACAAATAGCCAATTTTTAAAAATGGGTAAAGGACATGAGCAGACATTTCTCAAAAAGACATACAAATGGCAGACAAGCAGCCAGGCATGGTGTGGGCGCCTGCAGTCTCAGCTACTCGGGAGGCTGAGGCAGGAGAATGGCATGAACCCAGGAGGCGGAGCTTGCAGTGAGCCGAGATTGCGCCACTGCACTCCAGCCTGGGTGACAGAACGAGACTCCGTCTCAAAAATAAATAATTAAATAAATAAGTAAACCAACAACAACAAAACAAATGGCCAACAAGCATATAAAAAACGCTCAGTGTCACTAATCATCAGGAAAATGCAAATCAAAACCACAATAAGGTATCACCTCAGCATTTCTTAGGATTGCTGTTATTAAGAAAAGAAAACAAGTCTTGGCAAGGCTGTGGAGAAAAGGAAACCCTTGCGCACTGTTTTTGGGACTGTAAACTGATGTAGCTCTCATGGAAAACAATGTGGTGGTTACTTAAAAAATTAGAAATAGTGGCCAGGTGCGGTGGCTCACACCTGTAATCCCAGCACTTTGGGAGGCCGAGGTGGGCGGATCACGAGGTCAGGAGATCATCCTGGCTAACACGGTGAAACCCCGTCTCTACTAAAAATACGAAAACAAAATTAGCCGGGCGTGGTGGCGGGCGCCTGTAATCCCAGCTACTTGGGAGGCTGAGGCAGGAGAATGGCGTGAACCCGGGAGGCGGAGCTTGCAATGAGCCGAGATCACACCACTACACTCCAGCCTGGGCGACAGAGCGAGACTCTGTCTCAAAAAAAAAAAAAAAAAAATTAGAAATAGAACTACCATATCATCCAGCAATGCCACTTCTGGGTACATATTCAAAGGAACTGGAATCAGGATCTCAAGGAGATATCCACACTGTCATGTTCACTGCACCATTATCCACACCAGTTAAGATATATAAACAGCCTCAATTTCCATCAACAGATGAATGGAGAAAGAAATCACAGTTTGCACTGTGAAAGAAAAACTAATCTCAGGACCCCAAAATTAGTAAGCCAAGGGAAAAGTCAGTCTGGGAACTATGTCAGACAAACCTGCCTACCATTTAATTCCTAAATAAGATAGCCTACAAAGATAAAAAGCTACATACCTCCCTCACATTTTGCCCATAAGGAAAACCTTGTGGACAAAGGACAGACAGAACTCAAAATCATTCCTCTGAGGCTCACCTGAGACAAATGCTGTCTGATTGCTTCCTCTGCCCTATTGTTTATGTAAAAAGCAGATTCACTGAGCCAGACTAAATTGTGTAGTTAGTGGAAGGCGTATCAAGGACTAAAAAGAATGCAACCTTTTTGTCCCTTATCTCTTCTAACGTGGAAGCCTCTTCTAAACCTGGAACCTGGTGGGGGTGGGGGGTGTTGAAGTAAGGTGGAGTTGTCCCACCTTACTGGACCAAATCAATGTACATCTTGCATATGTTGATTGATGTCTTATGTCTCCCTAAAATGTATAACTCCAAGCTGTGCCCAGACCACGTTGGGCACATGTCATCTGGACCTCCTGAGGCTGTGTCACCAGTGCATCCTTAACCTTGGTGAAATAAACTTCCTAAATTGACTGAGATCTGTCTCAGATATTTTGGGTTCATAGTACACACAATGAAATATTATTCAGCCTGAAAAAAGAAGGAAATTCTCCCAGTTGCAACAAAATGAGTGGACCTGCAGGGCATAATGCTAGGTGAAATAAGCCAGACACAGAAAGAAAATACTGCATGATCTCACTTATATGTAGAAGCTAAAATAATCACACTCGTAGAAATAGAGAATAGAATAATGGTGATCAGGGGCTAGGGGTTGAGGTAAATGGGAAGGTGATGATTAAGGGGTACAAAATTTCAGTTATGCAAGGTAAATAAGTTCTGGAGATCTGCCATACAGCATAGTGCCTACGGCTAACAACACTTTGCTGTGTAATTACAATTGCTAAGGAGGTAGATCTTAAGTGTTCTTACCAAACAAAATGAAAGAGTAATAATAATAAAGAGTCGATAGGAAACTTTGGGAGGTGATAGATACATTTATGGCCATGATGGTGATGTTGGTTTCATAGGCATATTCTTATTCTAAACTCATCAAGACATATACATGAAATATGCACAACTTTTAAAAAGCAGTAAAACAGAAACAAAATATTTATGCTAGATTTTCCATGGCAGTAAAGGCTGCCCACTCATCCTTGGGTCTGTCAAAACTTTAGCCAGTGAATGTGTTTATAACTTATGAAATCAGGTGCCTGAAAATCTGCTCAAATATTTTGATAAAGATAATTACAAGCCCGAGTTTTCATCTTTCTTTGCTACCCAAAATGTAGAAAGAATATCATCGATAAATTAGAGATATTGACACCAGTAACCAATTAGAATCTGACTCTGCCTAAATATTGCTTTTCTCTCTGCAGTCTTGGATTTTCTTCACCATCAACGGCTCATTTTATGTCTCACGTGGGGTTGTTTCTCACAAAGAACCAAGTAGAAACATAAAATGTGGCTGTATTTGTGGCTTCTAATGACAGAGATTCCACATGCTATGAACAAGCCATCTGGAAAGGAGAAAGGAGAGTGGGATCCCCAGTGTTCACTGAGGAGATGGGCTCTTCCAGAGCTGAGGATGGCCTAATCTTGAAGGGTCTTCAAAGCCATGCAGAGAACCCAGTCATGTCATTGGCTTGAAGTAAGAGTCAGTGTTACAGACAACCAGTGAGACTCACAGGTGAGTTCCTCATGGAGATACTGCTAAGGCATCATCTTCCATTATGCCGTGGATTAGAATTTCTCCTAGAACTTGTCTCCAGAAATTGTGGTTCTTTCCTTGATTAACAGGTGTGTTTTTAAATTGTAGCCAATTGGGATCTTATGACTGACTCTTGCTCCTTATTCACTCTGCCTACCAAGAACGCAGTACTAAATTGCTCTACTAAAATCAACAGCTGTGAAAGTTTTTATGGCCTGTCATTGTGGGTACCAACTCAGTCTAGCTTTTTTTACTAATCTATCTTCATTTTATCTTTGTCTTAATTTCCTTTGTTTAAACTTAGAGTGCATCCAAAGTGACATAAATTGTCTAATATTTAAAATGATATGGAATATAAATATATGGAAAAGCATTTTTTTTTCCTTTCCTTTTTTTTCTTTTTCCTTTGAGATGGAGTCTCACTCTGTCACCCAGGCTGGAGTGCAATGGCGTGATCTCGGCTAATTGCAACTTCTGCCTCCTGGGTTCAAGCGATTCTCTAGCCTCAGCCTCCCGAGTAGCTGGGATTACAGGCATGCGCCACCACTCCTGGCTAATTTTGTATTTTTAGTAGAGACGGAGTTTCTCCATGTTGGTCAGGCTGGTGTTGAACTCCCAGCCTTGGGTAATCCACCTGCCGTGGCCTCCCAAAGTGCTGGGATTACAGGTGTGAGCCACCACGCCCAGCCAGCATTTTTACTTCATAAAGTTAAAAAAAAAAGTTATCTATTTATCCTTGTGCTTGTAATATAAACGAACCAGTGGCACTTTGGAATGCCACATGCAGAATGAATAGAAAAAGTTTAAAATATTGGTGCAGGAGGCCCATGAGAAAGATATATATCCATTAGAATATCTAGATATGAGATGATAAAGACATGGAATAAAGTAATTGCTCTTTATTTCTTCCCAAAATTGTGCAATTGCTCTCCTTGAATTATATCCATTTTCTAAATACTTCCTCTTTATTCTCCTATAATTCAGTAGGATTTAAGACCAACAGAACAATTGTGTATTTCTAGTGTACTCAGTCTTGATTCAAGTCATTTAGAATGTTATACACAGTTGGTTCAACCACCCTACTATGTCTGGAATTGTTTTCTCCCCAGTTGCAACTTTTCTCTCACTTATTCTCTGCCTCCATTGGGAATACAGCTGGGGTAAGAATGGGAATGTTTGCAGGGTGTTCCAAACCAGGCCCGAGCATTGTTCTGCCACTAGCTTTACCCCATGAATGCTCCAGTCACACCCACACCCAAGGAATCTGTATGGGACATGGAAATCCAGCTTAAAGAAGTGGACTTTATGTTTCTGCATGTTTGTTTACTAGGGATGTAACACGGCCATTTAGAGGAGATTAGCACTTTGCAGCAGGCCCCTTGAAAGAAGAGATGGACCTCTTCATCGCAGTTAACCTGCCATGCCAAACAAATGTGTTCATGGGCATCACTTTCTCAGTCCAACAGGGCCGTTGGAGCACAGAAGCCAGGCAGACACAAGTCGTATGTTGAAGTCAGAAGTGGCCTGATTCAGGGCCAGGGCGGGGGTGATGTAATGAAGTGCCGAGGGCACAGACCTTAGGGAGACACTCACTGTCACGGTTGTGCAAGTGCAGTGTCTCCTTAAATCTTGTCCCCTGTGTGTCTTGTCTTACCCTAGTTCCAAAACACATCTAACTTTTCAGCAAGAGATATCAGATGTCAGTCACATAAACAGCAGAAATGAGAGAGCCAAGAAAAAGAACAGCTTTGTGTTGAAAAGAAGTGTGGTAAGAATACACAGCATTTGAGGTAACAAGACTTCCTCCGGATAGGGACTGGGGTTTTCTCTGCATCCAGGCTGGGAATCCCAAGCTCAGAAGAGATGGTGGAGACATAGGGTCCAGAGGCTTTTGCTTGCTTTTCCTAACTCTTGCTAGCCAGAAACACTCTGCAATTTCACTTTTTTAACCTTTGGATTCATCCCATTTTAGTCCTCTTCTATGCCTTAAAAACACTGAAGATGAGAAGATCGAACCTGATTAAAGTCATGTTCTGTTTTCTCTGTTTTCATCATCCAACATCAATAGACTCTGATGCTGTGACCTTGTGTGGTGCGTCTGTGTTTGTTGTGAGTTTCAAAGCTGAAGAAAGTTAGTGGGTGTCCGCATGTTCTCACTCATAGGTGGGAACTGAACAATGAGAACACTTGGACACAGGAAGGGGAACATCACACACCGGGGCCTGTCATGGGGTTGGGGGAAGAGGGAGGGATAGCATTAGGAGATATACCTAATGTAAATGACGAGTTAATGGGTGCAGCACACCAACATGGCGCCTGTATACATATGTAACAAACCTGCACGTTGTGCGCATGTACCCTAGAACTTAAAGTATCATAATAATAATAATAATAAAAGAAAGTTAGTGGGTGTCTTTCCCATTCCTGTTCTTCTGTTGCGGTTTTTCAAAAGTTGGCAGACATGTTTGATAAAATTCTATCAAAGAAGTCATTATTATAGACATTAGGGTGTCCTTTATCTTTATGTTTTTCATCTTTATTCCGTGGTCGTGTGTGATGCTCCTTCTGCTCCTGACCATTTTTTTTATTTTGTTTTGAATTTCATGATGTACCATGCAGAAGTGACCCACAGTTCCAGATGATTGATTAAAACTCCTTAGGCTCACACCGCTCACTGTTGACACATCCCTTGAGGTTTTTGTTTTGTTTTGTTTTGAGACAGAGTCTCACTCTGTCGCCCAGGATGTAGTGCAGTGGTGCGATCTCAGCCTCCTGCAATCTCTGCCTCCCGGGTTCACACCATTCTCCTGCCTCAGCCTCCCGAGTAGCTGGGACTACAGGCACCCGCCACCACACCCAGCTAATTTTTTGTATTTTCAGTAGAGACAGGGTTTCACTGTGTTAGCCAGGACAGTCTCGATCTCCTGGCCTCGTGATCCGCCCACCTCGGCCTCCCAAAGTGCTGGGATTACAAGCGTGAGCCACCGCACCTGGCCAACACATCCCTTGAGTTTTGAATGCAATCAGTTATGTTCACCTCCACTGCATTCTGCCTTCTTGTCTTGCTCCCTTCACTATTTACTTTTCTGCTCATTCATTTGTGTCGATAACTAATTTGTGTTCTTTAATCTTATTACCCATACTAACACAGAATAACATTTTAATGATCAACTTTTAAAAGCATTCTACTTTAAGGTATAAACTCTTTTCACCTGCTAAACATGTATTTCTATAAGAGTACAGCCATATTTCAGCTAATTAACCCACAGCACACATACACCTGATAATTCAATCTCACATTTGGTTTACCACCTTTTAAAGGCTGTCTTGGAGAGAGATTCCTATTAAAATTAAGAAGAGTTTTGAATTTGAAATATGATCAAGTCCTAAATGTTAGAGCTGGAAGAAAGTGTGTGCATTATTTTATTTGAACTCTTGCGTGGTATATATGGAGACCAAAGTGCTGGCACGTGCTCACTCCAGGTCAGTCAACTCAGTAGAGCCACTGCCAGACTTCCAGTCTCCCAACTCCTTTCCGGGAGTTTAGCTCTGAGAAAACAAAAGCAAAACAAGACAGAAAATTGTAGTCAATGTATATAATGAACTAATTGTACCTACATTTATGCACAACATGTAAAAAGAAAGTACAATAAGCTTGACCTTAATTATGTTAAATAAATAGAAAAGAGTTCTTAAAATGTACCAAATGGCAGAATGTATCATAGTGGAAAATGTATTTATTTAGTACATACCTAGGAGAAGCTTTTCAGAGAATTTGCTTAAAAGGCAGGCTCTTAATACATTTTGAACATATTTCACAAAACAAGTTTATCCGAAGAAAAACTTACAGTAAGATACAAAAGAGGACATTGTTAACAACACTGAACACACTGAGATAACTTTCTATTACTGCTGCTGTGGAGTAGGCCAGAAAAATCTGCTTATGCCATTGCCCATGATATTTATGATAATTATTTAAGAGAAGCATTAACTGGGGGAATGAACAGCATCTTATCTACTTTGTAATAGCAGTGTTTAAGGGGATGTCCCTGGGTAAAGCAGAGGAGACACTCTAACAACAATTATTGAATCGATAGGATAAAACACATAGAGAAACAGACATCGAGAGCTCAGAACAAATGGAAGAGCAAGGGGCCAGGATGTAAGGAGATTAATAAGCTTTGGGGACTGGGGTGGGAAGTAAAAATAAATTTCATCTGCTTCCTCATTAATTTTCAATAGAACCAACCCTGCTCATGAAATTGGATTAAGATTTCACGTGGAAACTGTCAAGTTAGAGGACTTAGAGGACTTCAAGAGTGTCAATGTGGTGATGCACTCACAGGATAGGGCAAAGCTAGCACTCATGTTCAACACTTGAGATAGTCTCTACTGGGAAAATGTGGGAAAATGTCCTCAATCCAATTTGAATGGGAACCATGTTGAGAATTCCTGGTACATTGTATATAGAAAAATAATGAGTACTTCCTAGTAGGCACTTAATATCTTACAGATATTATAGTAGAGGTTTTGAATACTCATTTATGTCTGACAATATTCAAATAATATATTTAAAAATAGCAGCTATAATTTATTGCCTGTGTGCCAAGACAGTGGACAGTGTACCAAGAAGCACTGTAATCAATATTTTATATGAATAATCTAATTTATTTTTCTCACTAAACTCCATGAAATATTTTATTCACTTTATTTTGAAGAAGAGGGATGAAACAGTTGCAAAGTAAAACTTTAGGAAGCATCTATTTGTTTATAAATTTATCACAAAGATATTCAGCCCATACCCAGCAGAAGTTTGAACCATTGGGGGACAAGATGAGAAGATCTTTCATTTTGAGACATGTCCAGGAGCATTTACCTGGACTGTGAGAAGAACCATGCCGCCTGTCTGTGCTGGGGAGGCCAGAGTTTGTCTGAACCATGAACTTGCCAGGTACAGGCCTAGGGTTGCACTCAGAGCACTCTCCAGACAGGAGAGGGAGCAGCCCTGTTCTGCCTGAACTCTGCCCTGCAGCACAGTCCAGCTGTCCCAAGAGCGCAGCTCTCAACAGTTATTCCTCCATATGCTGTCACTGCTTTTCCAAGTGTCAGTCCTTTGGAAATTAGTTCCTGCTATCTTATACACTTGAAGGCAACATGATTTTATTTCTATAAGAGAGGCAAAGTATAGAGTCTATACTTAGTTAAGTTGGCTTTTTCTCCAATTAATTTCACTTAAACTTTATTTTGTACTGGCTTTGTATTAAAATAAATAACTGTTTCTGGAATTTTTCACACAGAAAAAATGGCATTCATATTAGAAATAACATTAGAGTATTTTGATTTAAAACAGTTTGAAACTACATTTTATTAAAATATTTGAATCTTTAAGGCACAGTCTAGCACCTTAATAAAAAAATTGAATATCTCCAATATTGCTGGTTATGCAACATAAATGAATATAAGCTTACTGTAAGAAAAAAAACTTACCTTTAGATTCAGGGGATACATGTGCAGATTTGCTACGTGGGTATATTGTGTGACTCTGAGGTTTGTGTACAAATGATCTTATTACTCAGGTAGTGAGCATAGTACCCAATAAGTAGCTTTTCAACCCTTACCCTCCCTCCTTCTCTCCCCTTTCTAGGAGTCCCAGTGTCTTTTGTTCTTATCTTTATGCTCATGTGCACCCAATGGTTTGCTCCCACTTATATGTGAGAACGTGGTATTTGGTTTTCTCTGGCTATGTTAATTCACTTAGGGTAATGGCCTCCAGCTGCATCCATGCAGCTGCAAAGGACATGATTTTTTTTTTTTTTTTTGACGGAGTCTCGTTCTGTCGCCCAGGATGGAGTACAGTGGTGCCATCTTGGCTCACTGCAAACTCTGGCCTCCCGAGTTCACGCCATTCTCCTGCCTCAGCCTCCTGAGTAGCTGGGACTACAGGCGCCCACCACCATGCCTGGGCTAATTTTTTGTATTTTTTAGTAGAGATGGGGTTTCACCGTGTTAGCCAGGATGGTCTCAATCTCCTGACCTCATGATCCACCCGCCTTGGGCTCCCAAAGTGCTGGGATTACAGGTGTGAGCCACCACACCAGGCCGATTTTGTTCTTTTTTATGGTTGCATAATATTCCATGGTGTATATGTACCACATTTTCTTAATTCAATCCACTGTTTATGGGCACCCAGTTTAAACCAAAACAGCATGGTACTGGTACAAAAACAGATACATAGACCAATGGAACCGAAGCGAGAACCTAGAAATAAATCCACATACCTATCACCATCTGATCTTTGACAAAGTTGATGAAAATAAGCAATGAGGAAAAGACTCCCTATTGAATAAATGGTGCTGGGATAACTGGTTAGCCATATGCAGAAGAATGAAACTGGACCCCCACCTTTTACCATATACAAAAATTAACTCAAGATGGATTAAAGATTTAAATGTAAGACCTCAAACTATAAAAATCCTAGAAGAAACTTCAGAAAATATCATCCTGGGCCAGACGCGGTGGCTCACGCCTGTAATCCCAGCACTTTGGGAGGCCAAGGCAGGTGGATCATGAGGTCAGGAGACCGAGACCATACTGACTAACATGGTGAAACCCCATCTCTACTAAAAACATAAAAACAAAATTAGCCAGGCATGGTGGCGAGTGCCTGTAGTCCCAGCTACTTGGGAGGCTGAGGTGGGAGAATGGCGTGAACCCACGAGGCGGAGCTTGCAGTGAGCCAAGATCACGCCACTGCACTCCAGCCTGGGTGACAGAGGGAGACTCTGTCTCAAAAAAAAAAAAAAAAAAAAAAAGAACTAAAAATAGAACTACCATTGAACCGGTAGTCTCACTACTAGATATCTACCCAAAGAAAAAGAAATTGGTTTATAAAAAAGACACCTGCACTGGTTCGTTCATCACAGCACTACTTACAATAGCAAAGACATGAAAACCTGCCATGTTTGTTTTATGTTTTTGGAATCAGAAACACCAATCAGTCAGGACCCTTTCTCTGCACTGTTTCTAATCATCCAGCCCCATCATGGCAATACAGCCTCATCTGGCCCCAGTAACCTCCAGTTTTCACAGAGCTTCTTTTCCCGTGAATCCTCTCTCATGAGAGGCTCAGCGTTAAATTCAAATGCTCTGTTACTGCTCACCTCCTTTGAGAGGGAAGATAGCATGACCTCATTGAATCCTCTTCTGCAGGGTGGCCCAAAACCTGAAAATATGACTGAATATCCATAATAGGTGATTTATTGATACACCATTCCAGTTCGTGATATTACATGACATGAGATATGTAATGGTGTTGATCTGCAATAGCAACAAAAAGTCCAAGATACTGTGCAAAACTGCAGTCACCATGGTGCCTTAAGACACACCTTCATCAACCCCTCAGATGTTCCCCATTGAGACACTGCCTTAGATGATTGGTGCCTCTGATTTTCATTGAATAAACCTGCACTTTTTGCATATTCCAGAGCAAGTAATCACGAGGGTTCCAAGCTGAGGAGCATGCAGCCCACTCCTCAGGGCTACATTGTCCATCTCAGTTTTGGAAATTACCAAACATCTGGTTCCTCCCTCCCTTGAAGGAACGGGGTGGTATATCTTCTGCGGGAAGTACTCCAGGTGGTGTCCCTTAGCTCATCAACAACGAGTGTTATTGCAACTTAATATGTGAAATATGTTAAACACTTGTTTATTTTTCCAAACTTTTGTCCACCCTGTGTTGAGTGCCCATCTGATCAATGAAGTTCAATCATGATTTTCCAAGTAAATGAAAGACTCAGTGAGTTAGTTCCGCAGTCAGCCAATTCATCAGAAGGCAAGATCTGTGCTTCTTCCATAAAAGTTAGACCTAAGGGGTAACAGAACTGGACCCATTCATTAGTGAGTTTTATGAAACTGTTTCATTATGTGTGGTGATGACCACCTCACTTGCTACCTCACAGGTTTTACATGTGGCAGCAACAAATGCAGCACCACACTTTTCTCTACTGGTTTTTAACGTGGGGTTCCTGAACGAGCAGTGACAGCACCACCTGGGAATTTGTTATAAATGCAAATTCTCAGGCTCCCCTGAGACCTACTGAATTAGAAACTCTAGAACTGGGGCCCAGCAATCTGTATTTTAGTAAGTCCTCCTGGTAATTCTGATGTATGCTGAAGTTTAAAAGCCATTGTCTTACATCTCCCCTAGACAGATATTAGTGGAGAATCTTAGTTTTACACTTGGCTGCCCTCACGCGGAGCTGCAGTGTGATGATGACTGTCATAAGCAGTGGATTCACAGGCTACTGACACATTAGGAAGTGCCCCATTTAATCTGAAAGCAAAGCTGAATACGTGAGCACACATTACACAGGAATTTATGCCCTGCAGCATGAACCACAACAACCAAAAACAAACCTAACTTCAAATGTTTAAGTCATTGGCAATTTAGCCGACTGTATGTTCTGAGGAATCAGGCCATGAGTGAGTAAAATATAACCATAAAATATTTGATAAAATATCCAATCTCTATCTTAAAAGCAATGAGATTCTGATATTTTAGGGGAGTTTTGTTTGTTTTTTCAAATAACCAACTGTAGATTGTTTGGACACAGACCTTCCATAATACAAAATAGTTCATTCATTTTTGAATATTTTTGTTTATTTATTTATTGCCAAATAAAAATTGCCTATATTTATCATGTAAGACATGTGGTATTGGAATATGTATACATTTTGAAATGGCTAAATTGAGCTAATTGACATATGCGTTACATCACATACTTTTCTGTGGTGAGAAGACTTAAAATCTATTGTCTTGGCAATTTTCATCCGTATAATTTTTTATATTAACCGTAGTATAGTCACCATGTTGTACAAGAGATCTCTTGAACTTATTCCTCCTCTCTAACCTAAATTGTGTATCTTTTTCTTTTTTGAGACGGAGTCTCGCTCTTTCGCCCAGGTGCAGTGGCGTGATCTCGGCTCACTTCAACCTCTGCCTCCCGAGTTCCCACCATTCTCCCACCTCAGCCTCCCAAGTAGCTGGGACTACAGGCACCTACCACCATGCCTGGCTAATTTTGTTTTTGTATTTTTAGTAGAGACGGGGTTTCACCGTGTTAGCCAGGATGGTCTCGGTCTCCTGACCTCGTGATCCGCCCGCCTCCGCCTCTGAAAGTGCTGGGATTACAGGCTTGAGCCACCGTGCCCAGCCTAAAATGGCTAAGTCTTTAGGAGAGGAAGAGTGAATAGTCATTCCTCCTTTCATCTCAGATTTTAAACAATACTTTCCTCCATTAAGTTAAAAACAAATCTTTTCCCCCTTAAGTTAAAGATTTAGCAGCTGTTGTGGTTAGGACACAGGGTGATTGATGTGTGAGAGGAGATGAGTGGGAAGACTCAGGGTGGGGCCGACTCTTCTCCAGACTGTGTGCAGGTAGAAATGCCATCAGTCATCGCTTCCTCTGGACAGACTAATTTTTGTCTGTCTCTTCACAGATGCCCATGAGGTTACTCAAAGCCCCACATCAGATTTCTCTGCCCAGGACCTGTTTCCAGGACTCTTCAGCCCACATCTCTGACCCACCGTTGCCCTTGCACTGGGCTTGTAATGCTGATCACTTCCAATCATCAAACTGTAGTGCTTGAGGGCCTCCTGTCCCCTGCCCTTGTGTCAGTTGTTTCCATCTCAAAAATAATCACAAGGGAACTGAGACACAGCCAGTGTCTTATGACATCATTTTCCCCCTTGCTTCCTATTTCCACACCAGGCACAGGCCAATATAGTTGCTGCTTATTAAAAATTTGTGGGAAGAAAAATAAATGTAGATGGTAGTTTCCCTAAATCCTAAATGTTTCTACAGACTCTCTTTGAATTATGAATTTGGGAAGAGCGTTTAGAAGCTAGACCTGGAACTTTCCAGGAAGCTGGCTTAGACCATCCTTACCTGTCTGTCCACTACTAGAGCAGCCTCCAGAACATCTGCTTCAGAGGCCATGAGCGCTCTGCGCAGCGGTGCAATCTTCAGGTTGTTGGCCCAGGAAATCTTCCAGGACTCGCCATTCCCATTCTTCAAAAGCCTTCAGGCAGTGGCTGCATATTGTTCCCACTCAACTTGCCCTCCTATCTTGGAAATATATTTTCATTTTCTTATGTTTTTATTTAATTGTCTATGTTCACGCTGTTTTACCTCAGTACATAGCTGCAAACCTTGTAGAACGATACCATATAAAATAGTTAACATCCTCTTGGCAGCACTCTCAACCTCTCCATCTCACTGAGAAACAAGTTGATATACCAGGTTGGAGATCAACACAAACTTACCAAGAACCTACACTGTTCTAAATTAAATGTTCATCATACTTTAACCAAGATTGATACCTAAGTAACTTTAATTGCTGAAGTCTCCTTCATGGAAAGCCCTCAGGTAACAGCAATTATAAAGGACACATTTGTGACCAGGTAAGAGTCTATCCACATCAGCAGAGAACACAATGACTATTGTTTAAGTACTTCAGTGTAACAGAAACAGGACACACACTGATGCATGCATTAAAATACTTATCCCATGACCTGTGATGGTATCTGATTTGGGCAGCTACATTTGGGGAGTGGAGGGAAGGTGACTCAACCAATATGTGGCTTAATCGGGGCACGATAGGGTAGAGAAACACCCTGAAAGGCCAGAGTGAAGTGAATCAAAAGACGTTCTGTGATTTTGGGGGCACCAGGATTCTCCCATGGTCCCTGGCTTCACTTTGACACTGAGGTCCAATGGTTCTGATATTCCCAGAACATCTGTTGCAGCAGTTAGAGTAACCTTAGTTCTCCCTAATCCACAGCATGTGCCTGCTGAATTAACTGCTCTTGACATCGAAGCGCTTATTTCAAAAGACTCTTCTGTGTGCAAAGTTCAATCAGAAAAACACAGTGTAGACTTCTGCCTTCCTTCACCAACCTCAGTCTAAGGATAGGTTATTTCTGATAGAAAAATCTCCTCAGACTTGTGACTCCTCCAGTGTAAACAAATTTTGCTGTTCCTTTAGGACAAATGATGGATTGAGTTTATGCTTGATGCTATCGGGCCAGAAAATACTTGCTTGTAAGTGTGACATTCAAGGTGTTATCTTGGTCAGCCTAAGGATAAGATGGGGACAGAAGGCCTATCAGGCTTTCCTCTTTTCTACAGATCCTTTTTGCTAGAGCAATTCCTTTTCCTTGGGATCCTGGCAGTTCACCACCACCATTTAGTTTTCTAGAAAATCCATTAATTATCACAAATATTATTTACTTTCTCAGGGTTATGCTAGAATATTGTTTAAATCTGTAACAAAAGAAACTCAGGCTCCTTGTGATGCTTACATGTGTGACAGAGGAGTTTTGTAAAAAAATCAATATGTAGGCGTTGATCAGAAATGCAATATGCTATAAAGTTTACCTCTACTGTCTGATACCCTATCATTAATCTACAACAGGATTGTTTAAAAACTGTTACAAACTATTAGTACCCCATTCTGTAATCTCCCTCTCTCTGTCTCTGTCTCTCTCTTTCTCTCTCTCTCTCTCCCTGCTACCCCCATGCCATTTACTCTGTAATGACAGCCACGATCACCCTTGGTTCTTTTGGCTGTAGTTTAAAATCAACCGCGACTGAAGGTAGGATTATTTAGCAGGAGAAACGTTGGCCTAGAAAATATGTGTATCCAGATATTTCACTTCCTAATGTTTTCCATTCATTAACAAAACTTATATATATTATTTGCCAAGACCTATTAATTTTTGCAGTCTGAGAAATAGAGACAAGAATTATATGGTCAAATCCCGACTGCCAGGACTTGAATAAGTTATTTAGAACCTCAAGTTAGTTTGTTTCTTTTAAATTTTTGTAGAATTAGCTGACTTTCAGGTTGCCCGTGCACATTAGAACAAGAGTATAAAATTGGCAGAGGAAAGACTAGAACATGAGGCAGCACTGTCTCATTCTTATTTACTCAGGGCACAGCCCAGTGACTTTAAGTACTCAATAATCATTTTGTGTATAAATGAATCAATATTTGTGGTTGACACTTTATAAATGTTTTTTAAAACATTTATTATCATTTAATACATCATTGAATGTCTTATTACTCAATAGAATTTCAAGAAAGATACAATTAAGTTAAATCAGGATTTATTTGGGATAAGCTAAGAATTATTATTATTATTATTATTATTATTATTTGAAACATAGTCTCGCTCTGTCGCCCAGGCTGGAGTACAGTGGCACGATCTCAGCTCCCTGCAAGCTCCGTCTCCTGGGTTCATGCCATTCTCCTGCCTCAGCCTCGTGAGTAGCTGGGACTACAGGCACCCACCACCATGCCCGGCTAATTTTGTTTTTGTATTTTTAGTAGAGACAGCGTTTCACTGTGTTAGCCAGGATGGTCTTGATCTCCTGACTTCATGATCCACCCGCCTTGGCCTCCCAAAGTGCTGGGATTACAGGTGCGAGCCACTGTGCCCAGCCATTATTGGCCTTAATATTTAATTTACAATCATGGATATACCATAAAGAGAGTATTAGTGTTTTAGAAGTACTGTATCCATTTGAAGAATGACGGGTGACTAAATGGTCATGGGTCTTCCTCCTTATGTCTTGCTGTGTGCTGTTCTGACTCTCCTGCAATATGGATCAGACTCTGAGTCTGTCGTATGGTGAGACTCCCAGGTGGATGCTGTCTAAATATGATGGGTGGTCATGTGTGCACAACCTATGGCATGTACACCACCGTACAATATCTGTTACCCCTTAGCCCCCACAATGACCTAACCCATCCACATTAAGCAAAAGTCTCTCTTCATCTTTTATTTTTCTAATTTCCCTCTTTCCTATTTCTCTCCTTCAGTACAGCTTTTCCCTTTGATGCATTGTATTTTTCTCCTGCTATACCTTAGCACAGCTGGTGGTATTTTTCGATGCTATTTACCCAAACATGGAGTATCTTAGGGTTAGGAATGTGTTTTAGGGTCTTGTTCTGTATTTAATGTAATCGTGTGATAAATATATATCTAGTATCAAAATGGGTAGAAGCATTGAGATTACAAAGCTTGAATCTTACATAGTATTCGATGAACTCAGTGTTGAAGAGAACAGTTGGTGGCCCCAGCATGTCTGGTAAGGGCTGGAATTCTGAGAGTAGTGAGGAAACCCAGAGGAGTAGGTGTGCAGAGTGATGAACCTCAGCAAACATGTGGTTAGCAGTAAGCTAGCACTCATTTTATTTTGAAAGAGATTTTCCTATCATGCCTTTCCCCAGATAAAATTATTCGATGGCTCCCCACTGGTAAAAGAAAAACTTCAGCCAAATTAAATTTAAAGCAGTTTAATTGAGCAATGAATGATTCTCAAATTAGGCAGCCTTCCCAGCCAGACTAGGCTCCCAGACTCCAGCTCAGCCACATGTTGGAAGAAGATTTATGGACAGAAAAAGGAAAGTGATGTACATAAAATGGAAGTGAGGCACAGAAACAGCCGGATTGGTTTCAGCTTGGCATTTGCCTTATTTGAACATGGTTCAAACAGTTGGCTACATTTGATTGGCCAAAACTCGGTGATTGGCACTAGAGTAGGCTACATTCTGCTTACACTTCACTTGTTACAGTTCACAATGTACAGAAAAACCTTTAGGCCAAACTTAAATATGTAAGGAGGCAGCTTTAGATGAAACTTGATTTAATACCATGTTCCCTTGAGTAAATTTTAAAATGTGTTTCTTTTCAATGTCATCCAATGTCATCTTCCATATGCTCCCCCTCCCCCAACATCCTCCTAGTCACATCTACTGCTTGCTGCTACCCACAGCCAAATATCCCTCTGCATGGACCTTCACATATGCTTCTTATCTGCTAGTTCTGACCCTTTAGCTCATACCTAAAGGGACCTTTCCTCACATTTATGTAGATGGAATGCTGCAAATCCCAGGTGAAATGCTACTTCTCCAGGAAGCTGGCTTTTATGCCCCCATAGTGATTTCTCCATAGAGAAATGTTTACTTCTCCTTACCATTTGTGCCAGAAAATGTGAGACTCACTAGAACAACCCTGAAACATTGGGTTTGGAAAGAGGAAGAATTAAATTAAAAGGCAAACAATGAGGAAACTTTGATTTTTGGGAGGCCACAGGGTCACCCCGATATAAAATTGCATCTGCATTGTGATCAGTTTCTAAAGGTAAAAGCTACAAATGGAATTCAGAAACAGTGATAGACCCAGCCAATGGAATTCAGAAACAGTGATAGACCAGCTACATCCAATAGATGTACAGGGAAGTGTACATCTATTGGATGTACAGGGAAGTGCAAAAAAAAAAAAAAAAAAAGGAAAAAGTGAAATATATAATCCCTTGGTTCTTGTTATAATAGCTAAAATGAGAGAAAAAAAGGGTACTGACACCAACCTCAGATTTTGGTCAGTCTGAGATATGGCCACTAGTCTCAAAGCCATCCTCGAAGGGAAAAAATATGCTAGAATATGCTCTGAAACATCTGGTCATCGAAAAGAGAGTCCAGGTAAGACTGGAAAAAATCAAGAAACTACTGAAACCAGGGGTGCAGCATGAAGAAGTTATATCAACAGTTTATGGAAGAACCTTTACTGAAATAAATGTAGGACTAATTAATTGAGTCAGTTTCTTTGGTTTTTGAATACTGCAGAATAGAAAAGAATGTTTGGGTTGATACAAGATCCACAGCTCACTATGGAACAATCATAGGTCACCACACATGATCCAGACACATAGCAGGTTGTTCCTTAGGGAACAATTAGCCTACTAGGCTAAATAAAAGACAGTATAAAGTTGTTCACCTTGGGGAGGACTATCCTATATCCCTTATAAATGCCCATTGGAACATCCCAGGTGAAGGGGCTGGTATGTTTTGTGTGCAAGCCATGCTGGATTGGCTTTATGATGCTCAGGATATTCGTCCATTGTTTATTTCCCTTATGCAGGGCATGGTTAATGCTATGATTAAGGGGCCCCCTTTGTATAATCACTCAGTGTAGCTTTATTGCTGCAAAATCAAGCAACAGTCCAAAGAGCCCTATGGATTTGCTATCTCTGCTTCCCCTTATGTGTCTTAGAGATACACACAACAACAACAACCAAACATAATTAACAAGAAAATGGAGAGAGAAGAGAGTCAAGAGATTCATTTTAGCAGGGTGGAAAACTTTAGATGGCTATCAACAAATTGAATACATAAAGTAAACGTTAATGGTGTTGAAACAAAGGTCTGAATGCAGTGCTATGGAAGGTTGCAGGGACCAGCAGGAACCACTGCTGATCCCCCTTTGGCCGATTTCCCCATTACAGGGCCCTACACAAGTCTATTTGTGTCAGTTTGGAGGAATTTTAAAGGCCAGGAAACAAAGATTCCAATGAGGAACCCAGCCTGGAATCACCTGGACAATGGTCAGGCAGATTAATCAAGATAAAGTTTACGGAGGGGCCAGAGTCCCTTAGCTGAACCCCTTGCCGTTTGAATGGCAATTACTAGCTTGTGATCAGACTTTAATTGAAATGGACTCTATATCTGAAGGATACAAATTTATCTTGAAACCTAAAATATGATCATGGCTTGGGTGATAGTGAAGAAAGGCTCTAATAAGAAGGACAATAAACAGAAAATTTTCGTAGTCAAATGGAATTGGTTTATGGGGACATGCTACCAGGGTGTTTTAGTCCCTTTCTGCTGCTATAACAAACTACCTAAGACTGGGTAATTTATAAAGAACAGAACTGGCCTTTGCGGCTTTGCCTCGTGGAAATGATTTTTCATAGTTCTGTGGACCAGGAAGTCTAAGATCAAGGCTAGAGGAGTTTGTGCCTGGTGAGGACCCATTCCTCATAGTTAGTGGCATCTAGGTGTCTGCACATGGCAGAAGATGAAAGACCAAAGGCCTCAGCTAGATGCCCCAAGCCCTTTTTTTTTTTTTTTTTGAGATGGAGTCTCACTCTGTTGCCCAGGCCGGAGTGCAGTGGCATGATCTCGGCTCACTGCAAGCTCCGCCTCCCGGGTTCATGCCATCCTCCTGCCTCAGCCTCCCAAATAGCTGAGACTTCAGGTTCCTGCCACCATGCCTGGTTAATTTTTTTGTATTTTTGTAGAGACAGGATTTCACTGTGTTAGCCAGGTTGGTCTCTATCTCCTGACCTTGTGATCCGCCCGTCTTGGCCTCCTAAAATGCTGGTATTACAGGCGTGAATCACCACGCCCGGCCCCCCAGCCCTTTTATAAGATGCTAGTCCCTTCTTGAGGACAAAGCTCTCATGACTTAGTCACTTTATAAAAGGCCCCACCTCTTAATACCATCACAATGGGGATTAAATGTCAACAAATGAACTTCGAGGGACATCCAGATCATAGCACAGGTCAATGTAAATTTACCTAGTGTGTTCACAGGCAGATCGACTCTTTTTCCCCTAGGATGGACTTTGGGACCACCTGGGGGTTATGCAGAGGGCAACGGAAAGCTGGCCTATCCCTCCTGCCTCAACCTCCCGAGTAGCTGGGACTTCAGGTGCCCGCCACCAGGTCAATTTTTTTGTATTTTTAGTAGAGACCGGGTTTCACTGTGTTAGCCAGGATGGTTTCAATCTCCTGACCTCGTGATCCACCCGCCTCTGCCTCCCAAAATGCTGGGATTACAGGCGTGAGCCACCGCGCCCAGCCCTAATTTTGTATTTTTAGTAGAGACGGGGTTTCTCCATGTTGGTCAGGCTGGTCTCAAACTCCCGACCTCAGGTGATCCGCCTGCTTTGGCCTCCCAAAGGGCCAGGATTATAGGCATGAGCCACCACACCCAGCCCAGCCGATGACCAGTGTTTTAATTGTCCATTTCAATTCTCTATCAAACCATTACTGTTAGGACAAAAGTGTTTCTTGAACTAAGAAAATATGACTTGTTCATTCAAATTGGTGCAGAATAATCTGTTCTGTTGTCTCTGAGCATTTGCATCTGTTCCTGGGTAAGTAAAGCAAGTGTCTAGTCCTGTCTATACCCCTTCGTCCACCCCCCAGGACTAATGTCATTCGTTTGGCTTATAGGGCCTTCCTCCCAGCTTCTCTGCTCCATAGCCATCTATAGTCTGTGTCTCTCTTGTTGAGGAGAATGGCATGAACCCGGGAGGTGGAGCTTGCTATGAGCCGAGATGGAGTCACTGCACTCCAGCCTGGGCAACAGAGTGAGACTCTGTCTCAAAAAACAAAAATTAGCTAGGTGTGGTGGCGCATGCTTGTAATCCCAGCTACTCCGGAGGCTGAGGCAGGAGAATCGCTTGAACCTGGGAGGCAGATGTTGCAGTGAGCCGAGATCGTACCATTGCACTCCAGCCTGGGTAACAAGAACAAAACTCCATCTCAAAAAAAAAAAGATAATAAAATAAAATAAAAAATTTGGTCATCTAAAATGGAGGTAAAGATAGGCGTGAAGGGCTGGCTTACATGTTTTCTTGAGTGTGTGCTCACATTCAAAATGAGGGAGCCAAGCAGGTGGTCCCACTAGATAGATTCCTCCACTTTTCTGAGAGTCCTAAGGAAGAGGTAGGGCAAATGTTGTGATGAGTATACAATTCTTCTTACAAAGGAGTTGTGATTACAGCTTTCTTTCTTCCCCACATCACCTCAAATTTCTTTTACCTACGTGCTATGGTGGTCCTGGGCCCAGGGCTGCAAAATACGAAAAGGAGGGATAATTCCTAAGTAAAAGCTGTAACTGTGCTTTCAAACCTTCATGTTAAAATTCCTAAGGACCAGATGGGGTAGACTGTGTCTTTACCCCATCTGGCAAAACTGAGGTTGACAGGAAATGCAGATGTATTGCTTAGTGGTTGACATGCCCCCCTAGTTCTGTACCTCATCCTATGTGAATGGGAGTCCACTGAGTGGAAGGCACTTGCTAAACATGTATTGCTGCCAGGAATCTAGACCAGCACAATGGCTGAACCTAATGTGCTTTCTAAATGTGGAAAAGCTTAGAAACTCATAACTGGTGAGAAGAAGAAACACTAGTTGATTATAACAATGTTTATAATCTGGATTACACAATGAGGAAAATCCAATATTATATTAATACTTTAAGAGGGGCTGAGGGCAAGAGATAATATTGTCTCTTAGCTCAGCGATTCCAGATGCAGGCAAGAGTGAAGCCATATATTGCTGAAAGCACTCCTGCTTGTGGAACTTGACAGAATTGAACAGAAGCTGCGAACGCGAGTGATGTCACCCTGGGAGACATTTTGGTTACACCATATGATGATGGGCTGGACTAATTATTAATGACTGAATGAGATTCTAGTAATATGTCAACATTTCTTACTCTTATTTTTCAGATTATTTTACCATATTGAAATATGGTCAAACACTGGCATAGTCGGTAAAATGATGATACTGGTAATGACAGTCAAAAATACTGGGAATTGAGTTAAAAGCTTTTCATTCATACTCTACAGTAGCTCCTCCACATTTTAGACATATAAAAGAACCATAGTCAAAAGCCACAGGGTCGCCTGTTGAGTAATGAAGAATTAGACTGGCCTTTGTCCCTGGTCCCTGGAAGACTCTCAAACTCTTGGGAATTCCTGAGTAATAGGAGTGTCATTGTTATTCATGAGCTCCTTGGATCACACCTGAACTTGTGCTTAAGAAAAAGGTAAGCTGTGCCAAAAAGAGCAGCCAAGTGATTGGAGAGTTGGGCTTTGAGACACAAGATGTTAAGTTTGACCTCCAATCTCTGAGGGGTGGGGCTAGAGATTCAGTTAAAATATGTGGCCAATGATTAAGTCAATCCTGCCTTTATGATAGAGTCTCAGTAACAACTGGGGGCACCGAAGCTCAGGGAAGCTTCCTGGCTGGTAAACATGTGGATATCCTGAGAGGATGACAGGTTCAGATTCCACAGGGATGGGCATGGAGGCTCTGTGTTTGGGACCCTCCCAGACTTTGCCAAATGTGTTTCTTCCTTGGCGGGTCCCAATTTTTATTACTTATAATAAAACTAAGCATAAGTATTTCCTGAGTCCTCTGAGTTGTTCTAGCAAATTGTCAAACTCGAAAAGGTCATGGTGATGCCCACATTTCTAGCCAGTTGTTCAGCAGTGCAAGAGGACTGGGGACACCAGAAGTATGGCTGGTATCTGAAGGAAGGGTAGTCCCTTAATCTGTGGCACCTGTAACTAACTCCAGGTGGTAAGCATCAAAACTGTGTTGCAGGGTTTGAACTACCATTCGACATAGTTTTCTCACTATGTTACAAATTCCCATTGCAATCCCTGTAAGCTCCTTGAGGATAGGGATTATATTTTACACTTCTTTGCCTTGAATGTAGTAAAAACTTAACAAGTGGATTAATGGTAGGTTAAAAGGCATTTTCCAAGAAAAAGACTTGTTTTGCTAATTATTTAGTTATAGAATGCTGTTATTTGTTCTAAAGACAGGGAATAGCTGAACTGAGGCCCGGGAGGTAAGGAGATGGGCTTGGACGGTCACTAGGCCTCTAGTTCTGGCAACCCGGTGTAAAATCCCAGCTCTAAAATGCGCTAGCTGAAGGACCTTGGGCAGGTTATTGCATCTTTTTACACCTCAGGTTGCTCATTTACAAAATGGAATAAATACTAATTTTAGGCCATTTTGTGGTGACTATGAAATGCAGGTTCTTAATGTAACGCCTAGCTTTATGCTGAATAAGGATTAGCTCATACTAATGGTTAAAAGAAAAAATTGATTCAGGGAAATATGAAGATTGATTTTTTTTAAATGTGGGTTGGTGGTTTGGAATCCAATAAGCACTGTCGTTAGTCTTTCTGTTTCTTTTTAGCTGAATAAGTAGTAAACTGAAACAATTATGACTTGCTTGATGTTTTAAAATGCTTCTATTATGTAGACCAAACTTAAAAATATAAGAAAAGCTGTTTGAGACAACATCCTAAAGAACCACACAATTAAAATTCTAGTTTCTCAGATGCCAAAATTTTTTAATTATTATTTTATTATTTTAACCCATCAAGTCTATGAAGAAAGACAAAAAAAACTTTAAAACAAATCGAGAGGCAGCAAATTAAAAAGAAAGTGGTGAAAATTTACAGGTGAGAAAATAGTGCCCACTCCTGACATATACTCCAGAATAGCTTTATTCTCTCTTCCAATATTTGCATCTTAATTTGTAAACAAAATTATTCACGCAGCTGTCCATTGACATTCTGGAACTTTAAAGTTAGGATGTAAATTAGGATCCAAATTAGGATGCAAAGTCCATGAACCACTCAAACAAATCGCAGTGAGATTACACTCCTACCTGGTGATTATTCCTGATTCATCAGAAGAGGCAGTGTCTGTTCATTTCAAAACTAACTTGACACTGATTCCTTCCAGGTGCTTAAAAAGTCAGGTTCCAAGGCAATTAAACATGAACAAAGTGCATCAGAGCTTCATCTCAGTAATTCATCATGGTAGCATAATTTTTTTCATGCAAAATTATAAAATGGGGATTGGAAATTGGATGCCAAATGTTGTTTGAGAGCTCATTTTTGATAGCCACACGTGCAGATGGCTGCTAACAGTTGCAAGCAGGGAACCAGGAGCCAGGCAGTCTGCGTTTAAGTCCAGCTCTGCTGCGTACTAGCCCAGCTCCCTCTGTGTCCATCTTTCAGTGCCTCAGTGTTCGCACCTGTAAATCAGAATCAAAACAGGACCTCCCGCACAGGGCTGTGGTGAGGATTAAATGGATTATTCTATGTCATCAGTATGGCACCAAGGAGGCCTCGGGAGATGTTTTGATCATGATCCTGCATATTCATCTCTAAAAAATGAAGACAACTGTTTCAGAAATTACCATGAGATAGACTATAACATTTTCTAATTCCTAAGGTGAAGAATTGAATAGAAAGGCTAGAGAAGTACAGTGAAGCCTTTGTGGACAGAGGGGCTTTACTTCTTCATGCATTTGTAGGCCCCCGGTCCTGCTGTCATTCATTTTTCCCACAAGCAGAAATGTAATTGCCTATCTCCAGTGATAAATAAAGGGTGCTGAGCGCCAACCCACTGTGCAGTCTGAGGGCTTTCTTCAATGTCACAGGGCTGAGCTTCTAGGATGTCCATAGGAACGAGGCACACACAGGGCTGGAGGGTGTGACGGCTGACTCCCCGTTTTCATGAGCTGCAGGGAGGGTGGGATCTGGACCTGGGCCTCAGACCCAGCATCACCCTGCCTGCTGCTTTTGGGGCCCAGAGTGCATCAGAGAGAAGACAAAGTCATGTCCCTCCCTGAGCGATGGGGATACACCATCCAGAACTTTGTGTTTTTGTTTTCGTTTTTGTTTGTTTTGTTTATTTTTTTGAGACAGAGTCTCGCTCTGTCACCCAGGATGGAGAGCAGTGGCATGATCTTGGCTCACTGCAACCGCTGCTTCCTAGGTTCAAGCAATTATCCTGCCTCCATCTCCGGAGTAGTTTGGATTACAGGCACCCACCACCATGCCTGGCTAATTTTTTCTATTTTTAGTAGAGATGGAGTTTTACCATGTTGGCCAGACTGGTCTCGATCTCCTGATCTCAAGTGATCTGCCTGCCTCAGCCTCCCAAAGTGCTGGGAATACAGGCATGAGCCACCGTGCCCAGCTCTCTCAAGAACTTTTGTAATAAGAATGGGTTGTGCATGAAAATAAGCTCCAGTTGTTTGTATCAGAGACTGACATTCACCTAACATATAATCGTTACACATGTGGATGTAAAAGTTATACTGATTATACTATTCACAATAGCCAAAAGGTGGAAACAACCCAAACTTATCCACTGATGGATAAGTGAACAAAATGTGGTATACTGGCAAAATGAAATATTCTTCAGTCATTTAAAAAGAATGAAGTGTCAGACCAGGTGCAGTGGCTCACGCCTGTATTCCCAGCACATTGGGAAGCCGAGGCAGCTGGACCCCCTAAGGTCAGGCGTTCGAGACCAGCCAGGCCAACATGGCCATACCTCGTCTCTAGCAAAAATACAAAAAAAATTAGCCAGGCGCAGCGGTGTGTACCTGTATTCCCAGCTACTAGGGAGGCTGAGGCAGGAGGATCGCTTGAACCTGGGAGGTGGAGGTTGCAGTGAGCTGAGATCAAGCCACTGCACTCCAGCCTGGGCAACAGAATAAGACTCTGTCTCCAAAATAATAATAATAATAATAATAATAATAATAAATAAAAACATAAAAGAATGAAGTACTGATACAACGTAGATGAACCTCAGAAACATGATGCTTTATGAAAAAGCCAGGTACTGTATGGCCCCTTTACATGAAATATGCAGAATAGGTAAATGCATAGAGACAAGGGGCAGGCTGGTGGTTTCCCAAGGCTGAGGAAGAGGGAAAGGGAGGGATGGCTTTATGTGTATGGAGTTTCCTTGTAAGCTGATATCCATGTTTTGGAACTAAATAGATAGAAGTAATGGTTGCCCAGCACCATGAATGTAATCAATGTCACTGAACTGTACATGTTAAAATGGTTAATTTTATGTTGGGTAAATTTTACTTTGATTTTTTTAAAAACTGATTTTTATTTTTTATTATTATTATTATTATTATTATTATTATTTGAGACGGCATCTCGATCTATGGCCTAGGCTGGAGTGCAGTGGTGCAATCTTGGTTCACTGCAAGCTCCGCCTCCCAGGTTCATGCCATTCTCCTGCCTCAGCCTCCAAGTAGCTGGGACTACAGGCACCCACCACCACGCCCGGCTAATTTTTTTGGTATTTTTAGTAGAGACGGGATTTCATCATGTTAGCCAGGATGGTCTCGATCTCCTGACCTCGTGATCCGCTCACCTCTGCCTCCCAAAGTGCTAGGATTACAGGCGTGAGCCACCATGCCCGGCCTAAAAACTGATTTTTAAAAAATCAAGCTCGGTCTGTAAAAATGAGTTAATTCTTCCTGTGAGTGTCAAACGTCCCCTATTAGAGATAACAGGAGTCCTGCAGCTGCTTGGTGAGAAGTTAGATGCGCAGGTCTTCACGTTCTTGTGCGGTTTTCACAGGTCAGAAACATGTTTATTGCGCCAAGAAGCCCCCTCACCACCACCACCACCACGAAAAATACATATAAATGCCAGATAAAAAACAAAAAGCAGCTACTTGCCGGTGTCAGAGAGTGATCGCAAAGGCCAGGAATGGAAGCGCCAAGAATCCAGGGAGAAGGGATATGCGTTGAATTGGGTTAGCATTCTCCCTGCACGTATTTGCTGCTTTTTCAGTATTGAAGGTCAGAGAGACCGAGCAGAATGCTTAGAAACTGTGACAGTTTCCTAGGTCTGGGGAGATAAAAGTGGAGTTCAGGGCTACGGAGGCAGGGAGCGAGTGCTGGAGGCGCTCAGATCCCCCTGCGGGGAAGGGATTCTGAGCTGCATCCTAAGGCACTCACCGCTGTCAATCGGGCGAAACTGCTCTAGAGAAGGTGAGGACAAGAGTTCTGAGGGTATTTACTGTGGCCCAAGAAAACTCACCAAGATCCTGGGGAAATCAGAACCTCCAAACAAGGAGGGCAGGCCCCGGGCCTCTGGTGTTGCAGTGGTGGGGGTCCCATGTGGGTACGAGGACAGCTGAACGGACCCGCTCTGTAGCCTCTCGGGCACGGGGTATGGTGAAATACACACCTCCGCATGGCACTGTGAACCCTGACGTCCACTCACCACTGCGCGGTTTGGGCTTCCACCTGTCCACCTGTCCCTACAGCCTTCCTTTGCTCTCTGCCTTCTCCACCCTCTCCCCATAGCATTCCTTTCCCTGGCTTCCTTCACCTGGGTCCGGGAGTCGGTGAAAGGCCTGGAATCCCACAAAGGGTCAATATCCTCGTGTCCCCTTCAGGCAGGAAGAGATCCATGTTCACTCCCCACATGATGATAGAAACAAAGTCTGTCGACCGGACACAGTGGCTCACGCCTGTAATCCCAGCACTTTGGGAGGCTGAGGGGAGAGAATCACGAGGTCAGGAGATCGAGACCATCCTGGCTAACACGGTGAAATCCCGTCTCTACTAAAAAATACAAAAAATTAGCCGGGCGTCGTGGTGGACGCCTGTAGTCCCAGCTACTTGGGAGGCTGAGGCAGGAGAATGGCGTGAACTCGGGAGGCGGAGCTTGCAGTGAGCCAAAATTGCACCACTGTACTCCAGCCTGGGCAACAGAGTGAGACTCCCTCTCAAAAAGAAAAAAAAAAAGAGTGTCGGGGGGAGAATTCTGTCCCCTCTGAATGAGAGGAGCCTGGCAGGACCCTCTGCTGAACAGATGCCCAGGGCTTTCTAACCGCGGGCATCTGTAGCAGGATGGGAGCGTGGTTCCAGACACCACCTGAAGCAGCTACAAAGGCCCTGGCTGGTGGCTGGTGAGAGAATCCTAAAACATCTGGGGGTCCTGAGCGAGGGTGTGCAGGCTGCGGGGAGGGAGCTGTGAGTGTTGCTGAGACCAACCTGGAATGTCTTCTTTGTGAGCACAGACTCCCACCTGGCGGTCCCCCAGATGCCTGGCTGTCTGTTGGGAAGCTGTTCTCTGCCCCTCGCCCCACCCCCACCTCACCAGTTAGGAAACCTGGCAGGTATCTCCCCACGGATCCCTTCACACCTGCTTGGAAGGTTGGGGAGCAGGATGCTGACCCCTTTGTGTGGTTCCAGGCTATAATAGCTAATTAACCTGGTAAACCTAAATTTGAATACCCTTTATATGAGTTTTCTTTTAATGTCTGGTATTTATCAAAGGAAATAGTCTTCTTTAAATCGAACTGTGTGGGGTATCTGATATTTGTTCATACACACACACACACACACACACACAATCACATATATTGCATGTTCCATGGTACAGCATAGTACAGGAAACCAGGTGAATGGAGGGTCTGCTCTCAGCTGATGACTGGCAGACCAGCCACTGAGGAAGTGAGCAGGGCTGCCTGAGAGCCTGGGAAAGCACTGCCTATGGGGAGGGGCGGGGAGGGAGACGGCAAGGGAGGCTTTAGGGACAGGTGGCAGGAGGTGGGGATGGGTGATGTGCATGGAGTTTCCATCCACCTCTACCTATGAGCAAGAGCAGCCAGGAGAATGCCACACATGCCCCATGTCCTGGTCCTTGAATGAATAACTCTGGATTCTGCTTCTCTGTAGGTTTTTTTTTCTCAGTTGAGTTTCTCACTAATTCTCTACTGTATTAGTCCATTTTCACACTGCTAAAGACATACCCGAGACTGGGCAATTTACAAAAGAAAGAGGTTTAATGGACTTATAGTTCCAAGTGGCTGAGGAGGCCTTACAATCATGGTGGAAGGCAAGGAGGAGTAAGTCATGTCGTACATGGATGGCAGCAGGCAGAGAGAGAGAGTTTATGGAGGGAAAATCCTCCTTATAAAGCCATCAGATCTCATGAAACTTATTCACAATCACAAGAACAGCGTGGGAAAGACCTGCCCCCATGATTCAATTACCTCCCACCATGTCCCTCCCAAAACATGTGGGAATTCAAAATAAGATTTGGGTGGGACACAGCCAAACCGTATCATCTACCCCCACAGAAAAAGATGCATGAGGAAGGGAATCTCAGGAACAAGGAAGTGATTCCAGTGTGAAACTTGCTCCTAGATGCACATGCAAAATCTTTAGTTTTGTGTTTCTTCAAGACGCAGCTTGGGATCATCTGTGATGCCCTCCTTTCCCCGGCAAAGCGAATAATGCTGCCATGGGGCCAGGCCTGCCCTCATGCAGCTAGGGGTCACATCTGCCTGCACACAGCATGGGAGAGTGTAGAGGTGGAGAGACAGGACCCTATTTCCAGGCAATTATCTAAGAGAAAGAGGATCATAAAATCCTAAGATTGGCTAATCAACCTCCCTGTTCTACAGATGAAGAAACTCTTACTCCCAAGACAAGTGACCTCTCAGGACCACACAGAAAGAGAGTTGATGTAATAATTGTAATAAGTGTTAGAACTAGCCAACTCTGATTATGAGCTAACTCGTTTCATAGCACCTTATATAAATTATGTCTTATAAATCTAGAAATTGGGTTCTGCTATCATTATTCAGAATTTAAAAATGACAAAACTGAAGCCAAGTGAGATGAAATAATTTGCCTAATTTTCTGAACTCAGAAGCGGCAGAGCTGAGCGTTCCACCCAGGCAGCCTCGGCACTTTCAGCTTAGGGACCCAGCCATGTACTCAGTGCACCAGCAGGCAAAGCCTGCCATTCCCGAAGGCTGTTTTTGAAAATGTGCAGGTTACTTCCTTGAGACCCACATTTGGCGGACCTGACCCTTCTCACCACAGTGTAACCAATGTTCAGCCCCCTTCCCCAATTTAAAGTGACAATTAGTCGGCTCTGTGAAGAATGAGGCATTTTCAGATGTTTTTAGAGAGAGGGGTCGTGGCGCACTTATCTGGAGATTACTTGTCTAGGAAACTAACTACTGAAGTGCATGCAAATGAAACTGTTGCAGACACAACAAAACAGTATACAGTCAACAGCTAGACTATACTTAGCAAAGTGCAATAAAAATCCTGTACACTTAGATTTGCCTAACCTTTAAATGAGTTTTCTTTGAATACCTAGTATTTATCCAAGGAAATTGTTTTTAAACTTAAATGTGTATGTGTATCTTGTGTTTGTGTGCACACACACACAAACACCCCCCCCAACACACACACATATTCCATGTTCCATAGTATAGTATAGGAAACAAGAGAACACATCAGCTTTTGCCATCTTCATGACAGGCCAGGAATTAAAAATAAGTAAATTAAATAATAATGAAATATAATCATGTAATTTCTAAGCAAACATTACTTTGACTTTAATTTAATCAACAAGATTATTTAACGTTCATTGAAAAATCCATATTCCTGCATTTATACTCATAAGGCTTAACCAATTACAGAAGAATATAATAGAAATAGCTTCTAAATGGACATAGAATTTAAATTCAGATTTTAATGAACTAACTTCTGGACATTGTAGATTACATAATGTAGTCAGCATTTTGCAAACGTTGGAGTGTATACTTAGTAATGGAGTTGGTTAATAAATGTAAATGCAGTGAGATTGAGAATGGGATAGATTAAAACTTTCTTTTATTCTTTTTGCCAGCTCTGTGGCTACATGGGTGTGAACTGGAATGAGGCAGAAGGGATCTATTTTTCTATTTAGTGCCAATGAGCCCCCATGGATCTATGCAGGGTGCTTTGTGCAGATGAAGGTAAAATCCCTCCCTGAGAGCAGGTCTGTGCTCATGGGTGTCGTTGGCGTCTCCATTCACAAGCGTCAGGTGAAGCTTGGGTGGAAACAACCTAGATTCTTCAGGGCAGCTGCTCTGGTTTGTTCCATTTTTAGAGTTAGATTGTTTCCTTTAAGAGCCCTCTACCTCACAGTAACAGACTCCAGTTTGGATTTGCATTCGTTGTTTATTTTGTTTTGTTTTTGCCCAAATAAGAAATTGCACCTTTTTCCTTGCACTCTAAAGTCAAAAAGTCGAAGTGGGAATCATTATAAATGCAACATTTGAGTTCCTGTTGTAGCTCCTTGTTCTTGGAAATGTTTCATTTGCATCAAGGTCGTGCCAGACATGGTAATGAAGGCCCTGAACAGAGGGAGAACCAGCAGGGACTGCTGTGTGAGGAAAGCGTGGACTTTCATCCTGAAAAATGAGTGCATCCATAACAACATCCTCGAACATAGACGGCTCTGATTAGCGCTCCAGGAACCCTCTCTCTAAAAACATCTGAAAATGCCTCCTTCTTCCCAGGGCTCACATGAATGGGGTAAGTCTCACGAAGGAGGGGCCTTGGTGCTCGGGAGGTGAAGTGTGTGCCATTCTCCAGGTGTGCACATGGGTTCGAGGAATCAGGAGCTCAGGCTGCACAGCCCCCCTGCTGCCGATCACTACTCACAGCCCCTGAGCCCTGCTCAGAGGCAGCAGCATTTCCTACTAGGGGCAAGGTGCAGCAGTCACCAGGACACCCTGGCTCTTATTTGCAACAGCTGCTGCATTACCTAATAGCCACCCATGGCTTCATGAGGAGGGATGGTCACAGCCCCCTGCAGAGCAGCCTCCAGGTTCCAGCGCCACAGGGAAGCGTCTGCTGTGACTTCCACCCACACAATGTCCGCTTCCACACAATTACCCTGAATGGCAAAGGCTAGACACTTTGGTAATCCAAAACAGTAAACCCCAATTGTGCTACTCATAGTCCAATTCCTAAAATTTTACACTACAGCTGTTGAAAAATTATAATGTTTATTTCACTGCCAGAATCAGCAGGGTAATGGACGTTTCAGCAATAAACATCACGAGCAACACATGAAATTTAATTAGCATCATTCCAATTTGCAACAGTTAAATAAATTATTACTCTGGGCTTTCTCCCCCCTAGATACCAATGCTTAGATTCTTGTAAAAATGTCAACTCTAGAAAAATCCTCTTTCCACTTCCATTTTTTTCTAATTCAATCTGCTTTCTAGTATTTCTTTAGAAACAAATTAATGAAATTCTCTATCACCCAGCTGTATTTACAACAGAGTGAGCTTTGTGACACCCTGTACATGGAGTTTGCACAGCAGCAGTATCCATGGGACAAAATAGTGGGACTGTGTCCCCGTGATCACAGACGAAGGATGCCAGGACACTCTGTCAAAGGAAACTCAGACCTCCACATAGGATGCTTGACTCAGGTCCCAGGTACTGTCACCATGTCTGTCCCCCACAATGTTCCCAGGAGGGAGGCACGAGTAGGAGAGAACAGCCCCTGTGATGTCAGGGCCAACCTGTCTCCAGCCTCCGTTCTGGTAAGTGACTCTAGAAGTTTCCTCTCCCATCTGTGGCCCAACTGACCATGTGTTTGATGCTTAAGAAAAGGAAACACAGACTTGATGATGATTCCCGGTTCTGAGCTCATGTCACTGTGCTCCCAGGCTGTTGACACAGGCAGGACCCCTGGGCTTCTTGGATTCAAGCATGCAGCTAATAACACAAACCCTGACAGCCTAGGCTTGAGCTGGGGTGGGTTGGGGGTGGGCGGTGGTAGGGGAATAACTTGGGAAAGTTATTTAACCTGCCTGGGTCTAAATTTCCTTGTCGTAAAATAGGGAAAATAGTTGTACTTACATGGCACATCTGTGATGTGAATTAAATGTCTGGCACCTAGAACAGTGCCTGGCCCCCAGGTTTTGGTGTGCAAAGCGTCCAGGTATTGGTACAAGTCCATGTCCACTGTCTTCCCTGATCCCCAAACCCAGCTGCACCCATTAGTAACTAAAATGAGGCGGGCAAAGGGGATGAGTGGTGAGCGGCAGTGGTTGCCAAAGGTAGGTCCAGGGACTATATTTCTTAAGAGATTCTGGGTCAGGAATACTTACATAGAATCCAGCCAATAATTCCAAATCTATGTATTTATTTAATAAGCTTTTATTTAGGGCACGAAGGTGTCAAATTTTGTCCCAGGCACTTTACATATATTTAATCATTTAGTCTCCTCACAACCCATGAGAAATAAACATACTGTAGTATCATTATCTACAAAGAAACATGGAGTAAGACCCTAGAGAGAGCCTCCAGCAAAAGGACGTCCATGGTCATTATACATTTTTCAAAAAAAGTTCAATGACAAAAAACCAGTTTTATAAAGTGTATGTTGAACTGTGGCAAAACTAGCAGCGCATCTAAGAGTGAAACAGTGGCATTAAAAATGAAAGGATCCTTGGAAAACAATCCAGCCCATCTTTTTGTCTCTGTTTTGGTACAATTGTGTTTTTTTAACCTTCACAGCAAACAACAATATTTTTACCTTTGCATCCTTCTGTCCTCCCTGAAAGCTAACTCTCTAGAGGGAGAGAAGACAATATGGGGTTTGATGCAAGGCAGTGCCCCAGCACCAGGGCAGAGGGATGCACGTGCCTTATAGGAGCCCTTAGGGGCAACGGGTGGGGCAGCAGCACAAACCCATACTTGGCGCTGCTCAGAAGGAGGGACATTTCAGGTGCTGGGTGAAGCAGAGGAGGCGCAGCCTTGGGGGAGGGCACATTGAGGCTGGGCATGCGGTGGCCCATGGGCACCTTGGTAAACCTGCTTAGGGGCTTCTGAGCCTCCACTTGTTGAAAAACGGAAGAAAGCCAAGGGTCAAGCCAGTAGGGGAATGAACCACAAAGGTGTTTTTGCATGGTTAAAACAAGGAGATGGTCAAAGTATGATTTCATGGATCTGTGGTTTATCCCCATGCAAAGAGAATTTTTTTGTTAGGTTCAGAACACTTAAAGAAGATAACATTGTGAACAAATCTCCCAGGGAATCCACTTGAGAGATGAGGCACACTGACCACAGATGAGTGAGGTCCTCAATTATTAAAGTCTATTGCTCCATTAGGATGAAAGTCTCTGTGGGAAGTAACTTCTAATTAAAGATTGAGGTGTTCCTTTATACTAGCAGTTCTTGAGGGAAACTGGGTTGGCCATCACAGTGGAGACTGGAGAAGGCTGGGGTGGTCCCTGGATACTAGAGGGAAGTTGGGGAGAAGTGGTGGACAGTGCAGCCCCGTCACAGCACAAGCTCCTGGTCATCGGAGAATGGCTGACAGAGCAAACCCTGCCATGACCTCAGCTCTTAAAGTGTCTGTCAAACTCTTAGGTTTATTGGACTTGAAGTCCAGTAGTCAAGCTCAGTAACTCATGCGGGGTCTGATAAGCTGTGATGTCACATTCCCGAGGGGAGGAGAAGTAGCTCCAAGTTCTCATGTATGGGGTTTGATAAGACACCTTGTTCTCCACAGGAGGGGGAAATACGCTCCCAGTCCTTACTAAAGCAAGGCATATGTTGTCCAAAGGACCACCAGAATGGCTTGAGAGTAGAAAAAAGAGTTTTATCAGCAATATCAGTTTGCAAACCAGGGAGAGATCATCTCTGGTGAGAACTGAAAGAGTTCTTGAGAGGTGAAGCCAGCTGGACTTCCTGGGTTCAATGGGGACTTGGAGAACTTTTCTGTCTTACAAGAGGATTATAAAACGCACCAATCAGTGCTCTGTAGCTAGGATTGTAAAACGCACCCATCAGTGCTCTGTGGCTAGCTAGAGGTTTGTAAAATGTGCCAATCAGCACTCTGTAAAAATGCACCAATCAGCTCTCTTTGGCTAGCTAGAAGTTTGTAAAATGTGCCAATCAGCACTCTGTAAAAATGCACCAATCAGCTCTCTTTGGCTAGCTAGAGGTTTCTAAAATGGACCAATCAGCACACTGTAAAATGGACCAATCTGTGCTCTGTAAAATGGACCAATCAGTGCTCTGTAAAATGGGCCAATCAACAGGACGTGGGCAGGGACAAATAAGAGAATAAAAGCTGGTCACCCTAGCCAGCAGTGGCAACCTGATTAGGTCCCCATCCACACTGTGGAAGCTTTGGTCTTTCGCTTTTCACAGTAAATCTTGCTGCTGCTCACTCTTTGGGTCTGTGCCACATTTAAGAGCTGTAACACTAGGCCGGGCATGGTGGCTCGTGCCTGTAATCCCACCACTTTGGGAGGCTGAGGCAGGCAGATCATGAGGTCAGGAGATTGAGACCATCCTGGCTAACATGGTGAAACCCCATCTCTACTAAAAATACAAAAAATTAGCCAGGTGTGGTGGTGGGCACCTGTAGTCCCAGCTACTCAGGAGGCTGAGCAGGAGAATGGCGTGAACCTGGGAGGCAGAGCTTGCAGTGAGCCGAGATCACGCCACTGCACTCCAGCTTGGGTGACAGAGCAAGACTCCGTCTCAAAAAAAAAACAAAAAAACAAAAAAAAAACACCTAACACTCACCAGGAAGGTCCGCACCTTCATTCTTGAAGTCAGCGAGATGACGAACCCACCAGAAGGAACCAACTCCGGACACATCTTGGAGACCACGAAGGGACTATAGCCAAGTGGTGCATACCATTGGAACCCTTTTGCTTGCTATTCTGTCCTATGTTTCCTTACAATTTGGGGGCTGAACAGTGGGCACCTGTTGGCCAGTTAAAAGCGACTAGTGCAGCCACCAGACTAAAGACACAGGTGTCAGGCTTTCTGGGAAAGGGCTCTCTAACAACCTCTGACTCTTCAGAGCTGGGAGCATTGGTTTGCCTGGAACCAGCTTCTGCTTTTCCTGTACTTCTGGGCTGAGCTGAGGGTCGACAGAGAGGAAAGCCATTCAGCTCCGGGGTCCTGACAAAAAGTTGGCTGACCCTGCAGCCATGAGTGGAACTCTCAAAGGCATGTCGCCCAAGCAAGACTCACCCATCTACCCTATCTATCCTGACCCTTGTCTCCTGGGTCCTAACACCTGTCAGACAAACTTCCTCCTGTCTCTATTCTCCGAGGCTAGTCCTGCTTCTAAAAACCACTCCCTGTCTCTGGTGCTTTTCTAGATTCTCCTATAAGAATGATTTCTAGTATAAATTTTGGGACTCTGTTCCTTTCTTGAGGCACCCAGGCTCACCAATCAGAAAGACATAATCTTTGCCCAAAGCCTTGTTGTGGGGTGGGGGACTATCTGGAATTTTAGGATCCCTCCTCAGACTAGCAGGCCTAACAAAGTGATTCCTGAAGCTAGGATATGGAGAGCCTCAGAAATTATATCCTTCCTATTCATATGATAAGTGAGGACAAAAGTTGTTACTCTTCCAACCTGGGAGATTCCTTCCCTCCTTCAGGGTATAGCCCTCCACTCCATTTTTGGGGCATATCATCTTTATAGGACAGGGATAAGGTCCTAATACTAACAGGAGAAAACTCTTAGGACTCTAACAGGTTTTCGAGAATGCGTCGGTAAGGGCCACTAAATCTTACATTTCTCTGTTCTCTTTGTGGTATAGGAGGAAAACTAGTGTTTCTGCTGCTGCTTCGGTGAGCACAACTATTCTGGTCAGCAGGGTCCAGGGACCATTTTGGGTTACAGGACAGGGCTTTCGCTCTTCACAATAAATCTTGCTGCCACTCACTCTTTGGGTCTATGCCACCTTTAAGAGCTGTAAAACTCACTGCGAAGGTCCGTGGCTTCATTCTTGAAGTCAGCGAGACAACGAACCCACTGGAAGGAACCAACCCTGGACACACTCTCTCTGAAGAACAAAGAGAAGGTTAGAGGTTTTATAAAAAGGAGAAATGTTATGTATTCCTCTTTGAGTAAGTTCATTGGCACTAGGAAGGGTTTGGGGAGCTGGCAAGCTCTGAATGATGAGCAAAGGTGGTGGGAAAAATTAGTCACAGAGTTGTAGCAAGTTATCTCAGAAGCTACAGATAAAACCGGTCTCAAAAGCAGTTCCAGCAGTCAGACTTGCAGAGATTACATTCTTGGAGCAACGTTTTGTAACATGAGTGCTTTATCTCCTGGCTTCTCAACTCTGTTTTAGTTGGATGTGATAAGAATCACATGCACATGTATATTTATTGCAGCACTATTTACAATAGCAAAGACTTGGAACCAACCCAAATGCCCATCAATAATAGACTGCATAAAGAATATGTGGCACAAATACACCATGGAATACTATGCAGCCATAAAAAAGAATGGATTCATGTCCTTTGCAGGGACATGGATGAAGCTGGAAGCCATCATTCTCAGCAAACTAACAGAGGAACAGAAAACCATGCTTTCACTCATAAGTGAGAGTTGAACAATGAGAACACATGGACACAGGGAGGGGAACGTCACACACCAGGGCATATCAGGGGTGGGAAGCAAGGGGAGGGAGAGCATTAGGACAAATACCTAATGCATGCAGGGCTTAAAACCTAGATGATGGGTTGATAGGCACAGCAAACCACCATGGCACATGTAACAAACCTGCACATTCTGCACATGTATACGAGAAGTTAAAGTAAAATTTAAAAAAGAAAAAGCTAGAAACTGATCTCAGGGCATCTAGAAACAAACAGACAAAAAAAGAATAACCCAATTTGTACAATCAACCTTCACACATGTATCATTCAGGCAGCAAACTATGTAAATGTTTGGAGTAATTTCAAAGCTGCATAACCAAAGGAGAGCAGGAGGGCCCAGAAGGGCAGAAGATGGGAACAGGCAGGGACATGCCCAAGCAAAGCCCTGTGGCAGCTTAACAAGGGTTGGGGAACTGAATCCATGTGTGATACGCCTCAAGGAGAAACTCTTTCTTTCTTTCTTTTCTTCTCTTTTTCTTTTCTTTTCTTTTCTTTTTTGAGACAGAGTCTCACTCTGTAGCCCAGGCTGAAGTGCAGTGGTGAGATCACAGCTCACTGCAACCTCTGCTTCCTGGGTTCAAGTGATTTCCCTGCCTCAGTCTCCTGAGTAGCTGGGATTACAGGCACACACCACCATGCCCAGCTAATTTTTTTTTTTTTTTTTTTGAGACAGAGTCTTGCTCTGTCACCCAGGCTGGAGTGCAGTCATGTGATTTCGGCTCACTGCAACCTCCACCTCCTGGGTTCACACCATTCTCCTGCCTCAGCCTCCCAAGTAGCTGGGACTACAGGCACCCACCACCACACCCGGCTAATTTTTTCTATTTTTAGTAGAGATGGGGTTTCACTGTGTTAGCCAGGATGGTCTCAATCGCCTGACCTCATGATCCGCCCGCCTCGGCCTCCCAAAGTGCTGGGATTACAGGCTTGAGCCACCGCACCCGGCCGAAAATCTTCTTTATTAAAGTGGCTGTGTTAGTCTGTTGGGCCGCCTTAACAAAGTACCAGAGACTGAGTGACTTAAACATCAGGAATTTATTCTCACATGATTCTGGAGGCCAGAAGTCTGAGACCATGATTTCAGCAAGGATGGTTTCTCCTGAGGCCTCTTTCCTTGGCTGGCAGGTGCCGTCTTCTCCCTGTGTCTTCACACGGGCTTCCCTCTTGGCATGTCTGTGTCCTAATCTTTTCTTAGTAGGACACCAGTCCAATTGGATTAAGGCTCACCAGATGACCTCATTTTAACTGAATTACCAATTCAAAGCCCTTATCACCAAATACAGTCATAGTCTAGGGTACTGCAGGTAAGAGTTTCAACAAATGAATTTTGGGGTAGGAAAAAATTCATCCCATAATAGTGAGATAATTTTATTTGTAAAAAGATAGTTATAGGTCAAGAAATGCACCTGGAAGTTAAACTTTTCTTTGGAAATAAGAACCCATTAAGAACCCAATTAGGCCCATACAGGCTAATTGCCTGATAAAGATCCACAAAATTATTGTCTAAATAAATGCCTTCACACTTCTCCAATGCTTTACTGCAAAAACTCAACATTTTGTGAATTTAGAGTGATTGGGTTCACAGCAAACTTTCCAGCTATATGTGAATTTTTTTGTCACTGATGCCTTATTTAGTAGATTGACCCAGCAGGACTTAACCATTGTTTAAAATGCTTTTTAAAAAAGTGATCAAAGTGTATGTCGTGGTGTTATAGGGGGTCGGGGGAATGCCATCATTATGCTGTTCCCAAGCTTGTGTCTGTTTAAAATTATTATTATTTCAATAGCTTTAGGGGTACAAGTGGGTTTTGGCTGCATGGATGAAAGGTATAGTGGGTGAAGTCTGAGATTTTAGTGCCCTGGTCACCTGAGTAGTGTTAATCGTACCCAATATGTAGTTTTTTAAGTCCCACATCCCTCTCCCACCCTTCCTGCTTCTGAGTCTCCAATGTCCATCATAACACTTTATGCCTTTGTCTACCCATAGCCAAGCCTGCAGCTTAAAGGAGTTTCCATGAGATAGGAAAACAGCATGTTCTGATTATTTCTCAAACTCCAAGACAGAGGTACAGATGTGGTAACCTGGATCTGGAGAAAAAATTCCATTAGTTTTGTTCCAGTGGTTTCTGTCCTCTATGCCAGTTGAAATCTAAGAAAAAACAGTTATTCCATCCTAATGAGTTAAGAATGCTTATTAGAAAATGTATTAGTGAGCATGGAATTTAGTAAGTATTTGGGATTTGAAAATGATCTTATATATAATGACATTTAAAAGACTTTCCTACCAAAAATAAATCACATGGATGTACTAAGTAATCTGGAATGAAAGTAACACATACATTTTTCATTTCAACAGATTTGGGTTAACATTTTGGTCACATTTTTCTCTAATTAGCATTTGAGTGTTAATGTCAGCTTTCCATAAATAGGTGCAAGTTACTTTAACTTTTCCATTGGTTCCCCATGAGAGATCATTGTTGTTCTTACATATGGATCTATTGAGCCCTATTCTGTAATGTGACACTAAATAATCCTCCTAGCCCTGGGTCTCAGACATCCTGCTCACGTTAAATATTTACTCTTCTTAGTAAGAGGAGTAAACAAAATCACAGATGAAAAGCACTTTGAAGGACTCAGAAGATGTTAGAGCAAACTTTCTTTCCCTGTCCTCCTGTTTTCCATGTGGACACTTCCCTAGTGTAATACTGGCCATCCCTTTCCCTCCAATAGGAGTGAATTCTCTGATTAATCAATAACAAGGATCTGGCATCCATCTGTTGACATACCTTGAGTCAGTGCAGTTAAGGATTTATGAATGAAACACCTCATACATGTTTGGTCACCCTCCCTGTTAGCCAGCAAGCAAGGCAGCATCCTCTCTCGAAGCTGGCTGCCTTCAGAGGGTCTGTTCTGTAAACCAAGGCTGTTTCTTGGACCAACTATCCCAAAACTAGGACGTGCCGAATAAGTAGAAAGAAGTATTTGTCTTATGTTTTAGTCAGAAGTTGCAGATACCAGGATAAAATCACTTTTGTCAGACCTGGATAAAATAGGGTCAGGATAGTATGAAGGAGAGGTGGCTCATGCTCACATATGGGAGATAAAAACTGCTTTCAGGGACTTTCTAAAAGCCCCACAAGAAACCTTTTTGCATCCTTCATGCATCTCCTGCTTTGACAAGGTTTATCACTAGATATTCTTTAGTACTGCAGTAATTCAGATAAGATGTCTCAGAACACTTGCCCAGTAATGACGTCTCCACCAGTGAACTGACAACAGCTCTCTGGAACCAATGAATTCTATTTCTAAGCTACTTCTATAAAACTCTCTGTTTTTGCTAATGAAAGCTTCCTCAGAACACTCACCCAGTAATGACATCTCCACCAGTGAACTGACAACAGCTCTCTGGAAACAATGAATTCTATTTCTAAGCTACTTCTATAAAACTCTCTGTTTTTGCTAATGAAAGCTTCCCTTTGCCCTTCCCTCGCAGATGCATTAGTGGTTTACCATGCCATGCATTCCAGTTATAATAATTGATTCTTACCCCTGAGTAAACTCAATATATCATAGAAATAAATTTTCTCCAGTGTCTTTTTTTAGGTTGACAACAGAGATGTATAGTAAGATATTTATGAGAAATTAGCTCACATGCTTATGGAGTTTGAGAAGTCTCACCATCTGCTTTCTGTAAGCTGGAGGCCCAGGAAAACTGATGGTCTGGTTGTAGTCCAGACTCAAAACTCTCATAACCTGGGGAGTCAATGATGTAAGTCTCCATCTGAGTCAGAGGCTGGAGAACCAGTAGCACCAATGTCTGAGGGCAGGAGAAGGTGCAGGTGAGAGCAGGAGCTGGTGTCTTGGCTCAGGGAGAGAGCAGAGTTTTCCTTCCTCCATCTTTTTGTTCTCTTCAGGATCTCAACAGATTGGATGGTGCCCACACATATTGCTGAGGGTGATCTTGACTCAGTCTACCTAAATGTTAATATCTTCCAGAAACACCCTCATAGATGCACCCAAAAATAATGTCCTACTAGTTTATCTGGTCATCCCTTGGCCCAGCCAAGTTGATACATAAAATTAACCATCACAACCTAGCATTCCAACCTCATTCTTTCATCCAGCAATACTATCAGAGGTGATAGGTTCTCCTACATCTGTTTCATTCCATTAACCCTAAAACCCCAACAGAAGTCTCCATAACTATGATACTGAGTTAGAAGGCAACAGCCTGTGACTTACTGGGCTGTGCCCTTTGGTGCCAATTTGTACTATAACCACATCAAGTCATCTGATGCTCAGAAAGAATGCTTTAGGTATACCTCAACTCAAAGTTCAGTTCTGAACACCGGATAAAGCAAGATGAATTAACATAGATTGTAAGAGCACTTCTTTTGAGAGGCCAAGGCAGGCAGATCACGAGATCAGAAGATCGAGACCATCCTGGCTAACACGATGAAACTCTTCTCTACTAAAAAACAAAAAATTAGCTGGGCGTGGTGGCGGGTGCCTGTAGTCCCAGCTACTGAGAAGGCTGAGGCAGGAGAATGGCATGAACCCAGGAGGTAGAGTTTGCAGTGAGCCAAGATCACACCGCTGCACTCCAGCCTGGGTGACAGAGAGAGATTCCATCTCAAAAAAAGAAAAAAAAAAGAAAAGAAAATGAGGCTTTAGCCCCGACATTTATTCTTTCATCACATTTGCTGAGAATGCACGAAGTCCCAGGTCCTGTCCTAGGTGCTGACATCAAACAGTGAACAAGCAAAAGTCCCTGCATCGATGATGTTTCCATTCAAGTGAAGGAGTCAGGCAAGAAATAAATAAATATGTACAAAATTGTGACAATTTTATATATTAACCTGACTGGGCCACAGGATGCTCAGATATCTGGTTAAACATTATTTCTGGCTGTGTCTGTGAGGGTGTTTCCGAAAGATATTTGTATTTAAATTGGTAGACTGAGTAAAGCAGATGGCCTCCCCAATAGTGAGTGGACATCTTCTAACCCACTCAGGGCTGAAAGTGAACAAAAAGGTCGAGGAAGCCTGAATTCTCTTGCTGCCTGATTGCTTAAGCTCAGACATTGTCCTTCCACTGCCCTCAGACTGGGACTTACCATCCCACACCCCTGTTTTTCAGGCCTTTGGACTAGGACTAAATTAACCACTGGCTTTCCTGGGTCTCCAGCTTGTAGACAGCAGATTGTGGGACTTAGCCTTCATGAGTTCATGAGCCAATGCCTTGTAATAAATCTCATTTTACACACACATGCACACACACACAGACACACACAGAGACACATCCTTATTGGTTCATTTTCTCTGGAGAAGCCAAATTTAAAAAATAACATCAGATAGTATTAAGTGGAGACAGAAATCCAAATAAAGTGACAGACAGGTCATCATGTGAAATCTGGAGGAAAAGTATTCTCAGCTGAAGAAACACCAAGTACAAAGGCCCTGAGGTACAGGCAAGAGTGGCATGTCTACTGTTTTGCTACCTTGGTAAAACAGAATAAGAAAAAACAACAAAAACAAAATCACACACATACACACACACATACTACAATAATTTGGAATGGAAGAGAAAATATTAGACACCATGAAGGTAACTTTCTACTCTAGCCAAACCCAAGGCTGTCCAGCTACAATTTACCGTACTCTAGAACCATTAAGAGGAGAGAAGAAATTGACTTTTAATACTGGTATCTATTAATTAGTGAGCACCTACCATGTATCACAGTGTGAGGCTATATATGTACAATACATATGCGTATACAATTAGGTCCTTGTGGCCATCAAGTGCCGTAGGAATTACAATTTCCATTTCATTCTTAAGAATTCCAGAGCTTGCCCTGTTTCCTAATATCAAATTATATACCCTTTGCTGTTTTCAAGGACATATGCTACAGATACATCCTGGCACAATTTGAATTTGGAATAATTATTGTTTTCCTCTGTTATCTAATCTGAGACTAGGCTAAGTGTGACAAAAAGCCATTTATCTCATACTGCTATAATGTTTGCTTGTATTGTAACTTTTCTGTGTTTTAGTGATGTATTAGAGTGCTGTTCTACAGGGATAGTCAATAAATCCACACACAGTACGCCATGTGAATCATCATATTGCTTTTTGAAAATCTGTTCTCAAATAGGAGAAAATGTAGATATGTGCTAATAATGGTGCATCAATTGTTCATTCTTAAAATACACATTAGCTAGGTTTAAAGTTCTATTCATATGTATAAAATGTCAGAAAGATTAAGAGCTCAGGTTGCAATTCCTGAGAATAACCTCTATTCTAATTTTCCTACACTAAGAAAAATTTTCTCTTAGTGGTTGTATTAGTTTCCTACTCCTGCTGATAAATTACCACAAACTTAATGCCTTAAACAAAAATGTATTATCTTACATTCTGCAAGTTACCAGACCAAAGTAGGTATCACTAGGCTGCAGTCAAAGTGTTGGAGGAGCTGGATTTCTTTCTGGAGACTCCAGGGGAGAATCTTGTCTTCCTGACTTTTCCAGATTCTAGAAGCTGCTCACATTTCCATGGCTCGTGGCCCTCTGCCATCTTCAAAGCCAGCAATGGCCAACTGAGTCTTTCTAACGTCAACTCACCCTGACTCTTCCACTTTTCAGGACCCTAGTGATTACATTGGATGCACCTGGGTAACCAAGCTCATTGACCTATTTTAACGTTAGTGATTAGCTACATTTACTCCACCTGCAACCTTACTTCCCCTTGGCCATGTCAGGTAACACTCATAGATCCCAGGGCTTAAGGGCATGGGCATCTTTCGGGGGCCATTATTTTGTCTACCACAGTGATTTTCATTCAAATTTATTCAATTAAATTTTGCTTGTCATCAGGCCCTGAGTAAACAGAGGTATTTTGATGGACTGCTGTGACTAGAGAGGTGCTATAATTTTCCCCCCAAGGTCTGAATATAACCTGTATAGCTGTTTCCTTTATTTCCAGTATACACAACAGATTTCCATTGATTCTAAGGTAAAAATGCACAATTTGATTTAATTGCTCAGATTTGAACTGTAGCATGGTAGTCTCTTAAAAAGTTTTTTAAATAGCATAGAATTTGGGAGGGGGTTATGCTTGAAGACTGCAATGTCCGTATACTTCAAGGTCTCTGAGGAGAATGACTTCACTGCTCATAAATCAGCATCTTTCTATTGATTTAGTATCACTGTGAGTTTGGTAGAGTTGGGCAGCTTGCTAATAGTTATTTGTTTTCAACTTTGCCGAGTATAACAATTTCTTATCTATTTCAGCGGTTCCCAGCAATGCCTAAAACAGCTTTACAGTTTCTAAGTCATGTTTCAATAAAAACAGTCCCAGGGCCCCGAAGTTATAAACTGATTGTAAAAGACAAGCGGTACATGGAAGCAAGAGGAAACATTAACAACAAAAACAACAGCAACAAAACCTGCGTCCTTTCTCCTCTCAATCTTCTGTTCTTTTCTCCCCTCTATTGCATTGTCTCCTATCAAATGGGCCATTGTCGTGGTGGCAAGGTGACCAACTGGTGGCCTAGAAGGCTTCTCGTCTTTTCAGAACCTTTTCACCTTGTGTAGAACTTGGTTGCCTTGATTATCTATGTAGATCTTTGCACAATTTATGCATTCATGGGCCATCTAGAATTAATGACTGACTAGATGCTTTTGTTTTTGAACAAATGTATTAGTCCTTCCACAGCATCGTGTAGTTGTTTCTGCTCCTTGGAAATGATCATAGGCTATTTTCAAATTCTCACAGATTTTATTTTATTTGTTGCACAAATTTGTGGGGCACATCTGCAATTTTGTTACCTGCATAGATTGTGTAGTGGTCAAGTCAGGGCTTTTAGGGTATCCATCAACCAAAATAATGTACATTGTACCCATCAACTAATTTCTCATCATCCACTCCTTTCCCACACCCTCAGTCTTCCAAGCCTCCACTGTCTGTCATCCCACTCTCTACATCCATCTATACAGGTTATTTAGTTCCCATTTATGGGTGAGAACATGTGATATTTGACTTTCTTCCCCGGCTTGTTTCACTTAAGATAATGAACTCTAGTTTCATTCCAGTTGCTACAAAAGACACCTCACAGAATTTTGTTTCTTTGTTTGTTTGTTTTGAGATGGAGTCTCTCCTTGTTGCCCAGGTTGGAGTGCTGTGGTGCGATCTTGGCTCACTGCAACCTCCACCTCCCAGGTTCAAGTGATTCTCCGCCTCAGCCTCCCAAGTAGCTGGGATTACAAGCATGCACCAACATGCCCTGCTAATTTTTGTATTTTCAGTAGAGACGGGGTTTCACCATGTTGGCCAAGAGGGACAGAATTTTAAATACCACTTTATATTTGCCTACACAGAATACCTCTTTATATTTGCCTACACAGAACTAACAAATACCTCTTTAAATACCTCTTTATATTTGCCTACTCAGAACTAACAAATACCTCTTTAAATACCTCTTTATATTTGCCTACACAGAACTAACAAACCTTTGTGAAATGTAACCTACAGGAAATATGATCATATCCAATGCTGGACATGATGCAGATGCTATATACAAATCCATGAGGTAGACCCAGGTATTTCAGATCCTGACCTCGATCTCAGGTTTACTTATTAGACCACAGATCAAAGACTCCCACTGATGTCCCCACAGATTTCACCACCTATTTCTCTTGTTCCACATACTCTACTCCAAAGTCACCCTCCTCTAGTCCTCTAGGGGATATTCACCTTAGATACTTCAGTGACCCTGCTCATCCTGGAAAATCAGGTGACAGAAATCATCAGTTAAGCCTGTGGACAGTGAGCATCTGTTGGCCTGGATGGTGTGGTGGGTGGAAGGCAGGACCTAATAGGGGCTTTTCATGGTTCCAGCTCCAAACCTCTGATCATGCCAGTCCATGCTGCAGGCTCCCATTCTATTTACGGTCAGGGCCACACGATTTACACTTACTGTCTCAGGTGCTTCTTATAACACTGTCTCCTCCAATTTTTGATAAGCCAATGCTTTTTTGATGGCCCCCCAAAATGCCTTTATCCTAGGCATTTTGATGTTCCCCAAAATGCCTAGGATAAAGTAGTACACAGGATATTATTGACATCTGTTTTAGAATATATGGCATAATTCTGTTTCAATCTTTGCAACTAATATTCACACACACAAGATGAACTGATGAGCATTTGGCCTCTCTCAAAACTACAGCTTGGACAACTAGGCTCTTCCTATGAGAGACTTTAAAACTCCTCCTGTGGTTAACAGCAGCTATGCTTATTAGGGCAAGAATGACTTATCTTCTTTTGATCACTCAAGCTGGGGGCCTCAGCCTTGTCGGGCAAATTGTAGTAGAGCTGTGGGGCTTCCTCTTTTCCTAGTAGAGGTTGGAACCCTGCAATCCATTCAGAAACAATTCTGAGATTTAATTTGCTATGTCTCAAGTGAAATCACTGAATCTATTATTACTACAAAGCATTGTAGTCCAGTCTCACTTTTCAAATGCATTATAAATGTGAACATGGCCGTTTATTTCCCATTCTACTTAGTATATAATGCTTCTGACTTTTCGCTGTTTAGTAGAAACTGATGTCTGTAGTGATCTCTTCTACAGAAGAGTCTTCATAGTGACTTTAGTTCTCAGATTTCTGGGAAATGCCATGAAAAGACTTCTGAATATGCCACATTATCTTCTTCCTTGGATTTGATGTATTCTATAAAAGATAATTTTTCATATCCTTATAAAACAAGGATTATATATATTATATTCAAATTCATAGCTTTTAGATGTATTATCCAGAAGAAATATATAAAATAATAACCACTGTCTATAATCAGAATGGTAGGAGCATAATTGATATTTTCTCTAGGTGAAAAATTTCCTGAGAGCACGCCTTTGGAACACTGGCACTGCTAATGCTGTTTGTAGTGGTCGGTCCTTCCCATTAGCTTGTTTTTCCCCTTAATTTATCTTCTCACTCAACCAATTTACATATTTGCAGTCTCAATATATAAATAACTGAACAGTAGCAATTTTATCAAATTTTTTAATTTAGAAAAGCTTTCACCTTTGTCAGCTTACTTACACTACTGCAGGCTTTTCTAATTCTTGCCCTGTTTTGTAGAAAAATTCATTTAGGCAAAATACCTTTAATCTTCTGATTAGTCATACATTGAATACTCTCAAAAACAAAAGGTAGTGAGATGAAGCATCCTGAAACAGGGTAATTTTCAAAAGTAGAAGAGAAAGCTGCACTTCCTAGACTTTTGTATTATTAGACTATCTCACAGTCTCACCTCCACACAGCAGTGAACAAACTGCATTATTGCTTTTAACAAAGAAATGGACTTCTTAAGAGACTTCCAATAATTTTTTCCTTTGTTAGTGGAAACTCACAGTCAAAATATGAATTAACTTACTCCATTAGATCAAATGACTTGAGTTAATAGGATGACTGAGTCTAGAGGAAAAATAGAAAAAATAAGCATAACACTATTATTATTCTTATGTTACCAATAATGGGAAAGGATTATTGTCATTCCTGCAGGGTAAAAAATGGCTACATAAATAATAAAGAAGAATTCTTAATTCATGTGAAATCGTAATTAATAATAGGCACATGATTTTTCTTTTTAGTATTATTTGCACTGGAAGAAGAAATGGCTATCCCAACAAGAAATTCTAATTATATAATTCATCAAAATATCAATGGGATTGTTGTGGTTAATATAGACTTGGATTATAACTTTTAAAAATTTGATGAAGTTACTATGCTTGTACTATGTTTCAGACACTGGGCAATGAATAAAACATTCCCTCTAAACTCAAGATACATACAGAATTGTGGATTTAATAAGCAGCAAAGTGGAATTAAAATATACAAAAGGAAAAGGAACCAACACACATGTGGGAAATCAAGCATTGAAATTTAGTTGATTTTTCTTATCTCTGTACTTTTGTAAACCCACAACACCTAGCACAGCATTAAGTCGGCCTTAGGTAGTGAGCTCTCCCTCCCTTATTCCAGATGCCACTCTCTCCAAATGGGGAAAATCTTTCCACTTACAGGAAGGACCAGTCTTGAGTCAGGAGTAATTGTGCACTCCTTTGAGAATCACCAACTAGATGCAAATATGTATTGACTGACTTGGGATGCCATACGAGGTAAGCGAAATTAGATGCCTGATGTGGAAGCCCAACTCTGACAATTTTTATTGATGTGGCCCTGAGGAAATCATTAAGCCTCAGTATCTCTTTTTTTTTTTTTTTTTTTTTGAGACGGAGTCTCGCTCTGTCGCCCAGGCTGGAGTGCAGTGGCACGATCTCGGCTCACTGCAAGCTCCGCCTCCCAGGTTCATGCCATTCTCCTGCCTCAAGTCTCCCTAGTAGCTGGGACTACAGGCGCCTGCCACTACACCCAGCTAATTTCTTTTTGTATTTTAGTAGAGACGGGGTTTCACCATGTTAGCCAAGATGGTCTCGATCTCCTGACCTCGTGATCCACCCGCCTGGGCCTCCCAAAGTGCTGGGATTACAGGCGTGAGCCACCGCACCCAGCCTTTTAACTTTTATTTTAGGTTCAGGGGTACATGTGTAGGTTTGGTATATAGGGTTTGGCATGTCATGGTGTATTGGTGTACAGATTGTTTCATCGCTCAGGTACTGAGCCTAGTACCCAATAGTTGTTTTTCCTGATTCTCTCCCTCCTCCCACCCTCCAGCCTCAAGTATGACCCAGTGTCTGTTCCCCACTATGTGTCCATGAGTTCTCATCATTTAGCTCCCACTTTTAAGTGAGAACATGTGGATTTGGTTTTCTGTTCCTGTGTTAGTTTGCTAAGGATAATGGCCTCCAGCCCCATCCATGTACCTGCAAAGAATGTGATCACATTCTTTTTTATGGTTGCATAGTATTCCATGATGCATATGTACCATGTTTTCTTTATCCAGTCTATCACTGATGGGTATTTAGGTTGATTCCATGTCTTTCCTATTGTGAATAGTGCTGCAAAGAACATATGTGTGCATGGGTCTTTATGATATAATGAATTATATTCACTTTGGTATATACCCAGGAATGGGATTGCTGGGTTAGATGGTTGTTCTGTTTTTAGCCCTTTGAGGTTTCCACACTGGTTAAAAGAACTTACACTGCCACTGACAGTGTGTAAGTGGCTCTCAGCGTGGCTGTTGTTGGTTTATAAGAATGCTAGTGATTTTTGTACATTGATTTTGTATCCTGAAACATTGCTGAAGTTGTTTATCAGATTAAGGAGCTTTGTGGCAAAAACTATGGGGTTTTCTAGATACTGAATCATGTCATCTGCAACAGGGATAGCTTGACCTCCTCTCTTCCTATTGGATACCCTTTATTACTTTATCTTGCCTAATTGCCCTGGCCAGGACTTCCAATACTATGTTGAATAGGAATGGTGAGAGATGGCATGCTTGTCTTGTACCAGTTTTCAAGGGGAATACTTTCAGCTTTTGCCCATTCAGTATGATGTTGTCTGTGTGGGTTTGTCTTAGATGGCTCTTATTATTTTGAGGTATGTTCCTTCAATATCTAATTTACTGAGAGTTCTTAACATGAAAGGATATTGAATTTTATTTGAAAGCCCTTTCTGTATCTATTGAGACAATCATGGTTTTTGTCTTTAGTTCTGTTTATGTGACGAATCACATTTATTGATCTGTGTATGTTGAATCTGCCTTGCATCTCAGGGATAAAGCCTACTCGATCATGGTGGATTAGCTTTTTAATGTGGTGCTGGATTTGGTTTGCTAGTATTTTGTGGATAATTTTTGTATCAAAGTTCATCAAGAATACTGGCCTGAAGTTTTCTTTTTTGTTGTGGCTTTGCCAGGTTTTAGTATCAGCATGATGCTGGCCTCATAGAATGAATTGGAAAGGAGTCCCTCCTCCTCAATTTTTTGGAATAGTTTCAGTAGAAATCGTACCAGTTCTTTGTATATCTGGTAGAATTCAGCTGTGAATCTGTCTGGTCCCAGGCTGTTTTTGGTTGGTAGGTTATTTATTACTGACTTAGTTTCAAAGTTCATTATTGATCTGCTCAGGGATACAATTTCTTCCTGGTTCAGTCTTGGGGAGGATGTATGTGTCAAGAAATTTATCAATTTCTTCTGGATTTTCTAGTTTGTGTGCACAGAGGCAGTCATAGTAGTCTCTGATAGTAATTTGTATTTCTGTGGGGCCAGTGATAACATCCGCTTTGTTGTTTCTAAATGTGTTTATTTGGGTCTCTCTCTTTTCTTCTTTATTAGTCTGGCTAGCACTCTATCTATTTTATTTACTTTTTTCAAAAAACCAGCTCCTGGCTTCATTGATCTTTTGAATGGTTTTTTTGTGTCTCATTCTTCAGTTCAGCTCTGATTTTGGTTATTTCTTGTCTTCGTCTAGTTTTGGGGTTGGTTTGCTCTTGCTTCTCTAGTTATTTTAGTTGTGATGTTAGGTTGTTAATTTGAGATCTTTCTAACGTTTTGATGTAAGTGTTTAGCGCTATAAATTTCCCTGTTAACACTGCCTTAGCTGTGTCCCAGAGTTTCTGGTATGTTGTATCTCAGTTCTCATTAGTTTCAAAGAACTTCTTGATTTCTTCCTTAATTTTACCATATACCCAAAAGTCATTCAGGAGCAGGTTGCTTAACTGCCATATAATTGTATGGTTTTGAGTAATTTTCTTAGTCATGAATTCTATTTTTAATGCAGTGTGGTCTGAGAGACTGGTTAATATGATTCTGATTCTTTTGTGTTTGCTGAGGAGTGTTTTGTGTTCAATTCTGTGGTCAATTTTAGAATACATGCCATGTGGTAATAAGAATGTATATTCTATTATTCTTGAGTGGAGACTTTTGTGTATGTCTATCAAGTCCATTTGGTTCAGTGTTAGTTCAGGTCCTGAATATCTTTGTTAATTTTCTGCCTCAATGATCTAATACTGTCAGTGGAGTGTTTCCTTCTCCGATTATTACTGTGTGGTATTCTAAGTCTCTTTGAACATCTCTGAGAACATGCTTCATGAATATGGATGCTCCTTAGTTGGGTGCATATATGTTTAGGATAGTTAGGTCTTCTTGTTGAATTGAACCATTTACCATTATGTAATGCCCTTTTTTTGTCTTTTTTGATCTTTGTTGTTAAAGCCGTTTTGCCTGAAAGTAGGATTTTTACTCCTGCTTTTTCTGTTTTCCATTTGCTTGGTAGATTTTCCTCCATTCCTCTATTTTGAGTCTATAAGTGTCATTGCATGTGAGATGGGTCTCTTGAAGACAGCATACCATTGAGTCTTGCTTCTTTATCTAGCTTGCCACACTGCATCTCTTAATGGGGCATTTAGCCCATTTACATTCAAGTTTAACATTGGTATGTGTGAATTTGATTCTGTCATGTCATTAGCTGGTTCTTATGCAGACTTCTTTGTGTGGTTGCTTTATAGAGTCACTGGTCTGTGTACTTATGTGTGTTTTTGTAGTGGCTGGTGATGATATTTCCTTTTTGTATTTATTGCTTTTTTCAGGAATTTCTGTAAGGAAGATCTGGTGGTAACAAATTCCCTCATTGTTTGCTTGTCTGAAAAGGATCTTGGTTCTCCTTTGCTTATGAAGCTTAGTTTGGCCAAATATGAAATTCTTGGTTGGAATTTCTTTTCTTCAAGAATGCTGAATATAGTCCCCCAATCTCTTCTAGCTTCTAGAGTTTCTGTTGAGAGATCCCCTGTTATCTCATGGACTTCCCTTTATAGGTGACCTGTCCTTTCTCCCTAGCTGCCTTTAATATTTTTTCTTTCATTTCAAGCTTGGAGAATCTGATGATTATGTGTCTTGGAGATGATCTTCTTTTGAAGTATCTTGCAGTGGTTGTCTGCATTTCCTGAATTTTAATGTTGGCCTCTCTAGGTTTAGGAAGTTCTCATGGATGATATCCTGGAGTATGTTTTCCAAGTCACTTCCATTCTCCCCATCTCTTTCAGGGATGCCAATGAGCAGTAGATTTGGTCTATTTACATCATCTCATATTTCTCCAGAGGTTTTGTTTGCTCTTTTTTATTCTTTTTTCTTCATTCTTATCTGACTGCCTTATTTCAGAAAGCCAGTCTTTAAGCTCTGCAATTATTTTCTAAGCTTGGTCTATTCTGCCATTAATACTTGTGATTGCATTATGAAATTCTTGTAGTGTGTTTTTCATCTTTATCAAGTTGGTCATCTTCTTCTCTATACTGGCTATTTTGTCTGTCAGCTCTTGTATCAGCTTTTGTGTGTGTGATTCTTATCTTCCTTAGATTGGGTTTCATTGTATTCCTGAATCTTGATCTTCATTCATATCCATATCCTGAATCGTATTTCTGTCATTTCAGCTATCTAAGCCTGGTTAAGAACTTTTACTTGAAAACTAGTGTGGTTGTTTGGTGGAATGAAGACACCTTGACTTTTTGAGTTGCCAGAGTTTTTGCACTGGTTCTTTCTCATCTTTGTGTACTGATGTTCCTTCAGTCTTTGAGGTTGCTGACCTTGGATGGGTTTTCTTTCTTTTATCCTATTTGATGACCTTGGGGTTCGATTGTGGTTTAAAGTGGGTTCAGTCAACTGGCTTCATTTCTGGAATATTTTAGAGGGCCAAGGCTCAGCTCAGGACTCCTGGACTGCCTACTCTGACTCTGGGGGCTGGGATTAGGCCTGGCTTTGCTCTTTGGCTCCTCAAGGGGAAACTGCTGTTTTTGAGAGTCTGAGGTGCTCCCAGACCACAGGTCACAACACTCCGATAAGTCATACCAGCCAAAGCACTTCATAGGGTGGTGACAATGGGATCCAGCCACATTTGCATGTGCCAGCAGCAGTGGCAGTGGCAGTGTGGTGGAGTCTGTGTTCATCAGCTGTGGCAGAGTGCTAGCAGTTGCTGGGATGTTGGCCTCCATGTGGAGCAGTGGTGGCACCATGGCTTGGAGATAGAAGGCCCCTGCCAATAATTGTGTGTGTATCCACACTGGTGGTGGTGTTAGCATGGCAGTAGGGCACTGGTGGGCACAGGACTGTATTGCCCTCTGTGCACATTCACACAGGTGACAGTGCCACTCAGGGCAGGGGTGAGTTTGCTGTTCTCCATGTCCAGTTTTGCACTGACAGCAGTGTTGGCACAGGGGCAGGGTGCTGGTGGAGGGAAAGCTCATAGGCTCCGTGCCCACCAATCTCCAGTGACAATAGCAATGTTGCAGTGGGGAGGTGGGAGTGGGCAGAATGCATTAATGCCAACAGCAGTGGCATGGCCAGGTGTATGTGCACAGGTACAGTGGTGGGGAAGGGAAGGCAAGGTCTGCCCACACACACACGAACCGGCAAAGCAATGTTTGGGTTGGCCATGGACTAGTGCCTGCAGGCAAAGCAACACAGGAGAGGCTGCAGTTGAGGGAGTTTGCAGATGGTGTGTATTCACAGGAATCACTCTGCTAGAGCACTCTGCCAGTTAATTGTAGTCCACCAGCACAGGACATATGGTTCAATCCCCCAGGAGGTACCTGGGGCCTGCACTGCAAGCAGGCATGGCCAGGATGGGCCCCAGGGAAGGCTAGCAGAACCATGGGGTTCTCAGCTCAGGCTAGCCTAGTCCGATGGGCAAGACTGGCCTGCAGAGTTAAGGTCCCACAGATCTCACAGGGCTGAAGTTTCCTATGGGAGCAAGCTGAGCCTAGGGGGCTGGGTATCCCTGGAGATGCTCCACTACAGAATTTCCCACACCAAACCCTCTGGGCTCTGCACAGTCTGGGGTTCTGCCACTAACACTTCTCCAAGCTGCTCTCCCTGCCAACTCAAGTGTCCATGGTGCTCAAGGGGTCTCCTCCTGCTGCAATTCCAGAGGCCCATGGTGAGAGCAGTTTGCCTATTAAACTCACCCCTTTCACAAGAGTCACTGGAAGCCAGGAAGGAGTCCTGGTGTGCCGTAGCCCCATGCAGGGTTCCCAACTTCCTCCCCCTTCAGCCCAGTGCCTGCATCTTCCCCTCCATCCACTCTATTCTATACCTTCCCTCTGAAGATCTGCTAGAAGCGTGCCAGTCTTCCCAATGTCCCAGACACTCAGTGGGAGATGTTCCTCCTGGCTGCGTCTAGTCAGTCTTCTTGGAGCAGCTCTGCATTCACCATTTCTGTTCATATCCCATTGCCAGAATCTAGTCACATGGCTGCACCTAATGATAAGGGATGTGGGAAATGCAATCTTTAACTGAGTGGCTCTATGCCTAGTTAAAACTTAGAGGTTCCATGACCAAAGGAAACAGAAGAGGGTGAACACTGGTCTATAACAAGCAATCGGCCACATCTACTTTTCATACAGTGCTGTGCATATGCAGATATGAGTAAGGATGGGGGTTATTAAGCACTTGCATTTCACCAGTGCACAGCTCTGACTTCTTTCTAGTTCCTATCTTGGGACCCTGGCAGGCGTTATTTCTCTGGGAACTCTTTTGCCATTTCTGCTTTGTTGGAGGTCTCCTGCAGTGCCACTGCCTCTGTGAGGTCAGCTTCATGATGGGCTCATCAGATGATGCTTACAGTCATTCCATGATCCACACCAGCAAGTTTACCAGCTAATCAGTGACTGTTAGTTTTGCATCTTTCAATGTGTATCACTGCAGGACTTAGTCTTTCATCAAGTTCATAATTCTATTTATCTTTTTTTTTACTCAAGCAAAACATAATAAAAGAGCAAAGCCATTTACTGTTAAATGATAGAAAGCTAGCTTGTACCATCAATCAGACTTAGATCCTGTTTCTTTGGCCAGGAGCCAAGGCATAACAATTTTAGTTTATTTTTTAAAGTCATCATTATAAGGTGCATCTGTTGCCCATGATATCCATTGATAAGGCACTCATAAATCTTGAAAGGCAGTGGGGAGGCAAACTCAGCATGTGCCTTCTCCTAACTGATGTGAAGGCAATTACTTTCAGTGAGATGTGTTTGTGAGCCTGTGAGCTCAAGAGATTATCTTCCTTCTGAAACCAAGAAGAATGGCAACACTTGATTCTAGAGTTCTGTTTATAACAAATGAAGCATAGCTGATGAGAATGTATTCAGACGTAAAAAAAGCCATGATAAGCAAACCATGACATTCTAATGGTCCAAAATGCCTATTTAAAACACTTGGCGCTGACATCTTTCTACCTGTAACACAGCTTTGCATGAGTCATTCAAAATTCCCACGCTGGCACCTTAGTCCTGTATTTCTGACCAGGAAAATCACCTAGTCCTCAAGGAAAAAGTAAATTGGTTAAGTTTTTGTTTGTTTGTTTGTTTGTTTTTTGTTTTGTTTTTTGTTTTTTAGATGGAGTCTCGCTCTGTTGCCGAAGCTGGAGTGCAGTGGCACAATCTCGGCTCACCGCAAGCTCTGCCTCCTGGGTTCACGCCATTCTCCTCCCTCAGCCTCCTGAGTAGCTGGGACTATAGGCACCCGCCACCATGCCCAGCTAATTTTTTGTATTTTTAGTGCAGACGGGGTTTCAGTGTGTTAGCCAGGATGGTCTCGATCTCCTGACCTCGTGATCTACCCACCTCGGCCTCCCAAAGTGCTGGGATTACAATCGTGAGCCACTGCACCCGGCCCTAAATTGGTAAAGTATTTTACCAAAGATTAGGAACATGGGTGTTTCGTTTTGCTAAAATATATCCAAGATTAATTATTTCCCTCTCATGCCATCTTAAAGAACCAGACAAAATTGGAAATGGCAACAAGCCTTCTCCTTCTCGCTGTCTTAAATCCAACCATTAGATGATTTGAGCACTCCATCTTCACTGGCAAGCATTTAGAAACTAATAGTATTATTGCAGCCTTCCATGCTGCAGCAAGAGTAAAAGGAGACAAGCTAAAGCACTGAAGGAACCATCATAGTCAGGGACTATAGCTCTGCTCACTGTCTACCAGCAGAACCCCAGCATCTGATGGTCCCTTTCTTGTCTCCATTCAGAAGAAAGAGAGCAGCAGGTCACAAGTGCAGACATGCAGGCAAGGTAGGACAATATGAAGCTAATAATCACCGTAGCTCATCTCTACTGATATGTGTCTTTTTGACTTAGGTAATAAATTATCTGATTTAAGTGACAAGTGGTTGGGATTGCTAATTGCTTAATTTTTTTGTTTTTTCAGCTGACACATGGGTGGAAAATGATGATAAATAAACCCACAGGGTTCGAGGGGAAACAGCCAATCAGTATTAAAGCTTGGACCTAATCTCAGATGCTAGGCCACAAATCTGAAGCAAATAGCAACAGCAGAGTTATGGTCAAAGAAATATTTTTATCTCCGGCATTCAAGGCGCTCTTAGGACTGGTGAATTTTGTTTGCTGAAAGACCTCTTCCCACCAAAAGCAGTCACCAAACTGAAATTCACAAAAATAGTCTTGCACATGCCACACCAGTATCAGAGGCAACATCTTCCTTTACATACTCAGGATGATAAATGACCTCTATAAAAACATATATGAATGTAAGAAAACATAAATGTTATGAATATCCCTGTTAATCCAGGTAGCTCAGTGGATCAGAAAACATTGGTTCCATTTTCACAGAATCCAGATAACTTCACACAAAATGTCCTATGGCCCATCTCTTCATCATCTTTTTGCTTTATAAGGTGTTTTAGTTTGGTTTAATTCTGCTTGACAATGAGGATTCATTCTCATTCTCATCCGTGCACTTGCACCTGTCATGCAGTCTAGAGAGCTGGCGCCTGCCTTTCCCAGACTTCCCTGCCTCTAGGGTTCTCAGTGCAACCTGACTTCTCTCAATGTCAGTGAGATAGACTTGCCTGAGATGTAAAAGCACACACAACGCTATTCTCCCTCCTCCCACAGCAATGAACAAAATTGCTGTCTTCAGCAGCCTCTGGGTATTGCCTGTGTCACCAGTCTCCGCAGTTCTGATGCAAGGTAGCTGGAGTCCACTGTGATTCCCTGCAATATTCTCTCCTGGGCAGCAGCAGCAGCTTCTTGGACCACAGTAACAGGGGCCACCCTGAACAAGAGTGGCAGCCTTCCCTAGCTTTCCCACTTCAGTCCTATCAATAAACACATAACCACGAATATAATCCCTTTCTGCTTGAATTATTTAGAATGCTTTCTATTTTCTGGGCAAACCTGACTAGTATATGATATACTGTCTACTGCCATGACTCAGAAACAAGCAAGAGAACATTAATGTTTGTTTTTTTTAAATCCTCATTTTTAAAAAAGCACAAAGTTAATACCCACTGAAGATGAGTTAATACACACATGTTCTTTACACAGAAAGAACAACACACATGCTTTGAATCATCCACAAAAGTTCACATTTTTAAGATGTGCAACCTTGCAATATATATAACACAAATCAGAATCACTGCTGCCCTATTTTAACTCTATTTATAACATTTATTTTGTGCTTTTGAAACTTCTGACATTTAAAATGTAGTTAATACGGTAAACCCACATGAGTGAGAAAGGAGATTGGGGCTTCCTCATCTGAAAACTTAGTACTTCAGCTCAGTGGTCCTTAGCTTTGGTATATAATACTTCCCTTGGCTGCTTTAAAAAAATGTAGGGATGGCCAGGTGCAGTGGCTCACACCTGTAATCCCAGCACTTTGGGAGGCTGAGGCGAGCGGATTGCCTGAAGTCAGAGTTTGAGACCAGTCTGGCCAACACGGTGAAACCCCGTCTCTACTAAAAATACAAAAATTAGCCAGTCGTGGTGGTGGGCACCTGTAATCCCAGCTACTCTGGAGGCCAAAACAGGAGAATCGCTTGAACCCGGGAGGTGGGGGTTGCAGTGAGCTGAGATCGCGCCACTGCATTCCAGCCCGGGCAACAGAGTAGGTGTCCATCTAAAAAAAAAAAATATATATATATATATAGGGATGATTTTAACCCAAGAACAATTAAATCAATCACTGGGGATAATAGGTTGGCCGTTTCAAAGGCAGCCCAGGTGTTACTAACGCATTGCCGAGGCTGGGAACCACCGCTAACACCAGGGCATCTGCAAAGGACCTTGCCTACCTGGAGACCAGAGGACTTGGACTAAGTGATATCCCCTCCTACCTATCACGTCTACAGTTTTTTGGCACATCACTATCTGCTCTCTCATAAGGCTAAGATGAAGGGAATAACGAGCATGTTTGCAACTGAGCCAATGTATTGCCAGCTCTAGAAGAGTATCGAGTGAAAACTTTTTTTATTTTTATTTTTGTTTTTATATATATATTTTTAGACGGAGTCTCGCTCTGTCGCCAGGCTGGAGTGCAGTGGCATGATCTCAGCTCACTGCAACCTCTGCCTCCTGGGCTCAAGCAATTCTTCCGCCTCAGCCTCCCGAGTAGCTGGGATTACAGGCCCACGTCACCACGTCCCACTCATTTTTGTATTTTTAATAGAGACAGGGTTTTGTCATATTGGCCAGGCTGGTCTCGAATTCCTGACCTTAAGTGATCTGCCCCCGTCAGCCTCCCAAAATGTTGGGATTACAGGCGTGAGCCACTGCGCCAGACCAACTTTTTTTTTTAATGCCAAAGAAAATACATGCAGGCAAGCAAAAACATTGGACTAGAGTTAATGTTAAGCTTAGGATGTCTGCCTTCTGGAAGACTTGTCAGTTAATAATATGCTGTTAGAGATCCTTAAAATGAGCCTTTTCAAGAGGGTTAGCATAGTTATGATGTGAGCCAGTTAGAAATTGTTTAAGACAAAAGGTCATCAAATGGGACTATCAGAACTGAATTTACAACAGAATTAACTTTTTTTCACTGAGGTTACCTCTGGTTATCCCCCAAAAATGTGACTTTATAAATACATGTGGGTGTTCTAGCTCTGAAGATTATTACTAGACAGCTCTGTTTTGTACTACTAATCTTTTGTTAACTCTAAAACTTACCTGTTTGTTACTCAACAGACAAAATAAATATACACTGCCAATGGGGTAGTTTGTAGTGACCCAAAAGGATTTATTGATCTCTGATATGTTTGTTCTATAAGTGTTTCAAGTTTATATACTGAGGGTATACAGCATACTAACTTCATTTTAAAGACCAGAAAATGTGTTCAGACTGTAGGTAAAATTTTCCATAAAATTGTACCTTTACAGACATTGATAAGTAAGCATTGGTAAAATTACAGATAAGTGAAATTAAAATTATGAACCTACTTAGGCACTGCTTGTGTTTCTATTTGTCATCCTAAAGTACATAAAAAATCACCCCCCAAAAATCCAATAAAAATTTAAGTATAATTATTGAAACAAAAGTTTTCTTTTTGTCTAACTAGAAAGAATAGGGGCACACTGAATCAACTCGGTTCTTTTTTTAATTTTTCTCTATTGTATTGCTCTTTTCAAAGTCATTAATTTCTGATCTTAATTATTGCATTCCTTTTTCTTTGCTATGGTATTTTATTTTTTCCTTCCTGCCCAGCCCCGCCGGCCCCCCACCAGGTCCTTACTGTGAAACCAGACCATTAACTCGAGGCCTTTCTTCTTGTCAAGTGTAAACATTTAATGATATAAATTTCCCCCTATGCACTGCTTTACCCGCATCTCCCAAATTCTTATATGTGATGTTTCATTTTCATTCAAAACATATTTTAATTTCCCTTGTGACTTTCTTTTTTGCCTATGGGTTGTACAGAAGTGAGTCATTTCATTTCCAAATATTTGGGGGATTTTTCAGACATCTTTCTGCTATTGATTTCCAGTTTGATTCCACTATAGTAACAGAACATTCTTCATATGATTTCAAATTTGTTTGAGGTTTGTTTTATGTCCCAGTATCTTGGTAAATGTCCCATGAGCCCTTGAAAAGAATGTGTATTCTGCTATTGCTGAATAGAGCATTCAATAAATACCAAATTTGTCAAGTTGCTTAACAATGTAGTTCTAGACTACATATTTTACTGATTTTCTGTGCATCTGTTCTATTACTGAGAGAGGAATGCTGCAGTCTCTAAGTGTAGGTTTGTCTATTTTTTCTTTCTGTTCCATCAGTTTTGCTTTATGCATTTTAAAGCTCTGTTGTTAGGTGCATACACATTTAGTCTTTTTATTTCTTCTTGATGAATTGGCCCTTTTACACTATATGTGGTGGCTTTTTATTTCTGAAGATATTCTTTGTTCTGGAATTTCCTTTTATCTAATGCTAATAGAGCAACTGTTCTCATGGCATATACTGTATATTTTTCATCCTTTTACTTTTAATCTGTATACTTTTATATTTAAGGTGAATTTATTATTATAGAGAGATTATAGTTGATTCTTGCTTTTTTATCTAATTTGATAATCTCTGTGTTTTAGTTGGTATGTTTAGGTCATTTAAATTAAATACAGCTACTGGTACAGTTGGATTTTAATTTACTCTCTCATATCTTGTTTCTATTTGTTATATTTGTTCTTTGTTCTTTTTCTGATTTTGAATTATTTTTAATGATTCCATTTAATCTCCATTTTGTTTTTTTAATCATTTATGCTTCTTTTAAAAATATTTTAGTGGTTCCCATGCACCTTAAAAACATTTTATTTTGTAGAGACAGAGTCTCACTATGTTACCCAGGCTGTTCTCAAATTCCTGGCCTCAAGGGATCCTCCTACCTTGGTATCTCAAAGTGCTTGGGTTACAGGGATGAGCCACCATGCCTGATCCATGCATCTTTAATTAATGACATCTTACCTATAAATAATAATATACTGCTTCTCATATTGTATCAGTCATGATTCAATTGAGAAACAGAACCAATAAAAGATTTGATGTTTGTGAATACAGGTGTGGAAAAATTGTTATGATATTTGCTATAGGGCCGTGATGTTGTTGTAACTGTGGGAGCTGCTTAAAGCAATCTCTGCTGGATGTTGTCATCATGTCTGATGCTGCAGTTTGAAGTACACAGCACAGACAGTTAGGAAGGAGACATGGATGTAGAGGGGACGACAGCAAAGACAAGATGTATCCCACAGGCATGAGCCCCAGAGGATGGACTGAAATCCATCAGTTCTTGTTGTTTGTATCTTGATGCTGTCATGGAGCTAAGTACACAAACTTGGCCTAGACGGCAGAGACGCTGAAGGAGAGTATTCAGGGAAGGTGGAGCTGTTGCAAAGCCAGCCACTGCTCTTAGCCGATGATATGTGTCAACAGTCAGCAACAGCCTGCATAACCTACAAGACCAAGAATAGATTAACATTACCAGGGAATAGCAACCTTCTGACTGCCTTCGGAGTCATAATAAACTTCCCAAATGCAGGCTTCTTATTTCATTTCTGGTACTGAAGACAGTGCCTAACTTGTAGATAATACTCAGTGACTTGAACACCCTAAAATACATCACATCCTGCATTTAACTAAGTGGTTTCCCATACATCATCTAACTTGTGAGGTAGCCAGTGCAGGTCCACCCATGTTGCTTTTATACAGGAAGGAATGAACACTCTGAGCAGTTCAGTGATGTGTCCAGGACCAGGAAGGGAAGGGGCAGAGCCAAGGCCAGAATGCAGAACTCATATTTGCTGACTGTTAGGCAAGCAGGGTGATTCTCAGACTCTGTGTACAACATAATTATCTACAGATCCATAATTTAATTTAATCAAAACCCACATTTCATGGATTTACCTAAGAATTACTGAGTTCAAATCTCTGGAGGTGGAGGCCAGGTAATTGTGATATGCACCAAAGTTGAGGACCCCTTTGGCAAGACTTTCAGACAAATTGGAAAGATGACTTGGGGCCACATAGTGGATGACTTGGTCTCTTAGATGGTGGCTTTCAGATGTTGGCGCATAAGAATGACCTGGAGCCCTCCCACAGTCACCACACTCCAGTTTTCTGGGACAAGCCAGAAATCTATATCATAAGAAAAGTGTACCATGTACCACACTAAGTAAACACAGCTCCAAGGAGATTCTTTCCTTTGGGAAACAGAGGGTTGCTGAATATTTTTTGAGGAAACATTTGTTTGTTTGTTTGAGACAAGGTCTCACACTGTCACCCAGGCTGAAGTACAGTAGTGAGATCACTGCTCACAGCAGCCTCAACCTTCCAGGCTCAAGTGATCCTCCCACCTCAGCCTCAACCTTTCAGGCTCAAGTGATCCTCCCACCTCAGCCTCCCACAGAGCTGGAACTACAGGCATGCACCACATCCAGTTATTATTATTATTTTTTTAGTTTCTGTGGATATGGGGGTCTCGCTATGCTGCCCAGGCTGGTCTCAAACTCCTGGGCTCAAGTGATCCTCCTGCCTCAGCCTCTCAAAGTACTGGGATTACAGGTGTGAGCCACCACGCCCAACCTATACACATATTTTATATAATGTTTCCATTCTCCAAATGTCCAAGCATCTATCATAGAATTTCACAGTGCTAAATGCTTCTAGACATTTTAGTTTTCTCTTAATCTTCATTTGTTTAACCATCAACCAGGTGTGGACACTTTTCATTTTTTTTACTGAGGATACAGTCTAGTAATCCAATGGGGAAAAGGGTTCCTCCATAAAAATTACCTTTATCTCGCTTTGGAGAAAGAGCAAACATTATTTTTTTTTAATGCTTTGTTTAAAGTGAATTCAATAATAGTCTTTGTGAAGTCACAGAAAGCACCTTAGAGGCCTCAAAACATTTTGATGATTCCTAAATGTTTTTTTTTCTCTCTCTACAGAGAAATCAGATGTTTATACTCGCAAAAAACAATCCTATTATATTGTTTTTGTCCTTGGGGTATTTTTCCTTGGAGAGGACACATGTACACTGTACAGGGAAAGCCTCAGAGGGTACCATCTTGCTTTCTCAAGTTCATTTTTTTTTTTTTTTGAGTGCAGTGGTGTGATCTTGGCTCACTGCAACCTCCACCTCCCTGGTTCAAGCAATTCCTCTGCCTCAGCTTCCTGAGTAGCTGGGATTACAGGCGCCCACCACCATGCTTGGCTAATTTTTTTTTGTATTTTTAGTAGAGACGGGGTTTCACCATGTTGGCCAGACTGGTCTCAAACACCTGACTTCAGGCCATCTGCCCGCCTCGGCCTCCCAAGTACTGGAATTACAGGCATGAGCTGCCACGCCCAGCCTCTCAAGTTCACTTTCTGAGATTCCTAAGGAATTAATAAAATAAAATCCTGGAAAATAGCCTATGTGTGCCTGAGTATAAGAAGGAACGCACACCCATGTGCATATGGAGATACAGATAGAATTCCAACAACCCTGTGCTGTCTCTCGGTGGGCTCTTGTCACTGTCACACATGTTCAGGAGCTAAGCATGATGCATTCAACGAGAATATGATTAGTCTCGTGCATGAGTCTACAACAATAATGAGCAGCAGACAGAATGACAGTAATAGCAGTTCTTAATTCTCACATTTATAAGAAAGAAGATTGACTAATGAAGCTGTCTGCCAGTGGCTGCATTGTCTGAATTACTATTAGTTTAGAGGGAATTATGTTAAAAATTTTAGTAACATGCTGTATAATAATAACAAAGGTTATTCATCACAAAACAAGCATTTTCAGTACCAATGAAAGGCCCCTCCACAGCGGCTGCACTGGTGAATCCAAACGGCCTTTTTCTGTGTGATTGCTCTGCATGGGGTCTTTGGCAACAATGAGACTGGTTAGAGAGAATTAAGTTTGTAGACTCACATTTTTCAAATATAGTAATGTAAATATATTTTCCAATCACATTCCATAAGAGATGATTCATGAAATCAGACAAAAGTAAATTATCACAGGCAAGAGCAGAGCTTCCTTCCTCAGATTGGGGTTGCCATAATACATCTTTGGAGCCTTCTCTAAACGATACCAGCTTTTAACTCATAATTTATGCTCTTCTCTGGAGTTTTTCTCTAGAGTGGAAGCCACAAATTTCTTTACTTGTGATTTAAGATATAGTTTCTCAATTAAATGGCAAGCTTCTACCACCACCAAAAGAAATGGTAATTCAATCCACCCTAAACACTCTCATTTCTAAAATGCTCTAAAAGCTTTGGGTAAGATTAGCCCAGTTCCTGAAGTGAAAGCTTAACTTTGTTTCATACCTGTTTAAAAACTGGTAAAAAGTCATGTAGATATACTCTACAAGAAAAGTATTATGAAGAGACCCAGTGAGGAATGCTCAACAATGGAGTTAAAGGGGAAGATGTGTAGTTGTTTAACCCTTTATCTAAGATGTGGTCTGTAGCATGTTTGGGCTTATGCTGTTTGGTTGCAAACTCAGGCGTTGAAGAAAGAGGCTGTAATTTATTAAAGCCCGATAACCCCAACCCATGATGTATTAGTTTCCTGGGGCTTCGCGAACAAAGTACCACAAAATGGGTGGCTTAAATAACAAAACTGTATTTCCTCACAATGCTGGATACCAGAAGTTCAAAGTGCCAGAGGGCTGGTTCCTTCTGAAGGCTTTGAGGGAGAATCCGCTCCATGCCTCTCCCCCAGCCTTTGACATTGTTTGGCTTGTAGATGGTTTTTCCTCTATCTCTTCACATTGTATTCCCTCTATATGTGTCTGTCTCTGGGCCCAAATTTCCCCTTCTTATGCAGACACAGTCATATTGGATTAGAGATCACTCTGATGACCTCATCTTAACTTGATCATCTGCACAGATCCTATTTCCAAAGAAAGTCATATTTACACATCATGAGGGTTAGGACTTCAACCTCTTTGGGGGCGCAAAATTCAACACATAACATATGCTGATGATCTTGTAGTTTACAGATGATGCTGTAAACTTCTGTTTATTTTTTGTTGAAAAACACATGACAAAACATATCGTCTTAATGATTTTTAAATGTATAGTACAGTAGTCTTAACTACTAATGTATATTGTTGTGCAGTTACTCTCCAGAACTTTTTCATCTCTTGTAAAACTGAAACTCTGTACCTACTAAACAATTCCCCTTTTCCCTCTCCACCCAGCAATCGCTGCTCCACTGTTGGTTTCTAAAAGTTTGACTGATTTAGATACCTCATAGAGGTGGAATCACGCAGTATTTGCCTTTTTTGTGACTGGCTTATTTCACTTAGCATAATGTCCTCAAGGTTCATTCATTCATGTTGTCCCATGTTTAAGAATTTCTTTCTTTTTTAAGATTAAATAATTTTCCATTGTATGTTTATACCACATTTTCTTAATCAACGGGCATTTAGGTTGCTTCCACCTCTTGGCTACTGGGAATAATGCTGCAATGAATATGGGTGAGCAAATATCTCTTTCAGATAATATTTTCAGTTCTTTAAAATGTATACTCAGAAGTGAACTGCTGAAAGTTATGAAAATTCTTCATCATACTGCTTCCCATAGTGACCACACCATGTTACATTCCTGTTAACAGTGCAAAAGGGTTCCAATTTCTTCACAACCTTGTCAATAGTTGTTATTTTCTATTTTCCTGACGGTAGCCATCCTAACAGGTGTGAGGTGCTATCTCCTTGCAGTATTCACTTGCACTTCCAGAATGGTTAGTAATGCTGAACATCTTTTCATATGGTTGTTGGCTCTTTGTATGTCTTTTTTTGAGAAATGTTTATTCAAGTTCTTTGCCCATTATTTAATTGGGTTGTTTGCTTGTTTGTTGTTGAATTGTAGGAGTTCTTTATATAGTCTGGCTATTAACCCCTTATCAGATGTATGGTTTGCAAACATTTTCTCTCATTCCATAGGTTACCTTTTCACTATGTTGATTGTTTCTTTTAACATGCAGAACATTTTTAAGTTTGATATGGTCCAATTTGTCTATTTTTGCTTTTGTTGCCTGTGCATTTGGTATAATTACCATAAAATCGTATCCAAGTTCAATGCCATAGAGATTTTCCCCCGTGTTTTCTCTTAGAAGGTTTGTATTTTCAGGTCTTACATTTAGGTCTTTACAGGACTTCCCACACTATGTTGAATAGAAGTGGCAAGAATGGGCATCCTGTGACAAATATCTGCCCAATCCCTGCAGCCCCCACCCCTGGCAACCACCATTCTATTCTCTATCTCTATGAGTTTGACATTTTTAAGTTCTACATATAAGTGAGATCGTGTGGTATTTGTCTTTCTGTGTCTGGTTTATTTCACTTAGTATAATGTACTCCAGATTATCGCAGATGACAGGATTTCCTGACTGGACAGAATTTGCTTCTTTTTTCAAGACTAAATTACTACTCCCATTGTGTATATATGATACATTTGCTTTATTCTCTCATTTGATGATGGACACTTAGGTTGATTCCAGCCCTTGGCTATTGTGAATAACATGCTGCACTGAACATGGGTGTGCATATACCTTTTTGAGATCCTGATTTCAGTTCCTTTGGCTATATACCAAAAAGTCGGACTGCTGAATTATATGGTATTTCCATTTTTAATTTTTTGAGAATTCTTCATACTGGTCTCCATAATTTCTGTACTAAAATTCTCACCAACGTAACAGGATTCTTTTTTTCTGCATCCTCACCAACACTTACCTTTTATCTTTTTGATAATAGCCATTCTAACTGATGTGAGGTGGTATCTCAATGTAGTTTTAATTTGCATTTCATTAATGGTTAGTGTGATGTTGAGCATTTTTTCAAATACCTGTAGGCCATTTATATGTCTTTTTTTGAGAAATGTCTGTTTAGGTCCTTTGCTCCTACATATATAGATATAGATATAGATATATAGATATATACATATATCTATATATATATCTATTTTTTTTTTTTTGGAGTCTTGCTCTGTTGCCCAGGCTGGAGTGCAGTGGTGTGATCTCGGCTCACTGCAAGCTCCACCTCCCAGGTTCACGCCATTCTCCTGCCTCAGCCTCCCGAACAGCTGGGACTACAGGCGCCTGCCACCATGCCCGGCTAATTTTTTGTACTTTTAGTAGAGACGGGGTTTCATCGTGTTAGCCAGATGGTCTCGATCTCCTGACCTCGGGATCCACCCTCATCAGCCTCCCAAAGTTCTGGGATTACAGGCATGAGCCACCGCGCCTGGCCGGTCCTTTGCTCCTGTTTTTTAATTGGGTTATTTGTTTTCTGGCTATTAAATTGTGTGCTTTTTATGTACTCTGTGTATTAACCTCTTATCTTCATGGTTTGCAAATACTTTCTCCCAATCTGTAGGGCGCCTCTTCACTCTCTGATTGTTTCTTTCACTGTGCAGGAGCATTTTATTTTGATGTTATTCCATTTTTTTTCAGTTAAACAGGAGATATATTGTACAACATGGTGAGTATAGTTAATAACAATGTATTGTATACTTGAAAATTGCTAAGAAAGTAAATTTTCAGTGTTCTCATCACCAAAAATAAGTTTTTGAGGTAATGCATATGTTAATTAGTTTGATTTAGCCATTCCACAATCAGTACATATTTCAAAACATTATGTTGTACACCATGAATATATATAATTTTTGTCAATTGAAAAATAAATAATCTTTTTAAAAAATAAAAATCTATAAAATTTTTTAAAGAGTGGGCATTCTTGCCTGGCTCCTGATCTTAAAAGGGAAAGAATTCAGTTTTTCACCACTGAATATATTAGCTGTAGGCTTGTCATATATGGCCTTTACTATGTTAAAATAATTTCTTTCTATTTCTAGTTTGTTGAGTGTTTTATGATGCAAGTGTGTTTAATTATGTTAAATTCTTTTTCTGTACCAAGTGAGATGATCATATATTTTTTATCCTTAATGTTGTTAATGTGATATCTTACATTAATTGATTTTCATATGCAAATTATCCTTGCATTCCAGAAATAAATCCCGTTTGGCCGTCACATATTATCCTTTTAACATATAGTTGAATTTGGCTTGCTAGTTTTTTTAAGTATTTTTCCATTAATACTCATCAGAGATATTGGCTTGTAGTTTTCTTTCCTTGTATCTTTCTCTGATTTGGATATCAGGATAATGTTTGCCTCATAAAACGAATCAGAAATATTCCCTTCCTTTCAACTTTTTGGAAGAATTGGAGAAAGATTAAAAATTCTTTAAATATTTGGTAAAATTCTCCAGTGAAGCTATCAGGCCCTGGTATTTTCTTTATTGAAAGGTTTTTATTTATTTATTTATTTATTATTATTATACTTTAGGTTTTAGGGTACATGTGCCCAATGTGCAGGTTAGTTACATATGTATACATGTGCCATGCTGGTGCGCTGCACCCACTAACTCGTCATCTAGCATTAGGTATATCTCCCAATGCTATCCCTCCCCACTCCCCCCACCCCACAACAGTCCCCAGAGTGCGATGTTCCCCTTCCTGTGTCCATGTGTTCTCATTGTTCAATTCCCACCTATGAGTGAGAATATGAGGTGTTTGGTTTTTTGTTCTTGCGATAGTTTACTGAGAATGATGATTTCCAATTTCATCCATGTCCCTACAAAGGACATGAGCTCATCATTTTTTATGGCTGCATAGTATTCCATGGTGTATATGTGCCACATTTTCTTAATCCAGTCTATCATTGTTGGACATTTGGGTTGGTTCCAAGTCTTTGCTATTGTGAATAATGCCACAATAAACATACGTGTGCATGTGTCTTTATAGCAGCATGATTTATAGTCCTTTGGGTATATACCCAGTAATGGTATGGCTGGGTCAAATGGAATTTCTAGTTCTAGATCCCTGAGGAATCGCCACACTGACTTCCACAAGGGTTGAACTAGTTTACAGTCCCACCAACAGTGTAAAAGTGTTCCTATTTCTCCACATCCTCTCCAGCACCTGTTTCCTGACTTTTTAAATGATTGCCATTCTAACTGGTGTGAGATGGTATCTCATTGTGGTTTTGATTTGCATTTCTCTGATGGCCAGTGATGGTGAGCATTTTTTCATGTGTTTTTTGGCTGCATAAATGTCTTCTTTTGAGAAGTGTCTGTTCATGTCCTTCGCCCACTTTTTGATGGGGTTGTTTGTTTTTTTCTCATAAATTTGTTTGAGTTCATTGTAGATTCTGGATATTAGCCCTTTGTCAGATGAGTAGGTTGTGAAAATTTTCTCCCATTTTGTAGATTGCCTGTTCACTCTGATGGTAGTTTCTTTTGCTGTGCAGAAGCTCTTTAGTTTAATGAGATCCCATTTGTCAATTGTGGCTTTTGTGGCCATTGCTTTTGGTGTTTTAGACATGAAGTCCTTGCCCATGCCTATGTCCTGAATGGTAATGCCTAGCTTTTCTTCTAGGGTTTTTATGGTTTTAGGTCTAACGTTTAAGTCTTTAATCCATCTTGAATTGATTTTTATATAAGGTGTAAGGAAGGGATCCAGTTTCAGCTTTCTACATATGGCTAGCCAGGTTTCCCAGAACCATTTATTAAATAGCACAGTGCCTGGCCAATTTTTTTCTTTTTTATAGGTCCTTGAGGTGTAAAGCTAGGTTGTTAATTGGAGATCTTTCTTCTTTAATGTAAGCATCTGTTGCTATAAACTTTCCTCTTAGTACTGCTTTTGTTGCATCCTGTAAGTTTTGATATGTTGTGCATTTATTTTCATTATCCTCAAGATAATTTTATAATTTCCCTTGTGACTTCTCCTTTGACTTCAGTTGTTTAAGGGTGTGTTGTTTGGCTGGGCACAGTGGCTCACACCTGTAATCCCAGCACTTTGGGAGGCCGAGGCGGGTGGATCATGAGGTCAGGAGATCGAGACCATCCTGGCTAACACGGTGAAAAATACAAAAAATACAAAAAATTAGCTGGACGTGGTGGTGGGCACCTGTAGTCCCAGCTACTGGGGAGGCTGAGGCAGGATAATGGTGTGAACCCGGGAGGCGGAGCTTGAAGTGAGCCGAGATCGTGCCACTGCACTCCAGCCTGGGCGACAGAGTGAGACTCCGTCTCAAAAAAAAAAAAGAGCGTGTTGTTTAATTTCCACCTACTTTTGAATTGTTCAATTTTCCTTCTGCTGTTTATTTCTAGTTTCATTCCATTCCATTGTTGTCAGAAAAGATACTTGCTTGGTATGATTTCAATATCCTTAAATTTGTTCCATGGACATGGAGTATGTTCTATGTGCACTTGAGAAGAATGTATGGTCTGCTGTTGTTTGGAGTGTTCTGCAGGTGTCTGTTAGGTCTAATTGGTCTATAGTGTTGTTCAAGTCCTCTGTGTTCATATTGATCCTCTGTCTGGTTGATCTATTCATTATTGAAAATAAGGCATTGAAATCTTCTAATATTATTGTGTTCCTGTCTGTTTCTCCTTTGAATTCTACCATTGTTTGCTTCATATATGTCTGTGTTCTGATGTTAGGTGAATATTTATAATTGCATCTTATTTAATTGATCCTGTTGTCATGTATTGTTTTTCCTTGTCCCTTGTGAAAAGTTTTAGAATTATATTCTATTTCATCTGATATAAACATCACAACCTCTGCTCTCTTTTGGTTACCATTTGTATGGAATATCTATTTCCATTTTGTCACATTCAGTCTATGTGTGTCCTTACAGCTAAAGTGAGTCTTTGTAGACAGCATACAGTTGGATCTTGTTTCTTTTTCAATCCATTCAGCCATTCTGTGTCTTTTGATTGGAGTGTTTAATTCAACTACATTTAAAGTAATTACTGATAGGAAAGAACTTACTCTTACAATCTCCTGCTGTCTTCTCTTGTGATTTTTTTCAGTGACATGTTTGTATTTCCATCTCTTTTTTGTGCATCTTATTAAGATATTTTCTTTGTAGTTACCATAGAGATTACATTAAACATTTTATAGTGAACTTGATGAACTTACATGAACTTATAATTATGAACTTAACTTCAATCACACACAAAACTTTACTTCTTTACATGTTACCCTACACACACTTTATGTTCTCGGTGCTATCAATTACATTTTTAACTTTATGTATCAATGTATATAGATTTATAGTTATAGTTATTTTCATGCTTTTATATTTTTAACTGCACCAGAATTAAAAATTATGTATGTACCACCATCATAGTATTAGAGGATTCTGTGTTTGCTTAAATATTTACCTTCAGCAAAGAGCTTCATATTTTCATATGATTTCATGTTGCTAGCTAATCTCTTCATTTCATGTTGAAACTCCCTTTAGCTATTCTTCTAAGCCTAATCTAGTGGTGATGAAGTCCCTCAGCTTTCGTTTATTTGGGAAGGTCTGTTTATTTTTGAAGGATAGTTTTACAAGATGTAGTATTTTTGCTAGGCAAGATTTTTTTTTTCTTTCAATACTTTGAATATATCATCCCACTCCCTTCTGACCTGTAATGTTTCTGGTGAGAAATCCACTGATAATCTTATGGAAACTCCCTTGTACATGATGAGTCTGTTTTCTCTTGGTGTTTTCAAGAATCTCTCTTTGACTTTTGCTTTTGACCAGTTGGTTATTGTGTGTCTTGGTGTGAGACTCTGAGTTCAACTTAATTGGAGTCCTTTGTGATTCCTGAATTTGGATATCCATTTTCTTTCTTAGTTGAGTGGTTTTAAGCCATTATTTCTTCAAATAAACTCTCTTCCCTTTCTTGTTCCCTTCTCCTTCTGGAACTCTCATAATGCCTGTATTGGTCCACTCAGTGGTACCCCATAAATCCCACAGACTTTCTTTATTTTCCATCATTCTCTTTGCTATTTGATCCTCTAATTCAATAACTTCAAATGACCTGTCTTTGAGTTCACTGATTCCTTCTTCTGATTGATCACATCTGCTGTTAAATGCTTATAGTGAATATTTCAATTCTGTTACTGCATTATTCAGCTCCATAACTTCTGTTTGGCCTTTATTCTGGTTTCTGTCTCTGTTGATATTCTACGTTAGTTCATGCATTGTTTTCCAGTTGTTTGTTTGTTTGTTTGTTTGTTTTTTGTTATTTTGAGATGGAATCTGGCTCTGTTACCCAGGCTGGAATGCAGTGGCATAATCTCGGCTCACTGAAAACTCCGCCTCCTGGGTTCACGCCATTCTCCTGCCTCAACCTCCCGAGTAGCTGGGACTACAGGCGCCCGCCACAATGTCCAGCTAATTTTTTGTATTTTTTAGTAGAGACAGGGTTTCACTGTGTTAGCCAGGATGGTCTTGATCTCCTGACCTCACGATCCACCCACCTCAGCCTCCCAAAGTGCTGGGATTACAGGCGTGAGCCACTGTGCCTTGTTGTTGTTTTTTTTTTTTTCTTTTTGAGATGGAGTTTTGCTCTTGTTGCGTTTTCTTTTTTCTTTTTCTTTTTGAGATGGAGTTTTGCTCTTGTTGCCTAGGCTGGGATGTAATGGCGTGATCTCAGTTCACTGCAACCTCCAACCTCCACCTCCTGAGTTCAAGCTATTCCCTTGCCTCAGTCTCTTGAGTAGCCAGGACTACAGGCACCTGCCACCACGCCCAGCTAATTTTTGTATTTTTAGTAGAGATGGGGTTTCATCATGTTGGTCAGGCTGGTCTTGAACTCCTGACCTCAGGTGATCCACCCACTTCAGTCTCCCAAAGTGATGGGATTACAGGTGTGAGCCACCATGCCCAGCCTTCCTTTTTGTTTAGTTATATTTCTGTGTTCTCTTGTAATGCATTGAGCTTCTTTAAGATGATTATTTTGAATTCTTTGTCAAGTAATTCACAAATATCCATTTTTAAGATTTTTTTTTTCTGGAGATTTATTTTATTCCTTTGATTGAGTCATGTTTCTATGTTTTTCCATGTGTCTTGTTATTTTTTGCTGTGATGTGTGCATTTAAATATACAGCCACCTCTTCCAATCTTCATAAACTGCCTTCATACAAGGGAAGAGCTTCACCAATCAGCCTGTTTAGAGATTCTGGGGTCCTCTAAAATCTTTTCTGGGGATACATCTTTTCTGAGCTTATGTATCTAATTTCCCAGTTAGACAGATTTGCAGTTTCTTTTTCAGGAGCTTCTAATCTCTTGCTGACACTGATGTCTGTCTGCAGTACTAGAAATTCTCTGATGTAATATGCAAGCTGCTGAATACTCTTTTGTTTTCTGTGACCATAGGCATCTGAAGCATGCAGGTTCTGTCAATGCTCCAAGTCAGGTAAGACAGAAGTCTGTTTGTAGGGCAGCCCCCTGAAAAAAAAAAAATACACTGAATTGCTAGATGCATGTTCCACTCTTCTCTTTCTTCCAAATGAGTAGCCATGAGCTGGGCATTTTCTCCCAGTCACTCCAAGCTGTACCAGCTCTTCCATGGTGATAAGGTTCTCTCTGGTGCCGCATCAAACTGCTGAGCAACCTTTTCTTCTCAGCAGTCCCAAGACATCCATACCATGCTGGTTCCTCATCACTGCTTCAAGCCAGGTGAGAGGGAAGCCAGTCCCTGAGCAGCCCCCTGAAAAGCTAGAACATTAAACATATGTTCTACTCTTCTCTTTCCCTCTCAAAGGAAAAGGCATGAGCTGGCCTTTTTCTCCTGATTTTGCTGTGTTGTGCCAGCTTGGGGGAGCTACTAAGGTTGAAATAAAATGACCTCTCTTACTCATTATAATGTGGCTGTTCCTGGCTTTGAGCTTGCCTGAGGTGCAATGATTTCTTAACTAGTTTCTGGAGTTCTCAAAAAGGCTTATTGTTGTCAAGTCAGTTTATCTGTGAGTGAATGAAGCCTGGGGCTTCCTAGTCTATCAATTTACTGACATCACTCTCTACTTTCTGTTTATTTCTTAACAAATTCCCAGATACTTCCTCTGGGCCCTAAAGCACCGAATCCATTTAATCCCATCACTTATTCATTATAAGGAGGAAAGCAAAGAGACCATGTTCTACAAGTCATTTCTGGCACTTTATTTTGCATCCACTCCAATATAATAAGTTCATAGTGAGCAGTGGTGGAGTAAAAACTTTAAAAGATGGAGAGAAAAATCTCTGTGTTAATGAGAGTTGTTCCAATTGACTGTGTTAAAAAAGAACACTGACTTTAGAATCAGACAAATAGCAGACTAGCTATCCCAGCTTGACTACTCAGTATGGATTATGGAGAAATTGGTATTCCCTGAGCCTTAATTTCTTCAGTAAATAATGCTACCTTCACATAAAGTTGATATGAGTGTTCAATAATGAATGCAGTTTCTAGCCTAGAACACAGAACACAGTAGGCATTCACAGTAGGCACTCTCCTCCTCCTCCAATTAGCCAAATTAGATGAAAACTATTATAGCAAGGAATAAATCATGTGAATAAGTTCAGTATATACCATATACCTATGGAAAAAATATTGTATAATCTAAAGACAAAATTTATATGTGCCTAAACTTTCAAATGATGTCTAGTACCTACTTTACATTTTTATAAACCAGGTTCCCCATGCCAAGTAATTTGGTTGTTTGTTCTATGCCAACTAAATAGCACAGTGAATTAGTGAGGTTTTTTTTGTTGGTTTTTTTTTTTTGCTTCTCACTAGAAAAGTATTTTAGAATATAAAGCCTGAAAAGAAAGGCCAGATATTTGTAACTGACTAAGCAATACCTGGGAGGTTAAATAGGTACATTGAGGGATGTTGGCCAGAAAGACTTCAAACGCATACCAAGAGAAAACAAACAAACATAGGTGACATTTTGATATCACCATCAGCTTTACTTTAATAAGTAATAATAAAAGACATGAAGACATTGACATGTCTCTATAAATGTACACAATGCCAAAAGAGTTGGACATTATTTATTAGACTTGAACATTAAAAATGTGTAAAGTAAATTTGTGTATTGATTCAATCTACCATTGACTTTCAATATGATTTTAAAATCTCAAAGAAATATTTCCAATTTGAATAATTAATAAAATTCACCCTTCAGATCCTGATAGTCATTTAAATTACCATTAGCAGTACCTGTCTACTCACTCCTACCAATTAAGTCGCAAAAAATAAGCCAGAGTCTAAATACCCAGGATTTTAAAAAACTCACCTCAAAATAAATCATCTCATTAAGGCTTTGCACTGCCTATTAAAGGCAGTAATGTAGATATTCAGCAGCAAATGTAGCATGGAGAAAGGGCTGAGTCTGACTATACAGTAAAAACCTGTTATTAGAAAACTCTGCAATCAGCTCTCTTCATTAAAGATCTGCTGGCTGATGGACCAAACACACAAAAGCAAGCAGGTTTTACAGGACTTAGTGCCAAATTAATGACAGTTTATATTGCAATTTATTTTGCCCTAGATAACTTCCTTTGTAAAGATGTCAGAGAAAAGGGAGAAGGCAGTATTAACAGACAAATTACAAAATGTGTTACAAATAACATACAAATATGTGCAAAAGTTCTTTCATTTATTTGTTTATTCACCTTTATGCAACAATTATTGAGCACTTACTATGTGCCAGGAAAGACTTCACAGGACAAGATCTCATGGACAATATATCCTAGTGGGCAAGACAGAAAATAACAGATAAGTAAATATATAAAATAATTTTAAATAGTGATATATGCTATGAAGAAGATAATCTTATGTCACTGTCCTATCTTGGTAATTTAGCAGTCTCAAACTTTATGAAGCAGGTATAAAGAAAGGTTAACTTACGTGCTTTCATCTGTATCATTACATTAAATGATTGAACCAAGAAAAAGCCTCCCTCAGTTGGCTTCTTCGCAAAAGTGACCACATCCTCCTTTCATGGAAACCATTGGACTCACTCACTGACAGGATTCGATTTATCCTTCATGAATGTTGAAAATAAAATTACAGTTTTTTTGAAGTTTCGGAAACAAAAAAGAATTTATTCAAGAAATACTGCCTATGATAAAAAGAGCTCATTTGCACCATTTCTACCTGATTCTGAGTAGGCTAGTTAATGTTTTAGAAATTGCATTTGGGACTCAAGCAAAGCCTTTTGAAATTTAATGTTCTATATATTCATAAAAACATAATCAGATGTGTATTTTTATTAAAAGTGCCTCTCATGGTTTTCATTTATGGTAAACGGCAATATGAAAGGACATAAAGAATACAAATTGATACAAATTCTCCCTCAAAAAAAAAAAAAGATTTTAGGATCCCTTTCCTCCTGCAACACAAGTAGTTTCTGATGAGATTTGATTGACACTATGAGGTCTATGCACCTGGGCTGATATTCGTGTCTGTTTTTGCAATTAGAATATGTATTAGTGCTGACAAGCCTGGAAATTCTTCAGCACTTTAAAAGAAGGAAAATTTTAGTCCTGCAAAAAACCTAATTATAATAAACAAAAAAATTATAGCTCTGATCATAGTAACCAGGTTGCAAACTCCTACCAAATAGTAGGAGTTTCAAACAACCTTCATTTAAGTTATTGTATTCACTTCACAGAGGAAAGAAATAGGGCAATTGAGCATTAAACAGTGTTGCAAATATGACTGGAAAACCTCCACCTGATTCAAGGGAAGTGTCTGTCCTCTGTGAAACGGGAAGATTGGTCAGGGGCCTATCCCCCTCTCGGAGGTAAATGAGGCCAAGTATTAATATTATTCTAAGTAGGTGGAGGTCTTACTATATTAGTCGGAGAAATTCTAAAAATTAGGTTTATGCTTTAATGAGCTGCAGAAGGTTTGATTTTTTTAATGCTTCAACTGATCTGAATTCCTAACTCACAATACAGAATGGTCTTATGAAATGTCCCTATTCATAAAAGGTGCATATTTCAATTTCTAGACAATTCATTAGACATTCTTCTCTGTTTAATCCATAAAAATAAAGCCTATTTCATCACGATTTGAATAATTCTGCAAGGGACGATGAGGCATCCCAGAGCTGGCTGCTTGCATAAACTGTTGTCATTTTCATGAATTTGTAAATAAACTACTGTCTGAACAACCAGACTTTTATAAGTCTTCAGGGTAGCTGTATTCAAATAATTATACATAGTACTCTGACAGTACATTTCTCTAAAGGAAGTCATAAAATTGTTCAAAAAGTATTTGGATTCAGCTTCTAGGACGTATTTAAGGTAGCAAACCTGCCCACCACCAGAGTATGAAGTAAAACAAGGCTAAGAGTGATAGAAGCATTTTTTTTTTTTCCTTTGAGATGGAGTTTTGCTCTTGTTGCTCAGGCTGGAGTACAATGGCACGAACTTGGCTCATTGCAACCTCCGACTACTGGATTCAAGACATTCTCTCGCCTCAGCATCCCAAATAGCTGGGATTACAGGTGCCCACCACCATGCCCAGCTAATTTTTGTATTTTTGGTAGAGACGGGATTTCATCCTGTTGGCCAGGCTGGTCTCAAACTCCTGACCTCAGGTGATCCACTTGCCTTGGCCTCCCAAAGTGCTGGGATTACAAGTGTAAGCCACCACACCCTGCCAATAGAAGCATTTTTAAACATGAGAGTCATTTAAAATTGCATGAGATCCTACCATGTAACAAACACTGCATGCGTGCACTTTATGGGTGCATTCACATATGGCACCTTTTCCAAAGGGCATGCGATTTGGATTCCATGAAATTGAATGTTGCAAACTCATCAAAATGCAACCTTTAGAACTAGTTTTTCCAAATGAAGAAACATCATAATACAATTTTAGAGGCTGATGTGGAAAGGCTGTGTTAAAGACTGAATGCCTGCTCTCTGACACATGCATCTTTTCAAGGCTTCCCGAAGGCACTGCAGACTTTGCAGCTTTATTGGCAGTGATTCCTTCCTTTGGAATGCCTGTTCCCATGCACACACACTCTTGCTGCAGCCACATCATATTTAAAATCTGCCCTGATCCTCCTGGTTGATATCAATGTTGTCACTCCTCTTCATTTTCATAGCATTAAGCCCTATTTTGTACTTAACAAAAAGTAAGTTCGGCACAGAGGGAAGAGAATTGGGCCTATTTTGTTCATATCCCATCTCTGGAGCTAAGCATGGTGACAGGTACACAGAAATCTCTCATCTGGTATTTTGAATACATTATAACATTTTCCCAGTCTTCAACATATTGTCTTAGCACTGGTGGGGGAAAAAATGCTGCAAAGGCCATACTTTTCCAACCTAAATCTTCCCCAGGACTGGCACAGTGAGTGGCACATAGTAGGGGTATTAGTCCCTGTGGCTGCTTAACAAAGTGTCACAGCTGGGCTGCTTAAAGTAACAGGAATTTATACTTTCATAGTTCTAGAGGCCAGAATTCCAAAATCAATGTGTTGGCAAGACCACACTTTTCCTGGAGTCTATGGGGGAGGACTGGTTCTTTGCCCCTCCCATCTTCTGTTGGCGTCCCTAACTTGCGGCTGCATTACTGCGGTCTCTGCCTCCACGGGCACTTAAGTTCCTCCTCTCCTTTCTGTGCTTTCTCCCTTTGCCTCTCTTTTATCAGGACACTTGTGATCGTAATTCAAGGCCACCTGAATAAAGAAGGTTCATCCCCTCATGTCAAGATCCCCAGCTTAATCACATCTACAAAGACTCTTTTGCCAAACAAGGGAACACTTCCCAGTCCCAGGGATTAGCATCTGAGATCTTTGGATGACCATCTCTCAATCTACTACGGTAGGCATGGAGTAAGTACACGGAGTTTTACCAGCACAAGCACAGTGATACATGATCTGTTGGTTGATTCCATATATCTTGTTTTTAATGCTGTTTGCCAAAAAATATCAAAAGACCACAGCTCTTCTGCAAGGCAGTCATTTAAGCAGAGAAATAAATCCACTGTAGCGGTGTTATTTCTCACTGTTGTTTTCTTAGCTGAGTGGCTGGTTTCTTAAGCATAGACACAGCATCCGATGAACCCCAGAATTTCTGTTGCATTTGCAATCATCTCTCCAGTCACCTGGGTCCTTCTGCACTCGCTCCCTGCTCTGACTTATGGGGCACCGTTCCACCACGTGGCAGGACTCCGCATCTTTTTTGTGGCACTGACACGATAGGACACTACACATTTCTGACCTTTATTTTCAACAGATTGTTCCCTCACTCAGCGTAAAATTTCCTCCAGCGTTCTCATCACACGGTGAGGGTTCACTGGTTTCAATGGTGTATGAAAATGCAGCTCTGGGCTGGGCGCGATCCAAGCACTTTGGGAGGCTGAGACAGGTAGATCACGAGGTCAGGAGATCGAGACCATCCTGGCTAACACGGTGAAACCCCGTCTCTACTAAAAATACAAAAAATTAGCAGGGCGTGATGGCGGGCGACTGCAGTCCCAGCTACTCAGGAGGCTGAGGCAGGAGAATGGCCTGAACTCAGGAGGCAGAGCTTGCAGTGAGCCGAGATCGCGCCACTGCACTCCAGCCTGGGCGACATATCGAGACTTCGTCTCAAAAAACAAAAACGACAACAACAACAACAAAAAATGCTCTGTTGTATTCGGCGTCAGAGAAAGAAGCAGATGGCTAAACTGGCCTGTGCTGGGATCCCAGCACTAAAAGCCAGATGGTGTGGATTTCAGTCAGATCTTTCATAACCAACAAATTTGAGAAACAGATGAGGCAGGGCCGAGAACTACTAATTTTTTCATTTTATAAATAAGCACCATTAAGCTTTTCTTCTATAAAGCCTCTTGATCTAACCACTAACTAAGCTATTTGTCTGAAATCCTCAAGTCAATGTAGTAAATAAGCATTTACTAAATTTAAATTTAATAAAATAAGTATTTTTTTTCCTCTTTTGGCCAATTTAGTTCCTTAGAAGTTGGGTTAACAGGAGCCAACTTCACCACCGTGAAAACATATGTTTGCTTTTATATAAGTAGAGGCATGCTGTTACTTCTTTTTAAAAATAGTTGAGGCCAGGCGCAGTGGCTCACGCCTGTAATCCTAGCACTTTGGGAGGCTGAGGCGGGTGGGTCACGAGGTCAAGAGATTGAGACCATCCTGGCCAACATGGTGAAACCCTGTCTCTACTAAAATTACAAAAATTAGCTGGGTGTGGTGGTGCAGGTGTGTAGTCCCAGCTACTCAGGAGGCTGTGGCAGGAGAATCTCTTGAATCCAAGGAGGCGGAGGTTGCAGTGAGCCGAGATTGCGCCACTGCACTCCAGCTTGGCAACAGAGCAAGACTCTGGCTCAAAAAAAAAAAAAAAAAGTTTAGTGTAGAAAACAGTACTTTCAGATTGGGCTACCAGTGTACCATGCATAAACGAAAAGTGTCCTGTGTCATTAAACAAATGCATTTAAAAAAAGAATTTTTTTTACAGGTCCACAAACAAGTTTGAAATTAGAAGGAAATTGTGAGCACTCAAATAATAAAGTGGCTTAATGCAATCCAAATCAGCTGAAGTGTTCAATTACAGAGTATATAGTAAAAATGTAGATCCATCCTCTCTCAGTGCAAGCTGTCATCCCATGTCACAGCATGCACTATACACCCTCTTCTTTTCTCTTACTAATATCTTTAAAGCTGCACTTGCACCCTTACCCTCACATCACCCTTCCCTACTTGCATACTTTTTTTTTTTTGAGACGGAGTCTTGCTCTGTTGCCCAGGCTAGAGTGCAGTGGCGCGATCTCCTCTCACTGTAAGCTCTGCCCCCCGGGTTCATGCCATTCTCCTGCCTCAGCCTCCCGAGTAGCTGGGACTACAGGCGCCTGTGACCACGCCTGGCTAATTTTTTTGTATTTTTAGTTGAGACGGGGTTTCACCATGTTAGCCAGGATGGTCGCGATCTCCTGACCTCGTGATCCGCCCACCTCAGACTCCCAAAGTGCTGGGATTACAGGCGTGAGCCACCGCACCCAGTCTGCATGCATTTTTAAACTTCATTCAACTTTTTAAATTCTTTTTAAATTTTATTTTTTAATTGACAAATGATACTAGAGGCAATGGTAACCATGAATTCTGAAAGAGATGACTGTTTTATTAAGAGCTTTTATTATTTTATTTTTGATCAACATAAAATAATTGTACATCTCTATGGGTTACATAGCAATGTTTTGATACATACAATGCAACCTTACTGAATTGTTTATCAGATCTAACGGATTTTTGGCAGAGTGTTTAAGTTCTTCTATATATAAGATTATGTTGCCAGCAAACAGGGACAATTTGACTTCCACCTTTCCAATTTTAATATGCTGTATTTCTTTTTCTTGCCTAATTACCTGCATAAGTTGTTATTGGATACCCACTAGTTACTAGGCTGTTCGTTCTATGCTAGGTGCTATAAGAATAGAAATATGATTCCTCAGGGATCTAGAACTAGAGATACCATTTGACACAGCCATACCATTACTGGGTGTATACCCAAAGGAGTATAAATCATGCTGCTATAAAGACACATGCACACGTATGTTTATTGCGGCACTATTCACAATAGCAAAGACTTGGAACCAACCCAAATGTCCAACAATGATAGACTGGATTAAGAAAATGTGGCACATATACACCATGGAATACTATGCAGCCATAAAAAATGATGAGTTCATGTCCTTTGTAGGGACATGGATGAAACTGGAAATCATCATTCTCAGTAAACTATTGCAAGAACAAAAAACCAAACGCCATATATTCTCACTCATAGGTGGGAATTGAACAATGAGAACACATGGACACAGGAAGGGGAACCTCACACTCTGGGGACTGTTGGGGGTAGGGGGAGGGGAGAGGGATAGCTTTAGGAGATATACCTAATGCTAAATGATGAGTTAATGGGTGCAGCACACCAGCATGGCAGATGTATACACATGTAACTAACCTGCACATTGTGCACCTGTACCCTAAAACATAAAGTATAATAATAATAAAATTCAAAAAAAAGAACAGAAATATGAAAAAAAATAATACCTACCACAAGTAATTTTAGTCCCATGGGCCAGCCCTAAGGCAGAGAACTAGCTATGAGAGATATTGTGGATGGTACTAAGTGGCCAAGGAACACAGAGAACAGAGATGTGAATTCACATTCACAAGGGCTGGAGGAGGAAAGAGGCAACTGGTAGGTATGTGGCAATTCCAGGCCATTTGGTGTTGGTTAGGCTTTGAGTAGACAGATAAGAAAATAAATGGGTTTTCAGTTGGGAGAACCGTATACCCACAGTATGAAGGCAGAAAGACTCGAAGGTTGTCTACCAAACAGCTTTCAGACCAGTGTGATCCAGGATACTGGGAGAACTCTCTGAAAAACAAACAAACAAACAAACAAAACCAGCATAAGTCGGATAACGAGGACCAGACTAAGGTTGGAAGTTTATTCATTAGACCCTAGAGACCCATCAAAATGTTTTGAGCAGGGTTATATTAGATGGGTATCAAATACTTCTGGAATCAATTGCTACTGGATTCATTATATTTTAACCACTCCACCACGCCTACCATTAGTTACAACATGAGAAGCTAAACATTATATTCTAGCCAACACTTTATCTTGAGTTTTTGCAGAGAAAGCAGTCTGAGCTGCTGCTTTGCCTCCACTCAGTAGTTTGTGATTAGTCTGAAATGCTCTACTGCACAGAGCAGGGTCAAGCACATTTCATACACTTGTTTAACAAGTAGCACTCAGGAAGTATATTTTATGATCCACTTGATAGTATCATAATGCAAGCCGAAAACAATGACTGAAGATGGCAAGATCAAACTATTTGTAATGGAAGCAAATATAAGTTATCCACTTTTATTATTCAGTCCTCTGTTTGGATGGAACACATGAATATTAAAATGGCTGTGTTTCATTCCTTTTCAAAAGTAGTAAGAGAAGGATACTCATATGCAATAAAGCATTTTCAGCCTGGGTCTTTATGACAGCTCTAAATGCCTGCCACATTTTAAATACCACAGGTGCAAAACAAATGTATAAATAAATTCCCTGTTACAAAATTTTCCATTTATACTGTAGAGAAACAAAATACAGTGTAATGGGGAATTTAATTCTCTGAATAGAAATTATATAATCTAAGCAAGAAAATTCAATAACAGCTTCTACACAGATAACAAAAATCTGCTGAAAGATCCCAAGAGTAATGGAAGACAACTGGAATTTGCATATAAAATTGGATATCACCTTTTCAAAGCCATGTCAATAATTTAGTTCCAATGTTTTCTGCGTGATTCACTAATTTTATAATTACAATTTTTGGCAGAATATGGGCTACTCAAAATGGTCCAAATGCAAAAAGTAGCTTTAAGCAGAACATGAAGTAATCCACCTGTTTATTATATTTTTATAAATAAATAAATAATAATCACATTTGCCATTATTCATATGCTTTGCAAGTTTAATATTTCTTTGTGTCCTGTAACATGTTCCCTTCAAAGTAATGGAAGATGGAAAATAACAACAATGAAAAGCTGGAACGCGCTGAAAATTTTGACACATCAGCAACACCACCAGTTAAATCCACATACTATGTTAAGATACAGTTTAGTGAACAGTTGTCAGGCAAATCAATTGTGTGAGTGAACCAGCCAATGTGTTCAGCACTCTTATAGCAACTAGTTTAGAATATTTTTTGATTGAGTAACCTGAAGACTCTAGGAGACTGAGAAGTGTGCAGAGACCCAGCCAGTAAAGATCTGGGACAGAAATTAAGAACGTTAGACTCCAGGTTGAGTGTTCGCTCCTCTCTTTATAAAAATTTAGAATCTTGTTCTGATTAGTCCAAACCCACAACTATGCCCTTCTCCCATTTTATCTGTTTTTTCCCCCCTATTTGGGAGTAAATCTTATGGTTTAAATTACTTTGACAGGTAAATGCCAGTCCAGCATCAGCAAACCTGGTGGGTTGCCATAGGCTACTGGCAAAGTGCAACCACCAGGGGCGCCCAAAACCTGTGGAGGCTGAGATTGTGAGTTTGTCAAAAACAAGGACACCCTTAAAGCAAGCACATTGCTGGGTGTGAAGCAGGGGAGGGGGCTTTAAAAAGGCAGTACCTTGGTCGGGCTCGGTGGTTCACACCTGTAATCCCAGCACTTTGGGAGGCCGAGGCGGGCAGATCACAAGGTCAGGAGATTGAGACCATCCTGGCTAACACGGTGAAACCCCGTCTCTACCAAAAATACAAAAAATTAGCCGAGCGTGGTGGCGGGCGCCTGTAGTCCCAGCTACCCAGGAGACTGAGGCAGGAGAATGGCGTGAACCCAGGAGGTGGAGCTTGCAGTGAGCCGAGATCGCGCCACTGCACTCCAGCCTGGGCGATAGAGCGAGACTCCATCTCAAAAAAAAAAAAAAAAAAAAAAAATCCTGTCCTCTATATATTTTCTCTTTTGGGATTCCACGAAGATGACATGCTAGGGTGGGACTGGGTCTCACCTCTCACCTGAAACTGGGAGTTGGAGGTCAATAGTCGTAACCTGGAAGTGCTGGCTGGCAAGGTTTTGGAGCAGGCTCATATAAGGGTGGTTGGAAGGTGCAGTTCTTGAGGGTATGGCTGCTAGAAAAAAAAACAATAAAATGCAATGCAATATTTGGGACATACTTATACTAATTAACAGTATTTGTCATTTATCTAAAATCCAAATTTAACTGAGTGTCTTAAATTTTCATTTTCTAAATCTTGCAACCCTACTTGTGGTAGAGTGGTGAGGAGTCACAAAAAAAGGAGGTAAAAAGTCTCCGGGTCTGCTGTGTTGGAGAAACAGAGGTTAATACAGCAAGAGTCTGGGCTGGAAGTGGAGAAGTGGCTGAGATAAGAAGGCCCCTTACCTGACTGCCCTGGATTTTGGGGAATGGATGCTTCACAGTCTGCCCTGGGCATAAGAGTCAAACAACATTCCTATGATAACCTGAAGAGTTCCATTTTTAACATATTGAATTTTGGATGGTGCAATTAATATGTTACACAATTACCACATTGCAGTGTATCGATCGTTTGCACTAATGTCTAATTAAATTGTAAGTTCTGGCATTTTATCTTTCCATACCCATATCCTTGCAAAATGCTACGTACATATTTGTGCTTGCTGATTTTTGAAAACAAATTCAAAAATTTTTTTAACACATTTACTAATTAACCAAAAACTCAGTATCAACCAGTGCTAAAACAGGGAAGAGGGCATGCAGCTACCTGGATATGGCACACAGCTACCTGAACAGACAATATTACAGGAAAGGCAATATACATGGAAAGTCTGTTCTCTCTGCATAAAAACATATCTCAGAAAATAGTTTTTTTCCCTGAGTTCCTGGCTCTGACATTAACAAAGGCAGACTGAGGGTGTCCAAGGTGACATACAGGATGGTGGGGGCTACTGATGCCTTTTCATGTGTGGAAAGATTAAAGGAAGGAAAGACAGGCCGGGCGTGGTGGTTCATGCCTGTAATCCCAGAGCTTTGGGAGGCTGAGGTGGGTGGATCACGAAGTCAGGAGATCGACACCATCCTGGCTAACATGGTGAAACCCCATCTCTACTAAAAATATGAAAAAATTAGCTGAGCGTGGTGGTGGGCACCTGTAATCCCAGCTACTCGGGAGGCTGAGGCAGGAGAATGGCATGAACCCGGGACGCGGAGCTTGCAGTGAGCTGAGATCGCACCACTGCACTCCAGCCTGGGCGACAGAGGGAGACTCCGTCTCAAAAAAAAAAAAAAAAAAAAAAAAAGGAAGGAAAGAGAGAAGACAGGAATTAGGAGGTCGTTAGAGACTGTGACATTCGCCTACCAGATCCAGGTGAATCTCACTCTTTTTCCAGAAGCCCAGTTTTAAGCTTTCAAAGTGCCCAATAGTGGAAGACAGCCTCACAATGGTAACGGGGGCCAGGGCTCCTGGCCACTGGAAAAGCTACAGCCGATTCTAGGGGAACAGCCAACAGAGATGTAATACATACCTGCATTTGGGAGGAAGTGAGGACCAGGCATCATTAAAGGCTTGTCTACATTTAAGTGTCTGTGGTTCCAGATGAACCTGTCCCAATGCTTCTCTCACCATTCTCTCTTCCTCAAATCAAGATGGACATAAAACTGAATCACCTCATTACTTACCAAACATTACAGTGAAAGTCTCACTCACCCTCATAATTAGTAAAAAAAAAAAAAACCCTGCACTTACATGATTCTGAATGGGCAGATAAAAACATTGTATGTTCTGGCTTTATCAGAAGACTGAGGTCAAATGTGACAAGAACAAGCTCAGCTCTACCCGGGGATGAAGGGCCTGCCTCTCACCCACACCCTGGGGACGTGGGCTCCCAAAGGTATTCAGATACCTCTACCGCTCCCTGCTGTTCAGGGACCAGTGAATCTTGCTTGTGTCCTGCCTTAATTCCACTTAGGACTTTTCTGACAATTGGACTTTATCATCTTTACATTTGCATCACTGCATCTGTGTATATGTCTGTAATTTTTTTATGTTTCTCAAAATACTTTATGTTGTTTTTATTTATTCTAAAAATCGTAAGTGGAACTATAACAGAGTAATGATGCAAATTTCACTCACAATTGAAGATTTAAAAATCCAAGTCTGGGTTTTCTTTCTTCTTTCCCACAAAGGTCAGTAGGAAACTGTCTGCAACAGGAAATGCCCTGGTCTCCAGGTGCTGCTCCAAGATGTGGCCGACCCATTGCCATGTGTCATTCAAGTGACAGTGTTGAGGGACTAAATATGTCATTCCATGGTTAAGGTTGGCTACAACAAATCTGGCAAGAATTAAAGTGTAAAGATTTCAGGGAACATTGAACAATTAAAGCATCAGAAATAAATAGCAAAACAGAAGCTTTGCTGCTCCTATAATCAACCAAATGAAAGTTTAAAACAATAAAGAAACATTAATGTTTCAGGCCAGATCACTATTATTAAAGGTTTGTCCATTTCACTTAGAACTCAATTTCTCTACCTCAATATTACTGATATTTTGTACCTGATAATTTTTTTTGTAGTAAGGGACTGACTGTCCTGAGTGTTGTAGGATTTTGCAAGCCCTCACCTCTGTGGACTAGATGCCGTTCGACTTTGATGAAAAAAGGCTACCATGGCCGCAGTTGCCCTTGGATTCCAAGGCAGCAGAACATGAGCAAAAGCTTGCAGCCCTGTCAGTTGAGATGGTCCTCAATGATAAAGAAACAAATTACTTCTGGGCAGGCGCGGTGGCTCACGCCTGTAATCTCAGCACTTTGGGAGGCCGAGGCGGGTGGATCACGAGGTCAAGAGATGGAGACCATCCTGGCCAACAGGGTGAAACCCCGTCTCTACTAAAAATACAAAAATTAGCTGGGTGTGGTGGCGTGTGGCTGTAGTCCCAGCTACTCAGGAGGCTGAGGCAGGAGAATGGTGTGAACCCGGGAGGTGGAGGTTGCAGTGAGCTGAGATTGCACCACTGCACTCCAGCCTGGGGGACAGAGTGAGACTCTGTCTCAAAATAAATAAATAAATAATAATGGTAAATTCTATCATGTATATTTTACAACAATTTTTACAAAGGCATAAAACTTCATAAGAAAATACCTTCTTTGGAGGCAACCTCTGCAAAAGACAATGTGGCTTTGAGGGAACAGGGCATGGTGCTGCTGAGGCCCAGCAGCGGTGCCAGTAGCCAGGCTCCTGCAAGCCCATCTGTATCCCCATCCCAGCTCTGCCAGCCCGGGGCTCTGCTCTGGGCTCCCCACCAGGGCTGCAAATTGATAAAGCAGCTCTACACATATCAAAACATCTAAGAAACATAAATGATTCTCTAACTTGTATAGTATGAATAATTATCCCAAAAGAGCATTTCCTCTTATGTGTGACAGATGTCAGACCATCAATATAGGAGTGTATTAGGGTTCTCTAAAGAAAGGGACCCAATAGGGGAGATATAGATGTATATCGGGTCCCAGAGATAAATACACAAATATTTGTATGTGTACATATGTATATATATAGGAATCAGTTCACGGGATTCTGGAGGCTGCGAAGTTCCATAATCTGCCATCTGAAAGCTGAAAAATCAGGAAAGCCCACAGTGCAATTAAATCTGAGTCCAAAGGCCTGAGAATTAGAGCACTGCTGTCAGAGGGCAGGAGAAGAGAGATGTCCCAGGCCAAATACCAACAAGGGATTCCCCTTTCTCTGCCTTTTTGTTCTACTTGGGCCCTCAGTGTTTCGGATGATATCTGCCCACATTTGTGAGGGTGATCTTCTTTACCAAGTCCACCAATTCAAATGCTCATCTCTTCCAAATCACACTCACAGACACACCCAGAAAGAGTGTTTGACCAGCTATGTGGGCATTCCTTAGCCCTCTCAGGTTAACACATAAAAGTCACCATTACAAGGGGAAAGAGCGAGTGGGGACGTATGGACTATGCACCCTCACCTTCCCAAAGTGGGGACTATCAAAAGTAGATTGAGTTAATCATGCATAATGCAAAACGTAAATCAAGGCTCTGCTTGTTTCATGGTAGTATGAAAGATAGTATAAAAGTTACAATTTTTAAAGATAAACACAAAGTAAACGACAAACAAACAAAGCTCAGAGGTTGGAAAGTTTTCTGTGAACCAGAATTAGTAGAACTTGTCCTAAATGTGAACTCCGGACCTCCTCATAAGTAACTTAGTCACGCAACAACTGTGCTGAAGATAAACAAGCATAAATGTTGAGAATTGTTTGGTTTTCAAATGCAGAATCAAATTAGCTGTAAAGTCATTTCATTATGTAAGCTACGCTGTGTCTCTCCCTATGGTAGTGTATATATATGATATTATGGTGAAAGGAAATGGAATAGAGCAGCCTTAAAACCCTTGATTGAATCCAACAAGTCTGGGACAATTACCTCATTCCTCAAATATTTTATTTAATGTCCTGGTGGTATTCACACTCTCATCCCCTAATGTAATTCTGTTTTATAATCAGTATTATCAATGATAAATTGGTATCTTTAATCATAATGAGAATTGTAGGCAAATCTTCTCCGTGCTTCAATAAGAAATCTAATTTTTCTTTTAGAAAACAAAGGATGTTTTCCCCTAGTGATACATATAACTACACTTATTAAATAATTTCAGCTCTCTTGTGTTTTCTAAGCTTTCATTTTGCAGTTCAATAGTACTTAAGATAGGATTGAGTCCCACATCTGTGTTAGCATGCTGGTGCCGCCAAAGTACCACAAACTGGAGGCTCCAGACAACAAAAATGTATTAACTCACAAGTTCTAGAGCCAGAAGTCCAAAATCAAGGCTTTGGCAGTGCTGGATTCTTCCTGGAGGTTCGGAGGGTGGCTCTGTTCCCTGCCTCTCTCCCGGTGCTTCCCAGCAATCCTTGGCCTACAGCTGCACGAGTGCAGTCTCTGAGCCGTGGTCCATCATGCTTTTCCCTTAGTATCTCTGTGTCTCTTCCTATGAAGACAGGAGTGATCGGAGGAGGGCCCACACTGATCCAGGATGAGCTCATCTTAACTTGATTTTTCTGGCAAAAACCCTATTTCTCAATAAGGTCCTAAGCTGAGCTTCCAGCTGAACAGGAGCTTTGGAGGGACACTATTCAACCCACACGACCTCCCTCTTCTGAAACCAATTTTTAAATAACCTTTCTTGTTATATTTTCCATTGATTTCTGGTTTCTTGCTTCAGTCCATCCGTGTGGTGGTGGATGAACAGCAGTGGCCGAACAGTTTCCATGATCCTGTTAGCACTTGTTCTTGTTACACTCCCTGTCCCTTTCTCTTTCATAGCCTTTGCCATTGTTCAACAGTCAGAGGACCGATGCTAGGTGGACCACCAATACAGCCTGTCCACCAAACCTCAGTGGTCCATCCAGATGAGCAGGGGCGAACTAGAACCCTTACCTGGGACTTAATCTTAGAATTACACAGAAAAGCCTTTTTTCTCTCATCAAAAAGCCTCAACACTTCAGCTGCTATGGCATCAGCCTTATGAAGAAGCTGACCTGGGAGAATAAAGCCAGCACAAGAGAGAATCATATATGAAAGATAAGAGAGTCCCAACAGCACCCATGTTCCTAACTTCACACATTAAAGCCAGTTTGAAATGACCTAAGATCTATCCACTTTTTTTCTTAGTATTTGCTAATTGCAACCAAAGAATTCTGACTAAAATAGACATCGGAGGTGTTGTGTTATGTTTTTCCAGGGTTGCCACAACATATTATCATAAACTAGGTGGCATGTAAACAGAAATTTATTGGCTTACAATTCCAGAAGATCAAAGCCTGAAGTCAGGTGACAGCAGGGCCATGCTCCCCCTGAAGGCTCCAGCGGGAAATCCTTCCTGCATCTTCCTGGCTTCAGGTGGTTGCCAGCAATTCTCAGCTCACAGCTGCATCACTCCAATCTCTCCCTTCATCATTGCATGGCCTTCCACCCTCTCCATGTCTCTCTGTCTTTCTGTGTCTCCAAATCTCCGTCTCCTTGTAAGGACACCAGTCACTTCATTTGGGGCCCACCCTAATCCGATATGACTTCATCTTAACTTCATTACATCTACAAAGACCCTATTTCCAAATAAAGACACAATTCCAGGTTTTGTGTCTATTACATTTACAAATGACGAACACGAAAATTTGACCTTGGCTGATTCAAGCTGTGACAGAGAACCTTGAATAGGCTCAAGGAGGCAAAACTACTTTGCTGCTTAGTGCACTGTGCATTAAGCTCTTCCCTTTTGTCACTTGGGAGTCAATCCCCCTGCATTCTGAAATGATTTAGGGGATCTTGCAGAAAGTCAGTGCAGTCAATTGTGTCAACTACTTCCTAAGAAATTCAGTAAGACGCAATGGAAGCTTTAGAGAAAAGAAGCCACAGGCTCAGTCAACCTGCCTAGACACAGAAATGGAACAGGTGAGCAAACACGCATGGGGAGTAGCATTTAGCCCATGTCCAAATAGCCAACACCATTTAAGGACAATCATGCAATGACCAGGAATGAGGACACTCAGGAAGCAGCAGAGTGGACTCCCTTAGGCAAAGGGCAATGCAGCTGCTGCTGTCAAGGGGCAGAAAAATCCCAGGCCAGTCCAGACTCAAGATGTGGTTTGTGTACTCTCCTTGCTGTGGGAGACTGGATTATGGTCTATCAAAGATTCACTCTATTCTCTTTAACATCCATGACAGGAGCATACTTCTCTCCCCATTGATGTTGGGGATATGGCCATATGACTTGCTTTGGCCAATGAGCATTAACAGACTTCACCCGAGCAGGGGCTTGAAATGCTCATGAAATGCCTGTCCCTTGTGCTTCTGCCATTGCCCCAAGGAGAGCACATGCTAAGCAGCATGGCACAGGAACAGCTACATGAAGCTGACTTGAAACCCACCTGCAGCCTGGAGCCAAGCCCAGCCCTGACTTAATCAGCTTAACTCCAAGCAACCTGCTGATGTGCGAGCAAGAAATCAATAGTTGTTGCCATAATCCATTGAGTTTGGGGGTGGTTTGTTATGCAGCATATTTGTGAGAATAGCTAACTAATAGAATAGCTAATAGAGGTCTGCTCCCCAGATAAAATGGATAGACAACTGATTAGAGCATTAGAAATTGTATCTTTTTCCAATCCTGGCAAACAGGAATTCAAACCTTATTGTAATTATATTTGCTGAGCCAGAAACATTTCTCTGCCAAAAAATAAGTTTAAAAATGAATATTCTTAGCGATCCCTGGCCCAAATAAAGCATGATACACATGCTGAGCTAAGTTGCATGTTCTTTACACATTGCTAAATAAGAATTTTCATTATCCTGTTTTTCCTCTACTGTTTCATTTCAGATGGTTGGGTAGCTCAATTTGATATGTGGCAGGATCCCATGAAGCTATTCATCCAGAACTGACCCAGAAAACAAACCTTGGCCACAGTTCTGAGTTCAGAGTTAGACCCGAAGCTGCCTCACTTTGACATTCATCCTTCCTCATCCTCAGCCTGCATGTTCCCTGGAGGGTGCTCCTGTGTGCCCTCCTTACGTGGTGCTTGCTTGCCCACCTGCACCCCAGCAGGAGCTCCCAGCTGGCCTGTTCCAGCCCCATGTCACCTCCTGCCAGATTCTGCCTGGGGCAACCCAGAGAACCTCCTCTCAAGCTGGTGAGCTGCAACCACACCTCCAATGAGGTCGGAGGCCCAGTCTTGGGGAGTGCGGCCCCTTTTCAAGTTTGTTTCTTCCTTGGGGACTCTCCCAGAGCCCAAATATTTTCTTCAGGTATCCCTTTATTGTTAACCCCATGTAACATTTGATATTATTTATATTGATTTTCCTTTCCAAATTACTATGTGGTTTCTGTTTCCTCATTGGATGTTGATTGATTCAATTGCAGAAACTGATACAAGTTTTTCCTAAATAAATATTAATTTTATTAGTGACAGTTACTATTCTCTGGAAACCTAAATGACTTAGTTTTCTTTATTAAAATGTTTTGTTTAACAGCCTAAGCTAGGTAGTTTCACGCTTACTAATTTTCACTACATTTTATTTCAAATACACACTGGTGTATGCAATCTCTCCATCTCAGACTCTATTTAGTTCTCCCAAGCTCCACCGGCCTCACTGTCTCCCTCTGTTTCTAAAGTGGCTAACTCACAGCACAATGTACACAGAGTTTGCGAACACCCTAACCATACTGATCTGAGGAGTAAAAGGAACTAACAAAATTTTTTTGATTTCTATATTGTTGTTTAATTTCTATAACAACTCTACATAATAAAGTTTTATTGTGAAAAAAACAGCTTCAGATTAATTTGCTCAGAATCATGTGATCATAAGCAAACCTCTATCCTTCAAAACATTTTTTCCACTGTCATGCAACTTTTAAATTAATATTATTTTTAATTGAAAAATCATCATTGTACACATGTATTGGGTACAAAGTGAAGTTCTGATATATGTACATGATGTGGAATGTTAAATCAAGTCAATTTAAATATTCATAATGTCACTTATTATTTTCTGTGGTGAGACATTTGAAGCTTACTCTTCGAGCATTTTGAAGTGTACTTTTAAAACGGTGGGATCATCATCTGTGACTATACAAGAAATCTGTCAGTATGGTTATAGTTTCATAGAATTCCTTATATGTGCACCAAGCAAAGAGATGGGAACAGAGTATTATTAAACTGGTGACTAGCACATAGTAGATTCACAATAAATACTTATTGAATAAATAAAAAAAACAGAAGAGTACAAAGTGAATCTTAGAAGTTACAAAAAAGGTAGCAAATTTGGTCTGGAATCCAAGCAGCAGAGGAACAGGTGGATAATACGCATTGTTAATTTCAGTATCTGAAACTCAAGGAATAACGAAAGCAATAAAAACAAAAATGGCTGCCACTTATTGAGGCTTTACATGTGCCAGATCTCTGTCATATTATTTAACCTTCAATGAAAACTTATTGGAACATAGCCTGTTATTATTCCCAGCCTGCAGATGAGAAAATTGCAGGACATGACCTACCTGGAGACTCAGATTAAGTGGCAAAGTCATGACTGAATCAAAATTCAAACGTTTGGCCAGGTGTGGTGGCTCATGCCTATAATCCCAGCACTTTGGGAGGCCGAAGTGGGTGGATCACCTGAAGTCAGGAGTTCGAGACCATCCTGGCCAACATGGTGAAAACTTGTCTCCACTAAAAATACAAAATTAGCCAGGCGTAGTGGCACATGCCTGTTATCCCAGCTACTCGGGAGGCTGAGGCAGGAGAATTGCTTGAACCCAGGAGGTGGAGGTTCCAGTGAGCCAAGATGATGCTCCATCCAGCCTGGGCAACAAGAGCAAAACTCCATAAAAAAAAAAAAAAAATCCAAACTCTTAGCTACTGCCCTTATACTAATTGTCAATAAAGAAGAAAACACAACCCAAATTCTTGAAAGGAACAGGGTGTGGGCAGCCACGGAGTGCTCCCAGGTGTGTGGGCCCAGCGGCACCAGACTCTGCACACAGGAGTGCCTCCTTTCCACCCAGGCCTGGTTTCATGGAATGCCTGCTTCACCTGCCAGCATTTGCCTCAGACACATAAACTTCCCATGGAGTATATGAGTAAGCTCTGACAGCTCCATTGTTGGTGAGCTACTGGATAGCAGGAATTATAACCCAATTAAATTCAATACTCTATGGAGAAGGAAAAGGCAATGCAGTCCATCTTACTGATAGACAATTTTAGAATAGGTGTCTGTGATAGAACACACACATTATTTAATCACCAAATAAGGGTAAAGTTGTAAAAGACAGTAAACCATAGCAGGCTCAGATATTATCTCTAAAGATTTTATTTCATATCCAGGATCCAAGAATGAAAAACATCCAACAATTATGAAACCAGCTTTTGCAGTGGCTATCATCACCCAGGAAAAGGCATTGTTTAAAAATCCAAAGAAAATGGAGCAATGTTAAAACCAATTAAGCATTCAAGAACAGGTAAGAGATTAAATAAATAATGGTGAATCCATGTTATGAAATACTGGAGCTGAGCAAATGATATTTCAAGTAATCTTTATGACATGGGGAATATTTTCACTGTATAATGTCATCTGAAAAAACATGCGTAACGCCAATCTGTTTACACAATTTCATCTCAATTATTGAAAAGAACACATATCTATAAGAAAAAAAACCTAAAGGAAGAGGCAGATTCCCGTGGAGGGCAGTCGTGCCAAGCAGAGGCATGGCCTGATGGGCTCATTGGCACCACAGACATTACTCTGTGGTGGGAAGAGGAGGCTGGAGGGCCAAATTCTATGATGTATGGCTCTCTGCATATACAGCTATGCTCACGCACACACACACACACACACACACACACACACAGGATTTTCAACAGAGATGCAATCTACAAACTTCCTAGTGACAGGTATCATGTGGTGAGTAAACCCCCAAAAGGTTCTTATGCCCATGAGACAGGAAATTACAGATTTATCAAACTTTCCCAATTATCTGTATGTGTCCCTGACCCTTTCCTCCCCTGTGCAGAGGATGTCTCATGCTTGTCTTCTCAAAAAATGACAGTTTTGGAAAGGCCCAATGGCTTCATCCGTGAGTCACTAAGGTGCCAGAAACCTTGCAGAATTTCCCGTGGTCTTCTGCTTTTTCAGTCTCTTTGAGTTCGTATTTAGGGGCAGAAAAGCAGGAGAGCCTGAACTTGACGCCCTGGAGCTGCTGTCAGTAAACCTGGAGAGAAGGGCTGTGTGTCTACACTCCGAGGTGCTAGATCATTATCCCCTTCAGTCTGGGTGTCTGAGAAGCTTGGTCTATTAGTCTAGCAGAACAGACTGAAGATTCCACAGGAACTCAAGGGGAACTGACTCCCGTCCTCCCTCCAGCGCCCAAGCGTGAGAGGGCATCACTAAGTCCTCCTCGGGCTCTGGCTAGAGTTCATCTGCGAGGTCTTAGGAGACTTAATTTTTCCAAATTCTCCTTCTGCTTTTACAGAAAAATCCCAAAGTTGATTTTTTATTAAAGAAAAAAGATCTATATTATAAGGGTTCTTACATAATTATTACAAAGTTAGCCTATATAGTGCAGAAATTGGAATTTGATTAGTATAAATGCATTTTTATCTGAATTTTTGAAAAGCAAGTTCAATAAGCCAAGTTTGATTTGTTGATATTCAGTGTTTATAATTTTATGGAGACGTGTTTTAACTTTTACTCTATTTCTGTGCTCAGAGAGTTATTTGATAAGCCTGTGCAACTTGACTTCGGAGTTTTATTTCAAGCATATGTAGTTTTTATCAGGAAATCATATTTTTTTAGAATTATGTATTCATCATACAAAAATCCTTAATTAGCAGTAGTCAAGAAAAACTCTTAGACTGAAGACTGATCAGCCTAGCCTCCAGAGGAAATGTACGTTAGTGGGACAATGTCCTCTAATAAAGGAACATTCAAGTCAGAAATCGCAGCAAAACACCTTAAATTGTTAACTACGAAGGAAACAGCGCCTCCAAATTGATAAGGCATTTAGATCTGTCTAGGCGTTAGAGAAAGTTTCATAACTGCCCACACATATATTGCAAATATTGAATCATTAGCAATTACTTTAAATATGTTCTTTGCATTTAAAGTGAGAAGAATGCTTTCTCCCTGTGGCATGCTTACCCTGGGTTCTTGGAGAACTTTAGATCAATGATGTGGCCAGCGAGCCCCAGCCCAAATCATGAAATTCAAAGACGTGAGTGTATGCTGGCACTTACTGCGTGCTGGGAGGGTCTCTCAAAAGCAGAAGGAACTCAGTGGTCACCTGCGGAATCTTACACACAGCAGCTCTTGTGTGCAAAGAGAACATAGCGCCACTGTTTATTTACTACACTGATTTTTTAATTTTTATTTATTTTTAATTTTTGCAGAGCTGCCCTTGCTGATTATAAAGGAAAATTATCTATTAAGATTTAAAATATTAAACTCATAATTTAAACTGGTTTCTCAGTTAACGCTCAGTATCCTGTAGGAAAAAAACCAGTCTGCCAATGTTCTAGGTTACCCAGCCTCCCTGTGACTAGTCAAGAGGGCATCAGAAAGGCATCATAGCTCACCAATAGCAAATGTGTGTGTGTGTGTGTGTGTGTATGTGTGTGTGTGTGTGTATATGTGTGTGTGTGTATGTGTGTGTGTGTATGTGTGTGTGTATGTGTGTGTGTGTGTGTGTGTGTGTGTGTGTGTGTGTGTATGTGTGTGTATATGTGTGTGTGTGTGTGTGTATGTGTGTGTGTGTATGTGTGTGTGTGTGTATGTGTGTGTGTGTGTGTGTGTGTCCACTCTGTTCCTAGGCACTGGGGACACTATTGGAAACAAAATGTCAAACTCTTTGTTCTCACACAGCTCATATTTTAGTAGGGAGATGAAGAAAGAAAATAAACAAATACATGTGTCATATGGTGATAGGTGTTAAAAAGAAACACGGGACCAGGGGCTGTAGTGAAAGTAGTGCCGGGAGAATGATTTTAGAAGAGGTGGTCGGGGAAGCCACACTGATGTGGTGGTGACTGGGAGCAGAGATGTGAATGCAGTAATGGACTCAGCCACCTGGCTATCTAGGCTATGTGGGGAACACATTCCTACAGAGCAGAAGACATGATATCTGCAAAGACCCTGAGGTGTGAGGGCGCCCCCACCCCGGGTGTTTCACAGAAAATCTTCAGGGAAAGCAGTGGGGCTCATGGGATCTTCAAGCCAAGGGGGAGAGTCAGGATCCTGGGTTGCCACATCTGGGACAAAGGACCTCCCCATGTCATTGCTTCTTGCCTTGCTGACATTCTCTGCTAGGACAAGGCTGGATGCTGCTCATGATTTATTTCACTCTGGCCCAAAAACTCAGCAGCCTTCCTGGCTGGTGCAGCCCTACTCAGGTGCACCCTGGCCCTACATCTGATATCTGGCTGCACCTCCAGTTCGGATCTAGACCAGGTGGGCCACTCTTCAGCCTCTTCATTTCTGCCAGGGTGACCCCTCTTGATCCCATATGTGTCCAGGAGCCAAGAGAAGCTCAAGCCCTGCACCTCAGGGCATCTCACTTGTTGGCTGCGCTACACCACCTAAGGGCCTTGGCTGAGCCTGAGTTGGTGTGGGGGCTGCTTCAGGAGGCCAGTCTTTCCCCGAACCTGAAACATGAATGGGGCGAGGGCCACCCTCCCCACACCAGGACCACAAAGGAGTGGGCTTCCCTTGCACTTCCCCACATCACATCCTCCACTCTTACAGCACCAGCTCTGTGCTGAGAGCAAATGAAGATATTTTCTGCACACATTTGTAGAATGTGTAGGATCGGAGTCTTCCAGGCTTAGCCCACCCTCATCCAAAGGAGGCTTATTATACTGTGAAGCCTCAGCCAACAAATCAGAGGCCAAATATGACATTGTTCAGCTTCAGTTCCATTTGCAAAATATTTCTGCCTTTAGGCCGCACTGCCTAGTGAAGTGTGCCCCATTCCCTGCCTGTGGCACCTTTTGACTAATAGTCACACATGGACTGCTACATATTTTTTATTAGAGAAGTTACAGCCCCATTCTCACTGTTATTTTAAATTTCAAATTATTACTTCAATTTAAACCTTTACAAGAATTTTAGATATGGTCACATTGGTGAAACAGTGCAATAAACAATTGTGTAAGAAACACTGTAAGTATGTATACAATCTTAAGATTTTATATGTGTTGCATATAGTTGATTGTATCACTTAATGAACTCAACTGTTAAACTGAAATTTGCATATATATGATAAACGATAGAAAGATAAATGATAGAGAATAGGTTATATATGTGTGTGTACAAATATATATATATAGATAGATATATATAGAGAGAAATGTATATAATTCACTGAATGATTTCCTTCAGTTAGAAGGAATCTAGGCACATCTATTTTTTTCCATCTTGCATTAGATGGAAGTTGCATTTTTTCCTTAGGTGTCACCATAAAAGGATAAAAGGAGATCAAGGGAGGCCAGAAGGGAGAGTGTCTGTGGCTACATTCCCAATAAGTTCTTTCCAACTGCCACTTAGGCAATTGCTAGGCAAACTATCAGCAAAGAACGGGGCTTGCTTTGGCTTAAACTGTCAACACTAAGTTGTTTGGGTCCTCACGCTGATCTGTGCCAAGGTGCAATGCTTTATCAAGGCTGCAGACACCTTTCTAGTGGAAGCGCCACTTCAGCCTGGAGGAAGCAGCAGGGAGACACCAGGGCAGGACCTCAAATACCACAGCCATTCACAGGCCCTCAGGCAGCAGCCACCAGTCTCCCTTACTGAGAAATGACTTGCAGTTGTTTGCTTCTGTAATTCTGTCTTGGAAGCCACGTTGTGGTTCTTACTGGAGTCTGACTCATTTATATTCATGTTTTAAAGAAAAAAAAATTTTTTTTTGAGATGGAGTCTTGTCCTGTCCCTCAGGCTGGAGTGCAGAGGTGTGACCATGGCTCACTGCAACCTCCGTCTCCTGGGGTCAAGCAATTCTCCTGCCTCAGCCTCCCCAGTAGCTGGGATTACAGGCATCTGCTACCACACCTGGCTAATTTGTATATTTTTTTTCGTAGAGACGGGGTTTCACCATGTTGGCCAGGCTGGTCTGAGGAACACCTGACCTCAGGTGATCCGCCCGCCTCAGCCTCCCAAAGTGTTGGGATTACAGGCGTGATACACCGCACCTGGCCAGAAAACTTTTTTTAAGTATAGAAAAATGAAATCAACTGCCATGATTCAGGGTTGGAGGAACTGAGTCAGTTGCTTTGTTTTTAAAAGTCTTGTGTTACCACAAATGTGTAGGGAAAGCATCAGAATAAGAGGCCATTTCTATCCACTCAAGGATGAAACAGGGCAGATGTTCAGCGCCTGCTGCCTCCATTCCAATTCAGCAGCTGCCTGGGGTAACAAGGCCCATATTTCTTTATCTTCTAAATGAGAATAAACCTGCTTTGAGCACCGCAGATGACTTCTTCTTTTTTTTTTTTTTGAGACGGAGTGTCGCTCTGTCGCCCAGGCTGGAGTGCAGTGGCGCGATCTCTGCTCACTGCAACCTCCGCCTCCCGGGTTCACGCCATTCTCCTGTCTCAGCCTCCCGAGTAGCTGGGACTACAGGCGCCTGCCACCTCTCCCGGCTGATTTTTTTGTATTTTTAGTAGAGACGGGGTTTCACCTTATTAGCCAGGATGGTCTCTATCTCCTGACCTAGTGATCCGCCCGCCTCGGCCTCCCAAAGTGCTGGGATTACAGGTGTGAGTCACCGCACCTGGCCGAGCACCGCAGACTTCTAACCATGACTGGGCATTCTGAGCACTCATTCCCCAGCCTGACAAGAGGAACCAGGTGCGCCAAGCATGGGGGGGATGGTCACTATTGCTGACCGGTCTCCCTCGGGCGCTCCACTCTGGGCACCTGAGCACTCTGTGAGGAGATGGGGCAGAACCACCCCAGTGACCACACACTCCCACTCTGTTCCAGGCATAGCGTCCAGCCTCTCTGGGCTTCCTCTGGCAAAGCCCGTCTAATACTGCATGGGGCACAGATCCTGGGGCCACCTCTCTCTGCAAAGCCCTCTCTCCTTGTCACCTGAAGAAATCTGGAGAAATTTACGTAGACCTGAAACCCTGAAACCTACACTGGCCCCTCTGGGGTGCCAAGCTTATTTCTTCTCAGTGGCCTAATTTTTTCTTTAAATTCTCTTTACCACTTAAGAATGGGGAGAGGGAAGAGGAGGTTAAGGACAATCAGGATATCAACACCTTAATACCTGAGTGGACTCTCCTCACACTAGATTTACAAAGAAAAATTAAACTACTTTTTAGTGATAGGATCATTTTAACTTTTCTTCCTGTAACGTTTTCAAAAATGATATGTAAAAAACAAGGAGCTTATTTCAGGTGTTTTCTGCTGGCAGCCTGGGGAAGTAATTGTTATTCTACTATTTTTACTGTTATTTATACACCCCATAATATTTCAGGGAATCTGAGATGAAAGAAACTAGTTTATAAAAACCAATACACATTCTCATGATTCAAATAAACTGTTGGCCAGGCGTGGTGGCTCACACCTGTAATCCAAGCACTTCAGAAAGCCCAGGCAGGTGGATCACCTGAGGTCAGGAGTTCGAGACCAGCCTGGTGAACATGGCGAAACCCCGTCCCTACTAAAAATACAAAAATTAGCCGGGTGTGGTGGCACATGCCTGTAATCCAAGCTACCTGAGAGGCTGAGGCAGGAGAATCGCTTGAACCCGGAAGGCAGAGGTTGCACTGAGCCAAGATCATGCCATTGTATTCTAGCTTGGGCAACAAGAGTGAAACTCCATCTCAATAAATAAATAAATAAAAATTTTAAAATAAACTGTTATAAAATTTCTTATTCTAATAATTTAACTCAGCACAGTTACAATTAAATAGTGTAAAGATCTTTTGGATTTGGTTTTGGTTATTTTCCTCAGATCACTCTGGGTGGCTCCCTGTTGATGTTCAACCATGTCTGGTTTGGTGGAATATGTAAGTTGAATAGAATGGTATTGGTAGTGATTTTCTGTCAATTGGTAAGTTAAGAAATGATTTAATTATGCAAAAAGCAGACAGTGCTATGTTATGAAAAGATCTCCTTGAGGGCTTGAGGTCTTTTCTTTCTCAGCACTGCTGAAACAGTGGATACCTAACAAGCTTGGGTACAGTGTCCAGCTGAGGCTTCCAGGGCAAACCTTCCAGCTTACAGAGCAAACCTCACTGCTATGCCAGAGGCTTGTCGGGAGAAGAGCTTGGATCTGGGATACACAATTAAGAACTCATTTAAAAGAAAGATCCTGCAATGTTAAACATCAAAATATCTGTGCATTTGTATATACAGTTACATACTTAGTATGACACTGGTTACCAACTTGGCTGAGTCTGCTGAGATAGAACACAAACACACACAAGTCATGTACGTGGATTTATTACTTACAGATAGGCAGCAAGGGCCAACAGCACCTGGGATTCATGGCAAACTAGTCCTCCAAGGCTGGGGAAAGCTGCTCGGGGGAGGTGTAGTCCTGTCTGTGCATGCCACACTTGTACCTCAGCTAGGGACCCGCAGAAGCAGCCCACCCTGGGTTTTATACTCCAAGGTGAAGTTACCCCCTGGACAAAGCATTGAAAGACATTCAGTTTCCAAGGGAACTGGAACAGGACCTGGGCTGTTCTAGCCAGTCCTTTCTTCTCTCAGGATGTTGCATTCCCAGTACATTCTACAGTTATTCTTCAGAACTACAAAAGAGAAAGGGGAGAGAATTGGGTTGGTCCAAGGCCACCCAGAGAACTGTCCTGCACTTAGATTATTCTAACCTTTGCAATTAAGATAAATGCTGCTAATTAGTCAACCTTGTGTTATGATAATCATCCAAACATAGTCTTAAGTGCATTTATTATGTAACTAGAGAAATCAAAAACAAATAAACTGAGCATTCAACCCAAGAAGCTGGATGAAAATGCAAAAAAAAATAAGGGAAAGATATTAAAAACAAGTTTATAAAATAAAAAAGAAAAATTTTTCAATGACATTTTCTGATTTTTTTCATGTTCATATCATTTGAATATTTTTCTACATGAATATTTGTAGTTTTAGTACTGACTTGTAGGAGCTGTAAATGGCAATTTATTGTTATATAGGATACAAATGTTTTTCATGTATTTATTCACTTTTCTATAAAGTTTATTTACACCATTCTCACTGATAACATTTAAAATTATAACATAGAATTTAACATTCTTCAGATATACTCATCATAGCTAAATTTGATTATTCTCTTCTGTGTTATATAACCATCTTCTGAGTTCTCTGTTACTGGACATTTGGATAAATAGCTTCAAGGGCATGTGTTGGATATATTAAATAAATACTTACTGAGGTACATTGTTAACAAAAACAAAAGTTCAGTGGAGCTCATATTGACCAGCCAGTTTTCCACAGCAGTATCTTCATTCTGTGGATGAAATAAAATCTAATCCTCCAAAAATACTGTTGTGTTTTTCCCTACATGTTCGTTCCTGACTTTAATAAAGTGTTTAAATCCTTCTAAAAGATTCTGCCTTATATCAAATAATAGAAACAAATACCCAGATTCTTCTGTTTTTTTAAAGAGTTTAAAGTCAACTGCTTTTTATTTAATTTTTTTCAGAAATGAAAAGTAGGATGTTTTAAAAATACTTCTTAGGGCCGGGCATGGTGGCTCACACCTGTAATCCCAGCAATTTGGGAGGCCAAGGCAGGCAGATCACCAGGTCAGGAGATGGAGACCATCCTGGCTAACACAGTGAAACCCCATCTCTACTAAACATACAAAAAAAAAATTAGCCGGGCTTGGTGGCGGGCATCTGTAGTCCCAGCTACTCAGGAGGCTGAGGCAGGAGAATGGTGTGAACCCGGGAAGTGGAGCTTGCAGTGAGCCGAGATGGCACTGCACTCCAGCCTGGGCTAGAGAGGGAGGCTCCATCTCAAAAAAAAAAAAATACAAAACTTTATAGGATGAGACCACTACACTTTTTTCAAGTGAGATCACTAGATCATTCTTATCATTGTTTTTACTTAGCACTTTCCCACTGTTGGGATGTAGCCACTCTTAGATGATACGTGCCAATAGAGCAAATCATCAAAAATGGAAACTCATCTGTTTCACCAATATTTCAGTTTCACAATTAACTACTTTCTGATTTTAAGATGATGGCTGGTACAAAATAAACCCATTCCATTTTATTATACCATTTCCTTTTTGAGAGAAGTCAAGCATCAATGAAGATCTGTAAAACTTAGTTGAGTTTTCATTTCTCATACAGAAGAATTTCCAGGGCTTTATAAACTTAAGAGAGAGCATTCTACTAATCAGTCCACTAAAATATGCTTTGAAAGTAGTTCCAAAATACCTTTTATAAGATTATCTACTATAAGTTTATTCTGCATAAGTTTGTATATAACCTTTTTAAAAATTATTAAGAATATATCATCATATCTTTCTTTAAATTCATCTTGAACTGATCCACACTATATAATACAAAATGAGAAACAACTAAAGTTGACACAGACAAAAATCTGTATCCTTTGGTACTCCTTTTATTAACCAAAAAATGGAAAACAAAGAAATAAGTTATTTTATGAAATTAGGGATGCTATTATGAGGAAAATGTAGTAGTACTGGACCTGCCTGAGGTGAAAAGTTCAAAGAGAGAAACTTCCATCCACAAGCTAAAACCCAAAACGGCTACATAGCCAGTGTGTCAATCTCATTTCTGGAGTGCTGTAAGAAAATAACTGTCAGTCTAGAATTCTATATCCAGCACAAATATTCTTCAGGAATAAAGTGGAACATCAGGAGGAAAGAAAAAACAATAAAAGAGCAAAGCTTTGGGTAAATACAGGTTTTCCTTCTACTCTTGAATTTCCAAATTATGTTTGACTATTGATGTAAAAATTATAATAACATCTGATGTGATTCTCGATGTATGTAGAAAAAAATATTTAAGACCGTTATATTATTATTATTATCATTTATTTTTTTTGAAACAGAGTCTCCCTCTGTCACCCAGGCTGGAGTGCAGTGGCACAATCTTGGCTCACTGCAAGCTCTGCCTTCCAGGTTCATGCCATTCTCCTGCCTCAGCCTCCCGGGTAGCTGGGACTAAAGGCACCCGCCACCACGCCCAGCTCATTTTTTGTATTTTTTAGTAGAGACGGGGTTTCACCGTGTTAGCCAGGATGGTCTTGATCTCCTGACCTGGTGATCTTCCCGCTTTGGCCTCCCAAAGTGTTGGGATATACAGGCGTGGGCCACCGTGCCCAGCCAAGACCATTATATTATAAATGGAGGAGGGAAAGAGACACAAAAGGGGATATAATTTCTATACTTTAACCAAACTGGTAAAATATTGATACCAGCAGAATATGCTGTTATGTATGTATAATTTAATACCTAAAGGACTCCCAAAAAGCTATACAGAGAGATATACCCAGCAACACTAGAGATAACAAAAAAATGGAATTCAAAAAAAAAAAATGAAGTAGCCCACAGTGAAACAGGAGAAAGAAAAACATAGATGTAAGAAACAAAGAATAGACACAAAACAAAAAAAGGAGACTTAAAGTCTAAAATATCAATAATTACATTAAATGTAAATAGTGTAATTTAGAAGATTCTCATAAAAAAACCCACAAAAAAAGTACACAAATGAAGAAGAAATTTGAGCTTTCAAGGGATAGGAATCATGGAGGTAGGAAGGTGACAATAAGGGGTTGCATGAGGGAGATCTCTGTGGTGAGGGAGATCTCTGTGGTGAGGGAGATCTCTGTGGTGTGGGAGATCTCTGTGATGATGGAGTATTTCTGTATTTTAATTGCTGTGGTGGTTACACAAATCTACACATGATAAAATGACAAAGCTATACAAATCATATTATGCCATTGTCAAAATCCAAACTTTGACATCGTGCTACAGTTATGTAAGATACATCTATTAGGGGAACTGAGTGAAGGGTATGAGGAAACTGTTATCTGTGAAATTTTCTGCAAACCTATAATTATTTCCAAGTAGAAGTTTAAAAGACTCCTACAAAGAAACACAGAGATAAAAATATCAATGATTCAATAAAAGGATGGCAAATATACTCTCAGATAAACAAAACTAGGAAAATTTTGCCATGATCATATTATTCTACATCACTAAAGGAATTTCTTATAAAAAGAAGGGAAGTGACAACAGATGGATGTTCCAGAATGCAAGAATAATTAAAGCACTGAGACTGATAAATATAGGAGTTAATCTAAGTGAACGTTGGCAATTGAAAAGCAATAGCATTTTACACACCTAGTAACAGATCCTCAAAATAGATGAAAGAAAAGTTGACATAACTGAAAAGATAAATATGCAATTCTACAATAATAATAATTGGAGACTTCAACACCACACATTCAATAAGAAATATATAACAAACAGAAGATATGTAAGAAAATGGAGGACTTGAACAACACTATAAACCAAGTGGATCTAAGAGGCATACACAGAATACTCTACCCAACAACAACAGCAAACAAATTCTTAAAGGCACATGAGACATTTCTCCAAGACAGACCATATGTTAGGCCACAAATTAAATCTCAATAGATTTTAGAAGATAGTTGCCATACAAATGGTATCTTCTCAGACCACAACAGGATGAAGTTAGATATCAATAACAGAAAGCAAACAAAAAAAAAATGGAGATGTGCTATTACATGAAATGGACACTGCATTTCAAAAACTTAGTGTAATGGGAAAAGTTTCCTTATCCCCCAGCAGGGTGTGTGATGGGGGTGTGGCTCACTTCTTTGGTGCCCTGCTACTCGTACCTCTAGGGGAACCATGCAGACAGGCAGGTCATGGGAAGTGCTGGCACCATGGCAGCCTCTAGAGTTGAGTGTTTACAACTTCTGAAGCCCCAATGGGCATATATTACAGTTAACTCTTTCAGTTTTGCGGTCTGCACGTGGCTTGTGTTAATTAGCTCAATTAGACGCTGTGCCTTATTTCAAGGACAGAGGGCTTTTTGTATCCTGGGTTCTTGCCTTGGTGTACCAAAAAAATTAGATCACACGTGGGTTTGGAGAATGAGTGCAAGGTTTTATTGAGTGGAAGTAGCTCTCAGCAGATGGAGGGGAGCCAGAGGGGGGATGGAGTGGGAAGGTGGTTTTCCCCTGGAGTGGAGCCGCTCAGTGGCCAGACTCTCTGACTGAATTCCCCTCAGCGTTTCGTCATTCCACTGGTGTCTGCCAAAGTGTTCTTCTGCCTGTGTGTTCCTCTCAATGTCCAGCCATTTGAGTGTTCCTCCACTGGTTTGTGTTCCTCTTGATGTCCAGCTTCCGTGTCTCTGCCCGCTAAGGTCTCAGGGTTTTATAAGCACAGGATGAGGGCATGGCAGGCCAAGGTGGTCTTGAAAAATGCAACACATGGGAACAAAAGCAGAAATACCTGTCCTCACCTAGGCCCATGGGCATGGGCCTGAGGGTGGAGCCCTAGCCAGGGACCTTACCCTTCTCTACCCAGCACTGCCCTGCCCCCCTCCTGTATCATTAGTACAAAAGAAAGAATGTAAGATATCTCGATATTAATTTCTTTCATTGATGATGTATTGGAATGGTATGATAATACTAAGAATATATTAAGCTAAATAGAGTATACTATTAAAAATATTTTTAAAGAAGGAAAACTAGAAAATTCAAAAATCTGTGGAAATTAAACAACACATTCTTAAACAACCAATGGATCAAAAAAGAAATTGCAAATGAAATTAGAAAAGAGATGAATGAAAATGAAAACACAACATATCAAAGCTTGTGGGATGCAGTGAAAGCTGTGCTCACAGGGAAATTTATAGCTATAAATAACTATATTGAAAAGGACATTCCAAATCAGTAACTTAACTTTCCACCTTAAAGAATGAGGAAATAAAGAACAAATTAAACTCAAATCTAGAAGGAAATAAACAATAAAGATTAGAGCAGAGAAAAACAAAATGGAGAATAGAAAAACAATAGAGAAAAAGCAATAAAATCAAAAGTTGGTTTTTTGTAAAGATCAACCAAATTGACAAACTTACCTAGAAAGACTAAGAAGAAAAGGGAAAACATGCAAATGACAAATATTAGACATGAGAATGGGGACAATACTAGTGATGTTATAGAAATAAAGAATTAAGAGTACTGTGAGCAATTGTATGCCAAACAAATAACCTAAAATAAATGCATAAATTTCTTAAAACACACAAATTATCTAAACTGACTAAAAAGAAGAAACCAAAGTGATTAACAAATATAAATTTTAACAGATATAACAAATAAAGAAAGAGAGAGAGAATTCTGGAATGGCAAATTAAGAAGCACCAGGAAACTGTCTCCCCCAACTAGACACAATTGCATTGATAGAATATGTCTGATGTAATTCTTTTTTTTTTTTTGAGACAGAGTCTTCACTCTGTCAACCAGGCTGGCATTCAGTGGCACGACCTCGGCTCACTGCAAGCTCCGCCTCCTGGGATCATGCCATTCTCTTGCCTCAGCCTCCCGAGTAGCTGGGACTACAGGTGCCTGCCACCACACCTGGCTAATTTTTTGTATTTTTTAGTAGAGACGGGGTTTCACGGTGTTAGCCAGGATGTTCTTGATCTCCTGACCTGGTGATCCACCTGCCTTGGCCTCCCAAAGTGTTGGGGTTACAGGCGTGAGCCACTGCACCCAGCCTGATGTAACTCTTTTGGAACTCTAGAGTCTGTCAAAGGTTTGCAACTTCCAGGGAAATGTTGGATGGTAAATTGCATTAATTTTGTCAATTTCAGCTCTTAGCACAGTAGCAACTATCCATCCCTTACCTCCAGTCACATGGCAGGTAGCTGTGCATGCATTCCAATAGCAGTTTCCATTCAGCTTGCAGAGGCAGGGTGGCCAAATAGTATCCTGTCCTCCAAATATCAGAGACCTATTCTCTGACTGCTAATTGCTGCTTCTGATCTCAGATATTCTGATAAAGGATTAATATTCAGACTATATGAAGAACTCTTAGATCAGAATATCTCAGACATTCTGATAAGGGATTAATATCCAGACTATATGAAGAACTCTTAATACTTGATATGGTTTGGCTCTGTGTCTCCACCCAAATCTTATGTTGAATTGTAATCCTCACATGTCGGGAGGACCTGGTGGGAGGTGACTGAATCATGGCGGTGGACTTCCCTCTTGCTGTTCTCATGCTAATGAGTGAGTTCTCACAAGATCTGGTTGTTTGAAAGTGTGTGGCACTTCCCCCTTCACTCTCTCTTTCTCTCCTACCACCATGTGAAGAAAGTCCTTGCTTCCCCTTCACCTTCCGCCATGATTGTAAGTTTCCTGAGGCCTCTCAGTCATGCTTCCTGTTAAGCATGCAGAACTGTGAGTCAATTAAACCTCCTTCTTCATAAATTACCCAGTTTCGGGTAGTTCTTTATAGCAGTGTGAAAACAGACTAATGCAATACTCAGCAACAAAAAACAAACAAACAAACATTTAAAAATGGGCAGACAACTTGAATAAACATTTCTCCAAAGAAGACCTACAAATAGTCAATAAATACATAAAGAGATGTCCAACATCATTAGTAGATAGAAAAATACAAATCAAAACCACAACAAGATACCAAGTCACACCTACAAAGATGGCTATACAATTAATAATAATAATCATAATTGAAAAATAATAAATACTCGTGAGAATGTGGAGAAATTGGAACCCTTGTGCATTAAGGGTGGAAATGTAAAATGGGGTGCAACTGCTTTGTAAGATAATTTGGCAGTTTCTCAAATAGTTAATCTAAAGACTACCAAACGACTCAGCAATCCCTCTCCTAAGTATGTATAGAAAACAATGGAAATCAAGGACTAAAGCGGGTATTTGTGTACTAATGTTCATAGCGGCATTATTCCTAACATCCAAAAGGTGGAAGCAATCCAAGTGTCCATCAACAGATGAATAGATAAAGAATATGTGGCATTGTGATGGAATACTATTCAGGTATAAAAAGAAATAAAATTTTTATATTTGCTACAACATGAATGAACCTTGAAAATATTATGCTTTGTTTAATAAGGCAGATATAGCAGGACAAATATCGTACAATGCCATGTATATAAGGTACCTAGAGTACGCAAATTTACAGACAGAAAGTAGAATCAAGCTTACTAGAGGATAAGGAGTGGGGAAATGGGTACTTATTGATTAATGAGTACAAAGTTCATGTTGAGGATAATAAAAATTTTTGGTGTAGGGGACAAGCACGGTGGCTCACGCCTGTAATCCCAGCACTTTGGGAGGCCGAGGCAGGCGGATCACGAGGTCAGGAGATCGAGACCATCCTGGCTAACACGGTGAAACCCTGTCTCTACTAAAAATACAAAAAATTAGCCGGGCGTGGTGGCGGGAGCCTGTAGTCCCAGCTACTCCGGAGGCTGAGGCAGGAGAATGGTGTGAACCTGGCAGGTGGAGCTTGCAGTGAGCCGAGATGGTGCCACTGCACTCCAGCTCGGGCGACAGAGCGAGACTCCGTCTCAAAAAAAAAAAAAAATTTTGGAGTAGATAGTAGGAACAATAGTTCTATAACATTGTAAATATATTTAATGCTACTGAACTGCATACTCACAAATGGTTACAATGATAAAAAGTATGTTATGCATATTTTACCACAATAAAAAATGTAAAAACAGGCATCACCTTGTAGAATGTTTAAGATAAAAAATGAAATTTTATTAACAGCAGAATAAAAAGAGAGGAAGGAAAATAAAGTAAAAGAGTCTTCTAATGCTCTTTTATCATTTGGTATGAGGTCTAGATACAAATTAACTGAGACACTGATCAATTAAGTGCTGTAGCGCTCAATTTTATGTGTTCAACTTTATTGGGTCACATGGTACCCAGACATTTGGCCAAACATTATTCTGGAGGTGTCTGTGAGAGTATTTCTGGATTAAATTAACATTTGAATCAGTAGACTGAGTAAGGCAGATTGTGCTCCCCAATGAGAATGGGCCTCATTCAATCAGTTGAAGGCCTAAACAGAACAAAAAAGCTGAACTTTTTTTTCATGCCTGACTGTTGGAGCTGGGATATGAGTCTTTTACTGCCTTCAGACTTGAACTGAAAAATGGATTCTTCTTGGGTCTCAAGACTGCTGGCTTTCAGACTGTGTGTGTGTGTCCTGTTGGTTCTGTTGTTCTGAACAATATGGATATTAATATAGTATCTATGTTATAATTATTACAATAAAAATAAAAATAGTATACAACTTCTAAATTATAAGGGGGGAAATTAGATAAGAAAATATAAACAACCTAAGATAAAAGGAAATGGAACACGGATAAACTACGAACACAGATATAATGGAAAATACACACCTATATATATCAGTAACTGTTTTAAACATAAATTGACTAAACTATTTATTTTAAAGTAAAAATGAACTGACTATAACACAAAACCCAATTTGCTACTGTTTTCACAAGATATATATAAAACATTAGGATACAGAAAGGTTAATGATTTAAAAAGTAAAAAGGCATACCAGGAAAATATTAACCATAAAAGCTAATATAGACATGTTACTATTAGGAAGATACAACAATTATAATATATATACATCTAATTACCTAGCGTCAACACGCATAAATAAAAACATCCCTAGAACTACAAAGAAAATCCTCTACTCTGATTATTTTTATTTTTAACACATTTTTATCACTAATTAATAGAAGAAACTAAGAGGATTTAGAAGATTTGAACCTCATAAAACTGTCACTCAATCAAATGCTGCCAAAATACACATCATTTTCAAGCACATACAGAACACTTATTTAAAAAGAAGCATACACTGAGCCATAAATAAAATCTCAACAAATTTCAAATGATGGAAAATCTACAGATATTTTCTGACAAGGAAGCCATTAATCTGGAGAAAAATAAAAACAACATCAAAAATATCTAGAAAAATATGGAAATTAATAAACATGTGCTTCATTTCCCCATAAGTCAGAAAGAAATCTAAAAAGTAGAAAATATACAGATGTCTATAAGAATAATTAGTTCAAAATTACTGTAGGAAAATGTATATGGTACATCTCGCTAATAAAAAAATGTACAATAAAAATCCCCTCCAAGGGATGGGCCAGCCAAGATAGTCAAAAATAACAAAAGATATCCAGATTGAAAAAGAAGAAGTAAAAGTATCTCTACTTATACATGACCTAAGTTTTGTATACAGATAATTCAAAAGAACACCCCAGAAAACTATTAGAACTACTGAGTTCAGCAAGTTTGAAGGATAAAAATCAATATTAAAAATTAATTTTATTTTTATATATTAACAATGAACATTCAGTGAATGAAATTAAGAAAACAATTTCATTTGACATGTGAAGTAATTCAGGAATGGAAAACCAAATACCATATGTTCTCACTTATAAGCTAAGCTATGGGTAGGCAAAAGCATACAGAATGGTATGATGAACATTGGAGACTCAGAAGGAGAAGGGATAAAAAACTGCTTATTGGGTACCATGTACACTCCTCAGGTGGCAGGTGTACTAAAATCTCAGACTTCACCACTACACAATCATCCATGTATCCAAAAACCACTTCTACCCCTAAAGCTACTGAAGTAAAAAATATATATATACACAATTCCATTTGAAATGACATCAAAAAGAATAAAATACTAAGCTATAATTTAACAAAAGAATTGCAAGATTTGTATTCTAAAAACTACAAACCAGTTTCAAAAGAAATTAAAGATCTAAATAAATGGAAAGATATTACCTAGACTTAATATTGTTTTTGTTGTTGTTGTTGTTTGTTTGTTTGTTTTGAGGCAGAGTTTCACTCTTGTTGCTCAGGCTGGAGTGCAATGGCACAATCTCGGCTCACTGAAACCTCCCCCGCCTCCCGAGTTCAAGCGATTCTCCTGCCTCAGCCTCCCAAAGACTTAATATTGTTAAATGACCATACTTTGTAAGCTGATCTACAGATTCAACACAATCTCTATCAAAATCTTAGCTAGCTCTTTTTCAGAAACTGACAAACTGATCTTAAAAGTTCTGAAAATTCAGGGACCAAGAATCCCCAAAACAATTTTGAAAAAGAATAAATTTAAAGGATTCACGTTTAATGATTTTAAAACATAACACAAATCTATAATAATAAAAACAGTGTAGTATGGCCATAAGAATAGACACATAGATCAGTAGAACAGAATTGAGAATCTAAAAATAAATTGTTATATTTATAGCCAATGAATTTTTCAGAAGGGTTCTAATAAAAGTGATTGGAGAAAGAAGAGCCTTTTCAACAAATGTGGCTAGATAACTCAATGCCCTACCTCACACCATACACAAAAAGTTTATTCAAAAAGATTAAAAACCTAAGTATAAGCATAAAAATCTGTAAAACTTTTAGAAGAAAATAGAGGAGTGAAATTTTCTGACCTTGGGTTTAGGCAAAGATTTTTAAGGTACAACAGCAAAAGCATGAGCAATGAAATAAAAAATAAATTTGACTTCACCAAAATTTAAAAGTTTTGTGCTACAAACAATACCATCAAAAAAAGACAAAACTTGCAGAAATGAATAAACTATTTGCATGCCATATATCTGATAAGGGTCTTATATCCAGAATATAAAGGAATCATACCACTCTCAATAGTAGCAAGGCAAATAATCCAAATACAATATAGGCAAAGGATTTAAATAGGCATCTCTCCAAAGAAGATGTACAAATATCCACAAACATATGAAAACTGGCTCAACATCACTATTCATTACGGAAATGTGAATCAAAATCACGTCTACAAAGACAGCTATAATCGAAAAGGCAGACAGTGAAAACTTTTGGCAAGGATTTGAAGACATTTAAACCCTCATACACTGTTGATAAATATGTGAAATGATGCAGCCATTGTGGAAAACTGACAATTCCTCAAAAAATTAAAGATAGAATTACAATACGATTCAATAATTCCACCATTAGGTGTGAAACATGTTCACACACACACAAACGAGTACATAGGCCGGGCATGGTGGCTCACACCTGTAATCCTAGCACTTTGGGAGGCCAAGACGGGCAGATCATGAGGTCAGGAGTTTGAGAGCAGCCTGGCCAATATGGTGAAACCCCATCTCTACTAAAAATACAAAAATTAGCCAGGCATGGTGGCACGTGCCTGTAGTCCCAGCTATTCGGGAGGCTGAGGCAGAAGAATCACTTGAACCCAGGAGGCAGAGGTTTGCAGTGAGCGGAGATCATGCCACTGCATTCCAGCCTGGGCGACACAGCAAGACTCTCTCAAAAAAAAAAAAAGTGCCCATGAATGTTCATAGCAGCCAGAAGTGGAAACAACCCAATGTCCAAAATGCCCATTTATCCTGATGAATGGATAAATAAAATGTGGTACATAAATACAATGAAAGATTATTCTGTCTTAAAAATAAAAGAAGTATTGATATAGGCTACCACATAGATGAAACTTGAAAGCATTATACAAAGTAAAAGAAGCCAGCCACAAAAGACCATATATTGCATGGTTCCATTCTATTAAATGCCCAGAATAAGCAGGTAGATTAGTGGTTACTTCGGGTAGAGAGGTGAGGAGTTGGTGAAGTGGGGAAGGAGAGGAGAATAGCAAGTGACTGCTAATGGGGATGGGGTTTCTTTTAAGGGAAATAAAAGTATTCTAAAGTTGAATAATGGTAATGGCTTTACAAAACTGTGAATATAGTAAAAAATATTAAATTACATACTTTAAATGGGTGAATATTATGGAATGTAAAATTATATCTCAATAAAACTGTTTTTTTAAAAAACCTTTTCTTATAGAACATATCTTCCCACCTTTCATTATAAAAACTCAGTGCTTAGGCAGGAACTAAAAGGAACTCTGTGTTTGTTTAATGTGTGATTGGGCTTAGGGAAAAGTATTGAATGAGCACAACAGATTGTAACATCAGTTACTTACAGATTACCCAAATTTTGTATACATATAATCCAAAAGAATACCCCAGAAAACGATTAGACCTAATAAATGAGTTCAGCAATTTTGAGGGATAAAAATCAATATTAAACAATTAATTGTATTTCTATACACTCGCAGTGAGCACTAAGTGAATGAAGTTAAGAAAACAATTCCATTTGAAATGTGAAGTAACTCAGAATAGAAAACCAAAACCACATATTCTCACTTATAAGCTAATATGAGTAGGTAAAGGTACAGCGTGGTATAAAGGACACTGGAGACTCAGAAGCAGGAGGGGAGAGCTGATGTAAAAACAGGAAATAGGATAGAAGAGGGGTGTAGAATAATTTTTGTTTGTTTGTTTTTTGAGACGGAGTCTCCTTCTATCGCCCAGGCTGGAGTGCAGTGGCGCGATCTCAGCTCACTGCAAGCTCCGCCTCCCGGGTTCACGCCATTCTCCTGCCTCAGCCTCCCGAGTAGCTGGGACTACAGGCTCCCGCCACCACGCCCGGCTAATTTTTTGTATTTTTAGTAGAGATGGGGTTTCACCGTGTTAGCCAAGATGGTCTCGGTCTCCTGACCTCGTGATCCACCTGCCTCGGCCTCCCAAAGTGCTGGGATTACAGGCGTGAGCCACTGCGCCCGGCCTAATAACATTTTTTTAATCATGTAGAAAAGAGAAGATATAAACAGAATATTAACTGAACAGGAAGAATATAAAATTCCGTGTATAATATCTGCAAGTGTAAAAATGTGCAGAAACAAAAAGCATACAGTGTACGCCCTATTAAAATAATTATATAGCAAGTTGGCTGGTTTTGTTTGGTTAAAATTCAATAATTAGCTTGACAAAAACTGAGTTTTTTTGGCCTATTCATGTAAGATCTTTTTTAAGAGGCATATACCACTGAAGTTTTTTTCTCTAAAAAGGTTTAAAACCCAAAAGAGTATATGTAGATTCAAGAGAGTAGATAGGAAGCATGCCTTTCATTCGACTTACCCCTGAAATGCCACTAAGATGACAATAAGGGGGTTGTCTTTGTAAAAAACATAATAAACCCATAAGGATGAAAGAAGAGAAAACAGGAACTTGGGGATCTAGAAAAAAAGATGGATATATGCCGTTGACTTAGTAGTTATATCACGTGTAGAAGAGGTGTGAATTATACGAAATGGTCCCACTCCCAAAGTTCAGGAATTGATGACATTAGGTACACTTGAGAGAAAGGGCCGTGTAAAGGACATTGCCAGGAGTCACATTACCAGGTCCCCCTCCCAGCTCTAGATAGCTGCCTTTCCCCCAACATGTGTCCCATCTCAGGTCCTCTCAACCCCCTTTGACTTCAGCCATGGCTGCACTACCCTGAATGCTTTCTGCAATGAGCTTTACTGAAATTTCTCAGGACACAGCACTCAGGCCTGCATAACCTGGGAGTTGAGAGGCATTAACTCCAAAGAAACAACCTGCTTCTGTTGGAATACAGTAGCCATCAAGAGGATGCATTTCATGTAGTTCCTCAAACAGTTCCAGCAGTATTCAGCCCTATCTGCAGAGGTGAACCCCTATGTATTTTTTTTTTTTTTTGAGACAGAGTCTTGCTCTGTTGCCAGGCTGGAGTGCAGTGGCGCAATCTCGGCTCACTGTAATCTTCTCCTCCTGGGGTCAAGCAATTCTCCTGCCTCAGCCTCCCAAGTAGCTGGGATTACAGGCACCTGCCACTACACCCGGCTGATTTTTGTATTTTTAGTAAAGATGGGGCTTCACCATGTTGGCCAGGATGGTCTCGATCTCCTGACCCTGTGTATTTTTTAATTGGCTTTTCCTTCTCTCTGTCATGTTCTCCAGGCCCTCATATTACTGTATCCTACAGTCACTTCCCAAATAAAATAAAATGCCTACATACCTTTGTACTAGGCTCTGCTTTTAGAGAAAACCCAGGTTAAGAGAAATTTGGTTTAAATATTAGTAATAATGTATAAAAAGAAAGTATAGCCCCCCCAAACAAGCAATCATTAATCCCAAAGGAAAGAAAATGCTGTTCTTGAAAGGAAGAGTAATCATAGTACCACACACAGCTAAACTTAAAGTAGCAGGTGGGCAGTCATCACAACAAAGGCTGAATGGTAATCTTACTTCACTGTTGTATGAGAAGATTCGATTGCTGCAAGAATGCGGATGAGAAGTGTGGATGACTGTTGTATGGTACAATAAGAAACATATCATACCTGTAAGATTAATGATGGCCATAAAGCGCACTCAAACATCTCATGGGACCTACACTATGTGTCACTTAGCAGTATGATATAACCTGGCCTGGGGATTTCCAGCCCTGGCTGGGGGATGATTACTGGGTCCCCATGAAAATAAGACCTAAAAACCCTGATTGCCTAGGCCTCCTCAGCACATATGCCACTTTCATGAACCCTAAAACAAAGCTTACCCTTATACCATTAAAATTCCTCTATGAAAGAAACACCTAATGACTGAACCCAGATTAAATACAGGAATAAAAAAGGAGGAAGAATCCCCCAAACACTGAGAAGGGTCTGTGGATGAAGATCCTCCCCATCAGGTGGTCATCTGACCCTGACTCTATCTGGCCTGTCCTGCTCCCACTATCCATCTTATAAGAGCACTGCCAGAATAAATTGCTGGAGCATCAGACAGTGCTGAAGACTCACCTTGGATGCTGAATGGACAAAAGGTGAACAGCTGCGTCTGGAGAAGCTGGTTAACTAGGACCACCTGAGACTACTGAAGGTGATAACTGGATACAAGAATGAGATTTGTGCAAGCAAATGAGTAACCACACCCATTCTCATGGGAAAAGTAGGAGGGTAGAAAGGTGAAAACAAAAATAAAACTTTAAGAAATACCCAAAATTAAGATGTGTTAACAGGTTGCCATTGCTTCATTGTCCGGAGTTGGGGCAAGTCATTTATCCATGATCCCAACTTTTCTCCTGGAATATAAAAAGAGTAATTATTGGCTGGGCACGGTGGCTCATGCCTGTAATCCCAGCACTTTGGGAGGCCAAGGTGGGTGAAGTGCGAGGTCAAGAGATGGAGACCAGCCTGGCCAACATGGTGAAACCTCATCTCTACTAAAAATACTAAAATTAGTTGGGCGTGGTGGTGGGTGCCTGTAGTCCCAGCTACTCGGGAGGCTGAGGCAGGAGAATGGCGAGAACCCAGGAGGCAGAGCTTGCAGTGAGCCTAGATTGCACCACTGCACTCCAGCCTGGCGACAGAGCAAGATTCCGTGAAAAAAGAAAGAAGAAGGAAGAAGAAAGAAGAAGAAGAAAGAAGAAAAAGAAAGAAGAAGAAAGAAGAAGAAGAAGAAGAAGAAGAAGAAGAAGAAGAAGAAGAAGAAGAAGAAGAAGAAGAAGGAAGAAGAAGAAAGAAGAAGAAGGAAGAAGAAGAAGAGGAAGAAGAAGAAGAAGAGGAAGAGGAAGAAGAGGAGGAGGAAGAGGAGGAAGAAGAAGGAGAAGAAGAAGAAGAGGAAGAAGAATTATTATTGTGAAAAGGTTATATTGTGAATATAAACAGAGTAATTATTTTGAAAATATTTTCTCACTTTCCATTTTATCTTTTAACTCTCTGCAAGAAAGAAGAAAATGGCACAGACCTAAATCATTCTATCTACTCTCCATCATCTATCTACTCTCCACATCACTCAAGAGTACTGCTTCAAGCCTTTTAAAATTCTGTATTCCAAAGAGAACCAGCTACCAAAATATGAGTGATTAGGTCCTCTGAGTCTTGTTTGACATTTGACAACATCGGATACATTCCTCCAATGGCAACAGACAAGTAGAATCTTTTTAGGAAAAATAATCCATGTCTATTTTTGTTGTAGCTGAATTTTTGCATCCTCTTTTTTACCAGAAAAGGGATGTTGATACAAACCCCAAGAGAGTGTTCTTGGATCTCACACAGGAAAGAATTCAAGGTGAGTTGTAGAATAAAGTGGGAGGGGAGAGTTTATTGAAAGCCTCTAGGTTATGGAGTAAGGTACCCTCAGAAAGCAAGAACAGGAATGCCCCATCTTTGTTTTAAGTTTTTCTTACATAGACGTCTTCTTTATGTAAAGAATAAACTAAGCTGTGCCTATGTGCAGGTGGGCTGACAGAATGACAAAATTTATTATTCTATTGATTTAAAGAAAATGATCCTTGACATTTTAGTGTATGAGTACATCAAAGCATAACTATAATTATCTTGAAAGCATATATTGTTATGGGCATTGGGACATCTGGACTGCCTGTTATTGTAGGAGTTTGTCCTTGCAGGCATTACCAAGCTCTTTCCTTAGCTGTAAACATGTCAGGACCATGAGTCATGACTGGCAAGGAATGTACCTTGCTAACTTAAAGATGGAGTTGATGTTAAAATAGTGTCACTCTGGCTCTCCTAGGCTTCCGCTTCCCTAACGCTCTTGAGGTGACTATTTTATTCTTGAGTATAAACTGTCAAATGCAAAAATAAATGAAAGCATTTTCTGAAAACAGGATCCACTCTGTGGAATACACCCAAGTCATTTTCCTTCCTCATTCCCATGACCCTGATTCTAAAGTTCCCACAGCAGAGCTGCCTGGACACTGGTCCTTCTAAGTCCACCTTCATTGATCTTTTTTATTTTTTATTTTTATTTTTTACAACCATTGAATAGCCTCACACCTCACATTTTCAGGCAGTGAGCTCTGCTTTTTTGCATCTAGTAGGGGTTGATTTCCCATCTCAACATTAATCCCAAACTTTGTAAAGTACCTTTGTAAGGTGAGGCAGAAAGGACAATTTCATCAGTTAGCCCAGGTAATCAAAGAAAATGTAGGCATTTATTTCTAAAATGATTGTATATGTTTAGGAAGATAACTTTTGGATACAGTTACTGTCAACCTCAAACAATACTTGCCTGAAATCTCATTGCATATTGGCTAGAGGGAATCAGACACTCCAAAGTTTGGGAGATGATGGTCCTGAACTCTCACAGGAATGATTTAGGTTGATGTCATTTTCTGTCTTTGTTGCAGACAGTTAAAAGCTAAAATGGGCTGGGTGCGGTGGCTCACACCTGTAATCCCAGCACTTTGGGAGCCCAAGGCAGGTGGATCAGGAGGTCAAGAGAATGAGACCATGCTGGCCAACACGGTGAAACCCCGTCTCTACCAAACACACACACACACACACACGCACACACACACACTAGCTGGGCGTGGTGGCACACACATGTAGTCCCAGCTACTTGGGAGGCTGAGGCAGGAGAATTGCTTGAACCTAGGAGGCAGAGGTTGCAGTGAGCCGAGATTGTGCCACTGCACTCCAGCCTGGTGACAGAGCGAGACTCCATCTCAAATAATAATAATAATAAATAAATAATAAAATAGAAAGTAAGAAAATATTTTCAAAAGGTTATATTTTCTAGCAAACAATAAATGGATTACTTGAACTCTCCAGAGTTACAAAAGGAAGGGAGCTCTCCATTGTTGAATGTGTTCCAGAAGAGGCTGGAAACTGAATAGAAAATTCATGAATCGACTGGGTGCAGTGGCTCATGCCTGTAATCCCAGCACTTTGGGAGGCTGAGGTGGGCAGATCACGAGGTCAGGAGATCGAGACCATCCTGACTAACACGGTGAAACCCCATCTCTACTAAAAAAATACAAAAAAAAATTTAGCCGGGCGTGGTGGCAGGCGCCTGTAGTCCCAGCTACTCAGGAGGCTGAGGCAGGAGAATGGCTGAACCCAGGAGACGGAGCTTGCAGTGAGCCAAGATCGTGCTACTGCACTCCAGCCTGGGCGACAAAGCAAGACTCTGTCTCAAAAAAAAAAAAAAAAAAAAAAAATTCATGAATCAAAAGTGCAGTTGCGCTTCCAGCACATTAAAGCCTCTTCTAATCTCAAGACTGAAAAGTTAACAAAACCCTCTAACAATTTCATAGGTGAGAAACAAGCGACTCCTATGAGAAAGTAGTTGGTAAAGTGGGGAGAGCCATGCAAATAAAACATACTCTTGTCACCATTCAAGGGCACTCCAAACCATAAGCCTATTCTGGAGGCTCCTGGATTAACTACAGAAATTAAAAATGGACAAATGCTTTCCCCACCTACATGCACAGATTAAATAGAGTGTTTTGATGCACCAAAGAGGCATTTCTTTCTCTTTCCTGTTTTTGTTTTTGGCATCAGCCTCCATTCTCCCTACTTTTCCAGCCATGTTCCTCAAGCAGGAACTCAGGAAGAGGCCTCCTCCCTTTGGTTGATGAGTGTGATGAATGTGATGGGGTGACTCCTACTCAACCCCAACATGATTGTCTTTGATTACAGGCTTCCACTGCTTTTTTAAAAGGGGGAGCCAAAAAATTGAATACACTTTCCTTGTTATCCAAAAACATCAGAATGGGCAAGAACAGCAGAGCTGCCCCATGAGGTGAGGCCAATCTTCCCACCTTATCTGTCAGCCGCTTTTCTTATCAGAAGCACTGATTGTCTTAGGAGTGCAGGCTTATTTCCTCCTGGGTTATGACCTCTTCAACCTGACAATCTTCAGGAGATTTCTTAAGAACCTAATTGATTTACTGAACATGACCCGTAAAATTTAACAGCCCAAATAACCAAAACGTTTTTGTGAGCTAAGCAGGATAATATCTTTTTTTAAAAAAATGTCTGGTTATAGTACTTCTTATTGTAAAAAAACAGTTGACATATGCTGTTTTTTATATTTCAAAGCAATGTTGTTTTAAAGAGACATTTAATATGTCTTCCATGAAGAATGATACTGCAGGGATGGGGAGAGGAAACTGGAGAAGGAAAGCAAAGTTGAGAAGTTTATTCAGTTTATTCAATACAGAAGCTAACACATGGTTTTATTATTTCACATACGGGTATGATAATGGCAAGAATTCCAGGATGCGGTGGCTGGACTGCCTGCTCAGTCTCACAAGGCTGAAATAAAGATGTAAGTTAATGTTTTCTTCCCTAGACCCCAGGCTCCTCTTCCAAGTTTACTCCTGCTATTGGCAGGATAAAGTTCCTGACATTGGAGGACTGAGGTCCTGGTTTCCTTGTTGGCTGCCAGCCAGGACCTGCCTTGTACCCTTCAGGCCACCCTCATTCCTGCTGTCTTGTCTCCCTCTGTTTCTGAACAGCAGTACACACTGAGTCATTCTCATACTCTGAATCTCTCTGACTTCTTCTACCAGTCAAAAAAAAACACTCTTCTCCTAAATTGTGTGATGACATTAGGCCCACCAGATAGTCTCCCTACTCTACAGTGAACTGTGCCATATGACTCAACATAGTCATGGGATTCCCTGTTCTCATGGGCTCTGGGGGATTCGGGTGTGAAATCATGGGGTTACATTGCGAATTCTGTCTACCACACATATGTAGAGAAAATATTTATCGGTTCACTTTATTTCTTATCAGATTTTTCTTTCTTCTCAATGAAATGAATCCTCAGTATTTACTGTGCAATTGTGATACACCCCGCATGGATCAAGGGCTCTGCAGGAAAATCCCCACTGACGTATTTTACTGCCACCACCACAGTACGTACTCACAGATCACAAAATAGACCTCAGCAAATGTATTATAAAATGTGACCCAACAGTCTGGGCGCGATGGCTCACGCCTGTAATCCCAGCACTTTGGGAGGCTGAGGTGGGCGGATCACGAGGTCAGGAGATCCAGACCATCCTGGCTAACACGGTGAAATACTGTCTCTACTAAAAATACAAAAAATTAGCCGGGTATGGTGGCGGGTGCCTGTAGTCCCAGCTACTCGGGAGGCTGAGGCAGGAGAATGGCATGAACCCAGGAAGCGGAGCTTGCAGTGAGCCGAGATCCAGCCTCTGCACTCCATCCTGGGAGACAGAGCGAGGCTCCGTCTCAAAAAAAAAAAAAAAAAAAAAGCAGAACTGCTCACAGCTGTCCTAAATCCTCCTCATTGCCCATCAAAGCCTCCACATGTGCCTCCACCAGGAGAGTGTGTTCTTTCCACATGCTTGCTGATATCACAGACAAGCTTCAACCTCAGGCTCTGAGGTTCACCCTGTCCTTCATCTTCATTTCACTGATCAACTCATGTCTCTCCTTTACTCCTGTATGTAGAGTCCTATATGTGGAGTCCTATCATGACACACGTTCCCATGTGTCATGATAGGACTCCACAGGACATGAGAGCTGTTTAACAAGACTGTGCTGGGCAGGCTGGGCATGGTGGCTCACACCTGCAATCCCAGCACTTTGGGAGGCCAAGGCAGGCAGGTCATGAGGTCAGGAGATGGAGATCATCCTGGCTAACACGGTGAAACCCCGTCTCTACTACAAAAAATACAAAAACAAAATTAGCTGGGTGTGGTGGTGGGCTACTCGGGAGGCTGAGGCAGGAGAATGGCATGAACTCAGGAGGTGTAGCTTGCAGTGAGCTGAGATGGCACCAATGCACTCCAGCCTGGGTGACAGAGCGAGACTCTGTCTTAAAAAAAAAAAAAAAAAAAAAAAAAAAGACTCTGCTGGGCAGTAGTGATGCTTGTGCATAGGCAAGCCTGTATTTCCCAGCCCTTAACATTATGCAGGGCCTCATGACTAGTTCTGATCAATGAAATGTGAGCAAAAGTGAGGCCGATGCTGTCAAAGTCCCAGTGTGGTTCTCTGTTCTCTTTCTCCTGCTGCAGCGACCAGAAAGGCCACAAATTCCACCAGAAGCAGTGACAAGAGGATGGAGCCGTTGTCAGCCTAGACTCCTGAGTGTCAGTGTGAAACAGAGCTCCCCATTCACCCTCACTGGACATCTAGCATGAATGAGAAATAATCCTTTTTTTTTCTTTTTTCTTTTTTTTTTTTTTGAGACGGAGTCTTGCTCTGTCACCCAGGCTAGAGTGCAGCAGCACAATCTCAGCTCACTGCAACCTCTGTTTCCCAGGTTCAAGCAATTTTCCTGCCTCAGCCTTCCAAGTAGCTGGGATTACAGGCACCCGCCACCACACCCGGCTAATTTTTGTATTTTTAGTAGAGAAGTTTCACCATGTTGGCCAGGCTGGTCTCAAACTCCTGACCTCATGATCTACCCACCTCGGCCTCCCAAAGTGCTGGGATTACAGGCATGAGTCACTGTGCCTAGCCCCTTTGTTGTTTTCACCTACAGAAATTTTGAAATTGCTTTACCAGTGCTTAATGTAAATTGTCCCCATTAAAATAAAAACTAAAGAACAGTAATTATTTAAATGTGACATAATCAAGCATTCTCTTTTACCTATGGAAATATTTTAAGTGAATTTTGATAATCCACAATTCATGTAATGCTTTAAATTTTAAATTTCACATTTTGTTTCACACTTCTCTGATATACTTTTTTTCTCCATAGCTCAGCATACTGATTTTCACAAAGACATGTAATGTATACAGTAACATTTTAAACGTGGCTTTGAGAGATGAGATGAGAGGTGAAGCAGAGAGGTGCTAACGGCTCCAGTCACTGAGGGGCAGTGAGAAAGTAGATTGAAGGGAGGAGGATGAGTGTGACGGTTACCATCATGTGTCAACTTGACTGGGCCACAGGATGCCCAGATAGTGGGTTAAACATTTCTGGGCATGTCTGCGAGGGTGTTTTCAAAAGAAGTATATATCTCTTTAAATTTTTAATTGGAGTACTGAGTAAGGCAGATTGCCCTCCTCAATGTGAGTGGGCCCCATCCAATCCACTGAGGACTTGAATAGAACAAAAATGTCAGAGGAAGTGAGAATCCTGCCTCTCTCTTTCCCCACCTGACTGCTTGATCCAGGACATTGCTTGGTTTCTGTCCTTGAACTCAGACTTACACCATCAGTGCTCCTGATTCTCAGGCTTTCGGACTCAGACTGGAACTATACCACCAACTTTCCTGGGTCTCTGTCTTACAGACACAAGACAGAAGATTCTCAGCCTCCACAATTACAGAACTGCCCCCAGTGAGTGCTGGAAATCTCTGATCAAGCGATTTCGGAGTGGTATACTGCCTAAGACTTCGTTGTGTTGGAAAACCACTCACCATTACCCCTAGCAACTCAGTAGCAAATGTTGACTTCCTGTTTTCACAATCTTATGCTCTACTATAGAGGGTATAGTAACTACCTAGAGGTTATAGTAACAGAGGGATGAATGCTCCCACTAGGAGACGCAAGAATGATTCTACTGAACTGGAAGTTAAGAATGTCACCTGGCCACTTTGGGTTACTCATGCCTCTGAATCAACCGGCAAAGAAGGGAGTTATTGTGCTGGTTGGGGTGATTAATCCTGACTACCAAGAGAAAATTGGACTACTATTCCACAATGGAGATAAAGAAGAGTATGTCTGCAACACAGGAGGTCCCTCGAGGCACCTTTCAATATTATCATGCCTGGTGGTTAAGGTTGATGGAAAACTACAACAAACCAATCCAGGCAGGAACACTCATGGCCTAGACCCTTCAGGAATGAAGGTTTGGGCCACCACATAAAGCAAAGAGCCATGTAGTGCTGGAGGGCTTACTGGAGGAAACAGAAATACTGAACTGGTAAAGGAAGAAGCTAATTATAAACACTAACTACAGCCACAAGACAAATTATAGAAATGAGGACTTTGTCACATGTATATCTTTCTTTCTTTCTTTCTTTTTTTTTTGAGATGGAGTCTTGCTCTGTAGCACAGGATGGAGTGCAGGGGTGCGATCTCGGCTCACTGCAAGCTCCGCCTCCCAGGTTCACGCCATTCTCCTGCCTCAGCCTCCCAAGTAGCTGGGACTACAGGTGCCCACTACCATGTCCAGCTAATTTTTTTTGTATTTTTAGTAGAGACAGGGTTTCACCGTGTTAGCCAGGATGGTCTCGATCTCCTGACCTCGTGATCTGCCCTCCTCGGCCTCCCAAAGTGCTGGGATTACAGGCGTGAGCCACCGCGCCCGGCTGTCATATGTATATATTTCTTATTTAATTATAAATACATTTGTGTGTGTGTGTGCAGGTGTGTGCGTGTGTGCATGTGTGTCCTATTGGCTCTGTTTCTCTGGGAAGTTCTAACTGGGTAATATGATAATATTGTGCCACTGGTAAGTGGTACAAACATCAGAGGCACCAGGCTTTTCAAAGGTAGAAAAAGAAGAATTGATTTGGAAGTCGTAATGAGGCCTATGGAATTGGAGGGGGGATGATGACTAGAGAGAGGCCAATTTTCAATTAAGGCAAGAAATGGGAGAGAGGGTTTAAGTAAAGGATGTCTATATGGAAACTATACTGATCAGGAATTCCAGAGAGCACAGAGAAAGGGTTTGAAGAGGAGAAGACTGATGGAAGATGGAGTCAGATTGAGGAACATTCACAAAAGAGGTGAAGGGTAGGGGTGAGAGAGGGAAATTCCAGGAGCCTGTGACAGCAGTAGGTGGGGAGGTGAGGGTCCAGATCTGTTTTCATGGGGAAAGAGCGTAATAGGTTTATCATTAATGTAAGTACTCAGCCTGCTGGTGTGGCTGCCTTATGGTAACTGTGCCCTCTAAAACACCACGTCTCTAATAAGCACCAAGAGTGTTTTGAACATGGTAGGCAAAAACTATGAGTGTGTTAATTTGAATTTAATTTCTTAGCAAACTTTGTGAAAAGATGAAGATGATTAATTCCACTTTTTTGTATTTTCTTGTGGGAGGGAAGATCCTCCCAACTGCATATCCTGCTGCAGTATTTCCTCCCACTGTGAGCTCACAGGCTTCTCGGTGTAATAGAATGACTCTGTTACAATTCTGTTGGCTGGAGGTTTCACCTGAGTTTCACAGGGAAGGCCAGGAGGAACTTTTAGTCAAAGCAGCAGATGTTTTTCTTTCCTGTATGTAAGTGGGAGTTTGAGTGGATCTTGGGACCTCATTGCACAAATGAAGCCAACTGAGACACTTAAATATATATAAACATATGCCAGATGATTTTAACTTTTTCCACACTGGGCCAGGAGACCTCCAAATCAAGGTAGCACAGCAAGTTCATGCTTCAAAATTTCCCCTTCTTTGCAAACAACAATAAATAAATCAAAAGAGGACACTGTCAAACAGATAGCAGGTCCAAAATGCAAAATAAAATGCCTGTGCCTTGGGATAGATGTGTGGAGAAGGAAGGGAAAGAAGAGAGAAAAAGAAATGCCCAAAACACTTACCAATTAAAATCCATTTATATGGTATTAGCCAACCAAATATAGTATGGGTATTTTTTTAGAACTCAATAAACAGAGACCCCTAGAGGTATTTTTTCCTTGGTAGGTCCTTCATAGTTTTATGACAACAGTGTCCCTCCGTACCCCGCCAGTCCTAACTCACCTCAAAAATGACTAAATATTTTCATGAACAAAGTACCTAATTTTGGCCATACCACTAATTTTATTTGCTTGCTTTTACATTTCTGGGCCTCGGTTTCTTTCTCTAAATGAGGATATTGGACTAGAATTTTTAAATATTTTTTGAGCACTCTAATTTTATCTTTCTACATTCATAATGATATTAAAATATTTCAAATATGCTTGAGATTCTCGTGGTTGTTATTTATATGTATTGGTTTAAGTAAGAAGAAATATGGTAAAAGTATTAAATATACTACAATAAAATGATTGTTTTAGTATTCCCAAACAGACAACAAACATAATTACACTGCAAGAAACTCAAGTGAAATACAGATTTGAAATTCTTATTACTAATCACATCCAAATTGAGATTAACTTCTTAAACAAGTAGAGGAAAATCTCAATCTATCCAAATAAATAATATGCCTCTAGCAAGAAGAAAGACTTCATTTTGGGTTGAGTTTTACAGATTCTTCCCTTACTTCTCCTTAGTCAATACGTATTTAAAGCAGATGCATCTGACTCATTTAAAGTATCCAGTCAGAAATATGAAGGCCAAATCCATATCTTCCAAGCATGAAGCAAGCAAATAAAGTATAATGATTTTCTGTCAATGAAGCTCATGCATGAAATAAAACTGGGACTCACCATGTAGACTCAAAGCACACAATGACCAAAGGGCCAGAGATCGATCCAAGGTGACTACAACACAGCCCACAATGAAAGTCAGGAAAGTGCCTCCATAAATCCATGCAAAGAATGAGAAAAATAGAAGGTAAAACAAAACTGATGAGTAATAGTATTAAACTTTGCACAAGTCCTGGAAATACAGCACAGTACAACCATGGATCCAATTAGGGGCATCTGGGCTTTTCTTTCCTCTTGAGTTAGAATCAGTTAGAACAGTATTGGTTCACAAAAATTGCATACCTGGCCAAAAAAAGTAGCTCTTGGTAATTATTTCCAAATGGCTGGAGAAAAGAAAGAGGTAACATAAAACATGTGATTGAAGAGTACTGCAGCCTTGGGGCAGAAGGCTGTAAGCAAGATGGTGAGTAGGACTTTCTAGCTCTTGTTCCCCTGCAGAAACATCAATTGGAACAACTATCCATGCATAAAACCACCTTCACAAGAACTAAGGAAACCAGGTAGGAGATTACAGAAAGGATGCACTAAAGAGATAGAAAGGACAGTTGGGGTAGTAGCCCGACCATAGCTGATCAGTAGCCCCAGACTTTGGACTAACCCCAACTCCAGGTTATCCCCCACAGACTCAGGCTCCAGGCCCACCCCAGGGCCAGGGAGCCAAAGGCTCTGGACTGCTTGCAGCACCAGGCTGGTCCCCATGGCCCGAGGATTCAGACCTACCCAAGAACCAGGCCAACCCCTACAGCTCTCATCTCCAAACAGGCACCCACAGACCCACTCTTCAGATTTTCCCCTGCAGCCACACATTACAGCAGACCCACAGCCCAGTCCCTTCCTGGTAGACTCCAGCACTGGATTAGCCCCCATGGACCCAGGCTCCAAGATGACCTCTGTAGACTCAGGTTTCAGGCCAGCACCTGGAGCCCCCAGACAGAGGTCAACCCTAATGTTCCTAGCCTCCAGGCCAACACCCACACATCTAGCCCCTAGGACAAGATTGTTTAAAGAAATAATCACTAAAAAATTCTTAAACCTGGGGAATGATATCAAGGTATAAGGACCAAATGTCTCCAACCAGATTCTATCCAAACAAGACTATAACAAAATGTATTATAATCAAACTATCAAAAATCAAAGACAAAGAGAGAATCCTAAAAGCAGCAAGAGAATAGAAATAAATCACATATATGAGAGTTCCAATAAGGCTAGCAGCATATTTCTTAGCAAAAACCTTACATGGCAGGAGAGAGCAAGATGATATATTCAAAGCCCCAAAGAAAAAAAATCTGCCAACTAAGAATACTGTACTTGCCAAAGCTGTTCTTCACAAATAAAAGTGAGATAAAGACTTTTCCAGACAAATAAAAGCTGACTTGTCTCACAAGAAATCCTAAAGGAAGCTCTTCAGGCTGAAAGAAAGAAAAGAATGCTCATTGTTGTCATGGAAACATGAGAAAGTATAAAACTCACTGCTAAAAGTAAGTACACAGTCAAATTCAGAATATTCTAATACTGCAGTGATGGTATGTAAATCATCTGTGTCTTTAGTATGAAGATTAAATAAATAAGTATTAAAAACAATAGCTATAATAATTTGCTAAGGGATATAGAATTAAAAATATAAATTATGACATCAAAACATAAAATGGGGGCAAGGGGATGGAGTAAAAGTGGAGACTTTTTTCTATGTGATCAAAGTTAAGTTGTTACCAAGTATAAATAGTCTGTTATAAGAGGTTTTATGTAAGCCTAATGGTAGCTACAAAACAAAAACTTATAGTAGTTACACAAAGCAAAAATAAACAAAGTCAAAAATTGTTACAAGAAATGAATTAAGGTCATTATATATTGATAACTCGTAAATTTATCAAGAATATAAAATACTTATAACTGTATAGATACCAAAAATCAGAACTCCAAAATACATGAAACAAACATCAATAGGCTTGAAGGAAGAAGCAGATAGTACTACGATAATTGTTGGAGACTTCAATACCCCACTGCATTTGGCAAATTATATGCCTCATATCGTTTGAATGTGGTTTGGCTTTGCCAAGGCTCATGTGGAAACTTGATCCTCCATGTAACAGTGCTAAACGGGGGAGCCCACTGGGAGGTATTTGGGTCAGTGGATGGATCTCTCTCTCTCTCGCTTTCTTTTTCACCACATGATCTCTTTGCACATGCCCACACCCCATCCACTTTCTGCCATGAGTGGAAGCAGCATGAGGGAGGTCCTCACTAGATGCAGCTGCTCAATCTTGAACCTTGAAGTCACCAGAATCATGGGCCAAGTAAACCTCTTCTCTTTATAAATTACCCAGTCACAGGTAGTCTGTTACAGCAACACTAAATGGACTTAAACACTCACTTTCAATAATAGATAGAACATCTAGACAGAAGATCAATAAAGAAATAGAGGACTTGAAAAACACTGTAAATCAACAAGACCTAACAGACATATAGAAAATACTCCACCGAGGCCGGGCGCAGTGGCTCACACCTGTAATCCCAGCACTTTGGAAGGCCGAGGCGGGCTGATCACGAGGTCAGGACATTGAGACCATCCTGGCTAACACAGTGAAACCCCGTCTCCACTAAAAAATACAAAAAAAAAAAAATTAGCCAGGCGTGGTGGCGGGCGCCTGTAGTCCCAGCTACTTTGGAGTCTGAGGCAGGAGAATGGCGTGAACCCGGGAGGCGGAGCTTGCAGTGAGCCGAGATCTGCGCCACTGCACTCCAGCCTGGGCGACGGAGCGAGACTCCATCTCAAAAAGAAAAAAAAAAGAAAATACTCCACCGAACAATTGCAAAATACACAAAGCACGTGGATCATGTGTCAGGGTAGGCCATAAAACAAGTTTCAATAAATGTAAAAAGATAAAGTTATGTAAATTGTAAATTATCTTCTCTGACAAATACAGAATGAAACTAAAAATCAATAACAGAAGAAAAACTGGAAAATTTACAAATATGTAGAAATTAACACAATCTTAAGCAGCCTATAGGTCAAATAAAAAATTACAAGGGATATTAGAAAATATTTTGAGCCAAATGAAAATGAAAACATGATATACCCAAATTATGAATGTAGTCAAATCACTGCTCAGGCCAGGCATGGTGACTCATGCCTGTAATCCCAGCACTTTGGGAGGCCAAGAAGGGCAGATCACCTGAGGTCAGGAGATTGAGACCAGCCTGGCCAACATGGTGAAACCCCGCCTCTACTGAAAATACAAAAATTAGCCGGGTGTGGTGGCAGGAGCCTGTAATCCCAGTTACTTGGGAGGCTGAGGCAGGAGAATCTCTTGAACTTGGGAGGCAGAGGCTGGAGTGAGCCGAGATTGCGCCACTGCACTCCAGCCTGGGTGACAGAGCAAGACTCCGTCTCAAAAAAAAAAAAAATTACAAACTATTTTATGCCAACAAGTTAGATAACCTAGATGAAATCAGTAAATTCCTAGAAACACACATCTATCAAAATTGACTCGAGAATAGAAAATCTGAATAGACCTATAACAAGTGAAGTAATTCAATCAGTAATCAAAACTTACCACCACCAACAAAAAAGTTCAGGACCAGATAGCTTCTCTGATTAATTCTACCAAACATTTAAAGAAGGATTCACACCTAATGATATAATCATATAGTTTTTGTTTAATTTTGTTTATGTGATTTATCACATTTATTGACTTGTGTATGTTAAATCATCCTTGCATCCCTGATATAAAACCCACTTGATCATGATGCATTATCTTTTTCATATGCTGTTGGATTCAGTTAGCTAGTATTTTGTTGGGGATTTTTGCATCTATATTCAGGGATATTGATTTGTAGTTTGTTTGTTTTCTTATGTCATCTCCTTTTGGTATTAGGGTGATACTGGCTTCATAGACTGATTTATGGAGGATTCCCTCTTTCTCTATCTTTTGGAATAGTTTCAGTAGGATTGATACCAGTTCTTCTTTGAATGTCTGATAGATTTCAGCTGTTAATCCATCTGGTTCTGGATTCTTTTTTTGTTGGCAGTGTTTTTTTTTTTTTTTTATCACTGATCAATCTTGCTGCTTGTTATTGGTCTGCTCAGGGTTTCTATTTCTTCCTGATTTAGTCTAGGAGGGTTGTATATTTCCAGGAGTTTATCCATCTCCTCTAGACTTTCTAGTCTGTGCATGTAAAGGTGTTTATAGTAGCCTTGAATGACCTTGTGTATTTCTGTGGTATTGGTTGTACTATCTCCAGTTTCATTTCTACTTGAGCTTATATGAATCTTTTCTCTTCTTGGTTAATCTCACTAATGGTTATCAACTTTGTTTATCTTTTCAAAGAACCAGCTTTTCATTTCATTTATCTTTTGTATTTTTTGTTTCATTTAGTTCTCTTCCATCTTTGTTATTTCTTTTCTTCTGGTGGGTTTCAGTTTAGTTTGTTCTTGTTTCTCTAGTTCCTTCAGGTATGACATTAGGTTTTCTATTTGTGCTCTTTCAGACTTTTGACGTAGGCATTTAATGCTATAAACTTTCCTCTTAGCACCAGTTTTGCTGTATTCCAGAAGTTTTGATAAGTTGTGCCATTGTTCTCATTCATTTCAAAGAATTTTTAATTCCTATCTTGATTTCATTGTTAACCACCAAATCATTCGAGAACAGATTATGTAATTATCATGTATTTATATCATTTTAAGTGTTCTTTCTGGAGTTGCTTTCCAGTTTTATTCCACTATGGTCTGAGAAAATACTTGATATGATTTCAATTTCGTTAAATTTGTTGAGACTTGTTTTGTAACCTATCATAGGTTATCTTGGAGAATGTTCCATGTGCTGGTGAAAAAAAAAGTATATCCTGCAGTTGTTGGGAAGAATGTTTTGCAATTATCTGTTAAGTCCATTTGTTCTAGGGTATAGTTTAAGTCCATTATTTCTTTGTTGACTTTCTGTCTTGATGATCTGTCTAGTGCTGTAAGTGGAGTATTGAAGTCCCCCACTATATTTGTACTGCTGTTTATCTCATTTCTTAGGTCTAGTAGTAATTGTTTTACAAATTTGGAAGCTCCAGTGTTAGGTGCATATAAATTTAGGATCATAATATCTTCCTGTTTGACTAATCCTTTTATCATTATATATAAATCCAGCATTCCTTTATAATAAAAACCTTCAACAAAATAAGCATAGAAGGGACATATCTTAAAGTAATAAAAGCCATATATGACAAACCCATACTCAACATCATATTGAATAGGGAAAAGCTGAAAGCATTCCCCCTGAGAACAGGAACAAGACAAGGATGCCCACTTTTACTGCTTCTACTTAACATAGTACTGGAAGTGCTGGCCAGAGCAATCAGACAAGAGAAAGAAATAAAGGGCATCCAAACTGGAAAAGAGGAAGTCAAACTGTTGCTGTTCACTGATGATATAATTCTATACCTAGAAAACCTTAAAGACTCATCTGAAAAGCTCCTAGACCTAACAAATGAATTCAATAAAGTCTCAGGATACAAAATAAATGTACATAAATCAGTAACATTGCTATATACCAAGAGTGACCAAGCTAAGAATCAAATTAAGAATTCAATTCAGCCAGGCACGGTGGCTCGTGTCCACAATCCTCAGCACTTTGGGAGGCTGAGGCGGGTAGATCACCTAAGGTCGTGAGTTTGAAACCAGCCTGGCCAACATGGCAAAACCCACTCTTTACTAAAAATACAAAAATTAGCCGGGCACATTGGTGGGCACCTGTAATCCCACCTACTCAGGAGGCTAAGGCAGGAGAATCACTTGAACCTGGGAGGCAGAGGTTGCAGTGAGCTGAGATTGCGCCATTGCACTCCAGCCTGGGTGACAGAATGAGACTCTGTCTCAAAAAAAAAAAAAAAAAATTCAACCCCTTTTACAACTGCAAAAGTAAAACAAAATACTTAGGAATATATTTAACCAAGGAGGTGAAAGATCTCTACAAGGAAAACTACAAAACACTACTGAAAGATTCATAGATGACATGAACAAATGGAAACACATCCCACACTCACGGATGGGTAGAATAAATATTGTGAAAATGACCATACTGTCCAAAGCAATCTACAGATTCAATGCAATTCCCAACAAAATACCATCATCATTCTTTATAGAACCAGAAAAAGCAATCCTGAAATTCATATGGAACCAAAAAAGAACCTGCATAGCCAAAGCAATACTAAGCAAAAGGAACAAATCTGGAGGCATCACATTACCCAACTTCAAATTATACTACAAGGCTAAAGTCACCAAAACAGCATGGTACTGGTATAAAAGTAGGCACATAGACCAATGGAATAGAACAGAGAACACATAAATAAAGCCAACATACTTACAGCCAACTGATCTTCAACAACACAAACAAAAACATAAATTGGGGAAAGGACACTCTATTCAATAAGTGGTGCCGGGAAAACTGGCAAGCCACACGTAGAAGAATGAAACTGAATCCTCATCTCTGACTTATACAAAAGTCAACTCAAAATGGCTTAAATCTAAGAAAACTTAGACTTAAATCTAAGACATGAAACCATAAAAATTTTATGAATGAAACTGAATCATCATCTCTCACTTATACAAAAGTCAACTCAAAATGGCTTACATCTAAGAAAACTTAGACTTAAATCTAAGACCTGAAGCCATAAAAATTTTAGAAGATAACATCAGAAAAAGTCTTCTAGACATTGGCTTAAGCAAAGAATTCTTAACTATGACCCCAAAAGCAATGCAACAAAAACAAAAATAAATACATGGCACCTAATTAAACTAAAAAGCTTCTACAAAGTGAAAGAAATAATCAGCAGAGTAAACAGACAACCCACAGATTGGGAGAAAGTATTTGCAAATTATGCTTTTGACAAAGGACTAATATCCAAAATCTACAAGAACTCAAACAAATCAACAGTAAAAAATAATAATAATTCCATGAAAAAGTGGGCAAAGGACATGAATAGACAATTCTCAAAAGAAGATATACAAACATCCAACAAAGTGAAAAAAATGCTCAACATCACTAATTATCAGGGAAATACAAATTAAAACCACAATGAGATATCACCTTTCTCTTGCAAGAATAGCCATAATTAAAAAGTCAAAATACAATAGATGTTGGCATGGATGTAGTGGAAAGGTAACACATCTACACTGCTGGTAGGAATGTAAACTAGTACAACCACTATGGAAAACAGTATGGAAAAACTAGTTTTCCACTGTGGAAAACACAGGTTTTTTGTTTTTTTTTGTTTTTGTTTTTTAATTTTATTTATTTATTTATTTATTTGTTGAGACAGAGTCTCACTCTGTTGCCCAGGCTAGAGTGCAGTGGCACCATCTTGGCTCACTGCAAGCTCCACCTCCCAGGGTGAACGCCATTCTCCTGCCTCAGCCTCCTGAGTAGCTGGGACTACAGGCACCCGCCACCATGCCCAGCTAATTTTTTGTATTTTTTAGTAGAGACAGGGTTTCACCGTGTTAGCCATGATGGTCTTGATCTCCTGACCTCATGATCTGCCTGCCTTGGCCTCCCAAAGTGCTGGGATTACAGGCGTGAGCCACTGTGCCAGGCTGGAAAACAGTTTTAAAGGACCAAAAGTAGAACTACCATTCGATCCAGCAATCCTGCTATTGGGTAACTACCCAAAGGGAAATAAGTCACTATATGAAAAAAGATACATGCACACACATGCATATTGATAGCAGCACAATTTGCAATTGCAAAGATATGGAATCAACCTAAGTGCCCATCAACCAATGAGTGAATAAAGAAAACGTAGTATATATACACCATGGAATACTACTCAGACATAAAAAGGAATAAAATAATGTCTTTTGCAGCAACTTGGGTGGAGTTGGGGGCCATTATTTTAAGTGAAGTAACTCAAGAATGGAAAATCAAATATCATATGTTCTCCCTTATAAGTGGGAGTTAAGATATGAGGATGCAAATGAATAAGAATGATATAATGGACTTTGGGGACTCAGAGGGGAAGAGTGGGAGAGGCATAAGTGATAAAAGACCACATGTTGGGTACAGTGTACACTGCTCAGGTGACAGGTACACCAAAATCTCAGAAATTACCACTAAAGAATTTATCCATGTAAGCAAAAACTACCCGTACCTCCAAAACTATTGAAATAAAAATACAAATTGAAAAACAATTAATATCTATCCTTCTCAAGCTTTTCCAAAAAATTGAAGAGGAGGGAACACTTTCTAACTTATTCTATAAGGACAGCATTACCCTGATATGAAAACCAGGCAAAGATATTCTAAGAAAAGAAAGCTACAGACCAATATCCCTTATGAATAAAGATGCAAAAATCCACAACAAAATGCTAGCAAATGAAATCCAACAGCATATTAAAAGGATTTTATACCATATCTAAGTGGAATTCATCCCAGGAAAGCAAGGATGGTCCAACATTAGAAACTCAATGTATTATATGACATTAATAGGATATAGGTGTGTGGGGGCGAGGAGAAATTCAGGATCATCTCAACTGCAGAAAATGCATTCAACAAAATCTGCCACACTTTCATGATAAAAATCCTCAGGCCAGGCGTGGTGGCTCACACCTGTAATCCCAGCACTTTGGGAGCCTGAGGTGGGTGGATCACGAGGTCAGGGGTTCTAGACCTCCTGAGACCAGGCTGGTCAACATGGTGAAACCCCGTCTCTATGAAAAAAAAAAAAAAAATTAGCCGGGCGTGGTGGCAGGTGCCTGTAGTCCCAGCTACTCAGGAGGCTGAGACAGAAGAATCACTTGAATCCGAGACGTGGAGGTTGCAGTAAGCCAAGATCGAGCCATTGCACTCCAGCCTGGGTGACAAAGCTAGACTTTGTCTCAAAAGAAAAAAAAATCCTCATATAAAATTACAAATTGAAGGGGAATTCCTTAACATAAAATAAGGGCATTTATGAAAAACCCATAGTCAAAATCATATTCACTGGTTAAAGACTAAAACTTTCTCCTAAGATCAGGAACAAAACAAGGAGGACCCCTTTTACCACTTTCATTTAACATTGTACTGGAAGTTCTAGCCAGAGAAATCAGAAATGAAAAATAAATAAGAAGCATCGAAAGATCTGTATTCACTGACAACCCTAGATATAGACAATCCCAGAGAAACCACTACTACAGCTGATAAACAAATTCAGCAAAGGTACAAGCTGAACACAAAAATCACATGTGTTCTTAGAAAGGTGCAGTGAATAATTTAAAAACTAAATTAAGACAATTCCATTTATAATAGCATAAAAATGGTAAAAAAAAAAAAACACCTCAAATTAAATGTTATCAAGGAAGTGAAAGTATTACACAATGAAAACTACAAACCATTGCTGAAAGAAATTAAAGAATACCTAAATAAATGGAAATATGCCTTGTGTTCATGGATTGGAAGACTTGATATTGCCACAGTGGCAATACTTAAACAGATCTAGTTTCAATACAATCTATGTCAAAATTTGAATAGTCTTTTTGCAGAAATGGAAAAGCTAATTATCAAATATGTAAGGAATTGCAAAAGATCTCGAACAGCTAAGACAGTATTATTGAAAAAGAAGAGTAAAGTTGTAGGACTCACACTTTCCAATTTCAAAACTTATTACAAAGTTAACAATAATCAAAACAGTGTGGCCCTGTTTATCCTTATGGATAAACATATAGATGAGAAAAATAGAATTGTGATTCCAGAAATAAGCCCATGCATTTGTGGTGATTAATTTTTGACAGGGTGCAAAGACCATTCAATGGGGAAAGAATAGTCTCTTCAACAGATAGTGCTTGGACAAGCAAATAGCCATGTGCAAAAGAATGAAGGTGAACCCTTATTTCATACCATATAGAAAAACTGACTCAAAATGTATCAAAGACCTAAATGCAAGAGCTAAATATACAAAACTCTTAGAAGAAAACCTATGGTTAAATCTTCCTGATCTTGAATCTGAGATTAGGTTCTCAGATACAGATTAGGTACATACATGTTCTTAGACATGACCCGAAAAGCATGAACAACAAATTAAGAAATATATAAATTGGGCTCCATCAAAATTTAAAACTTTTGTACACCAAATGATATTATTAAGAAAGTTTAAAAATAACCTACAGAATGGGAGAAAAAAATTGCAAATCTCTAAATGATGTGTCTATATAAAGAACTTTAACTACTCAACAATAGAAAGACAAACAACCCAATTAAAATAAAATGGTCAAAGAAATTATATAGGTATTTCTGCAAAGAAGACCTACAAATGGCCAAGAAGCACATGAAAAGATGTTCAATACTATTAGTTATTAGAGAAATACAAATCAAAACCACGATGAGATACCACTTCACTACCAGGATGGCTATAATTAAAAAAAAAATTAAACACCAAGTGTTGATGAAGACGTGGAGTAAATCATACATGGCTAGTGATGATGATGTTTGTGGAAAGCAGTTTGGCAGTGGTCAAAAAGTTGAACATAGAATTACTATATGACCCAGCAATTTCACTCCTAGGTATATACCCCAAAGAAATGAAAACAAGTTCTCAAACAAATACATGTACATACATCTTCAAAAGAGCTCTCTTCAAAATAGCCAAAAGTTGGAAACAACCCAGATGTCCGTCAACAGAGGAATGTATAAACAAATTATGATATACACATATAGTGGAATATTATGCAGCCATAAAAAGAAGTGGAGTACTGATAAATGTTATAACATGAATGAACCTCAAAAACATTATGCTAAATGAAAGAAGTCAGGCCCACAAAAAATTATACAGGGTTATTGTATAATTTCATTTATATGAAATATCCGGGACAGGTAAACCCATAAAACAGATTGGTGGTTGACAGAGACAGAACGAGAGGACAGGTGGGATTTGACTGCTTACATGGTTTTATTTTGTAGTGATGAAAATATTTTGAAACTAAACAGAGGTGGTACTTCTATAACATTGTAAATATGCTCAGTGCCACCGAATTGTTCACTGTAAAATGGTTAACTTTATGTTATGTGAATTTTACCTCAATTTTTTTATAAAAGCAAGACAAAATTATTTGCTTTATTATAAACATAAAAAATTCAAAAGAGTTTGCTTTTTAAAAAAAGTCACCATTTACTGGTACCAAAATGGATATATAGACCAATGGAACAGAACAGAAGCGTCAGAAATAATGTCACACATCTATAACCATCTGATCTTTGACAAACCGGACAAAAACAAGCAATGGGGAAAGGATTCCCTATTTAATAAATGGTGTTGGGAAAACTGGCTAGCCATATGCAGAAAACCAAAACTGGACCCCTTCCTTACACCTTCTACAAAAATTAACTCAAGATGGATTAAAGACTTAAATGTAAGACATAAAACCCTAAAAACCCTAGAAGAAAACCTAGGCAATACCATTCACAACATAGGCATGAGCAAAGACTTCATGACTAAAACACCAAAAGCAATGGCAACAAAAGCCAAAATTGACAAATGGGACTTAATTAAACTAAAGAGCTTCTGCAGAGCAAAAGAAACTGTCATCAGACTGAACAGGCAACCTACAGAATGGGAGAAAATTTTTGCAATCTATCCTTCTGACAAAGGGCTAATATCCAGAATCTACAAGGAACTTAAACAAATTTACAAGTAAAAAAACAAACAACCCCATCAAAAAGTGGGCAAAGGATATGAACAGACACTTCTCAAAAGAAGACATTTATGTGGCCAAAAAACATATGAAAAAAAGCTCATCATCACTGGTCATTAGAGAAATGTGAATCAAAACCACAATGAGATACCAAAACCATAATGAGATTGCCAGCTAGAATGGCAATCATTAAAAAGTCAGGAAACAAGAGATGCTGGAGAGGATGTGGAAAAATAGGGATGCTTTTACACTGTTGGTAGAAGTGTGAATTAGTTCAACCATTGTGGAAGACAGTGTAGCGATTCCTCAAGGATCCAGAAGCAGAAATACCATTTGACCCAGCCATCCCATTACTGGGTATATACCCAAAGGATTATAAATCATTTTACTATAAAGACATATGGAAATGTATGTTTATTGCAGCACTGTTCACAATAGCAAAGACTTGGAACCAACCCAAATGCCCATCAGTGACAGACTGGATAAAGAAAATGTGGTATATATACACCATGGAATACTATGCAGTCATAAAAAAGGATGAGTTCACATCCTTTGCAGGGACATGGATGAAGCTAGAAACCATCATTCTCAGCAAACTTACACAGGAACAGAAAATGAAACACCCCATGTTCTCAGTCATTAAGTGGGAGTTGAACAATGAGAACACATGGACACAGGGAGGGCAACATCACACACTAGGGCCTGTCAGTGGGGGTGGGGGGCTAGGGGAGGGATAGCATTAGGAGAAATACCTAATGTTGATGATGGGGTGATGGGTGCAGCAAACCACCATGGCACGTGTATACCTATGTAACAAACCTGCACGTTCTGCATACGTATCTCAGAACTTAAAGTATATATATATATATGTCTGTGTGTGTGTGTGTGTATATATACAGTCACCATTGAAACTAATAAGAAAATTTTATCGCGTGGCTAGAAACAGGTAAATTTTACAGAGCAACTTTCCTTTATGATGGAAATAATCAACCAGAAAATTGAAATAAGGAAAAAGATTCTATTTGCAATGTCAGAAAAACAAGAAAATACCTAGGAATAAACATAATAAGATGGGTTCAAGGTCTGGATGAATGTGATGTCATGTTCCCGATTGAGGAAAAATCAAACAAAAGTTGAGGAAGCCGTGGGGAGGCAGTGGGTACACAGGGCCAGTCCCTCCTCCTGCCCCCACAGAGAACCTGCTCTGTGTTCTCCTCCTTGGGGAGATATACCTCAGCATCATTTATACTTTACTATGTTCCTGGCTAAGTGAAATGTTTCAAGTGATTCCAACAGCAAATGTGTCAGACCCTATTCAAGGCACTGGGATGCACCAACTCTGACCACACAGAGCAGGGGGTGGGGATATGGAGTTGTCGGGAGGGTGAGAGGATTACATTTTAAACGTAGGTCAAGGTATGTGAAGGAAAAATACAAAATCCCATTTATTTGCATGTATTATTTTATTCCTCTCATTCAAAACAGTAATAGTCAAAAGAGTACTCTATATATATATTTTTTTATGAAACTTAAGAAATACTGGTCAGGGCCAGGCGTGGTGGCTCATGCCTGTAATCCCAGCACTTTGGGAGGCAGAGGCGGGTGGATCACGAGGTCAGGAGATCGAGACCATCCTGGCTAACACAGTGAAACCCCGTCTCTACTAAAAATACAAAACCAAAATTAGATGGGCGTGATGGCAGGCACCTGTAGTCCCAGCTACTTGGGAGACTGAGGCAGGAGAATGGTGTAAACCGCAGAGCTTGCAGTGAGCCGAGGTCACACCACTGCACTCCAGCCTGGGCAACAGAGCGAGATTCCATCTAAAAAAAAAAAAAAACTAATAAATAAAAGTTTAAAAGTTAGCCATGTTACCATCCCCTAGAAATGGTTATAAAGCATCATATATTTTTTTCTCAAAAATGTCCTAACAAAAGTGCTTTTGAGGCTGATTTTGGGGGAGTCCTTTGTATAAAACTTGAGCCAGTTCATAATTTCTCTTGGGTGAAATTTAAAAGAGGTGACAATTGAGGAAGTTGCTGTTCCCATAAGGATCACATGAGGACAATCCCAGGAAGCCGGGCTGCGAAACCAGAGACATTGGGTACAGCCCACTGGAGCATCAGCCTCACCACCGGGGACACTGGTCTCCAGGGATAGGAAGTGTGTGGAGGGGGTGGGAAGGAGGAATAGCAGTGCCCACAGGGTTTCCAGGGCCAAGGGGAGGCCCTCAAGGGGCCTGGGATGAGGACTGTTTACCAACCAATATTAAAGTATTTTAATATTTTAATAACCAGTGCAACCACACCAGTACATGTCAGCTAAACATCAGCCGTGGCCACAACAGTATTATTTCAATAATTAGGATGTCCACTTCCATGCAATAGTCAAAACTTTGATTTTCTCTACTTCCCCACCTCAGACCTGCTTCAAACTGGGAAGGAAGCTCACTGAGTATGTCTATCTGGGGGAAGAAAGGCATGAAAGAGAGAAGAAGAACAGAAAAGGCCCTATTTAATCTGATGTTACAGAATGTTCACAACCGGCTCGATCCCTGAAAGATTCCTATTGAGAGATCCATAGTGATTTCCCATTTTGCACACCCAGTTATGTCTCAAGATACAAGCAATGTGACTCTCCCTGCTGACTCCTTTCAGGCACCACTTCCAGCATCTGCCCCTGGAGGTACAACCCACAGCCTCTCCGCTGGTGCCCCTCAACTCTTGGTCAGGGTCCCTTCAGCACAGCTCCACCTCAATTACCTCCTAGACTGTACTTGACTCATGGGACCCCCTTGTCATGCAAATGATGAAAAGTGTAGGCACCCACACCTCTTTCCTCTCTTCTTACCAAGGTTCCTGGTTCCTCTCAGTGTCTTGGACCTGTGGTTTTCACAGGCAGCGGTCCAACATTTGCTTCTTAATTTGCTCCTAGAATCCAGGGAGATGATACAAGCTCACAGAATAGTCTCCTTACAGGCCCTGCTGCCAGGCAGGGATGTGGGAGAGTAAATATTCAACCGCACCCAACAACATTCTCCTGAGAAATCTCCCTATTCAACCATTCAATGCAAGTGTCTTATATCCTTGAATGGATCTTGAACCAGAGTTCTGTCACAAAACTATTCACCAATTCATCTGCAAAATCCAAGAAGATGATTAAGCATCATTTTTATAATGACTAAGGACTTGACATCTTTTGTTTCATTCTTTTTTTTTTTTTTTTTGAGACGGAGTCTCGCTCTGTCGCCCAAGCTGGAGTGCAGTGGCGCTATCTCGGCTCACTGCAAGCTCCGCCTCCCAAGTTCACGCCATTCTCCTGCCTCAGCCTCCCGAGTAGCTGGGATTACAGGCGCCGGCCACCACGCCCAGCTAATTTTTGTATTTTTAGTAGAGACGGGGTTTCACCATGTTAGCCAGGATGGTCTCGATCTCCTGACCTCGTGATCCGCCCGCTTCGGCCTCCCAAAGTGCTGGGATTATAAGCCTGAGTCACAGCACCAGCCTGTTTTGTTCTTAAAATAGAAGTCATCACATGTCATTAAATATTCCACAATATTCTGTTTAGGGTTGAGTATTATTCTAGTCCCCTTTTGATGGACATTTAGATTGCTTCCAGTTTGAGGTTATTAGAAATAAGCTGTGACAGTTTTATAGCCAGGTATTTCTGTATATTTACTTTTTTTTCTTTTTTGAGACGTAGTCTTGCTCTGTCGCCCAGGCTGGAGTGCAGTGGCGCGATCTCGGCTCACAGCAAGCTCTGTCTCCCGGGTTCACGCCATTCTCCTGCCTCAGTCTCCTGAGTAGCTGGGACTACAGGCGCCCACCACCACGCCCGTCTAATTTTGTTTTTGTATTTTTAGTACAGACGGGGTTTCACCATGTTAGCCAGAATGGTCTTGATCTCCTCACCTCGTGATCTGCCCGCCTCGGTCTCCCAAAGTGCTGGGATTACAGGCGTGAGCCACCGCACAGGGCCTGTATATTTACTCTGTTAGGGGAAATTCCTAGATATCTAATTTCTACCAAATTTTCAATGGGTATAAAAGACACTTGAAAATGTACTGCTTATTGTCATATTGTCCTCTGTTCCTCTGTGAAGATTTAGATATTTATATTAACAACAGCACTATATGAGTGATTGATTCCCCAGAAACCGGGATTTTTATTTTTCACTTTTTTTTTTTTTTTGATATGGAGTCTCGCTCTGTCGCCCAGGCTGGAGTGCAGTGGCGCGATCTCGGCTCACTGCAAGCTCCGCCTCTGGGTTCACGCCATTCTCCTGCCTCAGCCTCCCGAGTAGCTGGGACTGCAGGCGGCTGCCACCACGCCTGGCTAATTTTTTGTATTTTTTAGTAGAGACGGGGTTTCACCGTGTTAGCCAGGATGGTCTTGATCTCCTGATCTCATGATCCGCCCGCCTCGGCCTCCCAAAGTGCTGGGATTACAGGTGTGAGCCACAGCGCCCAGCCTATTTTTCACTTTTTAAAAAATCATGACAGGCAAGAGAGATATCTCATCGTGCTTTCCAATTTGCACATGAAAAATGTGTAACCCCAATGATAGAATGGTCTTGATGTCACCTAAAATAAAACTAAAACAAAGTTAGCAAGACAAGCAAATCACCCTCACATGCAAACTGGCATGTGAGATACAACAGACATCTTGATATGGGAGGTGGCTTAGAGTTACCAGCCTCAGGAGAGAGGAGCTCTATTGCACACCATTAAGTAGGAAATATTGACTCTAACAAGCAGAATTTTAAAGTGGGATATTTTATGCCTTAACATCTTTAATAGTTTACTTTAGGCTCAAGAGTTATCTATTATTAGTATTCTGTCCATTTACCTAGGCTGTTAGAAAAACTCAGGTTTTATCAGTCATACTTGGTAATAGCCTATTCTTTCATAATCCTAGAAGCAATTAATGTTACTCCAGAAATGAATGATTTGCATAATAACAGTTGTCTGTTTGTCACTTTCATTTTTCTAAAATTTATTTTGCTCGCTTTATTCAATAAAACAAAAATACTCAGAGTTTATCAGTATCATAATTTCTAGGCTCTAGAACAGTGTTTTTGATTGGTAAAATCTGCCTTAATACAAAAATCAAACATACAGTCATCCATTAATATTTGGTCAATAGTTCCAATAAGGTCTCATTTGTGAAACAATTCTAAGAAGCATAATAGTTGCAACTTTTTCCTAATGGTATTCACATCACAGTAAAAATACCTGCAAGCTATGGTGTTTAATTTCGAATAAGGGAAATGAAAGATGCCCTCTATTGTTGCTACAGGCTGAACATCATGCAGGTAAGTGAATTTTTAAAGGAAATGCTCTTCATGAGCTAGATTAGTGAAATTTATCACAACAAAACCATAAAAATACATGAAATTTGTTACAGTTCTCATTATTTTGCTCTATCCTGTTGTTTCATGGTAAAATTTGCAGGTTGACTGTTCAACAAGTAATTACTAAACACAGAAAATTTATTTGGAAGACAGCAGTAAAAAAAGGAAACTTCAAGTATCACCCGCTATTCCCATAGCCTGAGCAATCAAGGATGCCTATGTCATCATCCCCAGGCTCACTTATATTCCATTATCACCTAAGCAAGGGTATTTTTTTAAAATTATTCTTTAAAAACTTTTTGACCCTATTTTGATTTTGAAATTATAAAACATATACCAAAAGTTGTATAAGAATTCATTTTGCAGAGCTCTTCATACCTCATCAAATCCCGCAAGCTTCACCCACTTGGAATTTTCTAAACATTTCTTTGCAGGCTGCTTACTTCTCCTTTGTTTTTCTCTTGTTTAAATCCTTCACAGAAATCTCGCATGGCTGGAACTATGGACACAAAGAGAAAGAAAGAGCCCTTGAATATCAAAAGCTTTCCTTACTACTTCTCAGGAAGAGATTACCAGTACAAAGAGAGAGTAAAATTCAATACATTTTATTCATATTTGCTGAGAAATACATTGAAGACTCGGAAGGATCACCGGTAAATTCAAAGCCCATAACAATCAGGGACCTAGACAATGCTTCCTTATCCCACTTAGGAATAATCTGCTTACCTGGGGTTTACTTGACTGGGTTCCCCAAAGTCTACAGAGTACGGACCACTCGGTAAAATAACACTAATCCACACTAACCCATTCTGGAACCTCAAGTCTGTCCCTGAGGTCAGTGTGACTAGTGGTGTTACTGATTGAGAGACAGTGTTAAGTGTGAAAGGCAGACCACAAGGTACTCTGATTCGTTCTAACACGTTGGTGAGGTATTCCCTGTTTCTTTTTTACAATTTGAAAAGTATTTATTCAGTTCCTACTCCATGGAAGACATTATCAGCAATTAATACAGTAGAGTAATATATACCTCCTGACAGATCGAGACTATGGTGGCTAACACGGTGAAACTCCATCTCTACAAAAAAAAAAAAAAAAAAAATACAAAAAAAAAATTAGCCAGGCGTGGTGGTGAGCGCCTGTAGTCCCAGCTACTCCGGAGGCTGAGGCAGGAGAATGGCGTGAACCCGGAGGCGGAGCTTGCTGTGAGCCAAGATCGTGCCACTGCACTCACTCCAGAGGGAGACTCTGTCTCAAAAAAAAAAAAAAAAAAAAAAAGATCTACCTCCCTAAGGAACTTGAAATCTAAGTGGGGGTAGGAGGGTTGGAGAGTGGGTTGAGGCGAAGATGCAGTGGATTCGGCAAGCCCATAATAACCACCTAACCAGACCTCAAAGCCGCAACAAAAGGAGACGGTTCACAATACGGGAGGAAGCATGGCCAGGTCGGCTGTCCCGGAAACTGCACAAATCTGATGACACCAAAATTGATGCCTAAGAGGGCCAATTATGTTGTCACAAGGATGAACCAAACAAGAGGTTATCCTAACTGTTCTGCTCGTGGTATTCATCAGTCTTGGAACCTGGGTCAAGCTCTGTGGTCTGGCCGGTCTCAGCTTCCTGAAGTTCTCTCCAGGTAGAGAAAATGGGGAAAGTACTCTTTTCAGAAGGAACAATGTTAAGTACACGTTTGGGAATTGAATATGAAGACCACTTTGGAAAAAATCTTGAAATTTGGCCATTATTTCTATCAGCTGTACTCAACCAAGGGAAATTTTGCCGCCTCGGGACATTCAGCAATGTCTGGAGACATTTTTATTTGTTACAACTTTTGGGGGGAGGTGGTGCAGAAGGTCTGAAGAAGAGAATGGAGAGAAAGTATGTGTAATACAGAAATAAATTGATGGAGAGATAATATGTCCTTAGATATCCTATCAACTGGACATACTCTACTAGACAATGATAGAAAACTTAAAAATTTAAGAATGATGAACTAATAAATCAGAGACTTTAAGAACTTTAATTTTCAGGAAATTACCTAATTAGAAACCACTTAAAAATTAGAAGAAAATAAAAGGCTGTTACATGTTCAAATTTCTCTTTGTCAATAAATGCCCCAGTTACAATTTGGGCAGATTAAAAGTCAGAACCTGGAAGAAAAGAAACCAAGAACAGACTCTCCTGTGCATAAGGAATGAAGCTGAAGTGTGGCTCGGAAAGAAGAAAAGATAGAAATCACAAAAGTATTTTGGAGGAAATATAAATAAGACAGATCTGGAGAATCTGTTAAAGAGCCAAGAGAGAAAAATACAGGTTTACATCCCAGTAATATGCTTCACTTTAAAGGCAATGGGATTCCCAAGTAAGGATAGCATTATACTTTATTTTCAACAAAATACCTTTATTCTGTTTACACCATTTCTTTAAATGCTCTGGTTTTCATATAGAATGTCCGAACATCTGGTGTGCCTGGGACTGAGGTTATACTCAGGGTGCAGGACTATCGGCAGTAAGATCTGGACAGTGCCAGACAAGCTGGGAGTAAGCAAACTCACTGTATCTTCGTGGGCTTCGATGCTTCACTTTCTTATATGCTAAGCATTTCTTATTTTCATTTATTTTTTAATTTCTCATTGTGATTTTAAAAACACATACAGGCCAGGCGTGGTGGCTCACGCGGTAATCCCAGCACTTTGGGAGGCCGAGGTGGGCGGATCACCTGAGGTCACGAGTTCGAGACCAGCCTGGCTAACACGGTGAAAAACCCCATCTCTACTAAAAACTACAAAAAATTAGCTGGGCGTGGTGGCAGGCACCTGTAGTCCCAGCTACTCGGGAGGCTGAGGCAGGAGAATGGCGTGAACCCAGGCAGCAGAGCTTGCAGTGAGCCGAGATCGCACCACTGCACTCCAGCCCAGGCAACAGAGTGAGACTGTCTCAAAAAAATTTTAAAAATATTAAAAATTAAAAAAATATATATTTTAAAACACATATAAAATTTACCATTTCAACCACTTTTTAAGTGCACAGTTTAGTAGTGTTCACTGTATGCACATTGTTGTGTAACAAATTCCCAGAACTTTTTAATCTTGCAAACCTGAAACTAAACCAGTTGAACAACATCTCCCCATTTCTCCATGTCCCCAGTCTCTGGCAATCACCATTTTAGTTTCTGTTTCTGTGAGTTTGTCTATTTTTGAAACCGCATATAAATGTAATCATACAATACTTGTCTTTTTGTGATTGGCTTATTTCACTTAGTACAATATTCTCAAGGTTCATTCATGTCGTAGCATGTGACAGAATTTTCTTCTTTGTTAAGGTCAAATAGCATTCCATTGTATGTATAGTCCGCATTTTCTTTATTCATCTTTTAATAGACATTTGGGTTGCTTCCAACTCTTGGTTTTTGTGAATAATGCTGCAATTAACACGGGTATGCAGATAACTCTTTGACATAATTATTTTAGTTCTTTTGCATACATATCCAGAAGTGAGATTCCTGGATCATATAGTAGTTCTATTTTTAATTATTTGGGGAACCTCAGATCATTTTTCCATAGCAGCTGCACCATTTTTTCATTCCTACCAACAGTGCACAAGGGTTCCAGTTTCTCCTCCTCCTTCCAATATTTTTTGTTTGCTGTTTTTTTGTAGTAACCATCCTAATGGGCAGGAGATCACTCATTGTAGTTTTAATTTGATTAAAGGCACTGAACATGTTTTTTTATGTTTGTACTTCTTCTTGTGAGGAATGTCTATTCAAGTTCTTGGCCCATTTTTTTAACAGATTGTCTTTTGTTGTTGATTTGTAGTGGTTCTCTATAGACAAGTATTCTGGATATTAACCCCTTTTAGATATAATTTGCAAATATTTTCTCTCATTTCACAGGTTGCTTTGTCACTGCTTCTTTGATGTGCAAAAATTTTTAAGTTTGTTGTAGTCCTATTTGTCTACCTTTTTCTTTTGTTTCCTATTCTTTTGGTATCATATTCAAGAAATCATTACCAAATTCAGTGTCATGAAGCTTTTCTTACACTTTTCTCCTAGGCATTTTATAGTTGTAGGTCTCATGTCTAGGTCTTTAAATAATTTTAAGTTAATTTTTATATATGATATAAGGTTAAGTTTCAACTTCATTCTTTTGCATGTGGATATCTAGTGTTTACAACACCAGTTATTGAAGAGACTGTCCTTTCCCCATTGTTTTGTCTTGGTACCCTTGTTGAAGATCATATATGTGAGAGTTTAATTCTGAACTTCCTGTTCTGTTTCATTGGTCTATATATGTGTCTTTATGCCAGTGTTACACTGTCTTTAATTACTCTAGCTTCAAAATATTTTTAAAATCAAAAGTGTGAACACTGTAACTTCATTCTTCTTTTTTAAGATTGTTTTGGCTATGCAGGGTCCCTTGAGATTCTATGTAAATTATAGAATGGTTTTATTCCATTTCTGCAAAAATGTCATTTGCATTTTGATAAGAATTGCATTGAATCAGTAAATCACTTTGGATACATGGATATCTTAACACTAAGTCTTTCAGTTCATGAGTACAGTATGTCTTTCTATTTATTTACATCTTCTTTAATTTCTTTCAGCAATGTCTTGTAGGTTTTTTGTGTTTTGCTGTGTTTTGTTTTGTTTTGTTGAGACAGGGTCTCACTCTGTTTGCCCAGGCTGGAGTGCAGTGGCATGATCTCGGCTCACTGCAGCCTCAACCTCCTGAGCTCAGGTGATTCTCCCACCTCAGCCTCCTGAGTAGCTGGGACTACAGGCACGTGCCACCATGCCTGGCTATTTTTTGTATTTTTAGTAGAGAGAGCGTTTTGCCATGCTGCCCAACTTGGTCTTGAACTCCTGGACTCAAGCAATCCACCCACCTTGGCCTCCCAAAGTACTGGGATTATAGGTGTAAGCCACTGCACCCAGCCTGTTTCGTAGCTTCCAGTGTGCAAGGTTTTCCCATCCTTGGTTAAGTTTATTCCAAAGTATCTTATTCTTCTTGTTACTATTGTTTATGCTGTTATAAGTTCTTGATGGGATTGTTTTCTTAAATGCGTTTTTTGATTACTGACTGTTAGTGTATAAATATGCAATTACTTTTTGTTCACTTTGGATGATAAAATTTTGTTGAATTTATTAGTTCTAACAGTTTTTAGTGCTTTCTACACATAAGATTATGTCATCTGTAAACAGAGATCATTTTACTTCTTGTTTTCCATTTTGGATACCTGTTATTTCTTTCTCGTATCTAATTTCCCAGGCTAAGACTGTCACTACTATGTTGAATAGAAGTGGTCAGTATGGGCCAGGCGTGGTGGTTCACGCCTGTAATCCCAGCACTTTGGGAGGCTGAGGCAGGTGGATCATGAGGTAAGGAGATCGAGACCATTCTGGCTAACATGGTGAAACTCCGTCTCTACTAAAAAAAGACAAAAAAAAAAATTAGCCGGGCGTGGTGGCGGGCGCCTGTAGTCCCAGCTACTCAGGAGGCTGAGGCAGGAGAATGGCTGAACCCAGGAGGTGGAGCTTGCAGTGAGCCGAGATCGTGCCCCTGCACTCCAGCCTGGGGAACAGAGCGAGACTCCGTCTCAAAAAAAGGAAAAAAAAAAAAAAGAAGTGGTCAGTATGGACATTCCTGCCTTGTTCTTTTTATTATTATTATTATACTTTAAGTTCTAGAGTACATGTGCACAAAATGCAAGTTTGATACATATGTATACATGTGCCATGTTGGTGTGCTGCACCCATTAACTCGTCATTTAGCATTAGGTATATCTCCTAATGCTATCCCTCCCCCCTCCCCCGACCCCACAACAGGCCCCGGTGTGTGATATTCCCCTTCCTGTGTCCAAGTGTTCTCATTGTTCAATTCCCACCTGTGAGTGAGAACATGCAGTGTTTGGTTTTTTGTCCTTGCGATAGTTTGCTGAGAATGATGGTTTCCAGCTTCATCCATGTCCCCACAAAGGACATGAACTCATCCTTTTTTATGGCCGCATAGTATTCCATGGTGTATATGTGCCACATTTTCTTAATCCAGTCTATCGTTGATTGACATTTTGGTTGGTTCCAAGTCTTTGCTATTGTGAATAGTGCCACAATAAACATACGTGTGCATGTGTCTTTATAGCAGCATGATTTATAATCCTTTGGGTATATACCCAGTAATGGGATGGCTGGGTCAAATGGTATTTCTAGTTCTAGATCCTTGAGGAATTGCCACACTGTCTTCCACAATGGTTGATCTAGTTTACAGTCCCACCAACAGTGTAAAAGTGTTCCTATTTCTCCACATCCTCTCAAGCACCTGTTGTTTTCTGACTTTTTAATGATCGCCATTGTAACTGGTGTGCCATGGTATCTCATTGTGGTTTTGATTTGCATTTCTCTGATGGCCAGTGATGATGAGCATTTTTTCATGTGTCTGTTGGCTGCATAAATGTCTTCTTTTGAGAAGTGTCTGTTCATATCCTTTGCCCACTTTTTGATGGGGTTGTTTGTTTTTTTCTTGTAAATTTATTTGAGTTCTTTGTAGATTCTGGATATTAGCCCTTTGTCAGATGAGTAGATTGCAAAAATTTTCTCCCATTCTGTAGGTTGCCTGTTCACTCTCATGGTAGTTTCTTTTGCTGTGCAGAAGCTCTTTAGTTTAATTAGATCCTATTTGTCAGTTTTGGCTTTTGTTGCCATTGCTTTTGATGTTTTAGACACGAAGTCTTTGCCCATGCCTATGTCCTGAATGGTATTGCCTAGGTTTTCTCCTAGGGTTTTTATGGTTTTAGGTCTAACATTTAAGTCTTTAATCCATCTTGAATTAATTTTTGTATAAAGTGTAAGGAAGGGATCCAGTTTCAGCTTTCTACATATGGCTAGCCAGTTTTCCCAGCACTATTTGTTAAATAGGGAATCCTTTCCCCATTTCTTGTTTTTGTCAGGTTTGTCAAAGATCAGATGGTTGTAGATGTGTAGTATTATTTCTGAGGGCTCTCTTCTCGTCCATTGGTCTATATCTCTGTTTCGGTAACAGTATCATGCTGTTTTGGTTACTATAGCCTTGTAGTATAGTTTGAAGTCAGGTAGCGTGTTGCCTCCAGCTTTGTTCTTTTGCCTTAGGATTGTCTTGGCAATGTGGGCCCTTTTTTGGTTCCTTTGAACTTTAAAGTCGTTTTTTTGAATTCTGTGAAGAAAGTCATTGGTAGCTTGATGGGGATGACATTGAATCTATAAATTACCTTGGGCAGTATGGCCATTTTCATGATATTGATTCTTCCTATCCATGAGCATGGAATGTTCTTCCATTTGTTTGTGTCCTCTTTTATTTCGTTGAGCAGTGGTTTGTAGTTCTCCTTGAAGAGGTCCTTCACATCTCTTGTAAGTTGGATTCCTAGTATTTTATTCTCTTTGGAAGCAATTGTGAATGGGAGTTCACTCATGATTTGGTTCCCTGTCTGTTATTGGTGTATAAGAATGCTTGTGATTTTTGCACATTGATTTTGTATCCTGAGACTTTGCTGAAGTTGCTTATCAGCTTAAGGAGATTTTGGGCTGAGATGATGGGGTTTTCTAAATATACAATCATGTCATCTGCAAACAGGGACAATTTGACTTCCTCTTTTCCTAATTGAATACCCTTTATTTCTTTCTCCTGCCTGATTACCCTGGCCAGAACTTCCAACGCTATGTTGAATAGGAGTGGTGAGAGAGGGCATCCCTGTCTTGAGCCAGTTTTCAAAGGGAATGCTTCCAGTTTTTGCCCATTCAGTATGATATTGGCTGTGTGTTTGTCATAAATAGCTCTTACTATTTTGAGATACATCCCATCAATACCTAATTTATTGAGAGTTTTTAGCATGAAGGGCTGTTGAATTTTGTCAAAGGCCTTTTCTGCATCTATTGAGATAATCATGTGTTTTTTGGTCTTTGGTTCTGTTTATATGCTGGATTACATTTATTAATTTGCATATGTTGAACTAGCCTTGCATCCCAGGGATGAAGCCCGCTTGATCATGGTGGATAAGCTTTTTGATGTGCTGCTGGGTTCGGTTTGTCAGTATTTTATTGAAGATTTCTGCATCAATGTTCATCAGGGATATTGGTCTAAAATGCTCTTTTTTTGTTGTTGTGTCTCTGCCAGGCTTTGTTATCAGGATGATGCTGGCCTCATAAAATGAGTTAGGAAGGATTCCCTCTTTTTCTATTGATTGGAATAGTTTCAGAAGGAATGGTACCAGCTCCTCCTTGTACCCTCTGGTAGAATTCTGCTGTGAATCCATCTGGTCCTGGACATTTTTTGGTTGGTAGGATATTAATTATTGCCTCAATTTCAGAGCCTGTTATTGGTCTATTCAGGGATTCAACTTCTTCCTGGTTTAGTCTTGTGAGGGTGTATGTGTCCAGGAATTTATCCATTTCTTCTAGATTTTCTAGTTTATTTGCATAGAGGTGTTTATAGTATTCTCTGATGGTAGATTGTATTTCTGTGGGATCGGTGGTGATATCCCCTTTATCATTTTTTATTGTGTCTAATGCTTCTCTCTTTTCTTCTTTATTAGCCTTGCTAGCAGTCTATCAATTTTGTGGATCATTTCGAAAAACCAGCTACTGGATTCATTGATTTTTTGAAGGGTTTTTTGTGTCTCTATCTCCTTCAGTTCTGCTCTGATCTTAGTTATTTCTTGCCTTCTGCTAGCTTTTGAATGTGTTTGCTCTTGCTTCTCTAGTTCTTTTAATTGTGGTGTTAGAGTGCCAATTTTAGATCTTTTCTGTTTTCTCTTGTGGGCATTTAGTGCTATACATTTCCCTCTGCACACTACTTTAAATGTGTCCCAGAGATTCTGGTATGTTGTGTCTTTGTTCTCGTTGGTTTCAAAGAACATGTTTATTTCTGCCTTCATTTCATTATGTACCCAGTAGTCATTCAGGAGCAGGTTCTTCATTTTCCACGTAGTTGAGTGGTTTTGAGTGAGTTTCTTAATCCTGAGTTCTAGTTTGATTGCACTGTGGTCTGAGAGACCGTTTGTTATAATTTCTGTTATTTTACATTTGCTGAGGAGTGCTTTACTTCCAGCTATGTGGTCAATTTTGGAATAAGTGTGATGTGGTGCTGAGAAGAGTGTATATTCTGTTGATTTGGGGTAGAGAGTTCTGTAGATGTCTATTAGTCTGCTTGGTGCAGAGCTGCATTCAATTCCTGGATATCCTTGTTAACTTTCTCTCTCATTGATCTGTCTAATGTTGACAGTGGGGTGTTAATGTCTCCCATTATTATTGTGTGGGAGTCTAAGTCTCTTTGTAGGTCTCTAAGGACTTGCTTTATGAATCTGGGTGTTCTTGTGTTGGGTGCATATATATTTAGGATAGTTAGCTCTTCTTGTTGAATTGGTCCCTTTACCATTATGTAATGGCCTTCTTTGTGTCTTCTGATCTTTGTTGGTTTAAAGTCTGTTTTATCAGAGACTAGGATCACAACCCCTGCCTTTTTTAGTTTTCCATTTTCTTGGTAGATCTTCCTCCATCCCTTTATTTTGAGCCTATGTGTGTCTCTGCACATGAGATGGGTCTCCTGAATACAGCACACTGATGGGTCTTGACTCTTTATCCAATTTGCCACTCTGTGTCTTTTAATTGGAGCATTCAGCCCATTTACATTTAATGTTAATATTGTTATGTGTGAATTTGATCCTGTCATTATGATGTTAGCTGGTTATTTTGTTCATTAGTTGATGCAGTTTCTTCCTAGCATCGATAGCCTTTACAATCTGGCATATTTTTGCAGTGGCTTGTACTGGTTGTTCCTTTCCATGTTTAGTGCTTCTTTCAAGAGCTCTTGTAGGGCAGGCCTGGTAGTGACAAAAATCTCTCAGCATTTGCTTGTCTGTAAAGCATTTTATTTCTCCTTCACTTATGAAGCTTAGTTTGGCTGGATATGAAATTCTGGGTTGAAAATTCTTTTCTTTAAGAATGTTGAATATTGGCCCCCACTCTCTTCTGGCTTGTAGAGTTTCTGCTGAGAGATCCTCTGTTAGTCTGATGGGCTTCCCTTTGTGGGTAACCTGACCTTTCTCTCTGGCTGCCCTTAAAATTTTTTCCTTCATTTCAACTTTGATGAATCTGACAATTATGTATCTTGGAGTTGCTCTTCTCAAGGAGTAACTTTGTGGCATTCTCTGTATTTCCTGAATTTGAATGTTGGCCTGCCTTGCTAGTTTGGGAAAGTTCTCCTGGATAATATCCTGCAAGTGTTTTCCAACTGGATTCCATTCTCCCTGTCACTTTCAGGTACACCAATCAGACATAGATTTGGTCTTTTCACACAGTCCCATATTTCTTGGAGGCTTTGTTCATTTCTTTTTACTCTTTTTTTCTCTAAAGTGAGAAGATAACTTCTCTTCTCACTTCATTTCATTCATCTGATCTTCAACCACTGATCGAATTGGCTACTGAAGCTTGTGCGTTTGTCACATAGTTCTTGTGCCACGGTTTTCAGCTCTATCAGGTCATTTAAGGACTTCTCTACACTGGTTATTCTAGTTAGCCATTCGTCTAATCTGTTTTCAAGGTTTTTAGCTTCTTTGCGATGGGCTCGAACTTCCTCCTTTAGCTCAGAGAAGTTTGATTGTCTGAAGCTTTCTTCTCTTGTCAAAGTCATTGTCTGTCCAGCTTTGTTCCATTGCTGGCGAGGAGCTGTGTTCCTTTGGAGGGGGAGAGGCACTCTGATTTTTAGAATTTTCAGCTTTTCTGCTCTGTTTTTTCCCCATCTTTGTGGTTTTATCTACCTTTGGTCTTTGATGATGGTGACGTACAGATGGGGTTTTGGTGTGGATGTCCTTTCTGTTTGTTAGTTTTCCTTCTAAGAGTCAGGACCCTCAGCTGCAGGTCTGTTGGAGTTTGCTGGAGTTCCACTCCAGCCCGTTTGCCTGGGTATCAGCAGCGGAGGCTGCAGAACAGCGAATATTGCTGAACAGCAAATGTTGCTGCCTGATCGCTCCTCTGGAAGCTTTGTCTCAACGGGGTACCTGGCCATGTGAGGTGTCAGTCTGCCCCTACTGGATGGTGCCACCCAGTTAGGCTACTCAGGGGTCAGGGACCCACTTGAGGAGGCAGTCTGTCCGTTCTCAGATCTCAAACTCCGTGCTGGGAGAACCACTACTCTCTTCAAAGCTGTCAGACAGGGACATTTAAGTCTACAGAGGTTTCTGCTGCCTTTTGTTTGGCTATGCCCTGTCCCCAGAGGTGGAGTCTACAGAGGCAGGCAGGCCTCCTTGAGCTGTGATGGGCTCCACCCAGTTCGAGCTTCCAAGCCACTTTGTTTACCTACTCAAGCCTCAGCAATGGCGGGTGCCCCTCCCCCAGCCTCACTGCTGCCTTGCAGTTCAATTTCAGACTGCTGTGCTAGCAATAAGCGAGGCTCCGTGGGCATGGGACCCTCCGAGCCAGGCACGGGATATAATCTCCTGGTGTGCTGTTTGCTAAGACCATTGGAAAAGTGCAGTATTAGGGTGGGAGTGACCCGATTTTCTGGGTGTCGTCTGTCACCGCTTCCCTTGGCTAGGAAAGGGAATTCCCTGACCCCTTGCGCTTCCCAGGTGAGGCAATGCCTTGCCCTGCTTTGGCTCATGTTCAGTGGGCTGCACCCACTGTCCTGCACCCACTGTCCTGCCCCCCCAGTGAGATGAAGCCAGTACCTCAGTTGGAAATGCAGAAATCTCCCATCTTCTGTGTCACTTATGCTGGGAGCTTAGACTGGAGCTCTTCCTATTCAGCCATCTTGGAACCACCCCGCCTTGTTCTTGATCTTAGGGAAAGTTTTCAGATTTTCATCATTGCGTATGGTGTTAGCCCTGTATGTGTGCACACATATTACATTTACATAACATATATGTGTCTACCTATACATATACATACATACTTATTCAAACCCACACATAACATTTATTATGTTGAGGTAATTTTCTTCTATTCTTAGTTTCTTGAGTAATTTTGTCATGAAAGGGTGTTCAATTTTGTCACATGCTTTTTCTGAATCAATTAAGATGATTGTGTGCTTTTTGTCTGTTATTCTGTTAATGCAATGTATTACACTGATTTTCATATATTGAACTATCCTTGCATTAGGAGGAATAAAACCTGGTCACAATATATAGTTCTTTGAATGTACTGTTAATTTCAGTTTGCAAATATTTTGTTGAGGATTTTTCATTAATATTCATCAGGTATAATAATCTATAGTTTTCTTGTATCTTTGTCTAGGTTTGGTATCAGGGTAATGTTGCCCTTATAAAATAAGTTTAGAAGTGTTTTCTCTCTGAGATTTTTTTGGAAGAGGTTAAGGATAATTATTAATTTTTCTTTAAATGTTTGGTAGATTCTCCAGTGAAATCATATGGGTCTGGTCCATTTTTTTTGGGAGATTTTTGAATACTGATTTATTCTCCTTACTAGTTATACATCTGTTCGGATTTCTTTATTTCTTCATGATTCCATCTTGGTAAGTTGTATCTTACCAGGAATTCACCCATTTCTTCTAGTTTGCCTAACTCGTTGCTCGTTGGCTTATAATTGTTCTTAGTAGTCCCTTATAATCCTTTCTATTTCTGTGGTATCAGTTATAATATCTGATAAAAAATGAATGAGGCATTCATTTCTGATTTTAGTTATTTGAGTATTCTCTCTTTTTCTTAATCTAGCTAAAGGATTTTCAATTTTGTTGATATTTTTTAAATCTAACTTTTGTAAAATTTATTCTTTATTCCATTTATTCCTACTCTAATCTTTATGTTCTTCCTTCTGCTAACTTTGGATTTAGTTTGTTCTTCTTTTACTGGTTCCTTTGTGTATAAAATTAACTTGTTGATTTGAGACCTTTCTTTTTCTTTTTTTTGAGACAGAGTCTTGCTCTGTTGCCCAGGCTGGAGTGCAGTGGCGCCATCTCAGCTCACTGCAAGCTCTGCCTCCCAGGTTCACACCATACTCCTGCCTCAGCCTCCTGTAGTTGGAACTCCAGGCACCCGCCACCATGCCGAGCTAATATTTTGTATTTTTAGTAGAGATGGGGTTTCACCGTGTTAGCCAGGATGGTCTCAATCTCCTGAACTTGTGATCCGCCCACCTCAGCCTCCCAAAGTGGTGCGATTACAGGCGTGAGACACTGCGCCCTGCCCAGAGACCTTTCTTTTTTTAATGGCATATTCCACTATAAAAATCTCTCTTAGTATTGCTTTTGCTGCTTCTGTAAGTTTTAGTGTGTTGTATTTTTGTTTCCTTTTTACAAATTATTTTGCAATTTTCCTTGTGATTCCTTCTTTGATTCATTGGTTATTTAAGAGTGTGTTGATTAAATTCTGCATATTCATGAATTTTCCAGTTTTTCTTCTGCTATTGATTTCTAGTTTCATTCTATTGTACTGGGAAAAATACTTGATATTATTTCAATCTGCTTAAAACTGTTAAGACTTGTTTTATGGTCTAATATGTGGTCTTTCTTGCAGAATGTTCCAACTGTGCTTGAGAAGAATATGTATTCTGCCATTGTTGGGTGAAATGTTGTATGGATGTGTGTTTGGTCCATTTGGTCTATGATGTTATTCATGTCCTCTGTCTCATTATTGATCTTCTGCTGGCTGTTCTACCCATTATTGAAAGCGGAGTATTGAATCCTACTACTATTGTATGCTGTTTATTTCTCCCTTGAATCCTGTCAATGTCTGCTTCATGTATTTGAGAACACTGACGTTAGGTGTGTATATATTTATAATTATTATATTTTCCTGGTAAATGGACCAGGTTATTATATATTGTTCTTTGTACCTTGTGATATTTTTTACTTAATGACTATTTTTTTCTGGTATAAATGTAGCCATCTATACTCTCTTTTTGTTACAATTTGCAGGGAGTATCTTTTCTATTCCTTTACTGTCACCTTATATGTCTTCTTAGATTTAAAGTGAGTCTCTTGTAGACAGCATATAGTAGAATTTTTTAATCCATTCAGCCAACCTGTCTTTTTATTGGGGAAACTAGTCTATTTACATGGAAGATATTACTAATATGGAAGAGCTGCTATTGACATTTTATTCATTGTGTTTTTGTATGCCTTGTAGCTATTTTATACCTCTTTCTCTCTGGCATCCTTCCTTTTTCATTGATTTTCTTTTTGGTAGTATATGCCTTGATTTCTTTTTCATTTTCTTTTGTGTATTTTCATTAGCTATTTTCTTTGTGGTTACTGAAAGGATCACATTTTCTTTTGTGTACATTCATAAGCTGTTCTCTTTGTGGTTACCATGGGGATCACAAAAAACTTCTTAAAGTTTCAACAATATATTTTAAACTGGTAACAACTTCAATCACATGCAAAAACTCTACTTCTTTACGTCTTGCCTCCCCACTGTGTGTTTCTGATATTCCAAGTTCTCTCTTGAGCATACTGTGCTGTGCACACTAGGTGAAGGGGGTATCGCAAGTAAATATAATACACTTTCTTATCCGCTTCAATACAGCTCTTCTTGGCTTTGGATTTACCTGGGGTGCTGCAACATAAGTTGTTTCTAGAGTTCTAAAAAAGGTAATTTGTTCCATATATTGTTGTTAAGTTGCTGTCTCTATTGGGGAACAAGGCCTAGGGCTCCCTATTCCACCATTTTGGTAACAACACTATTATCATAGTTTTAACTGAAGACATGAATTGTCCTCCTGACCAAGCCAAGAATTGTTTCAAAATTTCTTTTCCATCTTTTGAAGGGTGATTTCACAATTAATCATTAAAATGTGTCTTAAATATCTGTCTTTAGTCTTGATGCTTAATTTAAGAACTTTTTTTGTTTCTCTTTTATCATTTAATTCCATGAAGAAACAGGTAAAAGTTAAACAAAAGACTAGATAATACTATACACTTTCCCTTCTCAGTCATTTCTTGGATGAGACAAATCAAAGTTAGGCAAGTAGTCTAGGAAATTAATAGTACAATGTTATCTGTGCCTCCAAATTAAGTCCTTTTTATCTCCAAACTGGATTCTGGCAGGCCATAGTCAAGGGCCTATTTATTTGTTTTTCCCTGAATTTTTTGTTCAGATGCTGTAATTTAAAAGACTCATGTTCTTACAGATTCAAGAACAGCCAAGTATTTTACTTGAAAATATCTATCAGGCCAACATTTTATTTGGGAGCAGGAGTGAAAACTTCTGATCATGATTCTGTGACATGTAGATATCATGTAGTATAATTTAATTGTATCTTTCTGAGATTTTGTACTTACAAGTTTCATAGAAATCCATTTACAAAAGAAAGGTTTTAAATTTGGAAACTTTTATTGGTTACCACTTTGAGTCAATTAAACAAACTAAAGAACCATGGAAACATGAAGTCTACACACTAAACTACTCAGTGGCCTACTAACTAAAAATGAAATTAAATTTTCTGGCAGCAGCAAATGGATTAAAATGAAAAAAGAAAAGCCTGGAACCTGATGATAGTTTTACTGCTGAATTTTACCAGACATTTAAAGAAGAACTAATACCAATCCTACTCAAACTATTCCAAAAAATTGAAGAGGAGGGAATACTTCCAAACTCATTCTACAAGGCCAGTATTACCTTTATGCCAAAGCCAGACAAATACACAACAGAAAATGAAAACTACAGGCCAATATCTCTGATTAATGTTGATGCAAAAATCCTCAACAAAATACTAGTAAATCAAATTTAACAACAATTTAAAAAATAATTTAATATGACCAAATGAAATTTATTCCAGGAATGTAAGGATGGTTCACCATATGCAAATCAATCAGTGTGATACAACATATCAACAGAGTGATACATCATATCAACAAAAACCATATGATAATTTCAAATAATTCTGAAAAAAATTCAATAAAAATCTACACCCTTCATGATAAAAAATACTCCCAAAAAGATTGGTAAAGAAGGAATGTATGTAAACATAATAAAGCCATATACAACAGTCTTACAGCTAGTAACATTCTGAATGGGAAAAAACTGAAAGCTTTTCCTCTAAGATCTGGAAGAAGACAAGGATGCCCACTTTCACTACTATTATTCATCATAGCACTGGAAGTCCTAGATAGAACAATAAGACAAGAGAAAGAAATAAATGGCATCCAGATTGGGACAGGAAAAGTCAAATTATTCTTGTTCACAGATGATATAATCTTATAATTTAGAAAAACCTAAGGACTCCACCAAAAAATTATTAGAGCTGATTAACAAATTCAGTAAAGTTGCAGGATACAAAATCAGTATACAAAAAACTGTAGCATTTCTATATGCCAACAGCAAACAATCTGTAAAAGAAATCAAGAATGTAACCCAATTTATAATTGCTACAAATAAAATAAAATACATAGAAATAAACTTAACCAAAGAAGTAAAAGATCTCTATAATAAAAACTGTAAAACACTGATGAAGGAAATTGAGGAGTACACAAAGAAATGGAAAGATATTTTATGTTTATGGGTTGGAAGAATCAATATTGTTACATCCATACTGCCCAAAGCAATCTACAGATTCAATGTAATCGCTATCAAAATACCAACAACATTCTTCACAGAAATAGAAAAAAATGATTCTAATATTTGCGTGGAACCACAAAAGACCCAGAATAGCCAAAGCCATCCTGAACAAAAAGAAGAAAACTGGAGGAATCAAATTACCTGACTTCAAATTATACTACAGAGCTATAGTAACCAAAACAGCATGATACTGGCCTAAAAGAAAGACATATAGACCAATGGAACAGAATGGAGAATCAGAAATTAACCCATACATCTACAGTGAACTCATTTTTTTTTGAGACAGAGTCTTGCTCTGTCGCCCAGGCTGGAATGCAGTGGTGTGATTTCAGCTCACTGCAAGCTCTGCCTCCTGGGTTCCCACCATTCTCCTGCCTCAGCCTCCCACGTAGCTGGGACTACAGGCTCCCGCCACCATGCCTGGCTAATATTTTTGTATTTTTAGTAGAGATGGGGTTTCACCGTGTTAGCCAGGATGGTCTCAATCTCCTGACCTCATCATCCACCTGCTTCGGCCTCCCAAAGTGCTGGGATTACAGGAGTGAGCCACCGTGCCCGGCCAGTGAACTCATTTTTTACAATGATGTCAAGAACATACATTAGGGAAATAGTTTCTTTAATACCTGGTGCTTGGAAAATGGGATATCCATATGCAGAAGAATGAAACGAGACCCTTATCTCTCACCATATACAAAAATTAAATCAAAATGAGTTAAAAACTTAAATACGAGACCTGAAACTATAAAACTTCTAAGAAAATTGGGGAAACTCTCCAGAACATTGATCTGGGCGAAGAATTCTTGATAATAACTGAAAAGCACAGGCAACCAATGCAAAAATGAACAAATGGGATTATATCAAGTTAAAAGGCTTCTGCACAGCCAAGGAAATAACAAAGTGAAGAGACAATCCACAGAATGGGAGAAAATATTTGCAAACTATCCATCTGACGGGTTTGATAACCAGAATATATAAGGAGCTCAAACAAGTCAATAGGAAAAAAACTAATAATCCAATTTTAAAATAGGCCAAAGATCTGAAGAGAAATTTCTCAAAATAAGACATACAAATGGCCAACAGGTATATGAAAAATGTTCAACATTATTAATCATCAGAAAAGTGCAAATAAAATATGAGATATCATCTAACCCTAGTTAAAATGGCTCTTATCCAAAAGATAGACAATAAAAAGTGCTTGTGAGGATGTGGAGAAAGAGGAACCCTCATACACTATTGGTGGGAATGTAAATTAGTACAGCCACTTTGGAGAAAAGTATGGAATTTTCTCAAAAAACTACAAATAGAACCACCATATGATCCCACTGTTAGGTATATACTCCAAAGAAAAGAATCAGTATATTGAAGAGATATCTGCACTCCCACGTTTATTGAAGCACTGTTCACAATAGCCAAGATTTGGAATCAACCTACGTGTCTAACTACAGATAAATGAATTTTTTAAGATGTGGTGCATATACAGAAGGGAATATTATTCATCCATAAAAACATGAAATCCTGTCATTTGCAACAGCATGGATGGAACTGGAGGACATTAAGTTAAGTGAAATAAGCTAGGCACAGAAAGACAAATTTTGCAATGTTTCACCCATATGTGGGTGCTAAAAATTAAAGCAATTGAACTCATGGAGATATACAGTAGAATGATGGTTACCAGAGGCTGAGAAGGGTAACAGGGAGTAGAGGGAAAAGTAGGGCTGGTTAAAGGGTAGGAAAACATAATGAGATAGAATAAAAAATACCTAGTATGTGATAGCGCAATAGGGTGACTATAGTCAACAATAATTTAGTGTATATTTTTATATAACTAAAAGAGTAGAATTGGAATATTCCTGCCACAAAGAAATGATTAATGGTTGAGATAATTACTACCCCAATTACGTTAATAGTGTGCCTGTATCAAATCATCACATGTACCCCATAAACATATGGACTATTTACCCATAAAAATTAAAAATTAAAAATGGAGAGAATAGTCACCCTGAGTCGAATTACCTGATGCTTCAGAACCACCAACTGCTGCTTCTAACTTATTCTAGTATCCACTTTCTTCCCCTGTTGCTGAAATTTACAGCTGAAATAAAATGAATCTGCTTAATTTTATGCCTGTTTTGCTTGATTCAGTTACCAGTGTGGATTATTTCTTTCCAATGGGAAGCTATTTGAGTGCACATAATTACTACACCACGTTTCTTATGTGGCCTCAGGTGATTTTCATCAGGAACAGCATTAAGCTAGTGAGGAGATAACAGTGTTCTCCTTTTCACTGCCTTCCTCTGGGGAAACTGATTTGCACACGACTAAATGGTTTTCCCTGGTTTCTCCATACAGACACTTTTCTACAAATTATGCATGGTGCTAGGTATAGTCCAAAACCAGACAAAAGCAGCAGGCTATAATTTGTTCACTCATAATTTGCATTTCACTGCATAAAGTGATTTCAACTGCATCAACATTTTTTCATTCAGAGTGAATAACTAGATTCTCGAAGATGAAATGCTTGAGCCCCTGATTCCAAGGAAATTGAACACCATTTCTTCAACTTTCAGTATTTTGACTTTTTTTTGTCTTTAAGCCTTAAATAGCAGCTTGATATGCAACAAAATAAGCATTTTATATTTATGCCCACCAAAAACAAACTGAAAGTATCTGAATTATGTCCAATCTTTCTCCTCCACCCCTCATTTTCTATACCGAGGTAGCAACATAAGGTGAGACTTTAAAGAACTAGAGATTGGACCAAGAAGAAAAGAAAAGGAAGCTGAATGCTCGAGTTTACTGTTTATAAACCACATGTTACCCTAATTTGGCATTTGGCAAGCACGTTGAATGCCCATTTCATTTGGCTTTTTCCATCCCTTTCTGCATGGATAAATCCACTTTCACCTTCAGGGTTTCTGTGTGTGTGTGTGTGTGTGTGTGTGTGTGTATATGTGCACATTAGCTGGAACTTCAGCTTTTTTCTCTCTTCTGACTGATTTTTCTCTTCCTACTCTATTCATAACTCTTACTTCTTACAATTTTTAGTTCAGAGACTAACAATAAGAAATCCTTGGAGATCTCTTAACCCTTTCATTTTGAAGATGAGAATATTGAATATTATTGATATGCCTGACTCAGTGAGAAATTTTATTTTTTTCTAAAAGGCCAATATCTGAAATGCTGCACTGAATAATACACTTCTCCCCTCATTGATACATGAAGCTTCTTTTATCAAATAGCCTACCTAGTCTGTTTTAAAACTCTCTATCTTGTTTTAATAAATTATCTATCTATCCTTGTTCCTTATCATACCATTTTAACAATAACATTTTAATTGCAGGAAACTTTTCCTCCAAACTTACCTGTGCAATTTATGCTTGCTGTTTACCTGGTAGGATATTTTCAAGTCAATTTTTTTAAGTAGTAAAAAAACATAAAGTCCAATTGAAATTATTATTGGAATCAAAATTAAATTACACATTAATTTTTAAAGAAATTCAATCTGGCCAGGCATGGTGGTGCACGCCTGTAATCCCATCACTTTGGGAGGCTGAGGTGGGCGGATCACCTGAGGTCAGAAGTTCAAGACCAGCCTGCCCAACATGGTGAAACCTCGACTCTACTAAAAATACAAAAATTAGCCAGGCTTGTTGGTGCATGCCTGTGATCCCGGCTACTTGGGAGGCTGAGGTAGGATAACTGCTTGAGCCCAGGAGGCAGAGGTTACAATGAGCAGAGATCACACCACTGCACTCCAGCCTGGGTGACAGAGCAAGACTATGTCTCAAAAAAAAAAAAAAAATTCAGTCTTTGCCATGTTTAGTTTTTCCATCAAAGATACAGAATGCCTACTCTATTATTCAAAGCTTCATTTACTTTTCACTCTCTCGTGTTAGTCTAACATAGTCTTCATGATTACCAATCCTATGTTTGTATTTTTTGGCAATATTATTTATGTTATCTATGTTTCCATTATATCTTTTAGTTAAGATTTTAGGCCGGGCGTGGTGGCTCACGTCTGTAATCCCAGCACTTGGGAGGCCGAGGCAGGCAGATCATGAGGTCAGGAGTTCGAGACCAGCCTGGCCAACATGGCAAAACCCTGTCTTTACTAAAAATACAAAAATTAGCAGGGCGTGCTGGCGAGCACCTGTAAATCCAGCTACTCGGGAGGCTGAGGCAGGGAGAATCGCTTCAACCTGGGAGGCAGAGGTTGCAGTGAACCTTGATTGCACCACTGCACTGCAGCCTGGGGGACACAGCGAGACTCTGTTGCAAAAAATAAAAAATAAATAAATAAAGATTTTATTGATACAGGTATGCAAGTTCTTATTTTTTGTGCAAACTTGTTTCTAGTCACTTTACCAAACTTATTGCTGGATAGAGGTTTTCATTAGCTAATTCTCTTGGATTTCTGATCTTTAAAGTTATATTATTTGAAAAAACTTAAATTATCTACACAAAAGTTCTGGAATCTTCACCATCTTGCTTTGTCCTGCAAGGCCTGCCTCTGCCCTCCAGAATAAAAGGGCCCTGGGAGTTATGTTGGAAGAGTTTCACCACCCTTCACCCAAAATGGGCCTCTGGTCCATGGAATATTCCTGGAGGGGACATTTGTGGAGGCCTGTGGAAAACAGCGGACCAGTGAACAGTGTAGGAATGAAGGTAAAATAAGTTATATTTCCAAAATAGTTTTTAATATAGCATCATGTACTTCCACAACAATAATGAATTGGTCTCTTTGTTTTAATAGTTAAACGTTTATTTCTGCTGTTTCATGTTTTATCACAAGGACCAAAAGACCCAGAATGATTTGAATGTAGAACTGAGAACACAGGGCGCCTATAGGAAAATGCCCCCAAATGAACAGGTGGCTAAAGGCAAATGCCTCTCCTGACACATCAGAGCTGGGGCAGTCCCAAATGAGAGCTCCCTGGGGAGGCCCCAGGCTGTGGGGTGACCACCTCTGGAGTGTGGATTCCCCAGGAACTCAGAGGAGAGGTAAGGGGGAGGCCTTAAGGCCCCAGAGCTGAGATGATGGGAAACCAGAGTCTGTGCTGTCTCATGGAGCACCTGGGGGAATCTGGAGTGGGATCCTCTATCCCATGTCACCTATAAGAGAGATCATTGGCTTTCTTTCCAGAAGCTGGGAAATATTCCTTTTATTATATTTGCATTTATATTTCTCTTTGTTTTATTTTTGGCAGGTTTTTAGTTTTGTAAAGAGTGTTCTGAATGGTAGGGAGAGGAGGTGGTGTGTGGTGTTTCAGCTTGTACTCAAAGCTCCAGCACCTTATTCCGCCTGGGCTGCACCTACGGTGCTGAACCTTGACTGGCACAGCATTTGTCAGACTCCTCCTGGATGGACCTTCCACATCACTGACTGTAAATTTCAAAAGGCTCCACAGAAAACTTCACCACACCAGGGTCACATTCTCAGAATAGAAGCACTCTTCTAACAGTCACATGAAATGAACATCAATGTCCCAGATGTTCCTACGCACCCTTGAGTCACTTTCTATTAGAGGAATAATCACGATTTGCCTTCCTTGATGTCTGAATTTATTTATATTGTAATGTCACTTATCTACTCACTTCACAGGTGTGGATGAGTCACAAATGGCAGCTAGAATCTTGACTAACTGCCTCTCACTGATGAATAAAACGGCAAGCTTTTGTAGGTTGAACAAGGTTATTTGGAAGAGAAGTAATCTTTTTCTATGCAGGCAAAATGCATGTAGTTTGCCCAGCCTAAGAGAAAGTGAGAAACATTGAGAAAATTAAACATTTAGCTACAAAGCTAAGGAAATTAAACATTTAGCTACAAAGTTAAGGAAATAATTATGAGTTATTAGTTAATTCCAGTAGGGAAACCCCAATTGGCTTGATGTCATCATTATGACAGTAAACCCAGTTTAAAAATTGTTATAGTAGTTTTATTCACAGGAGCCCAAAACTGCAAACAACCCAAATCAAAACTTGAATGGAATACTATATAGCAATGAAAAATAATGGATCACTGCCATTCACAAGAATATGAATGACTCTCACAGGCATAACGTTGAGAAAAATAACACAGATCTGGAGAGTATTGTAATTAGCACGGCATACAGCGTGGGGGAGGAGGTAATACATGCAATGGGCCCCTGGGGAACTTTCTAGGTGCTAGAAATGTTCTACATCTTTATATGAGAAGTGGTTGCATGCTGTACAAGTATGTAAAAGTTCATTGAATTGTACATGTAAGATTAGTGTACTTTCTTATACCCTGTGTAAGTTATACCGCATTAATAATAATAATGCCAGTCCTTGAGGAAATGGTTAATTCCAGGTTTGGGCAATAGAAGTAGTCGGTGAACAGTTACCTTGTTATGTCAGAAATCAAGGGAGCACTGAAAGCACAAGAGGGCTGTGCCAGAGCAACACGAGAGCCTGCTTGAAGAGGTTCACGTGGGAGTGCATGGGTTTTTCTCAGAGAGAAGAGGAGGATAACTTCTTCAGTCATCCTCTGAAATACTAGTTCTTCTGAGAAATCTTCTCTGACACCCATCGTCAACAGCTACTCTCCATCTCACTACCAGCTTCAACTTCCCTCACAGCACTTACCACAGTCTGGCATTATACTATGTATCTACATCTATGGATTGTCCTAACTTGTCTTGTTTAGCTCCCCAAAGAGAATATGAGCTCCATGAGGGCAGCAACTTTGTCTGGTTCTCTAAGGTATCACCAAAACCTAAAACAGCACCTGTCACATGGGAGGCACTGGATAAAAGTTTGCTGAGTGAATAAGAGCAGAAAAGGAATTCTAAGCCACAGCATCATATCCACAAGATGTTTAAAAGTTGACCTCTACACGTTTTGCAGTTTACATACTATGCTAGATGATTTGTCCTTGTCTTTGTTTTTCTTTCCCTTAATCGTCTCTGCTCAATAAGACTGGCCTGGAGGGCAGCCTCCAAGTGTTTTGTTTGTTTGTTTTTTTGAGACGAGTCTTGCTCTGTCGCCCAGGCTGGAGTGCAGTGCCGCGATCTCGGCTCACTGCAAGCTCGGCCTCCCTGGTTCACGCCATTCTCCTGCCTCAGCCTCCTGAGTAGCTGGGACTACAGGTGCCCACCACCACACCCGGCTACTAATTTTTTGCATTTTTAGTAGAGACGGGTTTCACCATGGTAGCCAGCATGGTCTCGATCTGACCTCGTGATCCTCCCGCCTCAGCCTCCCAAAGTGCTGGGATTACACGTGTGAGCCACCACGTCCGGTCTCCAAGTGTTATTATTATCCTGCATCCTGCACTGCACCTAGCCCAGTGGTTTTCAACCAGGGGCATTTTCCCCCTGGGAGCATTTGGCAGTGTCTGGAGATTTTTTTTGTTGCCCACCTGGAGGTGGAGGTTGCTACTGGCCCCTAGTTAGTTGAGGCCAAGAATGCTGCAGAACTCCTAGGAACAGGACAGCCCCCCACAACACAGTACCGAGCAGCCCAAAGTGTAAATACTCCTGCGGCAGAGAAACCCTCTCTCTAGACCAGTACCAGACATAATGTGAGTGCCTAAATAGCTGTTCATTGAATAAGAAACTCTAATTTAATATCTTTAACATGACAATTTTCCTTTCATCTTTCTAAATAAGCAGCAATTTCTTCAATGCTCTTGAGTCTGAGGTTTTAGACAGAGTTTTGCAGTATGTGACACCTGAGTTATAAAATTGTATGTTTCATTGGAAATATCAGAGAAACTAAAACAATATCTATTGGGTCTCATGATTTCATCTTACATATGTTTCAATAACAAGTGTATTCCTTCTTTGAATATACCAAGATCTTTTCCAACTCAAACAAAAACTACCATCTTATTACTTCCTCCTCCAGGGTCTGCAACCTAATTCCCAGTGAATTAGGTGCACTCTGATGATGCCCAACCAATCTCCCACCGGTTTTTTATTTCCATGGGCCTAGGGACAGCTCAAGGATTAATTGTGCTTTTAAAATGCTGGATTAATTTTTATTTTTAAATGTTTCAGTAATACTCTGTTTTACCTGAATGGCATGAAAATAGTAGTGACTGACCAAAGGAGGTAGAAGTACTCACCACCGCTTTTCTAATCTGCGTAATACAAAACCTTATCTCATTTTCGTCACAGTGAGAAAAAGTTCAGGCTGTCTGTCAATTTCTTTTTTTTCCTTTTTTTTTTTTGAGATGGAGTCTCACTCTGTCACCCAGGCTGGAGTGCAGTGGCACGATCTCGACTCAATGCAAGCTCTGCCTCCCGGATTCACGCCATTCTCCTGCCTCAGCCTCCCAAGTAGCTGGGACTACAGACGCCCGCCACCAAACCTGGCTAATTTTTTTTTATTTTTAGTAGAGACGGGGTTTCACCGTGTTAGCCAGGATGGTCTTGATCTCCTGGCGTCATGATCCGCCCGCCTCAGCCTCCCAAACTGCTGGGATTACATGCGTGAGCCCGGCGCCCGGCCGGCTGTCTGTCAATTTCCATAATTGTCATCACCACACCTCCACTCTGCACTTTGACTGTCTTACAGCTGCGAGGCAAAGTTGAAAAATTATAACCTGAACCACTTTGTGAAAATTTAGCTGTGAAACAAAAAATAGCTGAAAACCCTCCGGCTACTCCTGTGTTTATTATTCTTGCCCTGCTAGCAGATAGCCTCTGTAGCTAAGGTTTCTCCCCCTTTTATTTAGAGTCTGTCAGAATTTATATCTTCTCCTCCAGGAGAGGATCCTGACCTGAATTAATGTAGTGTGAAATGAGAGGGGGAGAAACAGATTAGAATGCATTTGGAACTATTCATTCTAGCTGCCCACAGGAGTTTTGTATTAGGAAAGGATGAAGATATATTCCAAACATTCTAAGCTAATAACTCCAATGGTGCCCAAGGAGTGTTGAAGATCAACTACTCAAAGCATTATAGGAAGCAGCATTTCCAAAAATGATTCTAAGAACATTTCTCTTTTTATATACTATGAATCCAATAAGAAAAAATGTTTCACAGAGTGTCTTAACCAGGGTTTCTCAGAAAGCAGAGCTTAAAGAACAGGCTTATTGGTACTCTTTTGTAACAATGTGCAATCCAGGCTGCAAAAGCTAGGGGCAAGGGCAGTGAGGTGGAAAGAAGGGAGATTCACATAAGGAGGAGGCAATACTGAGCTGCCCACGCCAAAATGCAACCAACAGATTCTTGACTGTGTGGGGCCTTTTCCTGAGATGCCAATAAGCCCAGTCTCGGAAGTCAGTGAGGAGATGGAAAGAAAGAGAACACATCCAGCAGTTTGTCTCTCCCACAAGCTAAACCTTCGCCCAGGGGGCATGGCCTCCCCTGCACTCCTAGATTACTCCTAGGTGGACACCAAGTGGGGTCTGGCAGCATACAAGACCTCCAACCCACTGTGTATTAGTCCATTTACACACTGCTATAAAGAACTGCCTGAGACCGGATAATGATGAAGAAAAGAGGTTTAATTGACTCACAGTTCCATGGGCTTAACAAGAAGAGTGGCAGGGAGGCCTCTGAAAACTTACCATCATGGTGGAAGGTGAACAGCAAGCAAGGACCTTCTTCTCACGGTGGCAGGAGAGAGAGAGCAAGGTGGGGAAGTGCCACACTTTTAAACCATCAGATCTCGTGAGAACTCACTCACTGTCACAAGAACAGCAAGGGGGAAATCTGCCTCTATGACCCAATCACCTCTCACCAGGCCCCTCCTCTGACACGTGGGGATTACAATTCGGCATGAGATTTGGGCGGGGACACAGAAACAAACCATATTTCACTGGGAACCCAGTATGGTTTTCAGTGATTCTTAGCTGACTTGTTTTCGCCCCATCTCAGTACACCTCCTACCTCTCCACATGCATGGTGATGAAAAAAAATTTTAACTAGAAAATTTTCACGTTGGCAAATGTCTGAAAAATCACCTACTCTGGGTCTTCCTTGTACAGATGAGGAACCTCAGATTCAGACAACATCTGTATCTGCAGAATCTGGACATGTTGTTCAAGTAACTACGTGTAATTTAGAAATGTCTGGGGACTAGTTTATAAAGTATGCTAGGCCGGGCACAGTGGCTCACGCCTATAATCCCAGCATTTTAGGAGGCCGAGGTGGGCGGATCACAATGTCAGGAGTTCGAGACCAGCCAGGCCAACATGGTGAAACCCCACCTCCACTAAAAATACAAAAATTAGCTGGGTGCCTGCAATCCCAGCTACTCAGGAGGCTGAGGCAAGAGAATCACTTGGACCTGGGAGGCAGAGGTTGCAGTGAGCTGAGATCACACCACTGCACTCCAGCCTGGCTACAGAGCAAGACTCCATCTCAAAAAAAAAAAAAAGGGCCGGGTGCGGTGGCTCATGCCTGTAATCCCAGCACTTCGGGAGGCCGAGACAGCCAGATCACAACATCAGGAGATCGAGACCATCCTGGTTAATACAGTGAAACCCCATATCTACTAAAAAGACAAAAAAATTAGCTGGACGTGGTGGTGGGCGCCTGTATTCCCAGCTACTCGGGAGGCTGAGAAAGGAAGGAGAATGGCGTGAACCCGGGAGGCAGAGCTTGCAGTGAGCCGAGATCGCACCACTGCACTCCAGCCTGGGTGACAGAGCCAGACTCTGTCTCAAAAAAATAAATACATACATACATAAATAATAATAAAAATAAATAAATATATATATTTTTTAAAGTGAAAGTGAGGCATTTATTGCAGGGGCCAAGCAAGGAGAATTGGGCAGGTCATGTTTAAGACCTGAACTCCCCAATGGCTTAAAATAAGGGCTTTTAAAGATGGGGAGGCAGAAGTTACAGACGAAGTCGTAAATCAATACATGGAGTCTTTACATTGGTTTGGACCCCAAAAGCCAAGACATCGTCAAGCAGGTGGTGGGAGGGCCACAGGTCATAAGTGGATCCAAAGATGTTCTCCTCTGTGGATGGTTAACAGGTGATGCTTTGTCTAAAACTCTGGGGTCAGTAGAAAAGAATGTTAGCTCTGGCCAGCAGACCCCTCAGGAAAAAATTTTTAACAAAGAAGAGTCAGAGTTCAGTCCCCAGTTCCATCTTATCTGAGGTCCAAGAGCCATGGATGGCCTTTTTCATTTGGTGGGGGTCCAGGTTTCTGAAAAACAACTCAGGGACACAGATTTAGATGTTTTCTTTAGTTTCTATAAGGGACCAAATATTTTGTGGCTGTAACTTCCTTGGGTATTGTTTGAAGCCATTATTACTTTCTTGCTTACCAAGTTGCTCGTCTACTCCTTAGGACTAGCTGGGTGCCTCAACTTTCCCTTGAAGGAACTCAAGACTTTCCTTCATTTCCATGCTTGGGGGACCCAGCAGAACCCTAAGAGGGATCCCTGCTCTGTCTTAAATGACAGAAAGTCTTCAAATTTCGTACATCAAAATGACAATTAGCTAAAGTGAACTTGACAAGGGCTTCATATATGGAAACAGTATTTTCAAAAATAAAATAGACCAAAAACAGCAACAACAATTTTAAAAGATCACATCTTTCTATATTAGAAGCAGGTAATGTTAGATTCTGAGACAGGGCAAGGGCTAGTTACTATTTCATTAGGCAAGAGGGCCGACAGCTCTGTGGCTGAAGCACATTGGAATGAAGGCCCCAGCCCCGCCCAGCCCCTCTCTGGAGACAGCCAGGCAGCTGTTTGCACAGTGTCTGCCAAACAGCACATCAGTGTACAGCTCACCACGAAAAGATGCCAAGCAGGTCCAGCGGGGAGATTGAAATTGGGGTTTTGGCAGCTTCAGAATTCTTATTGCTTGAAACAGTCTAATAGATGTGCAAATTGAATTGAATCTCTCAGATGGGTCTGTGTCTGCAGAGAATCTGCAAGCTCCTAAAAGGGGATTAAATTATATCAGTCAGAACTAGTTACTTATCTAATATGTTGGTTTTTAGTGGCAGTGGGTCCATGGCCAAATAAAATGGCACACTTGTTTTTTTTGAAGGTGTTACAATTAATTGCCAGCAATATAGCCTTTTTTAAAAAGTGAGACTTCTGGTTTTAGTTGCAACATGTAAGGAATTTAAAAGTTGTCACTACTGCCCTTACAGTAAGAAAAAAGCTGAAAAAAATAGAAATTAATTACTTTTCTTGGACTCATCAGAGAATTGAGGTCACAGAGAGTGACCATAACCCCAGAATCCGGAGAGACAGACAAAATCACAGCTGAGATCAGCTTCCCGGGAGCAGAGCCTACTGGAGCTGTAAACTAGCAGGAATACTAAAACGGTAATTGTGATGAATTGCTGCTGGCTGACTGTGGACCAGAGTGTGGGGGAGAAAACCCTGAAGGCTACAACACTGAGATGACCTCACTGCTTCTGTGGGCTTTACCTCCAGAAACCCCACCAGGTTCTCACAGTAAAAAGCAAAGAAACATCACTTCCTGCCTCTGTCAGTGGGAGGGAAAAAGTAGTGGCTTTGAAATATGTCCAGAGCATTCTCCATAACAAAGGCCTAGTCTCCAGCAGAAAAGATGTCACCAGAGCCTTATCTCACCTAGGGAGAAGGGCCTTTCCCCCACTTGAGCCCCCTTTAGCTTTCCTGTCTCATCAAGGGTGAGGGGTTGGAGTGGGGGACACAAAAAACTTGTGAAGATCACATCCAGGGTCAGGAGTTACATAAAACTAAGATTTGATCCTCAGATTATAAACACTTTCCCTCACTTTCTCTCCCCTACACCTTATCATTAATCAACAGGACTCCATTACAATAATAGTGGATAACAGCTGAAAAGACCACAAAGCACAATTCTTAGGAAAAACTAAAGACAATAGGAGAGAAAAACAAGGACACCAGAGAAATCTGAAGCCTCAGCTACAGCTACAGCAGGCACTAAACTCAGCAGGCTGTCAGCCAGATTAATAGAAAACCTCACACTACAGGCCTCTTTCCTTTGGTTCCTTTTGTCCGATATATCAAATGTGGCTTTCAACAAAAAATTATAGGGTTACTAGAAGTTAAGAAAAAACAGTCTGAAGAGACAAAGCAAGCATCAGAAGCAGACTTAGATATGACACAGGTTTTGGAATTATTAGACAGGGAATTTAAAATAATAGGCTCTGATGATAAAAGTAGACAACATGCAAGAAAAGATGGGTAATGTAATCATAGAGATGGAAAATCTAAGAAACAATCAAAAGGAAATTATAGAAATAAAATAACCACTAATAGAAGTGAAGCTGCCTTTGATGGGCTCATCAGTAGACTAGATGTGGCCAAGGATAGATCAGAAATCTTGAAGACATGTCAATAAAATCTCACCAAACTAAAATGAAGAGAAGAAAAGAACGAAAAACACAAACAGAAAATAATATTCAACAACCGTGAGAAGATTCCAAATGGTAAAACCTAGCATAATTAAAATAATAGAGAAAAAAGAGAGAACATTTTCCAAAATTAATGACAGACACCAAATCACAGATCTGGGAAGCTTAGAGAATACCAAGCAGGATTTAAAAAAAAACCAAAAACCTATGCCTAGGTATATCATGTTCAAACTTCAGAAAACCAAAACAAAGAGAAAATATTGAAAGATGCCAGAGGAAAAACACCTGACTCATAGAAGTACAAGGATAACAATTACAGTGAACTTCTGGTCAGAAATATGGGAGTAAGAGAAGAGTGGAAGTGAAATATTAAGGTAAAGTAAAAATAAAGAGGTGGAGAAAGATATACCATGATAACACTAACCAAAAGACAACTGGAGTAGCTGTACTAATTTCAGACAAAGCAGTCTTTAGAGAAAGGAAAATTATCAGGTTTAAAGACGAACATTGCAAAATGATAAATGATTCCATTCTCTAAGAAGGCATAACAATGCTTAATATGTATGCACGTCACAACAAAGTACAAAATACATACGTCAAAGCATGATAGAACTGCAAGAACAAACAGGCAAGTCCACTATTAGAGTTAAAGCTTTCAACACCCCTCATTCCGTAATGATAGATGCAGCAGACAGAAAATCAATAAGATTATAGTTGACCTGAATAATATTATCAATAAATTTGACCCAATTGACATTTATAAAATAATCTCTTCAATAACAGCAAAATACACAATCTTTTCAAGCTTACATGGGACATTCACCAAGACCATTGTCTATAAAACAGACCTCAACAAGTTTAAGAGGCCAGAAATCATACAAAGTATTTTCTCAGGCCATGATGAAATTAAACTAGAAATCAATAACAGAAAAAGAGCTGGAATCCTCAAATATTTAGCGATTAAACAGCACACTTCTAAATAACACAAAGGTCAAAGAAGAAATCTCAAGAGAAATTAAAAAATATTTTGAATAAATGAAAATATACAACTTATCACAATTTGTGAGATCCAGTAAAAGCAGTTTTTAGAGAAAAAAATTATACATTGAATGCATAGTTCAAAAAAGAAGAAAGATCCAAAACATTTTTCTTAATCTAAGCATCTACTATAGGGACTAGAGAAGGAAGAGTAATTTAAGCCTGAAGCAACCATGACAATGAAAATAATAACAATTAGAGCAGAAATCAATAAAATTAAAAACAGAAAAATAATAAAGATCAGGTCGGGTGTGGTGGCTCATGCCTGTAATCCCAGCACTTTGTGAGGCCGAGGTGGGTGGATCATGAGGTCACGCATTCAAGACCAGCCTGGCCAACATAGTGAAACCCTGTCTCTACTAAAAATACAAAAATTAGCTGGCCATGGTGGCGTGTGCCTGTAATCTCAGCTACTTGGGAGGCTGAGGCAGGAGAATCACTTGAACTTGTGAGGCAGAGGTTGCAGTGAGCCTAGATTGTGCCACTGCACTCCAGCTTGGGTGACAGAGTGAGACTCTGTCTCAAAAATAGTAACAATAAAATAATAATAAAGATCAGTGAAACCAAAAGTTCTTTGAAAAGAAAAAGAAAATTGATAAACCTCTCACTAACATAGCAAAGAAAAAAGAAGACACAAATTACTAACATCAGAAATGAAAGACTTACCACTTCTGACCAAATATTAAATATATATATTATCAAAAACTCTATACCCACAAATGTGTTAACTTAGGTAAAGTGGCTGAGTTCCTTAAAAATACAAACTACCAAGACTCACACACTAGAAATAGATACTCTGAATAGGTCTATATATGTTAAGAAATTGAATTAATAACTAATAATGGCTTACTAAAAGAGAAAGAACTAGGACTAGATTTTGCCACTGGTGAATTCTACAATACATTTAAGGAAGAACGTATACCAATTCTCTACAATCTCTTCCCAAAAATAGAAGCAGAGGGAATACTTTCTAACTCATTCTATGAGGTCAGCATTACCCTGCTGATTTTGATATTTTATCAAATTCAAATAAATAAACAGGAAGGAAAATTTCACAAAAATTAACTCAAAATGGATTATGTACCTTAAAGTAAAACACAAAACTATGAAGCTAGAAAAACAATTGGAGAACATCTGAGTGTCCTTGGGGTTAGCTTTGAGTTCTTAGATACAACACCAAAAGCACAGGCCATGAATTAAAAAATGGATAAGTTGGACTTAATTAAAATTAAAAATGTCTGCTCTGTGAAAGACACTGTTTCTTGTTTTTTGTTTTTAAGACAGAGTCTCGCTCTGTCACTCAGGCTGGAGTGCAGTGGTGTGATCTTGGCTGCCTCCTGGGTTCAAGCGATTCTCTTGCCTCAGCCTCCCAAGTAGCTGGGACCACAGGCGCCCACCACCACGCCCGGCTAATTTTTGTATGTTTAGTAGCTATTGAGCTTTCACCATGTTGGCCAGGCTGGTCTTGAACTCTTGATCTCAGGCTATCTGCCAGCCTCGGCCTCCCAAAGTGCTGGGATTACATACATGAGCCATGGCACCCAGCCAACACTGTTAATAAAAATAGCCACAGATCTGTAGCTGCCATCAGTTTCAAAATGAAGATTAGCTCAATCTTTAAACATTTTCAGAGATTCATGATATTATTAAACTTGAGTCAATCCAGACAATTGAGTAAATACCCATGGCCACAATAGTCATTTTATTATATCGATGACATACTTTTTAAAATTACAACCTTTCCCTTGTTAGATGTAAGAATTTTTGCTATAGTTTTCATATTTTGCTCTCACTTTTAGAAGTACTTGATTAATATCTAACATTATATTAGCAAAATTATAAGCATTTTTGTGAGCTCTCGGTGAGAAAATAACACTGGAAATACAGTGATGTAATCTGAATTCAACTCCTACTTTGTCATTTCCCAGCCATGTGACACTCAGAGATCCATTTCTTCTTACTGGCTCTTTGCACTTCACCTATGCAACGGTGGTGAGAAATGCAATGATATGCAAGGTCTCCACTATCCCAAACACCCTATGATTCTATTCATCACATCATTTTTATAAATGTAATTGACATGTATATGAGTTGTTCAGAAATGGTAACCATTATTAGAAAAACCACTGTCACTCATTCAATCCAGACTTACTGTGAATGAGTTATTGTTCTGGGCACTGAAGTGATGGAATGATGTTGAGTAAACAAGGTATGCTGCCTGACCCCACAAAGCTTACACTCTATTGGGCATATCATACTCGAGTAATGAAAACACAAGACCAGACATTTTGAATGGAAACAGCCATAGGTAGGACAGGAGCACAGAAGAGTTCATTCCAACTAGATGGAATGTAAGGGAAAGGGTACACAGAGAAATCCATTTCTCTAATACCAAGTATTTGCAAAATGATTTATGAACACTGATAGTAACAACATTGTATGCATAGTAAGGCTTTTAACTTATTAAAATACTTACTTCTGATCATTGTTCCCTCATAACAGTGTCTTAAAATAGAGAAGGCAGCCATGGTCAGCACCATTTGAAATATGCAGAAACCGAGACTAAAGACAGTTAAATACATGACATGATTTTATAATTACTGGCTAAAGTGAGGTCTGAAACTTAAGATCCAGCTATGGCCACTGCTCACCCCTTCCCTTTGTAGAGAGACATTATCCCAGATGAGACTCAGTCCCCTTGGGAGCTTGATGAAGTTTCCACTTCAATTGGATGAAGTGCCCACCTTGAGCACAGCTGACTCATGCTCATAACTAAACCATCCTTATTGTAGTATAAAGTAATGAGCTGCTAATATGTAATTTATCTCTTACAACTACTATGCAAACTTAGTTTCATTATTGCCATTTTAAACATGAAAGAACTAAACTCAGACAAATGATGCAACTTGCCAAAGCCCCTCATGCAGCATGGAGCAGAGCTGGCTCCGTCCACCTCTGTGACTCATTGCTCTCTCTAGGGCCTCTGCCCAGCTTATCACATGCGCTCTGCCTTCAAGACCCTCGACAAAGCCACGGGATCAGTGGGCAGGAATTCACGGGCAGAGGGGATTGAGGGAGGATACTCCCAAGGACAGGCCCAAAGCTAACTCCTGCCATGTATGCTAAACCGAAAAGGTGCAGAGAGGCTTTTAGAAAAAAATGTCGCCTTACAATTATTTGAGTGTTTCTAGTGTGAATTCCGGATGCATAAATAATAGTAATAATCATAATAACAATTTGAGTTCTGACATGAACAAAATGGAACTGTACTGGTCGGAAGGAATTCCTGGAGATTATTTTGAATTCTAAGGAAATATGAATCCATGAGTTTAATATCATTAAATGTAACGTACATATAGACTACATTTTCTTTGTCCATTAGTCTGTAGATGGACATTTAGTTTGTTTCTGTTTCTTGATCATTGATCTCATGTTAAATGAAAAAACAAGTAATATAATTTAGCATTTTGTTAAATTTAAGGAAGATTCATTTAAATTGTCATCAGTGAAGCAATAGAACCTATACTGCTTGCCTTAAATATCACTCAGCAGTGCTGATATGAAGGCTAGAATCATAACAGATAGGTAATAGAGAAAAGATTCTATCAGCCTCAGGAATGTTAATGTAAAAGTCAGGGCTTGATTTCTTATCAGAGCTGATGCTGTTCAAAAGTCTTGCAGATGTTCAGCCTCTCTGATTAACTTCTTCCCCTTCTGATGTGGATCATTTTGTTCTGCACTCCATTTTCACTCTAGGTGTGTGTTACAATATCATCCATCTGTATATTTGTCAGTTTATAACAGCTTTGCAAAAAGCATGTGAATTGCCTCAAGGCTAGTAACAAAAAATCTTTCCAACTTCCTGTGGATTTTTATATGTGCTTCACAGTTTCCTATACAAAATAATTGGGGGAAAAAATCTTCACTGTTCAAAATTGCTCTTTAACTTGCTTCCTTTTCCTTCTTTTATTCATTCACTTTTCATTTCTCTTACCTTTACAATGATCATCGAAAATAAAATCCAAAATCTTATTCTTAAAATGCAAGATTTTGAAAAGGCTTATTTCAGCTGGCTTTCAGCTTAATCTAAAGGAAGATTTATTGATGGTCTGTCAGGTGGAGTTTCACTATCTATTTTTTTCCTATAGAATCTTCCATTAAGACCCGTTCTTTGAACCAGAGTGATCAATAAGGGCTGGAAACATGGGCAGATACTGAGTTGAGTTCCCATAAAAAGAGAAGCTAAATGGTTAGCACATAGGTGACAAATGGATTCTGCAGTTCAATCATGCCAGCCATGCAGAAGTGCCAATGTGTCTTGGAAAGACTTCATTTTATCTACTGTTATTAGAAATACTGAGGGGCAGGACGGCTTTTGCCAAGAAGAAGTGTCCCATATATGCCTCAGAAATATAAAGTCGTTCATGATTCCATGTCTAATTACAGTTTACCAGTGGAGATTTTTCTCACATATTACTTTCACTGCCATCTCTGTAGATTTTCTGTAATCTTTGGCCAAGCTGCTTGGGAAATTGACAAACTCCTCCATGAGAAATACTTTCAACATATTCCCAGGTTTTTCCTTTCTTGAGAACTGGCTATATTAATGTTTAATTTATAGACAGTTCTTGATTACCTGACATTCCAAGGAGAAAATTGGTATTTTATTTTCCAATAAAATGCTGTATATATTTTTTCAATTCTATGTTTTGCTTCTGTTACTCAATACATGTTTGTTTGAATGGAGGGAGGGAGGGAGGGCAGGCAAAATCTCATTTGCTTGATGCTTTGGAAGAAGGTGGTTGTTAGGCTAAGTGGAAAGTCCCCTGGTGCAAGAGAACCACTGTCTGTCCTGGCCTCTGCCCCACACCCCATCTCAGTCTGCACCTCTTGGGAGCAGGGCCATCTTTCACCACGTGCACAGCACCAGCTTGAGCTAAGTTCTCCCTAAGGATAACATCTCTAGGCCGGGCGCAGTGGCTCATGCCTGTAATCCCACACTTTGGGAGGCCGAGGTGGGCGGATCACAAGGTCAGGAGATCGAGACCATCCTGGACAAAGTGAAACCCCGTCTCTACTAAAAAATACAAAAAATTAGCCGGCCGTGGTGGCGGGCGCCTGTAGTCCCAGATACTCGGGAGGCTGAGGTAGGAGAATGGCATGAACCCAGGAGGCGGAGCTTGCAGTGAGCCAAGATCGCACCACTGCACTCCAACCTGGGTGACAGAGTGAGACTCCATCTCAAAAAAAAAAAAAAAAAAAAAAATCTCTCAGCTCACCTTTTCCTAGAGCTCAGGAGAGATCATTGACAGCATTGAGTGTCCTTGCCCTAGATCCTATCAGACTCACTGACACAGGAAAAAATAAATTTAAGTGGTTAGTAAATATTGGGAAAGGAGCTGGGTTGTAAGAAAAGTTAACAAAAAGTGGTGAAATACGAAGCAACCCACATGAAAATTGGGAGTAGAGAAGGTGATATATCCACTGGCAAATAAGTTTGTCCAGTTTGATATAAAATATGGCCTATATCAAGTCAGAGAAAATAGCTAACTTTTAAATACCACCACCAAAAGCTAAGACACATGTCGGGGCAGGGGTGGGTGGGGAGCGGGACGACTCCCTCTGTGGGCTACATTTATGGTTTTGTCTGTGCTTGGGAGCGCAAAGCTACAAACAAAGATGGACACTGCTGGACAGTTAGATTCTAGAGAGGCATTGAGAAGACTATTTGATCCCAGGGAAAATTGTGGCTGTAAATCCAAAGAAACAGAGGGAAAACTGAGCTTGGATTCTACTGTCCCATGATATCATTTTTGCTGTAAATGAGAATGACTTGGAGTCGCCGCCCTGGAGTTAGCCCTCTTGCAGTAGTGCAGTGTCTGTGCTTGTGCGCATCCCTGCGGAAATGTAGTTGAATGAATGTAGATCACTCCAGCCCACATCTCTTTCGGTTATTTTCATCTCAAGTTGGGCCCTGTGAGGCTGCTTCCTCACTCATCATACACCCGTTTTCTTCTTCTTCACCTTCAATCTTTTTGACCCTGCCATGTTGAAGTGAGTCCCATTCCTCCACTCCCAACCTTCCCATGAGCTCCCTCAAAAATCCCCCTTCCAAGCCCTGGCCTTTCCCCACCTGTCCAATGGACTCTTTTGCACGTCAGGCAGGGGAGAAGAGCAGAAACTCCTGCTTAAACTTTGGCTAGTGGGGAAAAATCAAGAAGAAAGACATCTTGTTTCTGCCTACATATGGGAGAGAAGAGAAAAGAACATCTCTCTTTTGGTGGGAAAGAGAGAAGGTGGTTCCAAGACAGGGAATATGATGGAGGAAGTATTCTATTCCAGGAACTAAGACCGCTGCTAAGTGATTTGTGATTCACCATCCTCAATTCCTGGCAATAAAGTAGAAAATTTACTGTATTTCAGATATATGTTGGATTAAGCAGGTTTCTGATGCTTAACAACTATTTATTACATCCTTTCACTGGGGAAATGTGTTCCAGATTTTATACAAAATGCTAATAAATCAGGGACTTCCACACTGACAAAACTGGTGCAATAAACACACCAACCAGCCCCGTCATTCATCAGCCACATTGTGAAAGTTTACTCCTACCAATAAACCAGTTATTCATAAATCTGAAGTTAAATCCGGCTGGTAGAGGGCTTATTGCTCCTTACTACAGCATCACTCTTTAGAAACTTATTACTGTTTATGTGGCATGTTGTTATTTGGCTTTTCCCATTTATGGCTCAGCTGCTCATCTAGCTCATGAGCACTTGAAGGCAATGGACCACAGCTCCACTGCAAGGTCCCTGCAGCTTCCAGGACAGTGCCTTGCCTCTAGTGCAGCTGTCTATTCACTTATGAATTAATTTCTTCTTGAAGCCTTTAATCCGTCCATGTTATATGTGGTGCAAAAACAAAATTCCTAGCAGTTCCTTGTCTAGGCTCCCAGGTACTCAGTCTGCATATTGGGACAAAATGTAGTTATCCCCCACAGAGCAGAACTCAGATGCAGGCCAGGCTGGCGCAGCCCTTCCAGACCCAGATAATCCCAACTCCAGAACTATGTACCTGCAGCCAACCAGGAGACAACACAAAACCAACTTGCGCAGATGCCAACCAGGGTCCCTGCAGGAACCAGGGCAGCACAAAACACTAGAGAAATCATGGTAGGGTCGGACTGAGCATGGAAGTTCCAGCCATTGACTGAAACAACCTGGGCAGGTACTCAGGTTACACAGCAATGCTCAGGGATTCTTGGAGGAGTCTAAGGAGTCTGGAGTGATGTGATGGGAACCTGTGCGGTGGGAATCTGGGAGCTGGTCATGGTGACTGGCCATTTTTGAGAATCTAGGCAGGTGGGAAGCACAGTGCAGGAAGCCCCAGGCACCCAACATGAGGTCCGCAGAGAGCATTCATGTGTTTCAGAAGTTCAGTGATGGCACACCAAGGGGAGAATGGCAGTGCCAGCCTTTGCCTCATCATCCATTCTGGCATTGTTGATGCTCAGGGCTCAGCAGGCCGTGTTCATGCAGCCATTAATGCTCACCTGGTCATAGATTTATTGGCTTCCAAGCCTGCATATCTTTTTCACCTACTGGGCTTTCAGCCCTGGTTCTTGGCTTACATTAATCACAAATGCCTGTCTAATTAGATATTGCTGGTCCAGCAATGATTCTCAACCTTGGCTGCACATTGGAAACACCTGGGGAGCACTTTCAACATTCTGATCCCAGGCTGCACCAATTAAATCAGAATCTCTGGTGGAATGATCCAGACACCGATATATTTTTTTCATCTTCCCAAATAATGCATGTAGGGTTGCCATATTTAGTAAAGAAGAAAACGGAATGCCAAGTTAAATTTGAATTTCAAATGAACAGAATAAGTAATTTTTTGTACAAGTATATCCTGCGCACTATTTCAGTTTTTCCAAGGTTTAGATGTTTTTCTCATAATTACACTATGCTTATATGCTTTGGGAAGGAAGACCACAGAAGTATATCCCTTGCACTATTTGGGACATATTTATACTAAAAATATTATTTATTGTTTATCTGAAATTTAATTTACATAGGATTACAGCATTTTATCTGCAAACCCTATAACAAACAGCCAAATAGGAGAGTCACTGGAATCAAGGAGAGAGAGCAAGAGCAGAGATTAGAGGGATTAAGCTGCCCAGAAGCACCGCAGAAGACCTAGAGCTCAACAACTGTTTTTTCTCAACATTTTACCAAACAGCACCTGAAGATATCCAAGGATTTAGAGCTGTAATGCACATTGAAAAAAAAAATCCTAGTAAAATGCTTTGTAGTCTGAATTTTTCAATGAATCAAAAGTTTGTTGATTTATATACTTAACAACACAACACACCTAGGACACATTTTTTTTTTTTTTTTTTTGAGATGGAGTCTCACTCTGTTGCCCAGCCTGGAGTGCCGTGGTGCGATCTCGGCTCACTGCAAGCTCCGCCTCTCAAGTTCATGCCATTCTACTGCCTCAGCCTCCCAAGTAGCTGGGACTACAGGCGCCCACCACCACACCCGGATAATTTTTTTTGTATTTTTAGTACAGACGGGGTTTCACCGTGTTAGCAAGGATGGTCTCTATCTCCTGACTTCGTGATCTGCCTGCCTTGGCCTCCCAAAGTGCTGGGATTACAGGCATGAGCCACCACGCCCAGCCATCTAGGACACAATTTAATGTCAATATTTAGGAAGAAGAAATCCAGAATCTTTGCCCAAGGGAGCTGAATTTGGGAGCTCTGACTCGCTGAGCAGGGGAGGAGCAGGGGAGAACAGAGGGAGTGTCAGGGACTATCGATAATTCTGTAATGCCTGGCATACCTTACAAACTTTATGAAAACACACACAAACACAGAGACATATGTGTCTTCATAAAGACATATATATAATACACATATATGTGTGTGTATATATATATATATATATCTTCCTCTTTTGAACTTATGAAACATCAGCATAATTTTTTTTCCTGTGAGTTTGAAGCAGTTGTAGAGAGTTGGGTAAACTCCTCACAAATCTAGAGAGGATGTTGAATAGGAAAACCAACTCAACAATTCAACCTAACAAAAATCTATTTGATAAGATAAAGTATAAGATAAATATCTGTAAGTCCATGCTGATATAAATAAATGATTGAGTAAATAAATGGAGAAGAACAGGCAAGTGTTCCATTCAGAAGAATTACAAATGGTTTGTATAGATGTGTACCCTCAAGAAGGACAAGCATAATTCCCACTCCTTAAGGGTGAGTTCTTCAAAATAACTTCCTTCTGAAAGCACAGTAAGGAAAGGGGAAACAACAGTAACGTTATAGGGGAGAAATCTGCCAATGCCGTATCAGCCGGGTTAACATCACTAAGGTTACCATCCATAGTGCTGAAGTCCTGTTGATAGTGTGACCCTGTAAAGTGATGGGATGAGAATGATGCTTTACCCCGAGGTCTTCCTCCCCAAAATTCATAACCCTTATCTAGTAATGAGAAAAATCTCAGACAAATTCCAATAGAGGGGTGTCCTACAAAATTCCTGACCAGTACTCCTCAAAACATGACAGTCATCAAAACCAAAGAATGTCTGAGAACCACAGCCAAGAGGAGTCTTAAATGTAAGGAACTATCCTGGAAAAGATCTTGGAGCAGAAAAACGACATTAGGTAAAAACTAAGGAAATCTGAATAAAGTATAGACTTCGATGATGTTTCAATGTTGGATCATTAATTACAGCAAATGTACCATGCCAATATCAGATAATAAAAGAGGAAAATGGGTACAGGGTAGATGCATACTCTCTGTACTATCTTTACAACTTTTCTGTAAACCTAAAACTATTCTACAAGCTAAAAGCTTATTTTAAAAAATCTATTCGGCACATAGTATATGCTTATCCTGCTCTACTTCTGTCCTCTCATTGACTAATGAATTTGCTATTTCCAGAGAATAAGTCAACTGTATTGATGTCACTCTGGAAACAAAGGTCCCCTTGCACAGTGGAGCCACAGGACATGACTGGGAGGGGAGAGTAGACAGGTACACAGAGCACACAGGGAGAACATGGCCAAGAATATAACCAAGTACAAGTCCCTGTGGGAACACAGAGAAAAAGAGAAGAATTCTGGCTGTGCGGACCAGGGAGGAGCCCATGGAGGAGATGACCAGCATTTTCACTGCATCTGGGAGAATTGGTGTGATTTCAGCAGGCAGAGTTGGGCATCTGAATATCATTTAACCTAAGGAATAGTTGAAGAAACCAGAGGTATTAGATACAAGTGAAGATCTGAAATTGAGCAGTGACCTAAGAGCTGGCTTTGAATAATTGTGGGATGCTCAAATGGAGGAAGAAAGCATATCTGTGTGTCACTGCATTAAAAGAGAATAACAGAATGGACCAGAGAATAATTTCAGAAGGCAGATTTGAGCTTCACAAAAGAAAGATGTTTACAACAATTTAGCACCTAACTGAATTTTATTTGAAAAGAAAAAGAAACCCTCCCTTTGAAAAATCAGCATGGATCCAACAGACCGATGAGAAATATAGCGTGTCTATACTGAACCACAGATCTTACTACATTTACACTCTTTAAAAACATGATGACTAAGTCAGAATTTTAAATGTTTCAATGAATATTTTAATTATAAAAATATTAAGTATAAACGGTGCATTATAGGCTATAAAAACAATATATGATGTTTCTTCTCAATGAGCAAGTGAAACATATGGAAAAGAAATTCAGCCAAAATGTATTCCAATAAGCATCAATCAATTGTGAAGTCTCATAAAAGAATAATGAGAAGGAAACCGAAGTTGGATGAATAACAACAGAATGGCCCACTGCTTTGATGACAAACTCCGTAAAAGCATGTCATGTAGTCATATGAGAATCCTGAGAGCAAGTCTGGCAGAGCAATTTAATGTCCATGTAAGTCAGTACATTCTACAGAGATCTTAGGGAACAATATCTCATGGCCATCCAGTTAAGTACCATTGACAGGCATATTTCATATGGATGACAAAGTCATTGATATGGGGGCAAAATGTATTGTGTCTTAGCCATTGTGTCACGGTAAGGCTGTGATGTATTTAAGCACAGGTCTTGCCACCGCTCCTTGCACAAAAGGCACTAACTCATTTTTCCAATGAATTAACACAGAGTCCCTCTCCCAGAAATAGTGTAAATCTGCTGGCTTCTACATCCAGCTCATTTATCTCCTTCCCTTTCCTACAGGAGGGAAGGGAAGAGTTGGACACTGTTCCCCAGGCCAACTGCCTTGGGCCTCTGAGTCTAGTGAGTTCCATGAGGTTGTCAGTTCCAAGGAGCAGGGAAGGTCTGGACATGTCAAGGTCCACTTACAGTTCAGTGTGATGAAGAACAAGATGTAATTGTTTGTTAGAAAATCTTGAAGAAAGAAGACATAATTCTAGAATTACCTATGCCCATGTGAGTTGAAGAAAATTGGTGTACAGCAGTGGTTCCCCACCAGGGGTGATTTTGCCTCCTTGGGAACATGGAGCAATGCTTGGTTTGCCACACCTTGAAGGAAGGAGTGTCGCTCCTGGCATCTGAGTAGAGGTGAGGGGTGCTGCAAAACATCCTACAATGCACAGGACCCCCCAGCACAATTATCCAACCTAAAATATCAATGACACGGAGGCTGGGGGATGCTGCTTATAAGACAAACATCCTACAATGCACAGGACCTCCCAGCACAATTATCCAACTGAAAATATCAACGACACTGAGGCTAGGGGACGCTGCTTATAGGACAAACATCCTACAATGCACAGGACCTCCCAGCACAATTATCCAGCTGAAAATATCATTGACACTGAGGCTGGGAACGCTGCTTATAGGATAAACATCCTACAATGCACAGGATCCCCCAGCACAATTATCCAACCTAAAACATCAATGATGCTGAGGCTGGGAATGCTGCTTATAGGACATCTCGGGTGTGGGCTTGAAAGCCAAACAAAAAGTATAGTTTCTCTGGACACTACTTTCTGCAAGTCACATGCTAAGCAGCTGTTTATTATTACATGGGTGTTTCCTTATTCCTCAGATTCAGGGAAGTTCTTTCCTGGCGCAGCAACTTCCGTTCCCACCAGCCACGGCCCCCTGCTCCATCTAGCAGGCAGCACCTGGGTGATGTTCCTCCAAGTGTGATCTGACTCAACCCCCGCCCATGCGAGCAGCACTTCCACCACCACGTCTCAGCCCCATGGCATGACCAGACTGTGGGTCCAGGGTAGGAAACACGGCGTGAGAACATCAGAAAATGAAAGATGTCAGTGAGCCCCCTCTGTCTCCAGAAAGGAACACTGTTGTGTTAAGTCCTGGAGACAAGACAGGAAAGATGAGTCTCAGATGCCAGACTGAGAAGCTCATGCTGTATCATGTAAATACTGCGAAGCCATGAGTCATTTCCAACAGGGGGAATAATATGGAGAAAAATGGCAATTTTATGAAGAGTAACTAAGATAGATTTATACTGTTTTGGGTCACACTTCCTTCCACCCACCCTCTCCTATTAACAAATATCCCAGGGAGATACAAATTATGTCTTTCCTTTAGTAACACTGAAATTTCAAATTTTAAAAGTTAAGAAAGAATATAGATTGATTTCTTTTTGTTTTTATTCATGGGAATTCATTAAAACAAATATATTTTCTTCTCTTTATAGTTCATCATCATAATAACTAAATATGAAGTTTTCCCTTGTATCCAATTTAATAAAACTGCATTAGGAAATGCAACATGTGAAATAGTGCCGTTAGAGTTGTGGTGATTAAATCACTCGTGGTACAAATAAAATGCCTCGCCTTAGGGAACAAATGTGCAGTCACAGGGCCCTGGTGATAACTAAACCAGATTTTCCCATTTGATGGGAGACCCTCATTTTTAGTCAATGTTCAGTCACTTCTCTAATTTCTCTCTCTTAAATCATCTTATTTAATTCAGTTGAAATTACATTCCTTAACACCAATTATAATTTTTAATGTTGATATCTATTTCACAGATCACTTTTGAGCAGAAAATGTTAAGACTACATACAACTGAAAGAGCATAAAATTATTTCAAAATGAAAGGAGGATCAGAGCAAGCTAAAAGTTTTGATTTATTTCAACAAACCCCTTTCCACCCATTGTCCAGGCATCTATCAGTTTCCAATGCATTAACATAGGAAACAAACCCACAGAATCTAATGTTCTCATCGTAATAATTATGACTTTTATTCAGGAATTATCTGGTGGGAGATGATATGCATGATCCTGACATTCTGCATGCCAGGGAGTCCATATCACACCCGGGCTCCCTACATGGAGGGAAGGAGAACCTCAAATTACCTGGTGAGCCTCGAAAGTGGAAGCCAGGTGCCAATCTCATGCATTAAATCAGGATGGCATTTTATTTATCTTAGTCCTCTGTGCTATGCCGAAGTGTCTGAAACAGATCAGTTCCTCAATAAGTACAGATATATCAGAAAAATAAAATATTTATGACTTAAGAAATGATTTGTATATGCACCTATTTTTTCCTCAAATTGTAAGTTCCTCAAGGCTATGTGGCCATCTCCCGTAGTGTTTGCTTAAGTGATCTGAATTTTAACCAAAAACTAATCCTTGAATAGAATAGAGTCTCGTTAATAAGGGCAACCTCTTACAACAGAGCTGAAAACTCAACAAGCCAGAAGCTCACATAAGTGGGTATTATGATTTCTTCTGACCGGAAATCCAGAGATGGCACCAGAAAACTCACTTTTCTTTTTTTTTTTTTTTCAGATGGAGTCTGGCTCTGTCGCCCAGGCTGGAGTGCAGTGGTGCAATCTCGGGTCACTGTAAGCTCCGCCTCCCGGGTTCACGCCATTGTCCCGCCTCTGTCTCCTGAGTAGCTGGGACTACAGGCGCCCGCCACCATGCTCGTTTAATTTTTTGCATTTTTAGTAGAGAAGGGTTTCACCGTGTTAGCCAAGATGGTCTCGATCTCCTGACCTCGTGATCCACCCACCTCGGCCTCCCAAAGTGCTGGGATTACAGGCGTGAGCCACCGCGCCCGGCTTTTTTTTTTTTTTTTTCTTTGAGACAGAGTCTCGCTCTGTGGCCCAGGCCGGAGTCCAGTGGCACAATCTTGGTTCACTGCAAGCTCCGCCTCCCAGGTTCACACCACTCTCCTGCCTCAGCCTCCCGAGTAGCTGGGACTCCAGGTGCCCACCACCACGCCTGGCTAATTTTTTTGTATTTTTAGTGGAGACGGGGTTTCACTGTTAGCCAGGATGGTCTCGATCTCCTGACCTCGTGATCCACCCACCTCGGCCTCCCAAAGTGCTGGGATTACAGGCGTGAGCCACCGCGCCTGGCCAAAAACTCGCTTTTTTAATCCTAGTTGAAACTGTTTCTAAATGTGCGCTTGCAGTCTCCTTGCAGATTTAAGTCTGGAGGAGCCTAATTGTGTCTTTCTTTGGTAACACGTCTGCACAGTAATGTTCTTCAAGACAAGAGAGCAGATATTTCTCTGTTCTCCTCCACCCTCTCTCCTCCTTCTAGCTGACACAACATGAAGAAAGCTTTAACTGGGAAATGGGAAGGAGCAGATGGGTGAGGAATCCTATGAATTCAGGTGAAACACAGTAATAATAGAGTTTTAAAGTTCCCACGACAGCCAACTGTGTTCAGCATTTTCCAAACTGAAATAAAGGTATCTTGTTGGATGGCATTGGTGATTAGCGGACAGAGTGAATTTCATTATTCATGGAGGTGGCTTCAGATCTGTGGATTGAGATGAAGTAAGATTTTTCTCGGCCTAAATTTGGGACTTGTGATCTGAAAAAGTCAAGTATAAATACAAGGACATCGGTTCTCTTCCCTGAGTATAGAAGCATTCTCAAGCCTATACATATATAGACGTATTTATAAATACCTAGGCCAAAAATAAAAAGTCTCTCTGCACCCTGGAATTTCTTTTGGGTTTATCTTCTGTCACCTACCTATAAACTTTCTGGAAGAGTAGTCTAGTTCAGAGGTTTGGGTATTCCCTGAGAGAATTTCCAACAGCTATAATCTCTCTTACATGGTTTTAATATCTGAAAAATTTCATTACAAATTAAAATAGTTACAAAGAATATAATTTCTTCTGGTCATATTGACATTTATAAATAAACTATATATCACTCTTTTAAATGTATCCAATTAAACATAAATACCATATGGAATTCATGTTTACCTTCTTCTATTTAAAAAAAGGTATGAACAAGCCCTTTCACAATTAAAATACCAGTTCTTTTTTATTGATAAATAATAGCAGTACGCATTTTCTGTGATAATTTAATACATTCATATAATCAAATCAAAGTAATTGGGATATCCATCACCTTAAATATTTATCTTTTCTTTATGATAGGGACATTTAGATTATTCTATTCTACAATCGATTAATGTCAACTCTAGTCACCCTATTGATCTGAAATTGTATTTTCGTTCCATTTCCTACATGGCATTTAACATTAATGTAATTTACTTTTATGCTTGAAAGTCTTTTATTTATAGCCCTATCATACTCCTCTGCAACAAATATATAAAGTAGACAGAAGTTGAAATGTATTGATTTTATTTTCTGTGACCATGGGCTCTAAGTGTTAAGAACTTTCCTTCTGGATTACATTAATATTACATGTATGATTAGACCATAATCAATCAGTCTGAACAACATAAACACAATCTACATTGCAACTAGCAGTTGTTAAACATAAAAAGTAAGTATTTATTGGGAACACATCTCAATGAAGTGCATGGTGACTGCACTAAAGGAGATGTCAAATTTCCTTTGGTTGCCAGGAAGATTTTGTAGGCTGGGGCAATGTTCCACCGGAAGACTCTGGATGGGTCAGGGGGATTAGGAAAGTGGAGTAGGAAAGAAGAACCTTCAACCAGAAGTACCTTCTTTTGCAGGTGACTATTAAAAGGTATCAATTTTAGTACCTGCAGAAATTGAGGATAGGGAAGTTAATTTCCTGCAAATGATTTGTTCCTGTGTCTCCCATGAAAAGCCTCTGCAGATCCCCAGGGGATGCATATCCCAGTTTGAGGACAACTGGTCTAAACCAAGGAATCTCAAGCAGCACGAGGTTTTCAATCCAATGCATTCTAGGAACAACATATTAGAACTTCTAGTTGAATTTATTTTTATCAAAAAATGAGATGGTAATTTTACTTTACTAATATTTGATATATTAGGATTGACACTGGCTCTATATGTTGGAAGGACTCTGGTTTCCTGAAGAAAGAATGGAATTCCCACCACTTGTTCACTCTTAGCATTTTAACATAGTTGGCCTGTGCCCAATTAAGTGGATTAATACATCTTATTATTTAATTTAACTAAAAATGAACATGAATAAGTAAGCTTAAAGAGATAGTTGAAAAGGAACCAAGGATTGAAGATAATTCTCGTAAGGCAAGCACAAGCAACTAACAAGAAGACGAAGCAGTAATGTTTCCCTGCCCTTGAAGCCCTGAGACTGTGCCAAGCCCAATTTCCCATCCATCTGCTCTTTACTAATTCCCAGTCCAAAAGCTCATCATCTCTTGTCAGGCTAACAGGAAAGCAGCTTAAGTGATTTCTACCTTCACATCCAGCTAGTTCACACCATCCCTAACACCAGACTCAGGTCCCTGACTCCGATCACTCACTTCCCTGTTCCACTACAGCATTTGGTGGCTCCTAGCACAGAAAAGAGCATGTTACCTTCTCACCCTACCCAGGGGCCTCTGCAACCTGGTCACAGGTGATATTCCTAGAAGGAGGTCTCTTCCAACTGCCTAGGAATCACACTACCTGACCCAAGTGTGCTCACTGGCCCCTCTGCTGGATGGGCATTTTGTCATTTCTCCTCTGTCTGCAATTCTCCAGCTCCTCCTACCCATTCTCAAATTCAGCTCAGGGCGTTACGTCCTAATCATTCAGCACACTTCAGTCATCAGAAGAGGATGTGCACATATTCCCTGCTTCCCATCTGCACCCACATGTGCTGCCTTCCTGCTGGTCACTGCAGATGGAGTCCCCATGCTGCAATCTAAAGTCAGCCCTGCCCCTGTGCCCTAGATCCCATTTTTTTCTTGCCTACTCAAGTACAGTCATCCACTGTATAACAATATGTCAGTCAAAAATGGACTTCATATATGACAGTGGTCCCGTAAGATCATTATCCGTTATATTTACTGTACCTTTTCTATGTTTAGATACACAAGTACTTACTATTGTGTTATAATTGCCTATAGTATTCAACATGCTAGATAGATTTATAGCCTAGGAGCAGTAGGCTGTACCACACAGCCTAGGTGTGTAGTAGGCTATGCCATCTAGGTTTGTGTAAGTCTACTCCGTGATGTTCCCACAATGAAGAAGTCGCCTAACAATGCATTTCTCAGAATATGTCTCTGGGCTAAGTGATGCACGACTATATATTCTTCTAGCAATTTCTATCTCTCTCTCCTCCTTATGTCCTACACACACACACAGACACACATACACACAAACACACACACACACACAACCATTGCCATCAACGAAGATGCCCTTCATTTTTCCGATTATTTTTTGAAAAGTTTCACTGGGTTTGGAACGGATGCTGTTGGCCCTCTGCCCTTACCTCTTCAGCGCACATGGACCCCAATTCCACCTGTCAGCAACTATTCTTTGGCCTAAGGCTTTCTTTCTTCTGCCTCAATTTTGCCTCAGCCCACCCACAGCAGGCCAAAAGTGCCAGTAAATTCACATTATCTGGAACACCCTCCAACCAACAACTGACAGGTGTTGGTATATAAACACCACATCTCCAATTCCCCTCTGCTGGGACAACACGGCAGGCGTTGGGGGTGTCCTATTCCCAAAGCTTCCCTACAGGATTGAGCACCATCACCCAAAATGAAAGCTGGTGTGGTAAATCCTCTTTATAAAGAATGCTGCTTCCCTACTCCAACTCCCCACTCCTCTGCCCATGTGCCCTGAACATCTCAAATGAACCCAGACAGGGATAGAATCCCAGTTCCCTCTCCAGATACTGTTCCAATTTCCCATTCCCCTTTACAACGAAACTCCTCAAAAGCATGGTCTCTTGTTGGTGCCTACAATTCCTGTCTTCCCACTCTCTCTTAAACCCACAGCAACCAGGCTTTCCCTTTCACGTCCCACTGAAATGGTTCTTGTTGAGGTAACAATGGCCGCCATGTTGCTGAATGCAGTGGTCCAATCTCAGGCCTCATCTTAGCTGGCCAGTCAGCAGCATGTGACTTAGATGATTCTTCCCAAAGCATTTTGTTCACTTGGCTTCCTAGACACCAGGGCTCCTGGTTTGCTGCTGTCCTCACCAGACACATGTCCTCAGTCTTTTTTGTTGGTTGCTCATCTTGCTGACCTCTTAGCATTGGAACCCCCAGGGCTCAGTCCTCAGTCTTCTTTTCTCTACCTATACGTCTACCTTTAAGTCTTTAAATACATTCTAAACTCTGAAGACTCCCAGAATTTATATCTTCAGACATGATTCCCACTCGACATCCACATGGATCTCCAATAGATATCTCGAACATAACAGTTCCAAAACCGAACCAGTCTTCCAGCCCACCTGTAGTCTTTCCCACCTCAGCAGACGATAGCTCCCTCTCTTCCCAAAGCCTACACTAAAGCTCTTTGATTCAACTTTGGATTATGCCTTTTCTTACATGGAACAAATCCTGATCAGTCCTTCAGAATATATACAAAATGTGACCCCTTCCAATTCACCATTATTCATTACCTGGATTATTCCAGCAGCCTCCTAAGCAGTTTCTCTACATCCACCCTGGCCTCCTTAAAGTCTTGTCTCAACACAGAAGCCAGAATGATCTATTTATACTTAAGTCAGATCATGCCACTCTTCTGCTCAAAAACCGTCCAACAGCTCCTCTCCTCATTCAGAAGAAAAGCCAAAACCCTATAATGGTCTTCGAGGCTCAACATAATTGAGCCTCTCTGATGTAATCTCCAGCTACTGTCATGCGCTTGAACTTCATTCTAGCCACTGACCACCTTCTTTCTGTGAACACAACAGCCTGCTCCTGCCCCAAGGGTCTGCATTTTCTGTTCTTTCTGCCAGAGATGCTCTTCTATTTGATTTTGCTTCTCTTATACTATCGTATTTACTTATTTATTCTGTTTACAATCTCTCTCCTGACTAGAATGTTCGTTTGTGTTTTCACAGCTACAGGAGAGCACCTGGAAAAAGATCTGATACAGAGCTGATATTCAATAATAAGAATATGGAGTGAATGACTTTCTCACCCTTTTTATTCCCAAACATCCCAATTTCTGGTTAAAATATATTACTCCACTGCCTCAAACATGCCCTCAACCTGTTTACACTCTTGCCTTCGCTCATGTAATTTTCTTTTTTTTTTTTTTTGAGATGGAGTCTTGCTCTGTCACCCAGGCTGGAGTGCACTGGCGCGATCTCGGCTAACTGCAACCTCTGCCTCCCAGGTTCAAGCGATTCTCCTGCCTCAGCCTCCCAAGTAGCTGGGACTACAGGCACCCACCACCACGCCCAGCTAATTTTTTGTATTTTTTAGTAGAGACGGGGTTTCAGCGTGATAGCCAGGATGGTCTCGATCTCCTGACCTCGTGATCTGCCAGCCTTGGCCTCCCAAAGTGCTGGGATTACAGGCATGAGCCACTGTGCCTGGCCCTCACTCATGTAATTTTCACTGTTGCTGAAAACCATCTCCTCGTTAATATAGAATCCAAGTTCACATCCTTTGTGAAGGCCAGGCAGAAGTCATCTCTCTCCTTTTGGTTTCTAAAGTCCTTTTACTTTGTCTTTCTATTATGTATAACAATCATTTATAACTGTTGTAAAGTCCTTAACAGCCTTATTTGCTGTGGCTTGAGTGTGTGTGTAGTTTTTGTTTGTTTTGTACACGCACCTAGAGCAGGTTCTAGTCTCTAGAAGGTATTAACAGATGTTTGAAGAAGCAGGGGCTCAGAAACTTAAGTGGCTTGCCCAATATCACTGAGCTACTTCAGACAGTTTTGAGACCTCTGGTTGAGTGTCCTAACCCTACATTCAGTGGCCTTTTTACCTCCCGCAGCTTACATATCTTATTACCTTCAAAAACGTAACACATCACTAAAACATTTCCATTGCACAGGATGTCAGTAACCATCATCTGGACCTCTCCAGTAGAAGAAAAGGACCTGAATTTTTTCTGTTTAACCTCAGAGAACTCATGAATACCAAAGAACTTCCCAGAATTCCCAAACTTTAATATGCATACAAATCACCTGGGCATTTGTTAAACCGCAGAATCTGCAGTAGATCTGGGACAGGGCCTAAGAAGCTACAAGTTCATAGTTAATGTCAACGCTGTTGATGAGAGTGAAGTTATATACAACCATTCGTTAAGCTCAATTCCCCAGTTTCCCTAAGGGAGAAAGAAATTAAGGCAATGATTTACCATCTTGGCCATGTGTTGGAATTACAAGGAAGCTTTAAAAAAACCCACTGATGTCTGAGTTCTGCCTCCTCAGATTCCAGTTTAGTTGGTCTGGGAAGCAGTCTGGACATTGGAATTTTTTAAAACTCTCAGATGAATCTAGTCTGCAGCAAGGCTAAAGACCACTGTTATAAGTGATCTGCTTTATGATTGCAGTGGGAATGCTGAGGACAGACATTCAGGCCACATATTCACTGGCTAGTGCCCACCTGAGACCAGGGTGGACTCAACTTCACAGCTGCTACTGCTCTGCCAACAGTGATGATAATTAAAAAAAAAAAGCTCTCTTGTACAGCTGCTACGTATCAGGCAGTGTTTTGAACACTTTATAAATATTATTTTATTAACCCCTCACAACATGCTGTAAAACTATTATTATCCTCATTTCACAGGTGAGGAAACTGAGGGAAGGAGAGATCAATTAATTTGCCTAAGAACATAATTCAAGATTCCAACCCAAGTAATATGGCTCTTGGGCCCATGCATTTAACCAGGAAGCTCTACTTGCTCCCCACCAAGAATATTCCACAGGTCCTGTTAAAAGCTGAACTGTGGCCAGGCACGGTGGCTCACGCCTGCAATCCCAGCACTTTGGGAGGCCGAGGCGGGTGGATCACGAGGTCAGCAGATTGAGACTATCTTGGCTAACACAGTGAAACCCCATCTCTACTAAAAATACAAAAAATTAGCCGGGTGTGGTGGCGGGCGCCTGTAGTCCCAGCTACTCGGGAGGCTGAAGCAGGAGAATGGCATGAACCTGGGAGGTGGAGCTTGCAGTGAGCGGAGATTGCGCCACTGCACTCCAGCCTGGGCTACAGAGTGAGACTCCGTCTCTCAAAAAAAAAACAAAACAAAACAAAAAAAGTTATATGGCTGACGTAATAACGGAATCAGCCTCTTTTTTTCCACATGCATCAGGCAGAGTGCAGAAGTACTGTAGATATCCCAAGTGTTCCACAACCCCCATCTGATCACTGACCTGCTGGGCTATTTGAAGAGGCTCTGATTGGTATCCCAAGCCCAGCCTTCTCTCCTCCAATTTTCCCTTCTCTCAGGGCTGATGGTGTCACCCTTCTTTTACAAATCTCTTATGGGTTCCCATGGCTACAGAGTATATGTGATGCCATAGCTCGACATCCAAGGTCTTCACAATGTGGCTGACCCCTTTTATGCCTCCTCTCCTCCCCAACTCTTCCCCACTATCCTCCCTTCATCTACTCCCAAATGCAGACTCCGAGTTCCAGCTCACTGCCCACCACCATCCTAGAGTGCTCCTCCACAACCTCTTCTCTTTAGTCAAAATCCCACTCTTCTTGCAAGACCCAACTCACACATGCCCCACCACATGAAACACAGAGCACTGTATCTCATCAGCATCACTCTCTCCTCCCCTGTCCTCCAAGGCACCCTGTAGAGACCTCATGACCACACCTGTCACAGAGAGGCTTGGGATTCTAACAGTTGTTACATGTGAGCTCTCTAGGGACAAGGAAGCATCATATTTCTCTCTGCTTCCTGGGCACCTGGAGCAGTGCCTCACACAGGTGTTTGGTAAAGTTTTATGGACCCAAATTTGCTAGGTAAAATGCACGATTATGTCCCTGAAACACTGTCCTGCTGGAATGCCTGCAGAATGCTCAATGTAGCCTTTAATGAGAGTTGTATGAGCTATTTACTGTTTCACTAATCAAATCTCAAAAATTACTAAAGCAGCCAAAACACAAGATAAGGATATAAGCAAATTATACAATAACCAAGACTTTTCCTCTCACTCTTGTAAGAGCTCTGAATTGATTATGGCACATCTCTTTTAGAATCTACAAACTGGCCCAAGGGGACAATGAACCCATTAAAAAATAGGAGAAAGGCAAGTGTTTGTAAAGCCATTCCAGCACAGGGCTGGACACATTTCACACCATGAATGCAAAATGTGTTCTCTCTAGAGATCATGCCATTTCTGAGTGTAGCCAAGGCTTGAATCCCTGCTTCCCTCTTTTCTTTGCATTTTCTCAATTTCAGGCCATTAAGAGCTGAGAAAGGGGTTCAAATATCACCAAATACAAAATGTACTGAAGAAGCGATTTACAACGATTTACATTCTCAAGAAACCCGGCCTCTGCTTTCCAAGGGACTTCTTCCAGGGTATTTGTCTGTCTGGCGCCCTCCAGATTCCTTGGCCTTGACTAAATTAGTGCTGGCTGCCTGGAAGTGACCCCTCCCTCCCTGGCATTTCAGCAACTATAGCCAATTTTACCTTCTCGCTTTACCATGAGCTATTGTGTTTTTGACCTATCACAGAGGACAGGACAGCCTTAGAGATCTTTATGGTCCCCTCTGTGTTTAGCATCTAGTAACTAGTGAATATTTGTTGAATTTAAAAGGAAAGAATGTATCTAGATGAGAAAGAGTTCTAAATTGTCACCATGCCTGTAAGTCAAAAATCAGACCTTCCCCATGCTGACAGGGCTCTGTTTCTTCAAACAGGCCAAAGAGCCAAGCCAGAGACTAGGATCAGCAACAGGAGTGATTATTAGAACATGTGTCAATGCACATTGCTTGTATATGATGGCTACTTAAAAAAATCAATCAGTTTCCAAAATCTCAATGGTAGCTTTGAATATTTTGGTGGGACTTTGCCTTTATTTCCTCAGTGATAACTTTGAGCTCAGCAGAGAGGAAGGGAAAAAGGATTTTGTTGGTTTTTTTGGCTCTCAGAAGTTTTTTTAGATCCCATACTCTTCTCAATCACTATGTAGTTCCGAAAGCAAAGTTAAACCATGATACACTATTTTTTTTTTCAATTTCTCCCAAATACTACAGGTGAATTTATACTTAGGCAAAAGGAAGTCAACAAGTGCCAGAAACTGTGCTGGGTTCTGGGGAAAGAGTTGGAAGGCTAGTGTCTGGAGTTTTCCAGGGGACAGAGGAGGAGAAAAGCAATGAACATGAGGAAATGCTTTATAATCTAGTTGAAAAGTACAGTGAAAAGGGGCAAAAAGAAGTGCAGATAAGCTCTCTTAGTCCAGTGGGAGAGAGGAGAGTGAAAGAAGTGTCAGGAAGGGGATTCCTCAAGGAAATGATATCTGGGCAGAGGGAAAGATAATTCTATGTTCAAGTTCACTAGATCATCTGGCCAAGCCATTAAAAGAGAAATACAAAGAGAGAATAAACATGGGGAAAACAATTAATTATACTGACAAATGTCAATCAAAGTTTCAACAATATATTATTTATTTCAAATATGATAGTAACAAAAATGAAGCTCTTCAGTGATAACCAGAGTTCCTGTGGATATGAGAAATGAACCCTCCTATACATTGGCAGTCAGGGTTTACATTAGACAAACTGTTGTCAAGAATCATATGGTAATTTTCTGTTTCTGGCATTTGTTGTCTTTCTGGGGTAATGGATTAACAAGAGTGTGGGTTACATGGGTATATGTGTTTGTCAGACTCATCAAACTGTATACATAAGATGTGTGCATTTCACTGCTTATAAAGTAAACTTCAGGCGGGGCACAGTGGCTCACACCTGTTATCCTAGCACTTTGGGAGGCCAAAGCGGGCAGATCACAAGGTCAGGGGATTGAGACCATTCTGGCCAACATGGTGAAACTCCTTCCCTACTAAAAATAGAAAAATTAGCTGGGCATGGTGCTGTGCGCCCTTAGTCCCAGCTACTCAGGAGGCTGAGGCAGGAGAATGGTTTGAACCTGGGAGGTGGAGGTTGCAGTGAGCTGATATTGCACCACTGCACTCCAGCCTGGTGACAGAACGAGACTCCATCTCAAAAAAAGAAAAAGGGTACTTCAATAATAAAAAATAAATAAATCATAAATTAATGAATTCACCAAGCTAAATGTACTTGGGCATTCACTACCACACTACTTGTAATAGCCAAAAGGTGCAGATAACTCAGGTGTTGGCAAATATGGACCTAGTAGAATAAATATGATGTACCTATTGAATGAAATATTAGGCAGTCAGTTAAAAGAATGGCAACTAGGAGGGTACACATAAACATCAAGCAGAGTAGTGTCTCTCAAGTGTAGCATGCATCAAATCTCCCAGAGTGCTTGTTAAAAACACGGATTGCTGGGCCCCATCCCTAGAATGTCTCACTCAGTACGTTTATGATGGGACCCAGGAATTTGCATTTCCAATAAGTACCCAAGTGATACTGATGCTGTGGGTCCAGGGAGCACATTTTGAGAACTACCCAGTTAGAGAAATTCCTACTGGGTGTTACTTCCCCAGAATAGGCTCATAAAGCCTTCCTCCTCTCTCACTCCCTCTTCTTCCTCCTCATTATCCCATTCATCATCATCATCATCATCACTGCCATCATCGCCATCGCTATAGAGCAGGTGCAGGGAGAAGGCTTGTGCATACTAGCTGTGGCTCATGCACACACCCCTCTAATGGGAAGCCTTATCTGTCTCTTTCACAATCCCAAATGACTTTGTTTCTAACTAAGCTCTGAAATTACCTGTCTGTGCATAGCTTCCCTTTTGCATTGTAAATATCTTGAGTGTATGAATCTATTCTTTGTAACCATAGACATGTGGCAAGTACAGAGTCAACTGCCCTTTCTAGGAGACCTGCGCCCCAGCCAGTTGCCTGACAACCTGTCAGTCACTCCTTCCTGTGCCTAGAATGCAAGACCCACAGCTCTAACCTGACCAACGGGACCCTTCAGGGAGGGGCAGCCCCCTTAACAGCTTCTCCACTGGACTCAATGTGAGCTGCTCACCACACCCATCTCCCCTCAGAGCTTCCAGGGCTGCACGTTCTCATCTCCCCTTGGACAGTAATAACTGCCAGGCAGGGACCCTCCTTCCTGCCCTAGTCCTTCACTTTCATGTCTTAGCTTTAGACTTCAACTCCTCCAGGAGGCCTCCCGTGATTGAGCCTCACTCTCCCACATATGCACATGCTAGTCCCCCTCTTGCAAAAAGGTCTCATCGTATCACTTGACACGCTAAATGTTACTTCAATTTGTGTGTCTGTCTGTCTTTCCCAGTAAAACATAAACTCCATGAGGGCAAAGATCCCATCTTTTAGCTCACCATAGTATCCCAAGAGCTCAGTACTGATGTTCCACAGCCCTTTTTTAAAAAATAAGATAGAATAAATGCTTCCTCTTTTTTTGAGATGGGATCTTACTCTGTTGCCAAAGCTGGAGTACAGTGGTGTGACCACAGCTCACTGCAGCCTCAACCTCCCAGTTTCTCAAGTGATCCTCCCACCTCAGCTTCCCAAGTGGCTGGAACTACAGGTGGATGCCATTGTACCTGACTAATTTTTGTATTTTATTGTTATTATTATTATTATTTTTGTAGAGCTGGAGTCTCACCATGTTGCCCAGGCTGGTCTCGAACTCCTGGGCTCAAGTGACCCACCCACCTCAACCTCCCAAAGTGCTGGGATTACAGGCGTGAGGCATAGCACCCAGCCAAGAAATATTTCAAGAATAAAAATCTGGCAATGAAATAAAAAACACATTAAAATCTTCAAATCATGCCTAAGGATTCCTGATTAAGAGCCTACTTTCTACCTCTCCTGTAATCTTGATTCACAATTTGATAAGAGTATTTTTACAGACCAAAAATTCCAATCTTTTGATTATTGATTAACGTTAAGAAGCTTTGGCTGGTCAGTGTTGCAGGCTTTAACAGGCATCACAATAAAGTCTAAGTCTTTTTCATTATCCCACAATGTATTTCAGACCCCTGGACAGTAGGACTGAGGAGATTCAATCTGGAATTTCCACGCCTTTGTTTTCACTCCCATCTCTTTGGTGCTTGAGCATCACGTAGGGCCACCAAGCTCCTGCAGTCTGTGCACCTTGGATTCCTTCCTCTTCAAACGTCTGGTTTTAGATCAGAGGAACTAGAATCCCCCAAAACACTGCAGCAATTTACAAGGTCATACCACGAAGTAGGAACAGAGCAGATCAACTGCAGCCCCAGTCATCTGAATGGCAGTTTCTCTGCAACGTGTTCCCTGTCTCCTACCTTCCGGTGAAAATTTCTGAAAAAAGAAAATATCTAATTTGATATGTTCTGTATTACATTTCCATTTTCCTTTCATACAATGCAATTTACTTTCCTTTGGTATTTAATGCCAATGTTTAATTCTTATAAATGCATTCTAATGGTTTTTTCCCCCACTAAATGATTAACAGCTGTGAGCTCTAGAGGGATACGCTGTACATAGACACCACATTTTGTTTATCCATTCACCCATACAGAGTTGGAGACTTGATTGGCTTCCACCTTTTGGCTATTGTGAATAGTGCTGCTATGAACGTGGGTCAAAGTATTATTTTTAAACTGCTAATTTCCACCAAGGCAGGTAAGAATCAATGCACATCCATTTCAGTTGGGGATTTCAAGACAAGAGAAACACCTGATTGCCAAAGACTGCATTTTAGATGGAAAAGACTTCAAAAGGTTTCTCCCTTCCCGTGACTCCCTTTAGATGGCTCCACCCTTCCTCACATTCCAGCCTCCTGCGTACACCCCAATAACTGTGGGTTCCACCTTTTCCTCCGGCTCCCTCACACCTTCTATCAGAACTGTTCATTAAGGAATCTGTATTTCTGAAACCTAGACAGCCTCAGCTCCAGTGGGGCCTGAGGTGATGTAAGCAGTGGGGACGGCAGTGCCCAGAAGCTTTCAGACACAGCTGAGCAGTCACAGCTCCTGTGACTGCTGACACAGCCCAGGGCTCCTGTGTCATCTGTCCCTGCCTGGCTCCTGACACTCACTTACTTCCAGTTAACTCCAACTAACTGATGACATCCAGTATCCAGTGACTAGGAATAACCTGAGCTACGAATTGGAAGCCAAGCAAAGGCTGTGTTTGTGTGGGGAGAGAGTGGTTCCCTGGAGAGGAAAAGCTATTGGGTGGCTTTTATTAAATTTCTTCTATTTTAGGAATAGAAAGATTAAAGGAAATAAATCATGACCTTCACAAAATCCTTCCTTATTATGTCGACATCCTATAATCCTATTACAAATTACAAATGAGGTGTTTGGGTGCAGAGCAGGCCTGGGCCCAGATCTGTGGATGGCGATGCTCAGCTGCATCCCACAGTAGAGGCAGAGAGCAGCTTGTGTCTGGGCTCCTGGCCTTTTCCCTCTTGTTTCTGGATGACTTGACCCCAGAGTGTAGTGCAAAGAGAACTTCAGATACAAGAAATGTTTGGATGCAACTGTCTTGGAAATCTTTCCTCAAATGCGCTGATGAAAGGAAAAAAATATATCTCATACTGCAATGGCTGTGGGAACACGTCCTGGAGTCGCCACATCAGCTGAAGAACCGAGGTCATGCGGCTAGTGGGGGCCACGTGCAGTTGTAAAACTGGATTGCAACACGCTCATCAGTGTTCCTCGGAACTGAAGAAAATGTGTAATTTTTTTCTATCTCATTGATAAATATTTCTAACACTTTCAACGTTAAATAGAATTGACAAGTGATGAGTGGAGTATGCGCTTCCATTAGTTTTAATATTTTTTGAAGATAAGTTTTATGCCTATGTGAATTGCTGCTAATATATTTATTTTAGGTTGTGAACTTCAGTCGTAAAAAAATAATAAAAATTGTTATTTCCCAGGCTTCTGTTTATGATGAATTTGTCATTTATAGAAGACCCACTGGGAAACTGTAAGAGATATTTTATTTAGATTTTTGTGGAGGTATTACATATTCTTAAAATATTTTGGTCCTCAATCATTTTCAGGCTCCATAATTTTTTTAAAGCCAGCAGGAAAAGAAATGCAAAGATGCTGAAGGAAAAATCAGCAATACTATGGCCCAAAAGCTCCAGCAGAAATCCCCCACCTGGGCCTCAGATATGGTCATTGATATGGATGGGAGCTGGGGCTGGAAAGTCACCCCCTTCCAAGGCCTGGGGGCTGGACACTGTCCCTTGTGCAGAGAGGGTCCCAGTGCAGCCTGGGGAAGCTGTTCCATGAAAGACAGTGAGTCTCATCCAAGCTCAGGATCTGAAAGGTTTATGGGTTTAAAAATAAAAATGAGAAACTGAATAGACAATATTTTGTCATTATTTTCAAATGGATATAAACTATAAAGAAGAGAATATTGCCTAGAGGCATTTAGGGGAAAAAGAGGAGTTTTAATTTCTTGGGAGAAACATCTTATTTGTTCCGAAATGGGATTTTTTTCCTGGGGGCCAGGCAAATATTGTGATTAAATTGTAATTTTTTAAAAAAACAGGCAAAACAGCTTGGCGCAGTGGCTTACGCCTGTAATCCCAGCACTTTGGGAGGCCAAGGTGGGCAGATCACGAGGTCAGGAGATCGAGACCATCCTGACTAACAAGGTGAAACCCTGTCTCTACTAAAAATACAAAAATTAGCCGGCGTCGTGGCGGGCGCCTGTAGTACCAGCTACTCAGGAGGCTGAGGCAGGAGAATGGCGTGAACCCGGGAGGTAGAGCTTGCAGTGAGCTGAGATTGCACCACTGCACTCCAGCCTGGTTGACAGAGCAAGACTCTGTCTCAGAAAAACAAAAAACAAAACAATACAAAACAAAAACACAAAACAAAAAAAAAGGCAAAACAATCATAATAGCAGATTCCTGTTTGGTTGTAACACACTTTCAAATAAGAGATACTTTCTTGGCATCTGTTACATGTCACAGCCCCTGGAAATGCTCTTTTTCCTGATGAAACTAGCCCTTTAAAACATTTGCATTAGGCCAGGCGTGGTTGCTCACGCCTGTAATCCCAGCACTTTGGGAGGCTGAGGCGGGCTGATCACAATGTCAAAAGATTGAGACCATCTTGGCCAACATGGTGAAACCCCATCTCTACTAAAAATACAAAAAATTAGCTGGGCGTGGTGGTGTGTGCCTGTAGTCCCAGCTACTTGGGAGGCTGAGGCAGGAGAATCACTGGAACCCGGGAGGCAGAGGTTGCAGTGAGCCGAGATTGCGCCACTACACTACAGCCTGGGCGACAGAGCGAGACTCTGTCTCAAAAAAATAAAACAAAACAAAAAAACACTTGCATTAAACCTTTTGTTAAACCATGATTTTTGGAGTTGAAATCACACAGAAGGAAGAAAAGAAGGAAGGGAGGGAGGGAAGGTGGGAAGAAGAAAGGAAGTAAGGAAGTAAGGGAGGAAGGGAGGAAGGGAGGGAGGGAGGAAGGGAGGTCTCTGACTATAAGCTTTAAAATTCTTCCTACAGGGTTTAAGGCTCACATTGTGACCAGCCAGTTTCCCTGGTAGTTTATCTTTTAAGCTCTAAATAAACAAATGAGATTTAACTAAGCAACACTATTAACACTATCAGGCTCCAAGACCATAAGATTGTAGCCTCTAAGATCTCATGGCAATTTAGAGATGATGGGCAGGAGGCAGCAAGGATCTGGGCACGGCTATTCTTGGTCACAGCATCACTGACTGGGTCCTCGAAGATGCCAGCAGGAGCAGGCCCTGTGTCCTTGGGCAGTTTCTAGTCTGCCCAGCCCACATCACCAGCCAGGGCCATGAGCACCATATGTCAGGGAGATGAGAGAGGGAGGTCGTGAGCCTTTCTGGAGTAGGACACGGAGATGTGTTGGTCCCAGAACTAATGCCTGTGTCCTCAGGAGCTGTGGGGTCTGTGTGCAAGGAGGCTGAAGCCACAGGGATGGTGACTCTGGAGGTGTGTGTAGTTCCCTGCACCATTTCCAGGCTGGCTGCATAGCACCTGTGCTCCAAGGACCTCCCTGGGATTGTCTATCATTATCTGACAAACTCATGCCATGGCCGTTATTTTATTATTTGCCTATTCAACAAACATTTACAGAGCACCTGCTAAGTAGTTAATAAAACAAAGTCCTTACCCATGAGGAGCCTTCATTAGTGAATGCATTCATGTTATTTTTGAAGTCATTACCATCATGATTATTACTGACACTCCCTAACCTGAGGATGCTGGTGCAAATTCTACACCTGAGTGAGGCGCTTGTGTGTCACTCACTGTTAAGTCAGAGGACGAGGAGCTCACGCACTCCTCCTAAGCAGGGCCAAGCCTCCACAGACAGCGGCTGTTTCCTCCATACCCACGGTACTTCCCGTTTCCTGTCTGTAAACCAGAGAGAAGGTGCTGGTCAGGGAGGCGCACAGGTTTCCCTCTGGTTTCGTGGGTAGAGTTTTCCGGCAGGGCTGTGGTGAGAGAGAAGCTCGGGCTACGCATCCAGCTTCTGTGGTCCAGCGTACTCCAGGACAGGATGACCTCAGAGGATCATTTGGTACTGTCTTCCATGAAGCTAGGGGAAATGTGTCACACCTCAGGCACAAACCCCAAATGTGAAGAGCCAGTGTAGAATTCACGAGGATTCAAAACACGAGGATCAGCCTTGGCCAATACACCCATGATAGAAGTTCATTAATTCCTCCCCTTTGTGAGGCAGCCCTGGAGAAGGCAGACCCTTCACAGTACTGAGTAAGCCAGCCAGAGAGGAGTGCAGATTCACAGCATCAGAAGCAAGGTTGGGACTTCCCTATTCCGGCTTTGGTAAGAGCTGAGAACCAACAGGCGGCCCCCTGGCTGAGTTGAGGCCTTTCTGCCAGGCGGCTGGTCAGCAGGACCACTCCTGCCCACCGCCCTTTCATCTTGGGTAGGACCAGCAGTGCTGGCCCTCGGGAGAGAAGGCGGGACCTTTAAATAGAGCATGTTGCAAAACAGTCCGTCCCCTGCTCCTACAGACATTACCCAAAGCTTCTCCTACTTGGGTGGTCCATGGGGTTGCAGCCTGCTGAACCTGTGATTCACTAGCTCCTGAGGCTGTACTGCCCTCAAATACAGCAAAGTCGGAGCACAACAAAGCTCCGCACAGCAGAGAAGGCATTCTCTGTAGCCCGTTTTTCTGCCACAGCAAGCAGCAGCCAGAGTTCAGGCATAGCAGAGATCGCGGTTTTGCACTAAGAAATGTGTGAACAAACCCCAACGCTTCCATCCCTCAGCAAGATCCAGGACTGGGATTGATGGGCCCCAAAAGACCTGAAATCTGCAACCCTGCTAACAGCTGCTCCAGACCCCAGGGTGGCCAGGAGCACTCTCTAAGCAATCTGCCTCTGCTCCGCTGGCTGGGTGCAGAGGGTATAAATCAGCACAGTCTTTCACAAGCAGTTTCAAGTGCATATCAAGCACTCTCGTGCTCCTCGAAGGCCCAAGAATGATACAATGGACTCTGGGGACTCGAGGGGAAGAGTAGGAGGGGGTTAAGGGATAAAAGACTACAAATATGGCGCAGTGTATACTGCTTAGGTGATATGTGCACCAAAACTGCCACTAAAGAACTTACTCATGTGACCAGATACCACCAGTACCCCAATAACTTACGGAAAAATTAGAAAATAATAGTAATTTTAATTTTTTTTTTGAGACAGAGTCTCACTCTGTCGCCCAGGCTGGAGTGCAGTGGCACGATCTCGGCTCACTGAAAGCTCCGCTTCCCGGGTTCATGTCATCCTCCTCCCTCAGCCTCCTGAGTAGCTGGGACTACAGAAGCCTGGCTAACTTTCATATTTTTACACGTCATTCTCCCGCCTCAGCCTCCCGAGTAGCTGGGACTACAGGCACCCGCCACCGCGCCTGGCTAAATTTTTGTATTTTTAGTAAAGACAGGGTTTCACCGTGTTAGCCAGGATGGTCTCAATCGCCTGACCTCATGATCCACCCGCCTCAGCCTCTCAAAGTGCTGGGATTACAGGCGTCAGCCACTGCACCCGGCCAAAATTTTTTAAACATTTTTTTATTATACTTTAAGTTCTGGGATACATGTGCAGAATTTGCAGGTTTGTTACATAGGTATACACATGCCATGGTCGTTTGCTGCACATATCAACCCATCATCTACATTAGGTATTTCTCCTAATGCTATCCCTCCCCTAGCCCCCCACCCCCACTGACAGGCCCTAGTGTGTGATGTTCCCCTCCCTGTGTCCATGTGTTCTCATTGTTCAACTCCCACTTATGAGTGAGAACATGAGGTGTTTGGTTTTCTGTTCTTGTGTCAGTTTGCTGAGAATGATGGTTTCCAGCTTCATCCATGCTCCTGCAAAGGACATGAACTCATCCTTTTTTATGGCTGCATAGTATTCCATAATTTTTTTTTAAAAGGGCTATCTTGCTTCTGTGCCCCTCAGCCCAGTGACCCCACTGGAGGGATGGTGAGGATGGTGGAGTGCGCTGCTGAGTGTGCAGTGACCATCCTTCCCCGGTTCTTACCATGAGTCATGACTTACATACACCCAGCCACTAGCTTGCTTCTCACTCGGGACCTTGTATGTAAAGCTTTATTTAATTGAAATTATGGCTTTTCACATTGCTTAGTTTAGCCTAAATTAAGTGTTCCTGGGCAGTGGGTCTCATCAGGGGATGATGCCCTTTAGAATCACCAGGGAAGCTTTTAAAATATTTCTTTTCCTGGAACCCATTCTCCTAGAGATGATCATTCAATTTGGCTGGAGATGGGACCCAGGAATGTGAATTTTAAAAGCTCCCCAAGTATTCTGTGTAGCCAGGACTGAGTCCTTGTTTCATCTACAGTCAAGCAGCTGTGTTAAGGGCATTGGGGTCAGATCTAAGGAATGAGGCTCTGTGAGGCGAGCATCAATTTTCTCAACTATGAAGGGGAAAGAAATGGAAATGGTGGCATCCAGATCCTAGGGTCATTGTGAGAGTGACATTAAATAATGCCTGTGCATTGCTGAGCTCAGTGCCCATCTTATAGGAAGTGTTCAGTAAAGGCTTGACAAATAATTACAATTTCTACTTAGGAACATGAGTCATTTCTTTAGGGATAAGTTTAATAAGGATATTTCTATTCATAGAAACATTATCAGGACTAACTGAAGGTAAGGTTGTTTGACCTTCCCAGGGGCAGATGGTTCCTGAATGTGAACTGTTCTTTCTCAGAGCTGCCCACTGTGGATGGCCAAGTGATTGCAGTTGCTCTCTCTTTAAAATATGGTTGTTTTCTGTCAAAGCTACACACTGGAAACAACTTGAGTGTCTTTAAAATAATGATAATAAAGTGGGCACTGCCCAAACAGTGGAGTCAGGAGCTCATCAAATCCTCTCCCCAAAAAACAATAATGAAACTTCACAAAATTGTCAAAAAAGTATCATTTGAGGAGCCTGAAAATCAGCCAACATCGATCAAATTGAGAAGCATTTATTCAAGAAAAACTACTAAATTTGAGGAACGGACAGTGGGAATCTGTGATCTTCTGCAGCTCTACCCACGCAGAGCGTTTGGTGGAAACCAGCAATTTTGCTGCCAGAGGGCACTGCCTTGATTTCAAGTGGAGCTCAGAAAATTCAAAACAGAAGCAATCTTGGCTTCAAATTAGCAGGGAAGACCAACAGTACAACTAGACTGAGATTGCAGCTCTGGGAGGGGCAAACAAAAGAATGGCAGACTAGGAAGAAATTAACAGTGAGATCCAGGAACGTGCCAGCCATAGGGGACTTTAGTGAGCTCAGACAGTCCCCAATGGTCTGGAGGCATGCACATAGCTGGGTCCCTGATCAGGAAACCAGAAAGAATACTAGCTGTCCACTTATCCATGGCTCACGCTGAGGCCATGTGGATACCCAAAAGAGATATGAGGAATGTGGCAAAAATCAAAAGCTGGAGAACATTTGTGGACTGCTTAAATTTTGAATGCATTCTTCAACCACACACATAGCCATCAACAAACAGTGGAAAACTTACTGGCTCAAGATGTTTGAGCACAAACCATCACCTATCATTGGTTGCCCACTAAGCTGAGCAGACAGAAGGGCAACCCCTATAAAGCCAGGCTTAAAAATAAAAGCAAGAATGAAAATTGAAAACTGAGCCTAGGCATTTGCAGTCACACACCATAAGAAAGAAAGACTCTACAGATTAGCCCAAGCTAGTTACTAAACAAACAAGAACACGGTTTCAGCCAGGTGGGGTGTGGTGGCTCACACCTGTACTTCCAGCACTTTGGGAGGCTGAGGGGGGGAGGATTGCTTGAGGCTAGGAGTTTGAGACCAGCCTGGGCAATGTATTGAGACCTCATCTCTACAAAAAAAAAATTAGTTTAAAAAAATTGGCCAGGGGGCCGGCTGCAGTGGCTCACGCCTGTAATCCCAGCACTTTGGGAGGCCCAGGCGGGCAGATCATGAGGTCAGGAGATTGAGATCATCCTGGCTAACACGGTGAAACCCTGTCTCTACTAAAAATACAAAACATTAGCTAGGCGTGGTGATGGGTGCCTGTAGGCCCAGCTACTTGGGAGGCTGAGGCAGGACAATGGCATGAACCCAGGAGGTGGAGCTTGAAGTGAGCCAAGAACACGCCACTGCACTTCAGCCTGGGCAATGGAGTAAGACTCCGTCTCCAAAAAAAAAAAAAAAAAAAAAAAAAAAATTAGCCTGCTGTGGTGATATGCCCCTGTAGTCCTAGCTACTTGGGAGGCTGAGGTGAAAGAATCACTTGAGCCCAGTAGGTAGAGGCTGCAGTGAGGTATGATTGTGCCACTGCACACCAGCCTGGGCAACTTGAGTGAGACCCTGTATCTAAAAATAAATAATTAAAAAAAAATTTTTTTTTTTTTTAGAGAAGTCTCCCTCTGTCACCCAGGCTGGAGCACAGTGGCATGATATCGACTCACTGCAACTTCCGCCTCCTGGATTTAAGCGATTCTCCTGCCTCAGCCTCCCGGGGCAGGAGATTACAGGCTTGGATTACAGGCACTGGCCACCACCCCCATCTAATTTTTGTATTTTTAGTAGAGACAGGGTTTCACCATGTTGGCCAGGCTGGTCTTGAGCTCCTGACCTCAAGTGATCCGCCTGCCTCGGCCTCCCAAAGTGGTGGGATTCAGGCATGAGCCACCATGCCTGGCCTAAAAATAAATAAATTTTAACTAAAGAACACAATTTTATTACTCCCCATGTTAATGTTGGGGACAGAGATCCTGCATCCTCAGAACCCAGCACAGTGCCCAGCACAATGCAGGTCTACAGAGAAAATGTTTGTTTAATAAAAATGAAATCATAAATACTTCATCCCCAACATCCACTCCACCAGGCAGCAGTTCCATTTAAGACTTGACCACCTCCCCTCTTCTCCAAGACCAGACCTGAGACTGCCTTCTTTTCTTCAGCATCTCTCCCTCCCACACTCTTCTTTCAAATCCAGATAATTTATGGTTTTCATTTCCCTGCTTCTATTCAATTTTCCCTTAGAGTATGTCACCTCTGATTAATAATCCCTATTTGTCATCATTATTACCCATCTTACAAGATCCATTTCTCAACCATCACTTCTCATCCTCTTCATCTTGTCCTGCTTGAGAACACTTTCCTGATTTAAAAGCCATTTATTTACAAGATTTCATTTACAATTTTCTTCAGGTAGGGCAATGGGTATGCACACTCTGAGGATCTACATGTCCAGAAGTATGCATCTTTTGCCTTGACGGGCATAGGATTTCTGGATCCTGGTTCATTTCCCTCAGTGAGCTAAAAAGTCTAGCCAGATTTCTTTTTTCTTCTAAGTAACCTGTTCTTTCTCTTCAGAATCTTAGCCAATTTTTTCCTTTGTTCTTATAATTCAGAAATTTCACCAGGATATTTCCAGGTGAGTTTCTTTGGTTTTGTTTTTCATTAATTCTGCCCTCGGGATCAGTGGTTTTATTCAATCTAAATCAAGATTTTCTTAGGTTAGAAAAAGTTGCTCCTGGCCAGGTGCGGTGGCTCGTGCCTGTAATCCCAGCACTTTGGGAGGCCTAGGCAGGTGGATCACAAGATCAGGAGATCGAGACCATACACGGTGAAACCCCATCTCTACTAAAAATACAAAAAATTAGCCGGGCGTGGTGGCAGGCGCCTGTAGTCCCAGCTACTTGGGAGGCTTAGGCAGGAGAATGGCGTGAACCCAGGAGGCAGAGCTTGCAGTGAGCGGAGATGGCACCATTGCACTCTAGCCTGGGCGACACAGCGAGACTGTGTCTCCAGAAAAAAAAGGGAAAAAGAAAAAGAAAATGTTGCTCCTAATATATGCTGAACGATCGCTTTTCGTCCATCTGTTCCTTTTTCACCTTCTGACTCTCCGACTACTCACAGGGTATCAAGGATCTAAGTTTTCACTCACGCTTTCCTTCTCATCATGCCTCAGTTTCACCCTCCAGAATAGCTCTTTGGACCTCCTCAGTTACCACGCTCTTTATTTGGTTTGTATACTAATTTCTTTATGACTCCAGAAATAATGCTTTGTAAATGCCAGATGTCTTCTGCAGTTGTGTCTCCTTGAGCGGTCTTGTTACTCTTTTGCACAGAGTCTCCTCAGACTCTGGTAGCTGGCCACCTGTCCCATGGACAGGTGGCTTCACTATGTCTGTGTCAGAATTGACTAGCAGCAGCTGTAGTTAGCAAGGAATGGTTGGGATTTGCATTTAAAACGCATTTTCACAACAAGCACACAGCTCTTACCCAGCTTGGATGCTGGGGGCGATAACAGCAGCGGGCTGAAGTTGGGACAACCTTTGGCAGGGTTGCTGAATGGGCTTGCTCAGCTTCGTCTTCCTCCCACAAGCTGCTGAGTCCATTTGAATAGGCTGCTACTTCATTTGGTGGACTAGTTCTCCACCTCTACAAACACCAGGCTATTTGTGCCCCAGAATGTAGCAGACCAACGCTGCCTTCTGGTGGCTTCGTGGCCCAGGAACCATGGATTTATCCAACCCTGACAACCCCCCTTACCCCAGCATCACTGACGTCCAGCCAGTCCTTGGGTTGATGGGGTCCACTCACCTGGGAATATCTCATTTGCCCCTATTTTTTCTTACATGCCTTCAGGGATATGAAATATAACTGAAAATTGTACACTATCATCTCTCTAAAAATCTTTTATTAACTTATGTGTTCACAGCCTAATGTGGTAGCATTTTTCATTGATTCATTTATTTATTTATTTTGAGATGGAGTCTTGCTCTGTCACCCAGGCTGGAGTGCAGTGGTGCGATCTCGGCTCACTGCAAGCTCCGCCTCCCGGGTTCACGCCATTCTCCTGCCTCAGCCTCCTGAGCCGCTGGGACTACAGGAACCCACCACCACGCCCGGCTGATGTTTTTGTATTTTAGTAGAGACGGGGTCTCACCGTGTTAGCCAGGATCATTTATTTCTTTCTAGGGTCAAAGCTATGGACTTTTTTCCCTCTTTCTCTTTATTGTTTTTCCAATCACAAAAGCAATATATGCCTAAGAAAAGACAAAGCAATACACCTTTTTACAAAGAAGATATTAAAATTCTCCTATTTGCCCATACCTTTGAGATAATCATCATTAACAAACTTGGAATAGAAACATTAACTTTCGCCAGGTGCGGTGGCTCACGCCTGTAATCCCAGCACTTTGGGAGGCTGAGGCAGGAGGATCACGAGGTCAGGAGACTGAGACCATCCTAGCTAACACGGTGAAACCCCGTCTCTGCTAAAAATACAAAAAGTTAGCCAGGTGTGGTGGTGGGCGCCTGTAGTCCCAGCTACTCAGGAGGCTGAGGCAGGAGAATGGCTTGAACTTGGGAGGCGGAGCTTGCATTGAGCCAAGATCACACCACTGCACTCCAGCCTGGGCAACAGAGCAAGACTCCGTCTCAAAAAAAAAAAAAAAAAAGAAATATTAACTTTCAATTTTTATACAGATATATACACATTTCATATATACATATATAATATATATATCATTCATATTGATGTGCATATAAATATTTTCGTTTTACCAAGGCAAGTTCATTCAACTCATATACACATGAATATTCTACGACTTTTATTTTTAGTTGAGAAGTAATAATTGTACATATTTATGGGATGTAGAGTGATATTACACATGTATACAATGTGTAATGATCAAATCAGGGCAATTAGCATATCTATCACCTTGAATATTTATCACTTCTGTATGTTGTGAACATTCAAAATCCCCCCAAAATAAGATGTTTTATTTGGTAATCACTAAGCCTCTTCTAGTCCTAAGGTAATAATTCTATCATGTTGTTGCCCTAAAGTCTGTGTAAGGGTGATGGGAATAAGTAAGGTAATAGGAATAATAAGCCAAATGGTTCTTACTCACAGAAGGGGCTGATCCTGCGTCTTTCCAGCCGTAGAGCTGGGCCAAACCACTGGGAGGGTCTGGGTGCCAAATAGAACCCTCAAGTTGATACTATGAAATCTGTTTTCTATCACCCTCTTCCTAGGTCTCATCTGTTAGGGAAACGTGAAAGTCAGTGCCAGTGAGACTCAGAGGCAGCTGGGAGTTGTGGAGCTACAAGCATTAAACTTTGAACTGTTTTATGGCCTTAAACATACCCCTTAGTGGCCGGGCGCGGTGGCTCATGCCTGTAATCCCAGCACTTTGGTAGGTGGATCACGAGGTCAGGAGATGAAGACCATCCTGGCTAACACGGTGAAACTCCATCTCTACTGAAAATACAGAAAAATTAGCCAGGCGTGGTGGTGGGTGCTTGTAGTCCCAGCTACTTGGGAGGCTGAGGCAGGAGAATGGCGTGAACCTGGGAGGCAGAGCTTGCAGTGAGCGGAGATTGTGCCACTGCACTCCAGCTGGGCGACAGAGTGAGACTCCGTCTCAAAAAAAAAAAAAAAAAAATACCGCTTAGCTACAGGCCCACTTGACATGTCTGATCTTTCTATATCAACACACTGTAAGTCTGCATAATTCCTTTCACCAATGTCCTGTCATTAGACATCGGTTGGTTTCCAATTCTTTGCTATGATGAACAGTGCTGTTCTGACCACCCTTAGACCTACAACTATATCCACTTATTGATCAGTTCTGTAGGATCAATTGCTGGCGATGAGACTCCAATGTTAACTTGCTATGTAAAATATGGATACATATTGCCAAGTTACCCTCTGAAAAATAGTTTCTTTAATTACAAAAGAGTGAAAGAATAATGGGCTATGGCCTTTCTGGAGGGCCATCTGATGTCATTGCCCAAAATGTGAGGGGCCACTCTCATTGACGAGGCAATTCCACTTTGGGGAGTTGGTCCTACAGAAATAATTGCACCAGAAACTGTTTGCTGAGGAACTACTGACACTGAAGCTTCGGGGCCACTCACTTGTATGAACCTGTTAAAAGAAAAAACTTCAGACAAATTAAATTTAATACAGTTTAATTGAGCAAAGAATGATTCACAGATGGCACAGCTCCCCCACCACTCCCTACAAGTCCCTCCGAACCAGAATAGGTTCAGAGCAGCTGCGGTGCTGCGCATGGTCAAAGAGGATTTATGGACAGAAAGTGGAAGCGAAGTACAGAAACAGCTGGATTGGTTACAGCTTGGTGTTTGCCTTACTTGAACATGGTTTGAACAGTTGGCCGTCTGTGATTTGCCGAAACAAAGTGATTGGTACAAGAGTAGTTCACAATCTGTTCACACACCCAGTTAGTAAACAGGTCACTGTCTATGAAGAAATATTTAGGTCCAATTTAAAATAAGTAAGGAGACAGCTGTAGACTAAACTTATTTTTAACACATCACAGCTACTTTATATTTTTTATAACCAAAAGAATGACACTGTCATATATACTACAACATGAATGAACCTTGAAAATATTCTGCTAAGCAAAAGAAGCCAGAAACTAAAGGTCACATGTTTGATGATTCCATGTATATGAAATATCCAGAACAGGCAAATCCACACAGACAGAAGGCAGATTCGTGATTGCCGGGGACTGGGGGGAGAAGGGAATGGAGGCTGACTGTTTAATGGGTGCAGGGCTCCCTTTGGGGATGAAGGAAATGGTGGGGAATCATATAGTGATGCTAGTTACACAACATTGTGAATGTATCAAACACCACTGAATTGTACACTTTAAAATGGATAAAATGGTGAATTTTATGTTATGCGTATATGGACACAGTAAAAGTAATTGATTAATTAATTTTTTTGAGACGGAGTCTCATTCTGTCTCCAGGCTGGAGTGCAATGGCTCGATCTCTGCTCACTGCAACCTCTGCCTCATGGGTTCAAGCAATTCTCCTGCCTCAACCTCCCGAGTATCTGGGATTACAGGCATGTGCCACCACACCCAGCTAATTTTTGTATTTTTAGTAGAGACAGGGTTTCACCATGTTGGACAGGATGGTCTTGATCTCTTGACCTCGTGATCTGCCCGCCTCGGCCTCCCAAAGTGCTGGGATAACAGGCGTGAGCCACCGCACCCGGATGATTAATTCATATTTTAGAAAGGGCAGTGGACCAGATTTGGCCTGAGGGCCACAGTTGCTGCTTCCAGGTCTGTAGCCACACTGCTGATCTTTGTGACGGCAGGTTCCTTAGTCTCGCTGTGCCTCAGAAGGTTGTGTGAGGATGAGAAGAGTTAATACTTACAAAGGGCTTAGTGTTTGGAACATAGGACATATGCCAGAGATGCTCGGTGTTACCATTACTGTTGTTGTTAATAGTACACCTCTTAGAGTCACTAAGCCCTTTGAGGATTTAAGGAAAATTATGAACCTTCTAAGAAAAAACAGTGCGCCTATGCACACATGAGAAAGTTCCACAAGGTTACAAGCCCAGGCAGAGCCAGGGGCCTAACTTCAAACACCTAGATATCTGTGTCACCCAGCTGACACTATCAACAGGATTTAGTGGCTGAAAGAGAAAAGAGGCCCCAGGAGTCTCCACCTGGGAAGGCACAGCGATCAGGAGGAGGCCAGAGGAAACAGAAATGAAGGCTGAGGCGGTGCCTGAGAAGAGAGCGGGAGCGTCTCAGAGTCAGACTCTGCCCAGGTGGCGGTTTATCTAGACACTGCTATGGCCAGGTTCCCATGACCATTCACAGTGGCCTGCTGCATCCAGGACACAGCAGGCTGGGGGGCAGGGCTGCTGGCACCCTTTGCCTTAGACAGAGCTAGCATGACAGTGAGGTGACAGCGATATGGAAATGCCATCCAGGAGGGACTTCCAGCTGTTATCCAGACCGCATCAACTCTAATGTCTTATTTTCCATATTCTGTATGCACTGGCATTTGGAGCCCTGATCCTGGAGAACCTGACCCTCCAGGGCAAGCTAATTCCTGGAGATAGCACGTGACTCCCTGCAAGCACCCCTGTGATATGCAAGTCAACCAGTCCAGAGCCCACACCCCACTGTCTCATTCCCTAAACTCTCCACACCAAGCCAGTATTTCCTTTAAGCCACCCAGGACCAGGAACCAGGCAATAAAGACCACCCTATGGCCCAGAGCCCACCAAAGTTATTCAAACTTGTCGATCCTAAGGTCACCATACCCATCCCTTCCTGCAAAAACCCCAAAAAAGGCTCCGGGCCACACTGTCCCCTCTCGCCTCTCTCTGCCTCCTGACCAACCCTGGTGCTTGCCGCATGCCCCTGCATGGCACGATGGCCGTACCTCTTCTTCCTAGGGATTTGTAAATATGAACTTCTTCCCTCATGATAGTCATTTCCGCATCTGCATGTCTTACTACACTTGATTAAAACAAATCCCAGGTACAGATTTTAATACACATACCTCACAGCTATACTGGAACTGGTCATCACACACACAAAGGAATTGGACCTCAGACTAGCTCCATGATGATGGGAATAAAGGGCTGGATGGTCAAGTGCTATCCACATATCACATGTGTCCAGGCCATGGCCAATAAGCAACTGGTATTATATCTTGCAATGCAAGATGTGAAAACAGGAAGTTTGGAATGAAACATCCAGCAAGAGACCTCCAATTCTCTACTTACTAGTTCCTGTTTCTTCCCTCCCCACACAGGCCTGCAGGTACATCATTGTCACCCCCTTCTCCCCCCCCCCCCCAGACCCTCTGCTCCCAGAAGGAATCTTCCTGGGGCTCATCTGTGAATGTAGATTGGAGCTGGAAATTCCTAGGACTCTGTACTCAGGAGAAGGGTTAGGTTTCTAGTATACAGCAGTGCCTTTCACTGGGGAGGCTTTCCTGGGCCTGTTTGGCAGATAATGTTTTTAAATAAATATTAACCTGATTGTCTTCTACAAGATATTTTGTCTGTCTGTGCTGTTTCTTTTTTTCTCTCATTTACATCTAATCTTTTGGGTCCCAGGGTCCAGTTGGTATGTACACCTCTACTAAGTGTACAAGATGCTCAGTAACCCCTGGGGCTCCCCTTCTCTTTTGGGGGGCAACATCAGGAAGGAAAAAAAAAAATTCAAAAAGTGAAGTGGCATAAATTCCCTGTTTCAAAATAAGGAGAAAGAAGAAATGCTCGGGGTAGTAATGACTATAATGATGATAATGGTAGTAATAGCTTCCATTGAGTAAGTGTGCTTTTGTCCTAAAAGCTATGCGGGGGGGGGCATCCCTGCTTAAATTCTTGAAACCAGCTCCCCTTACCTGGGTTCCCTGCTCTGCTCCTGCACCCATTGGGACCCTGGGCCACGGGCAGCTCTTGCAGCCTCTGCTCCTCCTTCCAGAAGTAGGGTCTTGCAGGGGCTCTGACCTGAACACATGTTCTATTGTCTCTCCCTCTTTCAGATAAACTCCTTGTATTGGTAGGGGAATGAATAGTGGAAGTGCTTGGGGCTTGGGCAGAGACATGTGCTGAACATCTGACTTTAGTAAGAGCTTGAGTCGGACAGCCTGGGTTCAAATCCTAATTCTGCCACTTCCTAGCCATGCGGCCTCTGTCTTCCCAATCAAATCAAAGATAAAGTCAAGATCAAAATGTGGACATCCCTATACTTATAGATTAAAACCTTAGTTGAACTAGGAAGAGCATAAATGCTCATTCCTTAAAGTGGAACAAATTGTTAATTGTGCAAGATTCTATATTAGTAGATTAAGTAAGTGTTTACAGAATTGCTATAAGCCAAGTGGAGTAACACCACATAAGAAATAGTTTGATAACCTTTCTCTTGGAGTCTTGCTAATGGCTTCAATAAAGGCTGAGGCATCACATGTAGCCAAAATAACTTTCACAGGAGAGAAAGAAAAGGTGGAAAGAGGGAGGAAGGGAGGGAGGTAAATAAGGAGGAAGGGAGGAAGGAAGGAAGGAAGGAAGGAAGGGAGGGAGGGAGGGAGGGACGAAGGAAGGGAAACTAACACCTAGTGATCTGTTAGCTGCTAATTATTCAAGTTTCTCTGTATTTTCTTAAGTGGAAATATACAAATATGTATATAACTTCACTTCTGTGATTTCAGTATACTCCTTAGAAACATTTTTGTTGAGTTTTTTCTCTCTAAATTGTTGATTTTATATAGGCGGGACCCTGCATGATAGTTTCAGAATTAACTCCTCTCTTTCCTTACCAAAAAAAAAAATTCATCTATAAAATTTGGTTCTGCTATTAAATAAGGCATCCAGCTTAATGTAAATGGGCTTATTAAAACACTTTCACAGACTCAACATTAAATATCACTTCAGCAGGATAACATCTGAACATCAATATTAGATGAGGTTGTCATGTATAATGTAAGTTATAAATTTATACTCCACTGAACCAAGTAATGGGTGTGCAACTAGTAGCATAGTTAAAGGATTTGATAAAAACCAAAGCTATTTTTGTTATCAGATGAATGAGGATTCTAAATGTTTTTCCTAAGGACAAAATGTGCTCCTCCATCATGGGATAAGAGCCACTCTAAAATGAGAAGTTGATCTCACTTGGATGCATTTTATTGGAAAACACTCACCAGGGTCAATTCCTGCTCCAACTGGTAGAGAACTCAGCAGACCGTGATATGTCATCACCAGATTCCATTCAAGGATTAATGGCTCCAAAGAACCAGATGCCTCTCTAAGTCTTCCTGTAATGTTACACCCAAATGTGACTCGTCCCACCATTCCAGTCCCCTTTACACAGCAAGGTGCAGAGACTGGCTTTTCACAAGTCACAGGGGAACACGGCACATGGATAATCCAGCCTATGCTCTAAATCATCTCTCTTGGTTCGGGCCAAGTCATAGTACTCGTGGGACCTGCCAAAACAGAAGCTCGCCTTCTCTGGGGAGGGTGGGGTAGTAAGAGATGAGATTTGTTTAGAGCCATCTCTCACCATGAGGGAAGGCTACAATGTCCCTGGAAAGATATTGTCTGGTTCTGGTACTAATTTGGCTCAAATGACCTTGAAAGGTTAAGGGATTTCTGTAACTCCTCCACTCCATATATAAGGGCTGCAACAATGTGATTTCAGGACAGCATCTGTGGCCTTCCCGAGCCGGACCTGAGGAATCAAGAGCAGGCCCGGGAGTCTTGCCCTCCTTTGCACCCTAGCGGGGTATCTGTCCACCTGCAAATTCATCTTTAAGGTACAGTACGTTGCGCTTGTGTTGTCAAGTGTGGGAACATCTCGCAACTTGGGCTGAAAACGGAAACAGACATCACCCCTTATATGTGTGTCCTTTGTTGACCACTTGAATTCATTTTCTCTTCACCTTGAACACCTACGCTGTACCAGTTGGGAATAACAGATGGGCCAGTAGATTTTTTTCCATCTCTGATGTTTTTCCATCTTTTCCTAAATGTCAAGGATGCAGAAATTTCATGTTAAAGAGTGTGGAAAAAGCAAGAAATTCGGGTAAATCTCACAGAGCAACGCTCTTTGGAGATTAACCAAAATAAAGATATGTCTCATGTTGGTTGATGGAAAATTTAGTCCCAAGGAAATGTTCATTGTAGATGCTGGATCATGGAAGCTTCTCAGGAAGCTGATGGTGGGGGGATTAATCATGAATTTGGGGTTTTTACTTGACTAACCTGAGACCTGGGAAATTCAACTGTAGAATTCCCTTTCATCTGAGTTGATACAGTTGACTCTTCCCTAGCCCCTCATCAGATAGACTCAAGTGCATGAGCCTCACACAAAGTCAAGCTTCAATAAATGTTATTTGATTAAATTGATATTTAATTTAAATTTTATTATAAAAGTGAGTTCTAGCACTCTTTAAGTGTAAGTTAATTAGAAAAGTAAACTTAAGAACTGCCACTGGAATTATGACTTTTCCAAATTGGTAACATTTTACTGAAAATATAACTAATCGTCTCAATAGATGTACACTGTAGAAAAAACTACTTTTGCTGGGGGTGGTGGGGGGATAAAGAGAAACAGAATTGCTTATTTATCAAAGAACAGTCTCCTTTTGCTAAAGCCTATCTAATTATTGATATTTGCCCTTCACATATGTGCAAAGCAACTAGATACCCTCATTTGAAGGTGAAAAAACTGAAACACAAAGCCCCTGTAATTTTTAAGATACAGATTATTCCTTTGAACTTGAGGCTGATGATTTTTTCCTATTAGAGCCAGACGGACCTCAGTGAATCTGTAGATCAAACACCTCAACTCACAGATGAGGAGAGTTACGTATCTTTTCCAAACTCTTAAAAAAAAAAAAAAAAACTTTTCAAAAAAGTGAATGAAATTCATAAAATAAAAAGCATCAAACATGTATTTTAGAAATAACTGTATGTTAGTATTAATATGGTAACTCTAAGCCAAATAGCATTCAAAGCAAATAAGAGAAACAAATTTTAATTGACCATTTAAAATAACTATTTACAGTTAGGACTTTGAACTTTTTTTTTTTACTTATCTCAAACTATGTATATGTCCTATTAGCATAAGAATGCAATGAAACTGATTAATGTTTATGTTTATTTAAATTATAATTATTTTTTATTTTTGATGCAAAATTGAACTGAGAAATGTATTGGTTACTTAGCTCTATGGGCCCTGCCATGACTCATCAATTCATTAATTCAGCACATATTTTTTGAGTTAGAAAAGCCAATTGCTTTCCAGGGTCTGTCTTAAGGTGGTCCATTCAGATATGTTCTCCTGAGTCCAAGACCTAAACCTGTGCTTGTCTTTTCATTAAGAGGTGAATACATTGACAGCCCATACTTTCATGCCGTTGAGACTGGAAGGACCTCTACAGAAGAAGTTCTGCTAAGTCCACAAACATTCCAACACTCCTGTGACAGCAGAGGGCAATATGGAATTATGCTGTAAACATTTCAGGGTACATGGACTTTGACCTGCAATTATACTTCTAGGAGTTTATGCTACAGATATACTTACAGATGTGAAGAAAACATGATTTACTCTGGAATTTTTTGTAATAGACCCAAGCAGGAATTAATTCAAATGTCCATCCATACTAGAATGGTTAATTATGGCATATCCATAAACAGATTACTACACAGCCATGAAAAACAATGTATGCTGGCAAGGAAATATTTTCTTAGTTGAAAAAGGCAAAATGCAAAACAGTGTTTATTGTATGGCTCTGCTTGCAAAAACAATGTTTTGTACACATACATATGCATATATATGCTTCCAATAAGATGGAAATACAAATATGAGATCATTAACAGTGGGTGTCTTTGGGAAGTGTTGCTGACTGCAGCAAAGTAAAACGGGAAACACTTCTTTATTTCATATCCTTCAGTGTTTTTTGAAATATTTTACCATGTGCACAAAACGACATTCACATTTTTAAAAACAGAGTCTTAAAGGAGCATCTTTGCTAACAGTGTAAAACTTTGTAACTCTTGGCCGGGAGCAGTGGTTCACGCCTGTAATCCCAGCACTTTGGGAGGCCGAGGTGGGCGGATCACGAGGTCAGGAGATCGAGACCATCCTGGCTAACACGGTGAAACCCCGTCTCTACTAAAAATGCAAAAAATTAGCCGGGCGTGGTGGTGGGCGCCTGTAGTCCCAGCTACTAGGGAGGCTGAGGCAGGAGAATGGCGTGAACCCGGGAGGCGGAGCTTGCAGTGAACCGAGATGGCGCCACTGCACTCCAGCCTGGGTGACACAGCGAGACTCCTTCTCAAAAAAAAAAAAAAAAAATCTATTCAGGGTGAGACCACTACACTCAGTCTCTCGCTATACTCAAGAGTATTTTTTAGTAGAAACAGGGTTTCACCCTGTTAGCCCGGATGGTCTCGATCTCCTGACCTCGTGATCCGCCCGCCTTGGCCTCCCAAAATGCCGGGATTACAGGCGTGAGCCACTGAGCCCGGCCAAAACTTTGTTAACTCTTTGACCAAATTATGTTGGGGATTTTCTTTGAATAAATGATGGCATGCAGTAATTTCCATGTGCATCCCAAATATGTAGAACAGCCCAAGAAAAGGGAAACAAAGGGAGAAGCAGCCTAAGAGAGGGAAGCCCAAGCCGCTAGGAGTCCCCTGCTCTTTGCTTCCCGGGGCGCTTCCCTCCACACCTCCCCGAGGGTGCTGAGTGTGCTGTTCTTCCAGACGCCTCACTGTGTCCTCCGGGGGCTGTTCCATTTAGACCTGGCTGCCTCTCTGGGGTGCCTCAAATTTCTAAGGAGTTACACTTGATTGATGGAAAGCACACAGTGCGGGGCAGGAATGTGGGACATCCACCCCACAATTCTATTCTCACTCAACAGGATGACGGAGATCACTCATGAGCCTTCGTTCCACGTAGTCCATTTCTAAAAGTAAACAATGTTTCTGAAAACGCAGCTATTTTGGGAAGTCAGCTCCTGGCTAGAGCCCACTCTTAAGAAATACACATAGCCCGTTTCCTGTTCAGGAAAAAAGTCACATTGATTAGTGAAGGCCAAATAGCCACTGGACTGGCAGTTTGGTGAAGCAGAGGGGAGAAACAATGTGTTAGCCAATTTTCGTATTTTAGCCACCTTGCCTTTTTAAAAGCTTTTAATAGGAGCAGAATATAAGCTTTTCTAGAGAAGTAATTGCTTTTAGCTCTAAATTCTTTGGAGAATTTTGACTGGCAAGTGGCATGAGGGGATGATGGGATCTTTGTCCACTGAGCACACCGTGTGAAGGGGACCATTCTTAAAAAAATTTATTTATTTTATTTTATTTTTTTTAAGATGGAGTCTCACTCTACCACCCAAGCTAGAGTGCCATGGCACGATTTCAGCCTACTGCAAGCTCTACCTCCCCGGTTCAAGCAATTCTCCTGCCTCAGCCTCCCGAGTAGCTGGGATTACAGGCATGGGGCACCATGCCTGGCTAGTTTTTGTATTTTTAGTAGAGATGGGATTTCACTGTGTTGGCCAGGCTGGTCTTGAACTCCTGATCTCAGGTGATCCACCTGCCTCAGCCTCCGAAAGTGCTGAGATTACTGGCTTAAGCCACCACACCGGGCCAAGGGCACCATATTAAGTAAGGTCTTTGCCCCACAGTAGTTAAGGGTCTAGTTGAAGGGACAAGATTATGGGGTCAAAGCCCCAGAGAACAGAGACCTGCCTTGGCTCCTGGTCCCAATCCAAACAGGCATAGAGGCAAACCCAGGAGCATCTCTGTGCATGGCAGAATGAGCTTAAGGACCTCCCAGTTCCCTTCTAGTCACAATTAAGTGACTAGACATCAAATTGAACAGCCTGGTTGTGACCAATAAAACTGCAATGGTTAACAGTAACTGGGGAGGGGTGGTGCTTTCTCTAGTTGCTTTCACTTTGTTTTATTTCAACTCTATGTGCACCCAGTGTATGTTTCTCCAGGAAGCTAAGGCATAGTTAGCTACATGGTCCATGGGGAACTCAGAAGTTTTCTCTGTTAATCCACGTGGGCCTCAAAAACTACTGACCCAAAGGCCAAGTCCAGCCAACAGACGTATTCTGATGCTCTGCACAAAGCTTCCAAATGTCTGTAAATTATCATCAACATTTAAAAATAAAGAAATTACATAATGTTTTAAAAATCAGATTTCCAGCTTCTTTTGAAAAACTTGAATATTGGGCAACTCTGGGACCATGCCCCATGGGCAATAGTCAGTTGGAGTTGAGTGGCAGTGTCTGTTTGAAACAAGCCATGCATTCGAGAATTTGCCACAGAGCCTTCTAAACACACCAGGACTCCACAGGCTTCTGAGCTTGTGGCTTCTGACCTATCAGTAATCCACATAAGGATATAAATTAGGCAGTCCAGGATTTTATTAAGCATTTATTGTGTCAGGTAAAACATTTTTCACAGCAGCCTTTTCCACTGAAAACTGGTTAATTGGGAAAGTACATATTGTTCCATTTTACAGATGAGAAAACAGAGACTTAGTTCAAGTAACTTGCCCTATAAAGAGTGTGGGGGGTGTGTCTCCTAACTCCTAGTCCTGGACACATGACACAGGGCTAAACAGCAGGACACTGCTGGCTCCAGGACGGACTATCTCTGTGTGCATTGAAGATGTTTCTCAGGCAAAAAATCCTCCTTAATTCCTGTCTGCTGGTGGTGTCAGGAAGATGCATGTGCTTTTTACTTTTTATTTCAAAATAATTCTAGATTTAGAGAAAGTTACAAAGATAGTACAGCGTGTTCCCATATACCTGTCACCTAGCTTTCTCTAATATTAACATCTTACATAGCCATGGTACATTTATCAAAACAATAAAATTAGCATTGGTGCAATAAAATTTACTGCAGAATTTATCAGATTCTTTCAGTCTTCCACTACTTATTGTCTGTTTTTCCTGTTCCAGGATCCAGTCCAGGATACCACGTTGCATTTATTGGTGTATATATCTATCAATCATATCTCCTTATTCTCCTCCAATCTGTGACTGTTTCTCAGTCTTTATCTTTCATGACTTTGACACTTCTAAATGAACAGTGTTCAGGTATTTTGTAAAATATTCCAGAATTTGAGCTAGTCTTCAGTTTTCTCATGAATAGACAGCATTCTGGTGTTAGGAGAAGCGCATCATAGAGTCAGTGTGTCACATCATGTCACATCAAGGGACACATGATATCCACAATACTTATTAGTAGCGCTGAGAGCCTTAACCACACTTATTTAAGGGGATATTTGTTTCTCCACTGTGAAGTGACTACTTTCCCCTCGGTCACCAAGTCATCCCAGACTGAAGGGGAGGGGGACTTAACTCCACCTTCTAGAGAGAGGGGGAGTATCAAATAATTTGTGATCGTACGTTAAAACCACCACAGTAATTATTAAATTTTTAGAGACATATCTTTGATGTCATGCAAGCATTGTGTTCCTCCCTAAAGTGTCATCCACTCATTTTACCACTGATCAATGAATTCTGCCTGCAATAATCATTACTGTGGTATTATTACTGTGGTGTTCTCATGGTGATTTTCTCTTTTCCTCATTCTTTCTACACTCATTCACTGGAATTTTTCTGAAAGTAATAGTTGTTTTTTTCTCCTCCATTTGTTTATTTCAATAATTTGTATCAATTTGAATTCGTTCTTTGGGTTGTAACTAACATCATGTTGTTTATTTTGTTGTGCATATTGTTCCCTCTTTGGATATTGAGAATCTCAAGTTGACTAATTCTGCAATGCCCTTCACCTATTTTTTTAAGCCTTTGTTACTTTGTGACACTACAAAATGTGTTCAGGGTTTATTTACAGAGGTTGGGGCTCTGCATAAGAAGTTGTGACAGGGAGGGGGATAAATGGAAGACAAACAAAGTAAATAGCAATTTTTCTCTTGAAAGGAGGTAAAAGTAGTGTTTACTTTTTAACATTCATTTGGCAGTAATTTCAAAATTACAGAAAGAATAATTCAAAGAATTCCTCTATAGCATTAGCCAGATGCCCCTATCATTACCATTTACCCTGCTTATCATTTGCCTTGTCAATCTATATCTTTTCTAAATCACTTGAGATAAGTTGACACATCATAATCCTTCCCCTCTAAATGCTTCAGTGGGTACTTCCCAGGAACACAGTCATCTTCTTACATAATTACAGCACACTCATCAACTTTGGGAACTCTATAACACTGATGCAATCCTGTAATTGTCCATGTTCTGTTGATTCAATACTGACCTTTACAGCATTTTGAAATCTAGTTCTTGAACAGACGATGAAATCTAGTTCTTTTTTTTTTTTTTTTTGAGACGTAGTCTCGCTCTGTAGCCCAGGCTGGAGTGCAGTGGCGTGATCTCGGCTCACTGCAAGCTCTGCCTCCCAGGTTCATGCCATTCTCCTGCCTCAGCCTCCCGAATAGCTGGGACTACAGGCGCTCACCACCATGCCCAGCTAATTTTTTGTATTTTTAGTAGAGACGGGGTTTCACCGTGTTAGCCAGGATGGTCTCGATCTCCTGACCTCGTGATCCGCCTGCCTCAGCCTCCCAAAGTGCTGGGATTACAGGTGTGAGCCACCATGCCCAGCCGAAATCTAGTTCTTGAACTAGACTGATGTTTATGAGCCTACTCATCCTGATCCCTGGAGTGGTACCTATCACTCCTCTCCTGGGTGAGGTTCCTATTTGATTTAGTCAGCAAGGCTCCCTGACCCCACCCACAACCTGGCAGGACTGAGCATGCAGAATGGACCTGGATGGATCCAAGCGAGGCCCTTGCAGAGCATCTTAGAATAATTATAGTCTATGATGACAGATGCTAACTATTCCCACGAACTTTCCCCTAAATGAAGGAGGGAAGTGGCTCAAACCGTGGGAGGTGATGACAGGACTTTTGGCATCAGACATTGTGGGTTCAGAGCCCAGTATCAGCGCTTACTGATTCTGTGACTTAGACAAGAATTTAAACCTTATACCCCTGGCTTCTGGTCTGGTTCCAGGGAAAATAAGAAGATTTATTTCCCTGACCTCTTGATATCATTAAGTGAGATAATTTTTAAGATCACATTAGCAATTGCCAAATATGATTCATCGTTCACTGTCACTTCTGTGATGTCAGCACCCAATGAACAGACATTCTGGGTTCTGTGAAATCAGCAGGTCTGGACTCCTGGCTCTCCCCATCATTGGCTCTGGAGCTTGGGGAAAGTCAACCTCTCAGATTCACTTTCTCACTCACAAATACAGGAATAGTAAAATGTAGCACAATATGCTGAGGATTAAATGAGATGGCATTTGGTACTGTCTGCAATGCAGGTTGCTAATAGAAATATAGATAATGATGATGATACACGTTTATTATTGAGCAGACACTATGTTAAGTACTTTTCACGCTCCATTGTCTCATTTAATTCTCAGACCAATGCATTTTTCATGTGATAAAAGAAAGCTTCGTAAGGGTCATATGGACTAAAAGTCACAGGGACTTCTCTCATAATTGTGTGTTCCTCCTTCATGACTTGGTGTCACCCCAGCGAATTCAGGTAAGCTCTGAGGGAATAACAGGGCTGAGTTATTGTGGACATGTCCCGTATAAGCTTTTTTCTCCCATGTAAGTCCTTTTTTAGTTAAAACTCCAAGCTACCCAAGAACTCACTCATATTGCCCAGACGATGTTGTATTTCCCCTGAGCCTCCTCCTAAGACTCAAATATACTGCCGGCGAAATCTCAGGTGGCTTTGAAGGATGTTAATTATAAGGAGACTGTGCAGAGGGACTCAAGACTGAAATTCAAGTAGCCTGACAGAATTTTGGAGGGGAAGTTAAAAAGAAAATGTCTGTAATCCCAACACTTTGGGAGGCCGAGACGGGCGGATCACGAGGTCAGGAGTTCAAGACCAGCCTGACCAACATGCTGAAACCCCATCTCTACTAAAAACAAAACAAATTAGCCGGATATGGTGGCACGTGCCTATAATCCCAACTACTCAGGAGGCTGAGGCAGGAGAATTGCTTGAACCCTGGAGGCGGAGGTTGCAGTGAGCAGAGATCGAGCCACTGCACTCCAGCCTGGGTGACAGAGGGAGACCCTGTCAAAAAAAAAAAAAAGAAGAAGAGAGAAGGAGAGAGAGAGAGAGGGAGGGAGGAAGAGAGAGAGAGGGAGAGAGAAAGAAAACGAAAATGTTTTCTGAAAAAGTGCTAAGCCAAGAAACGAAGGAGAGCACTCCCACATTGCACTCCAGCTTCCATCTGAGAAGGTGAAAGAGGAACGGGAGGAAGCTCAATCTGCCCTCTGTCCAGTGGGGCCTGAAGGTGGGGTGGGAGGAGAAATCCGTCCAAATGCCTACGGGCCACAGGCAGGTGGAGCCATCTTAGCTCCCAGACCTAGAAATTTTGGACCTAAAGATATTTTCACTGTGGGTGAAAAAGACCACCTGAGTGGAAATGGAGTGACGGTGAGTCCCCCGCACCTGTGGAAGCAGAATCTCCAGGTGAGGGGGCTAAACAAACAAACACGTTTGGTGCCGGTGTCAGAGGGAGTCTAGTTTTAGTTTGTTTGTTTATCCTTACCGTGATCCACATGAAACTGGCCACAGTGAGCACTTCAACAGAAAGTGCGGAGAGGAAAAGGGATGTGTGTCTTGATGTGATGTGCAGGGAATCATCTTGGGAGAAAGTTAATCTAATTCTGCTTTGAGAAAGCAGTGATGACTTGCGCATTGCTCTCAACAGATTTAACTGGATGCCTGATTTCTCGGTACCCAGCTGTTGTCATGAGCCGCCATCTCTCTGTCCCGTGGCTGGGTGGTTTGCTGGTGATGACACGGGCTTTGGAGTTGGGTGTGGTTTAAATCCCAGCTCCATCACCATCAACAACGTGACCTTGGGCAGTGGCTTGCCTCTTTGTACTTCCTCTGTAAAATGAGGAAGAGAGTTGTTGTGAGAATTGAAGGTGAGATGTAGAGCGCTTTGAAGAATAAAAGGTATTCAGTAAGCACTCAATAAAGAGCATAAAAATAAGCCAGATACCACAGACTTGCGGCCCACCAGCCAGTAGGCAAAGATATGGTGGGCAGTTTTGTCTGACCACTTAGTGGGAGCAGACCTGCTCCATTTCTGAACTCACTTCCACGCCCTGTTGTTGCAGGGCTGAATTTCATTTTCCAAAACCAATGCATTTCCTCCAACTGTCTGTACTTTAAAAAGGAGAACTATTGCCCTCTACCCATGAGTTTATAAAAACTGGGGAAACAAAAAGATAAATGCAGTAAACCTGATTTTTAGAGGTGGGAGTCAGAAGCAGATAATATTCCTAAGTGTTTATTATAAAAATAACCAGAATAACTCAAGTATGTGGCCTTCTGGACACTACAGTTATTTAAATTTCCTGCTCCTGCTTTTTGAGCCCCTGGGGAATGGAAGACAACACAGTTATCTGGGTTCTAAGAAAAATAAATGATTTTATATTCTGAGAGAATCTCAGGTTTAGAGGGAATTTAAAAGACATCAAGGCCGAGTGCTGTGGCTCACACCTGTAATCCCAGCACTTTGGGAGGCCAAGGCAGGCGGATCACGAGGTCAAGGGACTGAGACCATCCTGGTCAATGTGGTGAAACCCTGTCTCTACTAAAAGTACAAAAATTACCTGGGCGTGGTGGCGTGCACCTGTAATTCCAGCTACTCAGCAGGCTAAGGCAGGAGAATTGCTTGAACCCAGGAGGCGGAGGTTGCAGTGAGCCGAGATCAAGCCACTGCACTCCAGCCTGGCGACAGGGCAAGACTCCATCTCAACAACAACAAAAAGACATCAAGACATACACGATCCCCTGAAAAGTCTCTTCTCTTCCATCTGCGTACACATGGGATGAAAGTAGCAAGTGGAAACTTAGAAGGCGTGTGAGTGTGCACCTCTGAAATTGAGTTTATAAACAAAAATCAATTGCACAAGAGCAGAATGGAGACACCTGAATTTGAAAATTTGCTCATGTAAAAAGTAGGAGCTTAATGTCATAGATCTTTAAAAGTGGCTCAGGAAGGTTCAGGTACCTAATGGGTTTATGTGTCTGCACATTGCTTGGTACTTCTTATTTCTGTGACAATAAAACCTGACTGATCCAGCCCACAGGAGATCACAGCGGCTTTCCCTTCTTGCCAATCACACAGAGAGAACAACTTGAGAAAGCAGCACCTTTCCACTCTCATTTGAGCCCAGACAGGGGCAGCACCATATGCATATGGCATAGAGATAATGATTTTCTCTGCCTGGGCCAGGTGCAGAGGCAGAGAGAGCCACTGTCAGTGCCTAGGTTTTCCATCAACACCGCCAGGGAAATGTAGACATCTTTTATTTCCTGTTTCCTGCCTTATTTTGATGTTTTCCTAAAAACGCTTTTCTAAAATTGCTATCAGTTCTTTTCAAAGAGGGCCATACCAGCTACAGCGAGCCCAGTAAATGGGAGCAATAAATATAAAACAAGTTTTTTAAAACTGGAAGGAAGAAGATGGCACAGCTCCTCTCAAACAAAATGCACTTTCTTTTACAGAAGTTCTTGCATCTGCTGAAGTTCAGGTTCACCAGCAGTTTTCAGCAAAACAAGCAGTGAGGCTGTGAAATAACATGGAGGGGTTGAGCCCAAGAGTCAGCACAGTGGCAACTGTCAATTTTAGTAAGCCAGTCGCTCCTTAAACATGTTCAGCATCACTCAGTAAATGTGATTATAGGGCCTGACCACAGAGAGCCCACAAATATAACATCCTAAGTGATGTAAGGGTGAAACTCATCACCAAGAGCTTTGCTAAAGGCTTCTCTGGACACAGTCCAGCACTGGGTCTGGGACAAGATGGGAAGCCTCTTATCCCCATGATCTAAGGCTTTCTAATTCTTACAGCCCAGCAACAGAGAGAAGTAAGCCTTCAATATGAGCTGAGTCAATAAGAAGCAAAGCATTTGATATCATGTATAAACTAAAGACAAGGAGACTGTATTTAGGTGGTGGTTCAAATTCAGTTAGCACTTTTGATGCTTGCCAGGGATCAGGAGATGCATTGTGAGTTCCCTGAACAAGCATGTGGCATGTAGGGAGGGGCATTTGGGGACTGAATGGTGGGCTGTGTTGGGGGCACTTTCCTGTATGTTACCACACTTCATCTCCACTTCATGGCTAAGGAAAGGGGCTCCGAGCAAGTGAAGGGCTTTCTTGCTCAAAGTCACAACAGTGCAAGTCTTCCACTGAGCTTTCTCTCCATCCTGGTTGTCAGGATGCAGCCTCCTGGCCTGACAAGGGAGGTAGGGATGCAGCTGTGTTTCGCAGGCAGGACAGCTGTGTCTACATGACCCCTAGTGGGTGGGCTGTGGCTTGGTGAAGAACTCCAATCCCAGTTCCTGCTGGAATGACAGCAATAGCAAGCCTGACCAGCCAGAGTGGTATCTGCATGCTTGGGTGCAGAAGCAGGATAGGGGGCTGCCCCGTGAGACAGTGTAGGAAGGAGGAAGGCATAGAGAAAGCAAAATAGTTCAGGGTGCCCTGCAGGGAGAGCACAGGGAGGAGGTTTCAAGAAAAGCTAAGGAAGAAAGACATAGGCTCTATGGGCAGATAGAGAATGCATCCACTAGGAGGGGCAGGTAGGTGGCCCTCTGACTGCATCCAGCCAAACGCCGTGTTTTCTCCGGCCAGTGTGGTGTTGGACCCTTTTGGAATGCATGTCTTGAAGCAGAGCACGTGCCCTTCAAGACCTAGTGCCACTGCTCCCAGTGGCTTCACTCCTTTGGGATGCTAACGGATCCCTGAAGACGTCTGAGTTCACGTCCCCTCCCAAGTCCTTCCAAAGCTCATGCCCACTACTCTCAAGCTACTCTATGAAAATGGAGACCCTAGAAGTGTTTTTTGATCAAAAAGGAATGAGAAGCAGAGCTGGCATGCATCAGATTCTTCATAGCCTGATTTCCTTTGGGTTCACCGTAATTATTTTCCTTTTCTTTTTTTTTTTTTTTTTTTTTTGAGACTGAGTCTTGCTCTGTTGCCCAGACTGGAGTGCAGTGGAGCTGTCTCAGCTCACTGCAATCTCCACCTCCTAGGTTCAAGCGATTCTCCTGCCTCAGCCTCCTGAGTAGCTGGGATTACAGGCATGTGCCACCACGCCCAGCTAATTTTTTTTTTTTTTTTTTTTTTTTTTTAGTAGAGACGGGGTTTCATTGTGTTAGCCAGGATGGTCACCATCTCTTGACCTCTTGATCCACCTGCCTTGGCCTCTCAAAGTGCTGGGATTACAGGTGTAAGCCACCACGTCCGGCCCAGGTTCACCCTGATTTAATTTACTCCCTGGGTGTGTAGACACCACCCTGCTTCCAGCTATTTTCTGTAACCCAGTTCATGACTGTGCAACTACAGTATCTGCTAGAGTAAATCCTCCTTCCATATCCAAACCACACCTTCCTCCCAAACAGAGAGGATGCAAAATGCCATGCGGATGTAAGCAGGCTGTGTTCCTGCACGGGCCTCTCTTGTCTTCATAATGAAGTTCTTTCGAATAAAATGTTCATTATCAATTTTGAGAAAAGAAGAACATTTCAATGAGTACCTGTTTGACCAAGCTATCCTTTTTCTAAATGCCAGGTACCTAATATGAACTTGTAATCTTTAGGGGTATTTTGTAATTTAAAAAAAATCTGTGAAAATATTATGCATATAAAAGGCATTACCTTTGGCATACTTACATTGCAAATTCTGCATTTAACACCTTCCTCACAGTTAAAAGCAAGCACTGTCTTCTTATCTTGAACTTGTACATCAGGAAAATGAGATGCCTTAGATAGTCCTGGAGCCTGAACAAAACCCACAGGAAACCTAATTGCTAGAGGAGGGCATGCGTTCCACACCCTAGTTCTATGAATGAAAATGTAAAATCAGATGTATTTTGTTAGTGGCTTCTCTTTCAATGTCCAGTGGCTAGAAATTTATTAGAATTCTGTGCACTGAATGATTACCCTGGGAAAGAAAATAAGTGAGAAATATGCCCTTGAAAGACAGGAGCATGTGCTCGGGTCAGGCTGGAGGACAGTCCCAGGGTGCAGAGAGAAATTCCAGAGGGTCCAAGGCACAGCTGCAGCCTAGCAGACTGCAGAAGGTGACTGGATGTGAGCGTTTCCCTTACCCAGAAAGTAGAAAAGCAATCCACGCTCAGACCCTCAGTGTCTGAGATACTCCAAAGGCGCCGGCTCTTCATATGAAAAAGATAATTTGGAAGGGGGTCATTTAACTTGAATAACTGAACACCCATTAAATGCTTCAATGTATTAAAAACAAAATTTGACTGAGCTTCTGTTCAAGAAGCTCTATCGCTCTAAGTCACAAACACCCCAGCGTCCATCAGTCACAGGAAAGGGTAAGGTCACTGAGCGCCTGAAGTGGGAGAGGGCACCTAAGTCAAACTTCCTCTTTCCAGGGAGTGTCTGGGAGCGGTAGGAAGAGTGCAGGCTCCAGGTCCTGACAGCCACACTGCTCTCAAGCTGTGGAACCTCAACACCGTCTATCAATGCCTCTGAAAATCAGCTCCTTTATGTGCAAAATGAGATGTGAATTAGCTCCATTTAGCTATTCCACAATGTGTACACATTTCAAAACGTCATCTTGTACACAATTATACACAGCTTTTATTTGTCAATTTAAAAATATATTTAAAAATTATTTTTAAATGTTTAATAAAAAATAAAAATGTTTTAAATAAGAAAACAATGGCCCTCACGTAGCTGTGTGTGACCAGTGAGAACCACCCGCAGAGCAGCTGGCACTGAGGAAAATGTTCTCTCCCTCTTCTCTCCCCACATCTCCTTCAATCGTCCCTACCCTGATGTGCCTCCCTGCCACCACCCACCCACATGCTCAGCAGTTTTTTCTAGGGCAGCTCTGACTACAGAAATAAGCAGGTGATTGGAAGATGGGTCCAGGAGGAAGAACACCGGAAGCAGATTCTTAAAATCTTTATCGAATACCCAAAGCTGTTTTCAGTTTCAAGCTTCTTCTTACCTCGGGACACTTACACATGCTGTTCCCTTCACGTGGGAAGCTCTTGCTGCCCCTCTGATGAGAGCATCATATTCTACTATTATACATATAAGTGTAATATAAATAAAATACAAATTATTCCATATCGTAAATATAAAATAATAAATGTTATTTTTTCTCTGAAGCTTTTTTTTTTTTTTTTGAGACGGAGTCTCGCTCTGTCGCCCAGGCTGGAGTGTAGTGGCGCGATCTCGGCTCACTGCAAGCTCTGCCTCCCGGGTTCACGCCGTTCTCCTGCCTCAGCCTCCCGAGTAGCTGGGACAACAGGGGCCCGCCACCACGCCCGGCTAATTTTTTTGTATTTTTGTAGAGACAGGGTTTCACTGTGTTAGGCAGGATGGTCTTGATCTCCTGACCTTGTGATCAGCCTGCCTCGGCCTCCCGAAGTGCTGGGATTACAGGCATGAGCCACCGCGGCCAGCCTCTTCTCTGAAGCTTTTTCTAAACTCCTTTCTCGCCCCTAATCCTTTGGGTGCCCCAGGAAAACCCAGCTTGCACGGGATCATAGGGACTTTGTAGCTGTGGAGTAAGGGACCAGGTCTCTTCTCCAGTCTCCAGCCAGGGCTGAAGCACTTCTCTGAGCAGGAGCTGCCAGCAGGCAGGGAGGGTTTTGTCATGAAGGCATTTGTGTACGCCTGCCTGATGGCGCTACTAAGATCTGGAAAGTGGGCCACGTTAAGGTAAAAAGCAAACATTTTTGGGTTACATATGTGTCCCTTCATAGGATGTATACACTTATGCTGAATGAGCTTGCTCCGGACATACCCATTTCCAAATGCAGTGGGCACCTCGTGTGAGCAAAGAGGATCTGTAGAGCAAAAAGCACTGGCTCTGAAGAAGGACAGACCTAGGTTCAAATGCCAGCTCTTCCATTTTCAGTGATGGCCACAAGCAGATTCTGTCTCTAGTTTCCTTATCTGAACAGTGAGTGGAGACAGAGCTATAGTGAGCATCAGATGGAACCGTGTGTAAAGCGTGCCGGGCCCACATTGGGTCCTCGATAGACAGCAGAGGCTCTTGCTATTCTGTGAGGAAGGATGAAAGGAGCACACTGTTTACTGGGTGTTGGCCATTTGTCATGCATGATGAGGCTCAGCACTTTTGTTGACGATGGGCATGTTACACATGCACACACACACACAACTGAAGTAACTGTTAAAGGGTAGTTTTTTAAGAAAGCTAAAATAATGAGTCACATTCAAATATAAAATGAAGATTATCAAATATTTTATTTAACATAAATAAGGAAAAAACTAGTAAGATATTACAACTGAGTCAAAAGAAAATTTTAAAAACACATCAATGAAAAAATTGATATTCGTAGGTATAGCAATTGCATTCCACTGCACAGAATTTATTTGGATTTCTCTGTTCATGAACCATTTTCATTACTATAATTTTTCTATAATTTACAAAATTGTCAAATAGCTCAAAGACAGTGAAAAAGGCAAGCCTTAAAATCAGATAATTTGGAATAGTTACCAGATACCCTTTTTGGTTTTGTCTAATTCAAAATTTTTCATGATGTTTTCTGGCATAGCTATTATTATTCCCATTTGCAGTTGAGGAAACAGACTCAGAATACAAGTGTGTGATGTGTCTACAGTCATCAAAGAAAAAAAGTGTAAATGGCAGTGTCTACACGCAAGCTCATCTTTCTATCACTCCAAACCTAGAGTGGCTTTATTTAAAGAACTGGGATTTGCTTTACTCGTATATTTCAGGGGATGAACAATCAATACATCCGTCGAGAAGTCTTCTGCTGTGAAACTTGTCATGAGCTCAAAAGCTTCTGGGAAAAAGAAATTAGCAAACAGACTTTTTACCGAGAACTGGAGGAAGATCGTCAGGAAAGAAGCGCCCTGAAAAAGTATGTGAATTGTTTCTGTATTATTACTTTTAAAGTGGATTTTCCAGAGATATGCCAGATATGAAGACGGAGGTAGGGAATTCTCTTTGGTACCTACTGCTGTAGGAATGTACATATGCTGGACATGAAAGCATAAACTCTGTGGAGCGACAGGAAGAAATGCGAGCTCTCAGGAGGAAATGGGAGCAAGGCTTGGAAGGAAGAAGTTCACTGTGCTCACAGGTCCCAGAGGAGGGGGTCACACATGCATGTCCCACAAGGCCAGAGGGGAAGCTCCTGGTTTTGGTCAGGTGGGAGAAGAGCTAGCGGGAACCTCTTAGCCAGAGTCTTTATTGGGGTTTCTATGAAAAAGGCAAGGCAGTGCAGAGTGTATAATTCAGGACTAGTTTGAGTCATTCTGGCAGGATTTGGGCTATAGGAGTGGTTTCCAGTTGCCTGGTACCTGGCCCCAGGATAATCAAGGGCAGGGGAAATAGTGGCTCAGTGTATGAGAGTTAGACAAGGAGGTGGCTAGGGCTACAGACTCGAGATTGGTTGGTCTGGAGATTGGCCAAGCCTTTTGCTATCTCTAAAACAGGGCTAGTCCTAGCAGGGGCAGTCTCTCCCTAGCCAGCAAACTTTGTAAGATGTCAAAACATCATAAAACACAGAAAATAGAAAACATCACCAATACATCCACTCATTCAGTCTTGCGAGGATACCAGGGTTTTTCCACCTCAGCACTATTGACATTCAGGGCCAAATAATTCTTTGTTGTGGAGGGTTTATCAGCCTTGGCCTCAAAACATTAGCTATCTGTAAGATCTCCACACACATTTTGAGAACCAAGGCCACCTGGAGGGCAAAGTCATCCCTGATTGAGCATCAATGACTTACAGATATGGAGAAGACTTTTTTTAATATAAAAAATGAAGTTATGTTATTTATGTCTTGATAAACTAAAACAATCTGTTCGCTGCCCTTTCTCTGTTACAATCTTTAGCACATGTGGTTACACTAAATTTCCGGGTTAGGTTCACAGATATGTATATGTGCGAAAAACTAGTGTAATAAAAAGATCCCTCATCTGGGATAATAGGTAGCAAGATTCTTGGGAGAAGGGTAATGTGGTCTTTCCCACACTGGCAAGTGAACTTGTTGTTCTATTCCAAGGAGTCTGCTGAGAGATGAAGTTTTGCTTATGTGGGAAGACGTGTCATGTGTGTCAACCTCAATCTGAAAGCCAGGGCCAGCACCTACCCTCACACGTCAAATGCCTTGGAGCAGAAGGATCAGCTCAATTCTTCTGGGCCTGTCCGGGTTCTCTGTCCCTAAAATGGGAGAGGCTAGCCAAGCTGTCTGTCTGCTGGGACGTCCACTCGCAGGTGGAATGGTAGTCATGTGTTCTCCACAGCAGAGCACTGTGATTCCATGTTTCTGTGTCTGCCTAGTGCATGCTGAGCTGAAAACATGAGTAATTCACATGTGTAAAACTCAAAGTTAATTTCTAAAACAAAATCCTTTCTTAAGCCAGAGAGGATCCTCCTTCCATAACCAGAGAAGAGCTCTGCCAACATTCCAGCCACACTCCTGGTGGCCTAATGGACAAAACTAGGCCTTCCTACATGCTAGAAGAGTCTCATGTTAGAGCATCCAATCCTGTAGATTCTCAGGGAAGTGAAGAGAGTCTGTTGTGTGGTCCCCACCATCTTCCATCCCCCAGTCCTGGCCCACTAGCCTACTGGAAGCCAGATCCCATCTTGAGCCCTGTGCTGTATCTTCCCTTCCAGAAAGCAAAACTTGCAATATTATCTTATTTTTGTCAAGATAATAAAACTTTTATATATATAGTATGTAAAGGAAAAAGATTAGAGGAAAATACACTAAGATACTGAAAGTGGTTATTTTTGACTAATAAGATGACAGATTGTGTGTGTGTGTGTGTGCGTTCTATTTTTTCCAAAGTTTCTGTAATGATCCTGTGCCATTTTTATGTAAAAAATAAGTTATAAAAATGGCAATCAATTGCAAATTGTCCATACAACAAAATGCATGAATTCTCCAGGCTCCTATGTTCCCTAGAAATGACCCCCTCTTCTAAAGTTTGGAGCAGTTTTCTCTACCTTCTATGACTGAAAGAATAAATCTTTGGGCTCATCATGAAACATTTCATCAGTCTCCCCCAGCTAAGTGTTTAAAGACATGATTGCAGCACCCACAGGACTCAGAACCAGGATACCACCAGGAGCCGGAGAAGCGAGGCTCCCTGTTGTCTCTCCTTCAGCCTCGAGGCCACCCACCAGAGCCATCACGCTTGTCAATTGTGAATTAAAGTTTTCAAAACCTTTTTTAATTTGGTAAACAATGAATTAAAACCTCGTGGTTTTACTGTTATTTTTGCTGAACAAAAAAGCAAAGCAAACACATACACATCCCACATGAACCAAGTTTCACAAAAAATCTAGAATTTTTAAATTAGAACCAAAATGTCAGAGCCCCCCTTTGCTTAAATCCCCACTGATCTGAGCAAATAGTTTGAAACACTGTCCTAACAAAGTAATAGTCTCCCAACATATACTTGCAGACCAATGACTATCATAGACCCCTGAGTCCCTATTCCACCCTGTGGGCTCTGTCTCTCCCAACTCCACTATACACAATGCCCAGCCTCCAGTGTACACATACACACACACGTAAAACACAGACCTTTTTAAATTCTACCCTCCATTTATAAAAGGCAAATCCAATCCACTATGCAATCAAGAAATGTTCCAAATGTATGAGTGAGCAGTAGAGACAAAAAAACCTCCAAATTTCCCACCAAATCCCTTTGTTGACAGGAGAACAAATCCAATAATGTCTTATGTTCCTCTCCCTCTGCTGGGCTAATCTGGCAAGATGTTGTTCCAGGGCTGGGTGAGGTGTGTTAAGCACACACCTGTGGGTTCAGTGACTTAGAGAAGGAAGCTGGGGATGGAGAGAATCCATTTTTCCTAGGAACTGATGTGCTGTATCTGGCAGAGGTCCCAGGGTGAGATCACAAGACAAAGTGGGTGGCCCCAGAACTGGGAACTTCTTTAATTTCTCTGAGTCTGGATAGAGAAAAACAACAGAACATGGATGGGTTAGTCCCCCAAAGAAGTTGGAAAGTGTTTGCAAACAACTGATCGAGGCACTTCAAGAAGAGTCAAGTGTTGTATAGGCATGATGTGTGACCATACCTCCTGGTTTGCCTGGGGCAGTTTGGATGGGCACCTCTCAGTTTGGTATAATCATTGACTGCAGTCTCTTTTATTTTCAAAAGTATCTCAGTTTAGATAATAAGTCTTATGGACACCTAAGTGCCCAGCCAGTAGCTATAACTAAGAAACTGGACAGTGCTTATATGAACTACTAATGTTTTCAGGCAAGAAGTGTGGTCTTCAAAATACCGCTTCATAATTTAGCAGATCTCAACAGTGTCAGATAGACGTTAAATCTGGGGGTGCATCAAGCCTCACCCCAAGACCACTCACCTCTCTCTTGCTCTGAAGGCTGCTTATCAGTTGTATCAATTAGGATGTTTTCAGCTTCAGGCAATAAGATATTGGACTCAGAATCTACTAGCCAGATGAAATCGCTATTTCAAACTTCTTGTAAGACAAGAGTTAGTCTACAAAGAATAAGCAGGGAGAAAATTTTTAGTTAGATTTTTCATTCAAACTGAAAGGATAGGAAATGCAGCTGGTAAATTGAGTTGGTCAAATGAGTATGCCAAAGCTTGTCAGCCTGTGTGAACGGACTGAGCTCTGCCCCTTGACCAGAGATGCAGCCAGTGAGCTGCAGGCCACAGGGAAACCAGACTCAGGCCCGCCTCTTCCCACTATGAAAAAACAATTGTCAAGGCATGCTTCCTGCCTACGAGAATGGAGTAGGTGTAGCAAAATCATCATCTGACTTTTCATACTAAAGTAAAAGCACAGAGATCAAGATTGGAGTACTGAGATCTGAAATGGGAGAACAAGAATTCAGTCAACTCTAAATTCCTTGAGGACAGGGAGTATTCGATTGCTCTTCTTTACATAGCGTGGTAGCCACAGAAGTGCCCCACTCAGAGGACCTTCAGGATCATTTGCTTCGGGAGCACTGTTGACTGATAGTGCCGGCTGCTCCCTTTCTGGATCCACCATCGTGTATGAGCCAAAGCCATACTTCCCCCAGGCCACTCCCAGCCAATTACTGAGGGTGGCAGGGGTGCTAGTTCCAGGCAATTCCTGCATGGCATGGCTCCCCTAGGGGCAGCATTTGCTCAGGGACTCCCCACCAGCCCAGCTCCAGCTTCCTCAGAACTGTGCTGTGGGCTGGGTTCTTCCTACTCAATCGTTATGTCCCCCCTCTCTTTTCACAGATGTCAGACCAGCGCTGAAGTCTAAAGGCTATTCTTGACTGCTTCAGTTTCCTCACTTCTTTACTTTTCGCAGGTGTTTCCCACAAATCTGCTTCTTGGAGGACCCAAACTGACACATATGTTTAGTGCCTAGCATAAGATAGGAAAAATATAATTATAGATCCAGTTGTCCTCACCCACTCCAGGAATAACATTATGATTATGACTTAAGAGTCTCACAAATATCATCCTGCTTTCTAGGTAAGCCCCAGACTTATCAAGGAGAATCTGTGCTCCTAGGAATTAACAACTACTCCACAAATCAGAAGAATCTAGAACAAGAAATAGTAAACATTACTTGGTCTCCATTTGAAAAGTGAGGCCAATATTTCTAGGCTGAAGGTAAAAATGTTCTCTCTGAGCTTTAATGCCAGTCGCATGGCTCTTCTGATGTATCTGAATTTGTAAGCCAAGTTTTAAGCATTATCTTCCTCCTATGGACCTTCCCTACTTCAAAAGGAAAGCCCCACCTATAAATTTTTATTCACCGGTTTACTGAGAACCCCAAAATAAACAGAAGCAACGCAGTAATGAAAGATATCAACCAAAAAGGAGCAGCGAAGTGTCTGAATATTCATAAAACAAGATTTAAAAGACATTTGGGTAGATGGAGACCTGAATTCCTTACCATTTAGCAATAGTGTATAACTGCTATGAAAAGTGAATAAATATATTATGAATATTATGAACCCCAGATTCCTATTTTTTTTCCTAGAATGAATGCATCACACCAAATGTGTTAATTCAGATCCTCTAAGAAGCAGAGGGCAAGAGGAGATTAGATGTGTATGAGATTTTTTGGAGGAAGCACCTGTGAATGAAAAATTGGAAGGAAACTGTGGTGTGCTGATGAATGTTTACCTGGCTCTCCGGAGGAAAAAATGTATTGTGTATATACATACATATGTTTACAAGTCTGACTGATATGAAAGCTGTGTAGCACAATTTATAAATAATAAGAAAATGCACAATGCCCATTATAAATCCCATATAGCCACCTGATTCTAACAGAGAATAATAATGAAATGTGATTTTATTCATTTTTGCCAACCTCTTGTATCTGGGCCAACTGGTGGTTGCAATTCAATCATAATTTGAAAAAAATCATACAACAAGTAAACATTTGATTACTATCCAATTCAGAAAAGAAGTCGTGTCATTGAAGATAATAGTTTTCTAGTACTGAAAGAATATTTCCTCCATTTTTTTTGCTATTTATAATGTATTAGCTACAGACATGACACACTTCTAAATTTAATCCATGTTAACATTTTGTCCATCATTTTTTTAAGTCGAGACCAAGAGTCAGCAAACATTTTCTAAAAGGAACCAGTCAGTAAATATTTTTGACTTTTTAGGTCATATGATCTGCATTGCAGCTCTTCAACTGTGCCGTCGTAGTGTGAAAGCAGCTATAGCCACATGTAAATAAAATATGTAAACAAGTGGGCAGGGCTATATTTCAATAAAACCTCATTTACAAAATGGGTAGCTGGCCAGATTTGGCCTTAGGGCGAAACCTTAGTTGAGACAATGAACAAAATGATACATCAAGTCATGTATGATTTATAGTGTTTGCCAACTTCCATGGTGTAAATATTCCCACCACAGTCTATTTCAAGCTACCAATGAGATGTCAATGAAGACAAGTTCAGAAGAGGTGTTTGGTAGTAACACCTCATCATGTAGTACTTTCACCATAACAGGTGAAATAGACCTAAGTAATCTGAAGAGCATACACTGTAAAATGGAGTAAAATAATTAGGAAGTAATGAATTTTGCATAGTCAGTGTCCTTGTTTTAAAATAATCTAATTATAAGTTTATGTAATTTACTTTTAATAATGTCTATATTTAAAAATTAGCTTATAAAATTCCTGAAAAGTTAATAATTGGTTGTCGTGAACTGTTATGAGCCAGCGTCAGTGCACCACGAAGCCAGATAAATGAAGGAAAGTCATCAGACTGTGATGCGGGTCTGACCTCCATGAAGGAGAAAAAGAAGGAGTTAGGATTGGGAAGACAGCAGGGCAGCCCTGATACGTTTTGGCCAGAGTAATGGGGAGTCAGTGAGCCAAAGCCACCCGTTAAAGAAGTTCTGCTGTTTGCTGGGACGGGCCTGCATTAATAGCACGGCCATGCCCAGTCACTGTCTTAGAGCAGCCTGCAAGAAGTTTGGCCTTGGCATTGATGTGAGGCAAATACAAAAGGAAAGAAGCTGCAGCCACCAGTCAGCTTTGCTCCTTACATCTGAGTGGCACATTTTCATGGCCACCACACTCAGTAAAAGTTACAGTCCCTTTTGTTAATGAATGAATCCACATTAGGTTAAGAAGTGCATCAAGTTCAATGAAACACCCAGGCAGCAACCCTTATTAGTGAGCTTTAAAAGATCCTAGGTGACAAAAGTCATGTATTTGAAGGCAGATTTAGTTACAGAGGCTTTCAGAGACGTGTAATAAAAAAAGCTTGTGAACCTGGGTATTCTCCAGGTTGGAGAGGTGGATTACAAATTAAAATATAGGATAAATACTTAATAACCATCATACAGAAATATAATTATGAAAATTACTAATCTGTAGGTATCAAAGTAGAAGGTCATATAAGCTCAATAAATCATCACTTTTTTTTATTTTTGAGACGGAGTCTCCATCTGTCGCCCAAGCTGGAGTGCAGTGGCGCGATCTTGGCTCACTGCAACCTCCGCCTCCCGAGTTCAAGCGATTCTCCTGCCTCAGCCTCCAGGGTAGCTGGGATTACAGGTGCCCACCACCATGCCCAGCTAATTTATTTTATTTTATTTTTTTAGTAGAGGTGGGGTTTCACTATGTTAACCAGGATGGTCTCGATCTTCTGACCTCGTGATCTGCCCGCCTCGGCCTCCCAGAGTGAATGTCTTGACGGTACTGCCCCATGTGCCTCATTCTCTGACAGTATTTCAACTTTCAGGCCCTGCTTGCTCATGTGTTTATGCAACAGGCACCACCCAGCAACAGGCCCGTGTGCCAGATTCTTTCCATTCTTTCCTGGGCCCATAATTAAGCAGAGTTGTAAGTAAGAAGTTTTCCTGAAGCCAATCTGGTAATAGGTGCCTAGAGCCTTCAAAATATTTATACCTTCTAAGTGGTAATATTTCACCTCTGGGAGCCACTCCGAGGAAAATAGACTGGGATGTGGAAAGAGTATTAAGTATTATACTCCTTATAGCGTTATTTATAAGAATGAAAGATGAAAGTGAATTCAATTTTTAAAATTCTTTTCTGTTTATTCTGATTTTCCTGTAATAAGCGCGTATTATCTAACCCCAGGACCTCAGAGCAGGACTCCAGAATCTTTCCATTCTTTCCCGGGCCCACAATCAAGCAGAGTTTAGTACCATCCCCTTGGAAGTTAGGAATTAGATATATGAATTTGAGGGGAAACACACACGTCCAGACTGTGGCAGATTCCAAGCCCATTGTTTGAATATAGATACATAATGTTCCGGCACCATTTGTTAAAAAGCCTATCCATCTTCCATTGAGTAGCCTTAACCCCTTGTCAAAAATCATGGCCATATTACTGTGTATTTATTTCTGGACTTTCTATTCTATTCTGTGCTAATAATCTATTTGTTTTTTCACTGCCTTGATGATGGTAACTTTATGTTAAGCTTCAAATCAGGTAGTGTGAGTCCTTCAACAGCGTTCTTCAAACTTCTTAAGGCTAATCTACTTTTGCCTTTCCATACAGAAGTTGGAATCATCTTGTTGATAGCTACAGAAAATTCTTGCTGGGATTTTGATTGGCATTACACAGAATCCACCTATCAATTTGGGAAGCATTACATTTGGGATAAAGCCATCTATCCATAGACTATGCCCTTGTGACTATTCATTTTTTTCTTTATTCATTTGTAAAAAGCATTGGTTTGTTGTTGTCTTTGTTGTTGTTGTTATTGTTGTTGTTGTTTTGAGACGGAGTCTCGCTCTGTCACCCAGGCTGGAGTGCAGTGGCACGATCTCAGCTCACTGCAAGCTCCACCTCCCGGGTTCACGCCATTCTCCCACCTCAGCCTCCCCAGTAGCTGGAACTACAGGCACCCGTCACCACGCCCAGCTAATTTTGTTTTTGTATTTTTAGTAGAGACGGGGTTTCGCCGTGTTAGCCGGGATGATCTCGATCTCCTGACCTCGTGCGTGATCCGCCCGCCTCGGCCTCCCAAAGTGCTGGGATTACATGCGTGAGCCGCTGCGCCTGGCAGCATTGGGTTTTTTAAATTATTACTTTAAGTTCCAGGATACATGTGCAGAATGTATAGGTATACATGTGTCATGGTGGTTTGCTGCACCTATCAGCCCGTCATCTAGGTTTTAAGCCCCGCATGCATTAGGTATTTGTCCTAATGCTCTCCCTCCCCTTAACACAGGAACAGAAAACCAAACACCATATGTTCTCACTCATAAGTGGGAGTTGAACAATGAGAACACATGGACACAGGGAGGGGAACACACAATGGGTTTCTTTTAAAAATGAAGAAAAACAAAGCCACGGTTCAGTCGACCAGCATAGCTGGAGACAAATGCACTGAGCATGTGCACGGTTTTTCCTCCGCAGACTCAGAGAAGAATGGAGGCAGAGGCTGGAGACGAGGCTGAGGATGCTGGACAACCCTGATGAGAAGGAAAAGCCGGCACACACCGCGGACTGAGCACTGCCTGCCTCACCGACTTCAAAGTTAGCAAGTGACCACCTTTCTAGGGGAAAAAAATTAACACCCAAGTTATGCTGACTTACTAAACAGGACGCTCTCTATTTGTGCTTCCATTTGCTAGGGGATTTACATGTGAAACCTCCCCCAGTGCTAATGGGAGTTATTATCCTGCTCAATCCCCTCCGCACAGAGGACAGGATGACCGCAAGTGGGATAGGATGCTTGGGCTATTTAATAAAAAAAGCTATTGGAATTAGCACTCCCCAGGTCTCACAGACCCATGTAACCTAGTATATTTCCACATTTCCTTCTCATTTTGAAATGTTTCAAGTCTTGAGACATCTGAAGTGTTTTCTCTAAGCTTACTGAGGCAACGACCTTGATGAAAATTTGGCTTCGCCAGGTCTCCTGGAAAAAGAGTCATAAAATCTTGTCCTTCTTTCCCTGCTTTTTGTGAACACAGAAATATAACTGCTTGCAGAAATAAAGCTATTATTATAGAAAGAATTTAACAATATGGCTTGGAAAGGAACTCAGTTAATTTATTTCTTCCTGTAAATGTGTTGCTTTTTCTTCAAAAACGGGTTTAATTAGAAACCTGCAATGACAGCATGCGGATAAACCTGGTTGCCGTGCCCTCAAGGTCAAGTCCTCCATGTGAACCTCCCTTCACGCTTGTTGAGTTAGTTCTCTGGTGGCACAGCAGGTGTCCAGACACATTCTGGAATTTAAAGTCACCCTCACGTTAGCCTTCTCTCAGGCCCCAAACATGATCACAGGGCAGGTGGCCTTCTATGGGGGCAGTAATGATGGGGCTTCCACTGGCCGGATTCCTCCTTGCAAGGCTGCAGCAGAGGGATGTAAATGGGGAGCTCTAGGGGGCCGAGAAGCACAGACGGCCAGAGACACACAGAGGGTGCAGTGGGGGCATAGTTTGAGACGGTGCTGGGCAGGACCCCAGCCCTCGCAGATGACATGCGCTGGCATAACTGCTTCCTTCTGCTTCCACAGGAAACTAAACGACCTCATTTCAGCTGACAGAGCCACAGGTGGCAAGAAGGGTTGGAGAAGTGTTCTACCCTGCCCACAGTGATGAGATCCAGGGGCCATACTGGCCCTTGCCATGGGCTCTTACTCAATTCAGATGCAACAAATTAGCCATAAACTACAGCTGGGAAAATCTGCACAAAGTTCAGAAACGGAGGAGGCTAATAAAGAAATAGACCTGGCAGGGCGCGGTGGCTCATGCCTGTAATCCCAGCATTTTGAGGGGCTGAGGCTGGCAGATCACGAGGTCAGGAGATCCAGACCATCCTGGCTAACACGGTGAAACCCTGTCTCTACTAAAAATACAAAAAATTAGCCAGGCATGGTCACGGGTGCCTGTAGTCCCAGCTACTCGGGAGGCTGAGGCAGGAGAATAGCCTAAGTAAACCCAGGAGGCGGATCTTGCAGTGAGCCTAGATCGAGCCACTGCATTCCAGCCTGGGCGACAGAGTGGGACTCCATCTGAAAAAAAAAAAAAGAAATAGAACTTTGGCAAGGGCAGAGAGCCATGGGAATGAACATCAGGAAGGCTAACCATATCTGGGGGTCAAGGAAAAGGGAAAGCTCCCTGAGAAATGGATGCTTAAGCTGAGGTCTAGATGGTATTAATCATTTCATTATGCATGTGTACATCAGAACATCATGGTGTACACCCTACATATACAGAATAAAGAAAGAAATACAAACAAGTAAGAATCATCCAGGAAAATGCATCAGGGAGGATGTCTTGGGCAGAGGAAAAAAGCAAGTGTGAAGAACTAAAGAGGAGCAGGAGATAGTCAGGGGGTGGGGACCCGAGGTCCCTGGGGAGATGTGTCTGTAGCCCAGAGACTGGGGAGGGGACTAGTCCATAGGAGAGGGAGGGGTGCAGGGGCCTCTGCAGCCAGACAAGAAACTCTGGATCTAACCACAGGGTAACAGCAGGCCATTGACGAGTTTCGGGTGGAGGAATGAGCTGATTAGATGTGCATTGTTAATTTTTTCAAACACACATATACGTGTGTATGTAACTTTGTGTAGGTGCACACATATGATTATATCATGCACGCCGATAGGGTTTATTACAATTTTTTGCTAACCTTTTCTCCCTTGTCTTTGTGGTTGGGACTTACTCCCTCCCTCTTTCCTCTACTCTCAACTGTCAGCGACTCTCATGCCTCAGTAACAACCTCACCTAGTTTTCTGCATGTACAAACATACACATACACACTCACACACACTCACACCCACTGTACATCTAAAAGGCTTTGTGTGGATGTGTTCATGGGGTAACATCTTACAAAGGATCATATTCTTTTGTGTATATTGTGTTCCTCACTCAACCATTCCTCATACAAATGCGCCCAGGTCGATTTAATTCCAATTCACATTTAAAATGGGGCCATATTATCCCATGATGTGGATGTTCCGTAATAAAAGTTAACAATTCTTTTAGACATAGACAGTCACATAATTTCCAGGTTTTGCATTTGAACAATGCAGCAGTAAATACTCTTGTCTGGAGGTCCTTTATCCCAGGGGTTTGATATTAGAAAATAGATTCCCAGGAATGGAAAATTAGAAGACGGTATTTGCGATTTTTACTTTTAACATGGGCCTTCCAGAAAGGCTGGAGAAATTCCCATTTGAACAGACAGTTTACGAGAGTATGCTTCTCCCCACGTTGCTGAGAGCATTAAGTGTCATAGCTAGCTTAAATTTTCTGTAGTCTGAGGGGTGTTGAGTGATATCAGTAATTGCAGTCCCTTCATTTGTTTGTGGATTAGGTGAATTTTCTCATCTGTGAATCGCTTATGCATACTTTATTGCCCATTTTTCTAAGATGTGTCTTTCATGTCAGTGTGTACAAACTCTTAATATATTATAAAATGTAACCCCTGGATTGTCATTTACATTAGAAATCTAGAGGCCTGGGAAGGCCTGCTTAAATACTCATTATTAAGTTTGAAAACCTTAAAGCTATCAAGGCAGAAATAGACATATTTATTTATATAAAAATGAAAAGCCTATATGTAGTAAAATATACCATAAGGAGAATAGCTTTGGCAGATTTGCAAGTTTAAATGATCACTCCACAACAGCTGAGAGAATGAATTTGAGGGGAAATGCTAGGAGATGGTGGGAGATGGATTAGGAGGTTGTTTCCCAGGTCTCCATGACAGGGAATGGACGTGAGCAAACAGAATGGATAGATCTTGCAGGTTGACTGAATGCAGGGGAGTGAGGCACAGAGCATCCACAAACACAGATATTCATGTATTTTACCTAGCATTTATTTAACATGGGCTAAGAAAGAAGAATGTGAGTCCAAAGAGATAAGCAGAACCGGTTTTTTTAACAGCTCCACTATGTACTAGTGGAGACCTCAGACAAACCCCCTGAGCTTTGGTTTCCTCATCTGGAGTCATAGGCATACCATCATCTCTTTCTTGAGGTGGTTGAAATCGAATGAGCAGGTACCAAAGCTCCCAGAGCAGAACCTGGCACAAGGCGGGCCCTCAGTGCACCTGAACTCTCAGCCTCCTCCTTCTCTCTCTGCTCCCTGCTAGCTGTCACCTGGCTGGGCCCATGGAAAATGCACACTCATCCTGGGCAGTGGTTACAAGGCCTGCTTGCCAGTCAGAATCACCAGGAAAACTGCTTTAAATTCACAGATTCCTGGGCTCTGCTCCCGGAGGTTCTAGTTCTGTTGATCTGGTGTGGGGCTCAGGGATGGTATTTTTATCACGCTGCCCAGGAGACGAGATGCTTAGCCAGACTTGGAAACTGATTCCCCAGAGGGTGCAGAATCTAGTGGAGAAGACAAAATGATATAAACTGTGTCTGCTTGGTAAGGTTTTTAAGAAGAGCACGGTGGTGCTCTGGGGGGAAGCATGGAAGTCTCCCAGAAAGGGTGAGATCAAGCCTTGAGGTAGAGTCAAAGGACATCCCAGACACAAGAACCAGCTGTGTAAAGCCAGGAAGTGGCCTCTGTGCTGTCCCTGTAGGGGGTGGAGGGAGGCAAGGTTGGGGTTAAATGGGGAAGGCCCTTGAATGCTGAGCTAAGGAGTTTGGACTTCATCACATAGGCAATGGAGGCTCATCAAAGGTTTTTAAAGCAAGCAAGTAACGTGCTAAGAACTTGTCTTAGTGACTTAGTCAAACAACCCTGGCAGCAGTGTGGAGAATGCACTCTACAGATGTTAGGGATTGTCTTTGTTAAAACTACGATGATCCAAACAGCTTTATTTGGAAAATATACCCTTTATGTGATCCTCTACTCTGATCAAGGTGAGTGAAAGTACAAAAATAAGAATGTGGTCCAAGTGATAAGGTACAGAGACCAAAGCATTGCAATTGTGCCTTATGCTATGACTCAAGACAAACACAGTTAAACTTCCAGCTTCTCATTTCAAAGTTGTTAGCACTTTTCCTTTAATAACCTTGTGTGAAACACAGGTTGAAAAATGGCAAAATTATTCTACCAACTGAGAGGTGAACTCAGCTGCTCAGAAAACTTCACTGCATTTAAAACATAACTTTATTTATGTTTGACAAGGAATAGCAACAACAGGTCCTTCTTTCTTTTGGACAGCTACACATGATTCAGTATTAGTGACAGAAGAAATTAAACCAGAAAATGTCCCTTTTTGCAAAGCAATTTAATGATGAAATCAAAAAGAGCTCTCGACTTCCAGACCAGTTCACAAGTCCTCAGGCTGTTTTTGGTGCAGAGGAGATGAAACGCATGTGCCCAGCCCAGGAGACATAATGGCACTTGGAGGCTTTGCTATGGGAGACATTACAGATGGGGTGAGGGAGAGGGAAAGGGAGAGAGACACTGGTTAGAAAAGACTTACTGTCCTAGGCATGCGGACAAGATGGGCAGCACCCAAAGACAGTTTGGCAAATCAGGGATTATTTGCAACACTGAGCCACCTCCCCCAGACGCCATGAGAACTGAAGCAGTGCTAAAGTGCAAACAAGGCACAAAGCCAGGCCTCCCAGGAGGATCACAACAACAACAGCCACAGCAGCAGCAACAGCAGGGGAGGGAGCTCCAGGGCAATTGTAACATTTTCCTTGAAAACATGCAGATTCTAAAGGAAGAAGATAGGATTCTCCCACACTGAGACTCTCCCATTAGCTTAGAAAAAATGAGTTTTCTTTGAAAATAATAATCAAATTGACTTTTTCTGGTTATAAAAATATGTTTGTGGTAAAAATTCAGAAAAGGAAAGCGTGTAAAAATAACCCACATTGCCACCACCCAGCAATAAACACTCCTAATATTTTGAAAACTATCTAACATCTCTGTAGTCATACCTACTCAAAAAGATAATTTTTTAAAACTGAGGCCTTACTGTTTTTCCATTCAGTAATATATTGTGGACATCTTAAAATTGATAAATATAGATCTACATTATTTTTTGTTGGTCGCATAATATTCAGATGTGAATGATTTATTTGAACAATCTTTTTTTTTTTTTTTTTTTTTTTTGAGACGAAGTCTCGCTCTGTCACCCAGGCTGGAGTTCAGTGGTACTATCTCGGCTCACTGCAAGCTCGGCCTCCTGGGTTCACACCATTCTCCTGCCTCAGCCTCCAGAGTAGCTGAGACTACAGGCGCCCAGCTAATTGTTTGTATTTTTTGTAGAGACGGGGTTTCACCATGTTAGCCAGGATGGTCTCCATCTCCTGACCTCGTGATCTGCCTGCCTCAGCCTCCCAAAGTGGGGATTATAGGCGTGAGCCATCGCACCCAGCCAACTTTCTGGTTTTTCACTGTGTGTATACATACACACATGCTTATCCAATTGTCTGTTTTGGATAAAGTCTAAAAATAGGACTGCTGTGTTGGAAGGCAAGACACAGAATAGACAGCTCCTAGCACACAACCACCTCTCCCTGTCCCCGCATTGTGGACACTGTAGGTTGTGCCTGACCAGTGTCTAGTCCCCTCTTTCCCTGACAACAGACTGTAACGGGCAGAGAGGAGGACGACACCCAACTCAATTCACCTTCCCTGCGGTGAGGACAGGGCAACTCCACCCCTAGATGCTTGATACAAGCCTGGCCAATTGAAATGCCACAGCCTCCCAGTGCCAGCGATTGGCTCAGGGATGATCCCCTGACCCAGTTGAGTCCAGGAAAAGCCAGGGCCCAGGCTTGGGCTTGAGCTACAGGAAAGAAGATTGCTGGGTCGGCAGTAAAGATGATGGAGCCTGGAGCTGCTGCCAGTCACCCCGGGAGAGTGTTACCCAGGAATGAAGCCAGCACAGGCAGGCAAAGCTCAGGGAGAGAGAGAGAGATGAAAGAGAGACACACAGAGTTTTAGTCCCTGGACCCAAGCGATTTGGAGCCAATTTCATCTCTTAAATCTTTTAATTTTCTTTTCTTAAATCATTGTAGTTGTCTACTGTAATTTAAAACTCCTGGATACCGGGGGAAAAGTCATTCCCTGAGACTGGCCCCAGTACAGGGGCCTCTGCCCCCGGACCCTGGCTGCATCTAGTGATCTTTCCTGCCCTGTCATCGGCCTTAGCGACTGATCCCCGTCGGGACACTTAAGCGGAGCCGGGCGCAGAGACCCGAGCGCTCAGAGACATCCAGCCCCGGAGCCAGGAAGAGATGCTTCTCCAAGGTGCCTGCGCAGAGAGCCCGCAGCGGCCCGGGCTCAGCCGCTTCTGTGTCCTGAGATTTGATCACCCCGTTTAAAAGGAAGCATGACTCGTCAATTAAGTGTGACAAACTCTGGAGTACAGAATAGAAACAACTTCATTTTTAAATATTTTCTGCTGGACTTCTCAGAGTCACTAGCAGGCTAATCTGCATGAGGATTCTCCAAAGGCCCAGTGTGGTCAGTGTGCAGAGCAGGAGGCGGGCTCTGGGGCCCGCCAGCCCGCAGGCTTCCGGGCGAGAGTGCCAGGCAGTGCCTCAAGCTGGAGACCTCAGACAAGTCGCTTAACCTCTCGGTGCCTCCATTCCCTCCTTCCTAAAGCACCTACTTCATAGGGCTGCTGTGAACATTAGGTATGCACAGTGCTTGAAGGGCACTGGAAACAAACAGTCTGCAATAAATGCTAGCTATTAACATTTTAGCATTAACGTCTAGAGTGTCCTCTTTCCATCCTTGCCCCGTCTGAGGACTGCTGTCTTCCTGACTGGAATGCAAGCTCTTCTGCATTCTGTGTGCACTCGGATGTGTCTGGCTTCCACACTGTCCTCTTACGCCTGCTGGGGTTCTAGGTGGATGGGCTGCAGTCCCAGCGCCGGGATAGGGCGTTCCTGCGGGGCTGCTCTTCTCCCCTGAGGTTTACTCAGGGCTGGCGTTCAGGGCACTTTTGTTTTTCCAGCCTCGGAATGTTGTTTTTTATTGGAATGGTGCACCCTGGAGTAACAAGAGTAAATGGAGGTGTTTGGCATCCCCGACCCTACACGCCATGATCTCTTGGGGGAGGAAGAGGCAAGTGGGCAAGAGAGGGGGCTGTTGGCACTCGAATTGCAGTTCAGAAGGACCCCTCCGTGGTGGTGGTCTTAAACACAAGACACCCTGCCTGTGAACTTCTGGCAAAGGATCCTTATTTTAAACAGCGTTTGTTTGGTTTTGACAGGGCTGCATCCCCCTACGCCCACCCCCATACCAAAATATGGAACAGTTCTTCCAGGGAGAAAATTCTTACCTCTTCAGACACCTACTTGATGCCCCAGAGCATCGCCCCCTGTGCAATAAATGTGGAACTGGCTCCTTAAAAGTCACATCCATTTCCAGGCACAGGTGTCCCAGGAGGCCTCCTTGCACTTGAGCCAGTGGTGATGCCTCAAGGTCAAATCAAAGCTGAACCTTCTCATGGCCTAGCACTAGAAAAGTGGCCAAGTCAGGAGGGCACATTGCCCTCCTTTATCCTTAAGCCCTTTCTTGGAAGACCATTGGACAACATATTAGAATGCAAGAACTCTCCCACTGGGTGAGCACCAAAGACTGAGTAATGTGGTTGGCGGGCAGGCTGCAGAATCTTTCCTGTTATTCTGATATGAATATTTCTAATGTGGCTTTCCTCTGCTTGGCATTTGCCTGGATTCTTTCTCCATCTCTCTATTTTCCACTGTCCCGCGTTGTACACAAGGATGACGCGCTGTGGGTGAACATCACCCTTTGCTTCTACTAACTGCCTACTCAGCCACGTGCGGGACAGCAAAATGCTCCCAAGTGCAGCACAGGACAGGGTTCCTGCCGGGTTCCTTGTGCGCCTCTACCTGTGATGCTGAGTGGGCGTCTGGGGACCCAGAGAGGTCACTTTAATTCCCATGTTTCATCTTTCCCCTGTCAAATCATGTCTGGGAGAACCAGGCCAAGAGATTGAGTTTGGGTGCTAAAATTTGGTTAAAAAATAAATAAAAGAGGTTAAAGAGCTAACTTTTTACCAAGTATGGCCTGATAACATTTCTCTTCCAAGACTTTTCCCAGGACTGAATTCCAATTTTTAAGCAAATATGTAGTAATTAGTAGTCAACAGTTTACATGCATCTATCCATTGTGGAGCAGTGGGTGGGAGAGTGGCTAACAAAGAAACAGAAATCTGCAAATCTGGCTTTCACTGGTTGCTTGCTGGGACTGTGACCAAGACTCAAATACAAATAGCCAATTGTTATTGGCACTTAAAGCCTGGGGATTAAGTGCATGGGCTGTGGCATCAGGCAGATCTGGGAGCTAATCTCAGGGCTGCCACTTATTAGCACATTATCTAACTTCTGTAAGCATTAAACGTCAGTTCCACACCTTCAGTATGGGGCAATAATTCTACTTCACAGGAATTTGGGGAGGATGGAATAAGAAAATCTACCTTATCTACTGTAAAGCCAGAGACTTGGTTCATGTGTAGACGTCATTGGGAGAATGAGGAGTCAGGCCTCACAGTGAAGGGGATGCTTTATATATCAGAGAAGGCTGGCATCCAGAATGTCCTGAGGGTCACAAAGGAGAAGCAGATAACTGAGTGGAGGAATGAACAAAGGAACCAAATGGACAGTTTTCAGAGGAGCATACTCAGGTGGCCATGGAACACAGGAGTGTTCAACCTCACTGACAATGGAAAATGCCAGGCAAAACACAGAGAGCTGCCATATACACCCACAGGACAGCTAATGTGAGGACAACTGGCAACATCCCATGTTGGAGAGAGTATGAAGCATGGGACTGTGAACTGGTGCAGCCACTTTGGAAAATGACTCAGCTTTGTCTACTGGAGTGGAGGATGCTGCACATGGCCTATGGCCCAGCAGTTCCTGTGGGCATCAGGAGGCATGTGCAAGAGTGTTCAGAGCAGCACTGTTACCATGAGTTACAATAACTGTAATCTGGAACTGGCTCAGATGTTATTCGGCAATAGAGTGGAGAGTTGGATCGTTTGTCATGCAGCAGAATGTTAAATAGCAATGAAGATGAATGGATCACAGCTCTATGCAGCAAGATGGATGAATTCCAAATATTGAGCAGAAAAAGCTGGACACAACACATATATCCCATATATTTGAAATTCACAAAATGCAAGACAAAATTCAACTTTTGAGATGCGTATTTGGTGATTGGCAATCAAAAGCAACAGGGAAGTGATTACCTACATTTCATGAGGAAAGAGGGGCTAGTGGCAAGGAAGGGGGATGGATGTGATTTCTGGGATGCTAGCCATATAGTATTTCTTTTCTAATTTAAGTGACGGTATACCAATATTTGCTTTTAATAATTCACTCAATTGTGTGTTTTTGCTTTGTAAACTATTTCTGTTATGTGTGCTCCATATTTCACAATAAAAAGGCTAAAAAAAGAAAATGCACGTCAAACCTTTAGCACTGTATAAGTTCTCATTAAATGAGATACTTATTTGTTTCAAGAATATTAACCTGGAGATGTTTAATTAGAACTGCAAAACTAAATGAAGTGTTTCAAACTGGCAGCTCTTCTAGTTGTAAAAGTAAAGAGTGAGACATAAGGTGCCTGGCCCAAGAATGCATCTGGAGACACAGCCATGGAGCCACCTTTCCTGGAGATGTTAATCAAACTAGCAGGTTGCAGGCAAATGCAAGGTACTGTGCTCTGCAAGGCCACACCCAGCAGAGCCCAGGAGAATCACCTAGCCTGAGAGGCAAGAATTTCTGAGGGTGGAGACAGCATGGGCATTTTATTAAACCTCCCTGATGATCCTAACCTGCAGCCAGGATTGCGGAACCTGCACTAGTGCTGAGGTGGGAGGTGAAAGCTGCTGTCAGAGGCCCCCAAGGAGAACAGCTATCCCACGGGTGGAGCAGAAGGGCCTTTAGCAGACCCTGAGCTGACAGTTTTGTGCAGCAGGCTGAGAGGAGTAGAAATGGGGGCAGCTGATCCCCAACTCTGCCTCCTCTGAATGAAAAGTTGAGAGAAATTGGTTTCTTGAGACAGCAGCACTTCTGTGTTCATGAATCTGTTCCTTGTCCCTTTTAAGGATTGATCCTGGGATTAATTTTTCAAAGAAGGGCACTGACATCACTTGGCTCAGCATCATCCTGGATAGCAGGCCACATACTGGATGCACAGACACCAATGGTTGCAAATATGATTTTCAGACCTGAGAAATTCTGACTTTTTAACTACTTAAAAAAGAAAAGTTACAAGGCATTTCAATGATACAACAATAAATGAAAATGCTGGTTTATACATTTATGAGTCTTTCTCAAAACACGTATGCCTCTAGAGACAAAAGACATGGTATGAAATGAAGTTAAGAGAGACAGATCTCACGTGAGGGATGCGTGTCACACATCCCCCTCTCATCCGTTTATTGTGAAATACGGCACACACATCCAGGACCACAGGACCTCTGAGCAGGCTCATGATGCCTCTTCCCCTGCCGGGAGTGCAACCTTTCTGGACTGCTATAACCTACAATTTTGATTTTAATCACCCAGAGTTAGCAGCAGACTCCACAGATTAAAGGGCAGGATACCCAACAAGATTGCTCTTATTTCAGATGCCAGCCACAAGTTTTGGGATCCCCATGCCACCCACACTTCTGACCAAATGCTGTAAGATCAGGAGGTTCCCATAACTCCCCTCAGTTTTAGTAATTTACTAGAATGACTGACAGAATTCAGGAAAGCACTATGCTTAGGAATAACAGTTTTATTATAAAGGAAGGTGCAGGAGGTTTACTATACTGGAGGTGCATCACAAACCACAAAGTGCCACTGAGCTTCAATGTCCAGGTTTTATCGGAGTTTCTCTGTGAAGGTATCATTGACTGAAACATTGGCCATGTGTATGAACTCAGCCTTCAGCTCTCCTCCCCTCCTTGGGGGCCAGGCTGGCTGAAAGCCCCAACCCTGTAATCACATGTCTGGTCTTTATGGTGACCAGCCGCATTCTGAGTCATCTTGTTAGGTAAACTAAGACAGTCAAATGACTCAGGAAATTCCAAGGATTTAAAGTCTCCCTCCCAGGAACTAAGGACAATGGCTAGTCAGATTCTTTATGATCCAACAAGCCTTATACTCTGGGACACCATGTCCAGAAAGAGAAAAATAGGATCCTGCCATCTCAAAGACAGCTTTCGTCTAAGAGCCATATGTAAGAGAGTATTTAAGCCAGCCTTGATATGAAACAGAGCTCTAAATAGAACAAATGCTCAAATTCAGAATGTTCTATATAAAGTAAAATGCTGTTAATTGGCAAGTGTGACGCTTCCTGCCACCCCATAGGCTGTGGGCTCATGGGAAAGATCCAAGCAGTTTGGAGAACACCTACCTGACCAGCACTAACCTAAGGAGTTTGTATAAATCTAAATTACAATGTAGCAATTTATAGTCAGGAATATTTTGATTAGGCAATTCAGAATCCTTGTACCAGCCTGTTAATGCCTTCTTCCATCTGCAGCAAAGCCAACAAGCAGAGCAAATGTATAAGAGAATGGTGCTCGGTGAGTGTGGAATTGGAGCATTGCAGAACACCACACATTCTCACTTTGGAGCCCTTTTCCAATACTCTGGGTGCATGACTTACCTTCATTTTCAAAACAGAATGTTGTCCTTAGATAGGCTTATCATATTTGTTTCTATGCAACCTTACATATATCATGTTGTGTTTCCTTGAGGACACATCAAGATCATCTTGGTTGACCTTCACAGATTAACAAGTTTCTTTCAGTACATGTTTACCCTTAAATGTGAGAGTGAGTCATTGCTAAAAATGGTTTATCTCATATTCTTATCCAGTTCTGAATCAATTATGACCAGTCACTTTTAAAGGGTTAAATTTCTGAAGTTACCCCAGAATTTGGCCTGAATGCTTCTGTACATAGTATGAAGACTTCATCTGTTGGCATAATTAAAAAGCCGTCCTTCATTCTAGCCAATGTTTACTCCTCCAGGCATGTGTGACTAATTGCAGGCATTTATTACATGCTTAGTGGTCTGGGTGGTATGTCCTAAATGTTGTTTTCTTGATATTTGATTGTTCAGTCGAAGCCTTTATACATCTTTCAGCAGCAGGGCATGAATAAAGAATGACGTTCCTTCACAAAGGCACTAGGGTGGGCCCAGGGATTGCAGAGGAATTGGAGGGAGGGAGGAGGACAGAAGCTCACAAATACAAGGCCACTTCTGCCTCTGATGGATCTCAACTGGGTATGATTTGTTTGTTTGCTTTTGCTTTGTTTTGTTTTGTTTTTTGAGACACAGTTTTGCTTTTGTTGCCCAGGCTAGAGTGCAATGGCACAATATCAGCTCACTGCAACCTCCACCTCCCGAGTTCAAGCAATTCTCCTGCCTCAGCCTCCCAAGTAGTTGGGACTACAGGCATGCACCATCATGCCTGGCTAATTTTTTGTATTTAGTAGAGACGGGGCTTCACCATGTTGGTCAGGCTGGTCTTGAACTCCTGACCTCAGTGATCCACCAGCCTCAACCTCCCAAAGTGCTGGGATTACAGGCGTGAGCCATCACACCCAGCCTGTATGTTTTCATTTTCCAAGATTGTTAAATGAAATGGCAGCTGTTCCAGAGAGTCAAGCCCTGCAACTGAAGCAACATTTAGCTTCAATCACTCAGCACAGTGTCTGCCTCATAAGCTGATGTTTCAGAAGTGCTCTGAGAGCTGCCCACCCTGGGGTCTACAGGACCCAGAGTTGGACACATGGCTAATTGGCAGGCCTAAAATACCAACATGCCATGGACAGTCCAGTCAGGATGCTGTCATGAGGCCAGTGTGGTTTCTTTGGGAGCAGCCTTTCAGAAGAAGAAGAGATAATTTTTGTCAGCTGCCCTGGGAGCAGGCCGGGCTGCTGCATGTGGCAGATGGGGTGTTCCATCTGTTTTCTCTCGGGAGTGGTCCTGAGTCCTCACATGTCCCGTGACAGACGTGCCTCAGAAAACAGTGCAGTACATAAGCGGGTAGAATCACCAGAGACTCCAACAGAAATTAGTGCAGGCCTTAGTGAGCCCTGAGTCAACGACCCGTGCACAGGATCTTCCCCCACTGGCAGCTGCAAACCTCACTGAGGCACAAACTCAACACCATGCCCAAAACAAGCACCTTTATCCATCCTCCAACCCCTTCTCTCTGTGCTTCCTGCCCCAGTTACTGGCACCACCGTCCACCCAGAAACATGGAGATCCATCCCAACGAGTCCCTTCTGTCACCCCCAGAGCAACCCATCAACAAGTTCAGACATTTGTTCTCCAATTTTTCTCAAATCTACCCACTTTTCTACATCTCAACTCCAGCACCTTACTCCAAGTGACAGCCATCTCTCTCCTGAACAACTCTGACCGCTTTCTACCTGGTCAGCTACATTCACTGCCCCTCCAACCACTCTCACCCTGGTCCAGGGGGATTTTTTTTTAACATAAATTATGTCACTGCCTTAATAAAAGCTTTTCAGTAATCTTTCACTGGCCTTGAGACAAAGACTGATAACCAGGTTCTGCAATTCCAGTCTCATCTTGGGCCACACGCCACCCCACGAATCTCAGCACACAAGTCCTGGCTGCTGGGTTTCCTCTCGGTCCACTAACACTTGGAACTGATGCTCCCTCTGCCTGCAATGGGGCTTTTGTAACTCCACCCATTCTCTCTTTTTAAAAAATGTGATATATATTATAACATACATAACATAAGAAGTACCAGTTTAAGCACTGTAAGTGTACAGTACAGTGCCATTTAATGCCTTCACATTGTTGTGCAGAAATATGAAATGCTTCGTGAGTCCTCCTTGCACAGGGGCCATGCGAATCTTTCCTGAATTGCTCCAATTTTAGTATATATGTTGCCAAAATGAGCACCCTACCCGCTTTTGTCTATAAACTTTGACTCATTTTTGGATTTTGGCTTAAAAGTCACTTATACAGAGAAGGCTTCAAAACCAGGCTCGGTGCCCCATCACTCATCGCCTTGGCTTCACAGCACTTGGTGGCAGTGATGTGATGGTCGGATTGGTGTCTGTTCCTCTTACTAGACTGCAGGCTCCATGCAGGCAACACTTAGGCCTGGAGGGTGTAAGGCACATGGTTGGGTTCCATATATCCTAGTTCAATGAACAATGCTTGAATGAATGAAGAAATGCAGTTCTACCCACAGTGAAAACAACCCTTGACATCATTATAGAAAATCATGTGGTTCTATGGTGTCTTAAAAGCTATTCCAGAGTAGGATCTTGGCTTCACCTTTCGAAAACCAAAATGCATAGTGAAGTGTCTTTTCTCCATTTTCTCAAACAGAAGAGCAATTTTCCTCCAACCATTAATTTGGGCTTCATCTCCTACAAAAGAGGAAGCCACCTGGTAGTTTCTAAATGGTAGGTTTTCCATTGATTTTGTTCATCAAAGTTTCAAAACTAGCGAATCTAGAACCAGACTTCTGAAGCAGTTTGTAATTTCTGAAAGCTAATGTGAAGTGGAATGTCTTTTTTTTTTTTTTTTTTTTTGAGACAGAGTCTGACTCTGTTGCCCGGGCTGGAGTGCAGTGGTGCGATCTCGGCTCACTGCAAGCTCCGCCTCCTGGGTTCACGCTATTGTCCTGCCTCAGCCTCCCGAGTAGCCGGGACTACAGGCACCTGCCACCATGCCCTGCTAATTTTTTATATATTTTTTTTAGTGGAGAAGGGGTTTCACCGTGTTAGCCAGGATGATCTCGATCTCGTGACCTCATGAATTGCCCACCTCAGCCTCCCAAAGTGCTGGGATTACAGGCGTGAGCCACCGCGCCTGGCTGGAGCTTCTTTTACAGTAAGACACTCAGCCCGATCGTCCCCACCATGTCTGCAGAGAAGCACTCTCTCACCCATCGGGGATTGAGTGTGGAACATGCAGATGGGTCTCCCTGGAACCGGAAGTGTGTTTGCACCCGCCAAGTTCATGAAAATCTCAGTCATGCTGGACTCTAGGACGCCCTGCTATGGGGCCAGATGGGGTGGATCTAGGATTTCATAGGACCAAAGACTCAACCCAGAGTTAGAGCAAGAATAGGTAACATTCACTCATGCGACCATTCACACTGTGTTACTCATAACACCAGGAGTAAGAGATGAACCTTATCTGCATCCACAATAGCATCCTAAGGGGATAACATTCAGAGGTCAAGCAGCTGGCCCAAGAGGCTTTCAAGGAGTGCTGGGCCAGATTTGTTATCTGATTTTAGTACTAAAACTCTTGTGCTTTTCACTCCACTTTGCTCCATATGGCATTCACCACTGCATTTTTAGAAGCAACTTCCACTATAACGGCACCCTCAAAGTGGCATAAAGATCTGGTCATTTGCACCATGGGCAAAGCCATACAAAGTAGAAAGATGTGTGCCCTATGACTGTAAGGCCTTTTAATGTGACTGAACACTCAGATTTGACCACACACTCTGTGGTTGTTCAGCGTGTGTAGACTCTCTGGCTGATCAAAAGCCTGAGAGGAGGCAGCACATGATGAGCAGGATTACCCGGTAATGCTAAGCCCCTAAAAAGTCCTGGTCCCATGAACCGTGCCCCAGGCTCTGCCACGACTGTTAGGAGTGTCTTGTGTAAACACCATCTTGAAGCTGGAGTCTATTTTGGCTTTCTGCAGTTTCACTTAATCTTGAGGGGAAAAGCAAGGATGCCCTCTGCCTCCATGCATAGATTCCCATAAGCTGGGTCCCCTGGGCTTCCTCTAAATCCTGCCTGTCCCCGCCCTCCTCATGGAGATCCCAGTGAAGAACACGCTAATCTCTTGGAGCAAGTGAGGAATGAAACGCATAAGTCTCCCACTGCAGGATCAGGGCATGCTGAGATAACCCCTCCAGCTCTTGGCCCAGGAGGTGATAAAAGAGACACCTGCCATGAAGTCACCAGCTGAAACCTCCACCCTTGTCCCTCAGCACCCCTGTCCAGCCTTGGCCCTCAGCATCGCCATCCAGCCTTGGCCCCACTGAGCCAATGGTTCCAGTGACCCTAAACATCCCACAGTTCCATATCTCCCGTCTCCCCATGAAGCTTCCCTGCTTTCTGTCGACAAAGCTGCCTTTCATCACCTCTGTGGCATGTTCCCCTCCATGCACCCTCCATGACCCTCGCCTCCTCTGCCCTTGGCCACAGCTCATTCCCCTCCATGTCAGCTGTCAGACTCCAACTGCAGCAGCCCTTGAGGCACTCAGCTTTATTCACACAGCAACACAAACACACATCCCCCCAAACTTTTGTTCTCTGCCTCCTTTTAGGTTTTCCAAAGCTCCTTTGTTTGAAAAAGAAATCTTCCTAGGACTCCCTCATCTTACCTCCAAAGTCTCATCTTCCGCCAGATTCCAAGAAGACTTCAAACCATTTGGAGTGTGGGGTAAGTGTTTTATAATGGTTTCTGTTCTTTTCGCGATTGCTAAAAAGTCATTTTCACCATCATTGTAATTATTATTTACTCTTGATTTCCACTCTGATCCCTACTTATACAATTATTTCTCCTGACATAAAAACCTTCTGCTTTTGTATGCCTTTAAATTAATGGTTTTATTGTTGAATCTTAACTTTGTCCCCTTAAGAATAGTTTCCAGTGAGTTCTGCATTTTACAGCCTGTACCTGCTCATTTTTCCTTTCAGGTGTGTGTTTTCTCACATGATGACTTCACATGAGGACACACTGTAAGTGTAAAGGCATCCAAGAACATGCTATGCTTGGGGATCACATCTCCCTGAGGCACAGAGGACGGCTCTGTTTGTTCAGGTATTTATTCCTGTTCATTGACTCTTCCTTGCTCTTCGGGCAAAATCGATGCCCTTAGAAAACCACCAGAGGACCAGGCAGAGTGGCTCGTGGCTGTAATCCCAGCACTTTGGGAGGATGAGGTGGGAGGAACCCTTGAGCCTGGGTGGTCGAGACTGCAGTGAGCCATGATCGTGCCACTGCACTCCAGCCTGGGTGACAGAGCAAGACCCTGTCTCAACAATAACAACAAAAAGAGCCACCAGTGGTTGTAGAGAAATGCTAATGATTTTTTAAGGGGAAATTCTTAAGTGCAACTAATCCATTATCAGGTGCTTACTTATTTCTAGCACTTATAGTTTAAACAATTTTATTTTTATTATTATTTTTTTTTTTTGAGAGAGAGTCTCACTCTGTCGCCCAGGCTGGAGTGCAGTGGAGAGATCTTGGCTCACTGCAAGCTCTGCCTCCCGGGTTTATGCTGTTCTCCTGCCTCAGCCTCCCGAGTAGCTGGGACTACAGGCATCTGACACCACGCCTGGCTAATCTTTTGTATTTTTAGTAGAGACAGGGTTTCACCGTGTTAGCCAGGATGGTCTCGATCTCCTGACCTCGTGATCCAACCTCCTCGGCCTCCCAAAGTGCTGGGATTACAGGCATGAGCCACTGCACCCGGCCCCATTTTACTATTAAAATTATTCATGACCATGCATTTTAGAGGGCTCATTTAACAAACTTACTGTTGAAATTGCAGAAGTGGAAAGGTGGGAAAGCAGCATTGAGGAGGAACAGCACGTGGAACTGGAAGCAACCATGCAACTTTCTTTAAGCTAATCTGAAAGGGCAGTGCCCAGCTACAAAGTTGGGCATTGTGTTGGGAATTAACTTGTCTTTCTGTACTGAGTTAAGTAAGGAGAAGGGTTGCTGTGCTCTTCCATGTAGAGCATTTGGTGGGGCGGGAGGAGGGGGGAGCTGAGTCTTCTAACAACAGCAACACAAGCTCTGACCAGTTCCTAAAGTGGAAGATGCCCTCAGCCCAGCGGCCAGCATGGGAGGCAGCTGGAATGATGGGGATGCTGTGCTCATTAAACCCTCTGTCATTTGGTGAGTTCAAACCTGACTTCCTACTGCTTCAAGAGCATAAATCAGAAGAGGATTTATAAGGACTTGACATCTAGCTTAGAAGAACAAAGTAGTATAATGAGACCAAAATACAACCATTCAGAGGCTTTTCCTTCTTCCTTCTCACACTGTCACTTTGGCAAAAGAGGCCTCAGTTGTCATGCTTGGTTCGCTATCCTGGGAAAATTCCTTAGAATGTCACTTTCTTATGGCTGCTGCATTCTTAGTATTTTATTCCAAAGTCACCCACATTCTCCAGATGTAGAAGCTTTGGGGCCCAAAAGTGAAAAGGGGCATCTAGAAAATGAACAACATAACATTACTTGCATTTTTACATGTTCAGGACTTGGTATGTTTTAATTTACATAATGCCTTATACATAGCACTTGAAGCTTGTTTTGCAGAGTAGAATAAAAGATGTATAGAACTTTTAACATTTAAATCATTCCCAGTCATGAAGCATCCAATTCAAACATAATCACTAACTCTGAAGACAAGGATTATCCATGGCTGTGTAACAAATTACCCCCAAAACTCTCCAGCTTAAAACAACCATAAACACTTATTACCTCTCAAAGTTTTCTGTGGGGCAAGGATTTATGAGCAGCTTCCCTGGGTGGTTCTGGTTCAGGCTCTCTCATGAGGCTACAGTCAAAAAGTCAGGACTGCCGGGGCCTGATGACTTGAATGGCTAGAGAATCTACTTGCACATTGGCGAGCTCACACAGCCGGCACAATGCTGCTGGTTGCTGGTGTGAGACCTCAGTTCCTCATCAAGCGTGCGTCTCCCCAAGGCTGCTTGAGACTCTTCATGTCATGGCGGCTGCCTTCCCACAGCATGGTCACCCTGGCAGAGACAGAACCAGGTGGAAGCTGCATCCTTTTGATGGTCTAGTCTCAGAAGTCACATGGCCTCACTTCCACCACCTTTATTCACTAGCGGTGAGTCACTAAGTTCAGCCCATATTCAAGGGGAGGGAGTTACAGTCCACATTTTGAAAGGAGGAGCATCAAATAATTTGCAAACATGTTTTGAAACCATCAGTGGTTATATTTTCATGCCAATGATTTTAAACATTATAACTTATTTTGAAGTACATTTATACCAAGTAAAATTCACAAACCTTAAGTGTAAAGCTTAGTGACTTTTCACATGAGTAAATGCCTGTGTAACCATCACCTAGATCAATATATGGAATGTTTTAAACACCTCAGAAAGTTCCATCATGTGAATCTCTGAATTTGAATGTTTTGTGTACACAGTTATCACCTGCAAATAAAGACAGCCTTAAGTTCTTCCTTTCTAGCCTTTGTAACTTTCATTTATTGTTGTTGACTTACTGTACTACCAAGGTTGAATAGTGCTGGTATGAGTGGGTATCCCTGTCTTGTTCTCAACTTAGGGGGAAATGTGTTCAGTATTTCATTGTATTTATCTGTAGAGTTTTTAATAGATAACTTTTATCAGATTGAGAAAGCTTTCTTCTGCTCCTAGTTTGATTGAGCTTTGGATATAGAAAAGTAAGTAGAATCACGACTCGCAATTTTGCTACTTCATCATAGCTTTAAGCATTTGCCAGAGTACTGTCTTTAGCTGTGAATGTTCTTTATCTAATTTATAAAAAAGAAAATTGTGCTAGGCCTACTCATGGAAAAATATTGTCCAGGCAGTCTTCAATCTCCAAATACGTTGATCTTCAAATGTGTATGTTTGTCAGTTCCTTGGGAATTGTGAGACTTTTTCACATGAAACCTTAGTTCTGCTCACTGCTTCAGTATTTAGGTCAATTCCAAAAGTCTATTTAATTACCTTATGCCCGAAGTATGGCTCTGTGCTATGGTGGTGGGGAGTGGGAGAGGGGTTTTGAAGAGAAATGGAAGGGAGGAGAGAGAAGAAGCCTAGGCACCAGCAGCACCAGGTGCAGCAGCATACAGAGAGTACAGTTCTCACAGCCAAAGACTCACAGAGCCACCCCAAAGCCGGGTGTGGCTGACATTTGTGAATTGGCGTTCTGTAACTCAGGGCTCTATAAATCTTGCCACATGTGGTGAGAATTTTTAAATATCTCAACACCCAATTCACATGGCTTTAAAAGCAATAAATTTTAAAACAAGAAAGTTTGAATGGCACTGACAAAGTGTCCTCAGATTCCTTATCACATTTACTCTTCAGTGCAGCCCTGTGAGGTTCACATCCAGGTCTCACGGTGGAGGACACTGAGGCTGGGAGACTTTCCGGATCTTGCCAGAGATGGCACAGCTTGGCTTTGGTGCCCAGGACTGAGCCATGACTTAGGGCATGCGCTCTTTTCATTGTATTGTGTTGGCAAAGATTGCCTAGCAGCTTTTTATATGGTTTTTAAAAATTACTGCAGCAGATGTGTCTGTGCTGAATGTAACTGAAGATGTTAGTTTGCTTCACGTAAACTGAAGCAGCTCATTCTCGGTCCCCAGCTTTTGGTCACGGTGCGTTTAGCCATTTGGCTGAACAAATGGACTGTTTCTTCCTCCTCCTCCTCTCAGCACATTCACCTTTTCAGCACAGAATTTTATGAATTGTGCTCCAGTTGTCCAGGTATAAGAGAGGGAGAAATCTGGAGAAGGAATACTAATTCTATAACTTGGCAAAGACTATCTGCCGTAAGCCTAATAGTCAATGAAAACCACTGAGCATACACATTTCATTTACATTTCCCATCGCCAAGTGCAAGGCCCTGCCTTGGGAACTTTTAGGGCCATAACTGTGGAGTTTCAGAGCGCAAGTCTCAATTTACTAGTTAGTCCTTAATGTAGATGTTTGGACCACTCTTGTTTTTAAAGTGGCAAAACACACACCAGAACACTGTCGAACATACACGTTTTGGATGTCAGATTGATTTTCAGGAAGGCAGTGGTCTGCAAAGCTGGAGAGGAGTGGCCCGGCACGGTGGCTCACACCTGTAATCCCAGCACTTTGGGAGGCCGTGGCGGCTGGATCACTTGAGGTCAGGAGATGGAGACTATCCTGGCTAACACGGTGAAACCTCGTCTCTATTAAAAATACAAAAAATTAGCCGGACGTGGTGGCAGACGCCTGTAGTCCCAGCAACTCAGGAGGCTGAGGCAGGGGAACCGTGTGAACCTAGGAGACGGACCTTGCAGTGAGCCAAGATTGCGCCACTGCACTCTAGCCTGGGCGACAGAGTGAAACTCCGTCTCAGAAAAAGAGGAAAAAAAAAGAAAAGCTGGCAGAGGAGCTCCTTTGGATAGAGGACACTTCAACGTTGATGGGGGCGGGGTTCCCCAGCTCCCTCCAGAGTGAAAACCCCGTGCACCACAGGGCACTTCCGTGAGCCGGAGGAGAATGGCACCAGGGAGCAGCAGGGCCTGGCGAGCCCATCACAGAGGGAGCCTGCGGTTTCAGTGGCGACCACAGATCCGGCTGAAGGGCTGGTCCGAGGGCAGCTGGCTCTGCTGGGTGTGGCCAGCGTCTCTGCGGGGTACAGACCCAGCAAGGGGGCAGCAGGGCCCTCAGCGCTCACATAACAAGCGCTGACCTCTGGGGAAGGCAGACTCACATTTCCTCAAGGTTTTCTATTTGCACCAGATGAACTCAGTGTCAAATATGAAAGGGCATCTTTCCAATGGCCATTAAGAGAGTCTCGTTTACTGTGTAAACAAGGACAGAAGGCATCAAAGCCGGCATGCCATTATTCCTTGGCTTCTGAACGTTCGAGTGGAACTGCTTGTCCCGTGATTACTGTTAGCATTAAAATATTGGTTGGATTGTCCCATGAACATGAAAGTTTACAGCAAAGAGTGATTTTTCCAAAAGAGGAGCTGCAACAGTATTTGAGTTCTGCTTCTACATCCTTAATTTTCTGTGGTTCCCTCAGAAAATCGGCAGAGTGGGTAGGATTCAGAAGGCTTTTTCAGGGCTTCGATTAATCTGAATTTTTTTTTTCAGCTCCCTTAGAGATTTATTTTGAAGTGCCCCCGCCATGACTTTTCTGCCAGCCTGTGTGGCTTTCAAACCTGCCCACCAAGTGTTTAGGGGTGAGTCATTTTCCCACAGGTAGGAGGGTAAGAAGAGTCTCTAGCCCCCACGGGGAGGGTCAAGAGAGCAAACACGAGAGAGGACTTGGTCCTTACCAGAGGTCGCCTCCAAAAAGGTGAGGCGTTCCAGTGATCATTCCCTGACCGATGACTTCCTGAGCTATTTTCTCCAGTAAACAAAGTCTCTATGAGATATCATAGGAAATGAATTTTAGACTTTCTTTCACCAAACATTTCTTTTATTGTTTTCCAGTAACATTTGCATTGTTTTACCCTGATCTCATCTAGTCACCATTTGTGACATTTTTTCAAGCCTCGGTTCACCTTTTTTTCATGTCCCCTTCTGGTCCTTTGAGATAACAATTTCAGAATTTTGCCGTTCTGCTGTGAGGCCTGTGTCTATTTGCGTGAGAAGAATTCCATGTGGAGGAGGTGAGGGCCCAGTTGTTTGCTTTGGAGAAGCCCATGACTGTTCATTCGTCTGAGGCCCTGCCTATGCCAAGTGTATAGAGTACTTTCATGTGACATGTACAGCTCTTCCAGCTGAGCATAAAAGCAGGCTCCTCACCCTTTTATCAAATAATTAACTCAGAACTTTAACCAAGACAGATACAAGTATCTTAAGACCTGAATTTATTTTTTAATTTACTAGACATTGTGTTTTGTGTACTAATTACAGTATATAATTAAAGAACAGTGTAGGGTTGGCTAACATAGAAGGTGGTTAAACTCTGGTGCAGAATACCCTCTCAGTAAATTTTTAAAGGGCATGGGTTGTGGTTGAGTGATATGGAGAAAAGTCCTGGCCTTTGATTCCTATTACTACTTCTCATCTCTTGCTCTTATTTACTGTTTTGGGCTGTTCATGAAAGGGATTTTTTTCTACTCCCCGGCTCTTGCTCATAGATAATTCAATAATAGTTAAGTCATAAGTATCTTAAATGAGAAAAGTTTATTCCTATTTAGATTTCTAATTACTCCGCAGAATTTGAATTCCACATAATTTGAGATTGCTTTAAGAATCCACTAATAACCAGTGCTGGAGTGCTCTCTCATCACTAATAATGGGGCACTAAATGTCAAATGTTCATCTAGTGATTTATGCTTATTTCACAGCTTTCCTTAATTGCTTTTTATATAAACCTGAGAAATAGTGATTAAAGTATTGCAGGCTTTGGCACATTTATCATTAGCTTGTAGTATCTTCTGATACAGCGTTATATGCTTGGCTAACAGAGATGAAGCAGTGCTTTAGTCACAGGGCTTGCCCTGCCGTGGAGAAGGCTCTGTTCCCAGAAGGGAATGGCCAGTGGTGCAGACTGTCCCTGTCTCAGAAGAGCCCATCCATTTCCTGGGAATTCGTAACCCACAGCAAGAAACATCACCTTCTAATTTTCCTATGGGATCATACCCACTAGATACAAATGATAATGCAATATCCTTTGCTGTTTTAATTTTTAAAATACTGAATGCTCAGGCTGGGCGCAGTGGCTCACACCTGTAATCCCAGCACTTTGGGAGGCTGAGGTGGGTTGCTCAAAAGGTCAGGAGTTCGAGACCAGCCTGGCCAATATGGTGAAACCCTGTCTCTACTAAAAATACAAAAACTAGCCACGTGTGGTGGTGCACACCTGTAATCCCAGCTTCTTGGGTGGCTAAGGCAGGAGGATCACTTGAACCAGGGAGGTGGAAGCTGCAGTGAGCCAAGATGGTGCCACTGCACCTCAGCCTGGGAGACACAGAGAGACTCCAAAGAAAAAACAAAACACTGAATGCACGAGAAATGGGATCAGCCCTCAGTTTCTTCTCATACTTTGGCCCTAAAGCCCTGGTAACTGTGAAAACTGCTTCTAAGGATGGAATGAGCAGGATCTTTGAACTAAAAAGCACTAGCAAATGTGTGGTGTCTGCTCTGTGGCATTCTCTTTCTGAGAACGTGTCCTCCTGCCCCAGTCTGGCTGTCTCTTGTCTTGTAGGGTCCTACAAGAGGTGGAGGGTCATGGCAAGAATTGGTCCCATCTTTATAGATGTTCTTTTTCCGGAAAATGGGGAAAAACTACGGTTTTTTTGGTTTGTTTTGTTTTTCAGACAGAGTCTCTCTCTGTCACCCAGGCTGGAGTGCAGTGGCGCGATCTCGGCTCACTGCAAGCTCTGCCTGCCGGGTTCACACCACTCTGCTGCCTCAGCCTCCCGAGTAGCTGGGACCACAGGTGCCTGCCACCACGCCCGGCTAATTTTTTGTATTTTTTTTTTAGTAGAGACAGAGTTTCACTGTGGTAGCCAGGATGGTTTCGATCTCCTGACCTTATGATCCACCTACCTCGGCCTCCCAAAGTGCTGGGATTATAGGTGTGAGCCACCAAAAACTATGTTTTTAAACATCCTGGAATGATAATTCATAATGGAATGGAGAAAAAAGAAAGAAAGGAAGGAAGGAAGGAAGGAAGGAAAAAGACAAGGAGAGAAAAAAATAAGTCGTATGCACAGCGCCCATGGAAATATCTGAATCAGCAGCAATGCCTTGAAGCTCTTCAGAAATCTTCTCATTCCCCAATTAGAAACAGACCAAGAGGTCTATAAGAAAACTCTCGGCCTTCATTCTACAAGATCATCACCAGGCATGGCCCTTGCTAAGCCAGTGCTGGGGAGGAGGGCATGAGGCTGGAGCTGGGGCTCTGCTGTGGACCCTGGAACCTGGGACTGACTGTGCCTCAGCCATCAGCACTGCCTTCACTCCTGATGGCCTTGGCCTCTGGCCCTCAAGACAGCTCCCCCTCCATTAAACATGTGTGAGATCAGACAACGGGCTGAGTTCTTCCAGTGTCCTTTCCCAACCCCAGATCTCCACCCCTTCCCCTCTTCACAAACACCTGCCAAGTCCCTACTCAGGTCTCCGGTTGCCTGTTCCCACTCTCTGTGCAGCCACCACGTAGTCCCTGTACAGTAAAGGGTTAACTCAGAAAGTCTGGAGCATTCAAACCCTGTATGTTGAAATACATGCCTGGCCCTTGGCCAGTTTCTGGGCGGTGACCTCTAGGTGCTCAGAACATCCTGCCTTATGAGAGCATCTTCGTGTACCTGGTGTCTCGGGCCACACCAATATGTGTGCCCACTGTGCAATTATTTCAGGGTGGAGGCCTTGGCCCATGCTCTTTCCATTTGACCACTGAAGAGGCTGGAGACTGAGTAGCTATGGTCAGTATACGGTATGACGAGAGAATCTACCTCCATTCCCCACCTATTATGCCTGCACCGCTGACTCATAAGTTTTCTTCCCTCATAATTAGTGATGCTGCCTATAAACTTATTCTGGGGGTGGAGCAGAGGAGGGGTCGCTGCCAGCAGCCCGTGCTCTCCAATTCACCTATCTACTCTTAAAACAGACCTACATCTGCATAGAGGTCTATAATATATTTAAATTTTTCCAATACTCTTGATTTTTAAAGATTTCTTGGTGAATATTGGCACTTACCTACAGAATATTTTAGCAACACTTTGTCCAATCCTGCTCTCCCAATTGCATGGGGCTTTTAACTTGAATTTAATCTTATTATAGTATCCTGCGACTTATTTAAGTCTACCTTTATTGGTGTCTGTAAAGGTTTATGGTTTATGCCATGAAAGCTCCTGTATTTTTTTTTCTTTTGGATTTTTAGTTACTGTACTGTTGCAAATGGGATTCATCACCAGCAGCATCTTGGATTTTTAACCTGTCTTTGCTGTGACTAGCATCTAGTTATAGGCATACAATAACGGATAAAAACCACGACCTGTTTCTATGTTTGAAACTTCTGTTTAAGCAATCAACAAGCCAGAAATTACCATGACTACTATTTGCTAAGAATCCTGTGCTAGGAGCAACACCCAACATTTAAAACTTCCCTAAGGACACACTAAATCGAGGCTTAAGATACCTGTTATCTCGCCCCTAGACCCCAAGAGCCATTGTCACATATGTGGGTCCTCCTGGAAAAGCAACCCAGGAAGGCAGTGAAAATGCATCCAATGGTTCCAGCCTGCCACTGACCATGACATAGCTGCTTTCACCTTTACAGATCTCATGTGGTTGCCCTAAAAATGCAACTAAGGAAACCATATGAATTCCTTGGTCACCAGGTACTTCGTGCATGATCCAGCCAGCTGACTTGCAGCCCCTCCAACACAGGGAGAGAGAAATGAACAGAAATAAAGGCAAGAGGCCAGGCACAGTGGCTCATGCCTGTAATCCCAGAACTTTGGGAGGCCAAGGTGAGCGGATCACGAGGTCAGGAGATCGAGACCATCCTGGCTAACACGGTGAAACCCCGTCTCTACTAAAAGTACAAAAAATTAGCCAGGTGTAGTGGAGGGTGCCTGTAGTCCCAGCTACTCGGGAGGCTGAGGCAGGAGAATGGCGTGAACCCGGGAGGTGGAGCTTGCAGTGAGCTGAGATTGTGCCACTGCACTCCAGCCTGGGTGACAGAGTGAGACTCTGTCTCAATAAAAAATAAATAAATAAAAAATAAATAAAAATAAATCAAGGCAAGAATCCATGGCCACTCTCTTCTTTGGCTGGAGCCATGACAATATTGATAGTTTTGTTATAGCAATCAGGAAGGAGAAAAAATGCTTTAGCTTGTCCCCAGGTCGTAGCATGGAAAATAAAACCATATTGAACCACAGAAGACTGGACCGATTCAGGTCCTCACAGTCTTTTACAGGTCAACATTTTCTCAAGAGGGAAAATCTTCACTCATTCTTCTGTTGCCCAGGCTGGAGTGCAGTGGTGCAATCTCAGCTCACTGAACCTCCACCTCCCAACCTCCACCTCCCAAGTTCAAGTGATTCTGCTGCCTCAGCCTCCCGAGTAGCTGGGATTAGAGGCATGGGCCACCACACCTGGCTAATTTTTTATATTTTTGATAGAGATGGGAGTTTCACCATGTTGGCCAGGCTGGTCTCGAACTCCTGACCTCAAGTGATCTGCCTACCTCGGTCTCCCAAAGTGCTGGGATTACATGCATGAGCCACCAAACCCGGCCCCTTCACTCATTTTTGAGATAAGACTATGGATTTCAGAATGGACAGGCTCCTTCAGCAGTGTAGTCTCTTATTCTTTTGACTGGAACTATGAATGAGCCTGATGTTCTCATCACCCCACAGCAAACTGGTCCAGTTTGGAAGTGTTTCTGAGCTTTCCAAAATTATCATGTTTTACATTTATTACAGAAAACACTTCAAATGTCATTTATATATTTTTTCTATTTCTGCAAATTTTCATACATACAGAAGCTTTTTAACACTGTTGACCAGTACCTGCACTCAGGGATTTTATTCATAACCGTGTTTTTTAGTGACAAGTTTCCATCTCTTTTTTTTGAGATGGAGTCTCACTCTGTCACCCAGGCTGGAGTGCAGTGGCATGATCTTGGCTCACTGCCAGCTCCACCTCCCGGATTCATGCCATTCTCCTGCCTCAGCCTCCTGAGTAGCTGGGACTACAGGCACCCGCCACCATGCCTGGCTAATTTTTTGTATTTTTAGTAGAGCTGGGGTTTCACTGTGTTAGCCAGGATGGTCTCGATCTCCTGACCTCATGATCCACCCGCCTCGGCCTCCTAAAGTGCTGGGATTACAGGCGTGAGCCACCGTGCCCGGCCAAGTTTCCACCTCTTAACAAGGACCTCAAAGGAGGCAGAAAGAACCACTCCCCACTGACCTGAGGGATGAGAGGGAAAGAGAGAGAGAGGGAGAGAGGGAAATGACTCACAAAAAGCATACTGGTGTCTCTTCACAACTATGTCTAAGCTCATCCATGTGGCTTTGTCTTCTTTTCTTGTAACAGTTTCTTTCACAGAGCAGAAGCTTTAATTTCGATAAAGTCCAACTTACCTATTTTCTCCCCTCATGGATTATGCTTTCGATGTAGCATCAAAAACTCATCATGAAATCCAAAGTCATGTAAATTTTCTCCTGTGTTATCTTCTAGAAGTTTTATACTTTTATGTTTTATATTTAGGCCTATGACCCATTTTGAGTTCAGTTTGTGAAGGGTGTAAGGTCTTTGTCTAGATCCTTTTTATTTTTTTTGCATGTGATGTCCAGTTGTTCCACCACCATTTGTTAAAAAGACTGTACCTTTGGGCCGGGTACGGGATTACACCTGTAATCCCAGCACTTTGGGAGGCCGAGGCGGGTGGATCACTTGAGGTTAGGAGCTCAAGACCAGCCTGGCCAACATGGTAAAACCCTGTCTCTACTAAAAATACAAAAATTAGCCAGACGTGGTGGTAGGCACCTGTAATTCCAGTTACTTAGAAAGCTGAATTGGGAGAATCGCTCAAACCCAGGAGGCAGAGGTTGTAGTAAGCTGAGATCGCATCATTGCACTCCAGCTGGGCAACAAGAACAAAACTCCATCTCAAACAAAACAAACCAAACAAAAACCAAAAACCAAAAAATAAAACTGTCTGTTTATCCATTGAACTGCATTTCTTCTTTGTCAAAAATCAGGTGACTATACATTTACATAAGTCTATTTTGGGGCTCTCTATCCTCTTACATTGACTTATTTGTCTATTCTTTCACCAATACCAGACTCTTGATTACTGTAAATTTAAAATAAGTCTTAAAGTTGGGTAATGTCATTCTTTCTTCTTCTTCAATATTCTATTAATCTATCCACAGATCTTTTGCCATTTCATGTAAACTTTAGAATCAGTATGTTGATATCCACAGAGTAATCGGCTGAGATTGTGACTAGAATTGCATTGAATCGGCCAGGTGCAGTGGCTCACGCTTGTAATCCCAGCACTTTGGGAGGCCGAGGCGGGCAGATCATGAGGTCAGGAGATGGAGACCATCCTGGCTAACATGGTGAAACTCCATCTCTACTAAAAATACAAAAAATTAGCCAGGCGTGGTGGCGGGCGCCTGTAGTCACAGCTACTTGGGAGGCTGAGGCAGGAGAATGGCATGAACCCGGGAAGCGGAGCTTGCAGTAAGCTGAGATCACACCACTGAACTCCAGCCTGGGAGACAGAGAGAGACTCCATCTCAAAAAAAAAAAAAAAAAAGAATTGCACTGAATCTATAGATTCCCAGATGGGAAAACTGACCTCCTGGCAATATTGAGTCTTCCTATCTACAGACATTAAACAACTCTCCATTTCTTTAGATTTGTTATTCCTTTCATTAGAGTTTTGTAGTTTTCCTTCATATAGATCTGATACCTGGGTTGTTAAGTTATACCTAAGTGTTTCACTTTTTTAGTGCTAATGTAATTGGTGTTTTGCTTTTAATTTCAATTGTTTATTGCTGATATATAGGAAACCAACTGACTTTTGGGTATTAATCCAAATTAAATTTGGTTTAAGTTTAAACCAATTAAAGGTTTTGCATCCTGCAACCTGTCTTTAATGATGTATCAGTTCCAGGAGAATTTTTATTATTTGAGATTTTTCTACTGAATAATACAGAATAATGTCATTTTGGACAAAGATAATTTTGGGTTTTTTTCCCAATCTGCATACATTTTATTTCCTTTTCTTTTCACATTATATTAACCAGGACTTCAGTATAATGCTGAATAGGAGTGATGAGAGGGGACATCCTGTCCTTATTCCCAATTTTAGAAAGAAAGAATTTAGTTTCTCACCATTAAGTATGATGTTAGCTGTAAACTTTTTGTAGATGTTCTTTATCAGTTTGAGCAATTTTTCCTCTATTCTTAGTTTGCTAAGCATTTTTAATATAAATCCATGTTAGATTTTGTCAAATGTTTGTTCTGAACCTATTGATATGATCGTTTGATCTGATTCTTCTTTAGCTTGTTGATGTGTTAGATTGCACTAATTGTTTTTTGAATGTTGAGATTGCATACCTGACATGCACCTCACTTGATTGTGGTGTATACATACATATTGTGTTTTTTATATACTATTGGATTCAATTTGCTAATATTTTGTTGAGGATTTTTGCATCCATGTTCATAAGAAATAGTTGTCTAGAGTTTTCCTTTCTTGTAATATCTTTATCTGGTTTTGTTATTAGGGTAATGTTGGCCTCATAGAATGAGTTAGGAAGTAGTCATTCTACTTTCATTTTCTGGAACAAATTATGAATAACTGATACCATTTATTCCTCAGTTGTTTGGTATAATTCACCTTTGGACCCCTCTAAACTTGGTGCTTTCTGTTTTGGAAGTTTATTAATTATCGATTCAATTTCTGTAGTACATATAGGCCCAATCGGATCATCTATTTCTCCTTATGTGACTTCTAGTAGGTTCTGTCTTTCAATGAATTGGTTCTTTTCATCTAAGTTATACAATTTATGGGCATAGAATTGTTCATAATATTCATTTATTGTCCGTTTAACATCCATTCGATCAGAAATGATGATCCCTGTTTCATTTCTGATATTAGCAATTGTGTCTTCTTTCTTTCTTCTTAGCCTGAATTGAGAAATTTTAAGATTATTTTCACATAAAAACATACATGAGCACATTTGCAAAGACATCCCTTAGTTGCCGCAGCACCAGCCCCACCCTCGGTCTTTCCAGCAGCCTGCAGTTCTGCTCTTTTACAGGAAACTTGAGGAGTACCTAAACATCTGACTCTCTGCGTGTTACATTTCATCACCCCTCTGAACTAGGGTACTGAGGGAAATTTTTCTACTGAAAGGTACCATCTTAATTTCTTTGCAAATTAGCATAGGAGAGAGAATCTTGCACTTCACACTAATGAGAACAGTGTGTGGTTTTGTGATTTGGGAACCTGGCAAGGCCACGCAAGCTTCTCGCTGAGCAGCAGTACTGCACTGCCTCCACCAACCCTTAACATCCCCAGCCTCGAAAGTCAAAATAAAAGTCAGAGTGGACAGGTGAGTATTGGGTGGAAGGATGAGAAGGGATAGGGGAATCCACCTAGCTCACTGCAGGATAATGAAACAGAGACACAGATTTGAGTGTTATTCAAGGTACCAGGAATTTGACTTATACTTGCTTCCTCTCCACAGAATACTGTGAATACACACAGAACCTGGGCAGAAACGAGATGTTACACAACCCCCAAGAGGTTTCTACAAGTCATCTCTCTTATCCATTGTTTCTTTTCATGCCAACGATAAACCTGTGGCATAAAGTTACATCAACAAGTATTTGAAGGAATTTAAATATCTATTAGTAACAAATGGTCTACATATTATTAATATTCATATGGAAATAGCCATATAAGACTTACATGGAAATGACCACATTTCATCAGTATTATAAGGATTTTATTGATTCATTCATATTATATTAGAATAATGTGCCTATCTAGCACGATACAATCTGAGCACATTTAATTGAATACATAAACTGAATTTTGTCTTCCAAATCTTAAAGTTCACTGATACATACAGCAAAAGCTTACTCGTACCATTATCTTGCAACCATTAGCATAAGGTGGTTTTACCTTGTCTCAGGGAGTATTCAATTCTGTAACCTTTTTAGATTTTAAAAATAATCTTTATTTTTTTAAGTTACTATGTGCATTATAAGGAAACTGAAAAACACAAGAAGCAATGAAAAAGTCATCCACAATCACAAGCAGTTTACAGTTTAACATGTCCTTCTAGGTCCCGTGTGGATGTAGATACAATAGTCAATTTTATGGGACTGAGATCATATAGTATGTATCATGCTTTTTCACACATCTTGAGTATTTACCAATTCAAAATCTCAAAGCTATATGAGTATTTTGATAACCAAGAATACACTACACCCACTCAATCTGTTGGAAAAACAATGCAATCCTGCCTTTCTTGGGCCAAATTTTCATAAAAGACAAAAATGGCAACACGCCTCTAAATAAAAGCATTGGCAGAGTTTTTATTAAAATACTGCATTCCTTTAGTGCTCACTTTAAAATGAAATATACAGCAATAGAATACACTAAGTATAATGTTTCTAAGAGAATCCATTAGCAGATCTATACTATTCAAATATTAGCAAGGTATGTTTTCATTGAAATACCTAATGTATTCCTATAGTACAGCTAAAAGAGATGCACATATATCAATGGCTATCATCAAAATGTAAATATTGACACATCTGCATACATCTCTCTCTTTATACTTACTTTTGCCTCTCTGCTGCCAACCTAATGAACAAGTCCTGGCATAGAAAGCTCAGAGATGGTTTAACAATTCCATGTCCGAGTTGCATCTTTTCTATAAATTATAACAAGAAAAAATTTACAAATTGGCTAATTCACTAGTTCTACTTTTTACCACACATTATCACCCCAGGACATTCATAAAGCTTAGATAGTGCAAAATAATAAACTTTGTCCAGAATTACACACAGGCACTTTACTAAAAATGCTCATGTAGACCTATGGTTATCATCTAAAACCATCTTCTAGATATGGAGATACTAGCAAAGAGCTCTTTCCTTCATCCTTCCTTTTCTCCCTCTTCCACCATCCCAGTGACTAGGTATAGGACTATGCCTAGCTCCAAGAGGTGGAGTAACAAAGGTCACTCCCAGAAGACAGGCCTCCTAAAATATAACAAAAGAACATTTATAGACGGATTGTTTTACTACATCTATTTTTAACATACTTTGAGCATTAAGACTTATTTATCTTTTAATACCCACTATTGGCCAGGTGTGGTGGCTCACACCTGTAATCCCAGCACTTTGGGAGGCTGAGGCAGGCAGATCACCTGAGGTCAGGAGTTCAAGACCAGCCTGGCCAACATGGTGAAACACCGAATCTACTAAAATTTACCAAAAAAATTAGCCAGGTGTGGTGGTGTGCGCCTGTAATCCTAGCTACTCAGGAGGCTGAGGCAGGAGAACCACTTGAACCCAGGAGGCAGAGGTTGAGGTGAGCCTAGATCACACCATTGCACTCCAACCTGGGCAACAAGAGCAAAACTCCATCAAAAAAAAAACAAACCACTATTAACTAAAATGCATATAGAACAATAGTTAGACCATGTGAACTAATCTAACTCATGGGCACAGAACCCTTCCCTTTGCATACTTCCTCCTCCTACACCCACCATCACCCTATGAACAGTCCAAAGCATCAAGTTTAACCATTCCGTTTCCAAATGCAAACACTCCTAAAAAGTAATGAAGAAAATGCTTAAAGGGTGTCACTTTAGCCCTCTACTTCTAACTTATGTTGTGCACTTTTAAACATTTAGAAAGACTAGATGTTTCAAAGAGGGCTTAGGTTTTCCCCTATATACACAGTAGCATTGAATAAACGGTGCATATGCATAACATAGACTGTAATTTGAAAGTGTCTTCTAAATAGGAACATTCTGGCCTAGCACCCCTCCCCTGAACATTTTGGCCTGGAACCCTTCCTGTTCCAACCTCTGTCCACCCTGTGGACAGCTATAAGCCAAATGTATTGTGTAGAAAGGATTCTAACAACCTCTGCCTCCTGGGTTCAAGCAATTCTCCTGCCTCAGCCTCCCAAGTAGCTGGGATTACAGGTGCCTGCTGCCATGCCCAGCTAATTTTTGTATTTTTAGTAGAGACAGGGTTTCATCATATTGGTCAGGCTGGTCTTGAACTCCTGACCTCAGGTGATCTGCCCACCTCAGCCTCCCAAAGTGCTGGGATTACAGGATTGAGCCACAGTGCCCGGCCCACTTCTGTGTTTTTAACAACAGTCTTCCCTATGAATTTTAACACAAAATGTACTCAGTGTTTTAATCCACTAACTCTACTTTTGTCCCACACTGGACCTCTCTAAAATCTACAAAGACTAGATGATATAGATTAGGATTGGTTTGTCCTCTTATGTACGCTATCTACACAGCACAAAGAAAATGCAGACTTAGAGCAAGACCATCTTGGCAAACATGGTGAAACTCCGTCTCTACTAAAAATACAAAAATTAGCTGGGTGTGGTGGCGCACCCCGTAGTCCCAGATACTCGGGAGGCTGAGGCAGGAGAATCGCTTGAATACAGGAGGCGGAGATTGCAGAGAGCCAAGATTGCACCACTGCGCACCAGCTTGGTGACAGAGCGAGACTCCATCTCAAAAAAAAAAAAAAAGAGATAATGGTCAAAGTGCCTCACCATAAACACACTGGTGAAAAGCCCTTTGTACTTTCTGCTCCTCCTTCCTCCCCAAACTGACACAAATATAATAATGTGTATGGGTCAGGGAATTGGTTTGCTCAATTTCCAAAAGACAATATTTCACATCAAAAGGATATCTACAAAATGTGTTATTTACCTCTACTTTTAACATACTTTGTGCACTTCTAAACATCTAAAAAGACTAGATGATGTTTTAAATATGATTTGTTTGTCCGTTATACACACAGTAGTGTTGAATAAACTACACACGTGTAACAGTGGTTATATCCGAAAGTGTCTTCTCATAGGAACATTCTGTCCTAGAATCCTTCATTCCTTTCAACTCCTCTTCACCACCAACCAGGTGGATATAGGCACATGAGTCACTTAGAGCTGATGTTATTTCACTCCCAAAAGTCCTTTTCAGAAGACAGTCTTTCTATGAATTTTAACAAAGTGTACAACATACGTTAGTTTACTAACTCTCTTTCTGTCGTACATTGGCAACCTCTTTACTATCTAGAGACTCGACTAGATATTATAAAATTAGGACTCATTTGTTCAGTATATACACAATATATACAGTATAGCAAAGGTAAATGAAACGCATGTAACATACAGGCAATGGATTAAGCTGAAATTTTCTTTTTTTTTAAACCTTTTTTTAAATTTTATTATTCTTATACTTTAAGTTTTAGGGTACACGTGCACAACGTGCTAATAAACACTAGCAAAGCAACTTTTGCAATTTCTTCCCTCTCACCACCCTCAACCCAATGAACAAGTAGAGAGAGTATACTGTTCGCAGAGGTAGTTCAACAACTCCACTTCCAAATAGTATTTCCCATCCATTTTTAAAAAGCTATTTACAAAAAAAATGTGATTATACTACTTCTGCTTTTAAATAATCACCTGCCAGGCACAGCAGCTCACACCTAAAATCCCAGCACTTGGGAGGCTGAGGCAGGTGGGTCATTTAAGGTCACAAGTTCAAGGCCAGCCTGCCCAACATGGTGAAACCCCATCTCTACTAAAAATACAAAAATTAGCAGGGTGGTAGTGGCACATGCTTGTAATTCCAGCTACTCAAGAGGGTGAGGCAGGAGAATCACTTGAGCCTGGGAGGTGGAGGTTGCAGTGAGCTGAGATCACACCAGTGTACTCCAGTCTGGGTGACAGAGTGAGACCCTGTCTCAAAAATAAATAAATAAATGAATAATCAAGCACTTCCACATATCTAGAAAGATTGGATATTTCAGATAACTTGTTCACCGTGTACACAGCACTGTTAAATAAAATTGCACACACATAGCAATCGTTATAATCTGAGGTATCTTCTAAATATGACAATTTTGGCCTCAAACCATTCTCTCCTCACTCCCTTCTCTCTGCCTTCAATCCAGTGGACAACTGCAGACACATGTAATGCTTAGAGATGAACAAATTTCTATCCAAAAGTCATTTGCAGAAGACAAATTTTCCTATTAATTTCAACACAAGGCATAAAAATATGCTAATTTTCTAAGTACTGTGTCATACATTGCCAACATCTTTAACATCTAGAGACTAGATGTTGCAAAATTAGTGCTCATTTTTTCGTAACATACACTATATATAGAGAAAAACAAAATGCAGAAAACATAGAGAAAAAATGGTGCCTGAAGATGTCCAAGTATGAACACACTAGCATATTAGCTTTTGCAATTTCTTCCCTCCCACCTCCTCTAAGCCGTTGAACAGGTATAGACAGTACTCTACTGCTCACAATGGTGGCTTCACAATTCAATTTCCAAAAGACAGTATTTCCTATTAGTGTTAGCAAAAAGATATTTACAAAGTGCTATGTTGCCACCTCTATATTTAACATATATCAGGCACTTTAAACAGATGTTTAAAGTAACTAGGTAAACTAGATGTTTCAGGTAAGGAGTTAATTTGTCGTCTATGTACACAGTAGTCTGGAATAAACTGCACACATGTAACCATAGTTATAATCTGAAAGAGTCTTTGAAATATGGACATTCTGGCCTAGGACCCTTCCCAGCTCCAACAACCCAGTGAGAAAGAATGCTCAGATTTTCAGAAGACAATCTCTCCTAGGAATTTTAAAACAAAATGTACAAAATACATTAGTTCACTAATCTACTTTTGCCATACACTGGCAACCTCTTTAACATCTAGAAAAACTAGATGTAAACTGGACTCGTTTGTCCTTTATATACACTGTATACAGAGATAAGTAAAACAAAATGCACAGACATAGAGATAATGGTTCATCTTGCCTCACTGTAAGCACAGTGGCACAGAGCTCTCTCCACTTCACCCTTCTCCTGACTCCCCTGAACCGGGGCTCAAACGCACTGTGTATTACTCAACAGGTGGTTTGGCCATTCTTCCCCAAAAACAACATTTCATATGAATTTTAACAAAAAGATATTTGCAAAACATGTTATTTTACTACCTCTAATTTTAACATATATCAGACACTTCAGAACATCATGGCTACAATGGCAGAGCCCTCTAGGATTCTCAGCAACACCAGGTACAAATCATCTGTTACCAATGAACCACGATGACAAGCCGGCACAACTCACACAATGCCCCTCAAATCCATGGGTGCAATGCACTACCATTAATTAATCATTATGTTTCATGCTTTGACTAGGGGTCAGCGGGTGCTTTAGCAAAAGAGCTCAGGCTAATTCTAGCCTACTTGAATTAATCCCGACAACACCTACAGGTAACTGGTATTTCTGGGTCATAAGACAGGCATAGGTCTAGCTTTAGCAGGTAGTTCCAGTTTTTCAAAGCAGTTGGTCCACCCTTTGCCCCGTGCAGCAGTGTGTGAGAGTTCCGTATACTTGGCATCCCTGCCAGCACTCAGCATTGTCAGTCTTTTTAATTTTATTCATTCTGTTGAATGTACAGTGATTTTTCATGGTGGGTTTAATTTGCATTTCTCTCATGAGTAATGATATTAAACATATTTCCATATGTTTCTTGCCTATTTTGTATATCCTCTTTGGGGATGTGCCTGTTAATTCTTTTGCCTTAAAAAATTGTCTTATTAATTTGAACATGTTCTTTACATACTTAGAACATGAGTCTTTTGTTGGACATATGCATTGTGATTATCTTCTCCAAGATTTTGGCTTGTGTTTTCACTCAACAGTGTATATCAAAGAGTAGATTTTCTTAATTTTAATGAAGTTCAATTTAGCACTTCTTTATTGTTAGTGCTGATGGGTGGTGCCTATGGGAGGAATCTTTGCCTATCCCAAGGTCATGAAGATGTTCTTTTATATTTTCTTCTCAAATCATCGTTTGAACCTTCAACTTAAGATAGTGATCCATGTCAAATTAATTTTTGTAAATGGGGTGAGCTAAGAACTTAGTCCATATTTTCCATATAGATATGCAGTTGATGTAGCATCATTTATTGAAAAAAAATCTTCACTCACTAAACTGTAGGAGTGGCTTTGTGTAGATTCTGTGACCATTTATGTGCAGTGTATTTCTGGATTCACCAGCCTCTTCCATTGGACTATTTGTTTTTCTGTCAATACCACAGTGTCCTCATTAACAAAGTTTTAGTGCAAATCTTGAAATCTGGCATTGAGAGTTCCTCAACTTTGTTTTTATTCTTTAACATTTGCCTTGACTATCCAAGATCCTTTATAATTCTATATAAATACAAAGCACTGTATTTCTGAACGGGCTGCAACTTCATGAGTAAACACAGCCCATTACACTTAAAAGTGTTTCTCCACTTGGGTGTTCTAGGGCAGTTTCACAAGAGTGAGATACTCAGGTGGAACACACCTAGAACAGGAGTTAGATGAGAATTGTGGGCAGGAGCATCAACAAAGACATGCAGTCCCACAGTTGGGGCTGGGGATGGGGGAACAAGGAAGAGGGCAAGCTGGGGCCAGCCTGCGAAGGATTGGCCCCTGTGGCAGAATCTGCTGGTGCTCTCCAATACCCATGCCTTCCTCTTCTCCCTGGACACAGAGATGGATGACATTTCCCAAGCTCTGTCACTGTTAAGTGGGGCCGTGTGCACAGGTTCTCGGTAATGGCATGTGACAAGCTCTTTACTGGCTCTTTCCTCATCTCGTGGCTGCATGGAGAGGACTCCCAGTTACAATGTGCCAGAAGCATGTGTCCCTGAGTGGCTGTGCAGAGCAGCACAGATTTTTCACAGGAAGAGACCTGGGGCAAGAAGAAGAGGAGCTGTGAAGCTATTGCAGTGGTCTAGAAAGAGGCAATGAGAACCTGCACACAGGTGGTGGCAGAGGGGACGGAGGGGTCTCCTCCAACCCTTGTTGATTTTATCTAATGTTCCCTGCTTCAGAATATGTTTCTGACAATGATATTTTGTGCAGGGCATAAAACTCATTCATAATGTTCCCACTGGTGACGCTGATAATTAAAGGGTAATAGGATGAGAAGCACCTTTCAGAAAATATGCAGACAAAAGCAATGATTCTGGTACATAGAGGACAGAAAGGCTTTATTTCACAGTTCCCAGGAGTAACCATTTAAGTGTGACAGCCAAGCCCCAAAATGGACTCACCTCTCAGATTAAGTTCAGACCCTTTCACCATAACTAACACAGTCAAATGTTATATTTGCTGTTTGTTTTCCCTGCAAACTTCGCCCAACTGGCCCTATTCTACCTGGAAAAAGGGAGCCCAGGCTGTTTCCTCTGGGGCTCACTAGAGTCCCCTTCCACCCTTTCGGTTCCTGTCCAGATTATTCCTAGACCCTCTGTTCTGCTTGCTTCACCCACCACCTCCCATCAGAAAAAAAATCAATAAGATCTTTCTCAGTAAGATATAATGAAGACTTCAGCTTTTACATTCTCACAAAGGACAAAACCTTACAATTGATGAAAGCTATGGGAAGGAACAAAGAATTTATGGCACTGCAGTCTTCAGAAAGTCAGACATGACAAAATTTCTGTGAAACTGGCCCCAGAAGGCCAGGTGCGGCGGCTCACACCTGTAATCCCAGCACTTTGGGAGGCCAAGGAGGGCGAATCACGAGGTCAGTAGATCGACACCATCCTGGCTAACACGGTGAAACCCTGTCTCTACTAAAAACACAAAAAATTAGCCAGGCATGGTCGCGGGCACCTGTAGTCCCAGCTACTCGGGAGGCTGAGGCAGGAGAATGGTGTAAACCTGGGAGGTGGAGCTTGCAGTGAGCCGAGATTGCGCCACTGCACTCCACTCTGGGTGACAGAGCAAGACTCCGTCTCAAAAACAAACAAACAAACAAAAGACAAAAAAAAAAAAACTGACCCCAGAAGACACAAGCACAGCCTCCTCTTTGATACCGACGTGAAACATTCTCCATCTTTACCCCTCCAGAGTTGTCTTCCAAGTTGAGTCGTTTCGAGAGTGATTAAGCGTTCTGGAGTCAGCAGCATTGCTAACAATCAGTGGAGAAATCAACAAAGGTCCGTGGTGCAGAAGGGACACAGCAGAAGCTAAAACTGAGGACAAACTCCGTTGTTTGGAGTCAGTCTGTCTCCTTTGCATGTGTAACTGGAATGAAATTTTGACTTCACTGCTGTGTGTATGTAAAATGCCACATTATTTTCTCTAAAACAAATTAACTTCCATTCTGGGCTCTATCACACCAGGCTCAAAATACAGTCGTGATTGGGACAACCTCCCCATTCCCTCTTCAAAGTGGAGGGAAATGCAAGGGATCTGAAACCCACACGGGCACGCACATGCACACACACAGACTTGAGGGTGGTTCCTTTTCATGGAGTTCTGCCATATGCATTTTGTAAAAATGCCACTTTTTATTTAAAATACATCAGGGACACCACTCTTAGACAAGACAAGACCTTGGAGAAGTGTGGGTGGCAGAGCTGTCATCAGTGGGAAGCAGTAAATGGCAGAAGTAGAAAGTGGGGACAACACTGGCCAGGCTGCTGCTGTGTCTTGGGCCAGGCTCCCGTGAGCAGAGAGGAAACAGCATCATGCAATTCCATGCAATGGAATTCCACGTGCTGCTCAGTCGTGCTTGGATCCTGTCCCCATTGCTTCTAAATACATGACTTTGAACCTTAGTTTTCACATCCCAAAGTGGGAATAATAATAGTCCCACCTCCTAAAGCTGCTTTGAGTATTAAATAAGAAAAAGTCACACCTATAATCCCAGCACTTTGGGAGGTCGAGGCGGGTGAATCATTTGAGGTCAGGAGTTCAAGACCAGCCTGACCCCGTCTCTACTAAAAATACAAAAATTAGGCCAGGTGCGGTGGCTCACGCCTGTAATCCCAGCACTTTGGGAGGCCGAGGAGGCCAGATCACGAGGTCAGGAGATCGAGACCATCCTGGCTAACACGGTGAAACCCCGTCTCTACTAAAAATACAAAAAAAATCAGCTGGGTGTGGTGGCAGGTGCCTGTAGTCCCAGCTACTTGGGAGGCTGAGGCAGGAAAATTGCTTGAACCCGGGAGGTGGAGTTTGCAGTGAGCCGAGAGTGCACCACTGCACTCCAGCCTGGGCAACAGAGTGAGACTCTATCTCAAAAAAAAAAAAACACACACACACACAAAAATACAAAAATACAAAAATTAGCTAGGTGTGGTGGCATGTGCCTGTAATCCCAGCTACTTGAGAGGCTGAGACAGGAAAATTGCTTGAACCTGGGAGGCGGAGCTGGCAGTGAGCTGAGATTGTGCCACTGCACTCCAGCCTGGGCAACAGACCGAGACCGTGTCTTCAAAAAAAAAAAAAAAGAAAAGAAAAGAAAAAGAATGTAATGTGCCTGGAAACAACATGAGCACAAATAAATGTTAGTGCCTGCCCCTCATGGTAATGATATTTTTGGTGTGACAAATACTGGGGTGATTATGGGGACATTAGGGCAGTCTCCTTGAAGTCAAGGCTATTCTGGAATACTGGGGCCTCTGCAAACCCTTTCTGCTTTCTCCTCTCTCTGCTCTCAAGCCCTCTCTGCAACGAAGAGCTTGATTTCTTTTACCTGCATGATTTCAGAATGTATTTTATTTCTTGACATGCTCTGCTTGTTAGAGCCTGTTGCAAATGTCATCAACTTAAAAGAGGTCTGGCATGTGCCATCCTGGGCTGTATCCCATAAGAATAACCCTCTTCATGAAACTGTGAGCACCTCCAATCACCTGAATCTCATTCTCATGATCATCCTTTTAAGTGCCCTGGCTGTGCTGCTGAAAATTGCAGCTCTGAAAGACATACTCAAAATCCCTGCCTAAGAAAACAGTGCATCATTGGGCTTGCACGAAATAAAATCTACGGGTGCTGAACCCTTGCACTTAAGATTCCTCAACAGCTGGCTGAAGGGAACACATCCAGAGTAATTTGCATTTACCTCCTGGATAAACGTTCTAATCAAAAGTACTTTGGTATGAAGCATATTGAAATAGGCTGCATTTGCAGTGGGTGGGGTTGATTTATTCATCTGCCTATGCAACGTATGCTGCTTATGCAGTGCTTTACGACAATCACAAGTTTGACTGTTCTATTTTTCTCTAGCCAGTGCTCTAATGGGCTGCTTGCTTTTTATTATCACAGTGCTCAGAGCTGGAGGGTTCACTGTTTCTATGATTGCTGGCTTGGGGGTTAGAATGGTTTTTTTTTTGGTTATTAGTATTGCAGAAGATACCATTTATCAAATATGAAGCAATCTTGTGATGATCTTCTCAAACACCAACATCATGAAGACCTCAACTAGGAGGTCATGCATAACACCACATGCAAATTTCCTCAACCTTTACCTCTCAAAGGACCCATGGTTCACGCAACAGAACATTGACTTATACGGGAGTGTGCTCTAAAGGCAGATTCACAGGCCCCATCCAGGGCGACTGAAGCAGAATGTACATTTTACAGGATCTGCAGGTGCTTTGTGCACATTAATGCCTGAGTGGCACCATCCTCAGCCACCCTGGAGTTTGGGACTCTTTTGAGGGATTACTCCAGTGCTTCCACAAACAGGATCCCATTCAATACAGCAACCTAGCGGCAGCTGCTATCCTCCTCATGTCACATGGCAGGAAAAGGAGGCTCAGCAAGTGACCCGTACGGGGTGGAAAGCACTAACTTTTGGAGGAATTGGAATTCAGTCCAGGCCTCTGAGGGGCTCTCCATCCTGCCTGTGCACCAGAAAAAAACCGTGATTATTTAAAAATCAGTTGCTTAGTTCCTTTTGACCCACTGACTTAGAATCTCCTGGGACCACGGTCCTGGTGTCTGTTTTGTTATAAAGTTCCCAGCCTTATGTAGCCAGGCTAGGGGCCTGCATGCAAAATAGTCACCCCATCCAGTCACCCACTGAGGCCCTTGGAAAAAATGAGATGTCAAGCAGCTGCTAACATTGATTTGGCAGCTAACACTGTGGCTGGGGGATTTAAAAGTATACGTCAGTGTGTTCGGTTCCCACACAGCCCCTACTCTGAGATGTGCAGGAAGGTGACAACAGATGGAGACATTTCATCTTTGTGTTCACAGGGCCTGACGCTTAGCAGGTGCTCTGTAAGTGTCTGCTGATGAGTGATGGTCGTCAGTGGCCCCCACCTGACCTGGCCTCCCAGCAGCCCCAGTGCTGTCAGCCACTCCCTTTTCCTGAATGTTCTCCTCCCTGTGCCTCTGAAATCGCCCCTCCCTGACTTTTGTCTCTCTGATATAGCCCCACCTCATCTACTGTCTTTTTTTTTTTTTCTTTTGAGACAGAGTTTTGCTCTTGTTGTCCAGGCTGGAGTGCAACGGCATGATCTCGGCTCACTGCAACCTCTGCCTCCTGGGTTCAAGTGAGACTCCTGCCTCAGCCTCCCGAGTAGCTGGGATTACAGGCATGCACCACCATGTCAGCTAATTTTGGTTTTTTTTTTTTTTGAGACGGAGTCTCGCTCTGTGGCCCAAGCTGGAGCGCAGTGGCGCAATCTCGGCTCACTGCAATCTCCGCCTCCCGGGTTCATGCCATTCTCCTGCCTCAGCCTCTCCGAGTAGCTGGGACTACAGGCGCCCACCACCATGCCTGGCTAATTTTTTGTATTTTTAGTAGAGAAAGGATTTCACCGTGGTCTCGATCTCCTGACCTCGTGATCCATCTGCCTCGGCCTCCCAAAGTGCTGGGATTACAAGTGTGAGCCACCACGCCCGGCCTAATTTTGTATTTTTAGTAAAGACGGGGTTTCTCCATGTTGGTCAGGCTGGTCTCAAACTCCTGACCTCAGGTGATCTGCCCACCTTGGTCTCCCAAAGTGCTAGGATTACAGGGGCGTGAGCCACCACACCCGGCCTATCATCTATCTTCTTTTAGCCTCCTCCTTCTCTACCCTACATGACATGGAGAGCTTACCAAGACTCAGGCCTGGATCCAGGCCTCATCACCCTGAACTTTCTTCACAAGGCAACCTGCTGATGTTCCCACTCTTAAATCTCAAACCTACACCTCTGAGCTCAAGACTGAGACATCTTCCTGCATGCACAGGATGTCCAGTAAAGTGACTCGTAGTCTTAAGTTGCTTGTGCATTGTTTCAATGCCAGTCTCTTCAAGGCGGAACCGCTGATCTTTCCCCATTAACCTGGTCCTCGTCTCATAGTCCTTGACTCCGCAAATGGCACCAGTCTACGCAGTGTAGAAGACAGACACCTAAGAATGCTCTGTAACACGCTCTTCCTTTTCTCTCATATTCAACCCGTCTCTAAGCTACTACCTGTCAATTTTACCTTCTAAGTGTCTCTCCAACATATCCACCTGGTGTCCATTGTCACCACAGCTACTGGCCTCTTCCAGGCTACAATCTGCAATCCTCTTGCTTGGACTCCTGCAGGAGCCTTTGAATTCTCTCTACATTCATTCTGACCCCTCCAATCCATTCTCCACACTGCAGTAGGCAGCATCTCCACTGGCACCCAGACATTCCCACCCCCTGGCATTCACTCTGTGGTACAATCTCCTCCTGAGTGTGGGCCGTATCAGGTGACTTGTTTCTATGAATAGAATATTGTAAAAGTGACCGAATGTCACATTTCAGATTAGGTTACAAAAATAATGTTTTCTCTCTCTCCTGCCTTCCCATTCTGGGGGAATCAAATTGCCATGTTGTGAGAAGCCTTAGGGAGAGGCCCATGAGACAATGAAGAAATGCCTCCAGCCAGCAGTGAGCAAAGGCCTGAGGTCTGCCAACAGCCGCTTGGTGACGTTGAATGTGAATCCTCTCCCTAGGCAATCCTTGAGATAGCTGCGGCTCCCGCTGACACTGGATGGTAACCTCGCGGGAGACCCAGAGACAGGGGACCCAGCTAAGCCATGACCAAGTTCCTAGCCCAAAGAACTGTGAGATAATAATATAAGTTGTTCTATGCCACTACCCTTTGGGGTAATTTGTTACCCAGCAATGGATAACTGATACAGCTATTATACCACACTCTTCTTTACTTCAAGATCACCCATTCTTTAAGAATAAAGACTAAAACCCTTGACACCTAAGGGCCTTTGTGACCTGGACTCTGCTGACCTCTGCACCTCACCTGGCCACTAGGCTCCCCTACTTTCAGGGTTCCAGACATCTCATCTTCTGGCAGGTCCTTGAAGAAGTTTGGCTTCCTCTGGACACAGGGCCTTTGCACAGACCCCTCTGCTTCAGATCCCTTTGACTCAGCAGAAGTGTCACTGCCTATGGGAAGCCTCCCCTGACTCCTCAGGTCTACGCTGGGCTCCACCGATGAATACCCTTATGGATGCCTGTTTCTTGACTTTGCAGGGTTGACCTGCTGCCCTCAGTTTGTAATTGTACACTCATGTCTGTGGCTGTTTTACGACAGTCTATCTCCCTCACTAGGCTGTAAATTCCAGAAGAACAAAAAACATGTAGCAAGGCTCATGTCTGTTTAGGTCACCACTGTCTCCCCAGTACCAGGCATATCAAAAGCTCTTAATCAATATCTGACTAAACAATGAGTAGGTGTGGTGTTTTCTCTTCTGCCATACAGGAAAGTTTCCCATCTCCCCTTTCCCAGTCCAGACATCCACACTTCTCTGTAGTCATTTCCAAGAACTATGGGGAGGCTGAAGGGGCTGAGGCCAGTCACACAGCTGTGTGAGCCACAGCAAAGGATATGCCTTTGATTCTAAGTGCACTGAGCACCTTCCCTGTGCTGGACACTGGGCTGGGTGGTGGGAATACCACGATGAGCAAAATGGGCTCAGCCCTGGGGCTCACAGGGTTCTAGTCTTGTTGGGGAGAAAGATGATAACCAAATTCTCACACTAATAGCCACAGCAACCCTCCAAAATGGCAACGTGCAGGAGTTCTGAAAACATGTCACAATGGAGCCACGCTAATCTAGCAGCAAGGGGTCCCCCTTTTGTAAGTGATCCCCATCTTTGAACAAAGCCAATGAACTCCACCATTCACATAGGTTTGCTCTTTATTTTTTATTTTTTAGAGACAAGGTCTTGCTCTGTCACCGAGGCTAGAGTGCAGTGGCACCATCAGGGCTCACTGTACTCTTGAACTTCTAGGCTCAAGGGATCCTCCCACCTCAGCCAACCAAGTAGCTGGGACCACAGGCACCACCATACCCTGGTAATTTTTATTTTTATTCTTATTTTGTAGAGACAGACTTGCTATGTTGCCCAGGCTAGTCTGAGCTCCTGGCCCCAAGTGATCCTCCCCACTCAGCCTCCCAAAGTGTTAGGCTTGCAGGCATGAGCTACCATACCTGGCCTGACTGTTGCAAGTCACACCTCGTCAAGACCAGCTCTTGAGATTTCCATCCCCACATTTCCCTCTCCCCTCACTTTTCATTCCACGTCATTCACAAATGCCATGAGCAATTAAACTGGCATGTTACAGGCAGGGCACATTTGCCTTGTCCTCACCGTATATTCACCTGGTAGATTTTAAAGACTCCAAAGAGAGAAAAATATGTTCAATGGGGCAAGATCCAAACAAAGTCTTCATACTTTGCAACAATACACAACAGGACACCTAGCCGTGTCCAGTGAATAATTTCCCTAAAATTCATAATCCAAAACCTCTTAATGGGAAACCTTTCCACTCAGATTTTAAAACTTGGGCAGCCAATATCGTCAAGAAATATGTTTTCTTTTAAATGAACCTAATAGTACAGTAAGTGCAGGAGAGTAAGATGGCTTTCCATCTTCTGTTTTAAATCATAAACTCCATGATGGAAAAAGTAGAAAAATATTTCTCATTTAAAAGTAAAGGGGAAAGCCAGGCGTGGTGGCTCATGCCTCTAATGCCAGCACTTTGGGAGGCCACTTGAGGTCAGGAGTTCGAGACCAGCCTGTTCACCAACATGGTGAAACCCCATCTCTGCTAAAAATACAAAAATTAGCCAGGTGTGGTGGCGCATGCTTGTAATCCCAGATCCTTGGGAGGCGGAGGCAAGAGAATTGCTTGAACCCAGGAGGCAGAGGCTGCAGTGAGCCTAGATCGTGCCACTGCACTCTAGCCTGGGCAACAGAGGAAGACTCCATTTCAAAAAATAAAATAAAATAAAAATAATAAATAAAAGTGAAGAGGATACCCCATTTGCCTTGATGCAATGCATTGATTGCATGCCTGTATCAAAATATCTCATTACCCCATAAATATATACACCTACTATGTAGGCACAAAAATTGAAACTAAATTTTTTAAATGGATGTAAGGAAGTCAAGCCTTTTACTCAACAGGTTAATTGGCTAACATCCACACGTAATAATAGAATATATAATTGAAGTGTTCTAAGTGCCACCTAAAAAGGAAAATTAAAAGTCTCTCTTAACTGATAAAATTTTTATTTCACTTTTGAGTTTTTACGTTTTTCTTGATTATTCCATGTAAGGTGAAACAATAACTGTTTAAAAGACATACACAAATCTAGTACATCAATAACCAGGCATTTTTTCTTTTTTGCTATTCTATTTTCCCAAAAACAGGTATGCTTGCTAGGCAATAGAACTATCACAGAAGCAAACATTAGGCAGAAAACTGGTAAGGAAAAACAAAGCTACCAGATACACAAGACAAGCTTGTTTGCACATTCACTACTCATTTTCAAGCTGCAGGTATTAACCGAAAGCACATTTTTTTGTTCAGCTGGAAAGGAGGGCCGGGCGCGGTGGCTCATGCCTGTAATCCCAGCACTTTGGGAGGCTGAGGAGGGCGGATCACGAGGTCAGGAGAACGAGACCATCCTGGCTAACACGGTGAAACCCCGTCTCTACTAAAAATACAAAAAATTAGCCGGGCGTTGGTGGCGGGCGCCTGTAGTCCCAGCTACTCGGGAGGCTGAGGCAAGAGAACGGCATGGCCCGGAAGGCGGAGCTTGCAGTGAGCCGAGATCGCGCCACTGCACTCCAGCCTGGGCGACAGAGCGAGACTCCGTCTCAAAAAAAAAAAAGAGGGATTTTTAATGTTGTTTTTTCCTTTTTCTTTCTTTTTTTTTTTTTTTTTTTTTGAGACGGAGTCTCGCTCTGTCGCCCAGGCTGGAGTGCAGTGGTGTGATCTCTGCTCACCGCAAGCTCCGCCTCCCGGGTTCACGCCATTCTCCTGCCTCAGCCTTCCCAGTAGCTGGGACTACAGGAGCCCGCCACTACGCTTGGCTAATTTTTTTTTTTTTTTTTTTTTTTTTTTGTATTTTTAGTAGAGACTGTTTTTTCTCTTTTGGTTTGTTTTCAGTCAGTGCATGAATTTTTCTTTTCTTGTTTCCGCGGATGGACAGATGGACCCTGCAGCCAGTTGGAATGTCAGAGGTGGAGGGGAAACCCTGGGAGACTGATGGGCCTGGATCCTCTCCAGCCTCTCCCCTGCAGTGTCCACACAACTGCCCTGAGTGGTAGCGTCTTGTTTAAGCACTTCTGAGAGCTGAGCTGGATGAGTGCACTTGGGACACCTGGTGACAGGTACTTGCAAGCACGATCAGGGTCAGCCTCAATACAGGGAGAAATCCTGGGTATTTAAAAATACTTTTTTGATTCAGATCATGGTGTGATTGCAGAGCAACACTGTGTTGAGAACTGGAGGAAGGCAGAGCTGTGGTGCGGGCAGCTCTTCTCAACTCTTTACAGCAAGATTTGCTCACCAAGGTGCTCACTCCTGTCTCTCACCCCTGCCCATATATAGCATTACAAAGTGAACAGGCCGGGTGTGGTGGCTTACGCCTGTAATCCCAGCACTTTGGGAGGCCGAGGCAGGTGGATTACGAGGTCAGGAGATTGAGCCCATCCTGGTTAACACAGTGAAACACCATCTCTACTAAAAATACAAAAAAAAAAAAAAAAAAAAAAAATTATCCAGGCGTGGTGGTGGGTGCCTGTAGTCCCAGCTACTCGGGAGGCTGAGGCAGGAGAATGGCGTAAACCTGGGAGGTGGAGCTTGCAGTGAGCCAAGATCGCGCCACTGCACTCCAGCCTGGGTGACAGAGCAAGACTCTGTCTCAAAAAAAAAAAAAAAAAAAAAAAATTGAACAAAAGGCCAGGCACGGTGACTCATGCCTGTAATCCCAGCACTTTGGGAGGCCAAGACGGGCAGATCACGAGGTCAAGAGTTCAAGACCAGTCTGACCAACATAGTGAAACCCCATCTCTACTATAAATACAAAATATTAGCTGGGCATGGTGGCACGCACCTGTAATCCCAGCTATTCAGGAGGCTGAGGCAGGAGAATGGCCTGAACCCGGGAGGCAGAGCTTGCAGTGAGCCGAGATCGCGCCACTGCACTCCAGCCTGGGTGACAGAGCAAGACTCCATCTCAAAAAAAAAAAAATAAATAAAATAAATCCCCATCTCTACTAAAGATACAAAAATTAGGTGACCTATGGTGTCACGTGCCTGTAATTCCAGCTACTCAGGAGGTTGAGGCGGAAGAATTGCTTGAACCCAGGAGGAAGAGGTTGCAGTGAGCCAAGATTGTGCCATCGCGCTCCATCCTGGGCCGCAGAGGGAGACCCTGTCTCAAAATAAATAAATAAATTAATTAATTAATAAGTAAATAAAATAAAATAAAATATAATAATAAATAAAAGCCCCAATCTAGGAAGAACTTGAAGACTGAGCACTCCTCAAGTGAAAGGCAATCTCTACAGAACATTCTTCTTTTTTTTTGGAGTCAAGGTCTTGCTATATTGCCCATGCGGGAGTGCAGCGGCTACTCACAGGTGCAACCACAGGACACTATGGCCTTAAACTCCTGGGCTCAGGTGATCCTCCTGCTTCAGCCTCCCAAGTATTTGGAACCACAGGCACACACCACCATGCCTGACTCAGAACATTATTCTTAAAGGTATTATCCAGGAATGTGGGGCAAAGGCATGTGGAGGAAGGGACATCTGTGCTATAATGAGACTGGCTAACACTCAGTGAATGCTGTGTATCTGCTGGGGTTCTGAGCACTTTGTATGCATTATCTTATTAAATTCCTCACACCAAAAAAAAAAAAAAGAAGGAGATATTAGCCAGGAAACAGAAAAGAGCATTCATAAAACAGACAGCATTTTTTTAGCTCAGTGTTAACAATGAAAAATTATTCCATTATTGAGGCACAAGTTTCAAATCAGTAACATATTCCTATTGCTGTAGGAAGGGGGATTTAGTCAGGTGTGTCATATGAGCACCAGAACTTTCCACGGCGTCACAGCCAGTTATCTGTCACAAGGTATTTCAGCTTCAGGATTTGCATTTCCTCAGAGGAAGACGCTGTGGACATTTGTGGTCATGAACTTTTGAGTGGCAATAGCCCAAACAGGTCCAGTGTCTATAAGCTCTGAACAGGCAGCATCACTGTGAATTACCATTAAACTTGAATGCCAAATGATGGTGTCTCACTCCACATCCCAGCATCACAACATAACCTCTATAACTTTCTGTACGACTTTACAATGAAATTGTATTTCAGTGACTATTTTAATATTGGATTAAACTTTCCAAAGAGTTACACAACATTCAGGTCTATTTTTCCTATCAGTAAGAATTATGCTGAATTACAAAACCCATCACCACAGTGTTCAGCTTTAAGAAAATTAAACACACAGTAATCTTGCCAATGTCAATCAAAACCAAAACTTCAGAATGCCATGGTGTTTATGCAACCAATCTGGGTTTTAGATACAAATGCCAGCTGTTTATCCTATGAACCATTCTTGCTAGGCTGAGGCTGTGAAAAATCGCAAGACAAGGTACAATTCTTTTTTTTTTTAATCTCACAAAGGGATTTATGTGGATGGTACAGGGTGACACTGAACAGATTGTGAGGCATGGCAGACACAGTTCTCTCCCTCCCCAGCATCTCCTGCATGTCCCTGGTTTCCCGATGTCCACAGAGTGAGATTGTCCCGAAGTCACTGCATGGCGGGAGTGCTGTCTTTATAAGACTCTTCATTCAGTGTATCCAACTCAGCAATTGCTTCATCAAATGCCATGTTTGCCAGGCTGCGGGCCTTTTCAGGAGAGTTTAGAATCCCTTAGCAAAAGACTGAGAAATTAAGTGCCAGGCCCAGTCGAATTGTGTGTGTAGGCTGCATATCTTTCTAACTAATTTCAGATGTTTCCTGGTAAGCCCGCTGGGAGTTCAACAGTGTGGTTTGTTTATTGTCTCCAGACGCCACCCCAGAAAGATACCTGAAACGATCTCCTTTCATTTTCAAGCAGAACGCCTTGCTTTCAGGTTGTGTAGCATGGGGAATAAGAGACTTGTCCAACAGCTCCGGAACCTCATTGCAGATGTCCAGCAGCTCTGCCTCTGTCTTCCACGGTACTCTTCGCCCATCTGCTGCTTCTCATTCCTCCTGTTCTCCGCTCGGTGCTGGAGATGAGAATCCAAGAAGAACGGCGGGCCTCACCGTGTTCTTGTAGGCGGCAGAGGGCAGATTGCTGTCTTCAGCTGGGGGTGCATGCCCCTGTGGCATGGCTGCCTTCCCAGCTGCAGCCACTTCATCACCATGCTCAGCCTGCTCAGCGGGCCTGGCTTTCTGTATGTACCAGCACACTTTTATCCATTGTCACTTCCAAGCAAAGCTCTGAGCTTGGTGACCACTACCTTCCCAAGCTGACTCCTTAGGCCACTGCAGTGACTGTGGCAGTGGCAGCTACCCCAGCTCCAAAATCAGCGGCGGCTGCTCCACTTCCCCAAAACAGCCTCTCTTTGATGAGCTACTATCATGTCTTGCCTGGAGCACAGCACATCTGAAAAACTAAATAAAAATGAGCAGAAACAAAGGAGCCCCAAGTTGCCAACTCTCTGGAAAATTCTGAAGACTGCCAGCAGGTGTAATTTCCAGGTGTGAGAAAAAAATAGAAGTGTCTGGAAAATGAAGGGATGTGGCAACGAGGATGGCGAACTCAAAGGGAACCAGGCGTGCCAGGGTGGCTGGTAGCCACCGCAGGGCAAAGGTGTGGGTGGTTCCTGTGTTCCTCTGAGTCCCTGTCTCACCAACAGGCCACACAGGATGGTCTGCCTCTAAATTTTAATCTCGAGGTGACAAGAGTGGCATTCGGACATCAGAGCACTGATGGCGGGCCATTTCCTACAAGCCCCACTCACCCCTGCATCTAATAAGCCCCACGGCTCTGGGCTGATGGTCATTCCTAAGTGATCCCAGCTCACTACAGGGAAGGGGTCCACACTCCATCTGTCCTAGAATAGCTGCCACCTCTTGGGCAGCCCAGGCTAGGAACACCCCATCAGAGTGCGCATGTCTGACCATATCATAGTTTGTCATGGTAGGAATAATTGAACTAGCTTTCCTTGGGCCTTTTTTGGATTTTCAGAAAGATTAGGGCATTCCATGTTTTTATTTCCTCCTTTCCCATTTCTCAAATGTGAAATTCAATTCTCTACCCCATGCAATGTGAATTGTACAATGCAAGCCAACAGCCCCATCTAGTGTACTCCTCTCCAACTTCCGCAAAATGACTCTGTGGCCAGTCCTCCCAGACAAGGAGAGGTGCCAGATATGTGCTTTTATCCCCCTGTCAATCAGACATAAGAAACATGAGGAGAGACGGGAAGATGGCTTGAGCCAGAGAGGTCGAGGCTGCAGTGAGCCATGATTATGCCACTACACTCCAGCCTGGATGACAGAGTGAGACCTAGTCTGGAAAAAAAAAAAAAAAGAAGAAAAGAAGCATGAGGACCTAATTCATTTTTCAGTGTTAGAATAAATTGCATTTATTTTCTGATAAGATTGCACATAACCCTTGAGCTATACCCCATGTACCCTTTGTTTCCACGGCTAGCACAAGTGGTGGTGGACCATACCTGTTCTGTCCCGAGGCACATCAGGCGTTCCTCGGAGCCCCCGGTTCTAGGAGGGGGGTCACCGGGGTCATCATGAGGTCTGCGCTCTGAGAGAGAGAAATCCCCCATGGGGGATATCATGATTGACCCCAAATCACCATCGTGCTCAGCTCAGAATGCATTTGAGAGTTCAAGGAGGCATTTTGGGCTAAAGTGAAAGATCCATACTAGAGCCAGATCAAGTCAAAGACGGATTTTTGTGTCAAGATCCAAGCATGCCTCACCAGGCCTGATGATAGTGCTCTGAAGTTATGTTCACTTTCTTATCTCCGTGTGCTGGTTTTACTTCTCTTCATCTCTTGGCCAGCTGAACTTCTGTGTTTCCTGAACCACAAGGGAGACCTGGCTTTCCACAGCTCCCGGGTTCCCCAGGGCTCTGTTCTAGGAAGTGAACCCAGGGGCAGGAGCAGGGGTGACAGCGGCAAACAGCACAAAGTTAGGTACCCAGTGCAGTGCAGAACTCAGCAGAGTGCTAGCCCAGCATGTTTTCTCTCTCCTTTCATCCCTTAGAGACTCCCACTCCTGGGAACATCACTCACCAGGGCCTGTCAAGGGGTGGGGAAAAGGGGAGGGAGAGCATTAGCACAAATACCTAATGGATGTGGGGCTTAAAACCTAGATGACACGTTGATAGGTGCAGCAAACCACCATGGCAGATGTATACCTGTGTACATAACAAACCTGCATGTTCAGCACATGTATCCCAGAACTTAAAGTAAAATTTAAAAATAAAAAAATAAATAAAGACCCGCTTGTGCCATAAATGGTTCCTGCAGTCTGCAGGTGTGTAAAGTCAGTGTTTCCTCAGTCCTCTCAGCTTCCCTTTCCTCAGTACCAGCTTCGTTTATTCCTAAAGCCTCTGGGACTTCCCCATCAGAGGGGAAGGTGACCACTCTGATACCAGATCCAATGCCTCCAAGCTCTTGAACACCCGCAGAAAGGAAAGATGGCCAGAAGGCAGGTGGAAAGCAGGCTTCTTTGGATGCCCTTCATTTTTACCGAAAGCTTATTTTTAAATAATCTTTTGCATTAATCTGAAAGCACAGACTTATAAAGCATCAGGAGAATCATAGGATTTTTCTTACTTTGAAAACTGAAAAATAGCAATATGCAAAATTGGCCAATCAGAGGAGGCTTAAAGAAACAAAATACATCCTGGTTACAGACAAAAAGAATTCCCGAAGATTCTCACTTTCTGATCTGAGGGGAAGGAAAATGAGCCCCTACAGGTGAGAAAGAGGGGGATGAATTCTCTCCTATATTTCTGCTTTCCTTTCTTTATAACCTAAGCAATACTGTGGTGGTGATTCAGTGGTTGCAACTGGGCAAAGACCAACAGCTACCAACAAGAAGCACCTACAACTCTGAAGGAAGAAACCCTTCTCTCTTACCTGAGAATCTATGGTTCCAGGAGTTCAGAGTGAATCTTCACTGCTCTTTTTCTCTGTGTTTGTACCACATGGCTCTGAACCACAATAGCACTACAGCTCACTGGGGGAATTTGCATATTGAATCTGATCTAGCTGATTGCCACTGAAAACAACAGTGAAAGACATTGTCCTGACGTTTTCAACAAAACCCAGAGTCTCATAAGATAATATCCAAAATATCCAGGATATAATCCAAAATGGTTCAGCATGTAAAGAACAAGGAAAATCTCAACCTGCAAGTGAAAAGACAGTTACATTTCAGAACTAAAAATAAAAACACTGAAATTAAAAATTCACAAGATGATCTCAACAGCAGAATAGAAATGACAAAGGAAAAAGTCCGTGAACTTAAAGATAGATCAATAAAAAGTATTCAATATAAGCAACAGAGAGGAAAAACGTTTGAAGAAAAATGAGCATAGCCTTAAGGATCTGTGTAACAATACAATGACACATTTGTGCCACTGGAGTTCTATAGAGAGAAGCATAAGAACAGAGTAAAAAATATATGAAGCCATGCATCTCTTAATGACAGTAATACGTTCCGAGATGTGTCGTTAGGCAATTTCCTCATTGTGTGAACCACAGAGTGCACTTCCGCAACCCTAGATGATAAAGCCTACTACACACCTACGCTATATGGTATATCCTGTAGCTCCTAGGCCATACGCCTGCATAGCATGTTACTATACGGAATACTGCTGGCAATTGTATTACAATGGTAAGTGTTTGTTTATTCAAACATATCTAAACAGAGAAAAGGTGTCGTAAAAATATGGTAGAAAAGACAAAAAATGGTACACCTATATAGGACACTTACCATGAATGGAGCTTGCAGGACTGGAAGTTGCTCTGGGTGGGTCAGTGTGTGAGTGGTGAGTAAACATGAAGGCCTAGGACATTAATGTACACTACTGCTGACTTTATAAACACAGTACACTCAGACTACACTGAATGTATTTTAATTATTTTCTTTAGGCTGGGTAAAAATTTGACAAAACCATTAATAGAGGTCCCCAAGTATTGGGAAAGTGTTTCAGGAAGTGCAAGCATACAACAGTTGAAATACATGGCAGTATGGACAGAAAGACTGGTTAGGTGCCTAAGATTTTTATGATGAAGTGTAGGAAGTTGCAAGGTATGACCAGTGATTTCATATATTGAATCTTGATGTCACACCTTGCAGTGGAGTGGAGAGAAAAGTTATTGGGTCAAAAGAGTCAAGGAACCATGAGTCACTTTACAAGAATTATCAGACTGCCCATGGGGAGCAGTGACAAGAAGCCCGGGGCTACAGGAAGGGAGAGGACTATGATGGACATCAGTAGAGTCATGTTGCACGGTGGCATGAGTCTCAAAGTCAAAGGCATGTAACAAGGGAGAAGCGAGTGGAAGTGGGGAACGCAGATCTGACTGGCCGGGTGAGGTGGCTCACACCTGTAATCTCAGCACTTTGGGAGGCCGAGGTGGGCAGATCACGAGGTCAGGAGATCAAGACCATCCTGGCTAACACGGTGAAACCCCGTCTCTACTAAAAATACAAAAAATCAGCCGGGCGTAGTGACGGGCGCCTGCAGTCCCAGCTAATCAGCTGAGGCAGGAGAATCGTGTGAACCTGGGAAGCTCCGACCCAGGTGCCACGAATATATTACCATGTAGGGAAAAATCAATGGCTATGAACACTTTCTTTTTTAACTGTAAAATAAAACAAAACTTTTTTTTTTTTTTTTTTGAGACAGAATCTCACTCTGTCACCCAGGCTGGAGTGCAGTGGCACAATCTCAGCTCACTGCAACATCTGCTTTCCAGGTTCAAGTGGGTCTTCTGCCTCAGCTTCCCGAGTAGCTGGGACTACAGGCGCATGCCACCATGCCTGGCTAATTTTCGTATTTTTAGTAGAGATGGGGTTTCACCATATTGAACAGGCTGGTCTGAAACTCCTGACCTCGTGATCTGCCCACCTTGGCCTCCCAAATTGCTGGGATTACAGGCAGGAGCCACCACGTCCGGCCAACAATACATTTTCTTTCTTCCCTCTTCTTCCACCCAAAGCCACGAATTTGACTTAAGATACATTTTTTTCCTTTATATATTCACGTAACTTAAGGAATAGTAAACCAAAGAAGGAAAGAAAGAAACAGAAACTGAGCCAGATAGAAAACTGAGCAACTGGGGCCGGGCTCAGTGGCTCACACCTGTAATCCCAGCACTTTGGGAAGCTGAGGAAGGAGGAATGAACACTTGAGCCCTAGGCAACGTGGCAAAAACCAATTTCTACCAAAAAAAAAAAAAAAAATTAGCTGGGTGTGTGTCACATGACTGTAGTCCCAGCTACTTGGGGGGCTGAGGAGGCATGATTGCTTGAGCACAACAGGTCGAGGCTGCAGTGAGCTGTGATCATGCCATCGCACTCCAGCCTGGGTCACAGAACGAGGCCCTGTCTCAAAACAAAATAAAATGGTGCTTGGCGTCGTGGCTCACGCCTCTAATCCCAGCACTTTGGGAGGCCGAGGCGGACAGATCACAAGATCAGGAGTCCGAGACCAGCCTAACCAACATGGTGAAACCCCGTCTTACTAAAAATACAAAAAATTACCCGGGCATGGTGCTGGGCGTCTGTAATCCCAGCTACTCCGGAGGCTGAGGCAGGAGAATCGCTTGAACCGGGAGGCAGAGGATGCAGTGAGCCGAGATCGCGCCACTGCACTCCAGCCAGTGCGACAGTGAGAGACTCAGTCTCAAAACAAAACAAAAAACGAAACAAAACAAAAAATTGTAACTGGAACCACCTCCCCCCCAAATATCTCAGACCTAACTCCCACTGAGAATAGTTTTGAAATCTGAATATAATGATAACAGAAAAGCAAATCTTTTAAGGTCTAGGAGAATGATAAAAGGCAGACAGGATTTTTACAAGTCAAAAAATCAAGACACAGGCGGCTGGGCGCGGTGGCTCACGCTGTATTCCCAGCACTTTGGGAGGCCGAGGCAGGCAGATCACGAGGTCAGGAGATTGAGACCATCCTGGCTAACACGGTGAAACCCCGTCTCTATTAAAAATACAAAAAATTAGCTGGGCATGGTGACGGGCGCCTGTAGTCCCAGCTACTCTGGGAGCTGAGGCAGGAGCTACTCTGAGGCTAAGACAGGAGAATGGCATGAACCTGGGAGGCGGAGCTTGCAGTGAGTCGAGATTGCGCCACTGCACTCCAGCCTGGGCGACAGAGAGAGACTCTGCCTCAAAAAAAAAAAAAAAAAATTAAAAATTAAAATAAAATCAAGACACAGGCATATCTATTAAGATTATTTTCACATTTTGCAAATCATTTTCTTTTCAGGGGATTTGCTGCTGAGTTTCAGTTTAGGGCATTGCAGCCAAACAGGAATCTGCAGCTCAGATAAAGTGGTTTTGGGAGACACAGGATAGGAGAGCCCCTGAACTGGGCTATCAAGCAGTGAGAGTTTGAGGGACCTATCATCCAGGAAGAATTACAAGAGAGTGAGCCTGACATCTGTCTGGCTTTCGGTTCTTGATAGATTTGCCCGATCCTAATATTTTTTCTAAGATTAGAAGCAAAAGAACCAAATAAAAGAGGTGCTTTCAGTGGTCTAGAAAGCTTAGCAGAGCATTTGGAATTGTGGGTGCTGGGAGACAGAGGTGGGAGTTCATGGCCTATCTTTTAAAGGAGATCTGCTTGGAAAAATCACAGTCTCTGGAGTTGTGACTTAAAAAGAGATAAGCACTGGGAAAGTCACTAGGCTGAAATGTAGTCTTGATTCAGTCCCGTGACTGACTGGATCAAGGCGGTCCTTTGACTTCCAGAAGAAAACCAAGTCCTCTCTGGAGAAGACAAGAATGCACAGCCAAGCTTGGGAATCAATGCAAACTCACCTGAAACATCCAGAAACAGCATCCCATGACCCAACACCAAGAGAGACACAATAAGAAAGGAGCAGGGGCCGGGCGCGGTGGCTCACGCCTGTACTCCCAACACTTTGGAAGGCCGAGGCGGGCGGATCACGAGGTCAGGAGATCAAGACCATCTTGGTTAACATGGTGAAACCCCGTCTCTACTAAAAATACAAAAAATTAGCCGAGCATGGTGGTGGGCGCCTGTAGTCCCAGCTACTCAGGAGCCTGAGGCAGGAGAATGGCGTGAACCTGGGAGGTGGAGCTTGCAATGAGCCAAGATTGCTCCACGCACTCCAGCCTGGGCGACGGAGGGAGACTCCGTCTGGAAAAAAAAAAAAAAAAAAAAAAAAAAAAGGGAGCAGTGTATCCGGATACCACTGTTATCAATAATAACAGGAACTTTAATAGTTAACTATGATTCATGTGTTTTAGAAACCATAATGAATCAAATAGAAATTCAGAATTGAAAATAAATATCTGAAATACAAAATGCATACATATGGGTTGAGTTGGAAGATAGATTAGTAGGAAACATTTTAACTGAAGCAGAAAAAATTGATAGTATGTACAGAAAATATTTGTGTAATTGAAGTTCCAGAAGAAAGGGAGAGAGGAATTGGGACATAAGCAATATTTTAACACTATATCACCAACAATTTCCCCAAACTGACAATAGACAGTAAAAGAGAGATTTAAGAAATTCTACAAAGCAGGCAAATTAATTTAAGAAAAACTTCACCTAGTACATTATAATAAGTATGCAGAAAAACAGGGCAAGGAAAAGATTTTAAAAGCAGCACAAACAAAGAAATGTTATTTTCAAAAGAGAAAATATCAATATAAGGCTGACAGACAGTGTCTTACTATACACAAAGGAGGTAAACAAAATGGCGTCCTTGAAATGTTGGGAAAGTGAAACAGGCTAACAGACATAAAAGATAATTAAAAAGAAATGTATTAATCAAAAAGAAAAAGCAATAAAAAACCTCTAATTTATCAGTAATTACATTCTAAATAAATAGTAAAACTGATTGGGTGAAAATAAAACAACTCTTTTATACTTACAAGAAACAAACACTAAGTAGGCATACATAAAATAGTTGAAAGTCAAAGGTTAGAAAAATATAGTCTTTGTTAAGACCAAACAAGAGAAGAAAAAAATATATAGCTTTATAATCATAAGTCAAAGTTGACATTAATGCAAGATATATTGCTAAAAAGAAAAAAAAGAATAACAGCCATCAAAGAAGTGATATGACAATCCTAAATTTGTAAGCTTTAAATAATAATATATTCTCTAGATATTGTAGTAAACGAAACACTACTGCAAACAATGACATGAATATATTTCACTAACATAATGTTGAACAAAATAGTATACATAGGATGATTTCACTTATAAAAAGGTTTAAAAAAGATATAAAACTAACTTATAGTTTGGCAAGATGGGAGGAAAGAATTGTGACTGGGAGAAGATACAAGAATGCTTTGGGATGCTGATAATTCTCTTAAGAGTTAATCTGCCTGGTGGTTCACCTTGGAAAAATACCGTAGAGCTAGACATTCATGATGTGTGCACTTTTTAGTTTGCTACACTTCAATAAATGTGCATATAGGGAAGAAAGAAAAATATATCATCAAACAAATAAGCAAACAAAACAAGCAAACAAAAAAGAACAATCTTGCCAACAAAAACAAATCTTCAGAAAGAAATACATATGCCAGGCACAGTGGCTCATGCCTGTAATCCTAGCACTTTGGGAGGCTGAGGCAGGCGGGTCACGAAGTCAGGAGTTCGAGACCAGCCTGGCCAACATGGTGAAACCCCGTCTCTACTAAAAATACAAAACTTATCCAGGTGCGGTGGCGAGCGCCTGTAGTCCCAGCTACTCAGGAGGCTGAGGCAGAAGGATGACGTGAACCAGGGAGGCGGAGCTTGCAGTGAGCCGAGATAGTGCCACTGCACTCCAGCCTGGGCGAAAGAGCGAGACTCTCTCAAAAAAAAAAAAAAAAAAAAAAATTTGATTTAGTTACAGCACATCATTCACAGAAATACTTTCCCTTTTTCAATCGGTGTGTAACATTGCATGAGTTATTCCCATGTAATGATGGTTGTTCATCTTCCTTGAAGAATCTGGTACTCTGTGCTGCCTAAGGTGAGAATGTTGGGTTGAGAGACAAATGATATGATTGAGGGGGCAAATCATGTGTTCATTTTCCCGAAATTACTTTGCTGAAAGCCAAGCTTCCTATTTGATTAGGGACATTTGTTTTGGTTGAATTGACTTTTTCTTACACTTTTTCTATTTCAGCATGCCTTTCTGTCAGCGTGTTGAGTTCAGTCAGTAGATTTAGTATTTCTCTCACTGGCTGACAGCAGCCCCTATGTGACTATTTTGTTTGTGTGACCCAGACTTTAATATGCAGAGGGAGTGTTCAATAAATGCTGCCAAGTATATTTCAGCTATCCATACTGTTCTTTACAAAATTCTCTTAATGTATAATTACCTATATTTTTAAAAGGAGAATTTGTGATAAAGATACATAATATTTCTAGACTAGACAAAACATTTTGTGAATGAACCCATACAATTCCTCATTGTAGAGATACTTTCCCTTCAACAGTGCGATGCTGTACAATGCTACAGCAACAGTGCCCATCTCTAGTCACATAGATGGACATTCCTGAAGATTATCTCTCCAGTGTTTCCTCTTCCCCCATCCCTTAACATGTCTTCCACATTTCCCAATTCTTGTCTCTCTATTGTGCATGCTGGTTAATTATTTCAGAGCTTTCTTCCTCCTCCTCCTCCTCCTCCTCCTCCTCCTTCTCTTCTTCTTCCTCTTCCTCTTCCTCTTCCTCTTTTTCTTCCTCTTCTTCTTCTCTTTCTTCTTCTTCTTCTTTTTTCTTTCTGAGACAGAGTCTCACTTTGTCACCCAGGCTGGAGTGCAGTGACGCGATCTCGGCTCACTGCAAGCTCTGCCTCCTGGGTTCACACCATTCTCCTGCCTCAGCCTCCCGAATAGCTGGGACTACAGGTGCCCACCACCATGCCCAGCTAATTTTTTTGTATTTTTAGTAGAGACAGGGTTTCACCGTGTTAGCCAGGATGGTCTGGATCTCCTGACCTCGCGATCTGCCCGCCTTGGCCTCCCAAAGTGCTGGGATTACAGGCATGAGCCACTGCTCCTGGCCGTTTCAGAGCTTTCTTCTAATTTGCTGAGTCTCTCTTCATGTACGTTTGATCTGCTCTTTCAGAATCCACTAAATTCTTCATTTCCGTAATTCAATTTTCATTCTAAATACTGTTTTTTCAATTTTACTTGATAATTTTGATATAAAAAATAAGTCTCTTACTGTTTCCATTTTCCCTGTTATCTCTTTAGACATATAAAATGTGTTTATATTCTAAATCAAAATTATTTCCAGTTGTTGCATGCGAATGAGGAAGGCTGGGACAAGTGGAGGGAAAGAGAAGCAAGGAAGTGCTTAGAAATGATATGTATAGCTGGGCACAGGGGCTCACGCCTGTAATCCCAGCATGATTTGGGAGGCCGAGGTGTGTGCAGTGCTTGAGCCCGGGAGTTTGAGACCAGCCTAGGTAACACACGGAGACCCAGTGCCTACACACACACACCAAACAAACAAACAAACAAACAAAAGACATAAAAATGAGCAGGGTGTGGTGGCACACTCCTGTGGTCCCAGCTACTGGGGAGGCTAAGGAGGCAGGATCGCTTGAGTCTGGGAGGCAGACATTGCAGTGAGCCAAGATCGTGTCACTGCAGTCCAGCCTGGGTGACAGAGCCAAACACTCTCACCCCATCCCCCCCAAAAAAAGGAAAACAAGAAATATGTTGGTAATCTTGATGGTTGTAATGGTTTCAGAGTTCTATACCTATGTTAAAACTTACCAAATTGAACCTTTTATTATTTATTTAGTAAAATACAGGATCTCACTCTGTCTCCCAGGCAGGATGCGTGGAGTGCAGGGGTGCAATCATGGCTCACAGCAGCCTTGACCTCTTGGGCTCAAGCCATCCTCCCACCTCCACCTCACAAGTAACTGGGACCACAGGCGGGGGCCACCATGTCCTGCTCACTTTTGTATTTTTTGTAGAGGGAGGGTTTTTTTCTGTGTTACCCGGGGTGGTCTCAAACTGCTGGACTCAATCAATCAAACTGTGTTGACCTCTCAAAGTGCTGGGATTACAGCTCTGAGCCACCACCCCCAGCCTGCACATTTTAAATGTGTGCTTTTCTGTATATGTCAAGTAAACCTCCACAAAATCTCAAAAAAATATTTAGTGCAGATGCTATTAGTTTTGGCAATGTAATCATGGTACAACCCTCCAATTAGTCAGTTAGGAAGCAAAAATCCTGAGACACTGCACCCCAAATGAAAAATAGAGATTTTATATGGAATTTGTACAGCACCTAGCTAATTTTACAAAACTATTAATTTTTTTCAGTTTCTAATCTCATTTCTATATACTTGTCTTTTCTATCCTTTTTCTTCTGTATGTTGATATAAACAGAAATCACTGAAGACTTCAGTCTTCTAGGCTAATTCTCTAACTCAGTGCCCTGCACATGTGGCTTATTAATAGTCTTTGTCCATCTTAATGAAAACATAATTTGCAGCAATAATATTGACATTCACCTGGTGTATTAATATTTTAACAGAAATTTAATGAACTGAATTACAAGTTATCAGGTAAATCAAGTAGGCCACAGGTTCAGTAAAAAGGAAAGCACCTTCTGAACGTTGATCCTAATACCTATGAGCATTCATGCTCTGAAATTATAGCTGAGTGCACACTGTGTGCCAGATGCGGTCCTACATGCAGGGATGTACAATGCCCAAGGAACTGCCGGTGCCAGGATCTGGGCTTGTCAAAAGGTGCCTGCAGTGTATGTGAGGAGACCTACCACGGGGGACACACTGGAAAAACCACCAAGATGGTCCAGCGCAATCAGTGAGGCAAATGCATGGGGAGGTGGGGAGCGAGAGCTGCAGAAGGAACAGAGGCTCCATAGGGAGCCCAGAGCGGAGAGAAGCCCCTGGAGGGAGGGGCTATGGAGGTCCTGGTGGAAGAAAGCCCGGGGAGCCCGGTGGGTGTGGATTACAGTCAGGAAGGGATCAGTAAGTGAAGAGAAGGGTTTCAAGGAGTGAGTGTGAGTGTGTGTGAGTGTGGGTGTGTGTGTTTGTGAGAGTGTGAGTTTGTGTGTGTGTGAGGGTGTGTGTGATGTGTGTGAGTGTGGGTGTGGGTGGTTTGTGTTTATGTGGCGTATGTGAGTATATATGGAGTGTGGTGGGCTTGGTGTGTGGGTGTGGTATAAGTGTATGTATGGGGTGTCCATGGTGTGTGTGTGGAGTGTGTGGTGTGTGTGTGGTATGTGGGTATATGGGGGATGTTTGTGGTGTGTGTGTGAAATGTGTGTGAGTAGATGGTGAGTGTGATGTGTGGTGTGTGTAAGTGTGCGATGTGTGTGTGGTGTGTGTGAGTGGTATATGTGATGACTGTGGTATGAGGACGTGTGGTGTGTGTGTGTAGAAGGTTGTGTGTGGAAGGTGTGTGTGTGTGTGGAAGGTGTGTGTGTGGAAGGTGTGTGTGTGTGGAAGGTGTGTGTGGTGTGTTTGTGGTATGTGAGTGTGAGTGTATCAGGGATGGCAGTGGTGTGTGTGGTGTCTGTGTATGTGGTGTGTGTGTATGAGTGGTGTGTGAGAGTTTGTGTGATGTGTGTGGTGTGTGTGATGAGTGTGTGTATGTTCAGGGTGTGTGTGTGTGTGGAATGTGTGTGTTTTCTATGTGTGGTATGTGAGTGTGAGTGTATAGGGAGTGTTTTTGGTGTGTGTTTTATGCGTGTGGTGTGTATGGTGTGTGTGTGTGGCATGTGTGTGAGTGGAGGTAGTGAGTGTTGTGTTTGTGAGAGTGTGCGTGATGTGGATGTGGTGTGTGTGGGGGTGGTATGTGTGGTATGTGTGGTATGAGTATGTGTGTATTGGGGTGTCTATGGTGTGTGTGTGGAATGCATCAGTGCGTGGTATTGTGTAGTACCGTGAGTGTGAGTGTATGCGGGAGTGTTTGTGGTGTGTGTATGTGGTGTGTGTGGATGTAGGAAATGAGTGCGGTGTGTATGAGTTTGATGTGTGTGGTGTGCATGTGGTATGAGTGTGCGTGTATTGGGGTGTTCATAGTATGTGTGTGGAATGTGTGTTTGGTGTGTGTGTGTGGTATGTATGTTAGTGTAGCTGGTGGGTGTGATGTGTGTGTGATGTGTGTGGTATTTGTGGTATGAATATGTGTGTACTGGGGTGTTCATGTGTGTGATGTGTGTAGAATGTGTGAGTTTTTGGTGTGTGGTGTGTGAGTGTATGGGGGGTGTTTATGGTGTGTGTGTGTGTGTGTGTGTGATGTGTTGTGAGGGAAAGTATGAAATGTTTTGCTGGGAAAGGAAGATCTTCAGGTAAGAGAACTGCAGCAGGGTTACCGTAGCAGCAGGACAGCAAATAGATCATGAGGTGCGTTAGAGACGGGGAGACCAAAGCAGTTATTACTGGCAAGTTGACCCAAATAACTGAAATCTGCAAAGCTTATGATTGACAGAGGAATTATAGAAAGCCAAAATACACACATGCACAGTAAGACTTTCTGATTCTGTACCATAGGCTTCTTTTCAATATTTTAATTTTGTAACATTATCTTAATAGCACATTATTATTAATAATATTTTAAATAATGAAAATACCCGGTACAAACATTTTCCCTAAACTATTGCTTATCTTGTGATTCCACCCAAGGTCAAGGACCAGGGTCACATTTCTGTTTTTATACTTCAGGTCAATAGGAGCAATAACAATGGCTAACATTTACAGAAAATGGGCCGGGCCGGGGGCTCACGCCTGTAATCCCAGCACTTTGGGAGGCCAAGGTGGGCGGATCACGAGGTCAGGAGATTGAGACCATCCTGGATAACACGGCGAAACCCCGCCTCTACTAAAAAAATACAAAAAATTAGCCGGGTGTGGTGGCGGGTGCCTGTAGTCCCAGCTACTCGGGAGGCTGAGGCAGGAGAATGGCGTGAACCCAGGAGGCAGAGATTGCAGTGAGCCGAGATTGGCCACTGCACTCCAGCCTGGGCGACAGAGTAAGACTCTGTCTCAAAAAAACAAAAACAAATTTACAGAAAATTTATGTTCCAAGTCTTATTTACATATATAAATTAATTTAATCTTCATAACAGTCTATAAGGTAGGTCATTATTATTATCTGTTTTTAGAGAATAAGAAACTGTGACACAGAGAGGGAAAGTAAGTTACTCACTATCACACCACACGAAGCTGTGGAATGAGAATTCCAACCCAGACATTCTGCTTGCAGCCACCCCACCCCAATGTCTATCAGAAAGTGTGGTTCAGTATTTTGAAAGAATGCTGGTGGATCTTCATTTATATACCTCCACTGTGCCTCTTGTATGTAATTCTGAACATAAAATTAGAAACAATCTTCACCTGAAAATAGAGATATTCCCTCAGCAATAGCATAGGTATGTCATCATGCCCTTGAGCTAGCTAGTCACAAAAATTCTTACAGATCACACAGCAGGTTTTGTAGACAATAATGACCAGCCATGGGCAGACACAGAACTCCCCAGCCCAGACTAGTAGGGTCAAGTCTGCAAGCACAACGGAAGCTCCTTCTTGCTGGGACGGGTGACTGGAAACAAGACCACAGTTCCCACGCCCAGAGGCAGTTCCGACTCAAGTGTGTTTAGTCTCCTGGGCCTGGAGGAGAGTAAAGGGCAGCCTGCTGGGCTGTGATGGCCATCTGCCCACCTGCAGTCTCCGCCCTGATGCGCATGGTCCCTTCCTTCCTAGCCAGACCATGTTCCAATCACCCAGTTCTAATCAGCCTTGCTCCAGGTGCATCACATGCTGCTTCAAGTTTCAATTACACTGTATAAACCAGGTTTCTGGAGAATTCCAGCCACACAGTGATCCCAGGCACTCACCCCGGACCCTGCATATGGAACCTGACTCAGATCTATGTTGGATTCACAGTACCCGCCTAGTGATGGCAACTTTGTCCAACAGCACATGCCTCCCCTCTCCGGCTCTTTGCTTTTGGGTAGTCTCCCTGACACCTGGCCTTTGTGTCTACCTCAGGAGCTCCCAGCAGCGCTGGTAACAGGCACCAAGCTTCTGAGTAAAGCCTTGGGCTATTAAGTCATGTCATTCATTTTACTACTGGCGGAAGATAAAACACCAAAAATCAGCCAAAGAACTGTTCCTTGGAGAAGTCGCTCAACATTTGGAAGGGTGAGGTATGTATACTCACAGGAAATTTCATTTTTATTAGGCTTCCCACAAAATATTAATGAAATACTCATAGTGATTCTCCATCTTCCATTTATATTAAAAACAGTATATTTTAAATGTATCAATTTTGGCTGGATGCAGTGGCTCACATCTATAATCCCAGCTCGCATCTATAATCTCAGGCTGAGGCAAGAAGATCGCTTGAGTCCAGGAGTTTAAGACCAGCATAGGCAACAAAGTAAGACCCTTCTCTAAAAAAAAAAACAAAACAAAAAAACCCAAAACCAAATAACCAGCCAGGCATAGTGGCACATGCCTGTGGTCCCAGAGGTTGACATGGGAGAATTCCTAAATCCTAGGATGTTGAAGCTACAGTGAGCTATGTTCATACCACTGCACTCCAGCCTCAGTGACATAAATTAAACCCTTTTTCTTAAAAAAAAGAAAAAAGTAAAAGAAAAAAGAAAATGCTAGAAAACAAAATACTGCAACAGAAATGAAGAATGTCCTCAATAGGTTTACCAGTGAACTGAACACGGTCAAGAACAACATCAGTCATCTTGAAGATATGTCAATAGAGACTTCCCAAACTGACATGCAAAGAGAAAACAATGGGAAAAAAGAACAGAATATTCAGTAATTGTTGTAGCATGTAGCACATGCACAATGGGATTGCTAGAAAGAGAAGAAAGAGGAAAAAATGCAGATAAGTATCTGAAGTAATACTGACTGAGAATTTTCCAACATTAAGTGTTGAAACCACAAATACAGGAAGTCCAGAAAAATACCAAAAATACATACACATATGCAAATTATATTTCAACTTTAGAAAATCAAAGACAGACAAATTGTTGAAAGTGAATGGAATAAAATACTTGATTTATAAAGAAGCAAGAATAGGATTTACATAGGACTTCTTCTCAGAAACCATCCAATCAAAAGAGAGTAAGGTGAAATATTTAGAATGTTGAAAGAACAATATAATCAACTGATATTTTTGTATCTAGTAAAATTATCCTTCAAAAGTGAAGGAGAAAAAATACTTTCTCATACAAACAGAAACGAAGAAATGTGTCACGAGCAGACCTACTTTGTAAAAAATTTCAAAGAAGAGTTTCAGGAAGAAGAAAACTTATAAGAAATTTGGATCTACATAAAGAAGGGAGAGCTTAGAGAAGGAATACATGAAGGTAAAATAAAATCTCTATTTTGCTTACTTTTATATAATCTAATGGATAAGAAGAAGACAATGAAGGAGGAGGAGGAGAAAGAGGAAAAGGAGGAGGAGGAGAAGGGGATGAAGAAGAGGCAGAAAGAGGATGGGAAATGAAGGAGAGGAGACAAATGAGAAACAGAGACAGAAGACAAAAATTACTAGTATCAGAAGTGAAAGGTTATCAGTATTGATGCCATGGGTGTTAAAAGGATAATAAATGAATAGTATAAACACTGTGTGCTCTCAAATTTGATTAGTTGGACAAAATGCATCCATATCTTGAAAGACACAGACTACCAAAACTCCTTTAGTTTGTTCAGGATGCTATACCAAAATGCCATAAACTGGGTGGCTTATAAACACAGAAACTTATTTCTCATAATTCCGGAAGCTGGGGAATCCAACATCAATTCTAGGCACCAGCAGATTTCACGTCTGCTGAGGACTCAATTTCTGGCTCATGGAAGCCATCTTTTCAATATGTTCTCACATAACAGAAGGGGTGAGGAACCTTTCTAGAAAAAACCACTAATCCCACCTATGAGGGCTCCATCCTCATGACCTAATCACTTCTCAAAGGACCTCAAATACCATCACATTGAGGACTGGTTTTGGCACGTGAATTTTGGGGAGACACAAAAATTTAGTCCATAGAACTTACAAAAGGAGAAATAGATAATTCGAATAACTCTTTATCTAGTATAGAAATATATGAATAATTAACAACCTTCCAAGAAAGAAAGCAACAGGCCTAGATTGTTTCACTAGCGAATTATATGAAACACTTAAGGAAGAAAAGATACCAATTATTTACAATTGCTACCAGAAAACAGAAGCAAAAGGAACATATCCCAACTCATTTTATGAAGTTCTAATACCAAAAGCAAAAAAAGACATTTAAAGAAAAATGTTCAGACAAATCTCTCTCATCAAAAATTCTCAACAAAATATCAGCATGCTGAATCTAGCAATACATTGTTGAATTACGCACCAAGACCAAGTGAGATTTATTTCAGGTATGCAAGCCTGGCTTAACACAAAATGGTTAAGGCAATCCCTCAGATAACTAGCTAAAGAAGAAAAGTTATTTGATTATATTAATAGATCAAGAAAGCATTTTATAGAATCCAAAGCCCATTCATGGTTAAAACTCTCAGCAAATTAGAAATAGAAGGGAAATTCCTCAACTGATAAAGAACATACACCAAAAGAACACCCTACAGACAATATCATACATAATGTGAAAAATGGGATGTTTTACACAAAAGAAGCAAGGAAATGTTATCCTCTCTCACTGCTCCTATTCAACATCATACTAAAATCCTAGCTAATGCAATAAGACAAGATAATAAAATAAAAGGTATACAGATTGGAAAGGGAGCATTAAAATGCCCTTTGCTTGCTGATAACCTGATTTTCTATTTTCTATATAGAGAATCTCAAAGCATCAGCCAAAAACCCTTCTGGATTATAGCAAGGTTGCACAGTATAAGGTTAATATGCAAAATCAATTGCTTTCCCACATCCAGCAATGAACAATGAGAATTTGAAATTAAAAGCCCAGTACCATTTTCATTAGCATCAAGAAAATGAAATAGACACAATCTAGCAAAATATGGGCAGGGTCTATGTGAGAAAAACTATAAAATCTGTTGAAAGGGATTAAAGATCTAAATAAATGAAGGGACATCTGTATTCACAAAATAAGACCCAGTGTTGTTAAGATGTCAGTTCTCTTCAATGTGATTTACAAATTCATTACAACTCTCGTGAAAACATGAACAAATTATTGTGTGGAAATTGACAAACTAATTCTCAAGTTTATATAGAAAGACAGACTAACAAGAATAGCCAACAATAATGTAGGGAAGGAACAAAGTTCAAGGACTTGCAAAGTGATCAATGGAACAGAATAGAGAACTCAGAAATAAGAGTGCACAAACACAGTCAATTGATCTTTTACAAAAAGGTAAAGGCAGTTCAATGGAGAAAGGGTAGCTTTTTCAAAAACAGTGATGAATCCATTGCGTGTATGTATATATACATATATGCAAAAAAAAGAGTTGAGACACAGATCTTGCTCCTCAAAAATTAACTCGAAGGACACATTTTTAAGTTAATAATATTTTAAATTGTCAAACCACAATTGCATACATTTATGGGGTACAATGTGATGCTTGGATATGTGTATAAAATCAGGAATGACTACATCGAGGATAAAATATCCATCACCTCATGGCGTGAACCCAGGAGGTGGAGCTTGCAGTGAGGCGAGACCCTGCCACTGCAGTCCAGCCTGGGCGAAAGAGCGAGACTCTTCTCCCAAAAAAAAAAAATAAATAAAATAAATAAATAAATAAATAAATAAATAAAATAAAAAATACCCATCACCTCAATTTTATTTTTTGTGGTTAGATATTTGAAATTTACTTTTTGTTATTTAAATATACAGTACATTATTATTGACTATAGTCATCCTGCTGTGCAATAGATTTCAAAACGCATTTCTCATGTTGAACTGAATCTTTGCACCTGTGAACAACTTCCCATTTTTCTCCCCAGCAACACAGCCTCTGGTAAGCAGCATTATACTCTCTACTTTTATGAGTTCAATTTTTAGACCTAAATTTAAATCCAAAAGCTGTAAAACTTCTGTAAAATAACAAAAGGGATATTTAGGTAACTTTGGGTTTGGCAATTACTTTGTAGATACAACACTAAAGTACATAAAAGACAAATTTCTACCATGAAAGAAGATATTGGTATGAAGTCGTTACAATTAAAAACTTTTGCTCTGGGAAAGGAAATATTAAGAGAATGGAGAAACAAGCCACAGACGGAGAAAAAATTTGCAAAACACCTGTCTGGCATCCAGACCATTAAAAACCACTTACAACTCAACAATAAGAAATCAAACAACCCAATTAGTAAATGGACGAAAGATCTAAAGAGGCTCCCATCAGAGATGGCATATAGAAGGGGAAAAACTTATGAAAAGATGTTCGCCCTCTCAACGCTTTTCCCTCCCTGCGTCCCTCTCTCCCTCACACACCCTCCGCTGCAGCGAGAGTGGGAGCGGGTCGGGGGCGCTAGGCGGTGACGGTGACGTGCTGTCTCTCGGGCGAGGCGTGGGATTTAAGCGCATTATAAGCCGTGGGTCCCGGGGAATCCGAGAGGCTGAGCTTGGAGCCCAGAGTGACCCGCCTCTCTCATGGTCCCGGCCCACTGCCCTGCAGAGCCCGCCTTACTCTTCCTCTCCACAGGTCTGCTGGCCGCGGCGGGCCTTGGCTCCCCCAAGCCTGCTAGGCCTACAAGGAGCTGCATCCAGGAGGAGCCGCCGCCCGGGAACAAGCTGCCCGCGGGCTCTGGGGACAACCACCCGTCCGATGAGCTCGGCTGAGCGTGCACGCAGTGTCGAAATCAAGGACGCCTGGATGCTTTTCATGGCAGAGTGACAAAAGTTTAACAAGAAGAGGAGCAGGGCTGCTGAAAGGTGCGGTGCGGCGGCGCCAGAATGCAGGATCCTGAGCCCTGCATGTGAGTCTTCGCGGGGCCGATCGCTGCGAGCCTCGCTTAGGTCCAGCCGCCTCCAGGGAGGGCAACATCCACGAGACGCGGGGAGTGAGGGCGGTGCTGGCCGCACCCCTGGTCCTGGGGCCGCGGGAGCCGTGCTAGCAGGCCGCCTTCCACTGCCGCCTACGCCGGGTCGGGTTGCTGCAGCGGTGCCCGCTGCAGGAGCTCCGCGCCTGCTGCTTCTCCGACGTCAGGGCGCCGCCAGGATGACAGGTGCAGGAGGCTGCGGCTGTGGGCAGATGTGGTTTCCAGCCCCAGGTCCCGGCGGCCCCTGGCTTCCCAGCCCGCTGTCTTGTGGGCAAGAAGATGAAGAAAGTCACCCCATCAGCAGGTCAGCTGCCCCGCCTTGCAGCCCAGCCAGACAAGGCAACCGGAGTTCATCCTGTCTGAGTTGACTTTGTGCGGGCAGCGGGCCGGCGCCCAGGATGCTGGGGAGCCCTGCGCGCCGGAGGCCGACAAGCCGTGGGGCCCAGAGGCGCCATAGGGCGAGAAGGCACCCGCCTCCCAGCGCTTTCACCCCCTGGCCCGCCCGACCCGCTAGGTGTCGCAATGGCTGAGGCCAAGCCAGGCATCCTGCCCGGCGGCGGCTGCACAGGGGCGAAAACTGAGAATCCCTGCTCAACCCCATCTGGGGTGACTGCCAAGTGCCCATGCCAGCGACCCCGATCCCCCTCCGGTGGAAGAGTGGGCGGGAGGCACGGCCTGGGGGCCCTCAGGCTGGGCGCGCTGGCGATCCGGAGGCCTACCAGGCCATGCACCTCCAGCCCGCCTGGGCACCCAAGCTGCAGCCGTCTTCTGTGTGCAGGCAGCAGCCTCCAGGCAACCCCCGAGCCCGTCAGCACTCCCCACATCTCAGAACCGGGGCCAGATGTCCCTGTGGCTGCGGCTAAGCTAGGTGGTCTTCCCTGCGGCGGGAACCGGCTCTCAGCCCCATTCCCCGTGGCTGCAGAGGGCCACTGGCTACAGGTCCCGAGCTTCAGCAGAGGAGGAGCCGAGCGGGGGCAGGGCCTGGCGGGCTCTCAGGCCAGGTGCACTCGCGATCCAGAGGCCGCCCAGGCCGTGCTCCACCACCTGGGCGACCAAGCTGCAGGCGCCCTCTACCTGCTGGCGACAGCTGCCTGGCAACTTCCAAGATGGCTGGCGCTCCCAGCCTGGCAGAACCGGGGCTACATGTCGCCCTGGCTGCGGCCAAGCCAGGCGGTCTGCCCGGCGGCGGCTGCACCGGGACAGGAACCGATCCCCAGTCCCATCCCCGGTGGCTGCGGTGGGCCCCTGTCAGCGGCCCCGATCTCTCTTCGGAGGAGGAGCGGGTCGGGAGTCAGGGCCAGGCAGGCTCTCAGGCCGGAAGGGATGCATTCCTGGGATTCCGGAACGTCCCGCTCGAGCCCAGGAGAACCCGCAAGCCAGCGACGCCTGCGCCCGAGCTGCAGCCGCCCCCTGCCGGCCACGAGGGCTTGGGAGCGGCTTCCGGAGTCCCGGCTGGCGCTGAGTTGTAGGCGCGCGCCTCACTGGCATCGCGGAGACTCACGCGGTCTGAGGTCGGAGCGCTGAGGTTCAGGCGCGCGCCTAACTGGCATCGCGGGGACTCACGCGGTCTGAGAGGTCGGAGCGCTGAGGTTCAGGCGCGCGCCTCACTGGCATCGCGGGGACTCACGCGGTCTGAGGTCGGAGCGCTGAGGTTCAGGCGCGCGCCTCACTGGCATCGCGGGGACTCACGCGGTCTGAGAGGTCGGAGCGCTGAGGTTCAGGCGCGCGCCTAACGGCTTGACTGGGCTCACTCGGTCTGAGAGGTCGGAGGCTGCGAGTGTCGCTGCTGAAGGCTGTGGTGGACCGGGCTGGATCGCGGATTCTGAGCTACATTGCGGGTTTGGGGGTGGATCTGGGATTTGGGGGTGGATCGCGGGTTGCGGGGGGGATCGCGGATTTGGAGCTGGGTGGGGGTGGAAAGGCCACGAGGAGCCGCCGCGGCTCAGGAGCGGGTGGTGGGCGTCTGAGAAGTCGCCACCATGATGAAGCTCTTTAGCTTCGGGAGACGCCTGGGCCAGGCGCTCCTGAGCTCCACGGACCAAGAGTACTCCGGTGGGAAGTACCACATTCGGGACTGGGAACTGCGGAAGATCCACAGGGCTGCCATCAAGGGCGACGCCGCGGAGGTGGAGCGCTGCCTGATGCGCAGGTTCCAGGACTTGGACGCCCGTGACAGAAGGGACAGGTAGCTCGGGGACTCAGCCCGCGGTGGGAGGGGGCCCCAAGCCCGGCTTCCCTGCAGCCCTGCAGCCCCTGGGGCGGGGGCCTTGGAGGGCGCCGGGCACCCTCGGAGCAGCGGTGCCAGATGGAGCCTCAGCTGCTTTCCATCGCTGGCAATTCCCCGTCCGTCGCGCTTGGTGGAGAATTTGAGCGATTTAACTCCCGAAGTTAGGCATATCCACGTTTAAAACATGGGGCCATATACATGATAGGGAGGTGCCTAATGAGAACTCATTCCCCTGTCAAAAATACCATGAGCCTTTTTCAGTAGGCGAAGAGTTCTCAGATAAAACCCTGTGTCGGTTTTACATCCGAATCCACCTAGATAGATAGGTTCTTTACTGAGGCTTCTTCGAGGGACACTGGGAAGCGGGAGGTGGGTTCCTTGAATGGGAAGACTCAGTTTTCTCAAAATGTGAACTGTTTCCATGTTTATCAGTTTTACATAAACTGAATGAAAATATCAAGGTTTTATCATTTTTGCATGACACTTGCTGTCTATCTTACCATTGTGATGACATTTAAAAATGTTTATAATGGAGTGAAAAGACTTGCTCCTCTAGATATCAAAATGTGCTATTAATTCCCACAATTAATTATTTACTAACAGCTGAAAACAGATAAACAAATGGAACAGAACAGGAAATCCAAAAACACTGAAATATATGTAAGATATTTACATAGGGATGGATAATGGTAACATTTCAGATGAGTAGGAAAGGATGAGTTATGAATAAAATGCCTGCTGTGTGAAGAAAACTCATGAAACTTTATGTCACAAAAATGAGTTCCTGATGGAATTCAGACTGAAATTTTTACACATGCAAAATGAGAAAAGTACCAGAAGAAAACACAAAGACTTATTTATACAGGTACATTTTACGTTAACAAAGGCCTTCATAAGAATGACCTCGCAAGCAGGCATTCTGAAGGTTGATTTAGCAAACTAAAAATTAAAATCCCCTGTGTATCAGAAAAAAATTAACAAAAGATAACACACTCGAAAAATATTTCCTATATATATTTTTACTAATATATAAAAATATATATTCAGATGAAAAGTGTATCTTCATCCTACAGGGAATTTATTCTTTATTATATATAATATATATTACTGATTATATGCATAACAAATTGTATATATTACTAGTATAATATGTTATATATATATCAGTTATATATATACAGATAAAAAGCACATCTTTATTTTACAGGGAATTCTTTCCAATCAAATCCACAAGAAAAGAACTCTAGAAGTGAGCAAAGCACTTTTTGTAGATTCACAAGTTACTTATGTACATAGGAAAAAATCCTTAGTGTTTCTCATAAGAGAATTTAAGTTAAAAGAGTGAGACTGTGTTCTATCCACAGTGTTTGTGAGAATGAAGAGCAGTGGTGCTTACACTGCTGCTTGAAGTTTAAGTTGCTGATGACTTTTCAAGTGGATAATTTGGAGATAATTACCACATTTTAAAAATGTGTATGCCCTTCACCCATCAACTCCATTGTATTAAAATACCTTTAGAAAATAGAGATGCATGCACTTTTCTCCCCAGCATTTATGTTAACAAGAACCCATAGAATGGATATGTGGCCATTGAAGGTGGCAATAGGTGGAGAAGTATGTTGATGTGTGAAGATGCACTTTGTTATACCCAGTGAGGAAAAAAAATCAGTTTACTTGCACATACACACAAACATACTATGGTCTTGTGTTAGGCAAAACTATGTACAAAATAGGATAAAATTTGAAACTTCTGAGCATTTGTATTTTAAAGTTTTTGTTCCTTTTTCTTACCTTTGATTTCTGAAGTGAGCATTTATAAAATTTCTAGTAAAAATTTATTATTAATGGAATAAATTTGGGGAAGAGAAATATGAATCTTGTACAGATAAAAATAATTTCTCACTATTTTTATCATTATTATTGTGAGGGTTTGAACTTCTAGCTTCTTCAGAAGTAAAAAGGGAATCTTTTTATTTGTGCTTTCAGATTTTATGTATATACTTTATTATGTATATATGTTTTTCTTATGTATAGATTCATTACATATAGGCAAACGATAGATTAATCATTTCATTATAGTTGTAGTCATCAAAATAACATAGCAAATATTATTACTATCATGAAAATATTGGTTTATAGAAGTTGTATTTAAAAATATTGAGCTCCCCACCTGTATTCTATCAATCCATTTATTCATCAAACATAACTTGAATATGTTATGTAGAAGACATTTTGCACTATCTCTCAGGACCCTTCCATACTTAAAAACTTTATGTTTACCTGTTCTGCCTGAGCAAGATGAGAGATTTAAAATGGGAATAGTAGGACTTAATCTCATTGAAGCTTTTCCTCCCACCTTTCAAGCAAAAGCATTTCTGAAGGTAGAAAACAGTAAGAGATAACCTTTAATTGCCCTTTTGAAAATTTATCAGTCTTAAATACTAATATTAATCATTGGAAAGTCTGATTTGCATATATTCTGTAAATCTAAGTGTTGACTAAAATGAGCCCTACCTGTTCATCTCATTCATGAGTTTCCTTTAGCTTCACGTCTTTGTTTTTGTTTTTGAGACAGAGTCTCACTCTGTCGCCTAGGCTGGAGTGCAGTGGCGTGATCTCAGCTCACTGCAACCTCTGCTGCCAAGGTTCAAGCAATTATCCTGCCTCAGCCTCCCAAGTAGCTGGGATTACAGGTGCCTGCCACCATGCTCAGCTAATTTTTGTAGTTTTAGTAGAGACGGGGTTTCACCATGTTGGCCAGGCTGGTCTTGAACTCCTGACCTAGAGATCCACCCGCCTCGGCCTCCCAAAGTGCTAGGATCACAGGCATGAGCCACCGTGCCTGGCCAGCTTCACGTTTTTAAAAATCAAAGTAAGAAGTAATTTGTTTAAAAAATATGTTGTTATTTCAGTGCTCTTTCCCCATGGTACTTTTAGGAATTCAAATGTATTTAAGTGTCAATTAGATGCCTAGAATTGCCCTAGACCTGCTGTGTATACAGTATTCTACTTAATGTAAGGCCTCATGGATTGTGTGATACCCTACTATTTTCTATATTAAGAAGATGATTTTTAAATGCTACCAATTATAGTTATAAAAAATTATGAATTATAAATACCGCTCCAATATCAGATATGCTAAAATGTGACCTAATCTTTAAATCATCCTGCAAAATAGCAATAATGTATCATTTTACTTAATTAAAATATTTTTGTTAAATAGTAGTAATATAATTATAACATCTGGCTGGATGCATGGCTCACATCTGTCATTCCAGAACTTTGGAAGGCTGAGGTGGGAAGTTCCCATGATGCTAGGAGTTTGAGACCAGTCTGGGCAACAAGGTGACATTCCTACTCTACAAAAAATTTTTAAAAATTAGCTGATCATGCTGGTGCACTCCTGTGGTCCTAGCTACTCAGGAGGCTGGGACAGGAGGATTGCTTGAGCCTACGAGTGCCAGGCTGCAGTGAGGTATAAATACACCATTGCACTCCAGCCTGGGCAACAGAGCAAGACCCTGTCTCAACAAACAAAAGTCTAACAGTTATTGAGTTGTTGCTTGTTCTGGAAACAGTTCTAAATGCTTTACATAGATTTTCATTTAAGCATCACAGTGGTGTCCTGTGAGCTAGCTGCTGTGGTCATCTTTATTAATGAGGAAATTCAGGCACAGAAAGGCTAAGCAATAGCTGGTACGTGACCAAGTTCAAAGTAGAACTCAAGCCCTAGTTGAACTGAATCCAAACACCAAGCTCATTCTATCCAAATAGGCTGCTGTTTCATTACGGTAGGGAGCAGTAAGAGCTAATAAATATTGTACTTTCTTCAAAAGAAAATTATTTGTTTTGAAGGCAGAGGAATAACATGCCATTCAGTGTTTACAATTACATGAACCCATTGTAGGTTTTGACATACTGCATTACAATTTCCTGAAAACTCTTCTCGCTCTCCTAGGACTGTTCTACATTTGGCCTGTGCCTATGGCCGTGTGGAAGTGGTCACCCTCTTGCTGGAAAGACAATGCCAGATCGACATCTGTGACAGACTCAGCAGGACACCTTTAATGAAGGTATATAGTAGCCAACTCTTTCAGCATGAAATGGATTTGATTTAAATACATAGAACTCAAATGAATTTGTCTCATTTAAATATAAGTAGTTGGTGAAACCTGTGGAATATGTATTTTGAATCCTTAGAATTTACAGTCTAGTTTTTTATCTAACACTAATAGGCTGTACACTGCCAGGAAGAGGCTTGTGCCATTATTCTCCTGGAACATGGCGCCAATCCAAACATTAAGGATATCTACGGCAACACTGCTCTCCATTATGCCGTGTATAATAAGGGGACTTCACTGGCAGAAAAACTGCTTTCCCACCATGCAAATATTGAAGCACTGAATGAGGTACAGATCAATCAACTTTCTTTTCAAAATGTTTGTTTTAATATTGACTAGGTAAGAGTCAATTTTTCATATTTGGAACTCAAGTATTCCTGAATGAAAATGTTTTGAAATAACTTAATTGTCTAACATTTTACTTTAAATGTTGATACTTTTAAAGAAGCATTAGAGGGCACAGCTATTTTAGTGCACTTATGGGAAGTATTTGTGAATTTGTTAAGGTAAAACTTCTTCTTTTCAAGTATTTGTTTCCTACCCCAGGTGTATTTTTTTTCGAATTAGTGTAAAAACATCACAGGAAAAAAATTGCCCTGGTAATAGGCTTTATCTTAAAACTCAAAACTAAAGCAACTTACAATAAATGGAAGTCTTGCTGCTGCTGACGGTTTTCTAACAAAATGGATGTATCTTTCATGGGCAAGGTTTAAGAGGGAAAAATAGGAAGGGAAAAGGAGAGCAATCAAAAGCATGCAGGTCACTTGGAAATTAGGTAATGAGGGAAAATGCCAAGAAGAGGTTTTGTTTTTTAGTTTGTTGTTTTTCCAGTTTATGTATTGAGACAAAGCGCTCTTCAGCTTTGGGGTAATCATTTTTGGTTTGGTAAAAAGAGTGACTGAAACTTGCCTAAAGATTAATTTTTAGAGGACTCTGAGGAAACCAGATTGGCAGTGAATATACGGTGATGAAGTGAGAAACACTTCAGCAAAGGGTGGAACAAATTAGTAACTGACTTATTACCCATCCTGGCAGAAACAGCCACTTAGATAAGAGTCTAAACTCTCCTTTCAAATCTAGAATATCTTGGTGGGAAGGTGGGAGATAAGCAGCTTATAAATAGCAAAATCAACTGGGATTTTGAGTTTACTTGTCCCTGTTATACCCACACCCAGGAAAATTAACTGGAGTTTTAATACATAACTCTATCTCATACTCTTCTCTCTGGCCGCATCCCAAGCTGATAAAGGATATTGGCCATGTGGGTGAGAGATGAAACTGAATTGATGTCTGCTGCAGTAATTCTCAGCTAGAATTGTGCATTACAATGACCTGGGGAAATTTTGTTAAAAGTCTACAAGTGTAGGCTTTCCCCTGAGGATTTTGATGTAATAGATCTCATAAGTTCTGAACATGTATGGTTAAAAATATTTTCTTGAAGCCATGCACACTGGCATGTTCCTGTAGTCCCAGCTACTCAGGAGGCTGAGGTGGGAGGATTGCTTGAGCCTAAGAGTTTGAGTCCAGCCTGAGGTGGGCAGATCACGAGGTCAGGAGATGGAGACCATCCTGGCTAACACGGTGAAACCCCGTCTCTACTAAAAATACATAGTAAGACTCTTGTCTCTTACCACAACAAGAGCAAAAACAAAACAAAACAAAAAAACCTCAGTGTTCGAATACACTCCTGATTAAGAAGCACAGAATAGATCAGTGCAGGATATAAATTCCCGTATCTCAAAGACATAAGAAATGTCTAAAAAAGTTGGCATTTGATAGGTGCTACTTTCTTCAAAGTTCCCTTTTCCAATAACATTTAACTGACTTATCTGTCTTTCTCTACGTTTGTGACTGGGAAGTGAAAGGAAATATCATTGGCAATAGCTCTCAGCTTACAGAATAACACCTTTTGCTTCCCACCATGAATCATTCACTGCCATTCAGAAAGTCTTTAGCAATTTACTTGTGGGTAAATTTCAATAAGTAGAGGCTGACCCTTTCACAATTGCATGTTCCTTTGTCACCATTCAAGTGATTATGTGTCAACAAATGTTCATTACAAGTGAGATTTTCTCAGATCAGTAGCAAATCTTGAACCTTTTTTTTTCAGTTGCAGTTGTATTAGGGGCTATCTCAGTATGTCTATTAAGTTTACAGAGCTTTGGCATTATCAGGATGTCAGTTTTAAACACTGAAATCCTTGAAGTTAGTGAGAATACAATAGAAATTCTTTTAATAATTTAGTTTCAGCATTCCTAAGAACTAATTGTCTATTTGGTTAACAATCTGGGAAAAGTATATGCACATAGATTGCAAATGAATAAATGTTGGGAAAATTCTTGAGGTGGGTATGAGTGTTAACAGCAATTTTTATTATGTATATATCAGGGCCTGAGTTTTTAAATTAAACGTATGATACTAGACAAAGAAGAAGTTCCACATGCAAATACTTGGTTTATACACAATCATTTAGCAACACATTCATAGCAAATATAAAAATACAAGGGCTATAGTCTAAATGTGGCGTATAGATTTGTTCTTTGCCTCTTTGAATTCAGTCAACATGTAAACTTTAGTGGACTCATGCAGAAATCTGGACCTCAGGCTTAAGAAACAAATCTGGTGTCCCCTGAACCACATCACTGCTTGGTCTGCTACACAGAGGTTGCCCTGTGTAGGAGGCACATTCTCCAGTTTGCTACTGTGCCCACCTGAGTACTTCACTTACTTAGGTAACCTCCTTCATCCTTATAAGTATTTGAGTTTACAACTCCTTTTTTATAGTATATTTTCATAAAGATTTCAAGGTTTTCAAGACGGCATATATTGGTTCATAATATATAGTCTAGAGTTTATATAAATCCCTCAATTATAGAGTTGAATTTTAGAATTCAGAAGTTTTTTAACTCTTTTTTTTATATCTATACCACAAATAGTCATCTGCTCATAAGAATACCTAGAAGCCCTTTTAGGTTATTCCTGCTGAGAAGTGGATAGATTATGAATATTGCAGACATTATATCTTTCTTCTCAGCAATGTCCCTTAAAAATGCAAGTGACGGCCGGGTGTGATGGCTCACGCCTGTAATCCCAGCACTTTGGGAGGCTGAGGCGGGCAGATCACGAGGTCAGGAGATGGAGACCATCCTGGCTAACACGGTGAAATCCTAACTCTACTAAAAATACAAAAAATTAGCCAGGTGTGGTGGCAGGTGCCTGTAGTTCCAGCTACTTGGGAGGCTGAGGCAGGAGAATGGCATGAACTTGGGAGGTGGAGCTTGCAATGAGCGGAGATCATGCCACTGCACTCCAGCCTGGGCGACAGAGTGAGACCCCATTTCAAAAAAAAAAAAAAGAAAGAAAAAAATGCAAGTGACTTATTGGCTCTTATTATGCTAGAAATAAGCCCTATGCATCAGTATTAGAACTTTTTTTGATAAGCCATTGTATTTTTATTTCTGATTTATATTTTGCCTAAAGTAAAAAAAAATGTTAAATAGCAATTTAAATGGAAATCAATACAAATGGATTTAAAAAGTAAAGTTGCATTAGCATCCCAGGATTATCATTATAATTGAGAATAGAATTTCTTACTGAGCTTTGCTTTTTAATATTTATTTTCAAAAAATTTTAACTGGTCTCTCTTACACAGAACATACTGAGCTTTCTAATAGTTAGGATAAAAATCTATCCTCTTGCATTAGGAGATATCCCATGGAGTATTTAATAATAAGCAAAATAAGTGCATTTGAAGCCAATCTCTCTTAATTCAGAGCTCATTTCCTTAGTGGCCCCTTTGGATCAGGAGTGCCTGACATTGGCATCCTGAGACCATTGATAGACGTAAATCAAGCAAGTTTGTGCCACCCAGAGGAAAGCTCCACTTGTATTGGGAAGCTCTGGCAACTGTATCCCTGAAACTCTAGTTCCTAAAATGTTAATGTTTGCCACAAAAAGTATTGTCAAATTGAGATTAGGCAAAGTTCAAGGGATTCCTAGATTGTTGGCCGTGTAATAGAGTTTTGTGATACTTCTCAAATGCAGATGATCACGGAATCTTTTTGTTGGGGTACAGTTCTTCTGGTAAAACAACTATTCTTTGAAATATAGTTTAAGAAACACTGCTCTAGAGATAATAATTTAGATCAATTTATTTTAAAAACTTAAAGCATTCGTTACTATGTCTTAGGTTTTAGTGTTATAGAGAAAAAAGATACAGCCCTTGCCCTCGAGAATCTGTTGGTTTCAGTGGGAAACAACGAAATAATTACAATGTACTGTGCTAAATGCTGAGATAGAAGCAAGGATTTTGGGGACTGGTAAATAAAGTGAGTTTTGGAGATGATCGAAGTTAACGTGGGGAGGCAGAGGAGGGGTGTTTCAAGGCAGTGTGTGGGAAAGCACAGAGGAGTGAAAAGGACGGGATTGCTTTGCATTTACTTTCTCTCTATATTGCATGTTTAAGTTCATAGCATCTTATAGAAGATTTTTAGTTCAGTGGAGAAATACGTAATTTTGTGAATTATAAATTGTTTTTGCTTTCTTACAGGAGGGAAACACTCCACTTTTGTTTGCTATAAATTCCAGGAGACAGCATATGGTGGAATTTTTATTGAAGAACCAGGCAAATATACATGCCGTTGACAATTTCAAAAGGTGCAATAGTTTTTGTTTTTTGTTTTCTTTTTTCCTAAAAATCTGAGTGTTCTAGAGCGGTAACAGTCACTCAAGTCAGATATGTTAATAAGATTAAACTTATAATTATTGGCATATAGTAAAAAATAACACGAATAATCAGTTAGGTAGAAAAGCAGTTATTTGGACTGAGCAACATAAAAAACAGTATATAGTAGGATTCATCTTCTCTTATAGACTGTTATTTGTAATTTGATGTTTTTGGTCCTATAATCTTATATTAGCTAAAGGGGTTTTGTATTTCATGAATTTTATGAAGTGTAGACTTTAACTTTCAGTTTACAACTACTACTATTACCATTATCATTATTATTATTATTATAGTTGTTGCTGTTGTTGTTGCTGTTGTTTTCAGCCTGCAGATAGCTCTTACTTATTTGATCCCTAGCTGACTTTGAATTACAATATATCAGACTAGGAAAGCAATGGGAAAATCTTCACCTAAATCTTTGCCTACTTTAGATAAGTGACCTCAGCACAGTTTCTTGGCCATCAAAGGACTATAAATTAGCAACTGTATTACGTCATATCCCAATGGGACACGAAGCTTGCTTGTTGTCCCTGCCTTTTAGCCTTTGTGGTAATTTACCAAGATGAACACTTGAGCACCCAAGATGCTTATACACATAAGCTAGTACATGTAAATGGTTATTATGGCTATCCTGACAGGCAAGATATGAAATTGGTAAAGTGTATCCAATTTGCTAATTAAATATCTTTATCAGAGTTCCTGAGTGCTGTTATTTCTCTATTATTTTAGAACAGCCCTCATACTTGCAGTATGGCATAACTTGTCAAGTATCGTCAGCCTCCTCCTTCAACAAAATATACCTATCTCTTCTCAAGACATGTCTGGCCAAACTGCCGAGGATTATGCTGTTTGTTGTGATTTGAGAAGGTATGTGCTTATATTGAAAGACCAGTTAATACTAAATTAAGGTTTAAAATAATTATAACTATTGCATCTTGTACATTAGGTGACAGTTCATAGTTTGGTTGAGGTAGTTTGGAATGGCAACAAGTTAGTCCACTTTTTTAGTGAGAAATCACACAGAAAGCTAGATTAGTTAGAAGTAGCAATGAGTGCAAGATTCTTTCCAAACTTTTAAAGACCTTTATCCCTAGGAATCTCAGTGTTGTTCATTTTATTCCAAGTATAACTCTTATATGTGAGATAGAAATAATGTCACATCTTTTGCTTTTTCTTTCTTTCTTCCTTTTTTTTTTTTTTTTGAGACAAGTTCTGACTATGTTGCTCATGTTCCTGAGCTCAAGTGATTCTCCAGCCTCGGCTTCGCAAACTGCTAGCCACCATGCCTGGCCTGACTTTTCTAATTAGTTATTGGGTCTTGAAATGTCCACTTTAGCAGAAAATCTTGTATTATCCCCTGGGGCTACCTCCTATGCCTTCCTCCTTTGAATTTTTCAAAAAGCTAAGGGGTTCCCTAAGCCCAAGGAAGACAATCTTGCTTTACAAGTCAGAAGAAGAGGGGAAAAGGCCATTCTAGTCATTCTGTTGTTTCCATTGATTGACTTGCTGTGTTGCTGCCATTGTAACTGGTCCTGCAGTCTGGTAATGATTGACTTTTGCCACCAGGATGCCCTTACTGATTCAGATCCCTCACTCTTCATGGTGACTCATACACAGAGTCCACAGCTACAGTGTTTTGTTTTGTTTTGTTTTTTCGAGATGGAGTCTTGCTCAGTTGCCCAGGCTGGAGTGCAGTGGTGCAATCTCGGCTCACTGCAAGCTCCCACTCCTGGGTTCATGCTATTCTCCTGCCTCAGCCTCTTGAGTAACTGGGACTACAGGCACCCGCCACCATCCCTGGCTAATTTTTTATGTATTTTTAGTAGAGACGGGGTTTCACCATGTTAGCCAGGATGGTCTTGATCTCCTGACCTTGTGATCCTCCCGCCTCAGCCTCCTAAAGTGCTGTGATTACAGGCGTGAGCCACCACACCCAGCCCACAGCTACAGTGTTTTTTAGTTCATGTACATAGTCTCAGCCATTGTTCCCAGCACCTGCTCTGGCAGCGAGGCCTCCTGGCTCTACCTACACACATAGTGAGTAAATTGACCTTCCCCCAACACTAAAAATCTTATTTGTAGCCCACCTTTTGGCTAGGCTTAGCCTATACTTTCATGGTATGTTATCCTTTGAGACCAGTGTCCATTTTTTCTCTAGCAAATATTAGTTGGGATTGTACTCAACAGTTAGGGATGTTCAAATAATGTTGCAGGAAGAGAACAGAGGTCCCTTTGCCTTTTGTTATCACATCTGTACCTTGAGGCTTTTTTCTGACCTGTGTACATTATCCTTCAATAGAGTAATGGGGACCAACTTGGAGTTGGCCCCTCAAGTAATGTGTTTCCATAATAATGAAAATCTCTTATATTTATATGAGATTATATTATATGTAGATTATATAATCTATATATTATATAATTATTATATAATATTATATATAATTATATTATTTTTATATTTATATTATTTATATTTTTATTTATATTTTGTATTTTATATTAATATTATTATAAATAATATATAATTATTATGTAATTATAGATTATATAATTATTATGTAATTATAGATTATATAATTATTATGTAATTATAGATTATATAATTATTATATAATATAATTGTATAGATTATATAATCTCTTACATTATAATGAAAATCATTATAAAAATATTCATGTAAGGTGATCTGTGAAATGAGAACAGAGCTGAGTAGCACACGAGATTGTTACATGCAAATATGTTGTGAGTACATGACTTGGAAATGAGGAAACATCAACTTGCATCTCTTTCATGGAACTGAAAAACAATACAAGCAGGGCTTTGTCTTGTATGTCAGTTGGAGAGGACCAAAAAGATGCAGCCTCTAACACAGACCTGCTGCCTCTGAGTTTGAGGAGGTAGAGAAGGAATGGTAGTTGTCCCAGCCAGGTTTTGACACCTATTAGTTTTCTGCCCTTGGTGTGATTGATGAGCTCAGTAATAGGGGACAATTAGGGTATATGTTTTAATGAGATAATAATATATTTGTATATAAATTTAGTTACAGGTTATGAACTAGCTAAAATGCTCTGAACTACAAGCCACAATGAATAGAACTAATAACCAAAATTAGCACTTAATAACATTCTCTGAAAACTGTGACATTCAAATATTACAAACTATGGAAAAACACTCCTCAGGTTTTATTTGAGATTCCAAAATGGTTTCAGCAATGCAGTTCAAGAATAAGTTTTTCCATTGCTTTACTCTTTCTCTGAACATTTAAACATGTTTTCTCATTGCATCCTCCTAATGACCTAGTGAAGTCAAGTAGTAAAACCTTTATTTTTTAGAAGAAGCCATGGAGGCTAAGAGAAACAACTGGTCTGAAAACAAAATACCTATTGGTTACAGAGTGAGGACTTACTGTGAATGCAGGACAGTTTCCAGGCTGTTAAGCTAACTAGAATTAATTTACTGAGCTATGCTTTTCTCAGTTTATGAGTACTTCCTGTTTTTCTTGTTTAATTAGAAGCTTAAAATTTTAAAGTGTATTAAACATTAGATTTCTGATATTAGCTCTGATATTGTCTGAAATGCTTTAAGAATTTAATCTGTTTGGTAAATATTTTTCATATCACTATTAAAATACTAATTTTATTACATTTATTATGCATAGCATCCAACAACAAATTTTGGAACATAAAAATAAGATACTTAAAGATCATCTTCGAAACGACAATCAAGGTAAGACTTCTGATAGTAAATTTCTCGTTTCCCTTGGTGATCTTACTGATTTTAAAAAGCAAAATTACAGGCCAGGCATGGTGGCTCACACCTGTAATCCCAGCACTTTGGGAGGCCGAGGTGGGTGGATCACCTGAGGTCAGGATTTTGAGACCAGCCTGGCTAACATGGTGAAACCCCATGTCTACTAAAAATACAAAAATTAGCTGGGCATCCTGGTGGGCACCTGTAGTCCCAGCTACTCGGGAGGCTGAGGCAGGAGAATCACTTGAACCCGGGAATTGGAGGTTGCAGTGAGCTGAGATTGCACCACTGCGCTCCAGCCTGGATGGAAGAGCAAGACTCTATCGCCAAAGAAAACAAAAAAAGTAAGATTACATATTTTTAATCATAAAAGAGCAGTTTAAAATATATATGTTTATATATAAATTAATTTTTTAAATTTAATTTCTTTAGTTTAGAATTCAGAGTTATTTAAGAAGTTGTAGCTAATTCTCAGTCTCAAACAGTATTGTCTGAAAAAATTCATTTACCTACTTATGATCCCTGAAATTCTACATATTTTTGTATTAATATAAGTAAGAAATTAGATTAAGTTAATATGTTGCAATTTCCTCTATAATTACATTGTTACGAATTGGACTTGTTATGCAAATGGTCTTCTATTTAATTTTTATAGTAAATGGTTTACATTTAGTAAATAAATATTAATTCCAGTTGATTCTTGAATATTGTGGGGGTTAGGGACTCTGATCCCTGTGGAGTTGAAAATCTGAGTATAACTTTGACTCCTTCCAAACGTAACTACTAATAACCTACCATTGACTGGAAACTTTACTGATAACATGAACAGTCAGTGAACACGTATTTGTATGTATTGCATTATTATATACTATGCTTTTAGAATAATGTAAGCTAGAGAGATGAAGCTGTTATAAAGAAAATCATAGAAAAGAAAAAATATACTTACTATTCATAAACATAAGCGAATCCTCCCAAAAGTCTTCATCTTTATCATCTTCAGGTTGATTAGGCTGAGGAGAAAGAAAATGGTTGGTTTTGCTGTCTCTGGGTTGCAGAAGCAGAAGAAAAATCTGCATATAAGTGGACCCCTGCAGTTCAAACTCTTGTTGTTGAAGGGTCAACTGCATTACACGGGAATTTGTGTCACTAAGAAAGTAACTGTCTTTAGAACTAGGAATTCAACAATCCCTTTCTGATACCATAAACAAATGGCAATAAGAACCATAAAACTGAGCCAATGTGCACCCATACAAAAAGGAGATTATTTTTGAAGATACCTACTGAATGCAGAAAACAGAAAAGTAATTCCTTTCCAAGAAGCAGAAGTTATGTTACATATTCTTCTACAAACCAGGTCTATTTTTAATTTATTCACCATAAGTTGGAACCTCATGAGATATATTCACTTCTTAGAACAGGCTGTGTTTTTTTATATGCTGGATAATTATCATAATAATAGTAATTTTATTGGAACAAGATAATCTGTTACCAGGCTGGGCGTGGTGGCTCATGTGTAATCCCAGCACATGGGAGACCAAGGAAGGCAGACCACTTGAGGTCAGGAGTTTGAGACCAGCCTGACCAACATGGTGAAACCCTATCTCTACTAAAAGTACAAAAATTAGCCAGGCATGGGGGTGGGCACCTGTATTCCCAACTACTCTGGAGGCTGAGGCAAGAGAATTGCTTGAACCCAGGAGGTGGAGATTGCAGTGAGCCGGAATGCACTACTGCATTCCAGCCTGGGTGACAGAGCAAGATTCCATCTCAAAAAAAAAACATGCTCTGTTACCATTAGGCAAGAGATAATCATAATAAATATTACAATAGCCAAACTCTAGGCTCAAAAAATTATAATAAAATTATAAAAATGATTAACAATAACAAAAATGTAACACCTAATGCATTGTACAATCTGAACTGTATAAAGACACCATTAATTTAGTACATAATTATCAAACCACTTCTATAAGTTAGGTTTGGCAAATTGCAAGAGACAAAGATGGAATTGACATAGTTTTTGTCTTTAAGGTGCTCATAATAGAATATAGATAACTAATTTTTGTGTTTTTTCAACAGAGTTTTTAAGAAAAATATTTTAATTCATTCAAATACTTGTCCACTTAAATAATAACTATCATGTATCTGTTATAGACTAAGCATTTTTCCAATGTTACAAAATACATTTAAAAAATACAGTTAGGAGATTGTTATTACCACTGTTATTTATTTTATTTACTACCTGAAATAGTGCTTACTGTGTGTCCAATGTCATCTGGGAGCTTATAGTTATTATTTATTACGTATGTATAATGCTCAATATGTGCCAGGCACGTTTACGTTTGTGGTGATGAATGCAGTCTTCTAAAATGTGGGTGGGATTTAGGGTAAGCATGCAGAGTGAGTGGAACTTTGCCAGGTAAGGAGGCAGAGGGATGATGCCTGGCAGAAAGAGTATCTAACAAGCTTGCATGTTTGACAGAAGCAGCAGCCACGAAGAATGAAAGTTTTAAAACACAAGGAGCAAGTTCAAAAGGTAGGACACCTGAGTGAACTTTGTAGAGTCTATGAGCAGTTCAAATTTACTAGTGCAAAAAAATATATACGGAGTGCTTGGTAATGAGGTGAAAATAGCTTATAGTTATTATTTATTATGTTTAGTATGTGTCAGTGAAGGCATGCTTAGGAAAGACTTTGTTGTTGTTTTACCCGTGTCTAGAAACAAGTTCAATAAAAGACTTCTAATAGTATAGAAATGAGTAGATCTTATCCTGTAGGCCAGGGGAAACTTCTGAGGTAGAATGCTTTTGGCTGCAAATACTAGACGACCTAAAAGTGGCCACAACCATAAGAACCAGACTTGTTTTGGTTGTCCGGTGATATTATTGGATCCCACTTGTTCTTCTTTCAGCTATGCTGTTGGCAGTGTCTTGTTTATGTCTCCCTTCATGGTTGGCTATTTAGCAACAGCTCCAAACGTCATGTTCTCATAAGACAGTATCTAAAGGCTGGAAGGGCTGCTTTTCTTCACATGTGTCTTTTAAATTGGGAGAAAATTCAGAAGCATGCAGGGGACTTTTTGTAATTTTTTTTTTCCTTCAGGGATGTAGTCTCGCTCTATCACCAGTCTGGATTGCAGTGGCACGATCTCAGATCACTGCAGCCTCCACCTCCCAGATTCAAGCAATTCTCCTGCCTCAGCCTCCCGAGGAGCTGGGACAACAGGCACATGTGACCACGCCCAGTTAATTTTTGTATTTTTAGTAGAGACAGGGTTTCACCATGTTGGCCAGGATGGTCTCAGTCTCTTGACCTCGTGATCTGCCTGCCTCGGCCTCCCAAAGTGCTGGGATTACAGAGATGAGCCACTGTGCTCAGCCCTTTCTGTAATATTTTATTAGCTGGGTCACACCACGTGCTCGTTCCTAAACCAGGCACTGGGAAAGCAAATGTAGTTATGTGATTAGCTTAGAATAATCACTTATGTTTTGAAGCTGAGGAGGGGTATTGGGATAATAAATATCCACATAGATTTGTGATTCTCCAGCAAGAAACAACAAGGAACTGCTCTTGGGTAGGGAGCCAGATGGTGAAGTGACACTAGAAAAATTCAAAAAGTACTAAGGGAGCCCCAAGAAAGGAGACACCTGTGTATGTGGAGAAAGCCAGATTCAGGGAGGACTTCACATAGCATTTTCAGCCTTTTTTCCTTTTTTTTTTTTTTCTGTTTTTGGAAACAAGTTCTTACTCTGTCACCCAGGGTGGAGTGCAATGGCATGATCGAGACTCACTGCAAACTGAAACTCCTGGGCTTAAGAGATCCTCTTTCCTCAACCTCTTGAGTAGCTGGGACTATAGGCACAGACCACTATGCCTGGCAAATTTTCTATAGAGTCAGGGTTTCACTGTGGTCCCTGGGCTGGTCTTCAACTCCTGGCTTCAAGCAGTTATCCCACCTGGGCCTTCCAAAGTGCTGGGATTACAGGTGTGAGCTACTGTGCCCAGCCTACATTCTGAGCCTTAAAACACAAAAATCAATTCGTCAGAATTGTAGAGGAAAATATTTCAGATGTAAAAAACAGTGTATACACTATAAAGGTATAATAGTAACAAAAATTTTGCAAATTATTAGTAAATAATGTGCTTAGCATGTTGTTAAAAAGATACTATTACGAAGTAGAGAATAGTAAAGTGTTACTTTATATGTTTTTACTGTATTTTTAAATTTTGTTTTGTTTCCAGCAGTTTTGTTTTTTTATATTGGGTGGAATAATTTTTGGGTGACCCTGAGACTTTTGCATGGCTTGAACCTGCTGATATCTAGTGTCTCCCCAAGTGGTTTGTTAAAGTTTTAGACAATTAGAAGTGTTTCTTAAAAATGTAAATATTCCAGTAAACATTAAGCTTCATTTAAACTCTCAATTTATAAAAGAAAAGCGTATGTTGTTTTGTATCAATTTTTATAAAGATTATAGTCTTTAAGTCATTCATTTTAACTAAACATATGGATTTGTCAGCAGAACATGACTTAAAAGTGGCTTCAGAGGAAAAGCAAGAAATGCTTGAAAGAAGTGAAAATAAACAGCCACAGGTATATAACAATTTAAATTTCTGGTTTGATATTGGTTTGTTTCTTTGTTTTTCTTTAATAACATAGCATAGTCCAAATGAAGTGACCTTTTAGACTATCCTTTTAGAATCCAACAGAGCATAATTTCATATTGAATTTTAAAATATTTTAGCCTGTTATAAAATTTAAAATATTCTTATAGTCTGTAGTAACTCACAGCTATCTGTACCCTTGGAATTGAGGCCAGAAATTTCCAGAACTCTCTTTGCTCTTTTATTTTTATAATCTTCTTCATGATAAAGAAGGTAACATCAAAAATTGAGCTGTATTACTAAGCAAGAGAAGTTATGAACAATTGAACAGTGATGGCCACTGAGTTCACCTCACGTTAAAGGAGTCATCATTCCCGGTGGTTCAAACTGCAATTTTATGTTGCCAGTCATCAGTGCTGAGGTTAAAGACTTCTTCTGTTTTTTGGTTTTTGGTTGCCTTCAGTGTCTATGTTCAGGGAGAAGATGGGGTCATAAAAGCAATCCAACTGCCTATTGAGAGAATTATGCTTTCCAGAATGGGACTTTGGTGTCAGGGTGCAAACAATAAGTTTCGTGTTTTAACATAAGTAGAAGATGCTATTAAAATTTTTAAACTGCTGTCACTAGTGGAGCTTAGAGTATATTAGACCTGGATATAAGCAGATAACCTATCTAGATAACACTATCATATTACAGTATAACACTTGAAGTAGAATCTAAAAATTTTCTTCTCTTTCTGATTGGTATTCCTTTTGGCTTATAATAATTTAGCATTTGCCTACTCTTTAATTAATCTTAGAAATATGAATTCACTGTAGGGGTTCACTATTTAGGGTATGCTGAGGTAAAAATCTTTTCAAGAGAGAAAGCCTTTAGATACTACATATCATCTGTGAACCTATTTCTGTCATATTTAATTGATAATGAATTAAGTTTACTCCAAACAAACAGTGAGAGTTAAGCTTCGTGGTTCATGTTTTTCTCCTATATTAAGCCAAGGGAAATTATTTTTACTTCTTAGTTATAATCCAGTAACTTAGGAGTAGTAAAACATAGATTATGTTTCACAGTTCAATTTTAATTATTTTCTGTTTTTTCTTTGTTCATACTTAATTTAGAATAAAGTTAATTTTAAAACATGCACCCTGTCAGAAAAGACATCTGAGAAACAATTTAGAATAAAGTTAATTTTAAAACATGCACCCTGTCAGAAAAGGCATCGGAGAAACAAAAGAAGCAAATTAATTTTCACTTTTGCACCTGCAAAAAAGTGTCTCAAGAACCAGAACTGAGTAAGAATTGTAATAAAGAGGATATATCTGTATATTCAGGACTTCCTTTAAAATTCATTACAATTCTGGGCGTAGTGGCTCACACCTGTAATCCCAGCACTTTGGGAGGCCGGGGCAGGTGGATCACCTGAGGTCAGGAGTTCGAGACCAGCCTGACCAACATGGAGAAACCCCGTCTCTACTAGAAATACAAAATTAGCCGGGTGTGGTGGTGCATGCCTGTAATCCCAGCTCCTCGGGAGGCTGAGGCAGGAGAATTGCTTGAACCTGGGAGGCAGAGGTTGTGTTGAGCCAAGATCATACCATTGCACTCCAGCCTGGGCAACAAGAGTGAAAGTCTATCTCAAAAAAAAAAAAAAAAATTCATTACAAAAAAGTTCAACTGAAGATTGGTGAAAGTTTTGAAAAATCCAGAATTACTGTTTGTCCTGAGGAAGAGCTCTTACATTGTAACTCTAAAGAGGGACAAACTTAAAGGGAGTGCCCCGTAATCTGATGAATCATATCCCTGATGGTGAGGAAGCAGATGCACCTGGAGGAGTATCTAACTCTGTAGTATTCCAGGCATTGTCTGAACAGAAGGAGCCCATCTCATTCAGGTCTTGTCATTGTATTCATACTCTGGGTCCCTCCAACACACTTGCCAGTCATCTTCTAAGCTTTATTCAAATGAAAATAGATCAGACTGTAAAAATTATAACAAAGCAGACATGTAGCCTGTTTCTCACAGAGATGAAGAAGAAAGAGAATTGTTGTAATGATACAGAAATTGAAAAATTAAGGAACCCAGTAGTTATGGCTGAAATGAAAAAAGACTAAGAGTTTGATATGCAGATACAAGAAAATATAACCCAAAATACCACAGATTGGAAATTAGTCATTAGACATTGGCCTCAGTCTGGAGATCTAAAAAGTCTTTTTGATTTGTGGTTTGCTCACTCCAAAGAATGGAAGCATGTGATACGAATAGAAAGCTACAGTATTTCTGCTGTTACAGACACTTACAAAAACCGAAAACCAATACAGCACTTGTTCCACAAGCCACATGGAACTTAGAAGCTCTTCTAAAGCTTAGGTGTTTAGCAAGTGTGTTTCAGGGACCCACATGTGACAGTCCCACTGCTAATATCTATAAAAGCATGAAACCTGAATTAGAAAATGTGAGTTATTCTCCACCACATAGTGACAGAACATCAAAAGCATATCTAGAAGAAGACTTACAGCAAGATATGCAAAGGCTTAAGAATGAGATAGGCTTGTTACAAGTAGAGTTCCTGGCTTTGAAGAAAAAAAGTTCAACTATAAAAGAGGTTCCCTTGCTGTTTCTCTTATTATGAGTTATCTGATTCGTTCTGGTTTTCTACTCAAGAAAATCTCATGTGTCTAGTTACAGTGGGGTTATCTAAATGTGTAATTATGTGTCAAAGTAGATTAGTGCTGCTATCTAAATGACAGTTCTGGAAAACATTCTCATAATCTTTGTTCATTCATCAACCTAAGCCTCACTGTGAGTTTTCCAAGTGACATATGGGCTTGGAAAGTTATTTAGCCGTATACCATGTGACCTTCTGAACCAGGTAAGCATAAGGGAAATTGCTAAAGAGATACTGTCTACATTCTCTTTTCTATATTCATTTAAAGATGAATTACATTTATTTAAATGACAAAATGGTAATCCAATGGGAGGAAAGCAATGACTGAGAAGAGACATGAAAATGTATCTGACCTTGAGAGTTGCGACAAATATTCCCGGCCGAACAAGTCTGTTTAGTGTGCTTTCATGCACGCAAGTTTATCTGTTTCACTCAAACTGTGCACACTTCTAATTCCATCGTGGCCACTTTACATATTTTTGGAAACAAATACACATACTTTCACATATTTAAGAAAATCACCACTCTCCAATGTTTCTGTTGAATCAGACTTTTACATGATGTTGTTTAATAAAATACGGTAGGTTTTGACATGTAGGATTTTATCATGTAAGTAGCGTAACTCCTCAGCCAAAAATTTAGCATTTGACTCTATGGTAGAAGGCTGAGTTCTGTACATTGTGTTCCAAAGATAGACAAATATCTAGAGATTTTCTTCTTTCAAAGTAAAAGCAGATGAGGCCTCCGACCACCCTCTGAGCCATTAAATTGTTTTGCCAAAGTCACACTTTTAATTTATTTGATGAATTTGATGTATTTATCTGGTAATGTATGTAATTCAGCGATATGGAATTGTTCTTCCCTTTCGGTGCCATGAAATGCTAGGGAATGCCACCTTAGGAGCTTTGGGTGAGTTACTTAATATTTCTTGGTTTTACTTCCATTATCAAGTAGATAATGGGGCTAGAGTGGACAACTGTACTGTATATCTTCCAGATATAAACTTTTGTGGTAATTGAATGTAAATTTGAGGAACATCTCATTTTCCAGGATTCCACACTAGCAACTCAGCAGTTTCACTCAGCTCCTTGTGTTGTGGCAAACTTTGGTTCCTCTATTTCAGTGAGCACCTTCCCTTTTTTGATATCCCAGGAACCAAATGAAAAAATAAGGAGAAAAGGCAGTGGGGAATAGAATATCTTAGCACAGAAAAGGGAAAGCTTCTTTTCTGTTTCTGAAGCCCCACAAGGTCACATCCTATCAATCTGGCTATTTCATGGAGAATCCAGGTGACAAAGGCAGAAGACACATTTTATGCCTGTGTCTTTTTGTTTCTCTGTTTTTGTGTTGATAGATTTACACCACATAAGTAACTGTGATCTGATGGAGAACTAGAAGTAGAGTCAGAAGCCCTGAGGAAAATCCTGCAGCTTGCTTATATTTTTAACCTGTCTTTATTAAGGATTGTGATAACTAAATAAGTTCATCAATGTATGTATGTAGAAGTGCTTAGTACAACGTCTAGATTTATGATTTAGTAAATGTAATTCTTACAACTGACTAAAAAATGTTGAATCAAATCACAATAGAATATGATCAGGGAAACAGAACTTTTAAAACTTTGAGAGATTTTATCTGTCCGAATAGATGTGGAGGTAAAGCTCTTACTATAGGGTGGTGTCTGGGTTAGATATCAGAGTATGAATGCAATTTCCTTTTTCCAAGATTTTAATTTAGTCAAATTTTTTAAGAACTTTATGCTTTGAGTTTGCTGTAATTCAGAGAAAGGCTTTTCCAATTCTGATATCTTAAAAATTCTCTAGAGTGTGTGTGTGTGTGTGTGTGTGTGTGTATTTTATGGATTCATTGACTTCAAATAAATTTTTGAACTTTTTGAAATGTATGTTCTCTAAGGTTCAAGGTTTTGCTTCAATTTTTTCTCCAGTTGGATATCCACTTACAGCAACTTTTAATTGCATGAATGTTCAGGTTGTTCTTTCACTTCAGAAATAACCATCATATGTTATTTTATTGAGTGCTAACTATCAATTTGTTTTGTTTTATTTAGGATTCTCAAAGTTATGGAAAAAAGGATGCAATGTATGGAAATTACATGTTGAAGAGAGACATTGCCATGCTCAAACAGGAATTATACGCAATAAAAAATGACAGTCTCAGAAAGGAAGAGAAATATATTCAGGAAATTAAAAGTATTACAGAAATAAATGCTAACTTTGAAAAGAGTACAAGACTCAATGAAGAAATGATAACAAAAAAAATGGCCCAGTATTCGCAACAGCTTAATGATCTGAAAGCTGAGAATGCAAGGCTGAATTCAAAATTGGAGAAGGAAAAACACAAGAAAGAAAGACTAGAAGCTGAAGTTGAATCCCTCCAGTCTAGCCTGGCCACTGCTATTAATAATTACAATGAAATTTTGGAAAGAAAAAACCTAGAACTAGTTTTATGGAAAGCAGATGATGTTTCTAGACATGAAAAAATGGGTTCTAATATTTCTCAACTAACAGATAAGAATGAGTTTCTTACTGAACAGCTCCATAAAGCTCGGGTGAAGTTCAATACCTTAAAAGGTAAGCTCCGTGAGACAAGAGATGGTCTCAGGGAAAAGACATTGGCTTTAGAAAGTGTACAGGTGGACCTAAAGCAAGCGCAGCATCAAATAAAGGAAATGAAGCAGATGCATCCAAATGAGGAAGCTAAAGAGAGTCAATCCATTGGAAAGCAGAACTCTTTAGAGGAGAGAATAAGTCAACAAGAACTTGAAAATCCCTTGCTTGAACGACAACTAGAGGCTGCTCATAAGGAAGGCAATAACAAAGAGATAGTCACTAATATCCAAGGAGACTGTCTTGAGAATGGAAAGGAAGCTCTTCTTCCAGAAGAAAAAAATAAGGAATTAATGAATGAATATAATTACTTAAAAGAAAAACTGTTTCAGTATGAAAAAGAAGAAGCTGAAGGAAAAGTAAGTATGAAGAAACCTATAACCTTCTGGAAAGAAAATTTAGACATTTCATTCTGGCTATATGTTGAACCTAGTTCAATATAAAAATAAATAGATGAAAATGTGTTTACCATTCTGTATAATTCCATTTACGTGAATCATCCAGGAAATACATGTATAGGGATGGAAAGAAGATGAATGTTTGTGTAGGCCTGGCGCTAGAAGTGGGTCGTGACTGCTAATGGGCATTAGGGATTGTCCTGGAGTGATGAAAATGTTCTAAAGTTGGATTGTAGAGATGGTTGCACAACACAGGAAATTTACTAAAAATCTTTGAACTGTTTGTTGAAACATAAATTCTATAAATCATATTTCAACAAAGCTGTTTTAATAAAAATCATATTTCAACAAAGCTGTTTTAGTAAACCAAAGAAGTGTTTACTGTATCAGCTTGGAAACATACTTTGTTTCCAGGAGGTAAAAGGTAGAGCTGACAGATGCTTTCCTTTGAGTAAAGACGTTATGTCACCTATGAAATTTTAGTAGATGCAGAGCAGTGTTGATAAGGTATGTAGTCTTATACTACTGAAATAATAAATGTAACGTCTTTATGTTGCCGCATTTTAAGACCATAATGAAGTGGGTAAGTGGAAATGCTTGTACCTGAAATGTGTATTTTGAAATTAAGATTGAATTAAGTGAGCCGCTTTGACACTTAATTCTAGATTTTCCAGATGAACTGAAGTGTGTTGCTGTGTCTTGTGATGCTTTTCCTTCAGTGGCTTTCTCTTTTATGTATTTTAGTTGGTATAACTTTGTTTTGATTCATACCAATGTGACTTAAGTCTGAAAATATGTCAGTCTCACATTATGTATTTTTCTGACCACTTAGTATTTTAAAGACTTCTACTTGTTATAAAATCACAATTTGGAATAAATGTGGTAAATTTTAGCAAAAAATATTTGATGTAGTGTTCCCACTGGTAGGTATTTATAATTTACTGTGAATATTTTTATGAATAATTAGCTCATAATTTACATTTTAAGTCTCAATGACTACTATTTGGATAGAATTCTTTCCAGTACAAAGATACTTGTAGCTGTCTGTGATTTATGAGTTTGACACTGACTCCCCATTTTCACCCTAATGAGGGGTGGCAGAGTTCACGGAGAGTGGGATTGAAGTGAGTACAGGACAGAGTTGTAGGTGCTGAGGTCGGGGAGAGAGGTAGAGGCCTTGTTACCTAGGGCCTTGAAGGCCGTTGGAATTTTACTTTTATTCTGAGATAGGAATCTGTTGGAAGGATTTCAACAGGCGACTGAATATGTGAGGAACTCAGGTTGAGTTGAGGGTCTAAGCTGAATGAATAGCGGGCTGAATCCATCTGTCACGTAGGAGAATACCGATTTGGCAGGAAGATAGCACCTTCTGTGTCCCTCACTGAATTCAGTAATAAAGAAGAAAGTGTACATATGAGGAAAAGAAAGTGAATCTGTGTGTGTGCTAATAATTTTCAAAGGATGTATGCTAGAGTTAAATATTATTAACAATTTAATAAGTCACTTTATAAAATTGGTAACAAAAACTTTTTGTCAGGTGATTGTGAGACAACTTCAAGAAGAACTGGCCAATCACCTTAAAAAATTTTCTATGGCAGAGTCTCCACTGGAAGGTACATCACATTGTCATATTAATTTGGATGAGACATGGGCTTCAAAGAAGAAATTATTTCAAGTAGAATGTCAAGTATGTATGGAATTTAACATGTAGACAGTTAATCTGTAGCTGGTTGAATAATATAAAGTGTTTTAGGATACTAATTTCAGTGGACAGCTTGATTTTGTATTTTCATTATAATTGATCATTACCATTTTATTATCTTTATAATGTACGTACTTCTTCAACTCTGGCTCTTGTTCTGCCATTTTGAAAAATAGTTGCATATGTTTTCTCTTATAATATCTACTCTTTGGAAACTTGAGAATGATACATCATTCCTCACACAAAGTTGACTTTTTTCCTGTTAAACAGTATTTTTAGATAATTTCCTTATTGCCTTGGCGAGGCAAACCAGATTAAGTCAAAAGAGAATGTTTAATGGAATATTCCAGAAAGTTGTCTTATTTCTTCACTTTTGTGAATGGACACAGAAGCTGTGCCTATACATTTCATGGATTCTAGGTTAACTTGTACCGAAAGGCCGTCATACTGTTCTTTGAACTGCACACATTTTAGGTTAATTTACAAACTACTTGAAAAGTTAGGCATTGCCTTCATCTTCCTTTCATTTAAAATATACTGTAATGGCATAGAAATATTCAGATCTGATAGTGTATGTACATCCAACATAGAGAGCTTAGAAAATTGTCTTCATCCTACCATGGGATTTTAAAAACAGTTTCACTGAGAGAGAATTCACATGTCAGACAGTTCAACCATTTAAAATGTACGACTTAGTGTCTGTTAGTACATTCACAGCGTTGTGTTGTCATCAGCACATTCAATGCTAGAACATTTTCACCACTCTGAAAAGCAACCCTACATCTCTTAGCCATGACTGCAACCCCACTCGATGTCTCTCCACCTACCCCAGTTGTAGGCAACCACCATCCACTTTTGTCTCCATAGATTTGCATGGTCTGCATATTTTATATACATCGAATCATACAATATGAAGTCCTTTCTGACTGACTCTTTCACTTAGCAGAATGTTTTCAGAATTTTATCCATGTTGTAGCACATATCAGTAGTTTATTCCTTCTTATTGTCAAATAATAGTCTATTTCATGGCTACACCAGTTTTCCATTCATTCATCAGATGATGGACCTTTAGGTTGTTTCCACTTTTTGGCTATTATGAAAACAGCTGTTGCAAACATTCATTTACGGGTTATCCTATGGACATATGTTTTTATTTCCCTGCCATTGGACTCTATCCTCAGAGTTAACTGGGCAGATGTCAGCACCAGTTTTACCCATGCTGTCCTTCCTGCCTTCTCAGTTCCTGCTCATCTAGCCTCATTCATTCAGACCTGGCAGGCAATTTCCTCTTCATGAAGCTTTCTCTGACTGTTCTGACTCTCACTGACCTTACGTCTCAGCACTTGTTGCCCAGTCTGCAGAACAACTTAGCCCTTAATTTGACATGGCTTTTAATTTTTGATGGAAGATAATTTTGTCTTAACATATATTTGCTTAAAGGAAAAATAATATGTGACATGAATGTCACCTGTCCTTGTATAAATTGAAAATATTTTAGCTTGGCAGCTTTCAGCATAGAACAAAATATACCATACCAATTATTTCTTCTTTGAGACATTAACGCAGTAAATCTTTTATTCTAAGTGTATTTTTAGCAATTAAATATGAAATTAAAACCAATTAGTCTAATAGAGGAGAATTGTTCAATCAAATGCTCATGTTTTTCTCAGTATGAAAAAAGAATCTAAATTTGCCTTCCTTCACTCTGCAGCCAAAACTGTATTTCTGGATGGTTGCCAGTTTGTCAGCTGAACAGTTCTGGCTGCAGCTTGTCTGATGAAGGAAAGCACAACTCCTTAATCCTAGCGCTCAGCAGAGTACTCGTGAAGCCAGTGCCACAGCAACAGCTGCTGGTGGGAATTGATTCACAAGACTTGATTTAGCAGTAGATTCCAGGGTTTTCAGCTCCGTGGCTCAGCCTGTCTCTGCTGGTCATGTCGGTTATGTACTACTCAGTCCAGGAGGTGCTGTTTACATTGTAGTACATACGTGACTGTTGCCCACTGAGTCAGACAGAGAGAAGAGTAAGCTATATATTATACACTCCCCATTTGCTGCCACTTTCAGTGGTGTGAAGATTGATTCAGTGCATCTATAGGAGACCACTTCCATTGAAATGCCACCCACCTAACACATACAGTGGTCAAGAGATAAAAAACAGTAAAAATTATCATGCTAGTAGCAAATATTGTCTGTAGCTCACTATGTACATGTACTCTTCTAAGTGCTTCTAAGCAAATCTTATCTGTAGCTCACCATGCACCACGTACTCTTCTAAGTGCTTCATGTCAGTCCCTGGTTTAATCTTCCCAACATCCCAGTGAAATAGATGGTATTATTCTCTCCATTTCATAGATAAAGAACCAGAGACACAGAAAATTAATTTGCTCAAGGTCACACAGCTAGTATCTGGTAGATCTGGGATGCAGACCCAGCCCTTCTGGCTTCTGTGTAGAACTGCCTCTCAAACCATTCCATGGAACACCTGGTTGGTGAGGTGGCTCATGCCAGTAATTCTAGCACTTGGGGAAGCTGAGGCAAGAACAGTGCTTGAGCCCAGGAATTTGAGAGCAGCCAGAACAATATAAGTGAGATCCTGACTCTACGAAAAAAAAAAAAATGAAACAGCTGAGGCATGGTGGTGCATGCGTGTAATCCCAGCTACATTGGAGGCTGTGGTAGGAGGGTCGCTTTAGCTCGGAATATCAAGGCTGCAGTGAACGGTGGTCAAGCCACTGCACTCCAGCCTGGGTAACAGAGCGAGACTCTGTCTCATAAATAAAACGTTTTGTATAGATTCCCATAGAATTGAGTTAGACATCAGGCATAGAATTATTAGCCACTTTGATGTCTGCCTTGGGAGTAAAACATATAATAAGGGGCAGCTTTAAACCATCTCAATCAATAGCCTCTAACTTCTCCAGAAGGTTCTTGTTTCATGAATTCCTAAGCAGGAGACTACCTGGATTAAGACATTTGGTGGACACCATTCTGAGATGAAGAATCTCAATTAGGAAGAAGGGAGATCTCTACTTGACTGGAGCTTCCCAATGACATAGTTGAGTGTCCCCCAAAAGAAACTTTAGAATAAGATGTTCATCATGCCATATCTCTATGGAAAAGGAAATTCTTTAAAAGAAAACAAAGGCAAACAATTGATAATCTGTTTCTCATGGGAAAGTTTTCATTATAAAAGAAAAAAGGGCTGGGCGCCATGGTTCACATCTGTAATCCCAACACTTCGGGAGGCTGAGGTGGGTGGATTACCTGAGGTCAGAAGTGCAAGAGCCTGGCCAACATGGCAAAACACTGTCTCTACTAAAAATACAAAAATTAGCTGGTGGTGTGCAACTGTAGCCCCAGCTACTTGGGAGACTGAGGCAGGAGAATCACTTGAACCCAGGAGGTGGAAGTTGCAGTGAGCTGACGTGGCACCACTGCACTCTAGCCTGGATGACAGAGTGTGACTCCATCTAAAAAAAAAAAAAAAAAGAAAAAGAAAAAATGGACAAAATATACTGGTCCAAAAAAGAAGAAAGAGAGAGAGAGAGAGGAGAGAGAGAGAAAGAGAAAGAAAGAAAGAAAAAAAGAAAGGATAAAAAGAAAAAGAGAAAGAAAGAAAGAAAAAGAAAGGACAAATTATACTGGTGAATATCCTAAGGGTGAGACAGCCCCCCTTCAAGATTAGAAAATAACACTGTACTCAAAGTAACATCCATAAGAATCAACATAAAATAGACAAGACTCACTATCTACAAAAGTAATCTGCACCAGGTAGCAATGTATAAGTGTGTGGTTGAGAATATTGTCTATAATATGTGTACTAGAGGGAAGAGGCCTCAGTAAAAAGGTCAGAGCTGGAAATTTATATTAGGGAATCCGGGTTAACGTTTTGAGATTTTAGGAGTTCTGAGAGAATTTAAAAAGAGGAGTAGCAGCTGGGCATGGTGGCTCACACCTGTAATTCCAGCAGTTTGGGAGGCCGAAGAGGGCAGATCATGTGGTAAGGAGTTCAATACCAGCGTGGCCAACATCGTGAAACACCATCTCTACCAAAAATACAAACAATTAGCTGGGCGAGGTGGTGGGCACCTGTAATCCCAGCTATTTGGGAGGCTGAGACAGGATAATTGCTTGAACCCAGAAGGCGGAGGTTGCAGTGAGTGGAGATCACACTGTTGCAGAATCAGGAGGACCAGAGAGAGACCTTGGAGTGTATACAGGAAGATATCCTTATCAAGTGTACTCAGACCCAGCTGACTCAACATCTGACAAACTGGGCCCAGAACAAAGACACACACTTCAAAAATGGGGTGGGCTAGCTTGAAGCAGGCTTACAGTTACAGTGGTGTGAAAGCACGGATACAGAGGCAGAACAATTAATTAAATTGTGACAGATTCATAACTTAGGATTACACATGACCTTTGCCAAGCAACCCAGATGTCTGTTATCTAGGTTTTGCTCTAAAGAGCCTTGCACTGGTTTATCTCAAGTTTCAATATAAAAACACAATAAGTGATGAAAAATAGATCTCTGGATGAGACCCTGTGTCATAGAGTCCAATGGAAGGGGAGAAACAGGATAATAGAAAAGCCACAAAAAGTAGACAAAAGTTATTATTTGTTTATTATAGAAAAAAATAAACTTTGTTTAAAGAGAAATGGTTAAGAGACAGAGAAAAACTGAAACCTACAGGTGAATACTTACAGAGAATGACAGTATTTAGCTCAGCCTGAAGATAGATGAGGATCAAAAATGTAATGGGAACTAGATAAGAGTTTTCTAAAAATCATCTTAGTAAGATGTAATTTAACTTGGAATATCTTAAACTATTAATGACAATGTTTCTAGAGCATCTTTAAAAAACTAAAATGTAAATATAACTACTCTTAATTTATCTTACTAACTTTAGTACTTTATGTGTAAAAACTCTCATTTTTAACAAACATTTTTGACAGTTTAAATTTCAGAAAAGATAATGATGAAAGTGTGACTCTTTTTTAGCTGTTTTAAGAAAATGACTGGTTTTGAAATCTGTCATTATTGGCATCAGGTTTGTAAAATGCACTTTATACAACTGCCTAAATACATATTATTCATCAACTTATGAGAAATAATATTTTTAAGATAGAAGAGGGTCTCTAGATTTTACAAAAATAATTTTAAACACTTTTTTTTCAAGTCTGAAGAAAAACGTGAAGAATTCAGAAAACTTTTTGAGTTAATATCATCACTGGACTATAATGTGGATCAAATAAAAAAGGAAAATCATGAATTAGAACAAGAGGCAACTGGGTATGGTTTTCGTATTGTAGAACATTGTAACCATTTAGTAATTGATTTAACTCTAACTACTTGACTAAAACCTTGATACAAATTCATTTTATGTCTTCATTTTCATAATTAAATGAATTCTATTTTAAAATGTATTTCAGAAACTCACAACACAACTTTATAGGCATATGAGCGGGAGTCTATGACCCTTGGACTTTTTTGTTGGAATTATTAAAAAAATCAAATTTCAGTGTAAAAACACAATAAGTGATGAAAAATAGATCTCTGGATGAGACCGTGTGTCATAGAGTCCAATGGAAGGGGAGAAACGGGGTGGGAGTCAGCTGAGCTGCTGGGGGGAGGTTGGGATGAAAAAATTTATATTAAAAATATGTGATAAAAAGAAACTTACAACACAATCTGAAATTTTTTTGAATGCCAAAACATTACACGTATTTTTATTTATTTATTTATTTATTTATTTATCTTTTGAGACAGAGTCTGGCTCTGTCACCCAGGCTGGAGTGCAATGATGCGATCTCGGCTCACTGCCACCTCTGCCTCCTGGGTTCAAGTGATTCTCTTGCCTCAGCCTCCTGAGTAGCTGTGATTACAGGTGTGCACCACCCCGCCAGGCTAATTTTTGTATTTTTGGTAGAGATGGGATTTCACTATGTTGGTCAGGCTGGTCTCGAATTCCTGACCTCATGATCCACCTGCCTCGGCCTCCCAAAGTTGGCATAAGCCACTGCGCTTAGCAACGTATTCTTTAATGGTTTTGAAAACAATAATGACAATGCTTTGGACATGTAATGTCAAGTGCACTCTTCATTATCTAGTTTGAATTTTGATTTCTGAAGATATTTTTGCTGTATTTGGTCATCTTTTCTTCCTTTTGTAATATTCTTCTCTGCTGCATTCAAATGTTTTAAAGACCTATTTGTGTCCTTCTTTAACATTAAAATTTATCTTGATATATAGCTTGTATTTTATTTCTGTTTCTTTGTTTTTCTTTTAGATAGAAAACGTATCATGGAAATTTACTCATTTTACATGGGTACCTCCATTGTATACATGAAGTGTACATCTTATTAAACTTCTGTTTTACAGAAGTAAATTTTATATATAAAAAAGTATAACCTAAAGAAAAAGAGTAAAATGAGCATTCATGTTTTCATCACAGATTAAAAAAAAAAAAAATGGAATGTGTCTTTGAAGCCCTGAACACAGCTGCTTTTCTATATATTTACTGAGCACTTAATTTGGTTTTCTGATTCTAATCAACATTTTTCTGTCATTGTCTTTCTCTACATGGTTTTGTATCTTTCATTTTGTTGACATTATGTCAGTAAAGATCTCTAGATCTCTTCTTCAAAGTCTTTAAATCATCACATATCCACCTTTCCTTTTTCCTAAAACTGCCTGTTTTCTTTTTCTCCTCAATTCGGACATTAAAGATGTTTTCTTCTCTTTTTCTACATTGAATAATGTCCTTGTGCTTTTTGTGTGTACTTTTTTTTCTTCTTATAGACTGTGGTCAACGGATATCAAAATGTATTTTTGTGTCTTTTTCAAACATATATGTGTTTTACTTTTTTTAAATCTTGGTTACTCATCTCTCTGTTATGCCTTATATTTACTAATATGTTATTTCATCTTAGCATACCAAAATGGATATGAATAGTTTATTTATAAAAAACTGTATGGTTAGGCCTGGTGTGGTGGCTCATGCCTGTAATCCCAGCAATTTGGGAGGCCAAGGCAGGTAGATCATTTGAGGTCAGGAGTTCAAAACCAGCCTGACCAACATGGTGAACCCCATCTCTACTAAAAATACAAAATTAGCCAGGCATGGTGGCACATGCCTGTAATCCCAGCTACTTGGGAGGCTGAGACAGGAGAATCACTTGAACCCAGGAAGCGGAAGTTGCAGTGAGCCGTGATCACGCCATCACACTTCAGCCTGAGCAACAAGAGTGAAGTTCCATCTCAAAAAAAAACAAAAAAAAACCTGTATGGCTATTATTACTTTACCTGCTATATATACCATAAAATTGTTCTTCATATTATTTATCTAAGATTATAATTTCATATAGAATGCTTTCAAACTATGTTCAGTTGAAACTGAGGATCATAGTTTATAGATTTGTTTCTTTGATATGCCATAACATAATATCTGTTTAAACAATTATTAAATATTTACTCTTAAAAATACTTGACTTACTAGTTCTTACATTTCTACAGGTACAAGAAATGCCTAGAAATGACAATAAATATGTTAAATGCATTTGGAAATGAAGACTTCAGTTGCCATGGAGACTTAAATACAGATCAACTGAAAATGGATATTCTGATTAAGAAGCTAAAACAGAAGGTAATTTTAAAAAATTATTATTTTATCTTAAGGTCTAGATTACATGTGCAAGAGGTGCAGGTTTGTTACACAGGTAAATGTGTGCCATGATGGTTTGCCGCATGTATCAATCCATCACCTAGGTATTAAGCCCTGTAGGCATTAGCTATTAATCTTGATGCTCTCCCTCCTGACCCCAGCAAGCCCCAGTGTTTGTTGTTCCCCTCCCAGAGTCCATGTGTTCTCATCATTCAGCTCCCACTTACAAGTGAGAAGATGCAGTGTTTGGTTTTTTGTTCCTGCGTTAGTTTGCTGAAGATAACAGCTTTGAGTTCATCCATGTCCCTGCAAAAAGCATGATCTCATTCATTTGTATGGCTCCATAGTATTCCATGATGTATATACACCACGTTTTTTTATCCTGTCTATCATTGATGGACATCTGGGTTGATTCCATGTCTTTGCTATTGTGAATAGTGCTGCAGTGGACATACAAATACATGTATCTTTATAATACAATAATTTATATTTAAATATAAGGTAATTTTAAATCAGTTTGGGGATTAAAATTATGCAATTTGGAGAAATATTAATGATGGATAAACCCAAATTCAGCCAAAATACGTTTAAGGAGGTTGATTCTGAGCCAGTATGGTGACTGTGGCCCTGGATTACCCAATCTCAAGAGCTCTTGAGAATGTTTGATGAGACAGTCACATTACAGTTTGGTTTTGTACATTTCCAGCAGACAGAGTTGTAGGGAAAATTGTAAATCAATATGAGGAAGGCATACATTGGCTGAGCCTAAAAGTGGGACATCAAAAAGGAGGGGCTAACAAGTCATAGGTGGGTTTTAAGGATTCTTTAGGTGACAATTGATAAAGAAAATCTGTTGTCTAAAACTGGAAATAAGTATAAAGGAAGGCCTTAATTAAGATAAGGTGATTATGGAGGTTAAGATTCTTATTATGTAGATGAAGCCTCCTAGCTGGCAGCCCTCAGAGAAAATAGAGGGTAAATATATCTTTTCAGACTTTAAATGCATCAGGATCTGAGTTAATCTTCCCTACTGGGAAGGGGAGACCTTCTAGGGACCTAGAAGGGGAGAGATTGGGCTACATTAATGAAGACTTCTTGCAGATGCAAATTCCCCCACAGAAGACAGCTTTGTAAGGCCATTTGAATCTCTTGGCCCTGCAACAGCCATTTCAAAATATGTCAAAAATATATATATTTGGGGGTAAAATACTTTGATTTTTTTCAGCTTCTTCTCTCTGTGATGCTGTACCAGAATCAGGTTAGAAAGGAAGCCACATTATAAGAGTTAATAAAACCCATCTGATGAGATATGATTGTTTGAAGGGTGTGATTCCCAGACCCTTTAGATAGAAATTGGGGCAAAAGAATACAAGGTCTTGCTCCTTAATATAAATCTCTCAGTGCTTTAAGCAGTGAAAGATTTTTCATTTAATTTTACAGACTTGATACTAATAGAAAGGATACTTTAAAATATATATGTATATATTTTTCTATACAAAAGACATGCTGTTGATTCTCTGATGTCTTGAACCCTGGCCAGTGATCTGAAACCAAGCAGCCCATGTCTCCAGATCACCAGTACCAAATAAATTTTGGGGTGTAACAGGTTTATTGAGAAATAATTAACACACTATGCAATTCACTCATTTAAAATACACAAGTCATTGAATTTTAGTATTTTCAGAGAGTTATGTAATCATCATTACAATCAATTTTAGAACACTTTCATCACCCTAAAAACAAACCCCACATCATTTAGCCATCTTCACTGGTTTTCCCTTCCTCCCTCAGCCCTAGGGGACCACCCACCATCTTTGTACAGATTTGCCTATAAGCCTCTGAAATAAAAAGCAAGTGGTCTACTGGGACTGGCTTATTTCACTTAGCATAATTTTTCATGCTGCATCTGTGCTGTAGCAGGTGTTGATGCAGGGCTTTCTCTCCTTAGTTCAGCTAAATCTGGGTTCTTCTCTCATGACCAGGAAAAATTAGCCATGTGGACACATTGAAGGGTGAGAAGGACAGAATTTATGAAGTGAAAGGGAAGCTCTCAGCAAAGAGAGGGGTCCTGCAAACAGATTTCCACCTCACAATTGAATACCAGGACCAGCACACATGAGCTGAAGAGGCCAGGCTCCTCCTCTGCATAAGGCGTGAATTCTTGGTGGCTCCACCCCAACCCCCCAGTGCATGTGGGCCTCCAGTCTGCTGCTGGCATGTCCAGGCAGGCCCCTGTGCAGGTTCCCTGATCTGCACCAGATGTTTTATCTGGTGTAGACACTTGTGGGCCTGGAGATTCTCTGGGAACCCTTCCATATCTGCCTAGGCATTTTGCTGTCTCCTGCTTCTATCAGTATCAGTACTTAATTTCTTCTTATTGCTGAGTAATATTCCGTTGTATGGATGCATCAAGCATTTTATGTAACCATTCATGAGGTGATGGACCTTTGGGTTCTTTCCACTTTTTGACTCTTATTAATAATGCTGCTATAGGCCAGGGGTGTTGGCTCACACCTGTAATCCCAGCACTTTGGGAGGCCGAGGCGGGTGGATCACGAGGTCAGGAGTTCAAGAGCATCCTGGCCAACATGGTAAAACCCTGTCTCTACTAAAAATACAAAAATTAGCTGGGCGTGGTGGTGGGTGCCTGTAATCCCAGCTACTCAGGAGACTGAGGCAGGAGAATTGCTTGAACCCGGACCCAGGAGGCAGAGGTTGCAGTAAGCTGAGATCACACCACTGCACTCCAGCCCGGGCTACAGAACAAGACTCCGTCTCAAAAAAAATATAATAATAATGCTGCTGTAAACACTTATGTATGAGTTTTTGTGCTTGCATATGTTTTTATTTTTCTGGAGTATATACTTATGACTGGAATTCCTGGGTCATATGGTAACTTCATGCTTAACATTTTGAGGAGCTGCCAGTTTGTTTTCCAAAGTGGCTGCACCACTTTACATCCCCAGCAGCATTGGATCAGGGCTTTAATTTCTTTACATTTTTCCTAACACTTATTTTCTCTTTTTTATTGAAAAAAGATTTGATCCTGTGGTGTGAAGTGATACAAGGTGGTTTTGATTTACATTTTCCTAATGACTAATTACATTAAGCATCTATTAATGTGCTTATTATCCATCTTTACATCTTCTTTGCAGAAATATCTATTCAAATTCTTTGCCCATTTTTTAAATTGGGTTATCTTGTTATTTATGAATGGCAAGGGTTCTCTATATATCCTATATATGTAAGTCCCTTATCAGATACACGCTTTTCAAATACTTTCTTCTACTCAATGTCTACCTTTTCACTTCTCCATACTGTCTTCTCAGGCACAGCAGTTTTCAATTTTGAAGTTCATTGAATCCATTTTTCCTTTAGAGTCATAGCTAAGAAAACACTGCCAAATGCAGTCACAAAGATTTATACCAATGTTTTCTTCTGAGAGTTTTATAGTTTTAGCTGTTACAGTTAACTGTTTTATTTTGAGTTAATTTTTAAATATGGTATTAGGTGAGAGTCCAACTTTATAATTTTTTTTGCACATGGATACCCAGTTGTTCCAATATCATTTATTGAAAAGACTGTTCTTTTCCCATTCTGTTTTTTTGTTAACCTTGTATAAAATCAATTGACTGTAAATGTGCAGGTTTATTTTTAGATGATCAATTCTTAGTTTATGTCTATTCTTAGTTTATGTCTATTCTTATACCAGGACCAAGTTGAATTTACTGAGAAACTTTTTTCAGTCATGTTGCATATTACCAGTGGTCTTGTGTCATAATAAAAATTAAATGTATTAGAATATCTTTAACTTCACCTTTTGTGTCTCAAGAGGCGTCTGTGGCCAGCTTATACCGTACTTACTCTGAGACATCATGGCAAGTCAGGCTTACGAGACACACTATTTCTTTCTTTCTCCATTCAAACCTTTAGTCTCTTATCCACTGCCTCCCTCTATAGTTTCATTTTCAGTAAATTTTGGTCACAGGATCTGCTGAAATAGCCTACTATTGAGTGCCTTATGTTTTACTATCTCATTATAATTTGTAGAATCATCCATAGATGTTTACCATCCAGGAAGGAGGAGTTAAATCTGAGCTGCCAGCTTTCCTCAGTGGAAATCAAGTGAAGTCATCGTCTTTCAGTTCGCAGATCCTCTTTCCACCTGGCATCTTGTTCTCTTGTGTAACACTGTGGCTAATCCTTTTCTTGGTGCAGATCTTGCATTCGCAGAAACCACAGTTTCTGTATTGACCTCCTTTTACTGAAACAGAGATGCCCAGCTCTGCTTTCTAGCTCAGTGAAGGATTCTTGGAATAAAAAGTTTAACTCATTCCAAGAAAAAGTTTTAGGAGTGCAGCACTTAAAAATCAGGTAATATTCAGGCAATTTATCAGAGACAAGTAGTAGATTCATATTTTGAATTTCAAAATTTCAGAGCCAAGTTGTGTGCTCTAGAGAAGCATTGTGGTCTAATATAGAGATGGGATGGTCTTAACTTCTCCATACAAACAAACGTGAAGTAAGGTAAAGGAGAAATTGCATTTGATGTCTTAATACTCAAAGTATGCTGTGTTTATTTTACTTCTGTGAAGAGTAAAAGTCATTCCATAATTTCCTTCTTATTTCCTCATTGAGAAAAAGGAAAATGAAAATCAAATACTAGATTGATTAATAAATATGCAAAGCTTCTTCTTCTAGAATTTTCATTAATTGAAATCAGGTAAATGTCTGAATTTGGTTATGTAACCAAGTATTTCCAGTTGTTTTTCAAATCATATGTCTTCTTGCTTTGCAGTCTTATTTCCTAACTTGAGGGGAAATTGTAAGGCGACACCCTTGTCTTATTATCAGAGTTCATCATTGAGGGGTTTTTAGGAAAATTTCCTCCTCAGCAGCTTACATCTCTCTCCTGGTTGTCTGCTGCTTCTCAATAATGTTTGTCATCAATAAATTAATCTCAATATTTATTAGATCCTACTTTAAAGGGACTCTTTACTGCTACATAAGTTATGTTTCCTGTTGTCTCTTTTTAAAACTTATTTTTCTAACAGTTACCCAGAGTTTTGTGGCTTAAAAGAAAAACATTTATTTTGTTCATGAACCTGTGGTTTGGAAAAAGATTGGCCAGGACAGCTTGTCTCTGCTCCCCTCAGCTTCCCCAGGAAGTTGGAGAAAGTGAATCATCTGAAGCTTTGCTCACCCATGTGTTTGATGTTTGATGCTGGCCATTGGCGGGAACCTCGGCTGGGGCAGGCAGCATGAACACTGACACTGGCACTCCCAGGCTGTCTTTGTGGACTGATCTCTCTCACAATCTGGGGACTGGGTTCAAAGGGAAAGCAGTCTGAGATAGGGAAGCCACATGGTCTCCCTTTTACTGCATTCTATTCATTAGGAGAAGGCCATCAGTAAGGATGACCCATATTCTATTCTTTTAATGGGATGAATATAGATTCTCTTTTGTTTTAATTGACATGTATATACATAATTATGGGCTATAGAGTGACATTTGGATACATTTATATAGTGCATAATGATCAAGCTAACTAGCATATTTACTACTTGTTACTACGTCAACGATTTTTCATTTCTTTGAATTGTGAACATTCAAAATCTTCTAGCTTTTTAAAAATATTCAATAGATCATAGTTAACTATATTCACCCTACAATGCCACAGAACATCAGAACTCATTCCTCTTATCTAACTGTAATTCTGTATCCATTAACCAGACTCCCCTCTCCTACTTCTATGAGCTTTTATGTTGTTAAGAGACAGGGTCTTGCTAGTGTAGTCTGGGCTCTAGGCAACTGTAGTCATCCAGACTTGAGACAGTGATTTGATCATAGCTCACTGCAGCCTCAAACTCTTGGGCCCATGTGATCCTCCGACCTCACCCTCTTGAGCAGCTAGGATTATGGGCGTGCACCATTGCACCTGTCTGATTTTTCACTTTGTAGAGATGTCTCTCTATGTTGCTCAGGCTGCTCTGGGACTTTTGGCTTCAAGTGATTCTCCTGCCTCTGTCTTTCAAAGTGGTAGGAAATTACAGGCATCAGCCATGTTGCCCAGCCCTCAATTTTTCTTTAGCTCCCACACATGAGTGAGAATGTGCAGTATTTATCTTTCTGTGTCTGCACTCAACATAATATCCTCCAGACTGATCCACGTGGCTACAAGTAAGAGGATTTCATTTTTTTAGTATGGTGAGTATTCCACTGTGTATGTGTACCACAATTTTTTTGTCCATTCATTTGCTGATGGACATGTAGGTTGATTTTATACATTAGCTGTTGTGAATAGTGCTACAATAAACATATGAGGACAAGTATTCTTGTGATCTATTGTTTTCTTTTCTATTGCCTGAATACCCAGTAGTGGGGTTGCTGGATCCCTCGGCAATTCCATTGTTCATTTTTTGAGAAAACCTCATGTTGTTTTCTATAGTAGCTGCACTGGTTTACCTTCCCACCAACAGCATGTAAGAGTTTACTGTTCTCTGAAACCTCACCAGCACTTTTTTGTGTGTTTTCTATGATAGCCATTTATTGAAATGGAGCAAGATTATATCACATTGTAGCTTTGATTTGTATTTCCCTGATGATTAGTGATACTGAACATTTTTAAATGTATTTATTGGCCATTTGTATTTCTTTTTTTTCTCTTAAAAAAAAGAGAAATATCTAATCAGATCTTTTGCCTAGTTTTGAACTCAGATTATTTTTGTTTACTGTCAGGGTGTTTGAGTTCCTTGTGTATTTTGGATATTTGTCTTTTATTAGATGAATAGCTTCAAAATGTTTTCTTCCATTCTACAGGTTTTCTCTTCACTCAGTTGTAGTACTATTTGTCTATCATTTGTTTGTTGCCTATGCTTCTGATGTCTTACCTATACAAATCTTTGTGCAGACTAATGTCCTGAAGCATTTTCCCTCTGTTTACTTACAATAGTTTGATAATTTTGGGCCTTACATTTCAGTCTTCAATGGATTCTGAGTTTATTTTGCTATATGGTGTTAGATAGGAAGGTAGTATCATTCTTCATATGGATAGTTTCCCAGTGCCATTCATTTGAAGAGGGTGTCCTTTCCCCAATGTATGTTCTTGGCACCTTATTCCAAAATCAGTTGGCTGTAAATACGTGGATTTGTTTCTGGGTGCTGTATGCTATGGCCTTTACCCCAAGAATCATTACTTCTTAAAATGCAATTCAAATTAGCATGAAACGTTTGCGGTTTAGGGAAAGGCTTATGGCATCAGAATCCTTATTTACAGGATTCATTATTTTGTGTTTTTTTGCGATATGGTCTTTGTCTATCATCCAGGAAGAAGTGCAGTGATGTGGTCATAATTCACTGCAGTCCTGAACTCTGGGTACATGCCATCCTTTTGCCTCAGTCTCCCAACTAGCTGGGTCTACAGGCCTGAGCCACCATGCCTGGCTAATTTTTTCAATTTGTTTTTTTGTAGAGATAGGGGTCTCAATATGTTGCTCTGGCTGATCTCAAATTCCTGGCCTCCAGTGATCTTTCTGCCACAGCCTCCTAAAGTGCTGGGATTACAAGTGTGAGCCACCATGCCTAGCGTAGAGTATTACATTATTTTCAAAGTCTTATTCTGAGAGCCATTTATTGACTTTGGCCTAAATAACTCAATATGATATCTCTGAAAGTTTTTTTGAGAAATTTTGGGGAAGGATGATGAGGCAAGGTGGTTAGACACTTTTTACTAAGAGATAACTTAGTGCAATTTAAGGAGGAACAATAACGAATTATCAGAAAAAAAAAAGTAAAAGCAAGTGCAAAAGTTCTGTGGAAAGATGATGACAGTAAAGCATATTTTTGTGACTCATGGTAGCTTTAACTTTGTTCTTAAAATTCTGAGTAATTTAAGCGTCCACCTTTGAAGAATCTACTACATTATAGATAACATTTTATTGCAAGTCAATGCATTTCAAAATTTGCTATTGGTTTTGTATTAGATTATTCTCAGCCTACTTCATTATCAAGCTCTATTATTTTATTCATGCAGTTTGATGATCTTATGGCCGAGAAGGAAGCTGTATCTTCAAAATGTGTCAATTTGGCCAAAGACAATGAAGTTCTTCATCAGGAGTTATTATCTATGAGAAAAGTACAAGAGAAATGTGAAGAACTTGAGAAGGATAAAAAGATGTTGGAAGAAGAAGTATTAAATCTTAAGACACATATGGAAAAAGATATGGTAGAACTTGGTAAAGTACAAGAATATAAATCGGAGCTGGATGAAAGGGCAACGAAGGCAATAGAAAAATTAGAAGAAATCCATTTACAGGTTAGTTTTTAAAATCAGGTAAGTTTATCTGTAATGGGCTTTCATTTATTTCACTGCAAACTGTATTTTGGATATGTATATATTGTGTTTCCTCTGCCTCTCTTAGGGCAATCTCCTTTGTAGAGTTCTAGAAAAAAGTGACTTTTTTCCTTTTAAATATTTAAATTTCCATTATTATTATTATAACAAAATCAATCTTTCAAAGTAATGATTCTCACTATAGAGTAAAAGGGGGAATTTGATGATTAAGACCAGTTGGCATAAGAGAAAACTGTGATTTAGAAATTATATGATACTTTTGAATTGGTCTTAAGCAACATTGTTCATTGTTCACTTTTTAAAATTATAAATGGATTCTATTACTTTTTATAGGACCAGATTACATTAATAGTAACACAATTATGATATCAAATTTTTATAAATCAGACAATTCTGAATTCAATTATTAGTTTTGTTGATATTGCTGATAAATATTTTAAGCTTTAGCCTCTTTTTAACATATTTAAAATTGCTCTTCGAATCACTGATTCAAAATGAAAGGCAACAAACATATGGTAATTAACTTATAATTGTTTTAAAAGTGTATTCTTTTCATTTGTTTTAGGAAAAAGCAGAATATGAAAAACAATTAGAGCAGTTAAACAAGGATAATACAGCTTCACTAAAAAAGAAGGAACTCACACTTAAAGATGTGGAATGTAAATTCTCCAAAATGAAAACTGCTTATGAAGAGGTTACAACTGAATTAGAAGAATATAAGGAAGCCTTTGCAGTAACATTGAAAGCTAACAATTCCATGTCAAAAAAATTAACGAAGTAAGTCAAAACATATACTCATAGAAAATGAATTAAGCCCATTAATTTGTTTTGAAATCATAATTTTTAGTGAGATGGCTTCAGGAGATCAGTAGGAAGTGAATGCTAATTTGATAATGTAATTTGGAAAATAATGTTAGTAAATAATCCTACCTTTAAAATGTTCATCAAGGATAGTTTCTGTCTCTCTTCTCTTTTTTTGTTTTTGTGTGGCTTTTTTTCCCCTGAAAAGTCTCATGTAGTTAACCTGACCTGTTAGTTTTTTTCACTAAGTATTTTTGAAGCTTTATGATTAATAAAGTGATCTTCTTATAAAATTACTTGTCAGAATTTCCCTAAATGGGAATATTAATGAGTTTAATTTATTGTTTGGTAGATCACAACCTAAACCCAAAGTGTCAAGTGATACTGCTACTCTGGGCACATCCTGGCACTCAGGCAGGGACTGTTTGAGTGTGATCTTTAGGTGTTATCACTAGAGGGTGCCTCAAGAAAGACTCTTGGTGTAACATTTTCAAGGTGTTACATAAAGGCATCCTTGTGAAAGAGGGAATATTATCACAGGAATGAAAAGAAGTGTAATCCACAAGGTGGTTCAAAAACAACACCTTGTTCAGCCTGAAGGGGTGTGTGGAAGCAGAAAGAACAAGCCCCACCTCCAGTGCCTTGGTCACAGTGCTGGGGGCTAATTGCCTTCAGAGATGCTTTAGTTCTTTTTGATCATCAACCAACCAGTCTAGTTCTCCCCCAGGAGTTGCTGCTCTGAGTTATTCCTCAGTGCCAAATACTTAAGTGTTCTTAGGTAATAGGGGAAATGTACAAGGGTGAAACCTGAAACTGGTTTACTAAACACAAGTATTTCTAGATTATTTTTGTTCATTTTAATTTTCTTAATCTACATTATTTAAGGAGTACAACATGATGTTTTCATATAATTATTTATAGTGAAGTAGTTCTTATAGTCAAGCAAATTAACATAATCATTTTCCCACATAGTTACCCTTTAAATACAGGTATTTCTAAAGGAATCTTTAGAATCTCATAAGTAGAGCTATTTTAGAAGGCAGCTAGGTTATCTGTTGAGCCGTACATCACTGATAGCCATTTCTCTTGCCTGTCTACTTTGAACTGCTTGTTCAAGAAATCACCTTAGAAACACATATACTTATTTAGAATGATTTTAAAATTACCGTTACTTACAAGAGGTATGCTCTCACACATCTTCGTGTGAAAACACTGTTTAACGGGTAATTTGGTTTACTCTCAGGGCAACTTTTTTAAAAATGCAAGTCGTTAAGAATCATTCAAGGAAAAATCAAATACTAAGCATTTGTCTTTGCTCTCTTTACAGATCGGATAAGAAAATAGCAGTGATCAGCACCAAGCTCTTTATGGAGAAACAGCGGATGAAATATTTTCTCAGCACTCTTCGTACAAAGCCAGACCCAGAGTTACCTTGTGTTGAAAATCTTAATAGTATAGGTCTTGACAGAAAATATATTCCCAAAACGGCCATAAGAATTCCTACTTCAAACCCACAGACTTCAAATAACTGCAAGAACTCCTTGAATGAGGTTAGTTATATGACCATTTCTCTTTTGGGTTTCATTTCTTTAATATAATTCTTGTTTATAATTTGGTGAAATACTGAGTTGTTCTGTTGACTTATGCATGTTAAGTAAAGATTATAATTAGCTGTGTTAACACAGAAAGGAAATGGAAACTTTACATTTTTTAATTCCCTGGAGCTCTCATTTTCAAGAGACACACATTTGCTAACTTTATTCAATAAATGTGGTTAAACTGACACATTTAAAATTTCTTTAAAAGCTGCATTTAAGTTAGGTTTTAGAAAATGCATGTTATTGCCTAATAACTGATGATATACTTTGAAACGCTTTGTCTTACTCTACTTGATTGTAGTTTGTCTGTGGTTCATATCACTTTCTTTTTTTTTTTTTTTTTTTTTGAGATGGAGTCTCGCTCTGTTGCCTAGGCTAGAGTGCAGTGGCATGATAGCTCATTGCAACCTCCACCTCCTGGGTTCAAGTGATTCTCCTGCCTCAGCCTCCCAAGTAGCTGGGACTACAGCTGGGTAATTTTTGTATTTTTAGTAGAGATGGGATTTCACCATATTGGCCAGGCAGGTCTCGAACTCCTGACCTTGTTATCCACCCACCTCAGCCTCCCAAAGTGCTGGGATTACAGGGATGAGCCTCTGTGCCCAGCCCATACCTTTTAAAGTTTCTTTGCACCAACTTAACTCTTTCCACCCATAATCACAAGTGAATGACAGGCAACCAAACACTTAACAACATATAGATATTTATTATTTAATAGAACCCAAAATAAGTGCATTTTATGAATTAAATAAACAAAACACTGAAAGGTTCATTTCCATTTTTCTGTTAAAAGCTTTGTGCTTGGCCAGATGTGGTGGCTCACACCTGTAATCCCAGCATTTTGGGAGGCTGAGGCAGGCGGATCACCTGAGGACAGGAGTTTGATACCAGCCTGGCCAACATGATGAAACTCTGTCTCTACTAAAACTACAAAAATTAGCCAAGCGTGGTGGCAGGCACCTGTAATCCCACATGCAGCAACCCCATTACTATACTAGGGGTATACCTAAAGGAAAATAAATCATTGTAACAAAAAGATGCATGCACATGTATATTCATTGCAGCACTATTCACAATAGCAAAGACATGGAGTCAAGCCAGGTGCACCCAAGGTAGATTGAAAATCCAAGGTAGATTGGAAAATTCCATATATACCAAATACTATGCAGCCATGAAAAGAACAAAATCATGTCCTTTGCAGCAACATGGATACAGCTGGAATCCACTATCTTAAGCAAACTAACACGGAAACAGAAACCAAATATCTCATTTGCACTCATATGTGGGAGCTACACATTAGGTGCCCATTGACATAAACATGGGAACAATAGACTCTGGGAAATAAGAATGGGGAGGGACAGAGTGGGCCAGGGTTGAAAAACTGCTTCTTGGGTCCTATGCTCACTGCCTGTGTGATGGGTTCAATTGTACTCCAAACCTCAGCATTCCTCAATAGATTTTTGGAAGAAACTTACACAGGTACCACTTTAATTTAGAACACAAACTAGAAAAAAAAAAAAAAGAAAACTTTACATATTTTTTTCAGTAAGTAAAGGATATAAATTTCTTTTTAAGAAAAAATTTATTGAAGTAAAACATGGATTAAACTTTTATAAAGGACAGTTTTGCTAAGAATTTCAAAGCAATGCATTCATTGCAAAATATGACTTTAATTGTTTAACCTTTTTTTCTTTTTTTTTTGAGATGGCATTTCACTCTGTCACTAGGCTGGAGTGCCATGGCATGATCTCGGCTCACTGCAACCTCCACCTCCTGGGTTCAAGCCATTTTCCTGCCTCAGCCTCCTGAGTAGCTGGGACTAGAGGCATGCACCACCACACCCAGCTAATTTTTGTATTTTTAGTAGAGATAGGGTTTCATCATGTTGGCCAGCATGGTCTCGATCTCTTGACCTCGTGATCTGCCCACATTTGCCTCCCAAAGTGCTGGGATTACAGGCGTGAGCTGCCATGCCCGGCCATTGTTTAACCTTTGTACTAATAAAACACCACCTTTCTAAAATTATGTATATCCAATAGACCAATATTATCTATTTTTGTCAGATTACTCTAAACAGCATTACACAGATACATCCTCTATTATCTAAACTTAGAATAAGTAGAAATTTTACTTATGTGATTATTTTTCTATTTAAGCAAACTTCGTGTTATGTCTAGTCACTAAAAATACTAAAGGTCACATTTTGTAAGTGATATATTAATCTTATGATAATGTCTCTTGTTTAACTTAAACATTATTATTATTTTTTTTTACTTGTTTTAGATGGAGCTGGACTGTGTAGAACAAATAATTACAGACACAAAGAAAAGTATGTTGCCAAAATGTATTAATTAAATTTAGGTTTATTTTAGTAATAAAGTGTAAATAGCAAATGGCATTCCTTTTCATTGTTGGGTTAGTAGACACTACGTTCAGTATCTTTCTTACACACATCTAATGAAAGATGTGAAAATAAAAACTTTCACAGTGAAGAGTATACTTATGCACCATTAATCATCATGTTCCATAGCTTAAAAAATTTCCAAGAAGTGGATCTATCTCTTTTTTATTGGCTCTACAATTTGTTTACTTTTGCCATCCTCATGGAACTGTCAGCCAGCACACTGAAACGATTCTCCAAAAACAAAGGCATCAATTGGCTTACATCTGTTCTCAGGAAAAGTTCCAAAAATTTCACCATGAAATAAAAACACCCACGTCAGTGTAATTCTTGTCAGGTTACTCAGCCTTGTCTCTCGCCACTTACTGCATTCTGCCCTTTGCTCTAGCACCAAAGTGGACAGAGTAGAACTCCGCAGGGCTCTTTGTTACCTCAGGATCTTTGCCTTCGCCTCTTCCCTCTATCTGGCAAGATTTTCCTCATCCTTCAGTCATCAACCTATGTATCCCCTCCACCAGAAAGCCCATGATATTGACACAAAAGTGGGATAGATGTCCCTTCTGTATGTTCCAGTAGTGCCCTGCTGTATACCTGTCATGGTATCTATGACTCTATATGGACATTACCTGCCTGTCTTTTAGGTTATAGCATATGACTGTTGGGAGGTGGACCATGCCATCTTCATCTTGTAATTCCAGTGCTGGCTCTAGTACCTTAGCACGTGGCTGTTGAATACATGAATGAAGAATGAAAAAGCTGTGATATTTAACCACAGTTGGAATTAATGCCATGTGTAAATGATTTAATAGTAATTTTGTATTGTAATTGCACGTACATATTTCTCATTCTTATTAACTCTGATAACGTTCTCAACTCTACATTTTAAACTTACACTTCGTTAACTGAAATGTTTTAGGTAAAGAACATAATCCTTTCTTTTTCTTTCCAGCTTTTGCTGTGATGGGCACTTGCTCCCGTCTACTTTCTTCTCTAGAATCCGCTGGTAAGCCACATCTAATGAAGAGAATATTTAACCATAAAATCTTAAGGAAAAGTTGTATGATTTAAAAGATCATGAAACTTTATTACTGGGCTATTTACATGAAATTTTAATGGTTTCTCATAAAATATAAAACATCACAATCTTTACTAAAGTAGAATATTTTCATATCATATATGATGTATATTTATATGTTATTTTAAATGATGTTTTTTAGCCTCCTTAAGTTTTAAGTGGATCTTGCAAATGAACACCAGTATTATTGAGTTTGGCCTACTCAAATTGCCTGAATGTCAGCTGTTTAAACAGCCAAACAACCAAGTCATCATTGATCCTTTAGTAAAGGTCATTGAAGGCTTCTTTGCATTTTACAGTTTTTATTACCATATATAGTAGGAGACTTAAAGAGTATCGCCAGGTTTGTCCATACTAATGTTACGATTTTCTTTTTGTAGTTCAATAGTATTTTGTGTGGAGATACTTTGAAGCTCTGTAAATATCTGGTTACTCCTCAAAACCCACTAGATTAAGCATTTCATGGACGACGTGTTTGAACAAGTATTACTGTGATGGTTGCCAGATGATTATTTTTCTTATTCTCTTCTTTGTTCTACATGGAGAAATAAAACCAATAAATAAAGGAGAAGGGAAAGCTCATGATTCTGGTGCTCCAGTTCCCCAAGATTAGGCCAGTGGTAGACATTTCAAGCTGACTTTATGTCTTTTTGATTTGTCCCCATTACTCTGTCAGCACTTTTTGACTTTCTGGCACAAGGTGTTCTAAACTAATGTTGTATTTTCTCTGCAGCAGCCCGAGAATGAGTAATTTTTCTTAGAAGCAGAGTTGGAGCCACTGAGGAAGCACAGGCGAGCCCTTCCCATCACGCGCTCACTAGTCCCCAACAGAAGAACCACTGCCACATCCACTGAAGTACCAAGAAACTAGCAAAGGGCCTTCTAGCTGTCTGGGGACAGTCCTCATGTGGTCCCTGGCTCAGCCTCAAGGGTTCTTGATTTGTCTCCCTGCAGCCTCTGTGCTGTGTCTCTAGATCAGGGCTCTGCAGGAAGGGCCCTGGGAGACCCAGCAGCACAGGGTGTCTTGTCTGCCAAATGTCCCTCCCTTCTTCCCACTCTGACACTCAGGAATAGGGAAGATGGCATGTCCAGGCAGAGCCAGGCTACCTCATTGTCTCCTCTGAGATGGGCCCAGAGGGCCTTGCGGGGTGAGTGTGAAGCTGGGTACCTGGAGCCTGAGGCTGACTCTCTCCCTGTGTCTTGGAGGAGAGGCCTTGCGGCCCAAGAAAACCCCCAGGGCCTGACCCCTGGGCACACATGCAGGGAGGGAGGGTCTGTGAGCTGATGGCGGCATTGTAATGAGACTTTGAACACAGCTGCTCGAGGGCCTCATCAGTGGACCATGGTCAGAGATGACCTAGCCATCAGGACCTGGTCAGTTGAGACCTGATCACAGGGACCTGGTTAGCGGTGGCCTCCTCAGTGAAGGCCTCACCCAGTGGGTACCTTGTGACCTAGTCATTGGAAGCCTAGTCAGTGGGGAGCTGGTCAGTGGTGGTCTTATTAGTAGGGCCTGATTGATTGGAATATAAACAATAAAAAACTGGTCGGTGGGGTGTATTCAGTATATTAGGGGTCTGGTCAGTGTGGGGCCTTAGTGGCTTGGAGCCTGGTCAGTGAGAGCCTGGTCAAAGGGGGCTCAGTCAGCTGGGGACTGATCCATGGAAAATTATTCAGTGGGGGTGAGGTGAGCAGCAACCTGATAAATTGTGATCTTGTCAGTGGGAACCCAGTCAGTGGGGACCAGGTCAGTGGGAAATTGGTCAGTGGGGTCTGGTCCATGAGGCCTACTAATGGGGGCCTGGTTAGGGAGACATGGTCAGTGGGGACTTGGTCAGTGGGACCTCGTCAATGGAGGAGTGCTCATTAGGGGCCTCGTTGGGGGCACCTGGTCAGCAGGAACCTGGCCAGTTAGCTGATGTGTGACCTCAGGCAGGGGGTTTGTCTGTGGAGTCTCCTTGCCTCCATCTGTAGGGAAGGTGAGTCAGGGCACCCTGGAGGGTGGCTGGAAAGAGAATGTGAGAAGATGTGTTGAATTCAGCGCTGCTTGGCAGACCTCCAACTTTACACATGACCTGAGTTCCACCTAGAGAGGGTGCCAGCCCTCTCTGCTCTGCTTGGCGCCCCTCCTCTGTCTGCATCCCCAAGACCACCCTCGGTGGGGAGGGCAGAAATTGGGGAGCACCTGTGGGAGGCTCTAATCCTGGCCCTGGGCCCTGGTGGTGACAGTGATGAGGACCTGGGTGCACCTGTGAGTGGAGCAGCTAGGCCCGGCCAGAGAAGCAAGACAAACAAACACACCCATATGTACAGACACACACACGCATACATAAACACAATGCATGCACACATGTCAGTTCAGGGGATAGAGGACACTGACACTGGGCCCTCTTGACCCAAGCAGGCTCCCGTTGTGGTGGGTTGTGTCACCCCACGATGTCACTCTTGCTGAGTTCCCATCGCCTCTGTGTTTTGGAGCAGTTAGAGACACACAGCAGTCTCTGTGAGTGGCTCTGCATGAAGGATTGTTTTCTAGGTGAGAGGCACATCTCAACATAGCTGACTGATCAGACTCAGGTGAGTGGGACCTGCTCTCTTCTCTTCCTCCTGTCTTGGGGACAGTCACTATCAAGTGGGTGATTTTGGCCTCTGGGCAGCTACTGAGGGTAATCCCTGAGCACTCACCAAGTGCCTGTTCTGTGCTGACAGTCATCTCATTCATCCTTGCAGCAATTCCATTCTGCATCTCTTCTGGACACCCCCAGGACCACCAGGACAACCCCATCATGGCCCTGTCACCAGGCCAAGTCTGGCTCCATGATAACCAAGACGCAGGTCCAGAGACAACCGCCCTACTTGGTGCCTGCATCTGACCCCCCTTGGTGGGTAGTGACCAGCACAACATGGAAGAAGCCAGAGCAGCATGCAGCCAGCTGCCCTGCAGCCCCAGATAGCACCTGGGCCTTGGGAAGTCATTCTCAAAGGGGAAGCTGGAAACTTTGATGTCCCTGGAGGGAAGGGTGAACGTGGCATCCGAACAACCCTGGCAACCAGCAGCATCTTCTCATCCAACCTGTTGGACAGAGGCCCCCTGCTAGGGAACGAGATCCATACCTAAAGGGTCCTGGCCCAGTCAGGCCTCATCCTGGGCCCTGGGAGGGGAGGGGCACTATGGGCCCCCCAGCAGCAGTCAGCATTACCACCCAGGGGACTCAGCCTTCTGTGGCCCTGGGAGGGGAGGGGCACTATGGGCCCCCCAGCAGCAGTCAGCATTACCACCCAGGGGACTCAGCCTTCTGTGGCCCTAGCCAGAGTTTTGAATTTGGCCCAAGACAGGACAAGCTCACTCAGAGCAGGGTGTCGGTACCCGGGACCTGTGCATGCCAGGCAAGGCCAAGCTGGCTCAAAGAGCAACCAGCCACCTCTGCAAGGGTGTGCCTGGAGCAGGTGGACCAGCCACCAGCCTCACCCACTCAAGGAAGCAGGGGTGGCCAGGTTCCCACAGCCTGAGGGGCTGCCACTTGACGGCTGATGGAGCAGAGGCCTGAGGAAAAGCAGATGGCACTGGGGTCCTACCTCCAGGGCAGAATAACTGATTTACCCTGACTGGCAGCGAGTGAGGCTGGTGGCTGGCCCGCCTGCTCCTGGCACACCCTTGCAGAGGTGGCTGGTTGCTCTTTGAGCCAGCTTGGCCTTGCCTGGCATGCACAGGCCTCAGTGCAACCACTGTGCTGCAGATAGAGACACATAGAGGAAATGAGCAGCAGGCTCAGGAGCAGGGTGTGCGCTGCCTTTGGGGCTCCAGTCCATGCATGAGGGCTCCTACAGCACTGTGGGCTTCTTGGGTGCCACGAGGCAGACCACAGGCCATGTTGAGAAGGACTCCATGTTCAAGTGCAGAAAGGGCCCAATCTGGTGGATGAACCACACGGCCAGCTTCTGGGTGCGGGCACAGTGCCACATCTTCCATCACTTCCTGATGTGTCACACCAGCACTGAAGAGACAGCCTGGAGACAGGGCAAGAGGAAGGCTGAGAAGGATGAGATGGTGAATTCCAGCTTCTTCCTGACCCTGAGCCCACCCCCAAGGTGGCCCTCAACCTTTAAGAGTGGGAGAGCAAAATTGACGGCTTCGAGTGCTTCACCAAGAAGATGGACCACAGGGCACTCAGCTCAACTTCTCAGCCAATGAGTTGACATGCAAGCAGATTATGGTGACAGGCTTTAAGAAAGAGCATCAGAAGGTGGCCAGTTCTTCAGCCTCAGCCAGGTCTTGGAGCTGGACCAGGCCATCACTTCACTAGAGATGCCTTCAACACCGTCGGTGAGCTCTTTGCCAATCAGCCCATCCAGGAACTGGACCCAGTCATGGACCTGTTAGTGCTGTCTCAGGGACACCAGGTCAACATCCCAGACATCATCCACATACACAAGGAAGCTCTTACCAAAGTCATGGAGAGCAGGCAACATGTGGCAGAAGGGAAGACCGAGGTGCAGAGGCTGATGATGTCAGAATCACAGGAACAGCATTTCTTTGGACACTGTGGCTGAAATTCACCACTTCCATCCAATTCCAGTGAGAAACATGGACTCACAGTTGCAGCATTTCTTGCAACAAGAGATACTATTTTTTCAAAAGGTCACCCAGGAATTGATAGTGTTGAATGACTAGATCCTCGACTGTGCACTGTTTCCAGTTCAAGGATGCTTTCTACAGCAGAATAATAACACTAGCAAAGAGCTGATGCCAGGTATTGACAGTAGTACAAGGATGGCTTTGTTCTCAATTGAAACTCGGCTGAATATAGAATTGTGTAGGAAACAGTTAATATGGCGATAGAATAGAAACAGTAGCAAATGTGACCTAAACCATGCTATGAATTCCTACACTACCATTGTAACTTTTGAAAGAATGATACCACTTAACTTTATTGCTTTTTGAAGTACGAATATTTTAGTGTATATGCTGTAGACCTCAAACCCTGTGAAGAATCTCAAATAAGCTGGCTGGATAAAGCCTGCTCTGGATGTCTTTATATTCAAAGATTGATGATGCAATTTGAGTATGTGTCCCCACCCAATCTCACGTTAGATTATATTTCCTAATGTTGAAGGTGGATCCTGGTCTAAGGTGATTGAATCCTGAAGGCAAATCTCTCATGAATGGTTTAGCACCATCCCTTTGCTACTGTCCTCACAATCATGAGTGACTTCTCATGAGACTTGGTCATTGAAAACTCTATGTCACCTCCCTACTCTGCACGTTTTCCTCTTGCTGTGTGAGACAACTCACTCTTTCTTTGCCTTGCACAAAGATTGAATGATTTCTGAGGCCTCCCAGAAGCAGAAGCCCTGTGCTTCCTGTCCACCCTGCAGAACCATGAGCCAATTAAACCTCTTTTTCAAAATGAATCATACAGAAAATGGCAAATGAGGACTGGAGCATTGCTATAAAGATACCTGAAAATGTGGAAGCAGCTTTGGAACTGGGTAATGGACAGAGGTTGGAAGAGTTTGGAGGGCTCAAAAGAAGACAGATGGATGAGAAAGTTTGGACCATCTTAGAGACTGGTTAAATGGTTGACCAAAATCCTGAGAGAAACATGGACTGTGAAGGCTAGGCTGAGGAGGTCTCAGATAGAAATAAGAAGCTTTCTGGAAAATGTCTTCCTTTTGGATTTGGAAAGCTTACACAATGCCTGTACCACCATTGTACCTTAGAAGTGGTGATCTTGCATTTTATTTCAGAGGCGTATAGGCAAAAGAGGCTGTAGCCTTGACTCAGATGAGACTTTGGACTTTGTAACTTTGAGTTAATGCTGAAATGAGTTAAGACTCATGCTGGCAAGGCATGATTGTATTTTGCAATGTGAGAAGGACAAGAGATTCGTGGGGTCAGGGACAGAATAATATGGTTTGTCTCTATATCCCTATCAAAACCCATGTGGAATTATACTCCCTAACGTTAGAGGTGGACCTAGGTGGAAAAAGATTTAGTCATAAAATGGTGCAGGTAGATCTTTCACGAATGATAAGGCACCATCCCCTTGATGCTGTCCTCCTGACAGTGAGTGAGTTTTCATGTGATCTGGTTGTTTAACAGGCTGTGGAACCTCTTTCCTCACTCTGTCTTCCTCCTACTCCTGCCATAGGAGACAGCTCATTGTCCCTTGGCCTTCTGGTATAATTAGGAGGCTCCCTGACTCCTCCCAGAAACAAAAGACACTATGCTTCCTTCACAGCCTGCAGAACCCTGAGTCAATGAAACCTCTTTTACTTAGGATAATACAGAAAATTAGAACTGCAGAGAGGAGCTGCGAAATGTCTTCAAGGCCTTTTTCCATTTGTCTTGGCCATTAGCACAGGGCTTCTTTGTATGCAAATTTCTGAAGTCTTCTTGAATGTTCCCCCTTAAATCGGGTTTTGTGTTATTACTACATAGCCAACCTGCTATAGAGAGACCTGAAAAAGTAGAAGCAGGTTCAGAAGTGGGTAACAAAGATTGGGAGGGTTTGGAGGGATTGGAAAATGACAAAAAGATGAGGGCCTGGTGGGAGTGATTTAATCACGGATGGGAGGCAGGTGGGGTGGAAGGAAAAAGGTGGGCAGGGTGGGGAGGAGTAGGCTGGCTGTAGGGTGGTGGAAGGGTGGGGTGTAGTGGGAGTGAGGAGTTGCCTGCTGCAGAGGCATAGCCTCATGGACAACTGCTACTAGGGCAGTGCACCTGTGGCTTTGCAAGTTTTAGCCCCCACGGCTGCTCTCATGAACTGGGCTACTGTTGAGTGCCTGTAGCTTTTCCACAGTGGGGGTGCAAGCTGTTGGTGGGTCTATGAATCTGGCTCTGCCTCTGCAGCAGGCTTCTGCCTGGAAACAGCGGGAGGTGGAGGTGGGGGTTGCGGGGGGCAGATCCTTCACCAGTGGTTAAGCACCATCTTCTTGATGCTGACCTTGTGATACTGAGTTCTCATGAGATCTGGTTGTGTAATTGGGTGGGCATGTCTTTCCTCTCTCAGTCTTGCTTCTACAGCTGCCATACGAAGCATTTCCTTGCCCCTTGGCCTTCTGGTATGATTGGGAGGCTTCCTGAGTCCTCCCAGAAGCAGAAGCCACTATGCTTCCCTTACAGCCTGCAGAACCGTGAGCCAATTACACCTCTTTTCTTTATGATTGTACGCAAAATTAGTGCTGTGAAGTGGAGCTATGAAATGCCTTCAAGGCCTTTTCCCCATTGTGTCGGCAACCAGTACTCAGCTTCTTTTCATGAAGATATCTGAAGCCTTTGGGAATTTTCCACTGAAAATGGACTTTTCTTCATTTACCACATTACCAGGCTGTGAAAAAGATATCTGAGAATGTAGAAGCAGGTTCAGAAGTGGGTAAAAGAGAGAGGTCGGGAGAGTTGGGAACACTCAGAAGACAGCATGATGAGGAAGACTTTGGACCACTGAAAATAATTGTTAAATACTTGTGATCAGAAAGCTGACAGAAAGATGGACAGTGTAGGCCAGAATTAAAAGGTCTCAGATGAAAATGAGGAACATCTTGTGAACAGGAGCCAAGGTTGCATTTGATTGGCCTTAGCCCTGGAGATCTCTGAAACTATGAACATGGGGGTGACGATTTAGGATGTATTTGGTGGAATGAGCATCTAGGCAGCATAGCTCAAGAGGTGTCCTCTCTACGTCCAACAGCCTGTGTTCTTATGTGTGACCTAAGAAATGACCTCAAATTGCAACTTCTATTTAAATGAGAAGTGGAGCTCAAAAATTTGAAAAATTTGCAGCCTAGCCAAGTGGTCAAAAAGGAAAGCTGATTTTCAGGGGGAAAATTCAAGAGCACTTAAAGTATTTGCATAAAAAAAGAGCCCAGTGCAAATAGCCAAGACTATGGGGAAAAGGCCTTGAAGGCATTTCAGAGACCTTTGCAGCAGCCCTTGCTGTCACAGGCCCTGGGGATGAGGAAAGGATTGTTTCCTGGGCCAGCTCCATGGCCTGGCTGCTGTGTGCATTCTCAGGACACTGCTGCCTGCATCCCTGCCGCTCCAGCTCCAGCCATGGCTGAAAGATGCACAGGTACAGCTTGGGTCACTGCTTCAGAGGTGTCTCCAAGCCTTGATGGCTTCCACATAGTGTTAAGCCAGGAGATGCACAGAGCAAGAGACTAGAGGCTTGGGAGCCTCTGTCTAGACTCCAGAGGATGTACAGAAAAGCCTGGGTGTCCAGGCAGAAGCCTTTCCAAGAGGCAGAGCCTCATGGGAAACCTTTACTGGGGCAGGAAATAAGGGACGTATCAGGTTGAAGCCCTCACACAGGGAGGCACCATCCTTCAAACCCCAGATTCATAGACCCTCCAACAGCTTGCCCCCTCAATGTGGGAAAGCTACAGACACTCAACACCAGCCCCATCCATGAGGGCAGCTGCGGGGACTGATCACTGCAAACCCACAGGTGGAGATCTGCCCAAAGCCTTTGGAGCCCAGCCCTCACACTCCTGTGCCATGGATGTGGGACAAGGATACCAAGAGGATGATTTTGGAGCTGTAGGATTGAATGACTGGCCTACTGGGTTTTGGACATTCATGTATCCTGTGAGTCCCATCGATGTTTTGTTTTTGTTTCTGGCAATTTTTCTTCTGTTGGCTGGGAATGCTTACCCATTGCCTGTACAATCATTGTACCTTGGAAGTAGTTAACTTGCTTTATAATTCAGAGACTCATGGGCAGAAGGGACTGTACCGTTGTCTCAGATGAAACTTTGGGCTGTACACATTTGAGTAAATGCTGGAATGAGTTAAGATTTGGGGGACTGTAGGAGAGGCATCATTGTATTTTCCAATGTGAGAAAGACAGATTTGCAGGGGCAGGGACAGAATAATATGATTTGGCTCTGTGTCCCACTGATGTGGAATTGTAATGGGAAATGTTAAAGGTGGGGGCAGGTGGAAGGTGATTTAATCATGGTGGAGAGTGGAGTTTGGAAGGTGGGGATGGTGGGGCGAATTGGGGGAAATTATGGCGGGGTTGGGGGTGAAAGGCAGGGGTGGGGGGCAGATCCTTCACAAATGGTTAAACACTGTCTCCTTAATACTGTCCTTGTGATAGTTCTCTTCATGATTTTGTGGCTGTGAGATTGAATGAATACTGTTCTGCTGGGTTTTGGATGTGCTTGGGCCTGTGGTCCCATTTGTGTTATTTTCTGGGAAATTTCTTCCCTTTGGATTAAGACAGCTTACCCAATACCTGTGTCATCATTGTACCTTTAAAGAAATGAGCTCCATTTTAACTTCAGGGACTCATAGGCATAAGAGACTGTAGCCTTGTCTCGGATGAGACTTTGAACTTTTTATACTTGAGTTAATGCTGGAATGAGTTAAGGATTTTGGAAACTGTTGAAAAGGCATGATTTTATTTTACCCTGTGAGAAGGACATGAGATTTGGAAGGGTCAAGTTCGGAATGCTATGGTTTGGCTTTTTTTCCCTAGAAAAGCACATGTAGAAGTGTAATTCTGAATTGTGGAGGTGAAGCCTAGTGGGAGGTGATTTAATCCTGGATGGGAGGAGGGTGGGAGTGTAAGGAAAAAGGGGTAGGGAGAGTGGGGAGGAGTAGGCTGGCCATAGGATGGTGCGTAGTAGGAAGGGGGAGTAGCCTGCTGCAGAGGCAGAGGCAGAGGCTCATGGAAAACCTCTACTAGGACAGTGCACCTGTGGCTTTGCAGACTTTAGCCCCGTGGCTGCTCTCATGGGCTGGGCTGTTGTTTAGTGCCTGTACCTTTTCCATACTGAGGGTGTGAGCTGTTGTTGGGTCTGTGAATCTGGGGTCTGGAGGATGGTGGCCTCCTGCATAGGGGCTCCAAGCCCATATTTTCCTTCTGCACTGCCCGAGTAGAGGTTTTCCAAGAGGCTCTGCCTCTGCAGCAGGCTTCTGCCTGGAAACAGTGGGGGGTGGAAGTGTGTTGGGGGGTGGATCCTTCACCAATGCTTAAGCACCATCTTCTTGGTGCTGACCTTGTGATACTGAGTTCTCATGAGATCTGGTTGCATAACAGGGTGTGACACCTCTTTCCTCTCTCTGTCTTGCTCCTACTCTGGCCATATGCAACATTTTACGGCTGCTTGTCCTTCTGGTATAATTGAGAGGCTTCCTGAGTCCTCCCATAAGCAGAAGTTACTATGCTTTCTTTACAGCCTACTGCAGAACTATGAGCCAATTAAACCCCTTTTTGTTATGATCATACAGAAAATTAGTACTGCGAATTGAAGCTATGAAATGTCTTCAATGACTTTTCCCCATCACATTGGCTATTAATACTGGTCTTTTTAATGCAAATATCTGAAGCCTTCTTGAAGTTTGCCCCTGAAAATGGACTTTTTTTCCTTCTACATTGCCAGGCTGTGACAAAGATAGCTGAAAATGTAAAAGCAGGTTCAGAAGTGGCTAACAGCCAGAGATCGGAGAGTTTGGAAGAGTTGCAAGAAGACAGGAAGATGAAGGAAAGTTTGGACCATTGTAGAGACTTGTTAAATACTTGTGATTAAAATGCTGACAGAAGGAGGGACAGTGAAGGCCAGGCTTCTGAGGTCTCATATGAAAATGAGGAACTTACTGGGAAGAGGAGCCAAGGTTACTTTTGTTTTGCTGTAACGAAGAACGTGGCTGCAGGGTGACCTTGCTCTGGAGATCTGTGAAACTTTAAACTTGAGGTTGATGATTCAGGGTGTATCTGGTGGAATGAACATCTAGGCAGCAAATCTCAAGACGTGTCCTCTCTGTGTCAAACAGCCTGTGCCCTTGTGTGTGACTGAGGAAATGACCTCAAGTTGTAACTTGTATTTAAATGACAAGCAGAGCTCAAAAGTTTGGAACATTTGCAGCCTGGCCAAGTGGTCAAAACAAAAGCTGATTTTCAGGGGGAAAATTCATGATGGCTTCAAAAATTTGAATCAAATGAAGGCCAGTGCTAATAGCCAAGGCAATGGGGGAGAAAGCCTTGGAGGCATTTCAGAGATGTTTGCAGTAGTCCTTGCTGTCACAGGCCCTGGGACCTAGGAGAGAAGAATGGTTTCCTGGGCCATCCCCATGGCCCTGCTGTTGTGTGCACCCTCAGGATACTGCTGCCTGCATCCCTGCAGCCCCAGCTCCTGCTCCAGCCTTGTCTCAAAGATGCACATGTACAGCTTGGGACACCGCTTCAGAAGGTGCAAGCTATAAGCCTTGGTGGCTTCCACATAGTGTTAAGCCAGTGGGTGCACAGAGCACTAGTTCAGAGGCTTGAGATCCTCCATATATATTTTGGAAGATGTATGAAAGTGCCTGGGTGTCCAGACAGAAGGCTGCCAAAAAGGCAGAGCCTCATGGGAAACCTCTACTAGGGCAGTGCAGAAGGAAAATATGGGGTTGGAGCCCCCACACTGGAGGCCACCATTATGCAGACCCCAGATTCATAGACCCACCAAGAGTTTGCACCCTCCATGGGTTAAAAACCCCAGGCACTCAACACCAGCACAGCCCATGAGGGCAGCTGCATGGGCTGAACACTGCAAAGCCACAGGTGCAGAGCTGCCCATGGCCTTGGGAGCCCAGCCCTCACGCCCTTGTGCCCTGGATGTGGGACAAGGATTTAAAAAGGATGACTTTTGAGCTGTGGGTTTGAATAACTGGCCTGCTGGGTTTTGGACTTTTCATGGAGCCTGTAAGTCCCATTTGTGTTTTGTTCTCTCAGGCAAAAATCTTCCTTTTGGCTTGGAACTCTAAATGCCTGGACAATCACTGTACCTTGGAAGTAGTTAACTTGTTTGTATTTCAGAGGCTCAGGGACAGAAGAGACTGCCTTGTCTCAGATGAGACTTTGGGCTTTGGACATTTGAGTAAATGCTGGAATGAGTTAAGACCTTGTGGGACTGTAGATAAGGCATCATTGTATTTTGCAAAGTGAGAAGTACATGAGATTGGGGGAGGCAGGGACACAATAAGATTTGGCTGTGTGTCCCTACAGAAACTCATGTGGAATTATAATCGGAAATGTTAAAAGTGGGGCCAGGTGGAAGGTGATTTAATCATGGATGGCAGTGGGGGTTGGAAGGTGGGGATTGGGGAGGATGGGGGGATTATGGTGGGGGTGAGGGGTGAAAGGTGGGTGTTGGGGAGGATCCCTCACAAATGGTTAAACACTATCTCCTTAATGCTTTCCTCATGATGGTGAGTTCTCACGATGATTCTGGAGCTGTAAGATTAAATGGATACTGTCCCGCTTGGTTTTGGACTTGCACTGGGCCTGTGATCCCATTTGTGTTACTTTCCTGAAAAATCTCTTCCCTTTGGATTGAGAAAATTTACCCAATGCCTGTATCATCATCATATCTTGAAAAAAAGAACTCCCTTTTAAATTCAGGGACTCATAGGCAAAAGGGACTGTAGACTTTTCTCAGATGAGATGTTGAACCTTTTACATTTGTGTTAATGCTGGAATGAGTTAAGGCTTTTGGCGACTTTTGAATAGGCAAGATTGTATTTTACTCATTGAGAAGGATATGATATTCGGGGGATCAGGGTCAGAATAATATGGTTTGGCTGTGTGTCTCTACCAAAACACATGGGAAATTGTAATTCCAAATGTTGCAGGTGTGGCCTGGTGGGAGGTGATTTATTCCTGTACTTGAGAGGGCTGGAGTTGGAAGTAAAAAGAAGTGGGTAAGGTCGGAGGAGTAGGTTGGCTGTAGGGTGGTGTGAGGGTGGTGGGTAGTAGGAAGGGGGAGTAGCCTGCTACAGAGGCAGAGCTCATGGAAAACCTCTACTAGGGCAGTGCACCTGTGGCTTTGTAGGCTTTAGCCCCCATGGCTGCTCTCATGGACTGGGCTGGTGTTGAGTGCCTGTAGCTTTTCCATACTGAGGGTGGGAGCTTTTGGTGGGTCTATGACTCTAGGGTCTGGAGGATGGTGGTATCCCGCATGGGGGCTCCAAGCCCATATTTTCCTTCTGCACTGCCCTAGTAGAGGTTTTCCAAGAGGCTCTGCCTCTGCCTCAGGCTTCTGCTTGGAAACACTGAGGGGTGGATGTGGGGTATTGGGTGGATCCTTCACCAATAGTTAAGCACCATCTTCTTGATGCTGATCTCCTGATACTGAGTTCTCGTGAGATCTGGTTGTATAACAGGATGTGGCATCTTTTCTCTGACTTGCTTCTACTCCTGGAATATGAAACATTTCATTGCTGCTTGGCCTTCTGGTATAAATAGGAGGCTTCCTGAGTCCTCCTAAAAGCAGAAACCACTTTGCTTTCCTTACAGCCTCCAGAACTGTGAGTCAATTCAACCTCTTTTCTTTATGTACATTCAGAAAATCAATGCTGTGAAGTGAAGCTACGAAATTCCTTCAAGGCCTTTTCCCCAATCTTTTGGCTGTTAGCACTGGGCTTCTTTGATGCTAATATCTGAAGCCTTCTTGAAGTTTTCCCCTGGTAATGGACTTTTCTTCTTTTATCACATTGCCAGGCTGCAACAAAGATAGCTGAAAATGTAGAAGCAGGTTCAGAATTCGGCAATGGCCAGAGGTTAGAGCGTTTGGAGAGCTTGGCAGAAGACAGGAAGATGAGGGAAAGTTTGGACCATTGTAATGACTTGTTAGTTGTGATTAAAAGGCTGACAGAAGGATGGACAGTGAAGGCCAGGCTTAGAAGGTCTCAAATGAAAATGAGAAACTTACTGGGAACAGGGGCCAAGGTTTTGTTGTTTTGCCTTAGCAAAGAATTTGGCTGCACAGTGTCCCTGCTCTGGAGATCTGGGAAACTTTGAACTTCAGGGTGAAGATTTAGGGTCTATCTGGTGGAATGAACTTCTAAGCAGCAAAGCTCAAGAGTTGTCCTACCTACATCAAACAGCCTGTGGTATTATGTGTGACCAAAGAAATGACCTTAAGTTGAAACTTATATTTAAATGAGAAGCAGAGCTTAATCCTTTGGAAAATTTGCAACCTGGTAAAGTGGTCAAAAAGAAAAGCTGAATTTCAGGGAGAACATTCCAGAAGACTTTGGATATTTGCATAAAAAAGGAGCCCAGTGCTAATAATTCGAGACAATGGGAAAAAAGGCCTTGAAGGCATTTCAAAGACCTTTGTAGCAACCCTTGTCACTGGCCCTGGGGCTTAGGAAAAAAGAATGCTTTTTCTGGGCCAGCCCTATGGCCCCACTGCTATGTGCAGCCTCAGGACACTGCTGCGTGTACCCCTACACCTTCATCTCCAGCTCCAGCCATGGCTGAAAGATGCACAGGTACAGCTTCTGTCACTGCTTCAGCAGTGCAAGCTCCAAGCCTTGGGGGCTTCCACATAGTGTTAATCCAGCAGGTGCACACAGCACAAAACTGGAGGCTTCAGAGCCTTTGTCTAGACTCCAGAGCATGTATGGGAAAGCCTGGGTGTCCAGGCAGAAGCTTTTCCAACAGGCAGAGCCTCATGGTAAACCTCTACTCAGACATTGCAGAACCAGCATATAGGGTTGGAGCCCCCATAGAAGGAGGTGCTATTTTCCAGACCCCAGATTCATAGACCCACCAACAGCTTGCACCCTTAGTGTTGAAAAGCTATTGGCACTCAACAGCAGCCCAGCAATTGGGGGCAACTTTGGGGAAAGACCCTGTCATGCCACAGGTGCTGAGCTGCCCAAAGCCTTGGGAGCCCAGCCATCTCACCACCCTGTGCTCTGGATGTGAGATGTAGTTTCAGAAAAGATTGTTTAGAGCTGTAGGATAGAATGAATGGCCTGCTAGGTTTTTGACTTGCATGGAGTCTGTAAGTCCCATCTGTGTTTTGCGCTTCTTTCTGGCAAATTTCTTCTTTTTGTCTGGGAATGCTTACCCAATGCCTGGACAAGAATTGTACCTTGGAAGTAGTTAACTTGCTTTGTATTTCAGAGGCTCAGGGATAGAAGGGACTGTAGCCTTGTCTCAGATGAGACTTTAGGCTTTGGATATTTGAGTAAATGCTGGAATGAGTTAAGACTTTGGGGGACTGTAGAGAAGGCATCATTGTATCTTGCAGTGTGAGAAGGACATGAGATTTGGGGGTCAGGGGATTTGGAGTCGCACTCTGTCACCCAGGCTGGAGTGCAGTGGCACGATCTAGGCTCACTGCAAGCTCCGCCTCCAAGGTTCATGCCATTCTCCTGCCTCAGCCTCCCGAATAGCTGGGACTACAGGCGCCCACTGCCACACCTGTCTAATTTTTTGTATTTTTAATAGAGACAGGATTTCACCGTGTTAGCCAGGATGATCTCAATCTCCTGACCTCATGTTCTGCCTGCCTCGGCCTCCCAAAGTGCTGGGATTACAGGCGTGAGCCACCGCACCTGGCCAAACCTTTTTCTTTATAAATTACCCAGTCTCAGGTATGTTTTTATGAGCATCATGAAAACAGACTAATACAAGATCCTTTGGAATTGTCTGAGTTCCTAATTTGTTTGGATATTAACTTCTTATCAGATGTATAGTGTGTAAATATTTTCTCCCATTCTTTAGGTTGTCTTTTAATTGTATTGATTGTCTCCTTTGCTGTGCTGAAGCTTTTAGTTTGATTTACTCCCATTTGTCTATTTTTGCTTTTGTTGTCTATACTTTTGGTATCAAATCTGAAAATTTATTACCAATACCAGTATCAAGGAGCTTTTCTCCGATATTTATGTCTAAGAGTCTTACAATATTGGTCCTATGTTGAGGTCTTTCATCCATTTTGAGACAATTTTTGTATGTAGGGTGAGATAAGGGTTCAGTTTCATTCCTCTGCATGTGGATATCCGGTTCTCCCAACACCATTTAATAAAGAGACTAAACTTTTATCATTGTGTAGTCTTGGCACCAATGCTGAAGATCAATTGATTGTAAAGGCATGGATTTATTTCTTTCTGTGCTCTCTATTCTGTTCCCTTGGCCTACAGTCTGTTTTTATGCCGGTACCATACTATTTTGATTACTATAGCCTTATAATTTAGTTTGGAATAAGGTAATGTGATGCTTCCACTTTTGTTTTTTCTGCTGAAGGATGTTTTGACTGTTTGGGGTCTTTTGTGGTTGCATACAAATTTTATAATTGCTTTTTTCCATTTCTTTGAAAAATTTCAACCCCATTGAAATTTTGATAGGGGTTGCATTATATCTATAGATCACACTGAGTAATAGGGATATGTATCTTCTTCAAATTCTTTCATCAGTGTTTTATAGTTTTTGGTGTATACAAATTTTACTATCTTATTTAAATTTATTCCTAAGTAGTTAATTTTTTGATGCTATTGTAAATGACACTGTATTCTTTCAGACAGACTCTCACTCTGTCGCTCAGGCTGGAGTGCACTGGCGTGATCTTGGCTCACTGCAAGCTCTGCCTCCCCGGTTTACGCCAATCTCCTGCCTCAGCCTCCCGACTACAGGTGCCCACCACCATGCCCGGCTAATTTTTTTGTATTTTTAGTAGAGATGGGGTTTCACCGTGTTAGCCAGGATGGTCTCAATCTCTTGACCTTGTGATCTGCCCACCTCAGCCTCCGAAAGTGCTGGGATTACAGGCGTGAGCCACTGCACCCGGCCCGAGATTGTTTTGTTAATTTCTTTCTGGGATACTTCACTGTTAGTATATAAAAATGTAACAGGTATTTTTAATGTTAATTATGTGTTCTGCAAATTTGCTTGTTTCTTAATTTTAACAGTTTTTAATTCGAGACTTTAGAATTTTCTCTATATAAGATCATGTCATCTTCAAATAGAGACACTTTCACTTCTTTTCCAATTTGGATGCCTTTTATTTCTTTTTCTCACCTAATTGCTCTGGCTAGGACTTACAGACTTTTTCAGAAACCCCCCAAAATAATCTAAGGGAGTCCATTGTCACTAGACCTGCTTTATAAGAAATCCTAAAGGGAGTTCTTCAAACTGAAATGCAATAAGACTAATTCGCATCATGAAACCATATGTAGTTATAAAAAGTCACTGGTAAAAGTAACTATACAGTCAAATTCAAAATATTCCTAATACTGTAATGATGGAGTATAATCACTTTAACTTTTCAAAGGTTAAAAGACAAAAAATATTACAAATAAATATAACTACAAAATAAACAAAGAAATAAACGCTGACATCAAAAAAACATAAAAAGTGGAGGGGAGTAAAGTGTAGGGTTTTGTATATGATTGAAGTTAAGTTGTTATCAACTTAGACTATTATAACTACAATCATACATTTCTTAATGTGGATATTTTCTGAATAATGCCTCATTATGCAATTTTGTCATGGTGTGAATATCATAGAGTATATTTACATAAAATTAGATAATACCACCTATTACACACCCAGGCTATATGGTATAACCTATTGCTTCCAGGCTACAAACCTGTACAGCATTGTACTATACTGAATGCTGTAGGCAACTGTAATACAATGATAAGCATTTGTGTATCCAAATGTATCTAAACATATAAAAGATACAATAAAAATGTTACAACCTTTTGGGGCCACCATTGTATATGTGGCCCATCATTGACCAAAACATCCTTATGTGGCACATGATAGCATACAATGTTTTATGTAAGCCTCATGATAATCACAAAGACAAAACATGTAATAGATACACAAATGAGAATTTTACCACATGTTTAAAAAAGAATTAATACAAAGACACAGCAAAGAATCAAAGTATACCACTACAGAAAATAATCAAAGTAATAAAATCATGCACAGCAAGAGAGAAATACAAGAACAAAAAAACTACAAAATGCCTATCAATAGTTACTTTAAATATCAGTGGACCAAATTAGAAAAGACACAGAGTAGCTGAATGGACAGTAAAACAAGAACCAAATATATGCCGCCTATAAGAGACTCACTTCACCTTTAGAGACACACATAGACTGAAAGGAAAGACAGGGAACAAAAAAAAAGAAAGAGTAGCTATTCTTACAACAAACAAAATAGACTTTAAGTCAAAAACTGTAACAAGAGAGAAAGAAAGTCATTATAGAATGATACAAGGGTCAATTCATCAAGAGGATATAATTACTACAAATATATAATATTCTCCCAACTTTGGAGCACCTAATTATATAAAGCAAATATTAACAAATCTGAAGAGAGAAGTGACAACAATAATACAGTAACAGTAGGGGACTTCCATATCCCACTTTCAACAATGGATTGATCACTCAAACAGATAATCAATAAAGAAACAGATGACTTGAACTACACTATAGATCAAATGGACCAGACATATACAGGACATTACTTTCCAAAACAGCAAAATACACATTCTTCTTGAGCATACACAGTACATTCTCCTACACAGGTCATATATTGGGCCAGAAAACAAGTCTTGGCAAATTTAAGAAGATTGAAATCTTACCAAGTATTCTTTTTGACTACAGTGACATAAAACTGAAAATTAAAAACAGGAGAAAACTTAGAAAAGTGACAAATATGTGGAAATCAACCAACACACTCCTGAACAACCAATAGATCAAAGAAAACATCAAAAAAGAAATAAAATATCTTGAGACAAACTAAAATGAAAGCACAACATACTAAAACTTATAAGATGAAGCAAAAGCAATTCTAACAGAGAAGTTTATACAGGTAAGTGCTAAATGAAGAAAAAATATCTCAAATAAACAATAAACCTCAAATAAATAGAAAAGAAAAAAAAAGAAGCCCAAAATTACAAGAAGGAAGGAAATAACAAAGATCATAGCAGAAATAAGTGAAATAGACTGGAAAAACAATAGAAAAGATCAATGAAACGAAAAGCTGATTTTTTGAAAAGATAATGGCTGGGCGCGGTGGCTCATGCCTGTAATGCCAGCACTTTGGGAGGCCAAGGCGGGCAGATCATGAGGTCAGAGATCAAGACCATCCTGGCTAACATGGTGAAACCCCGTCTCTACTAAATATACAAAAAATTAGCGGAGCGGAGTGGCATGCTCCTGTAGTCCCAGCTACTCAGGAGGCTGAGGCAGGGGAATGGCATGAGCCCGGAAGGCAGAGCTTGCAGTGAGCGGAGATTGCGCCACTGCACTCCAGCCTGGGAGACAGAGCGAGACTCCGTCTCAAAAAAATAAAATAAAATAAAATAAAAATAATAAAAATTGACCAACCTTTTACTAGGCTAAGAAAAAAGAGAGAAGCCTCAAATAAATAAAATTAGAACAAAAAAGCAGATATTGAAATTGGTACCATAGAAATACAAAGGATAATAATAGTCTACTCTAAACAACTATGTGTCAACAAATTGTTTAACTTAGAAGAAATAGAGAAATTTCTAGAAACATACATCCACTAAGACTGAAACATGAAGAAATAGAAAATCAACACAAATAATAAGTAAAAATATTGAGTCAGTGGTCAAAAAGCTCCTGAAAAAGAAAAATCCAAGACCAGATAGCTTAGTGGAGAATTCTAGCAAATGTTTAAAGAAGAATTAATACCATTTCTTCATAAACTCTTCCAAAAGTTGAAGAGGAGGCAACACAAACATTTTTTATGAGGCCAGCATTACACTGATAAAGACAGAAAAGGACACCACAAGGATGACAGATATTTTTAAGGTGCAAATGATGTATTCTTGGATTTGAAAATACAGGATTTGTTTGTACAAAGATTTGTGTGTGGATAGGTGGATGTGTATTGGTGTGTGCATGCATACATATACAAGCTTACCTTGTTTTATTGCACTTCACTTTATTATGCTTCTCGGATATTGCATTTTTTACAGGTTGAAGGTTTCTGGCAACCCTGCATCAAGCAAGTCTACCAGCGCCACTTTTCTGGTAGCATGTGCTTATTTTGTATCTCTGTGTTACATTTTTGTAATTCTTGCAATATTTCAAATGTTTTGTTATTATTATATCTGTTATGGTGATCTGTGATCAGTGATCATTGATATTACTATTGTCATTGTTTTGGGGCATCACAAACCATGCTCCAAAAGACAATGAGCCTAATTGATACATATGTGTGTTCGAATGGTTCCATCGATCTGCCCTTCCTCCATCTCCCCAACTCCTCAGGTCTCCCTGTTTTCTGAGACACAGTAATATTGAAATTAGGCCAATTAATAACTCTACACAGGCCTCTATGTGTTCAAGTGAAAGTAAGAGTCACACATCTCTTCTTTTAAATCAAAAGTGAGAAATGATTAAGGTGAGTGAGGAAGGCATGTTAAAAGCTGAGACAGGCCAAAAGCTAGGCTTCCTGCACCTAACAGTTAGCCAAACTGTGCATGAAAAGAAAAAGTTCTTGAAGGAAATTAAAAGTATTACTCCAATGAACACATGAGTGGTATGAAAATGAAACAGACTTACCGCTGATATGGAGAAGGTTTGAGTGGTTTGGATAGAAGATCAAACCAACCACAACATTTCCTTCAGCCAAACCCTAATCGAGAGCAAGGCCCTAACTCTCCTAAATTCTCTGAAGGCTGAGAGAGGTTGGGAAGCTACAGAAAAAAAGTTTGAAGCTAGCAGAGATTGGTTCATGAGGTTTAAGGAAAGAAGTCTTCTCCATAAGATAAAAGTGCAAGCAAGGAAAAGCAGCAAGTGCTGATGTAGAAGCTGCAGCAAGTGCTGATGTAGAAGCTGCAAGTCATCCATAAGATCAGCTAAGATAAGCAACAAAGGTGGCTACACTAAACAAGTTTTTACTGCAGATAAAACAGCCTTATATTGGAAGAGGATGTCATCCAGGACTTTCACAGCCAGGTAGCAAAATAAATGCCTGGCTTCAAAGCTTCAAAGAACAGGATGACTCTTTTGTTAGGGGCTTAAGCTGAAGCCAAAGCTCATCTACCATTCTGAAAATTCTAGGGCCCTTAAGAACTATGCTACATCTACTCTGCCTGTGCTCTATAAATGGGACAAAGCCTGAATGACAGCACATCTGTTTACTACATGAATATTTTAAGCTCACATCTGAGAACTACTGCTTTAAAAAAAGATCTCTTTCAAAGTATTATTGTTCATTGACAATTTACCTGGTCACTCAAGAGCTCTGATGGAGAACTAGAAGAAAATTAAAGCTGTTTGCATGCCTGCTAATACAACACCCATTCTGCAGCCCATGGATCAATGAGGAATTTAGACTTTCAAGGCTGATTATCTGAGAAATACATTTCATAAGGCTGTAGCCACCATGTATAGTAGTTCCTTCGATAGATCTGGGCAAAGTAAGTTGAAAACCTTCTAGAAAGGTTTCACCATTCTAGAAGCATTTGCAATTCATGGGAGGAGGTTAAAATTAAGAACATTTGTGATTCATGGGAGGAGGTCAAAATATCAACATTAAAAGTAATTTGGAAGAAGTTGATTCCAATCCTCGTGGATGACTTTGAGGGTTCAAGACTTCAGTGCAAGAAGTAACTGCAGATGTGGTGGAAATAGCAAGAGAACTAAGATTAAAAAATGTGAAGAGAACTTAAGATGTGGCTGAATTGCTGAAATCTCATGACAAAATTTTAACAAATGAGAACTTGGATGAGCAAAGAAAGTGGTTTCTTGAGATGGAAACTACTCCAGGTGTAGATGCTGTGAACCTTGTTGAAATGACAACAGAGTATTTAGAAAATTGCATAAACTTAGTGGATAAAGCAGTGGCAGGGTTTGAGAGGATTGTCTCCGATTTGAAGGAAGCTCTACTGTGGGTAAAGTGCTATCAAACAGCATTGCATGCTACAGAGGAATCTTGAAAGAAATAGTCAATTGATGTAGCAAACTTCTTTGTCTTATTTTAAGAAATTGCCACAGCCACCTCACCTCCAGCAGCTTCCACCATGATGAGTCAGCAGCCACAACACTGAGGCAAGGCCACCGACCAGCAAAAAGATCATGACGTTAAAGGCTCAGGTGATCCATAGCATTTTTAAACGGTAAAATAATTTTTGACTAAGGTATGTACATTGACTTTTTTAGACATAATGGTATTGCCCACTTAATAGACTACAGTATAGTATAGACCTAAGTTTTATATGCACTGAGAAACCAACAATTCTGTGTGATTTGCTTTATTGCCATATTTGTTTTATTGCAGAACCGGCCACCAGAATCTTCCCTTCCCCTACAACGCCCTTCACCCAAGCCACCTGCATTTTCCCCTCACCCATCATACCCCACCCCCATTGTCTGGCCTGCCCTCCACCTCCTCCAAAAGCCTTCATTGCTCCCCCACTGCTGGACTGCATTCTGACTCCGTCTCAACGTGACTCAATGGCACTTCCGTTGGGCACTGCCCTAAAGAGCTCATCTCCACAGCGGCCTGAAACCAAACCCACAGTATCTCTGAGGTATGCCTATATAGCAGTCCCATAAGTTATCATGCACTTTAAGCATTACCACGTCGAGAACTGTAAATGCTATACATTTACAGAAATACCACTTGAAGGTTTAACTATTTATAATTTTTTTTTTTTTTTTTTTTGTGCTCAGACACTTCTTTATTTATTTTTTGAGATGGAGTCTTGCTCTGTCACCCAGGCTGGAGTGCAGTGGCACGATCTCGGCTCACTGCAAGCTCCGCCTCCTGGGTTGACACCATTCTCCTGCCTCAGCCTCCCAAGCAGCTGGGACTATAGGTGCCCGCCACCATGCCCGGCTAATTTTTTGTATTTTTAGTAGAGATGGGGTTTCACCGTGTTAGCCAGGATGGTCTCGATCTCCTGACCTCGTGATCTGCCCGCCTTGGCCTCCCAAAGTGCTGAGATTACAGGCATGAGCCACCGTGCCCAGCCTCAAACACTTCTTGAATGAATGAATGAAGGTCCAGACCAGTACTCCACTTGGCATGCTCACCAGCCCATTTGCATCCGAATCACCTGAGATGCTTGTTTAAAACGCAGGTTCTTTTTTTTTTTTTTTTTAGTATTTGTTATTATTATTATTATACTTTAGGTTCTATGGTACATGTGCGCAATGTGCAGGTAAGTTACATAAGTATACATGTACCATGCTGGTTAGAATTACACATTTTGAATATTAATTGTTTTAATGGGGGGGAGGGGCCAAGATGGTTGAGTAGAAACAGCTCTACTTACTCTGCAGCCCCCACTGAGACAAACATAAACAGCAAGTGAATTCTGCATTTCTAACTGAGGCATCCAGATTCCCTCATTGGGACTGACTAGGCAGTTGGTGTGACCCATGGAGAGCAAGGAAAAGCAGAGCTGGGTGACAGTTCACCCAAGAGCTGCACAGGGCAAAGGGACCTCCCTCCTCCAGCCAAGGGAGGCAGTGAGGGATTGTGCTACCCGCCCGGGGAACTATGCTTTTCCCACAGATTTTTGCAAATCCCAGATCAGGTAATCCCCTTGTGAGTCCACACCACCAGGGCCTTGGGTCCCAAGCACAAAGCTGTGCAGACCCATAGCAGGGGCTCCAGCTGGCACCCACTTGGGCAGGTACTGAGCTGTAGAAGTTTCTGCATACTCTGGCGGCTCGCAGAAATCCAGTGAAGCAGGAGATCCATCAACTCCCATGAGAAGGGGGCTGAAGCCAGGGAGCCAAGCAGACCCACTCCCACAGAACCCCACAAGCTAAGACCCACTGGCATGGAATCCCCACTGGCCAGCACAGCACCTGGAGTCTGCCTAAGAAGACCAAGTTCCTGGGGGGAAGGGTGACCGCCATTACCGCGGGTCTAGTCGCTGGTTTTCCCTGGGCAGCGACTAGACCCGCAGACTGGGTGGTTTGCACTGGGCAGAATTCCCCACAGTGCAGTACAGAGGCTGTGGCAGATATACCATTATTGTATATCCAAAGGAATATAAATCATTCTATTACAAAGATACATGCACATGTTTGTTTATTGCAGCACTGTTCCCAATAGCAAAGACATGGAATCAACCCAAATGTCCACCAATGATAGACTGGATAAAGAAAATGTGGTACATATACACCATGGAATACTATGCAGCCATAAAAAGGAATGAGATCAAGTCCTTTGCAGGGACATGGATGAAGCTGGAAGCCATTATCCTCAGCAAACTAACACAGGAACAGAAAACCAAACACCACATGTTCTCACTAACAAGTGGGAGCTGAACAATGAGAACATATGGACACAGGGAGGGGAACAACACACCCTGGCACCTGTCAGGGGAGGGCCGGTGGTAGGGAGAGCATCAGGAAAAATAGCTAATGCGTGCTGGGTTTAGTACCTAAGTGATGGGTTGATAGGTGCAGCAAACCACCATGGTACACATTTGCCTATGTAAGAAAACTGCATGTCCTGCACATGTATCCCGAAACTTAAAATAAATACATATGTACATAAATAAAATTTTAAAAGATAAAAAAAGTCTTAATTGTATATGGGTAGGTCCCTTTGATTGAAAGTGAGATAGAAATAATTTTTTAAAACTTACTATTCAAAATTTGCAAAACTAAATAAGAGTAAAAGAAATTTACATTTTGTCCCTGGATTGATACAAGACAAAAACATTGTGTGGGAAAGCTGGAGTTGAGGATGAATGAGATTCTGAGAATAAAAATCCCTGGTACATAGCCAAAATTTCAGAACTTCAGATTTTCAAGGGCTATAAAATAGGTAACCTCAAGCCACCGTCTCCAAAAGATAAAAGGAACCAGGTAATATCTATGTTCCAGGAAGAAAGAATAGAAAATTGGCTACCACTGACAAAACTTAGTGGGAAGGAGGGATCTGGAAGGTGGGATGGTGGAGGGATCCCCAGCTTGGGGGGTGGGGAGGGGCTGTGCTTCAGTCTACCCCTCCCCCTGCCCCCTCCCTCCTCCTCCCCTCCCCCTCCTGCTGGGCCTCCGGCTCCCTCTGTGCCTCCCCCTCCCTCTGCCCCTCCCCTCCCACTGCCTCTCCCCAACAAGGGAGCCCTTTGTGATGTCAAGGCCCCAGCTCTGTGACGCAGGCCTGGGCCCCAGTCCCTAGTCTCCACCCGGATGCCCAGAGCTCAGTTGCTTGAAAGCAACGCGCCTATTCACATGGAGAATCTTCCCTTTCCTTTAAGATTACTTAGCGCCTCATCGCTAAACGCCCCCAGCTCCACACCATGGGTGCTGGATATCTTCCTCACCTTGGTGTTTGCCCTGGGGTTCTTCTTCCTGTTACTCCCCTACTTCTCTTACGTCCGTTGTGACGACCCACCCTCACCATCGCCTGGGAAGAGAAAGGTAAGGAGCCCTCAGGCCGGACCCACAGAGCTTGACTCTCTCCTTTCTTTTTATTATTGGTTCCACTTTTCCAAATCCAGTGGAGAGCCTTCTATGATGGGAAGTCTCAGAAGAGACCAGAACATCATCCTTCCAGGGAGAGGCAGGGCAGCCAGGGGTTGGTAGGGGTAGATAGTGTACTGGGATTTCCATCCCAAGCTCTCAGTCCATCTGTCGGGGAGCACAGGAGGCATCAAGGCAAAATCAAACCAGTGGACTCAGCACCAGTACCAGTCATGAGCTGAGTAGGGAGGTCTCTGTCCGAGACCAGGCCCTGAGCCATGGCTCATCAGCCCCTTTCTGGGGCAGGTGGCTCAGGGCCCATCCTCCTCTGTGTGGGGTGATCTGGGGCCTGTGCTGGGCCCCCAAGGGCCTCCCACCAGGGCCTGGTGTCTCCTCTGGTCTCCTGGGAAGCAGAATCCTACCTGACAGCTCAGCAGTGCCTGCGGGCCTGAGCCTGGGTGTTCCTGGAGCGGAGGAACAGGGACTGAAGGCGTCCGTGGTGGACCTCATATTGAAAATCCCTCTCTCTCTCTCTCTCTCTCTGTGTGTGTGTGTGTGTGTGTGTGTGTGTGTGTGTGTGTTATTTTTACTTCATTTATTTTATTTTATTTTATTTTTTGAGATGGAGTCTCGCTCTGTGGCGCAGGTTGGAGTGAAATGGAGCGATATCGGCTCATTGCAACCTCTGCTTCCCGAATTCAAGCGATTCTCCTGTCTTAGCGTCCTGAATAGCTGGGGATTACAGGCGCCCACCACCATGCCCGCCTAATTTTTGTATTTTTAGTAGAGACGGGGTTTCACCATGGCCAGGCTGGTCTCAAACTCCTGACCTCAGGTATCAACCACCTTGACCTCCCAAAGTGCTTGGATTATAGGTGTGAGCCACCGCGCCCGGCCCCCTCTTGCTGTTTTTCTAAGAAGAAAAGCAGTTTATCATCCATTTAAACATGAGTGGGAGGAAGCACACAGAGCTCCCTGAGCAAGACAGAGAGAGCTATGCGGTTCCTGAGTGCAGCGTGCTGCGGCTGGGCTGGGGCGGAGAGGGAGAGCCGGTCCTAGCTTCTCGCCCTTTCTTGTCTCCCAGTGTCATCTTGTCTTTCCACGTCATCTTGTCTCTCCACGTCATCTTGTCTCCCCACGTCATCGTGTCTCCTATTGTCCAGTAGGGCGGAGGGGGAGGCCCAGAGGCAGGATGAAAAACCACAGTCTGAGAGGTAAGGCTCTGCCAGAGCACACTAGAGTGAATTTGATCTCATCTGTCCCAGAGGGAACTGACTCTGAAGAAGTCAGTTGAAGAAGCCTGAGGTGGGGGTTCCTAGGAAGGAAATCAGAACCCCGGGTCCTTCTCAGATTCCATGCCGGAATGAAGCCATGGTGGGCCAGGGACTGGGCGTTACCCAGCAGGGGGCAGTGTGTGTGTCCTGGGGAGACCAATGCCTGCCTGGATGCGGAGGGGGGTGAGGGGGCCTCCCGCTCCCTGGGAGTAGCTGTTCAACTCTGCTAAGGCTGATTCCTCTTTGAGACCACCCCAGTCCTTTCTCCCCACAGGGCAGTTGTGAGGACTGTGGGGGTGGGAGGGGGGGCTCCGTGTGTGGAAGCCCTTTGTGAATGAAAAAGCCCTGTCCTCCATGCCTTGCTATTACTGTCGGGGCCATGTGGCTTTGGACACAGATGGGTGGGTTCCAGGGTCTAATTCCCCATGGTCTTCCCTAAAGAAACAGCCACTCAGCCTCCTGTGAGATCCCAGGCCCCTCCCTCACTGCCCTAACCCAGTCTCTTGATTTCCAGCTTGTAGAGAGTGCCCGAGAGGCCTGGAAGAGACTTGTGACCTGCTTTCACAACTGCAGAGGTGAGGCACTTCCCCTTCCCTGCATCCTTCCTACCAGGGCTGGGATGCCACCCCAGGGCCATAGGCAGCCTGGAGCTGACCTGGGATGGGGAGACCAGGGGGACAGAGGATGGAAGGGGTAACAGGAGAATTGGGCGGTCAGGGTGTGGGGTGGTGGAGGGGCTGTGGCCCGAGCGCCCACTCTGCCCTCCGGCCCCACCTGCTCCTGGCTGCAGCTCGTGCTTCCTGTCTCCTGCAGCCTCCTGGGGCCACACCTTCACAAAGGTGACTTTGGTCAGCTCTCCGGTCCAGACCCCCCAGGTGAGGTGGGCAAAAGAGCACCTGATGGAGCCTCCCGGTCCTCTCATGAGCCTATGGAAGATGCTGCTCCCATTCTCTCCCCGTTAGCTTCCCCGGATCCTCGAGCCAAGCATCCTCAGGATCTGGCCTCCACCCCATCACCAGGCCCAATGACCACCTCAGTCTCCTCCCTAAGTGCCTCCCAGCCACCAGAACCTTCGCTTCCCCTAGAACGCCCCTCACCCGAGCCACCTGCAATTTTCCCTCACCCACCACACACCCCTGATCCTTTGGCCTGCTCTCCGCCTCCTCCAAAAGGCTTCACTGCTCCTCCCCTGCGGGACTCCACACTCATAACTCCATCTCACTGTGACTCAGTGGCACTTCCACCGGGCACCGTCCCTCAAAGCTTGTCTACACATGAGGATTTGGCGGCTTCTGTCCCAGCCATCTCAGGCCTTGGCAGCTCAAACAGTCATGTTTCTGCCTCCTCCTGGTGGCAGGAGACTACCAGAACCTGGTGCGCCCTCAACTCGTCAGTCCAGCAAGATCATCTTTCCCGCCACCCACCAGAGACCTGTCAGATGGAAGCTGGTAACCCATTTTTGCTCAGCTCTGATGGCCAGAATGTCGTGGGGATACAAGTCACAGAAACAGCCAAGGTCAACATTTGGGAAGAAAAAGAAAATGATGGATCATTTACAAACCAAATGACCCCAGAAAAGCACTTAAATTCTTTGGGGAATTTGGTTAAATCATTGGATGCTGAGCAGGACACCACAACCCCAAAACCCTTCTGGAACATGGGAGAGAACTCGAAACAGCTGCCCGGACCTCAGAAGCTCTCAGATCCTAGGCTCTTGCAGGAAAGTTTTCAGAAGAATTATAGCCAGCTTTTCTGGGGCCTCCCCTCTCTGCACAGCGAGTCCCTGGTGGCTAATGCCTGGGTAACTGACATGTCTTATACTTTACGGTCTCCTCCTTTCTTGTTCAATGAAATGTCCAATGTCTGCCCAATTCAAAGGCAGACTACAATGTCCCCACTGCTTTTCCAGGCCCAGCCCCTGTCCCATCTGGGGCCCAAGTCCCAACCCTTTATTTCATCCACACCCCAATTCCAGCCCACACCTGTGGCTCAGGCCGATGGTCAGGCCCATCTTCCATCCTCTTTCCCAGTCCTATCTCCTGCTTTTCCATCCCCGATTAGGAACATTGGAATAGCTTGCCCTGCATTGCAGAATAAAGTGCAAGCTCTCTCCCTACCTGAAACTCAGCACCCTGAATGGCCTTTGTTGAGGAAACAACTAGAAGATAGGTTGGCTTTACCCTCTAGGGTCCAAAAATCTCAGGACGTCTTTAGTGTCTCCACTCCTAACCTTCCCCAGGAAAGCTTGAAATCCATTCTGCCTGAGAACTTTCCAATCAGTCCTGAACTCCGAAGACAACTGGAGCAACACATAAAAAAGTGGATCATCCAACATGAGGGCAACCTGGGAAGGATCCAAGAGTCTCTGCATCTGATGCACCTTCGAGACGAATCACCAGGGACAAGTCAGGCCAAGGGCAAACCCAGGCCCTGGCAGTCCTCCAGGTCCACAGGTGAAAGCAGCAAGGAGGCACAGAAGGTGAAGTTCCAGCTAGAGAGGGACCTGTGCCCACATCTGGGGCAAGTTCTGGGTGAGACCCCACAAAATCTATCCAGGGGCATGGAAAGCTTCCCAGGGAAGGTTCTGGGGGTGACTTCTGAGGAGTCAGAAAGGAACTTGAGGAAGCCCTTGAGGAGTGACTTGGGAAGTGACTTATTAAGATGCACAGAGAAGACTCATATAGAAAACATCCTGAAAGCCCACATGGGCAGGAAGTTGGGCCAGACCAACGAGGGCTTGATCCCCGTAAGTGTGCGTCGATCCTGGCTTGCTGTCGACCAGGCTTTTCCCATTTCCGACACCCACGTGAAAACCAGCAATCTAGCGGCCCCGAAAAGTGGGAAAGCCTGTGTGAACACGGCCAAGGTGCTTTCCTTCCTCGAGCCGTGTACTCAGCAGGTGCTGGGAGCCCATATTGTGAAGTTTTGGGCCAAACACAGGTGGGGTCTACCCCTCAGGGTCCTCAAGCCCATTCACTGCTTTAAACTGGAAAAGGTTTCATCATTGTCCCTTACACAGCTTGCCGGTCCCTCCTCAGCCACCTGTGAATCTGGGGCTGGCTCAGAAGTTGAGGTGGCCACATTCCTTAGAAAGCCACCAATGGCAAGTCTGAGAAAGCAGGTGCTGACTGAAGCATCTGTTCACATGCCAGAGAGTCTTCTGGCCTTCTCACCTGCGTGTAAGCAGTTCCAGAGGGCCCCGCGAGGAATCCCATCTTGGAATGATCAGGGGCCCTTGAAGGCTCCTCCAGCTGGACAGGAGGGCAGGAGGCCATCTAAGCCCCTCACATACAGCTTCACAGGCAGCACACAGCAGAGCAGGAGCTTAGGAGCCCAATCTTCAAAGGCTGGAGAGACAAGGGAGGCAGTGCCACAATGCAGAGTCCCCTTGGAAACCTGTATGCTGGCAAACCTCCAAGGCACAAGTGAGGATGTGCATGGTTTCGAGGCTCCAGGGACCAGCAAAAGCTCTCTACTCCCTGGAGTGTCTGTCTCCCAAGATCCAAGAAAGCTGTGTCTTATGGAGGAGGTTGTTAGTGAATTTGAGCCTGGAAAGGCCACAAAGTCAAAGACCCAGCCTCAAGTTTGTGCCGCTGTTGCGCTTCTTCCAGATGGGCAAGCATCTGTTGTGCCCTATGCTTCAGAGAATTTGGCTTCTCAAGTGCCCCAGGCCCATCTCCAGAGCATGCCCACTGGGAACATGCAGGCTTCCCAGGAGCTACGTGACCTCATGGCAGCCAGAAGGAGCAACCTGGGGCACAAGGAGCCCAGGAAGCAAAACTGTCAAGGCTCATGCAAGATCCAAAGGCCAATGTTTCCCCCTACTCACAAGAGTGAGAACTCTAGGAAGCCCAACTTAGAAAAACATGAAGAAAGGCTTGAAGGATTGAGGACTCCTCAACTTACCCCAGTCAGGAAAACAGAAGACACCCATCAGGATGAAGGCGTCCAGCTGCTGCCATCAAAAAGCCACTTTGGAGAAAACATCAAGCAATTTTTTCAGTGGATTTTTTCAAAGAAAACAAGCAAGCCAGCACCAGTCACTGCTGAGAGCCAAAAAACAATAAAAAACAGATCATGTGTGTACAGCAGCAGTGCTGAAGCTCAGGGTCTCATGACAGCAGTTGGACAAATGCTGGAGGAGAAAATGTCACTTTGCCATGCGCGCCATGCCTCGAAGGTAAATCAGCACAAACAGGAGTTTCAAGTCCCAGTCTGTGGGTTTCCCTGCAACCACAGGCGCCTCTTCTACTCAGAACACGGCAGAATACTGAGCTATGCAGCCAGCAGTCAACAAGCCACTCTCAAGAGCCAGGGTTGTCCAAACAGAGGCAGGCAAATCAGAGATCAACAGCTCCTGAAAAGTGTCCGGTGCAACAATGAGCAATGGGGCCTGCGACATCCCCAACTCTTGCACCCCAAGAAAGCTGTATCCCCAGTCAGTCCCCCTAAGCACTGGCCGAAGACATCCGGTGCCTCTAGCCACCATCACCACTGTCCAAGGCACTGTCTTCTTTGGGAAGGTATCTGATTTGGTCAGTCACAAATTCTTTTTTAGCCTTCCCTGGAGTAAAACAAGTCCCCAAGAAAAAATTCACTCTATGTAGAGAAAAAATATTTTCTCTCATGTTAGTACATGCAGAACATTTAATATTCCACAATATATATGGTTTTTTATTCATAAGAGGGTGATGGCTTTTATTTGTGCCGTGCTTCGTGTGGGCTTGGTTTCCAGAAGCGACAGGACATGGAGGGATGTTGACAGTGGTGCTGTAAGCTCACCTTCTTCCTGGGTTCCTTCACTGAACCTTACGTTTCCATAATATCATCTTTACACAATCAAAAAGAAATTCTATAAACAAGATGAGAAAAACCTATGAAGGTCCCACTCTGAAATAAGGTTCAATCCATCTTTCCACTACTTACTCTACCTCAAACTTCATGCAGCTGTAGGGAGAAGGTTTGCAGAGATGTCACAGGACTGCACATCTCCATGCAGGCTCCAGGAAGTGCCACAGCCCAGTAGCTTCATGTGTCTCAAAATAGTGGAAGTTTGGGTGCGAAAGTGCTGGGCCCTGAGTTCAGAAGTGGGAGAAGTCTTGACCCTGGGTATTCTGGTGGAGAATAGATAATGTCTGCCCCTGGGAAGCCCCTTCTCTCTCTGACAAAGGCTGGGATAGAGATGGGCCCTCTTAGCTCAGCCAACATGCAAAGCACAGAGTCCCCATCCCACTGCCTCTCCCTTTCTCACACTCTGGAGTGGCGGTGGGGACAGAACTTCCAGCTCTGTGCATGTGTAGGTGGGGGCTGGGGGGTCAGGGGGGCGGCCTTCATGGAGGCTGCTGAGGGCCGTGAACTCCCCTGCCCCAGATGAGTGAATGACCCTGCTCCTGGGTCACCAGCCTTTGTCTATCTCACCTACATGTCTCTCAGCTTCAGAGAAGTAGTTCTGGGTGAATGGAGTAGGGTATGCCTGTGTGTGCAGAGGCTTCTGATGGTGGGACTCTGTAGAGCTATAGGGGATGCAGACAGAGAACTGAAAAGGAGGCAAAGTGGTATGTGTGAGGGAGCCATAAGTGGTGCCATGACCCAGGAGACTCTGACATTCCAACCCCTTAGACAGGCCTAGAGGGGCCTAGTGTCTCATCCTGGCCCCACCCCAGGGTCTGTCTCTGCTCCAGCTCCCAGATCACAGACCCCTAGAAAAACCACATTTACCCCCAACACAGAGGGCCATATTGGTGAGAAGGCAAAGTGAATAAGGAAGATGAATTTCTTAACATCTGTGATAAGCTTGCACATAATAATCTATTGAACTTTTTTTTTTTTTTTTTTTGAGACAGAGTTTCACTCTTTTGCCCGGGCTGGAGTGAAATAGTGTGATCTCGGCTCACTGCAAACTCCGGTTCCCGGGTTCAAGCCATTCTTCTGCCTCAGCCTCCCGAGTGGGAATAGGCACCCACCACCATGCCTGACTAATTTTTATATTTTTAGTAGAGACGCGGTTTTGCTATGTTGGCCAGGCTGGTCTCGAACTCCTGGCCTCAGGTGATCTACCGGCCTCAGCTTCCCAAAGAGCTAGGATTACAGCCATGAGCCATGGCGCCTGGCCTACCTATTGAATTTTTTAAAGGATGTGTTGACAATAGGTGGAAAAGCAAGGACTAGAGAACCCCAGGCATGAGTCGGAGTCTGGTGTACTTTAATATACACGTAGCCTCAGGACTGCTCCCTGGGGAGAGGTGGTGACTTACAAGGGCCCAGCAGCTGAGCTGGGGTCACAGAGCAAATCTCCCCTGGCTCCTGACATCCTTGCTTGCCCCAGAGACCAGCAGGGGAAGAGGCAGGCAGGCAGGATTTGAACATACAAGGGAGCTGGAGGTGACCTGTCCAGAAAGGGCAGGGTATGGGTAGGGCATACCTGCTGTCCCTGCTGTCCCTGCTGACTCCCTCTGCTTTCAGCACAGCTTTCCTCCTCTCTGGGCCCTGTCCATATGGGAAAGAAGGAGGTCTCCACAAATCAGGGACAGGAGGAGCCAGGTCTCTAGAGGGAGTTTTCTCTGCCTTGTGCCACATACAGGCGTGCAAGAGGCCCAGTTCCGGGGCCCTCATTTCAATGGTGGAGAGGCTAGTGCCAGGCAGTGCCACTGATCTAGATGACAATGGAAATGGCCCTGCCCCCAACATGTGGGACTGGCCGGCACCAGGGGTGTAGGGGTCAGTGGGCACAGTCCCCAGCCTGTGGCTTCTCCTGGGGCCAGGTCCTGTCTGGGGCCCGGATAACTGAAGCAGCCTCCAAGGTGGGCCCAGCGGTGACAGCGGAGCCAGGATCAGCAGGAGGAGCTGGGACCTGGAGCAGAGAGCAGCCCCGGTCCCCTGAGACCCTGACCACTGAGGATGGGCCATGCCTGGCTGCTGCTGGGTTCCCTCAGGAAACCAAGAGGCGAGTTCTGGGATGTGGAGGAGCTGGACGTGGAGCCCACGGCTCGGGCCAGGAGAAGCGCCACAGGCAACGCTGAGAGACCAGCAAGAACACAGGAAGCCACAAGCCCTTAGCCCTTCTGCAGCTCAGTCTCCCATGACATGCAGCGAGGCCAGCAATGGAGAGACCCACAGAGACCGCCCACAGGAACCTCACAGGGACATCTCATACAGAGTGAGCACACTGGAACCTCTCACTGCCACAGAGAGAGACACACTGCAGCCTCCACAGAGACCCCATGGAGCTCTCAGAGACCTCATGGTGCCCCACAGAGACCTAGCACAGAGATTCCCAGAGTCCTCACACAGAGAACCCCACAGAGACCATGCTGAGAGACTTCACTCAGTCCCACAGAGACCTCCCGCAAATGTCAGAGAACTTCCATGGTTCTCACAGAGAGATCTCACACAGAGACCCCACAAAGACCTCAGAGACTTCACACAGAGTCATAAAACAGGGACCTCATGCAGAGACTCATGCAGCTCACTGCAACCTCCGGCCTCCAGCCCCAGAAATGGCACACAGCACCCCCCACTGCCTCACAGAGACCTCTCTCAGAGTCCTCCTCACACAGAGACCTTGCCTGGAGATCTCCCACTCTCCACAGAGACCTTGTATAGATTCCTCACACACAGGCCTCAGGTTGCTCCACACTCATTGCCTGGAAACCTCTCACATAGAATTCCCTCAAACATTCCACACAGAGATTTTGTAGGGCTCTCACAGGGTCCTCACACAGGGTCCTCAGCACGGAGATTTCACACAGGGACTTCCCACACAGACCCCACAGAGACCTCTGGAAGATACCTTCCACACAGACCTTCTGCAAAGGCCTCATACAGAGGCCTCACAAGAGGCAATAGAGCCCTCTTGCTGCCCCATGGAGTCCTCCCACAGAAACCACATGTGGCCTCACAGGCCTCGTACAGAAACTGACTCGGATTTCTCAGAGACTTTCCACACAGAACGCACGCAGAAACCTCACACTGAGGCTCCACAGAGACCTCACTTAGAGTTCTCACTGGGAGCCTGGCACTGAGGCCTCCCATGTAGCGCTCACACAGCATCCTCGCCGTAGGTGAGATGCCCCTCACAGATACTCCTCAGAGATCTGGCCCAGAGGCTTCACAGAGACCTCACATCCATCCATTCTTTAGGGACCTGAGCAGCCACCTGTTGACACGTCCTTCTCAGTGGATATAAAACCACTTAGCACAGTAGCAGCACAGCCGGGATATCAGTTGCACTCCCCAGGAACCCTGGGACACCCAGATACTGTCAGCATTGCAGTGAAGGTGGTTTCCTGCTTAGGGACATCTTCACACTTTTTTTTTTTTTTTTTTTTTTTTTGGTAATATCGCTGCCTCTGAAAAGAATTATGGATTCCACAGGCAGACCTGCAAAATTATTTCTTCCACAGGTTTCCATTAGCTTGAATTCTGACCCGCAATTTAGAAAATTCATTTTTTTAAAATTATTTTTTGAGATGGAGTCTTGCTCTGTTGCCCAGGCTGGAGTCCAGTGGGATAATCTTGGCTCACTGCAATCTCCGCCTCCTGAATTCAAGAGATTCTCCTGCCTCAGCCTCCTGAGTAGCTGGGATTATAGGCGTGCACTACCATGTCCGGCTAATTTTTGTATTTTTAGTAGAGACAGGGTTTCACCATGTTGGCCAGCTGGACTCGAACTCCTGACCTCAGGTGATCCACCCGCCTCGGCCTCCCAAAATGCTGAGATTATAGGCATGAGCCACTGTGCCCAACCAAAAATTTTTAAATGAAGAAAATATTACCAACTTTCAATGAAAGAAAATATCTTATTTGTTCAGTTTGTTATTATCCAGCCAAATTATATCAATGTCATATATTTTTTAAAGTATAGGGGAGACAAGACTTGAATTTGAGATGCCTGACTTCTATACTTTGAAAATACGATAAAAACCTCTAGAAAATGAACCCCAGAAATGAAACAAACCAGCAAAGAGGCCTCTGGACTCACACTGGTCTCCCAGGGGACTGTGCAACTAGCATATAATTTCATACAGAACAGCTTGGATCATGTTTGCAGAGTTCATTTTATTTTTAGCAAGCTAATAATCATGCAAAGATTTTTCACAAATAGGTCATATCTCTAGCAATATTCTTATTGTATCACTTGGAAAAATTATACTTCTTAATATTATTTTATTCCTTAAAATGCAGCAATGCCCTCAAATAGTAGTATGACACATGTTTCTAAGACATGACATAGTCCTAATGTTCCACAAACATAGCTTAAGCAGATGGGCAATTTAAAAGGATTTATTTTTTAAATAGTTCTATGAAACGCGCATTCTCTAAGATAGGCAGTAGGGATCCATTTTGTATTCATTAGAGGGCTAAAAAAGGAATGTTTTGAAATCTTACAAAACAAATTAATCTATGCTTGAGATATACACATAGCCTAATAAAATATATTGAGGAAGGGACACGTTAACATTTGAGTGGAAGAAGGTATACATTTAATCAGCATTTGTATAATAAAAATGAATTATGAATGGCCTGACTAATTATATACGCAGCACTTTCCAAAGGGTGCACTCTGGTAAGACTACTTACTTCTCATTGCTCATAAGCAAACTGTTGTCCTTGCCTTGGTAAAATCTATTTTAAAAATAGCTGTTAAAGCATATCACTAGATTATCCAACGGGATGACAGGGTCACAGTCTTTTCTCTAAGAGAGGCATAGCTGACACCAGGACTCTTTTAGCCTACTTGTTTCAACAAGAAATCCCCTTTCTGTGTTCATCATAGTTAAAAAATTTTAACTTAATTTTTCTACTTCCTTATAATGTCACTGCATCGTAAAATAATAGAATCGACATGGATCATCAGATTATACATATACATATATATACAGGTTTTTTGTTTTTTGGTTTTTTTTTTGAGACAGAGTCTTGCTCTGTCACCCAGGCTGGAGTGCAGTGGCGTGATCTTGGCTCACTGCAAGCTCAGCCTCCTGGGTTCACGCCGTTCTCCTGCCTCAGTCTCCTGAATAGCTGGGACTACAGGTGCCAGCCACCATGCGTGGCTAATTTTTTTGTATTTTGTTTTTTTTTAGTAGAGACAGGGTTTCACCGTGTTAGCCCGGTTGGTCTGGATCTCCTGACCATGTGATCCACCCGCCTCGGCCTCCCAAAGTGCTGGGATTACAGGCATGGGCCACCGCGCTTGGCCTATAGTTTTTTCAATAGCACAACTTAAGTAAGTAAGTTTAGTTATCAGAACAAAATAAAGTCAATTAGAAAAAAAAATTCATACAGAAAAATATACTTTTCAAATTGACTTAACAGAGTTAAAATAAGTGATTATATTTCAGTCATTTGATTTAAATTTGCTCAGAGTGGCCAGAAAGTCTAGAAACATAGAAAATGTCCATACTAAATAGTTGATTGCTATGACATGTTGAATGTGCTGTTCCTCAATAGTAATTCATAGTTCAGTAATCTATGCAAAATTGCAATGAACAGTGTGCATTAAAGCAACATTGCCATCAATCACTGTATATTCATCTGCCATACATTGCCTCAGATGATTTGTATGTCTAATTTCACAGAATAAATTTAAGCCTTTACCCCAGAAGAAATAATCAACGGGGCTCAATCTATTAAAAAGATATTGACAATATTTCCAGGCTCTATTAACATCTATATTTTATTTTTAATTAGATTCACCTAGTTCAAAGCTTGTAAATATTTTTACCATTTATATGTGCCCAGATGAAATGGATATCAATAATTAGATAATGGAGAAAACAACAAACACAGATCTTCTTTGTTGTTAAAATGTTTTACGTCAGAGCATTTTGCTAGAAATAAAGTGATTTTTAATCTCCAGGCAAAAGACTGTCTAAATAACATTCAGAATGTATTACAAATTTAGATTTAGAATAGATTTATGTTTGAAACAGGCCTCATACTGCTTTCAATAAATCAGGCACTACAGAACAGAATGTGGGGAGGGTGACAATGATGTGATGACTTCTTAACACTGAGCAAAGAAGCAAAAAACAAGTTGTCTTTCTACAATGTTGATCCCTAAGAGTGATTTCCCTTTATAGACTGCAATATAATTGCCAGTTGCATTATTATTATTTTACAAAGAACTCCCACAGAAAAAACTTTCTGGAGGTTTTCCCCTATATACACACCTACGTTTTCTGCCATGCTCACACCGTTGGCAAAGTATGGCGCATCCAACCACAGACCATCAGAGGGCTTGATAATTGCCTCCTCCATATACCTTCTGAGGTCGGTCAGGTTTATAACCATTCCTGTAACACAATTCATCCTTATAACTGGGCCCATGGCCTTGTGGCTTGTCTCCTTTTCCAAGCAGGTGCTTGTCTTCTTGGTTGCTCAGAGGTTTGCTGTGGCACCTGCCCTCACCTGCGGCCGGGTTGGCCTCCACCATGTTGCAACCAGAAGAGCCCACTTCCCTGCGGACAGGGCTTCCGTGCTCTCCACAGCCTCGTCACGCTGCCGCTGTGCAAATGATGCCAACTGTAAATCCCAGAAAGCTGCAAAATAATGCTCTGCCAGGCACAGTTGGTGAGGATTTAGAGACTGCTAACGTCTTTCCTAAGAAACGTGGGTGACATCGGCCAGGCACGGTGGCTCACGCCTGTAATCTCAGCACCTTGGGAGGCCGAGGCGGGCGGATCACGAGATCAGGGGATCGAGACCATCCTGGCTAACACGGTGAAACCCTGTCTCTACTAAAAATACAAAAACATTAGCTGGACATGGTGGGGGCGCCTGTCGTCCCAGTTACTCGGGAGGCTGAGGCAGGAGAATGACGTGACCTCAGGAGGCGGAGCTTGCAGTAAGCCAAGATGGTGCCACAGCCTAGGAGACAGAGCAAGACTCTGTCTCAAAAAAGAAAGAAAGAAAGAAAGAAACGTGGGTGACATCACTCTGGTTCTAATCATTTTTGTGCTTCAGCTGCCCCCACTGGATCAGTGCATCTGGTGAAATGCAATCAGTTTTAGGAGGGCCTCACCCTCCTTCACTGTAATGATGTTTGCAGTTCTTTCTTTCTCCTCTATGCTGAAAATCCAGAATTACCACCCCCTGTTCCCCATGGTTCACAATCTCAACCGTGTTTCTCCAGTGACCACTTCAATTCACACAGCCATCCCTCAGTTCAAATATTGCCTTTGAACATCATGAGCAAGACCACGGTTCTTTGTATTTCTGCCGCAGTTTCACACCAGTTACAGATTATATACATACTTCACGTCAATAAGTTTATTTTGTAGAGTGTGGTTTCTGGAGTCAGATAAACTCTCCACCTACTAGGTCTGTTACTTGGGCAAGTCATTTCTTGCCTAGATTTACCAATTTGTTAGAGTTATATTACTTTACTCCAAAAGATTTTATTCTGTGAATTACACAGCTTTTCTTATTTTTAAAAAATTGTAAATCTAGGGATTTAGGCTTTGTTGTCTTTTTAAATATCAGTACTTATCTAAACAAGTATTTGAAAATTTTTCTTTTTTCTTTACATGTATTAGAAATCTGGCCGGGCACAGTGGCTCACGCCTGTAATCCCAGCACTTTGGGAGGCCAAGGTGGGTGGATCACCTGAGGTCAGGAGTTTGAGACCAGCCTGGCCAACATGGCAAAACCCTGTCTCTACTAAAAATACAAAAAAATTAGCCGGGCATGATGGCAGGCACCTGTGATCCCAGCAACTTGGGAGGCTGAGGCAGGAGAATCACTTGAACTCAGGAGGCAGAGGTTGCAGTGAGCTGAGATTGTGCCACTGCACTCCCGCCTGGGCAACAGAGTGAGACCCCATCTCAAAAAAAAAAAAAAAAAAGAAAAAGAAATCTGTTAACAGCCTTGCTATGAAGACATTTTTGTCTGTTTCTTTTACTTTGTGTACTTATTTAATATTAAAACTTCTATTATTGCTCAGCAAAGAGGAGAATTGTTTCCTTGAAGGAAAAAAAACATCCTTAAGAACTTACTAGTTTAAAGCTGAGCATCTTAGATTTGAAGGTTGCCTTACCTTTTTAAAGATTTTTTTTGAGTTGGTAGAAAGTCCTAAAATCTTAGGAACAGAAACAATTGAGAATTACAAGTCAAATCACTGAAACGGAGCCATCTGACAGTTTACGTGTTCTGCTATGCCAGTAGTGAGTGGGAATAGTTTCTATGTGGGAATATAATCAGGGTCCTGATTACCCCAAAAGGGGCTCTTTCTTGCTTGGTGTGAAGCCAATACACGAAACCGAGAGTGAGTATCAAACAGTGCAGGCTTTTTTCAATGGCCATGGAATTGCAGAAGTGGGAGCATAGCCTGCAAATCAACTTCTCAGAGCCTGAGAACTGAGGATTCTTAATGAAGGGGCTGGGTATTCGAGGAAAGGGAGGAATATTCATAGCTTTTCTTGGGAAGGGAGGTAGGTTTTTTTGGAATCAAAGAGCCACCTCTTTTCTGCCTGTTTTTGGTCTCTTCTGGCCATTGTCATGGTGATTGTCAACTGTCAAGGTGCCAGTGGGAGTGTTGTTTAGCATGGAAATTGAATTATAATGAAGCTAGAGGTTTTTCAGAGGTCAAGCTGCCATTGCGGATTTTGCCAGCTTCAGCCAGTTTAGTCCTAAGAAGGAACTTCTGACCCCAGACATCCTGCTTTCTAAAACTAAGCAGAGTTAAAGATGAATGGGAATTTGGCTCTGTCACATAGGCATCGGTTGGGCAACAAAAGCAGGGTAGGGCTCCAGCTAAGCCACGTATGCACTACAATGGGCAACAGAAAGGTTGGTTTCCGGGCACTTCAGAGAAACCAAGGACAGCTACCCCCAGAACTCACAGTAGCCAACTGGGCTGCTCACAGGAGATGCCTTAACTCAAAGGTGATCAGACTCCACGGGAGACCCAGAGAAGATGTGGAGAGAGCTCAGAGGTTGTCCCGGAGAAGACGTGGAAAGAGCTCAGAGGTTGTCCCGGAGAAGACGTGGAGAGCTCAGAGGATGTCCCAAACAAGAGAGAGCTCAGAGGCTGTCCCAGAGAAGACGTGGAGAGAGTTCAGAGGCTGTCCCGGAGAAGACGTGGAAAGAGCTCAGAGACTGTCTCGGAGAAGACATGGAAACAGCTCAGAGGCTGTCTACAAGAAGACGTGCAGAGAGTTCAGAGGCTGTCCCAGAGAAGACATGGAGAGAGCTCAGAGGCTGTCCCGGAGAAGTCATGGAAAGCTCAGAGGATGTCCCAAACAAGAGAGAGCTCAGAGGCTGTCCCAGAGAAGATGTGGAGAGAGTTCAGAGGCTGTCGTTACTGCTGCACTTGGCTGTTTTTCTTTGGATAATTATTGCAATCCATTTTAGTGATTGAGGTGTTAAATCACAGTCAAGCACCTATTTACCTAGTGGTGAGTTCCTTTATGTTGTGAGTTCAATGTCATTTGTGGGGACAGTGGTCCAGGGAGGTGTTGGGAGGATGAAGTTTTTTCTGAGTGACTTTGCAACCATAAAAAGTCATCTAATAAAGATGCTAGAGAAGCAAATATCCTACCAACTTCCTAGTCAGAAAAATGTCCAACACCACATTTATTTAGGGGCAAAATTACGTATTCAGAAGAATTTTTCACAAAAAAACAGTGATGGGAGAAAATTACACATCTGGGCCCAGCAAGTAAGACTTTCCCTTCACAATTGTGCTGTGGGATCCCAGGCCTCGGGGGCTACTGCCGTCACAGTCCCCAGGCTGTGGGCCCCTTTGTCAGCTGCTCTTCTGAAGGCAGGTCTCCTGTCCATGCCTTCCCTTTTGCTGTCCAGATGGAGATTGGAGACGCAGCATCACATACAGCTGACAGGTGTTAACCTCATTAGCTAACTCTGTTTCACAGGACACAATTTATACACTCCATGGAAATGCTTCTCACTGCCTTTTTTTTACCACTTCAAGATAGAAGTAGGTAATAGTGCTAAAGTCATCTTACTAGAATAACAAACTCCATGGTTTGTTGTCCCTAAAATATTTGTATTCGTTTACTAGGGCTGCCATAACAAAATACCACAGACTGAGTGGCTTAAGTAACATAAATTTATTTTCTCACAGTTTTGGAGGCTGGAAGTCCAAGATCAAGAAATCAGCACATTTGGTCTCTTCTGAGGCCTCTTTCCTTCCCTTGCCAATGGCCACCTTCTTACTGTGTCCTCATGTGATTGTCGCGTGGTCTGTGTGTGGTGTCTGTCCACCTCTCCTTGTCTTACAAGGAAATCAGTCTTACTGATTAGGGCCCACCCATACAACCTAATTTTACCTCAATCACCTCTTTATAGGTCCTCTTTCCAAATACAGCCCCATTCTAAGGTACTAGAGGTGAGGACTTCAACATGAATTTGAGGCAACACAGTTCTGTCCATGACAATTGTCCACCTTAGTTTTATGGTGAACCGAGGCTGTGAAAAAGACTTGGGGCCGGGCACGGTGGCTCACGCCTGTAATCCCTACACTTTAGGAGGCCAAGGTGGGTGCATAACCCAAGGTCAGGAGTTCAAGACCAGCCTGGCCAACATGATGAAACCCTGTCTCTACTAAAAATACAAAAAGAATGAGCTGGGCTTGGTGGCAGGAGCCTGTAATCCCAGCTACTCAGGTGGCTGAGACGGGAGAATTGCTTGAACCCGGGAGGCGAAGGTTGCAGGGAGCCAAGACTGCATCACTGCACTCAAGCCTGGACAACAGGAGCGAAACTCTGTCTAAAAAAAAAAAAAGACTTGACTGAAGGCAGTGACCTAAGAATGAAGTGATAACAGCTGGCAACTCTTCCACAAGAAGGTGCAAAGCCCCTGCAGGCTTGGGAAGGTGCAGAGCCTGCACCTCAGATTTGACTCCTCTCATAGAATCATGGAATTTAAGTGAACCTCTTCCAGTATTAGGGAATCTTGAATGGAAACTCTAATATGTTAATCCCCAGCGTAACAAACTTTTACTACATTGTTCTCATGATTACAAATGTCTCATCAGAAAATGGCTTAAAACTATAATTATTATCAAAGCAGACTGGCTTATTTAAAACAAACATAATCTGAAAACTGTAATCCAAAAAGTGAACATCCTCATGTATATGTATATGTATATGTGTGTGTGTATATATATATATATATATATATATATATTCATTCCCTTTGCTTTGAACCTTTCACTGTATGACCTTTGTCCGTTTTATCGGTCACCATATTTTAGTGGTGCTGTGCAGTGACTTTTGTAGAGCAATATCTCTCAAAGTGTGCAATGACCAATATTGTGTTGTCAAAAGATTCTGTAGTCAAAGAAGTTTGGAAAACTTTAATTTTTTGATTAAGCAAAGCAAGAAGTCTGAGTTTCATTTATTTTTTACTATGAAAAGTGTTAGAGGCTTTACGATGTGCAAGAAGGACGTGTGTCATAATATTTCTCAAACCTATTTGACTTCCAATACTTGCTTTTTTGTTTTTTTTTCTTCTTTTGTGGAGAAATTTCAAAAACTTTGGAAAATACTTTTTAAGTGAGATTCAGAAGTTTGATAAGCAAGATGACAAACACTAAAAATATACACTCCAAATATAGACACAATGAATACTAAATAAACTCACTGTTTTTAGTCAACATTATTCAAGGATATCCAAAGTTTTTCATGGCATAAAATGCTCTTTTTCTTTTCAGTAATATGATACATGTGATGTTCCTGGAAACTAAAAAAAAAATCATCACTTATTTGCTCTCATATCAGTTTCATGCTGTATTTTTGATGTAGAAGAAAGAATTTAGTATCTTCTCAGGAATACATTGTCACATAAAAATATATAAACTCCTTCAGATAAATTCTCACCTTCTGCAGAATTAGTCAAACAGCAGGGGGAGAAGCTGAATCTAGTGTTCGCAGTGAGTGACCTGTCCTCCTCAACACTGTCATCTCATCCATTGGCTTGGATGCTCAAGAAACGGAACTGTATAAATGTGGCTTCTGGCCTTCATATATTATAGTGCCAAAGCTTCAAAGAACCAGTTTTTATTTAATACTTAACTTTGTTTGCATTTTTTTTCAAAAATACAATATGTTGTTATTAACTATAGTGACCATATTGTGCGGTAGATCTCTTCTTGAATATTTCCCCTCTTCTAAATGAAATTTTGAATCCTTTGATAAACATCCCCACTCCCCACCCCAAGTCCAGCCCCTGGTAACCACCAGTCTACTCTCTACTTCTATGAGTTTAGCTTTTTCAGATTCGACATAAAAGTGAAATCATATGGTCTTTCTGTGCTGGCTTGTTTCATTTAACATAATGTCCTCCAGGTTCATCCATGTTGTCACAAATAACAAGATTTCATTATTTTTTATGGCTGAATAGTATTTCATTGTGTATATATACTACTTTTTTTTATCCATTCATCCATTGATGGACACTTACATTGTTTCCACATCTTGGGCTAATATATAAATAAGATTTAATGTGTATGGTGTTGCAGATATCTCTTCGACATATGGATCTCATTTCCTTTGGATATATACCCAGTAGTAGGATTGCTGGTTCATATGGTAGTTCATTTTTAATTTTTGAAGGAACCTCCATGCTGTTTCCCAAGATGCCTTTCCTTCAAATCTTCTCCAACAGTGGTTATATTTTGTCTTTTTATAATAACCATCCTAACACGTATGGGGTGATATCTCAATGTGTTTTTAATTTGCCTTTCTCTAATGATTAGTAATACTGAGCATTTTTTTATATGCCTGTTGGCCTGTAGGTCTTCCTTTGAAAAATGTCTATTTGGATCATTTGTCCATTTCTTATTGAGTTATTTTTGGTTGTCTCTTCACTCTGCTAGCACCTATTTTGTATAAGACAATAATGTTCTTACATTTTCAAAATATACAGAAGATAAAAAAGAAACATATGGTAAGTATGATACTTGAATTGTAGTGAGACATTTAAAATTTTCCAGGAAACAATTATTGTGTTTTATGGTTATAAGGAAGAAACATGTACATCATTTTGGGGAAGAAAAAGAGAAATTATGGAGTGATAAGTTTAAATTGAGAAAATATCAACAAATACAATATACGAGAAAGGCTCTAGGCATTTCATTTACAAAAATATTATCCAGTTTCTGTATGTGTGATGTGTGCTTGTTCCCTCTTTCCATATCTATCTCTGTCTGTCTTTCTGCTATGGTTTGAATGTATCCTCCAAAAGTTCGTAGATTGGAAACTTAATCCCGCTTCTCTCATGAATAGATTTATGTCAGTTCTGCCCTCATGAATGGATTAATGTCACTAGCATAGTAGTGGGTTCCTTATCATAAGCCCTTTTGCTCTTGCTCTCTCACTATGTGATGCCCCCTGCCATGTTGTTAGGCAGCAAGAAGGTCTCCTCCAGAGGCCAGCATCATGTTCTTGGCATTCCTAGGCCTCAGAGCTAAATACATTTATTTTCTTTATAAATCACTCAGTCTGTGGTATTCTGTTATAGCAACAAAAATATTAAGACACTGTTCGTATTTCCCCTACTCTCCTTCCTCCACCCTCTTTCTTACACACAAAATGTTACTGAAATACCAGGAGGTCAATCTAGGTTCTGTTACTTGCACACAGAAAGCCAATCACTGAGACAATGAATATTGCCAAGGAAGAAGGCTTTAATTGCATGCTGCAGCTAAGGATATGGGATATCAGTCTCAAATCCATCTCCTCAACCAGCCAAAATTAGGGGCTTATATAGCAAGGAAGAAATGTAACTATGAGCAGGAAAACAGGAACTAGGGAGGGCTAAGGAAGCAATCATGACAAATAAGGAATCTGGCATCTCATTGTCTCGATACAGTGGTCTGATGAATTTCATTTCTTTGATACTTTTTGAGAGAGCTGAGAGTCCATTTCCTGAGGAAGAAACTCAGATAAAACAAATGTAAGTTTCAAGCTTTAAGACCAGAAGGATTTCTTTCTATGTTTATATTTTTAAAATCTGTCTATGGATCTATTGGGTGCATTTCAAAAACACATACAGAGGAAATCCCAGGCACTGTGCTAGAATTGGGAATACAATGGTGAGTTCAAAGAGGAATAATTTTCCTATTCTCATGAAGCTAATAGTATAGGATAGAGAAAGCAAATGCTAATCAAAGAACCACACAAGCATAAGATTGCAACTACAACTAAAAACCATAACCATTCAGTTAAGCTAAGGAGGCCACCATTGTCACCCTTCTCCTAACCTTTAATAATGTATTTTACAGGTAAAATCCTTAAGTAAGTCATATTTGGTTGGGAAGATCAAAGAAATCACCCAGTCTCCCACATCTGAAATTGTGCAGTCTGGAATGTCAGGAACAAAAGTGAAAGAGAGACGTCATCAAGGCCAGGAGCAGTGGCTCACACGGGAGCTACCGGAGGGCCAAGGAGGCCAAGGAGGGTGGATCATGATGTCAGGAGTTCAAGACCAGCCTGGCCAATATGGTGAAACCCTGTCTCTACTAAAAATACAAAAATTAGCCAGGCATGGTGGTGGGCGCCTGTAATCCCAGCTACTTGGGAGGCTAAGGCAGAAGAATCGCTTGAACCTGAGAGGCAGAGGTTGCAGTAAGCCAAGATTGTGCCATTGCACTCCAGCCTGGGAGACAGAGCGAGACTCCATCTCAAAAAAAGAAAAGAAAAGAAAAGAATGACTAAAATTAAGAAGATTGATTATTCCAAATATTGGTAAAGATGTAGAACAACTAGAACTTCCACATATTGCTGATGAAAATGTAGAATAATACATTACTTTGGAAAATACTTTGGTACTGATTTACCATATGACCCCAAAATCTCACTTGTAGAAATTTACACAGGAAAAATGAAAACATATGCTCACAGAAAACTTGTATACACATGCTTATGGCAATAAATTTATTTATAGTTGCCTACCAACAAGTGATGAACAAATATATTTTAGTATATTGATACTACTTTCTAGCTATAAAAGGAATGCTACCAAGCAAAAATAGAGGATGAAGTAATAATATACACAACATAGATGAATTTAAAAACACCATGCTGATTGAAAGAAAACAAGTATCAAATACACACTGTAATATTCTATTCACAGAAAGTTTGAAAACAAAAAACTATAGTCTCTGAAAGAAAACCATTGGTTGCAGGAATGTGGGGATTGATTGGCCACAAAAGGGGCTGAGGAAACTTTTTATGGGTAATGGAAATATTTTATATCTTGATTGTGGTACCAATTATACAACTGTATGTACACATTTGTCCAAATTCTAATTATATTATACACAACATGAGTGCCTTTAACTGTCTATAAATTATATCTCAATAAAATTGATCTTAAAAGATATATATATACACATATAATTTAATATGTATTTTATCTCTCTCTCTCTCTCTCTCGACAATGGAGTGAAATGTATTCTTTTTTTTTTTTGAGACGGAGTCTCGCTCTGTCGCCCAGGCTGAAGTGCAGTGGCGCGATCTCAGCTCACTGCAAGCTCCCAGGTTCATGCCATTCTCCTGCCTCAGCCTCCTGAGTAGCTGGGAATACAGGCGCCCACCATCACGCCCAGCTAATTTTGTTTTTGTATTTTTAGTAGAGATGGGGTTTCACTGTGTTAGCCAGGATGGTCTTGATCTCCTGACCTCGTGATCTGCTTGCCTCAGCTTCCCAAAGTGCTGGGATTACAGGTGTGAACCACCACTCCCGGCCCATGAAGTGTATTCTTGGGGTTAAATTGTCACTTAGCAAACATCCAGAATGCTAAATATCCATATTATTTCTCTTGTTTTGCCTTTCTCTCACTTTTTCTACAAGCACCATTTTGAAGAAAGCCTCATCAACATTATTGATTAGATTTGTGATCATTTGAAGACACAGAAGATTTTCTCCTGCAAAATATAAAGTCTTCTTTCATCTGCTCTCGCGATCCTTTTATTCTTCTGCCAAGTGATGTACATTAATTGATCAACTGAGTTATGCATGCATTTACTTTTTCACAGATCTTTGTTATGCCTCTACTAGTTCTATGCTAGGGATATGGTATGACATTGAACAGGATCAATATGGTACCTGCTTTCACAGAGCCCACACCTAATGTGTGGACAGTCAGAACACAGTTACACAAACACAAGTGGGAAATAACTATAACATCTGATAGATCTGAAGTCAGTAGAAAAGGTATTGAAATGGAGAAATAGAAAGGGGCCTCGCTTTGATAATGAAATCAGAGACGGTTTCCCTGCAACTTTCTTGGAGGGCAAAAGCCATGTCCTTTCCTTCTTCTACCCCATCACCGACCCCAATAAAATACCGAGCCCAGAATTTTCACTCAATAAATTACCTTAAAATGGATTTTAAAATATTTATAAAGCACATTTGTGTCCATTAAAGTATGAAAGGACATGTATTTGGAGCATAAAACCCAGCAAATGATGGAAACATCACATAAATGAGGATCAGGAATCTAATTATGTAATGGGAAAATCTAAAAGAAATGTCAAGCTGGATAGAGTGTATCCTAAGAAAATGAAAACATGTATAATAGCTAAATATTCGGCATTTGAGTTTGGGATGAAAAAATAGATGTAAAAGAAACAGTTTCCTCAATTAAGAATTTAATTTTGTGGGGCCGGGTGCAGTGGCTCACACCTGTAATCCCAGCACTTTGGGAGGCCAAGGCGGGCACATCACGAAGTCAGGAGATTGAGACCATCCTGGCTAACATGGTGAAACCCCGTCTCTACTAAAAAATACAAAAAATTAGCTGGGCGTGGTGGTGGGCACCTGTAGTCCCAGCTACTCGGGAGGCTGAGGCAGGAGAATGGTGTGAACCTGGGAGGCAGAGCTTGCAGTGAGCCAAGATCGCACCACTGCACTCTAGTCTGGGTGACAGAGCAAGACTCTGTCTCAAAAAAAAAAAAAAATTTAATTTTGTCCTTTGGAAGGAGAGAAAGAAAAGGCAGTTCACCTAGGCCATCACTTAACTTTTTTAGTTGCAGCAGATGCCAGTTTTTAACCGGATATGTTTTCAATGTATGAGTTCTTCTCCAAGTGCTAGCTAGGATGAGCTTCCATACACCGCACCCCCAGCTGTGGTAATGCTGTACTCATAGCCTGTCTCTCATCCATCTGCCTGAATTCCTGCAGAACACAGTTGGACCAGCATCTCATATTTAATCCTCTCATATGATATTAACACCACTGGTCTCCATTTTTGATTTACATCTTAAAGTCTCCAGGATGTAATTGTTTTACCACTGTATTTCATTATTTAACATCCACTACTTTTATGGAAAAAAATGTGTTTACTCCTGTATCTTATCTTAATGTTTCACTAACCACTAAACTCACATTTTTTGTTCATTTGCATTGTTTCGAGAATCTAGATTGTATTTGTCTTTGGAAACAGTCACAGCCACTTCCAGAGGTCATTTCCCATAGACCCCAAACTTCTCTTCTCCCAGCCTTGGAGGTGCTGGGTTCTGGAAGGAGGAGGCAGTGAGTCCAGAAGCCCAGCCATATCAGGGTGACATCTACCATGCATCAGTCCTCGTGTGTCTTCAGCGCCTCTTTCACAAGTCTGTGTCCTTGGAGCTTGCTGGAACCATCCTTGCTTGTCTCTGTGTGTTCTGAGTGTGTGACTATTTGGCCCTAGGAGTCTTCCCAACAAAGTAAAATTTCTGTTGTCTTTTTCCAAAAGACTTAATGAATAAAATGAAAATATGAGTAATATAAAATCAAAACATATTTTGATTTCTCATTTCAAAATTATCTACCTCTATAGTTTAATAGAATTCAATTATTGGCCCCAGAAGATAATTTTTTTCCAAAAGTATTTTCTAAATAATAACCAGTAGTTGACTACGTCCTTTATATATGTCACATAGAAGATTTCCACAGTATATTCTTCAAATTCAGCTCAGATAATCCATGGAATCCTCAAGTTCCCTGTAACAAATTGAGCTCCTATATCTCTGTGGACTTATAATTGACTAATAAAAGTAAGACTTGTTTGCTAATGATAAAGATAATTTGTAAGAAATAAATCATTTTAGTTTGACCATAAGACGCACACATCCATTATCATTAAATGTGAAAATCTAGAATACATGCAGTTAATGGTCGAGTACCACACTTGCCATGTAGAAGCTAAGCTTTTAAAATGCAGAATTATTTTCTTCTTTTCTGTTATATGTGTATTATTATAAATGACAATTATTTTATATACTGGATTTTTTAAAAAATTGCTTTATTTTCTTCTCTTTTGACAAAACTTGGCTTTCAAGTTTAATTAAGTTAAAAAAAATGAACAACAAAAGGGTATTCCAATGGGAGAGAGATAAAGCATCTTTCTTATCTAAAACATAGGACCAGGCACAGTGGCTCACGCCTGTAATCTCAGTACTTTGGGAGGCCGAGGCAGGTGGATCACCTGAGGTCAGGAGTTCGAGACCAGCCTGACCAACATGGTGAAACCCCATCTGTACTAAAAATACAAAATGAGCCTGGTGTGTTGGTCCATGCCTATAATCCCAGCTACTCAGGAAGCTGAGGCAGGAGAATCACTTGAACCTGGGAGGCGGAGGTTGCAGTGAGCCAAGATCATACCATTGCACTCCAGCCTGGGCAACAAGACTGAAACTCTGTCTTAAAATAATAATAATAAAATAAAATATATATTTATATATGGTATATAAATTTGATACATTTTGCTTTATTTCAGGACTAATGTAATGCTGCAGAAAAGGAATGACTCTAAACTCGCTTAATTTCTCCTGACTATAAATAGCCCTTTACCACTTTCAACCTTCCCACTGATAACTCTATAACCTTGGGCAAGTTACTTGACCTCACTGAGCCTATTTTGCCATCTATAAATCAGCTAATAGGACCTAACTTATAGGTTTGCTGAGACATATAAGTAAGACAATAGAGTCTAGCATATGGTGGGTGGGGCTCAACAAATATTAGTACATTACTTACACTTTTTTTCACCCTGCTATGCCTTTCAGTTTATTTCTACTAAACTCTAAGTTATTAAAATATAGGCTGAAGTATTATTAATTTCCCTCTGTGTTCTCCCCAGTTCCTATCTCAGTGCCAGGGACACGCAGGCCCCATAATCCTTCATGGTCAATTGAACTGACAGTGAACTATGTCTTCGTCCATTTGGGACACTACAACAAAATACCATAGACCGGGTGACTTATCAACCACAGAAATGTGTTTCTTATCGTTCTGGAGGCTGGGAAGTCCAAGATCAGGGCACTGGCAAATTCAGTGTCTGGTGAAGGCCTGCTTTCTGGTTCATAGATGGGTGCCTTCTTGCTATGTCCTCATGTGGTGACAGGGGCAAGCCAGTGCTCCTAGTCTCTTTGATAAGAGCACTAATCCCATTTCCGAGGGCCCGTCGTGACTGAATCACTTCTCAGCAATCCTCCCTTCTAATCTCATCACTTTGGGGGCTAGGATTTCAACATATGAATTTGTGTGGGGGGCACAAACATTGAATCCATTGCAATGAACATCAAAGGATGGTACAGTGGTTAGTGTTTGTGTATCATGGCATACCTAATAATTTTATATCTTGGTTGCTGAAAATAAAACAAATAAAAGCTTTCATTTACATGCTTTTTTAGCACACCTTTTCTGGAAAAAAATTCTCTATTTTAGTAGTGGTTTGTGTGGCTCACACGACATCTATGGCCATTAAAATCCAATAGAACTCCAGAGTGAGGAAGCACATTGCTGTCATTCTCTGTGGTGTTTTCCAGGCAGGATCAGATTGCCGGGATATCATCAGACATTTTTTGGTAGACAGTGAGGGGAGGGGGTGGAGAGGGTGCAGTTTATTATACATAAATTATACCTCAATAAAGCTGGTACTTCTTTTAAAATTTGCCATAATTCTTTATATTATAAAGATATAAAGAAATTTTTGCACTGTCTCTCAAGTTTGTCCAGAGGATAAAATGAGAGGCATATAACAATATAAAATATTATTCAAAGATCAAATATTTATCCAAACTTTAGTACTAGAGAAAGATGAGCAGGTACAAGCATGAGCAAGGGGAAAATGAGAAAGAGCAGGGGAAGGAAATGGTACTGAAGCAAAGTCTGAGATTGCCTGCTTAAAAAAGTTTTATAAGCTAATTTACGGAGAAGGCTTCTTTCCTTAAACCTCACAAACCAACCTCTGCTAGCTTCCAACTTTTCTTCTTCAGCTTCCTCACCTCTCTCAGCCTTCATAGAACTGAAGAGAGTTAGGGCCTTCCTCTGGATTAGGCTTTGGTTTAAGGGAATGGCAGATGGGAAGCTAGGCCTCTTTCACCAAACAGTTGGCCAAGCTGTGCATGCAAAGAGAAAGTTCCTGGAGGAAATTAAAAGTGCTACTCCACTAAACACACAAGTGTTTAAGGGAATGTTGTGGCTGGTTTGATTTTCTGTCCAGAGAACTCAAACTTTCTCCACATCAGCAATAAGGCTGTTTCACTTTCTCATCACTTGTGTGTTTACTGGAGTAGCACTTTAATTTCCTCCAGGAACTTTCTCTTTGCATGCACAGCTTGGCCAACTGTTTGGTGAAAGAGGCCTGGCTTCCCGTCTGTCTTGGTTTCCAGGATGCCTTCCTCACTCAGCTCAATCATTTCTAGCTTTTGACTTAAAGTGAGAAATACGTGATTCATCCTTTCATTTGAACACTTAGAGGCAACTGTAGGATTATTAATTGGCCTAATTTCAATACTGTTGTGTCTCAGGGAATACAGAGGCCTGAAGAGAGGAAAAAAGAGAAGGGGGATGGTGGAGCAGTCAGAATACACACATTTACCGGCAAGCTTGTCTTCTTATATTGGCACAGTCGTGGCACCCCAAAACAATTACAATAGTAACATCAAAGATTACTGATCACAGATCACATAACAGACATAATAATACAAATTTAAAATATTGCAAGAGTTACCAGATGTGATACAGTGACACAAAGTGAGCACATGCTCTTGGAAAAAATGGTGCTGATAGACTTGCTCAATGCAGGGTTGCCACATAACTTCAATTTATAAAAAATGCAGTATCTGAGAAGTGCAGTAAAGCAAAGCACAATAAAATGAGGTATGAGGCTGGGCGTGGTGGCTCATGCCTGTAATCCCAACACTTTGGGAGGCTGAGGCGGGCAGATCACCTCAGGTCAGAAATTCGAGACCAGACTGACCAACATGGAGAGACCTCGTCTCTACTAAAAATACAAAATTAGCCGGGCGTGGTGACGCATGCCTGTAATCCCAGCTACTCGGGAGGCTGAGGCAGGAAAATTGCTTGAACCCAGGAGGTGGAGGTTGCGGTGAGCTGAGATCCTGCCATTGCACTCCAGCCTGGGCTACAAGAGCAAAACTTCATCTCAAAAAAAAGAAAAAAAAAAAGAAACTAGAAAAGAAAATAAAACCAGCAATAAGCAGAAGAAAGGAAGTAAAAAGCATCAGTGTAGAAATAAATGCAATAGAAAACAGGAAAAATCATTTACAGGAAATAAATGAAACCAAACTCTGTGTCTTTGAGAAGGTCCATAATATTGATAAACTTCTTTCTATTCAGGCTTATCAGGAAAAAAAAGAGAGAACACAGAAACAACCTATCAGGAATAAGAGAAGTAACATAACAGCAGATTCAACAGATGCGAAACAGATAATAAATGGTAATTAGGAATAACATTGTGCCAACAGATTTGACAACTTAGATGAAGTGGACAAATTTCTCCAAAGACACAATTAGCTAGTCTTACTCAAAAAGAAACAGCCAGAATAACCCGGTATCTATTAAAGAAATTGAAGCTGTAATTTAAAACCTTTCCACAAAGACTCCAATGCTAGGTCTAAATGGCGTCAGTGAAGAATTCTACCAAACGTTTAAGAAAAACATGATACCAATTCTGCTAGTTCTTACCAATTATTCTAATTAAAGAGAAAATTGAAAAAGGAAGGAATACTTCCTATTAACCTCTTGTACTTTTCTCAGACTTGTAAGTGTGACACTGGGATGACCAGTTCATGGGGAGAATTTTATATTCTTTACAGGTGAATTGGCTACAACCACAGGCAATTTCAGTTTCTTTCCAAATTTCTTCAGGGGAATATCTGAGGAAAAATAAAGTGCTTTTGAAATATAAACACTTTCTAGGAATAAAGGAATGTTGCTTATACATGATTTTACCAATAGTCTCATGAAAATTGTGTGGAGGACTGTGGCTATAAACACAATGGTTTGAATTTTATGTAAATTCATAGCTTTTTATTGTTATTTTTAAATACAGAAAAGTTCTGAAGGTAGTAATTTTATTTGCCAGTTTTTTGGAAACTTTACATCTGAGGAAGATCTGCTGGAAGATGTCATTTGGGGTAATGCAAAATATTTCTGGAAGACACAAGTAAAATGGGCCCTCATTAACCAAGTAGTTTGTATAGATGTAGTGATTAAACAATTAAGTAGAGGGGAGGTTGCAAAAATATTTGACAAAATGAAATATGTGCTTGCAGTGCAAAACCACTGATCCTGCTCACAAACAGGCATAGTGAGAAAGATTTCTATATGCCTGATAGAACAGCCTCCGTGGGCCATCTTAAGCACTGGTGAATAACACTTTCATGCATTCTATTACATCTGAATTTCATCACTTAACATGATACTTGAGCTGAATTAAAATGCCTTAATACTCTTGCCTTAATATTATTCCAAGGTTTAGCACCTGGTCCTTTTAATTAAAAAAAAAAAAAAAAAAGGTTATGGTTAACTTTTTTTGAAAAGGTACTCAAATATGTCAACTTTGTTGTTTCTAGATATAGACCCTTGTACTGAAAATTGTAAAAATAGCATGAAGTTTCCTCTTATTGCAATCCAAATTTTTGAAAGCCAGAAAATCTAATTATGCTCTAGACAACTTACCTAATGCTTTCTTTATCCACAAGTAACTTTGCTTCAATTTCTTGATGCTGGATTTCATCTCACTGACTTTGGGCTTCTAAATGGGAATATTTATGTCCTCTTCGCTTATTTGGGTCAAATCAAACAGTACAGCTAAAGTTATTCAAATACATTCAAACTACACAGAACTCTTATAAATTACTAGTATCATGGTAGGAAGGAAAATATATAAGAAGAAAAATACATCCTAGAACTCATTATCGAAATTATTGGTGTATAGTCTATACTAGCATAGAGTAGCTTTCTCAACCTGCTATGTAAAATTACCAGCAAGAAAAAAAAGTGCAAGAATAAGGTTTATGACTGAAGTGGTCGGTGTCATGATTCCCTATTCAAGCATTCTCAGAAGGATCCCATCCGTTAGACACGCAGAAACTGCAGCCCATCCAAATGTGATCTGTTTAATCAGTAATCATCAGTTCATATTGAAGACAGTATCTTTGCTATATGTTCTTGTCATAATGAAGGACGGCGTACAAAGAACAAGTTGAGCCAGATGAACACTTTAATTTTGATGCCAAAATTAATCACTTTTTGTCATAATACCAGGCATAGATAATGGTTGATCCAGTGCACACTGTCTGTATTACCCCATAATTTCCTGCAGTAGACATGTCATAATTTGACATACTCCTGGATCATTAACACATTGCAGTAGTCAGATATACTTGTCAAGATTAAGCTAAATGTCAGTAGAAGACTCAGTGAAGGCTTGGAAATCTTGCAGCTTGCTCTCAGATACGCTGCCAACTGAAATGATAAATGTCATTGGGCTGTGGTACTATTCTCATCGATGTATCAATAAATAAAGGGATACTGGGGAAAAAATGTTCTTCCAGATATCTGCCCACTCTGAACCTAGAGTTCTTTTCATCACTGTGAAAGACAGCTCCCTAGACACCGCAGCCATTTCCTGGGAGGACTCTGAGCTGTGATTTTAAAAACAGAATGCACTCATCTGCCATTTTTCTTCCAAAATTGCTTGTGAATATCCTGTATGCTATCCAAGTCTCTCCACCCTTGTAGTCTTTGTATAAATGGGTTCATTTTGTTCTTTTTAATTTTTTTGAGACAAGAGTCTCACTCTGCGGCCCAGATTGGAGTGCACTGGCGATATCTCGGCTCACTGCAACCTCTGCCTCCCAGGTACGAGCGTTTCTTCTGCCTCAGCTTCCTGAGTAGCTGGGATTACAGGCGCGCACCAACACGCCTGGCTAATTTTTATATTTTCAGTAGAGACGGGGTTTTGCCGTGTTGGCCAGGCTGGTCTTGAACTCCTGGCCTCAAGCGATCCACTCGCCTCGGCCTCCCAAAATGCTGGGATTACAGGCTTGAGCCACCGCGCCCGGCCCCTTTGTTCTTATTTGTTGTTATTGCAGTGGGATTCTAGGAAGTGCTGGGAGTGGAGAAGTTAATTAACATACTTAGCTAGCTTGAATAGACATCCCAGTACTGATAGAGTTGCAATCTTAAAAAAAGAAAGAAAGAAAGGAAAAAAAAGCCCAACAGTCATGGGATGAAAAAGTATTTGGGCGAGGATGAAAGAGTCAAACTCTCACTGTGCACATGAAATCACAAGTATGGGCCGGGAGCAGTGGCTCACGCCTGTAATCCCAGCACTTTGGGAGGCGGGTGGATCAGGGGGTCAGTTGATCAAGACCATCTTGGCTAACACGGTGAAACTCCGTCTCCACTAAAAAAAAAAAAAATACAAAAAATTAGCCGGGCATGGTGGCGGGCGCCTGTAGTCCCAGCTACTCAGGAGACTGAGGCAGGAGAATGGCGTGAACCCGGGAGGCGGAGCTTGCAGTGAGCTGAGATGGCGCCACTGCACTCCAGCCTGGGCGACAAGGCAAGACTCTGTCTCAGGAAAAAAAAAAAAAAAAAAGAAAGAAAAAGAAATCACAAGTACGTACACACGCAACTGTCCTGGTACTAACACAACATTTTGGTTTTCTTATAATATGGAAATTTTATTGAACATTGAAATACATTTTATTGAAGTTGAGAGTTGTATCTTCTTTTACCATGACTGCCAACAGGTATGTGCAATAAAAGCTATAAGAATATTTGCATTTGACCCCTAAAATAAAGAACTTGGATTTAATAATTTGGCCGTTGCTTTGTTTCATTTAAATTTGAATATTTTTCTATTTTAATAGATTGTTCCTATTGCATTATTCAAAGGTGTTAAAAAAACTCTATGTGGTTGATTAGAGAACATTTATGTATATTTATTTGTGAATATTTATAATAATGAATGTTTATTAAATATGTACATATTATATATTATACCAGGTACATATTGTATATATTATACATTATATAAGGTAGGGAATACACATTGCCCATGTGGAGTTTATAATATAGCTGGAAAAATAATATCAACATACATACTGTATGATTCCAACTACTTTTTTTTCTTTTTGAGATGCAGTCTTGCTCTGTCACACAGGCCGGAGTGCAGTGGTGTGATCTCGGCTCACTGCAACCTCCGCCTCCCAGGTTCAAGCAATTCTCCTGCCTCAGCCTCCTCAGTAGCTGAGATTACAGGCATGCGCCACCAGGCCCAGCTAATTTTTGTATTTTCAGTAGAGATGAGGTTTCACCATGTTGGTCAGGCTGGTCTTGAACTCCTGACCTTGTGATCCTCTCACCTTTGCCTCCCAAAGTGCTGGGATTACAGGTGTAAGCCACCACGCCCGGCCTTTTGCCCACTTTTAAGTTGGATTATTTGTTTTCTTATTGTAGAGTTTCAAGTATTCTCTGTATATTTTGAATACTAGCCCTTTATCAGATATGTTCTCCCTCCCTGTGACTTTTCTAATTCTTTTAACAGTGTCACCTATGCAGTAGAAGTTTTTTTATTTTTTAAATTATAATAAAGTCCCACTTAGCAAGTTTTTCTTCTATAGGACACGCTATAGGTTTGTATTTAAAAACTCATAGTCAAACTCAAGGTCACCTGTATTTTCTCCTGCTATCTTTTAGAAGTTTTACAGTTTTGCACTTTAAATTTAACTCTATGATCCATTTTGAGTTAATTTTTGTGAGAAGTGTAAGGTCAGTATCTAGATTGATTTTTTTACATGTGGTTGTCCAGTAGTTTTAACACCATTTGTTAAGAAGCATATCTTTTTCCCACTGAATTACATTTGCTTATTTGTCAAAGATCTATTGACTATATTTGTGAGGGTCTCTATCTGCGCTCTCTGTTCTATTCCATTGATCTATTTGTCTATTCTTTACCAATACCACACTCTCTTGATTACTGTAAGTTTACGGTAAGTCTTGAAGTCAGTAAGCATTAGTCCTCTAATTTTCTTCTTCTTTAATATCATGTTGGCTTTTCTGCGTCTCTCGACTTTCTATAGATTTTGAGTCAGCTAGTCAATATCCACAAAGTAGCTTGCTTGGATTTTGATAAGGACTGCATTGATCCCAATATTGATCTGTAGATCAAGTTGAAAGAATGGATATCTTAACAATATTGAATTTTCTTATTCATTAACATGCAGTAAGTCAATTGTTTAGATCTTCTTTGGTTTCATTCATCAGATTTTCATAATTTTCCTCAGATAGATACTATACATATTTTGTAAGACTTGTACCTAAGTATTTCATTTTTGGTGCTAATGTAAATGGCACTGTGTTTTTAATTTTAAATTTCAACTGTTCATTGATGGCATATAGGAAAAGAAATGACTTTTGTAAATTAACTTTGTATCGTGTATGCTTGCTATAATCACATATAAAAGACTATATACATAGAATTCATTCTAGGAGTTTTTTGTTATTCTTTGAGATTTTCTACATAGGCACTCATGGCATATATGAACAAAGACAGTTCTATCACTTCCTTTCTTTTTTTTTTTTTGAGACAGAGTCTTGCTCTGTCACCCAGGCTGGAGTGCAGTGGCGCAGTCTCGGCTCACTGCAAGCTCTGCCTCCCAGGTTCACGCCATTCTCCTGCCTCAGCCTCCCGAGTAGCTGGGACTACAGGAGCCCACCACCACGCCCGGCTAGTTTTTTGTATTTTTAGTAGAGACGGGGTTTCACCATGTTAGCCAGGATGGTCTTGATCTCCTGACCGCGTGATCTGCCCGCCTTGGCCTCCCAAAGTGCTGGGATTACAGGCATGAGCCTCCATGCCCCGCCATCACTTCCTTTCTTATCTGTATACCTTTTATTTCTTTTTTCTGTCTTATTGCATTAGTTAAGACTTTCCATACAAAGTTAAATAAGAGTGAGAAGAGGAGACATTCTTGTTTTGTTCCTGTTCTTAGTGGGAAAGTATCTCGTGTTTCAGCCTTGACTATCATGTTAAGTGGAGAGGTTTTTTAGATTTAAAAAATCAATTTGAAGAAGTTTCTCTCTATTGCTAGTTTGCCGGAAGGTTTTTTTGTCTGTTTGTTTGTTTGTTTTTTGTTTTGAAGTGGAGTCTCACTCTGTCCCCCAGGCTGGAGTGCAGTGGTGTGATCTTGGCTCACTACAACCTCCGCTTCCTGGGTTCAAGCGATTCTCCTGTCTCAGCTTCTTGAGTAGCTGTGATATAGGTGCGTGCCATCATGCCCGGCTGATTTTTTTTTTTTTTTTGTATTTTTAGTAGAGATGAGGTTTTCACTGTGTTAGCCAGGATGGTCTCGATTTTCTGACCTCGAGATCTGCCTGCCTTGGCCTCCCAAAGTGCTGGGATTACAGGCATGAGCCACTGCACCCAGCCTGCTGAAAGTTTTTATCATGAATGATTGTTAGGTATTGTCAAACTCTTTTTATGCATCTATTGATAAGATTATAGATAATGGATTGATCTTTGAATGTTGAACTAGCCTTGCATTCTGGAATACATCCCACTTTGTTATGGTATATAATACTTTCCTTGTTTGTTTTTTAAACTATTTTATTTATTATTTTTAATACTTTTTCAAAACTTCAATGAAAATCAAATAAGCCACCTCCTGTGTTGTGTTTCTCTGTGCTGCTTGAAGCTGCCTGTGCTTACTTTGGTTCTACATAGCTTCTCCCCTTAGAATGACATACATAGTACAGCATTCAACATATGCTAACTCTTAGTGTTGTTATTATCTGAAGACCCTCAAGTACTGCTCATGGTGCTGATGTGGTTGGAGGGGACATGACTTGAACCATGTCTTGTAACTTTGCATGAGTTATTTACACATGCTTGAGACAAGGTTAGTTTTCTGCATCAAAGAATGAGCAGGGAGATGATAAAGAGGTGGCTAGCTCCATCTTGTTCCAGCTATGGTCATTGCTGACGTGCACATGTGCTCATCCAAGTTGCATACTGCACTCAGTCAGACTCAGGTGAGAAAGAGAGGTAGGAAAGAGGGACATGGGCCCACTTTCAGCTCTGGTTTATTCAGCTCTTATCACTGATCTGTATGAGGACTGAAATGAAATCCTCAGCTAACAGTGAACTGGAAGGAGCAGCCTGTGTGTGGTGAAGAGATAAAACCTAAAACAATCTTAACAGAAACAAAGCACTTTTCCAAACTAAGAAGAGGGCGATAAATGTAGTTTGACACTTTAGTTTAAAAATACACAAATTTAGGCCGGGCGTGGTGGCTTATGCCTGTAATCTCAGCACTTTGGGAGGCCAAGGTGGGCAGATCACGAGGTCAGGAGTTCGAGATCAGCCTGCCCAATATGGTGAAACCCTGTCTCTACTAAAAATACAAAAAATAGCTGGACGTGGTGGTGTGCACCTGTGCTCCCAGCTACTCGGGAGGCTGAGGGAGAAGATTCACTTGAACCCAGGAGGCGGGGCTGCAGTGAGCCGAGATCGTGCCACTGCACTCCAGCCTGGGCGACAGAGTGAGACTCCATCTCAAAAAAAAATAAAATAAAATACACAAATATTAGAATAATGCCTGTGAAACAAAAGTGACCTGAGTTTATATCCCTGTGGCCTTGACAAAAGCCTGTGGTATAATGAGGTCACCTCATATCTTAGTGAGTTTGAAGGGAGTGAGGTCTCTCCTGCCCCCAGCTTCAGACCACACTGAAGAGCTTGAGCCCTGTTCCAGCCATTGGATATTCAGTAAGATGTCAATAAATCAGAGTTTGTCAAGAGAAGGAGGGTGAAGGGCCTTCTACCCTGACATGCCAGGTCTCAGACAGAGAGGAAGGCATTAGTTGCAGAAGAGAGAAAACTCAGGCATGAGCAGGATGGTCAACTTTAAATTCTACAACTCCCTCCCATGGAGGAGACATTAGACTCACACTAAGAAGATAGGTCTGTAATTGGTGGATGGGGCTGCAGGAAGTTGTACCACAGACAAACATAAAGAAGAACTCAGGAATGAGGATTCTCAAAAATGAATGTGTTTTCTCTCAAAGTAGTGTGACTGTGTATTCATACAGTGATTCTCTGTTATCTATAGAAGTCTAAATCCCATAAGAATTTCAGAAGGTCCTTTGTTCCTCACTTCCTGCCTGTAAACCAGTTTCATCTCCCGGACACACTCTGCCACCCTGTGTGCCCTGAGTCGTAGCCCCTCTGCACTAACTATGCTTCTCCCAAAAACAGCATACTCCTTTCACCTTCCTGCCTCTGCCCATGACTTTCTCTTGGTCTGGAATGCCCCCAGAAGTTCAGCTCTTAAAGCTCATATACCCTCAGGCCATAGTTGAAAATATGTGTTCATTCTCAACAGTTCCAATAAAAATCTGCCTCCCCTTTGAAGTCTTCACAACTGCTCTCCTTTAACCTCCAAAGCAAAGCTAGACAACCCATGATCACTGCTGCCGTGACACCCACCCACTTCGATTACGGCATGTTCCACATTCTCATTATTTGCTTCCTTTCTCCTCTAGTTGACTTTGAGCAGACACCTTGTCTTATTCATCTCTGCATCTGAAGAGTTTTCACACAGGGCTCACACCACAACGGGTGAATGAGCACTCAGAGAGGAATCTGTACCCAGGTGAAGGCAGGGACCCTCCAGCACTAAGCTTCTGTGATCTCATAACATCTTGCCTTAATATTCTTCCAAGGTTTAGCACCTGATCCTTTTAAACACGTTCGTTAATAAACAATAAATAGGCTATGGTTAACTTTTAAATAACTAGCTACTCTTTATTATGAAATGAGAATTTTGGAAGAGGCTAAGTGATCTATATACGTGGGACGGAGGAAAGTGAATATCAACGGCCTATGACGCATCATTACGTTTCTTTTCTATTTCGTAGAATTTTCTACTCACATTACTGTCTTATTCAGTGTTCTTTGTTTGGTGTTGAACCAGCGCAAAATCACTGAGGTTAAAATGGAATTATTCTAAAGCCTGGAAGCCTGGTAGCTTCAAGAAGAGCTAGAACCAAAGCCTGGAAAGAGCTCCAGGAGCAGCTCCAGCTACTCTAAGTAAATCTCTCCCAGGCACTCTGATCGCTTTTCACAACTTCTCTCTCCACATCGCTTCAACTTTTCTTTCAACAGATCAACTGTGTCTGCTTTTCTAAGCTCCTGGTTAAATATGGAAGCACCAAAGATCCCAAACTTAAATATTCTAAGTTAAAATGACCCATAAGGAAAGACCAGTATCTCTCAATCCCAATTCCCAGATTTTAAAGAGAAAATGTGGTTGGGTCAGTTGTTCTCCCTTTAAATGAATAGGCTCAGGTATGGGACATGATTCCATAACACAAACATGGCAGGCAGGGCTCACCATTGTGGGGTCAGTCCTCAGACAAAAACTTTTTTTTTTTTTTTTTGTTTTGAGACGGCATCTCACTCTGTCACCCAGGCTGGAGTGCAGTGGTGCAATCTCGGCTGACTGCAACCTCTGCCTCCTGGGTTCAAGTGAGTCTCCTGTCTCAGCCTCCTGAGTAGCTGGGATTACAGGTTTGCACCACCACGCCTGGCTAATTTTTGTATTTTTAGTAGAGAGGAGAGTTTTACCATGTTGGCCAGGCTGGTCTTGAACTCCTGACCTCAGGTGATCCACCCACCTTGGCCACCCAAAGTGCTGGGATTACAGGCATAAGCCACCGCTCCTGGCCAATAACTTTATTTATTTATTATTTATTTATTTTTTGAGACAGAGTCTGGCTCTGTCCCCCAGGCTGGAGTGCAGTGGTGCGATCTCGGCTCACTGCAACCTCCACCTCCCTGGTTCATGCCATTCTCCTGCCTCAGCTTCCCGAGCAGCTGGGACTACAGGTGCCCGCCACCACCTCTGGCCAATTTTTGTATTTCTTAAGTAGAGACGGGGTTTCACCGAATTAGCCAGGATGGTCTCGATCTCCTGACCTCGTGATCTGCCCGCCTCGGCCTCCCAAAGTGCTGGGGTTACAGGCGTGAGCCACCGCGCCTGGCCCAGAACTTTATTATAGGTGGGACACATACCAAAAGAGTAAGTGCACCACAATGATCTAATTCGATTTTGCTTTTTGAGAGGGTTTACAGAAAGATTAAACTGACTGATTAACATTGAGAGCACTTTTCCCCTTAGATCAAATTTTAGTTAGCTATTGTCAAGTACAAAGCTCATTATTATTCTTATGAACTTTAGAATCTAAAAAGATAAATCAGTCATTTGCCTGTTTGTTAAGACTTTGTCTGAGCCATGCCTACAAGGCAGGTAAAGACAGCACTCAGCACAGGACTGTGGCCTACACTGATCTCTCCTTACTTCCATTATCCGCATTCACATCCACATCTTAAATTACTGCCCTCTCAAAGTTAACAACTACATTAGTATTTTCTTGTTTACTATCTGTTTTTTTTTTTTTTCTTTTGAGATGGTATCTCGCTCTGTTGCCCAGGCTGGAGTGCAATGGCATGATCTTGGCCCCTCACTGCAGCCTCCGCCTCCTGGGTTCAAGTGATTCTCCTGCCTCAGCCTCCCGAGTAGCTTGGACTACAGGCGCCGGCCACCCCGCCCAGCTAATTTTTATTTTTTTAATAGAGACGGGGCTTTACCATGTTGGCCAGGATGGTCTCTATCTCTTGACCTCGTGATCCACCCACCTCGGCCTCCCAAAGTGCTGGGATTACGGGCGTGAACCACCGCACCCGGAATTTTTTTTTTTTTTTTTTTTTTTTTTTTTTTTTTTTGAGACACAGTCTTGCTCTGTCGCCCAGGCTGGAGTGCAGTGGCTCGATGTCGGCTCACTGCAACCTCCACCTCCCGGGTTCACGCCATTCTCCTGCCTCAGCCTCCCAAGTAGCTGGGACTACAGGTGTGAGCACCCACGCCTGGCTAATTTTTGGTGTTTTTGGTACAGATGTGGTTTCACTGTGTTAGCTAGGATGGTCTTGATCTCCTGACCTCGCGATCGGCCCGCCTCGGCCTCCCAAAGTGCTGGGATTACAGGCATGAGCCATCGTGCCCGGTCCACTCTCTGTTCTTTTTAACTCAGGAATCCCTGTCTCCTTCCTGTCTTGAAAGCTTCAGCCTTCTGAAATTTAAGAATACGATTTCAGGCCGAGCGCAGTGGCTCACGCCTGTAATCCCAGCACTTTGGGAGGCCGAGGCAAGTGAATCAAGAGGTCAGGAGATCGAGACCATCCTGGCTAACATGGTGAAACCCCGTCTCTACAAAAAATACAAAAAATTAGCCGGGCGTCTGTAGTCCCAGCTACTCGGAGGCTGAGGTGAGAGAACGGCGTGAACCAGGGGGGCAGAACCTGCAGTGAGCCGAGATTTCGCTACTGCACTCTAGCCTGGGCAACAGAGCGACACTGTCTCAAAGCAAAACAAAAAACAAAAGAAAGCAATTTCAAAACCTAGATAAAAACTAAATCTTTTGAGATTCAGTGCTAAATTCTCAATTTGTGTTCACTAAAAGACATACACTTGGGCAGTGACTAATTTGATAGTTATTTCCCTTGGGCTGATAAGTACATTCCTTTTTTTTTTTTTTTTTTTTGTGAGACAGAGTCTTGCTCTGTCGGCCAGGCTGGAGTGGCATGATCTCGGCTAACTGCAACCTCCATCTCCTGGGTTCAAGCAATTCTCCTGCCTCAGCCTCCCGAGTAGCTGGGATTACAGGCCTGTGCCACCATGCCTGTCTAATTTTTGTAATTTGAGTAGAGACGGGGTTTCACTATGTTGACCAGGCTGGTCTCAAACACCTGACCTCAGGTGATCCGGCCTCCTCGGCCTCCCAAAGTGCTGGGACTACAGGTGTGAGCCACCGTGCCTGGCCCAAGTACATTCATTTTTAAACAATTAAGAAGTTTTGTAATGACTTGTGAAATGAGGTGATGAAATATAATTAAAATAATCACTATTTTAATGGTGGTTCTCCATGGAATATTTCACAAAATTATTCAGCACCTTGCTAAGTTTTTAAGAACTAATAATGAAATAATATAACAATAAGCCAGGAACATAGTGTTATAAATAGATACAAAATACTTTAGAGATTGAAGTTTTGTGTTCACAGAGATGGGAGTGAAATAAAGCAGTTGTTCTTATAACTCTTTTAGCACTGAGACTATGTGACCTGTGATTTTGGGATATGAGAGAAAAGCCAGATTTTATATGCAAGATGTTGGACAATAGATTTAGAAAGAAAATGTATCAAAATACACACTGAGGCAATAATTGCCTGTTTACAGATGAAACAGGAAAGACAAGATATAGAATTACAAAATAAACATAAATAGTAATAGCAGCATATTGAGCCAATTTATTTGGAGAAAATAATGAGAACATGCAGGACAACACTGATGCTATTACTTGTTAAATAGACAAAAAACTATATTTTTTCCACTCAGGAGACTGTTTTTAGTAGTTTACTACTACTAGACAAGATGGTATGTTGAATAGACTAGTTATAAAGCTAATGTACTTACTCTGTGCTGTTTCTTCATTTCTTTAAGCTCTGGAATAATTTTCAGGAGAAAGAAAATCGTAAGAGTTTGTTTCAAATTTCTTTCTCTTGAAACTGAGATTTATATTATTGAAAAATTAAATAACAGGTCACTACATAAATATCCCTGAAATTTTTTTTCTTTTCTTTCTTTCTTTCTTTCTTTCTTTTTTCTTTTTTTGAGACGTAGTCACACTCTGTTGCCAGGCTGGAGTGCGGTGGCGCCATCTTGGCTCACTGCAACCTCCGCCTCCTGGGTTCAAGCAATTCTCCTGCTTCAGCCTCCTGAGTAGCTGGGATTACAGGCTCACACCACCACACCCAGCTAATTTTTTGTATTTTTAGTAGAGACGGGATTTCATCATGTTGCGCAGGATAGTCTTGATCTCTTGACTTCATAATCTTCCCTCCTCAACCTCCCAAAGTGCTGGGATTACAGGCGTGAGCCACAGCGCCCGGCCAAAAATGTCCGTGAATTTTCAGAGACTAGATCCATTCAGTGAACACAGCCAGGGCTCTGTTGGATGTAAATGACAAAGACACAACTCAAACCTACTTTAACTCATGTAGCAAAATGCTCAAGGACAGACCTTAGGGCATAAGCAGCATCTCTAGAATTGAGTCTTACCTCTTCCATCTCTACCTTTCCCTGTGTTGGTTCCATTTTATTTGTTTCCTGCAATGACTCATATCTTGTGATTGAAAAACAAGGGGCCAGGTGTGGTGGCTCATGCCTGTAATTCCAGCACTTTGGGAGGCCGAGGCGGGTGGATCACGAGGTCAGGAGTTCAAGACCAGCCTGGCCAAGATGGTGAAACCCCATCTCTACTAAAAATACAAAAACTAGCTAGGCGTTGTGGCAGGCACCTGTAATCCCAGCTACTCAGGAGGCTGAGGCAGAGAATTGCTTGAACCCAGGAGGCAGAGATTGCAGTGAGCTGAGATCACACCACTACACTCCAGCCTGGGTGACAGAGCAAGACTGCGTCTCAAAAAAATAAAAAATAAAATAAATAAATAAATAAAATATTAAGCATGAACATAAAAAGAACAAGAGCTGGTATAATTAGAATTACTGTTTTGAAACTTTTTTCTTAAGTACTTTTGGTCATATTAATCAGTTGCTCTAAAATTTCAACATGGACATTTTGAAGGTGCGCAGTTGCACGCATCCCAATTGCAGAGTTCCAGTTTGGTTCAGATCGAGTAAACACATTCTGCCTTATCTACTGATTAAACTGATAATCATGGTCAAAATGCATAATGTTACTATCAGAAGACTCTGAAAGTTGGATAAGAGTAGTAAACATTCACCCCTAGACATTGCTGTGGGGTTGAAGCCTCACAGCCTGTCTGTATGCTCCCCTAGAGGTTTGACCAGCAGGGCACTGAAGCACTGAAGAAGCGAGCCACACCTCCATCACATGCCCTGCAAGAGGAACAAGGGAACCTTTCCCATTTCAATAGCTACACATGTACCCCTGAACTTGGTATGGAGCTCAGGACCTGAAGGATGACCTAGTGGTGATTTGCCGAACTTGATTTCCTCCTTCCTTCCCTTCCTCTTTCCTTCCCTCCCTCTCATCATCCTTCCTCCTTCTCTTCTTCCTCTATCCCTGTCTCTCTCCTTATTTCTCCTGTCTTATTCCTCCTCTTCCACCCCTCCTTTTCCTTCTTCTCAGTCTTCTTCTTTCTTCTTATGTATTCAAGCTTGAGCTCTGAAACAGACTGAAACTAGAACTGCCAACAGGCAGACTGAAGGAGATACACGAAGAAACATTCAAAAGATCAACAAATCCAGGAGATGATTTTTTGAAAAAATTAAAATAGACCACTAGCTAGACTAATAAAAAAGAAAAGAAAGAAGATTCAAATAAACAATCAGAAACAAGAGCAATATTACCACTGACCCCACAGAAATACAAATAACTATCAGAGAATATTATGAACACCTCTATGCATATAAACTAGAAAATCTAGTAGAAATGGATAAATTCCTGGACACATACACCCTCCCAAGACTGAACCAGGGAAAAATCGAGTCCCTGAACAGACCAAAAATAAGCTCCAAACTTGAATCACTAATAAGTAGCCTGTCAACCAAAAAAGGCCCAGGACCAGAGAGATTCACAGCTGAATTCTACCAGATGTACAAAGAAGAGCTGGTATTACTCATACCAAAACTATTCAAAAAAATTGAGGAGGAGGGATTCCTCCCCAACTCCTTCTATGAGGCCAACATCATCCAGATACCAAAACCTGGCAGATACACAGCAACAACAACAAAAAACTTTAGGCCAATATTCTTGATGAACGTTGATGCAAAAATCCTCAACAAAATACTGGCAAACCGAATTCAGCAACAGATCAAAAGTCGTATCCACCACGATCAAGTAGACTTCATCCCTGGGATACAAGGTTGGTTCAACGTACACAAACCAATAAATGTTATTCATCACATAAACAGAACTAAAGGCCAAAACTGTATGATTATCTCAAAAGATGCAGAAAAGGCCTTCAATAAAATTCAACATTCATTCATGTTAAAGACTCTCAATAAACTAGGTATTGAAGAAACATACCTCAAAAGAATAAGCACCATATATGATAAACCCACAGCTAATATCATACTTAATGGGCAAAAGCTGGAAGCATTCCCCTTGGAAACTGGCACAAGACAAGTTTGCCCTCTCTCACTACTCCTATTAAATATAGTATTGGAGGTTCTGGCCAGGGCAATCAGGCAAGATAAAGAAATAAAGAACATTCAAACAGTAAGAGAAGAAGTCAACTATCCCTGTTTGCAGATGACATGATCATATTTCTAGAAAACCCCATAGTCTCAACCCAAAAGCTTATTAAGCTGATAAGCAACTTCAGGAAAATCTCGGGATACAAAATCAATGTGCAAAAATTACTAGCATTCCTATACATCAACAAAAGTCAAGCGAAGAGCCAAATCAGGAACAAACTCCCATTCACAACTGCAACAAAAAGAATAAAATACCTAAGAATACAGCTAACAAGGGAGGTGAAAGGTCTCTACAAGGAGAACTACAAACCACTGCTCACATAAATCAGAGAAGGCACAAACAAATGGAAAAACATTCTATGCCCACGGATAAGAAGAATCAATATTTTTGGCCAGGCACAGTGGCTCACATCTGTAATCCTAGCACTTTGGGAGGCCAAGGCGGGCAACAGTCAACCTACAGAATGCAAGAAAATATTTGCAAACTATGCATCTGACAAAGGTCCAATACCCAGCATCTATAAGGAACTTAAACTAATTTACAAGAAGAAACCAACCCCATTAAAGTGGGAAAAGGACATGAACAGATACTTTTCAAAGGAAGACATACATGCGGCCAACAATCCTATGAAAAAAAGCTCAACATCAGTGATCATTAGAGAAATGCAAATCAAAACCACAGTGAGATGCCATCTCACACCAGTCAGAATGGTGATTTTTTAAAATAATAAAACATTATAAACTATACCTAACATTTATAGAACACTCCACCCAACAACAGCAGAATACATGTTTTTCTAAAAGAAAATGATATCCTGAAACGTTGTTCAGCAGAATTGTTACAATTTCTTTTTAAAAACCTGAAATTTCTTCTTTTAATTGGTAATGATTTTTTCTTTTATTTTAAGTTCAGGGTTACATGTGAAGGTTTGTTACACAGGTAAACCTGTGTCATGGGGGGTGATTGTACAGATTATTTCATCACCCAGGTATTAAGCCTAGTACTCATTAGTTATCCTTCCTGATCGTCTCCCTCCTCCCACCCTCCACCCTTTGAGATGCCACAGTGTGTGTTGCTACCCTCCATGTTTCCCTCCTGCCACCCTCCACCCTTTGAGATGCCACAGTGTGTGTTGCTACCCTCCATGTCTCCCTCCACCTTTTGAGATACCACAGTGTGTGTTGCTACCCTCCATGTCTCCCTCCTGCCACCCCCCACCCTTTGAGATGCCACAGTGTGTGTTGCTACCCTCCATGTCTCCCTCCTGCCACCCTCCACCCTTTGAGATACCACAGTGTGTGTTGCCACCCTCCATGTCTCCCTCCTGCCACCCTCCACCCTTTGAGATGCCACAGTGTGTGTTGCTACCCTCCATGTCTCCCTCCTGCCACCCTCCACCCTTTGAGATGCCACAGTGTGTGTTGTTCCCTCCATGTCTCCCTCCTGCCACCCTCCACCCTTTGAGATGCCACAGTGTGGGCATATACCCAGAAGAACATAAATCATTCTATTATAAAGGCACATACACATGTATGTTCACTGCAGCACGATTCATAACAGCAAGGACATGGAATCAACCTAAATGCCCAACAATGATAGACTGGATAAAGAAAATGTAGTACATATACACCATGGAATACTATGCAGCTGTAAAAAAGAATGAGATCATGTCCTTTGTGCAAACATGAATGGAGCTGGAGGCCATTAACCTTAGCAAACTAATACAGGAACAGAAAACCAAATACAGCATGTTCTCACTTATAGTGGGAGCTGAACGATGAGAGCATATGGACACACAGAGGGAAACATTAGGAGAGAGAAGAACGGGAAAAATAACAAATGGGCATTAGGCTTAATACCTGGGTGATGAAATAATCTGTACAACAAACCTCCATGACACAAGTTCACCTGTGTACCAAACTGCTATGGCAGTGCTGGGAAGGGAAGAGCGTGGTCCCTTTAAATGATAGGGAAGGGGAGAAGGGAAGTGCTGGGTAGAGGAGGGCGTGGTCCCTGGCTAGGGCTCCACCCCCACGGACCTAGGTGAAGACAGGCACTTGTGCTTTCATGCCCAAATGTAGCATTTTCCAAGACCACCCTGGCCTGCCATGCCCCCACCATGGGCCTATAAAAACCAGAGACCTTAGCAAGGCAGGGACGCAAGCAGCTGGACATCATAAGGAACACATCAGCAGAAGAAGACACAAGCAGCTGGTCATCGAAAGCACACTGGCGGAAGAGCAGGCCAACAGACACCTGCAGGCCATCAGGCCATCGACGGAGTCTCGCTCTGTCGCCCAGGCTGGAGTACAGTGGCGCGATCTCCGCTCACTGCAAGCTCCTCCTCCCGGGTTCACGCCATTCTCCTGCCTCAGCCTCCCGGGTTCACGCCATTCTCCTGCCTCAGCCTCCCGAGTAGCTGGGACTACAGGCGCCTGCCACCAGGCCCGGCTAATTTTTTGTATTTTTAGTGGAGACGGGGTTTCACCGGGTTAGCCAGGATGGTCTTGATCTCCTGACCTCGTGATCTGCCCACCTCGGCCTCCCAAAGTGCTGGGATTACGGGCGTGAGCCACCGCGCCTGGCCAGGACTTTTTTATTAAGTGTTTTTTCATTAAAGGCAGTGATGTTAAATGTGCTCTTGCAAAGGGAGTTTCTCCTAAGGTTGCCGTTGCTAGGGAACTGTTGCTATGGGCACCATTGCTAAGGAATGTTGCTAAAGACAATGTTTCTAAGGATATTGCTAAGAGCTTTGTTGCCAAGGGTGTTGTTGCTAAGAAGATTGTCGCCAAGGGAATTGTATTAGGTTGGTACAAAGGTGATTGCGGTTTTTGCCACTGAAATGGCAAAAATCGCAATTACCTTTGCATCAACCTAATAGTCAAGGACATTGTTGCTGCATATAGTGTTGCAATGGATTTTGCTCCTAGGGCCTCTTAGATAAGGGTGTTGTTGCTAAGAAATGTTCCCCACACATACTGTCACCAAGGACATAGTTGTTACTGCCACTGTAGCTAAATGCATGGCTGATATGGCCATTATTGCTCTGGTCACTATTACAGTAGCCACTCTTGTAGAAGGAGCAATTCCTATGACCACCGGTGCTGAAGACGTTGTTATTAAGTATGTTGCTATTAATGGAACTTTTTCAAAGAGTGCGGTTGCTAAGCACATTTTGCCAAGTTTTTGCTAATGATATTGTTGGGAGGGCCTTTATGCTAAAGACATTGTTCTTAAAGGTGTTAGTATTAAGGGTGGTGTTGCAAGAAAGTTTTTGCTAAGGATGCATTTGCTAAATCAAGGCTGGATGGTCACTACTGCTATGAAAACTGTTGCTAAAGGCAACATTGCTAGGGGCAAAGGTGCTAAGGAAATTTTTGCTATGAAATGTGTTGATAAGATTGTTGATGTTAGTTTTTAGAAAGGCACTTTATTTGTTAGTGTTAGTGTGTTTTGTGTTTTCTTAGTATGTTTGTTAGTGTGTTTTGGCATGCTTTGCTAAGAAATCTGCACTAAGTTGCTTTTGCTGAGGGTGTGGCTGCTTTGGCCACTGTTGGCAAAGTCATTGTTGATAAGGCATTATTTCTAAGTTTATTACTGCTAAGGAAATTGTTGCCTTTTTGTTAAGAGAATTGTATTAGTTTCCGGGGCTGCCATATCAAAGTACCACAAACGAGGTGGCTTAAAACAAAAGAAATTTCTCTTACAGTTCTAGAGCTTAGAAGTCCAAATCAGGTGGTGGTAGGGTTGCTTCCTTCTGAGCACTCTGATCTTTTCCATGCGTTTTTCCCCGCTTCTGATGGTTCCTGGAAATCTTTCAAATTTCTTGGCATCACTCCAGTCTCTGCCTTCATATTCACATGCCCTTACAAAACTTACTCTCTGTTGCCAGGAGAGTGTTTGCTACGGAAATGCTTGCTAAAGGTATTTTTAAGGGCATTTCTCTTAAAGGCATTAATGTTCAGGATATTGTCACAAATAAGTTTTGGTACCAATGCAATTACCAAGAGTGTTGATGTTATGGCCCTGTTGCAAAGGAAACTTGTTGTTAAGGGTGTTGCAAGACTCTTGTGTTAATATTGTTGTAAAGAAAGTTGTTGTTAAGGATGCTGTTCCTAACTGCATTTGTTTCTATGTTGCAAAATGAAATATGTTAAAAGCATTGTTGCAACACATGTTCTTGCTAGGAGCATTGCTGCTGATGGAAAGTTTGCAAAGGTAATTGTTGATGGAAGCAATTTTGAAGGTCCTCTTTTTTTAAAAAAAAAAAGAAAGAAAAACAGTGTCTAGCTCCGTCGCCCAAGCTGGAGTGCACTGGTATGATCATGTTTCACTAACCTCAAACTCTTGGGCTCAAGCAATTTTCTCACCTCAGCCTCCCAAGTAGCTAGGACTATGAGCACAGGTCACCATATCTGACTTTTTAAAAAAAATTTTTGTAGAGACAGCATCTCACTGTATTGCCCAGACTGACCTCAAACTGCTGGCCTCAAGCAATCTTCCTGCCTCAACCTTTCAAGGTGCTGGGATTATAGACATTAGTCACCATATCTGGTCAAGATTGTCATTCTTAAAGGCATTGATATTAAAAGTGTTATTCAAGATTAAAATTTTGCTATGGGTGCTGTTAGTAACTGTACTGTTGCTAAGAAAGCTGTTGTTAGGGCATTTTTGATAAGGGTATTATTGGTAAGGTTATTGTTCTTAAGGTTATTGCTATGGTTTGGATGTTTGTCCCCTCTAAACCTCATGTTGAAATTTGATCCCCAGTGTTGGAGATGGGGCCTAATGGGAAGTGTTTGGGTCATATGACCAAATCCCGTATTAACAGATTAATCCCCTTCCTTGAGGCTGAGTGAGTCATCTATCAGTTCCTGCCAGAGCTGGTTGTTAAAAAGAGCCTGAGACCTTTCTGCTCTCTTTCTCTCTCTCTCATCATGTGAGCTCTGCACACACCAGCCCCCCTTCATCTTCTGCCATGAGTGGAAGCAGCCTGAGGCCCTCACCTGACACAGATGTCCAATCTTGAACTTCCCAGCCATCAGAATTGAGAACCAAGTAAATGGTTTTTCTTTATAAATTACCCATCCTCAGGTATTTATTTTGAGCAACACAAAATGGTATAAGGCAGGTGTTGATGTCAAAAAAGTTTTGTAAGGGCATTGTTCTTTAAGGCCTTGAAGTTATTGTGCAAAGAAAGTTTTGCTAAGGGTGTTATTGCTATGACTAGTGTTTCTAAGGAAACTGTTGCTAAAAGCACTTTTTTTCTCAGAGCATTATTCCTAAGGACTTAATTGCTAAGAGAATGGTAGTAATAATATTTTTGCCAAGGTTGTTGTGGCTAAGGAAGTCATTGCTGAGGGTCTTTTGTTAAACATGCTGTTCTTAAAGACATTTTTGTTTTGTTTTGTTTTGTTTTGTTTTGTTTGAGACAGGGTCTCACTCTGTCACCCAAGCTGGAGTGCAGTTGCGTGATCACAGCTCACTGCAGGCTTGAACTCCTGTGCTCAAAGTGATCCTCCTGCCTCAGTCTCCAAAGCAACTGGGACAACAAGCACACTCCACCATGCCTAGTGTATTAGACTCTTCTCATGTTGCTAATAAAGACATACCCAAGAATGGGTAATTTTTAAAGGAAAGACATTTAATTGACTCACAGTCCCCATGGCGGGAGAGGCCTCACAATCATGGCAGAAGGCAAAAGAGGAGCAAAGTCACATCTTACATGGCAGCAGACAAGAGAGCTTGTTCAGGGAAACTCCCCTTTATAAAACCATCAAATTTCATGAGACTTATTCACTATTATGAGAATAGCATGGGAAAGACCTGCCCCCATGATTCAATTACCTCCCATTGGGTCCCTCCCATAACACGTGGGAATTATGGGAGCTACAATGCAAGATGAGATTTGGTTGGGGATACAGCCAAACCATATCACGTAGCTACCTTTTTAATTTTTTTAATTTTTTTTTTTTGGTAGAGATGAGATCTCACTACATTGCCCAACCTGGTCTTGAAGCCCTGGTCTAAAGCAATCCTCCCGCTCCCACCTCTCAAAGTGCTGGAATTATAGGCATGAGCCACTGTGCCCAGCCAAAGGCATTGATGTTAATGTTGTTGTTGGATGTTTTTGCTAAAGGTGCTGTTACTAAGAACATTATGGCCATGGCCACTATTGCAGAGGCTACTGTTGCTAAGATCATTGGTGCTAAAGGTGCTGTTCCTAAGGAAAGAGTGTTGAATTTAAGGAAATTGTTGTTATGGGCTATTTTCTTAGAGTCATTGTTCTTAAAGGCCTTGATAGTAAGAGTGTTGAAAATAAAACAGATTTTGCTATGAGTGATGTTGATAAGGGAGCTGTTGCTATGAGTGCTGTTTCTAAATGTGTTGTTGCTAAGAGCCAATTGCTAAGGGTACTCTTGCTAAGGACAAAAAACCAAACACTGCATGTTCTCACTCATAGATGGGAATTGAACAATGAGAACACATGGACACAGGAAGGGGAACATCACACTCTGGGGACTGTTGTGGGGTGGGGGGAGGGGGAGGGATAGCATTGGGAGATATACCTAATGCTAAATGGCGAGTTAATGGGTGCAGCGCACCAGCATGGCACATGTATACATATGTAACTAACCTGCACATTGTGCACATGTACCCTAAAACTTAAAGTATAATAAATAAATAAATAAATAAAATAAAAAATAAAAAAATAAAAAAAAAGGATACTCTTGCTAAATCCAAGAGTTAATAAGGACATTGCTGCGAATAGTGCTGCTCACAGAGTTGTTGCCAATGGTGCTGTTTCTAAGGACACTGTTGATACCGCACCAATGCTAAGGGCCTGGTTGTTCATGGCATTTTTATTAAAGGCAGTTATAATAATGAGGTTGTTTTTAAGGTGTTGATGCCAAGAGTATTGTTTCTAAAGATATTTTTGCTAAGCATGCTGTTACTGATGGCCTTGTTTTACAGCCACTGTTTCTATGGGAATTGATACTAAAAGTGTTATTGCTTAGGGCATTGTTGCTATGGTTGGTAGCCAAGAAAGGTTTTGCTAAATTGGCTTTTTTCCAAGGGTGCTGTGCAAAGGTTAAGTACTGTTGTAAGGAAAATATTATTATGAATATTATTGTTAAGGCCATTGCCTGTAAGAGCTGCTAAAGGACATTGTGAGTAAGGATATTTATATTAAGCACATTGTCACTGAGGAACTTGCTGCTAGGTGTGTTGTTGATGTGGCCTATTGTTGCTAAGGATATTGTCACTCTGACAATGATATTAGGGGCATCGTAGCTAAGGACATTGACATTAAGGCTCTGTTACTAAGACTCATTGTTGCTAAGGGTATTTTTGCTAAGGATGTTGTTATTAAGTACATTTTTGCTAGAGCATTCTTGTTCAGTGTGTTGTTGCTAAAGGGCTAGTTGCTAGAAGCACTTTTCCTAGAATAATTGTTGCAAAGAGCATTCATGCTAAAATGTTGATCCTAAGACCACTGTTTCTAAGAAACTCATTTGAAGGACACTGTCACTGTGAGTGTCGTTGCTAAGGTTGTTGTTGTAAAGTCCTTTATGGCTAAGGGCATTGTTACTATGTTCATTATTGTTAAGTGTATTACAGTAAAGAAGCATTGCTACTAAATACACTGCTGTTAATGACTATTGCTCAGGGACTTATTCCTAAGGGTATTGTTGCAAAGAGAGTTAAGGATGTTGATGTTAAGGTATTGTTTGAAAGTGTGCTGTTGGCCGGGTGTGCTGGCTCACGCCTGTAATCCCAGCACTTTGGAAGGCCGAGGCTGGTGGATCACTTGAGGTCAGGAGTTTGAGACCAGCCTGACTGACATGGTGAAAACCCATCTCTACTAAAATTACAAAATCAGCTGGGGTGGTGGTGCACACCTGTAATCCCAGCTTCTTGGGAGGCTGAGGCAGGAGAATGGCTTGAACCTGGGAGGCGGAGGTTACAGTGAGCCGGATCATGCCATTGCACTCCAACCTGGGTAACAAGAGCGAAACTCTGTCAAAAAGAAAATAAAGTGTGCCATTATTAGAATCATTGTTGCTAAGGGCTATTGGTTTGGATGGTGGTATTGCTAAGGGGACTGATGCCAAAGCCACTCTTACTAAGAGTCATTGTTGCTGAGGTTGATGTTCCAAAAGGCATTGATGTTAAGGACATTGTTGCTAAGCCTGTTTTTTAGTGTGTTGCTGTTATGGGTATTGTTGTTAAGGGTGTTGTAAGAGAAATCATTGCTGAGTACCACCACTGCTGAGAGCATTGTCACTAAGATGTAATATTGCCAAGGACAGTGTTGCTAAGGCCATTGAACTTAAGTGCATTATAGTAAAGGCATTGTTCCTAAGACTATTGTTATTAGGGGCTGTTGCTAAGGAACTGTGTTAAAGATATTATTGTTATAGCCGTTAAATATAAGGGTTTTGATGTTAAGGACCCTGATGCTAAAAACACGTTTAGATAATTTTTACTAAAACTCATTATTGCTAAGAATGTTGATGTTAGGTACGTTATTGCAAGGCATTTTTGTAAAGTGTCTTGTTGCTAAAGTGATTATTGCTAAAGGCATTGTTGCTAAGGGGACTGTTTCTTAGTGAATCCATAAGAGCTTTGTTGCTAAGGGCCATTTTTGCTAAGAACATTGTTTCTAAGGGTGTTGAAGTTAAACACATTATTACTGAAAGCACTGTGGTAAAGGCACCTTACCTAAGGGTTTACTGCTAAAAGCACTGTTACTTAAGGAACTGAGGCTAAGGGCATTGTTGCTGAAGGGGTCTGTTATTAAGGGCATTTGTTATGAAAGGTCATTGTGTCTAAGTACAATTGTTTCTAAGGACATTGTTTTAAGGGCATTATTTCAAGGGTCATTGTTGCTAAGAGCATTAATGTCACTGATAGTGTTGTTCCTAAGGGAATGTTAGTAAGAACCTTGTTTCTAAGAGTATTGTTACAAAAGGACTCTTGCTAAGGACATTGTTGCAATACATTTTGGTAAAGGCATTGTTCCTAAAGGGATTCTGGCTAAGGACACTGTTACAAGGGGCATCTTTTATAAGGGCATTGTTGCTAAAGTTGATTTTACTAACGGCCATTTTAGCTAAAGGCATTGTTGCTAAGTACACTGTTGTCAAGGATGTTGTTGCTAAGAGTGCTGTTGCTAAGGGAATTGATGATAATTGCAGTTTCTTTTTTCTTTTCTTTTTTTTTTTTAGATGGATTTTCCCTCTGTTGCCCAGGCTGGAGTGTGGTGGCATGATCTCAGCTCACTGCAACCTCCGTGTCCCGGGTTCAAGTGATTCTCCTGCCTCAGCCTCCCGAGTAGCTGGGATTACAGGCATGCACCACCATGCCCGGCTAATTCTTGTATTTTTAGTAGAGATGGGGTTTCATCATGTTGGCCAGGCTGGTCTCAAACTCCTGACCTCAACTGATCCACCCACCTCAGCCTCCCAATGTGCTGGGATTACAGGCACGAGCCACCTTGCCCCGCCTGTAGTTGCATTGTTTCTAAGGGCCTTTGTTAAGGCACTATGCTAACGTTTTTGCTAAGTCATTGTTACAAAGGCTGTGGTTACTAATGATGTTGCTGCCATGGAACACGTGCCTAAGGGTGATATTTCAATTGGCATTGATAGTAAGGTCACTGTTGCTAAGGAAGTTATTTCTAAGTGCATTGTTCCTGGAGCCATTGTAGTTATGGGTGATGTTCATAAGAGAACTGTTGAAGGTCATTGTGGCTAAAGGCATTATCACTATTGCTAGTGATGCTGTTTCTACCAGCACTGATCCTAAATCTCGTGTTGCTAAGAGTATTGTTAATGAGGGTATTATTGCTAAGTATATTGTTGCTTAGGGTACTATTGCTTAGAATGTTTTTGTATATTATTGTTAAGAACACTGTTTCTAAGATCATTGTTCCTAGGGTGTTATTGTTGGCAAGGGACATTTTTGGTGAAGGCATTGTGACTAAAGGCATTGTTGTTACAGGTATTTTCTCCAAAGGGCATTGTTGGGAAGGGGACATTTCTAGAGTCACTGTTGCTAAAGACTGTTGCTAAGACCATTTTACTAAGGTCAATGCTAAGAGCATTATTACCAAGGCTTTATTTTTATGGCCCACTGTTGGTTGCTAAAGTCATTGCTTCTAAGGGCCAAGAGGGCTGTGGTCAAGGATGCTGGTCTTAGGGGATTTTTGCTAATAGTAATATTGTTAGGACATTGTTGCAAAGAGTGTGCTTGCTAAGGGCCATTGTTTATAAGTATTGTTGGTAAGGCAAGTTTGGATAAGAGCACTGTTGCTAAGGGCACTGGTTATGGGGGTGATGCTCATGATTTTTTTACTAAGGACATTATTAAGAATGTCATTTCTAAGGTCGGTTGTTTACCCCTTTCTTGCTAATGGTACTGATGTTAAGAGTGTTGATTCTATGAGTATTACTATTCAGAGCATTGTCTCCAAGAGCCATTGTTGCTAAGTTCATTGATATTATGTATTTTGTAGCTAGGGCATTGCTGTAAAGTGTGCTGTTGCCAATAACACTGTTGCTGATGTCATTATTGCTAAGGAGTTGATACTAAAAGCATTTTTACTAAGGTGCCATTGGTAAGAGTACTGTTGTTAATGCCATTATAAAGGACATTTTTGTAAGGGCATTGTTGCTAATTGCTTTATTTCTAATTTTGTTATTGCTAAGGGTCATGGTTTTTGAAGGTATTATTTCTAAGGGTGTTTTTGCTAAGATACACTAACAGGCCATGGTTTGACCATTTCCAAAGTACCATGGCAATTTATAGAGGTAAATGGACATACCATTGTTCCTAAGGACATTGTTGCTATGGACATTGATTTTAAAGACATTGTTGCCAAGGGCATTGTTGCAATTGGTATAATTCCCACTATTTCTACAGGCAATTATGCTAAGGTTGTTGTTGCTTAGAGATTTGTCAGTAAGGTGCACCATTGCTAATGATGTTGCTGCTAAGGACATTGTTGTTAGGGGCCATTGTTGTTATGTTATGAGTGTTGTCTCTAGGGCCATTGTTCCTAAGGGCCATTTTTGTTAAGGGTCTTGATGCTAAATGCCATTTTTTTAAAGGACATTTTGGTAAAGGTATTCATGTCAAGCTATTTGTTGCTAAGGTCATTGTTGTTTGGGGTAGTTGTTAAGGTCCATGATTGCTAATGTAAGATATTGCTTCTAGGAGTGTTAATGTCAGTCAAAGGTGTTGCTAAGAACAACTGTGGCAAATAGTGTTATAGCTGAGGGCATTTTTCTAATGTCACTGTTGCTTGGATTATGTTGTCAAGAGTCTTTTGGCTAAAAGGGTTAATATTAACAATGTTGTCTTAAAGCATTATTCCTGATGGTGTCTATGCTAAGGGTATTGTTGCTATGGGATTTGTTGCTAAGGGCCATTATTAATAAGATTCACTGTTGTGATAGGCATATTTTTAAAAGTGTTGGTGCTAAGGGCAATTGTTCTTAAGGATGTTTTTGCTAAGGGCATTACTGGTAAAAAATTGTTGCTAAGGCCATTTTTTTCTAAGTGGGTTGGTCCTAATGTATCCCACACCATGAAATCACTAGCTCACTACTCTTCACCTCTCCCACTCCATACACCATATTTCCTTGTATCAGACACCTGCTGACATCACCAGTATAGGATCTTATTAGAACAAATGAGGCAAGTAGAGCAAAGTGGGCATCTCTCAGGGAACAAGAGTGTCCAGTGCAAAGTATCAGCCCATTCCAATCTTAGAAGAGGTGCCAGGCTGATTAGGGGACTCAGGTTTGAGCTAGTGACCCTGACCCTTTAAGCTCTGAGAACTTAAAGCTGGCTGAGCTCCAACCCTAAATGTTTTGTCCTATGGGTCATTATCTGTGAGCTATTTTTAAAAATATTTTGGACTTCATCTACATTTTTCCCCTAATGTGTTTCAATTTTGTGGGGACTCTAGTGGAAACAGAGGAAGTCATTTATTGTTCTTAAATCTTAAATGCATCTTTCCAACCTGTCAATGCACATAACTTAATCAGGTCTATGTTCATGCATAAGATAGTTCCATACATGAAGCATCTCACACTTCAATATGCTCTCTATATACAATATTTTTCCACTTAAAATATCCACTAGGTTGAGTGAGGACACTGATAGCCAGATTTGCATATATATTTGAAAAAAAGAGAGGTAAGAAAACTCAAAAATATCTGTAAAAGAAACAAATACATTTGGAACACGTGCCTTACTACCATCAAGGTTTTAGAAAGCCAGACTCATCAAGACAGTGGTATAGGCATAGTGAGAGACAAAGTAGCTCACAGGAAAAGACCAGAGGCCCAGAATCATACTTAGCATTTATATCCACATGGTGTCTTACAGAGGGGACACACACATCAGTGAGGAGAGGAGAGAAAATGTAATTTAGGATTAGCATACTTGGTGATTAACTGGTTTAAAAAAATGTGTAATTGTTAAATTAAAAATATAAATAACAAATTTTTCAATAGCAAACTCAAATGCTATGAACTTAGGGGTAAATCTCACCAAAGATAAAAAGTATTTTATAGTCCCCTCACTATTGTAAGAAATTTAACCTACCCTGAGAGATGAATACTATGGTTTCACCATTTTAAAGGCGAACTTATTCATAAGAGAAAAAAATAAAAGCAAATAAATGGAGATTTATACTGCAAATATCAATAGGAAAAGTCAAAATCATAAAAATCAATTCCACCCAAATTGTCAATGTTAATTCCAGCCAAAACCTCAACCAGATTTCCTAATGTCCTTCATAAGCTGATGTAAAATTAATATGAAAAAATAAACCTCACACCAAAGAAAACCAAAGACACTCTCATGCAGTAATAACATGAGAGAAATTATCTACTTGACCTTACAATTTATGATGAAAATAAATTAATTAAGATAGTTTTGTATTGGCAAAAGAGAGACAAGCCAATGAAACTGAAGAAACAAAATGGTAACAGATACCTATGAGAAAGTGGAAACAGCAGGGCAATTTAGAAAGATGACTATTTTAAAAGCAGTCAAGGCCGGGCACTGTGGCTCACGCCTGTAATCCCAGCACTTTGAGAGGCGGAGGCGGGGGATCACTCGGGCGGATCACTTGAGGTCAGGAATTCAAGACCAGCCTGACCAACATGGTGAAACCCCGTCTCAACTAAAAATACAAAAAAGTAGCTGGGCGTGGTGGCGGGGGCTCCTGTAGTCCCAGCTACTCGGGAGGCAGACGCAGGAGAATCACTCGAACCCGGGAGGCGGAGGTTGCAGTGAGCCAAGATCGCACCACTGCACTCCAGCCTGGGTGACAGAGCGAGACTCCATCTCAAAATAAATAAATAAATAAATAAATAAATAAATAAAGTAAATAAAATAAAAGCAGTTAAACCATTCAGATATCCATATGGAAACATTGTGGATCCGTACTTACGCCTTACACTAAATTCATCCCAGTGGGATTAAAAACTTAAATTTGAAACAAAATATGTAAGTCATTTAGTAAAAAGAATAAGAGAATTTTCTTATGAATACTGTCTGAAACAAAACCACAATAGGAAAAGAAAATTTAACTCTTCCATATTGAAAAGAAAAAAATGTCTTTTTTTTTTTTTTGAACGGAGTCTCGCTCTGTCACCCAGGCTGGACTGCAGTGGCGCAATCTCGGCTCAATGCAACCTCAGCCCGCCGGGTTCGCGCCATTCTCCTGCCTCAGCCTCTTGAGTAGCTGGGACTACAGGCGCCCGCCACCGCGCCAGGCTAATTTTTTGTATTTTTAGTAGAGATGGGGTTAGCCAGGATGGTCTCGATCTCCTGACCTAGTGATCCGCCCACCTTGGCCTTCCAAAATGCTGGGATTACAGGCGTGAGCCACCGTGCCCGGCCAAAAAGAAAAAACAACTTAAAGAAAACCTAACAAAGTCACAACCAATCCTTAGACTGGTAGAAAGTATTTGCAATATACAGATGCCACAAAAAATACCCAGAAAATATAAGGAATTTCTAGTACCAGAAGTATATTTTATTGATTCCCTTGAATGCTCAATAAGATCAAGAAACATAGAAATTTATAAAACTAAATGAAAATTCATTCTATATTCTTGAATACTATAATTCACTGAATTATCTATATAGTAATATGTAAGATAATAATATATAACTCATGATTTTAAGCTTCTCCATTTTCTTTCTTTTTTTTTTTTTGAGACGGAGTCTTGCTCTGTCACCCAGGCTGGAGTGCAGTGGCGCGATCTGTGCTCACTGCAAGCTCCGCCTCCCGGGTTCATGCCGTTCTCCTGCCTCAGCCTCCCGAGTAGCTGGGACTACAGGCGCCCGCCACCACACCCGGCTAATTTTTTGTATTTTTAGTAGAGACAGGGTTCCACCGTGTTAGCCAGGATGGTCTGGATCTCCTGACCTGGTGATCTGCCCGCCTCGGCCTCCCAAAGTGCTGGGATTACAGGTGTGAGCCACTACACCTAGCCTCCATTTTCAAATTGATAGATATATTCAGTGCATTTCCCCTAAAAATTTTCACTGTTTTCTGAGTATTTAAACAACTATTAATAATTCTTACCTTCGTACAAAAAAAAAAAGTCAAAGGCCGAAGAATTGAAAACAAATCTGTAGACGAGTTAGTGGGTGCAGCACACCAGCATGGCACATGTATACATGTGTAACTAACCTGCATATTGTGCACATGTACCCTAAAACTTAAAGTATAATGATAATAAATAAATAAAATAAATAAATAAATAATAATAATAAGATGTAAGGAACTGCCGTACCACCAATCAAAATTCATAATGTTAGCCTCAAGACAGCACGGGGCAAATCTCCTGATAGATGAAATAGCCCAAAGGAAAAAAATAGAAGTCCAGTAAATGACTCAGAATTGAGTCCATAGACATGACAGATGGAGCACTGTGCATCAGTGGGGAGACATAAATACGTAGGACTGGGGCACTTGCTCTTCCAAATTCTTCATGACTCCCTCTTCATTGAGCCCTGAGGGAAATGGAGAGAGAGAAAAGTAAGTCGGGGACAGGTGAGACCATTCACTCCCAGATGCACCTCTATTTCCACATCTTCAACTTAGCCTCATTAAGTGATTTTGTAAACAAGCTGAGAATACCAGATGGCTATGGTTCGCTTTGTTTGTGTATCTCCCCAATGCCAATGTGACTGCTTCAATAGACAATGTCACAGATATGTTGCTTGTAATATTTGACATGATGTGAATTTTTATTCAAGTTAAGCAACAGCCATGAGAGACAAGCACAGAGAGCCTATCCATGTGTTTCTGACAAAGGTTCCTTTTTTATTGTTTTATGTTTATCAAGAGATTTCTTTTGACACATGTACTTTTTAAATTTTTTTATTTTGAAATAATTGTAGATTCACATGAAGTTGCGAAAAGAAAAAAAGGTACACAAAGGTCCCTTATACATTTCACCAAGCATAGGATTATTGTTGAGAATATGATAAATCGCACATTCAGCCTACATAGATAAATGTTCTATGGTTCTACTAGATATATGGTTCTACATAGATAAACGTTTCCAGGTCTCTGGGGCTCTCTCTTACAGAGAGGCTAAGCATGTTTTCTAACACAATATGCTAGACATAGCTGCAGTATTAGTCATTTCTTTTTTAATGCTGAATAGTATTTTCATTTTATGTCTATACCACATTTGCTTTATGAATTTATCTGTTAATGGACATTAATGTTGTTTCTACATCTGAGCTATTACGAATACTGTTGCAATGAACATGAGAATGGTAATATTACTTCAAGATCCTGATTTCAATTCTTTTGGATAAATACCCAGAAGTGGGATTATTGGAGCAATATAATACCTCTGTTTTTAGCTTTTTGAAGAACGTTCATACTTTTTTCCCATAGTGAATGCACCATCGTGTATTCCCACAATGTACAAGGGTTCCATTTCTCCACATCCTTTCCAACACTTGTCTTTTTTTTTTTTAATAATAATCATCCTGACAGGTGTGAGGAAATATTTCATTGTGGTTTTGATTTACATTTCTCTGATGATTAGTAACACTGAGCATCTTTTCATATACCTGTGGGTATTTCTCTTCTTTGGCAAAATGTTTATCAAGTCCTTTGCTCATTTAAAAAATCAGATTGTTAGTTTTATCTACTGAGTTGTTTGAGTTCCTAACGTATTTTGGAAATTAATCTCTTTCCCAATGTTTTCTTATAGAAGCTTTACAGTCTCACCTTGCATTTAAGTTTTTAATCCATTTTGATTTAATTTTTGTGTATGGTATAAGACAAGGATCCAGTTCTACTCTTGCATGGAGATATCCAGTTTTCCCAGCAGCATTTGTTGAAGAGACTGTGCTTTCCTGATTGTGCATTCTTGGCATCCATGTCAAAGATCAATTGATTGTATATACACAGATCTATTTCTTGGCTCCCTATTCTAACCCATTGGTCTTATATGTCTATCTTTATGCTGTTAACATACTATTTTAATTACTATAGCTTTGCAATATATTTTGAAATTAGGAAGTGATGCCTCTAGCCTTGCTCTTTCTTCTCAAGATTGTTTTGGCTATTCAGGGTACTTTCCAATTATATACGAATCTTAGAATTGTTTTTTCTCTGTCTGTAAAAATGCTATTAGGATTTTTATGAAGATTGAATTGAATTTGTAGATTGCTTTGAGTAGTGTAGATATTAAGACTTCCAATCTATGAACACAGTATGTCTTTCCATTTACTTGTGTCTTTTTAAATTTCTTAAATTAATGTTTTGTAGTTTGCAGTGTGTCTTTTACCTCCTTGGCTAAGTTTATTCCTAAGTATTTGATTATTTTTGATAATGTTGTAAATGGGATTGGTTTCCTAATTTTCTTTCAGAGAGTTTATTTTTGGTGTATAGAAATGCAATTGATTTTTACATATTGTTTTTTATCATACTACTTTGCTGAATTGACTTATTAGTTCTAACAGTTTTTTGTGGAGTCTTTAGAGTTTTCTGTATATTAGATCATGTTTAAACAGGTACAATTTCACTTCGTCCTTCTGAACTTGATGCATTTTTTGTATTGATCTTGAATAATCATTCTGGGCAGGACTTTCATTACTATGTTGAATAGAAGTGGTAAAAGTGAACATCCCTGTCTTTTTCCTGATATTAGAGGAAAAGCTTTTAGTTTTTTACTTTTGAGTGTGGTGTTAGCTGTGGGATTTTCATATCTCGCCTCAATATCTTGAGGTAACTTCCATCTCTTCCTAGTTTGTTGAGAGTTTCTAACATGAAAAAGTGTTGAATTTTATCAAATTATTATTTTTAAATCTATTGAGATGATTTTGTGATTTTTATCTTTTATTCTATTAACTGTATCACATTAATTGATTTTCATATGTTGAACCATCCCTGCAACTCAGGGATAAGTCCCACTTGGTCATGGTGTATGATCCTATTAATTTGCTGTTAATTTTGGTTTGCAATTATTTTGTTGAGGATCCTTGCATCTATATTAATCAGGGACATAGACGTGTAGTTTTCTTTTTGTAGTGTCTTTGTCTGTCTTTAAATTCACATAATGCTGGCCTCGTGAAATGAGTTTGGAAATATTCTCTCCTTTTTGATTTTTGGGAAGAGTTTTAAAATGATTGGTATTAATTCTTCTTTAAATATTTGGTAGACTTCAGCAGCAGAGTCATCAGGTCAGAGGCTTTGCTTTGTTGGGAGTTATTTTTATTACTGATTCGATCTCCTTATTCACTATTTGCCTGTTTAAATTTCCTGTTTCTTTCATGATGCACTCTTGATAGGTTGTGTTTCTAGGAATTTATCTATTTCTTCTAGGTTATCCAGTTTATTGGTGTATTTTTTTCACAGCAGTTTCTTATGATCTTTGGATTTCTGTGACATCAGTTGCAATGTCTTTTTCATTTCTGTTTTTGTCTTCCTTCTTTTTAGTACACTGTGTGATTTTTAAATGTTAAAACAATTTCACATTCTTAGGATAAGCCCCCTTGGTCCTTGTGTGTTATTCTGTTTACGTAACGCTGTAATTTATTTGCTAAAATTGCATTTTTTCAACTAATGTCATGAGAGATGTTGTCTCTAGTTTACTTTTCTTGTAATGTCTTTGACATTTACATCAGGGTAATGCTAATTTCATAGAATGAGGTAGGAAATAATTAGCTTCTCAAAAATTTTCTATGAAGAGTTCATGTAAAAATAGTATTACTTCTTAAATATTTGATATAATTCACTAGTGAAGCCACTTGGGCCTGGCATTTTCTTTATGTGAAGGTTTTGTAACTACAAATTGTATTTCTCTAACAGATGTAGGGCTATTCAGATTATGTATTTCTTCTTGAGTGAGATATGGTAGTTTGCGTATTTCAAGGAGTTCATCTATTTTATGACAATTGTGGAAATCATTGACATGAAGTTATATATAATATTTTATTATGATTCTTTTAACATCTGTAAAACCTAAAGTCACGTCACCTTTCTCATTCCTGCTACTGGCATTTTTTTTCTTCTAATGCCTGATTAATCTGGCTAGTTTTATCAGCTTTCTGTTGATTTCTGTTAACATGGTATGTATTTTTAAACTTATTTGTTTCTTTATATATAAAGTGTATTTCTTGTAAGCAGCATAGAATTGGGTTTTCCTAAAAAAATTACATGAGAATTCCTGACTTTTAACCACTTACATTTAATTTGATTATTTATATAGTTAGGTTTGAGTCGATAATTTTGATTTTTGTTCTTTTTTCTTGTTTTCTTCCATTTGGATCAAACATTTTTATTACATTTCATCTTCCTTTCTGGCTCATTAACTATGTAAATCAAAAGTAAAATTCTAAGCCCATCAACCAATTGAATGGACCCCTCCTCTCAAACAAGGGCATTCTTAAGTTAACCTGGAAAATCAGTTCAGGCCATGATGGGTAGTAGAGGTCAGACATGCCACACTATACTCACCTTTCTTTGGAATTCAAGCACAGCTGACCAGCATTTAACATTAAAACAGAGACCTTACAACTGATGAAACAGACTCTTGGTAGCCATTAAGACACCAACATGACAGACAGCAAGCCCTAAAATAAATAAAGATGTTTCTTTTCTCGCCTTCTTCTTTTTTTTTTTTTTTTTTTTTTGAGATGGAGTCTCCCTCTGTTGCCCAGGCTGGAGTGCAGTGGCATGATCTTGGCTCAGTCACCACAACCTCCGTCTCTCAGGTTCAAGAGATTCTCCTGCCTCAGCCTCTTGAATAGCTGGGATTACAGGTGCCCACCACCATTCCTGGCTTATTTTTTTGTATTTTTTGTAGAGACGTGGTTTTGCCATGTTGGCCAGGTTGGTCTCAAACTCTTGACCTCAAGTGATCTGCCTGCTTCAGCCTCCCCAAGTGCTAGGATTATAGGTGTGACTCAATGTGCCTGGCTATATTTCTTAAACATATTTTGAAATGGCCCTGCAAAGCTGTCTCTTATGGGAAAATCTACCTTCTATAGAAAATCTCCTTTTATTTCCAGGTCTTCTTCCTGATCTGGGAGAGAATTAACTGAGTTTGGTACCTTTTTAAGTCTGATAAAAAACATTTACAATCTATTCTTTCTGAAGCCTGCTACCTGGAGGCTTTATCTGCGTAATAAAAACCTTGGTCTCCACAACCCCTTATTTTAACCCTTCTATTAATTCCAGGTCTTTAGATAAAAGCTTTCAACCAGTTGCCAATCAGGAAATCTTTTAATCCACTTATGACTTGCAGGCCACAACCGCCCCCCACAGCCCCTTCCTCCCCCTTCACATTGCTCCATGTGATGGTTAATATTGAGTGTCAACTTGATTGGATTGAAGGGTGCAAAGTGTTGTTCCTGGGTGTATCTGTGAGGATGTTGCCAAAGAAGACTGACATGTGAATCAGTGGACTAGAAGAGGCAGACCCACCCTAAATCTGGGTGGGCACCATCTAATCAGCTGCCAGCACAGCTAAAGGAAAGCAGGCAAGAGAATGTGGGAGGACTAGACTGGCTGAGTCTTCTGGACTTCATCTTTCTCCCATGCTGTATGCTTCCTGGCCTTGAACATTGGACTCCAAGTTCTTCAGCTTTTGGACTTTTGGACTTACACCAGTGGTTTGCCAGGGGCTTGTGGGCCTTCAGCCACAGACTGAAGGCTGCACTGTCGGCTTCCCTATTTTTGAGGTTTGGGGACTCAGACTGGCTTCCTTGCTCCTCAGCTTGCAGATGGCCTATTTTGGGACTTCACCTTGTGACAGTGTATACTCCTTAATAAATTCCCTTTCACATATACATTTATCCTATTAGTCCTGTCCCTCTAGAGAACCCTAATACACCCCACCTTTCCAGACCTAACCAGTGTATGTCTTACATGTATTGATTCATGTCTTATACCTCCCTAAAACATGTAAATTCAAGCTGTAGCCAGAACACCTTGGGCAAATGTTCTCAGGACCTCCTAAGGCTATGTCATGGGCATGTCCTTAACCTTGGCTAAATAAACTTCTGAATTGATTGAGACTTGTCTCTGGTATTTTTTGGCTTAAAATTATAATTGTTTATTTTGCTAATTTTGTGTTTGCTGCGGGGTAATAGTATATATCTTAAACTTATCACAATCTAGCTTCAAGTGAATTATACCATTTCACATATACTATTCAAACCTTACAATAGTATACTTGCATTTCTCCCCTCTCAGTCTTTATGCTTTGTTGTCATATACTTTATTTGTATATACATATGTTGCAATAACAACACACTGTTATCATTCTGTTTAACCAATTATCTTTAAAAGAAATTTACATGAGGGGAGGTTCCAAGATGGCCAAATAGGAAGAGCTCCAGTCTATAGCTCCCAGCGTGAGTGACGCAGAAGATGAGTGATTTCTGCATTTCCATCTGAGGTACCAGGTTCATCTCACTGGGGCTTGTTGGACAGTGGGTACAGCCCATGGAGCATGAGCCAAAGCAGGGCGGGGTGTTGCCTCACCTGGGAAGCAGAAGGGGCTGAGGAATTCCCTTTCCTAGCCAAGGGTAGCCCTGACAGACAGTACCTGGAAAATCAGGACACTCCAACCCTAATACTGTGCTTTTCCAATGGCCTTAGCAAATGGCACACCAGGAGATTATATCCTGTGCCTGGCTTGGAGGGTCCCACGCCCATGGAGCCTTGCTCACTGCTAGCACAGCAGTCTGAGATCAAACTGCAAGGTGGCAGCAAGGCTGGGGGAGGGGTGTCTGCCATTGCTGAGGCTTGAGTACGAAAACAAAGCGGCCAGGAAGCTCGAACTGGGTGGAGCCCACCACAGATCAAGGAGGCCTGCCTGTCTCTGTAGACTGCACCTCTAGGGGCAGAGCATAGCTGAACAAAAGGCAGCAGAAACTTCTGCAGACTTAAATGTCCCTGTCTGACAGCTTTGAAGAGAGTAGTGGTTCTCCCAGTATGGAGTTGGAGATCTGAGAATGGACAGACTGCCTCCTCAAGTGGGTCCCTGACCTCTGAGTAGCCTAACTGGGAGACACCTCCCAGTAGGGACCGACTGACAGGTCATACAGCCTGGTGCCCCTCTGAGATGAAGCTTCCAGAGGAAGGATCAGGCAGCAACATTTGCAATCGATCAGTAATAACAAACTTCTCCGAGCTGAAGGAGGATATTCAAACCCATCTCAAAGAAGCTAAAAACCTTGAAAAAAGATTAGATGAATGGCTAACTAGAATAAACAGTGTAGAGAAGACCTTCAATGACCAGATGGAGCTGAAAAGCATGACATGAGAACTATGTGATGCATGCACAAGCTTCAGTAGCTGACTCAATCAAGTGAAAGAAAGGGTATCAGTGATTGAAGATCAAATGAATGAAATGAAGTGAGAAGAGAAGTTTAGAGAAAAAATAGTAAAAAGAAATGAACAAATCCTCCAAAAAACATGGGACTATGTGAAAAGACCAAATCTACATCTGATTGGTGTACCTGAAAGTGACGCAGAGAATGGAACCAAGTTGGAAAACACTCTACAGGATATTATCCAGGAGAACTTCCCAAACCTAGCAAGGCAGGCCAATATGCAAATTCAGGAAATACAGAGAATGCCAAAAAGATACTCCTCGAGAAGAGCAACTCCAAGACACATAATTGTCAGATTCACCAAAGTTGAAATGAAGGAAAAAATGTGAAGGGCAGCCAGAGAGAAAAGTCGGGTTATGCAAAAAGGGAAGCCCATCAGACTAACAGAGGATCTCTCAGCAGAAACTCTACAGGGCAGAACAGAATGGGGGCCAATATTCAACATTCTTAAAGAAAAGAATTTTCAACCCAGAATTTCATGTCCAGCCAAACCAAGCTTCATAACTGAAGGAGAAATAAAATCCTTTACAGACAAACAAATGCTGAGAGATTTTGACACCACCAGGTCTGCCTTACAAGAGCTCCTGAAAGAAGCACTAAACATGGAAAGGAACAACCGGTATCAGCCACTGCAAAAACATGCCAAATTGTAAAGACCATCGAGCTAGGAAGAAACTGCATCAACTAACGAGCAAAATAACCAGCTAACATCATAATCACATGATCAAATTCACACATAGCAATATTAACCTTAAATGTAAATGGGCTAAATGCTCCAATTAAAAGACACAGAGTGGCAAGACCCATCAGTGTGCTGTATGCAGGACACCCATATCATGTGCAGAGACACACATAGGCTCAAAATGAAGGGATGGAGGAAGATCTACCAAGCAAATGGAAAACAAAAAAAAGCAGGGGTTGCAATCCTAGTCTCTGATAAAACAGACTTTAAACCAACAAAGATCAAAAGAGACAGAGAAGGCCATTACATAATGTAAAGGGATCAATTCAACAAGAAGAGCTAATTAGCCTAAATATATATGCACCCAATACTACAGGAGCACCCAGATTCATAAAGCAAGTCCTTAGAGACCTACAAAGAGACTTAGACTCCCACACAACAATAATGGGAGAATTTAAGATCCCACTGTCAACATTAGACAGATCAACGAGACAGAAAGTTAACAAGGATATCCAGGAATTGAACTCAGCTCTGCACCAAGCAGACATAATAGACATCTACAGAACTCTCCACCCCAAATCAATAGAATATACATTCTTCTCAGCACCACATCACACTTATTACAAAATTGACCACATACTTGGAAGTGAAGCACTCCTCAGCAAATGTAAAAGAACAGAAGTTATAACAAACTGTCTCTCAGATCATAGTGCAATCAAACTAGAAATCAGGATTAAGAAACTCACTAAAAACCACTCAACTACATGGAAACTGAACAACCTGCTCCTGAGTGACAACTGGGTACATAACAAAATGAAGGCAGAAATAAAGATGTTCTTTGAAACCAATGAGAACAAAGATACAACATACCAGAATCTCTGGGACACATTTAAAGCAGTGTGTAGAGGGAAATTTATAGCACTAAGTGCCCACAAGAGAAAGCAGTAAAGATCTAAAATTGACACCATAACACCACAATTAAAAAAATGAGAGAAGCAACAACAAACACATTCAAAAGCTAGCAGAAGGCAAGAAATAACTAAGATCAGAGCAGAACTGAAGGAGATAGAGACACAAAAAACCTTTCAAAAAATCAAAGAATCCAGGAGCTGGTTTTTTGAAAAGATCAACAAAATAGATAGACCACTAGCAAGACTAATAAAGAAGAAAAGAGAGAAGAATCCAATAGATGCAATAAAAAATGATAAAGGGGATATGACCACCGATCCCACAGAAATACAAACTACCAGCAAAGAATACTATAAACACCTTTATGCAAATAAACTAGAAAATCTAGAAGAAATGGATAAATTCCTGGACACATACACCCTCCCAAGACTAAACCAGGAAGAAGTTAGATCCCTGAATAGACCAATAACAGGCTCTGAAATGGAGGCAATAATTAATAGCCTACCAACCAAAAAAAGTCCAGGACCAGATGGATTCACAGCCAAATTCTACCAGAGGTACAAAGAGGAGATGTTACCATTCCTTCTGAAACTATTCTAATAAATAGACAAAGAGGGAATCCTCCCTAACTCATTTTATGAGGCCAGTATCATCCTGATACCAAAGCCTCACAGAGACGTAACAAAAAAAAGGGAATTTTAGACCAATATCCCTGATGAACATCGATGCAAAAATCCTCAATAAAATACTGGCAAACCGAATCCAGCAGCACATCAAAAAGCTTATCCACCATGATCAAGTGGGCTTCAACCCTGGGATGCAAGGCTGCTTCAACATATGCAAATCAATAAATTTAATTCATCATATAAACAGAACCAAAGAGAAAAACCACATGATTATCTCAATAGATACAGAAAAGGCCTTTGACAAAATTCAACAGCCCTTCATGCTAAAAACTCTCAATAAACTAGGATTGATGGGATGTATCTCAAAATAATAAGAGCTATTTATGACAAACACACAGCCAATATCATACTGAATGGGCAAAAACTGGCACAAGACAGGGATGCCCTCTCTCACCACTCCTATTCAACATAGTGTTGGAAGTTCTGGCCAGGGCAATCAGGCAGGAGAAAGAAATAAAGGGTATTCAATTAGGAAAAGAGGAAGTCCAATTTTCCCTGTTTGCAGATGACATGATTGTATATTTAGAATACCCTATCGTCTCAGTCCAAAATCTCCTTAAGCTGATAAGCAACTTCAGCAAAGTCTCAGGATACAAAATCAATGTGCAAAAATCACAAGCATTCTTATACACCAATAACAGACAAACAGAGAGCCAAATCATGAGTGAACTCCCATTCACAATTGCTTCAAAGAGAATAAAATACCTAGGAATCCAACTTACAAGGGATGTGAAGGACCTCTTCAAGGAGAACTACAAACCACTGTTCAACAAAATAAAAGAGGACACAAACAAATGGAAGAACATTCCATGCTCATGGGTAGGAAGAATCAATATCATGAAAATGGCCATAGTGCCCAAGGTAATTTATAGATTCAATGCCTTCCCCATCGAGCTACCAATGACTTTCTTCACAGAATTGGAAAAAACTACTTTAAAGTTCATATGGAACCAAAAAAGAGCCTGCATTGCCAAGACAATCCTAAGCCAAAAGAACAAAGCTGGAGGCATCACACCACCTGACTTCAAACTATACTACAAAGCAACAGTAACCAAAACAACAAGGTACTGGTACCAAAACAGAGACAGAGACCAATGGAACAGAGCAGAGCCCTCAGAAATAATACCACACATCTACAACCATCTGATCTTTGACAAATATGACAAAAACAAGCAATAGGGAAAGGATTCCCTATTTAATAAATGGTGCTGGGAAAACTGGCTAGCCATATGTAGAAAGCTGAAACTAGATCCCTTCCTTACACCTTATACAAAAATTAATTCAAGATGGATTAAAGACTTAAATGTTAGACCTAAAACCATAAAACCCCTAGAGGAAAACCTAGGCAATACCATTCAGGCCATAGACATGGGCAAGGACTACATGACTAAAATACCAAAAGCAATGGCAACAAAAGCCAAAATTGACAAATGGGATCTAATTAAACTAAAGAGCTTCTGCACAGCAAAAGAAACTACCATCAGAGTGAACAGGCAACCTACAGAATGAGAGAAAATTTTTACAATCTACTCATCTGACAAAGGGCTAATATCCAGAATCTACAAAGAACGTAAACAAATTTACAAGAAAAAATCAAACAACCCCATCAAAAAGTGGGCAAAAGATATGAACAGACACTTCTGAAATAAGACTTTTATGCAGCCAACAGACACATGAAAAAAATGCTCATCATCACTGGCCATCAGAGAAATGCAAATCAAAACCACAATGAGATACCATCTCACACCAGTTAGAATGGTGATCATTAAAAAGTCAGGACACAACAGGTGCTGGAGAGGATGTGGAGAAATAGGAACACTTTTACACTGTGGGTGGGACTGTAAACTAGTTCAACCATTGTGGAAGACAGTGTGGTGATTCCTCAAGGATCTAGAACTAGAAATACCATTTGACCCAGCCATCCCATTACTGGGTATATACCCAAAGGATTATAAATCATGCTGCTATGAAGACACATGCACACGTATGTTTATTGTGGCACTACTCACAATAGCAAAGACTTGGAACCAACCCCAAATGTCCAAAAATGATAGACTGGATTATGAAAATGTGGCACATATACACCATGGAATACTATGCAGCCATAAAAAAGGATGAGTTCATGTCCTTTGTAGGGACATGGATGAAGCTGGAAACCATCATTCTGAGCAAACTATCGCAAGGACAGAAAACCAAACACCGCACGTTCTCACTCATAGATTGGAATTGAACAATGAGAACACTTGGACACAGGCCCCCATCACACACTGGGTCCTGTCGTGGGGTTGGGGGATAGGGGAGGGATAGCATTAGGAGATATATCTAATGTAAATGACAAGTTAATGGGTGCAGCACACCAACATGGCACATGTATACATATGTTAACAAACCTGCATGTTGTGCACATGTACCCCAGAACTGAAAGTATAATTTAAAAATAATAGTAATAATAAAAAAGAAATTTACTTAATAAGAAACAAATATTTACTCATGTAACTGTAATTTCTGATGCTTTTCATTCCTTTGAATAGAGGTAGATTTCACTGGGTATCATTTCCTTCTGCCTGAAGAATTTCCATTAACATTTCTTTGTGGTATGGTTCTGGTACTGATTTCTTTTAGCTTTTGCATGTCTGAAAAGCTCTTTATTTTGCCTTCATTTGTGAAAATCTGATTTCCCTGAGTACAAATACTATAGAACTATTTCAGTACTTTTATTTTCTTTCCATATTATAGAAAAGCTATACTTGTTTTCTTGATTGCATTTCTTTTGATGAGGAATATGCTTTCATTCTTATCTCATTCTTTGTTAGTTTGTATCTTGTGTGCTCCACATCTGGATGCATTTAACGCTGTCCATCAGTAGTCTTAAACAATCTGACTTTAATGCGCCTTGTAATTTTTTCATGTTTGAGTTTATTGAGATTTTTGGAATTGTGAATTCCATGAAATTTGTAAATATTCAGCCATTGTGTACTCAATATTCGTTGTTTTTTGTTTGTTTGTTTGTTTGTTTTTTGAGACTGAGTCTCACTGTATTGCCTAGGCTGGAGTGAAGTAGCACAATCTCGGCTCACTGCAATCTCCGCCTCACAGGTTCAAGCAATTCTCATGCCTCAGCCTCCCAAGTAGCTGGTATTACAGGCACCCACCACTAGGCCCAGCTAATTTTTGTATTTTTATTAGAAACAGGGTTTCACCATGTTGGCCAGGCTAGTCTTGAACTCCTGACCTCAAATGATCCACCCACCTCAGCCTCCCAAAGTGCTGGGATTACAGGTGTGAGCCACTGCACCTGGCCCTCATTTTTATTATTCTCCTCTTTACTACTTTTTGGGAACTCCAATCTTACATATATTAAGCTGCTTGCAGTTTATCTAGCTTACTGATTCCCTCTTCATCATTTTCAGTCTTTTTTTAAATCTGTGGGTGACATGTTGGATAGTTTCAGTTGCTATGATTTTTATTCATGAATCTTTTCCTTTGCAATGTTTAATCTGCTGTTAATCTAATCCAATGAATTTTTATATCAGATATTGTATTTTTACCTTTAGAAGTTTTATTTTAGTGTTTGTATCTTCCATGTCTCTCCTTAATGTATATAGCTTTTCATCTACCTTCTTAAGCAAATGGAGTAGTTACAATAGCATTTTTAAACCATTCATAATTGAAGTGATATAGATGGAGTGATATCTACTATGTTTTTCATTGTTTTCTGCTAATTGAATTTGCTGTTTGTTATTTCCTACTCTTTTTCTGTCTTCTTTTTAATTGATCATTTTATATGATTCCATTTTATTTCCTTTCTTAGAATAGTAATTATACTTCTCTTAAAAAGGTTTTTAATGGTTGCTCTACAGTTTACAATATACGATTCTCAGTCCACTTTCAGATGTCATTATATGACTTTGTGTACAGTATAGGTACCTCATACAGAGTATTCTCAACTTCTCTCTCGTGTCCCTCATAATACTGCTATCATTAATTGCACTTACCCATATTTGATAATCATGCAATACATTGTAATACTATTATTTTTAAATGTTATGCTTTACATAGATTAAGAATAAGAAAAATAAAAGATTTAATTTTAATACCATTTATTCCCTCTCCAATGCATTGCTAGGCATTCTTCATTTCTGTTAGTATATTTTTATTTCTAGAGTTTTCTTTCTTATTGCGGTAAAATATGCATAATATAAAATTTATCATTTTAACGATTTTTAAATATTCAATTCAGTGGCATTAAGTGTATTCACATTATTGTGCAATTATCGTAACTATCCACCTTCAGAACTTTTGTATCATCCCAAAACTGCCCATTAAACAATAACTCCACATTCCTCCAACCCTTTCCCCAGGCCTTGGTAACCACTCTTCTACTTTTTGTCTCTGAATTTGACTATTCATGTATCTCATGTAAGTGTAATCATACAATATTTGTCCTTTTATGTCTCATTTATTTCACTTAGCATAATGTTTTCAAGGTTCATTTATGTTGTGGGCCGAATTGTATATCTCTAAAATTCACAGGTTGAAGTCCTGATCCCCAGTACCTCATAATGTGATATTTGAAGAAAGAACGTTTAAAGAAGTAATCAAGGTAAAATGAGGTCATACAGATGGATATGAAGCTAATATGAGTGGTGTCATATTGAAGAGATTAGGACACAGACACACACAAAGGAAAGACCATGTGAAGACAGAGGGAAAAGACAAATACCAATAAACCTTGAAGAGTCCAGGCACAGTCTGTAATTCTAGCACTTTGAGAGGCCGAGGCAGGTGGATCATGAGGTCAGGAGATCGAGACCATCCTGGCTAACACGGTGAAACCCTGTCTGTACTAAAAAAATACAAAAAAATTAGCCTGGGCATGGTGGTGAGCACCTGTAGTCCCAGTACTCGGGAGACTGAGGCAGGAAAATGGCGTGAACCTGGGAGGCAGAGCTTGCAGTGAGCCGAGATCGTGCCTGGGCGACAGAGGGAGACCCCATCTCAGAAAAACAAAACAAACAATCAAAAAAACCTTGGAAAGAGGCCTCAGAAGAAACAACCTTGTTGACGCACATGATTTTGGACTTGCAGCTCCAGACTATGGTAAAATAAATTTCAGTTGTTTAAGCTGTACAATCTGTGGTACTTTGTGATGGCAGCCATATCAAGATAATTCTTTTTAAGGCTGAATGATATTCTATTGAATGTTTATCCATTTATTCATTGATGGTCATTTGCATGGTTTTCATCTTTTGGCTATTGTGAATAATGCTATTACGAGTATCGGTGTACACACATCTGTTGAGTCTCTGCTTTCAATTCCTTTGAATATATATCTGGAGGTAGAATTGGTGAATCATATGATATTCTATGTTTAATTTTTGAGGAACCACCATACTGTCTTTTGTGGCAGCTGCACTATCAATTTTTCCATTCTCATCAAAAATGTGCCATCAATTTTTTCATATCCTTGCCAACATGTATGATTGTGTGTGTGCATGTGCACATGTATATTGGCCATCCTAGTGGGTATGATGTGGTTTTCATTGTGGCTTTGATTTGCATTTTCTTAATGATCGTTTTATGTTCTTACAGGTCATTTGCATATCTTCTTTGGAGAAATGTCTATTCAAGTCCTTTGCTCACTTTTAAGTTGGATATTTGAGAGTTTTTTGTTGCTGTTGAGTTGTATGAGTTTTTTATATATTCTGATATTAATCCTAACCCAATTTTAGTATTTCTTTTATTTTTCCTTTCTTAGAGTTTCCATCTCTTTTTTTATATCACCTATCTGTTCTTGCATGTGGTCTGCTTTTTCCATTAGAGTCCTTAATATATTAATCACAATTAGTCTACATTTTCTGTCTGGAAAATTCCAATAGTTGTATCATACTTCAGTCTGCTTCTGATAGTGTTTTGTTGTGACTTTTTTTCTTGTCATTTGTCATGCCTTGTAATTTTTTTCTTGTCTGTATTGGGTAATATGGACTGGGGTAAATAGACCTGCAACGTGGGGATTTATAGCTAGGAATTAAGCTATGTTTAGTATTTTCTCTACCTATACATCTAAAATGCTGCAAATTTCTCTGCTGCCCACCTTTTTGTCTCCTCTTGACTTTGGGCTTCCCAGGTTACTGCTCTCCAGAGACAGTCTGTTTCTTGGAACTCTTTTGGCTATAATTCACTGTAACGCTATGGGATTCTGTTGGGATAGAGGTGCGGTCTAGGGGAGAGAGAGTGGTCTGTAATCTTCCATTTAAATCTCAGTTTTTTGTGTGGCTATGTCCCAGGACTGTGAACTTTACAAGTATTTCTGACTCTTCTCCAATGGTGTATAGCTTTTCTTATCCCCAGCCCTCAATCCTTTCCCAGGCTACAAAATCTTCCATCTATTTTTTTGAAGCTCTGATTTCTGTTTTTCCTCCTTAGGTGATACAAGAAGGCTGAAATTGGCTGGAGTGGGAAGAATTTCCTTCCACCAACCAGGATAAAGCTCTTACAAAATATTTTCTCCCGGTGAGTATGCTTTTTTTGGAGAAGTTTCTAGGTGTATTTTATAGTGATTCCTCTTCCCCTTTCCAACTATAACCATGAGAGATCTTTCTTAAATCTCCACCCTGAGCCCTGTCGGAGTTCCTACAAGTAAAACCTATTAAAGTGTTAGGGCCATCCTAAAACTGGGGCCCTTAGAACTAAGAAGTTTCTCCTACTCAAAGTAATCAAAGCAGGCCCCCTTCACAGGCAGGAACTGGAGTGCACAGAGGCACTGGCAGGGGCAAACTCCACTCACTTGGCCCACCATGCTCAACCCCCATGGGAGGGGGAGCATGCAGGAGACTGGGTGCCGGAGCTGGAGCTAGCGCTATTGGACATCGGCAAGCACGAACTCCATACCAGCCCCCTGACAGCATCTACAGGAGGGTGCCCACAACCCCTGATGCCCCAGAAGGAGTGTTACAGTGCCCTTTTAGCTTTGCCATCAATGGATGACTTAAGTGTTAACAGCTCAGTGGAGGCTCAGTGAGACAGCCTTTATACCTGCACTCATGCCCCTGACTTCTTGTCTGGCATCCAGGAGGAATGGAGCCACACAAATGAATTAAGGATGGTAAATGTGGGGGATTTTATTGCCGATGAAAGTGGATCTGAGCAGTAAGGGGAGCTGGAAAGGGGACAGAGTGGGAAGGTATTCCTCCACTGAAGTCCAGCCATCCCAGGCCAGACTTCTCCTTCTGGCCTATGCGGTCAAGCTGTCCCTCTGAAGTCAAACTGCTTCTTTTCAACATCAAACCATAGTTTCTAAAGTCCAGCTGCTTCTTCTCTTCTCCTCTCTCTGCTGGCTGAGCCTGGGTTTTTCTTTTTTTTTAATTGAGATGGAGTCTCGCTTTTGTCACCCAAGCTGGAGTGCAGTGGCACGATCTTGGCTCACTGCAACCTCTTCCTGCTGGGTTCAAGTGATTCTCCTGCCTCAGCCTCACAAGTAGCTGGGACTACAGACGGTGTGTGCCACCACGCCTGGCTAATTTTTTGTATTTTTAGTAGAGACAGGGATTTACCGTGTTAGCCAGGATGGTCTCAATCTCCTGACCTCGTGATCCACTGCCTCGGCCTCTGAAAGTGCTGGGATTACAGTGTGAGCCACCGTGCCTAGCTGACCTCGTGACCCACTGCCTCGGCCTCCGAAAGTGCTGGGAGTACAAGCGTGAGCCACCGTGCCTAGCTGACCTCGTGATCCACTGCCTCGGCCTCTGAAAGTGCTGGGATTACAAGCGTGAGCCACCGTGCCTAGCTGACCTCGTGATCCACTGCCTTGGACTCCGAAAGTGCTGGGATTACAAGCGTGAGCTACCGTGCCTAGCTGACCTCGTGATCCACTGCCTCAGCCTCCGAAAGTGCTGGGATTACAAGCGTGAGCCACCGTGCCTAGCTGAGCCTGGGGTTTTTATAGGCACAGAATGGGGTGGTGAGGCAGGCCATGGGTGGTTTTGGAAAAGGCAACATTCGAGTGGGAAAACAGGGATGTAAGTTCTCACTTTGGACCATGGTATTAGGCTTTTTGGCTTCAGGGTGGGGTTTTTGCCAAGGACTCACCCTCTCCAGCCCAGAATTTCTCTGCCTCCTGTCCCTATCACATTCACACTAAGCCTCCAATAATGCATCAAAATTACCACTGAAGAGTTTCTACCAGCTTATGGTTTTTGTGGCCTCTGCTCTAGGTAAGAAGGTCTCCGTTGTATATCTCTAGAAGTGCTTATCTCTCTAGATTTTTGGGTAACAGTTTGCCCTGTGACCTCAGTTCTGTGATGGCTTTAAAGAAAAGCTTTGTTTCTTCTGGCTCTACTTGCTGTAAGAACTGAAGTGACAACTTGCAACCTATTTACACATTGCTGCTCGAGCAAGAAGTTTGACAGTAGCTTTCTAAGTGTTCTTGTCTACTAATTCTATCATCTGTGTTAATTATGAGTCTTCTGTCATGATTGATTTTATCCTTATTATGGATCACATTTTTCTCCCTTGAATTCTTGGTAATTTTTTGCTAGATATCACACATTTTGAATTTTGGTATCTGAATATTTTTATTTAAATATTCTCCAGTGAAACAACTATAACTGGTTTAAATTATCTTAAAAATAACAATCTTTTAAAGTCTCTGAAAATCAACTTAAGAGGATACAGAAAGTGAAAAATGTCTTCATAAAATTCTCAGTAAGAATAGTGAGAATTGGAGACTTGGGCCCTGACCTGCTCCCTCTCTCTACTCCCTCTCCACTGCTCAGTGTAACACAATCTCTACTCTAGATAGGTATGGCCACAAAGATGGAGTTCTCTCTATACTCAGCTTTCAGTCAAGAGCTATGATGGCTCCTTTGGAGGGTAAGGCCACCAGCATAGCTCATTCTCCCAACTCCTTAGCACAGAGGCTAAATTCCAGGTGAGTGTAGCCAAGAGGTCAGGAGCTTCCTTTTATCCCCCACTCAGAGGCTCCTCTGTCCCCCACTCAAAGGCTCCATTTCATGCATGGCAGGGTGAGAATGCTTGATACCTTCACCCCAGCTTGCTCAGAGGGAAAGATTCCAGACCAGAGAGGTAAGCTGAGAAGTTCAGAGACTACTGCCCTCACCAGCACCTTCCACCCACAAAAACAGCAGTGTCACTTTGAGAAAAATGGGCCACTGTCTCCAGCCCCAGCTCTAGAGAAGTGGCAAAGAGATTTTTTTCCTCGGGGAGATGTTATAAAAACAGAGAGCTCTGATGCTCTTCCCAAAGGTTCTGACTTTATTTAAACCAGAGTTGGGGGAGTTCCACTCTAAGGGAACACTTGAAAACAATGGAGATTTTGTTGGTAAGCAGTTAAGAGGAGGTTTGCAGCTCCATGATAATAAGCCAAACTACAGGCCAGCTAGTTAGGAAGACCAGGTAAAGACCCCTCCTGGGGTCAGAACAAACTTCAAAATCTACCCCTGAAAAGGAACCCAAATTTAATTGGATTAAGCATGGGGAACTTCTGGCCCAGGATACTGTCATGCACAAGAAAGAAATCAGCTGGAAATTAGTGAACATTAACAGCTGGGTATGACCAACAGAGTCAGACAGCTTCACAGAGAGAACAGGAAAAGAGACATCCTACATGAGTTCTGCTAAAACTACTGTCTTCCCAAGGTGACTGTGCCAGTGCCCAAAGCTGTGCCCTCTGAGGAGTGACATTAGAGGCTTGCTACTGCTGGGGAATAGATTTCACCAAAATAGTCCATCCAAGTCACTCAATAACCAAGAAAACAACAAAACAACCAAGCCCCGTGGTCAGGGGAATTAGTATCCAGAGTTGCTAAAATGTATTATTTAAAATATCCAATTTTCAACAAAAAAATTGTAAGACATGCAAGAAAATAGAAAAGTATTACCTATAGGAAGGAAAAGAGAAGCAGATAATATAAACTGCTAATGAGAAGGCCCAGATGTGGGATTTGGCAGACAAAGACTTCAAAGCAGTTATAAATTTTGTTCAGAGAACTAATGGTTACCAGAGACTGGGAAGGGTAGTGGGAGGGTGGGGTGAGGGTTGGGATGGTTAATGAGTACAAAACAAAATAGTTAGAAAGAATAAATAAGACCTACTATTTGGTAGCACAACAGAGTGAGTACAGTCAATAATAACTTAATAGCATATTTTAAAATAACCCATTTCCCATTTGCCCCAAGAATACTGCACTGGCAGTGAGCTGCAACTTTCTTTTTTCCTAAATGCAAAATGGGTTAAAGAGTGTAACTGGATTGTTTGTAACTCAAAGGATAAATGCTTGAGAGGATAGATACCTCATTCTCCATGATGTGCTTATTTCACATTGCATGCCTGTATCAAAACATCTCATGCACCCCATAAATATACACACCTACTAGGTGCCCACAAAAATTAAAAATTTTAAAATGTTCAGAGAACTAAAAGTAACCAGGTTTAAAGAGGTATAGAAAGATATGATGACAATGGCTTATGAAAAAGAGGATATCAATAAAGAGAAATTATAAAAAGAATCAAAAATTTTTGAGTTGAAATATACATTAACTGAATCAAAGTTTCACTTGAGTGTCTCAACAGGAGATTTGAACTGGCAGAAGAAAGAATCAGAAAACTTAAAAGATAAGTGGATAGAGAGTATGCAATCCAACAAACAGAAATGAAGAAGACCTCAGCAGAAGGTGGGACACCATTAAACACACCAATATATGCATGAAAAGATTACCAGAAGGACAAGAGAGAGAGAGCAAAAAGCAGAAAAATGTATTTAAAGATATAATATCTGAAAACTTCCCAAATTTGAGAATAAACATTAAACATCTACAAAATTCAACAAACCCCAAGTAGGATATACACAACATGCTTCACACCAAGACACATCATAGTAAAAATGTTGAATGCTATATGGAGAAAATTTTGAAAGAAGTAAGAGAAAAATGGCTTATCGCATATAAGACAACTCCAGTAAGAGTAACATCTAAATTTTCATTGGAGGTTCTAGTAACTAACTGTTAAGTATTGCTTACTCTTGGTATAGTTAAATGAGTATTGATTGTTCTGAATGAAGTTAATCGGATATTGACAGAACTTGATACATTTTCTGGGGTTAGCTTCAAGTACCCAATGACTGAATGCTTCTAATATTATCAAAGGACCAGTACAAAATATTCTGTATCAGTTTATCCTGTTTGTTACATTTCTTCAGATGAAGTGACTCACTTGACTGCCCATGCAGTGCGATGCTGTGGAAAGAAATATTGTATTCCATATTAACCTCAAAGTAATGGTTTGATAAACAATTGAAATGAGTAATTAAAATATTTGCTTAAAAATAGGAGATCGGACAAAGGATTGGAGAGCCGAGAGCTGATCTACGAATCTCCAGTATAGTGTTTTTCAACTCATCATGAGAGGACTAAGGATGGGTCTTGGTTGGATAAATGGGTATGTTTTTGTGGTGGCACTGGAGAAGGTAGAAAATAAAAGGGAATTTATATACAACTGTTCTCTACTTCACAACAATTTTGTTGTTTCCAATGCTGGATCTGGAAGTCCCTATAATGGGGCTAAAATTAAGGTGCAAGTGTCTGGTAATATTACAAAACCAGACAGTATGCCCACTTTGACTAATGACAAGAATTCCAAAGAGATTAATGGGGTGGATGATACTCTGCATCTCGGCAAGTTGGGACTGCCTATGCAAATGTTGTGCTGCCTATTGGGTGGAATAGCCAATATTTCTCTGTACTTATCCAATCCATCCCCATATGTGTGCAAATGGACAAATGAAGCAGTCCTGGCATGTCTCATCTTGCTACTGTCACTATAGCCAAATGAGTTACTGACTTCAGGAGGAAAGGTTTGTTTTAAAATTAATGATAAATGAGAGAAAAGTGAATCAGGCTGAGTGGAAGAGAGCCAGTAAGTGTGTGTTACAAAAGGGAAAAATCAAAGATAATTTTGATGTCCTAAGAGAGGTTTACAACAAGTGAATAACATGCTCTCTTAGCTTTGACTCAGATGTCCCCTAGGGCAAAAGACTGCCAAAACTTTCTCCACTTTAAACAAATGAAGAAGCTGTAAAATGACTAATCTAATAAATATACTTCCACTATTGATCTATGTCCTTCTAATCAATAAGCAGACTGGAGCTCAGGCAATGACTATGTGAAACAACACTAATGTGGCTGTCTCATATGGTTCGTTTCATAGAGAATTCAATTAGTATAAATGTATACTAATAGAAGTATAAATCTCAATTGATGTATATCATACAATACAGATAGCTGAAGATCAGGGAGAAAAAAATGTACAAAATATGTGGCACTTCCTGTTGGCATTACAGGATGGTTTAAATTCACAACCCCTCAGGGGTGATTACAATTCTTTCAAATCTGTATGTGTGTTTTGATTGCCTATTGATTATATGCTGTTGAAAGCCAAATGATTCCGTCAAGCTAAGACTGATTGTTTTGTTGTAAAAAGCTCTGACCAAAAATTATGGGGGTGGAGTGGAATGCTGTAAAAGGTAAGCCCAGCAGACCTGGAATTAGTGTGAACTGAAGTGTTTGCATATCACTGATCATTGGTCAAGGAATAAAACATACTGATTAATAGTGCTGCTTTTCATCCATGAGTCCAAGATGTTTGGGAGCAGGTTTTAACAGTGCATCAGCAGTGTTTACCGTTAACAGTGAGACTGATGATTTATGCCTGGTCTCATTGGAACCTTCAGAGTCCTCTGCTGTTGGGGCTTGTTTCCTAGCAAGAATATGCCTATGTGTCCAGCAGGGTATAAGAGACGCCAGCAGAGAATCCATTTTGGGGTTTCTGATGTGTTTTGTGCACATGTTGAATCCTTATGTGATTGTGAAATTGTGTCCATACAACACTTGCACAAGGAAAAATGGAGTTCGTGCATGGCCCTTACCCAGACCCCTTGCTGTTAGGCAGCCTTTGGCTGTGATGTAAATACTGACTTTAGTGGTATTGCTATGTTGTACCCGTTCCCTTAATAAATGGTAGATATTTAAGCACTGTCATTTTGGGCCTTGTGAGCCTTCATTAGCAATTGACTCTTGTTTAACTGCCACTGTTAAAGTACCACATTTTTTTGTAATGTGGCAGTTCTGTAGTTTTAGGCCTTGTGGCCATTTCTCAAGGTGTCACTTGCTTCACTGCCTAGGGAGTTACCTGTCCATAACTGACAGAGAAAACGTAGCTTCTGAGGCCTTCACTTTAGCGTATCCTTTTCTGAGCCCAAACATGATCATGAAGTAGAAAAGCACAATAGGGAAAAACTAGTGAAATCTGAAAAAAAAAAGTGTCTAGTTAATAATGTTATCAATGTTTCTTGGTTATAAAAACATACCATAGTAATATGCTAATAGGGGAAACTGGGTGAGGAGTATATACAAACTATCATTGTAATTTTTCTGTAAATACATTCTCAAATAATTTTTTTAAAAAAGAGTACTCCTTTTCATCTATATTTTTCTGAAGATTAAGCATGTAGAAAGGTATGCTTTTTGACCCTCAATTCCCTTGGGCACTGTGCAGTAAGCTCAAGTAGCATCATGGTATCAGAGACTAAGGAGAATACAAAAGAAGGAAACATATTTCCATAACAGATGGCACCTTTCTGCCAGGAGCAGTAAGTACCTGAGGAAGGTAAGCAGCACCAGGGCCAGTCCCACACCAACTCCTTCATCATTCCTCCCTTTTTCCTCATGAGCTGCCCAAAGTAGTCCCTCAGTGTCTGATGTGCCAGCCCTGGAGGTGCTGATATGGTCCTCGTCCGAAGGTGGGCTCTTCTTTTATGGCTCATCTTTGCAGTGACGCTACTCAATTAACTGTTAACAACAGTGTCAAGGAGACACCTGTCCTCTAACTAATTCTAAAGATGCCATCATTCTCCCTCACACTATCCTTGCCCACAATATAACAAGGGATGGGCATTAGAGACATTTTTCTTGGGTCAACTGATTTATTGTCCTCATGCTTAACCTATCAGATCAAACTTGCAGAAAGCAAGATGATCAGGGCTGGGAAAAATTGTTACTGGTCTAGGTTTTAAAAATGATTTTGTCTACTTTCTTTTCTGTGCTCATCAAACCGTAGGCTAAAATGATGGCACATAAACTAAATGCTTTCTTGGCTAAGATTATGCCACACTATATTGTTTTACCAAAAGTGAGTCTGCTTTCTCATACCAGGACTGTACTTCTGGGACAAAGTAGCCCTTTTCATTCCAATTCCAAAACCTGCTGTCTTCGTTTGGTAGAAATACCACTGGTTTGCGACGCAGTGTGAGGAGGCATCATGATGTTGGAGGAAAATATTCCAAACAGGATGCTGAGGCTATATGCATACAACGGAGGAGAGGAGACCACTTGCTTTATTATCATCCTGTGCAAAATGAGTAAGTGGAGTGGGGTAAAATAAAAATAAAGGCAAACAAAAAGTATGTAAGAATCACCCTGTCCTCCCCAGCAACCCCCCTCCAAACACACAAACACACAAGGTGACTGGGGAAATCTCAGCTATCTCCAAGGTCCTAGAAGAATAGGCAAGACTAGTTTTAGGACAAAACTAATTAATATCCAGACATAGCAGGCAGGCCAAAATCTAACAGCATTGAGGGAAGCCAACAGAGGACACAGTCACTCAGAAAAGGAAGTGAACATGCCCAGTGCAGATTTGGCTGTTGGCGCCCACTAGAACTCACCAGTGAGTTATAACGTTTATATACAGACTAAAAGATCTTCCACAGAGCTCAGACTATTCACATTTATTCATATTCTCCATAGAATTCAAATTATTCCATTTTTAACTTCACATTCTACAGTGAGTTTTTCTACAGGTAAATATTTTCTTATATATGTTCTATAAAATTTTTGATATTACAAAACAGAAGCTTGGTACATCAGTTCTAGGTGAATATTTTATCTCCAATTCTAAAACTGACATATTTCCTCAGAAAAAAATACCTAGAAAAATGTCATTTATTCAAAATATGAAATTTTATTATAATTGATGTTTAATGCAATTCACTTTAAGAAGGCTTTTGTGGTTTTCCCTAAAATTTGTTTTAATGAAGGCTCCTGATCATCCTGGATGTTGACAAGTTTTCTTCTTCATGTGACATCTCTGATGCACAATAAACTGATTAGTTTTTTTAAAACTGATTATACTCATAGGGTTTCATCTCACTCTAATGGAAAGGTTAAGCTAAACTATGTCCATTTAACTAATAAGCCAAATTTGTAAGAGCTTAACAGACTATAAACTTAACTCTTGCTTTAAAACAACAAAAACAAAACCCTGGTGAAGACCTGGAAGTGAATTCTGTTTGTTTTTCAGACTCTAGCTTCCTTGACCTTGTGCTCTATGGTTTTTAACACACAGGACCCAAGTTTGCTGCAGAAATAACCTCCAAATCCATCTTATGAACCAGGAAGACTGTGAGGTGGTTTTTTTTTAAGGGCCAAGAGTAAATGTAATATATATCATTAGCACCACATCCCATGGTCAGCCCCACCTGAATAAATGGCATATTGGGATTCTTTGACAAGCTATGAGCCTAATGAAAAGGGAAATGGATAAGGGAAACAAGTTCCCAGCTTATGTCACATGAGTTTCTGCACTACGTGTGACATGGTAAGGTATGCATTCCCTCAGGACTTCCCAAATCCATTACATGCTAGGATTTTCTCTCTGGTATGCATTCTGGTGTGATGTACCCTAAGAGCTGCCTTACGGACAAAAGTTTTCCCACATTCATCACATTCATAGGGTTTCTCCCCTGTGTGAATTCTCTGGTGTACTCTGAGAGTTGAATTCTGGGCAAAAGCTTTCCCGCATTCATTACACTCATAGGGTTTCTCCCCTGTGTGAATTCTCTGGTGTGCACTAAGGTGTGATTTCTGGGAGAACATTTTCCCACAATCATTACATTCATAGGATTTCTCCCCTGTGTGAATTCTTTGATGTACTCTGAGGGTTGAATTATGGGCAAATGGCTTCCCACATACATTACATTCGTAGGGTTTCTCCCCCGTATGAACTCTCTGATGTGCACTAACATACGACTTCTCAGAGAAGGTTTTCCCACATTCACTACATTCATAGGGTTTCTCCCCTGAGCGAGTTCTAAGATGTGCTCTGAGATGTGATGTCTTGGAGAAAGTCTTCCCACATTCATTACATTCATAGGGTTTCTCCCCTGTGTGAATCCTGTGATGTACCCTGAGGGCTGAATTATCAGCAAACGTCTTCCCACTTTCATTACACTCATAGGGTTTTTCCCCAGTATGAATTCTCTGATGTGCACAGAGGTGTGTTCTTTGGGAGAAAGTTTTCCCACACTCATTACATTCATAGGGTTTCTCCCCTGTGTGAATTCTTTGATGCACTATGAGGGCTGCCTTATAGACAAAAGTTTTCCCACATATGTTACATTCATACGGTTTTTCCCCTGTGTGAATTCTCTCATGTCCACTGAGGTATGATTTCTGGGAGAAAGTTTTCCCACACTTGCTACATTCATAGGGTTTCTCCCCTGTGTGAATTCTCTGATGTGTACTGAGGCGTGTCTTCTGGAAAAAAGTTTTTCCACATTCACTACATTCATAGTTTCTCCCATGTGGATGTTCTGATGTGCTCTAAGGGCTGAATTATGGGCAAACGTTTTCTCACATTCATTACATTCATAGGGTTTCCCCCCCATGTGAATTCTCTGATGTATTTTGAGGGCTGAATTATGGGCAAAAGTTTTCTCACAGTCACTACATTCATAGGGTTTTCTACCTGTGTGAATTCTCTGATGTGCTCTCAGGGCTGAATTGTAGGTGAAAGATCTCCCACATTCACTACATTCATAGGGTTTCTCCCCTGTGTGAATTCTTTGATGTGCCTTGAGAACAGAAATATGGGCAAAAGACCTTCCACATTCATTACATTCATAAGGTTTCTCCCCCGTGTGAATTCTATGATGTGCTCTGAGGGCTGAATTATGGGCAAAAGTTTTCTCACAGTCACTGCATTCGTAGGGCTTCTCACCTGTGTGAATTCTTTGATGTGCTCTCAGGGCTGAGTTATAGGTAAAAGATTTCCCACAGTCATTACACTCATAGGGTTTCTCCCCTGTGTGAACTCTCTGATGTACACTGAGGTGTGTCTTGTAAGAGAAAGTTTTCTCACATTCAACACATTCATAGGGTTTTTCACCTGTGTGAATTCTCTGATGTGCTCTGAGATGTGATGTCTTGGAGAAAGTTTTCCCACATTCAATACATTCATAGGGTTTCTCCCCCATGAGAATTCTCTGATGTCCTTTGAGATGTGATGTCTTCCCATATTCACTGCCACCAGAGTTCCATCTCTGCATCTGTTTTCTGCTGTCCTATGAGGGGTGACTTGTAAGATCTCCCACAGCCATTGTTATCACAAGGTTTCTCTTTTGTGTGAATTCTCAGATGTTTACTGAGGTTTGAATTCTGACAGAAAGCTTTCCCACATTCATTACATTCATAAAGTTTGAATCCCACATAAGTTCCAGGATGCTGAATAGGAAGTGAACTTGAAGAAAAGGATTTTGCACATTCCTCATATTGGTAAGTTTTCTCTCCTGAGTGGGGCCTCTGATGCTGAACGAGGTGTGCTTTCTGGTAAAAGGATTTTCTGCATTTCCCATGTTCATCCAAAAGGTAGAATTTATCTTGTGTATGAATCCTCTGATGTGCTGTAAAGTCTAATTTCTGGTAGAGGGCATTTGTACATTCATTATGTTCACCAAATTTATCTCCAGCTTGTGTTTTCTGATGTACTATGTGGGCTGAGCTCTGGCTAAAATTTTCTTCACAATTATTGCTTTCAAAAGCACTCCATCCCATAATAGTTCTCTGAGATTGAGTGAGGGGTGACTTCCTACTGAAATTAATCCCCCTTTCATTACACTCATAGTTTGTCATAGCCATGTGAACTTTATTGTATTCAACAGCAGTGGTTTTGTCACAGGATGTCCCATATTCATTAAGATCAGAGCATTTCCCCCTTGTGGCAGTTCTCATGTGGTTAAATAAAGTGGTTTTATCAAAGTTTTTTCTAAATTCATCATCCTTACAGGACTTTTCTCCTGTTAGAAAACTTTGAGGTGTAATACAAATTGTCTTATCATGTAAACCTTGTCCAGATCCATCACATTCAAAAGATTCCTCCAAAGTTTGAAATTTCCAATGCTGATCTTTCTTATAACTGAAAGCTTTCGCATTTTCACCATGTTCATAAGATTTCTCTCCAGCATGAGCTTTCTCATGCTTAATATCAAGCTGCAATTTCTCACACACATTCATGTATTCAGTCTTCTTTCTTGAATATTTTCTCTCACTTATAATTAATTCAGAAGCAATTGGCAAATTCATTCTACGTGAGTCACATTTACAGGATATTTTTTCTGAGAACTCTGGAGCTATTTCCAGATTAAATGGTTTTTCTAAAACTTTCTGTCCTTCTTTACTCAATGTTTTGTCAGCATCATTGATGAATATTTCTTGCCACAGAGGTTTTTCTTGTTTTTCCTGGATCCCTTTGATGTGATCAACTTTAAAATATCCTAAAATGAGAAAAATTGAAAATATACTATAAATCTTACATTTCTCATGGAGAAGAACTTATACTCATATTTTGATTTTGGTTTTTGAGATAGGGTATTGCTCTGTCACCCAGGCTGCAGTGCAGTGGTGTGATCATAGCTCACTGCAGCCTTGAACTCCTAGGCTCAAGTGATCCTCCCACTTCAGCCTCCCTACTAGGTGGGACTATAGGGATATGCCACCATGTCCTGTTAACTTTTTTTATATTTAGTGGAGACAGGGTCTTGCTACATTGCCCAGGCTGATCTTAAACTCCTGAGCTCAAGCGATCCTCCCGCCTTGACCTCCCACAGTGCTGGGATTACAGGCATGAGCCGCTGTGCCCGGCCCATGTTTTGTTATGTATTTTATTCTATTGTTTCTGGTCATGTTTCCAAATATTAAATAATTCATGCACACAGACAGATTCTCTCCTCATCCATGCTGTTTATAAAACAGGAATTATTTCCGGGGCCAGTCAAGGTGGAGTAGTAACCCCTTTCCTCCCACCTTCCCTCTTACAATTAAAAATCCCTAGAGAAAAAAACAAAACAACAAAAAAAGATTAACAAATATACAAAGACTACAAAATGGAAAGAAAGTGGACTTCAGGACTTAAGAAACGACACAGTATGGAATTCCAAGGCTATTCTATATCCTAGACTGGGTGCTGAAGAAACCTACAATCCTGCACTGACAGGCACAGACAAAAAGAGCACAAAGAAAAGCCTGCTTCTTCCAGCCAGAGGTCTGAGAAAATGGTGGTCTAACAGAACAGGAAACACTTTTGATGTTTTCTCATGCTCAGGCCAAACCAAAATGATACACTCCTGTGGTTCCATGGAGGCTGAGCAGGGAGCTAATGTTCCCTGCCATAGATACACAGGATCTGCATGCTCTTATATGTTTTCTTCCATGAGCCATGAAGAATCCTGAGAAAGTTCCATTCTTGGCATATGCTGGGAGATGGTCACAGCAGCCACTACCAAAATTCTGCCTGGAACCAAATTATTATCTAATTTATGGAACAAATGTCTTAATCTGCAAGGGCAAGAATATAATAAGTTGTTTTAGGGCACTGACAGAACTCATAGCAGCTATGGGAAGGAAAGAAGAAAAAAAGAAGCACAGAAGTAAGAGCAGAGGCAGGAACACACAGTTGGCCCAATACTCAAGCAGAAGAGATAAGATAAAGTAGCACTTGTGATAACCATGGCTTCAAACCTGAAGACACAATGCATTCAACAGCTGAATTCACATTCTTCTCAAATGCACATGGAACAATCATCAAAACAGACTATATTCTAGACTGTAAGACAAACCTTCACAAATATAGAAGAAATAAATTATACAGAGGATGATCTTAGGCCACAGAGAAATTATACCAGAAATCAGTAAACACAAATTTATCTGGAGAAATACAAAAGAACTGTAAGTTATACATTCCTAATTAACCCATGGGTGAAAGAAGAATTCTCAAATGAGATATTTTGAAGTGAATGTAAACAAAACAACTTAGAATACAGAAATTTGTGGATGCAGCTAAGGCAGTATACAGAGATAAATTTGGGGTTGAAATTTTTTTGGTCAGATGGGGTGGCTCACGCCTGTAATCCCAGCACTTTGAGAGGCTGAGGCGTGTGGATCACAAGGTCAGGAGTTTGAGACCAGCCTGACCAACGTGGTGAAACCCCTTCTCTACTAAAAATAGAAAAGTTAGCCAAGCATGGTGGTGCACACCTGTAATCCCAGCTACTCAGGAGGCTGGGGCAGGAGAATTGCTTGAACTTGGGAGGTGAAGGTTGCAGTGAGCTGAGATTGCGCCACGGCACTCCAGCCTGGGTGATACAGTGAGACTCTGTCTTTAAAAAAATTATATTTGAAAAGAAAGATCTCCAGTCAGATGCTTGTTTCCCCCTTAGGAAACTAAATAAAGACAGGACATTAAGTTGAAAGAAAGTAGAAGGATGACAAAAAAGTCAAACCAAAAGCTTAATTTTTTTAAAAGTTTTTTTAATGATAAAAACCATCAGAGAGAAAAAAAGAGAAGACACAAATTATCAATACCAAAAATTCAAGAGAGGACTAACTACTAACAGACATTCACAAGATAATAAAACAACATTAACAATAACTCTGTCTTAGTTCAGGCTACTGCAACAAATTACCATGGACTAAATGGCTTAAAGAATACACATTTATTTTTCCCAGTGAAGGAGACTGGAAGTCTGAGATTAGGGTGCCAACATGACTGTGTTCTTGTGAAGATGTCTTCTGGTTTACAGACCACTCAGTTCTTGTTATATCCTTACATGGTGAAAAGTGAAGTAGCTAGCTCTGACACCGTTTTGTAACAGCATTCTAATCTCTCTTTTTTTTTTAACTATAAAAGCAAACTAACTTTATTTGGACAATCTAAGTGGAAAGAAGGGGCAGGTGAATGTGTATTGTAACCACAGAGAATATATTCTATGTCAAATGTTAAAACATAATGGTAGAATAATCTAAAAGACATTTTTTTCTAAATGAGCTGTCAGTGAAAAGGATATTTACGACAACATATTAACTTACTTCATTATGATGGAGGATATGTTAACTGAATGTCTAATTTACTCAAATTTTAACTATGTTTGCATATGTAAATAAGGCTTAAGAATGTAATGAAATCTTCCTCTATATATATATGTGTGTGTGTGTGTGTGTGTGTGTGTGTGAGTGTGTGTGTGTGTGTGTGTGCAGTTCCAAAGAACAACTTCTGGACCAAATGGTTTTAACTAGTAAATTTTACCAAACATCCAAGGAAGAAATAATATCAATCCTACACAATGTCTTCTAGAAAATAAAAGATGGAATATTTCCCAAATCATTTTATAAGGCCTGCCTCATCCTCATAGCAAGATTAGGCAAATACTATTCAAGAAAAGAAACTTTCAGACCAATATCTCCCATAACATAAATGCAAAAATGTCCCAAAAAGTACACCAAAATACATAAACATAGATAATATATCAGTGAAATTTACCTCTAAAATGCCAAACAGTTACTATACTGCAATACTATAAAAACCATAGTTTTTATGCTGCATTTCAGGTCAATGTAATCTCCTACCAGTAGTCTGAAGAACTAAAATCACACAATACACCAATACCAAAAATTTTAACAAAATTCAAAATCCATTTATTAATTTAATAAAAGTAATCTATAAAAAGCCTATAACTAACATTATACTCAAGAGAGACTGAATGTTTTCCCTCTAAGATCAGGAAAAAGACAAAGATGCCCACTACCAGTAGCTTTACACAAGATTGCACTGGAAGGACCGGCCAGTGCAAAAAGGTAAGAATAAAAACACAAAGATACAGAGTAAATTTACACAGAAAATAATTTAAAATCAAAAAAGTTCCTTGAACTAATAAGTGTTTTTAGCAAGGGCAGAATCTAATGCCAATATACAAACGTATGCCTACAAACATACAATGATGAATTGGAATTTTAAATCACAGAAACAATATTTATCACAGCACCAAAACAAAATTAAAAACAAAAATTAAAAAAGCCTCATTATCTGTGCTCTAAAAACTAAAAGACATTGATGAAAGAAATAAAAGAAATAGTAAATAAATCAGTAGGGATATTTTGTGTATGGACTGGAAGACTGTACGTTGTTAAGATATCAGTTCTCCTAAGCTCTACAGATTCAATGCCACTCCAGTTTAAATGCCAACATGTTTCCTTTGTAAAGATTATGAACCTCACTTAAAAATTTATACAGAAGATGAAAACTGGAGAAGTACTTGACTTCAAAACTTAATAAGCTAGAGTAATCAAGTTAATGTGGTATTGGCATAAGCAAAGACATGTAGATGAATGAAAAGGAATAGAAACTACAAAAATAGACCCACAAATGTACAGCCATCTGTTTTCTAAGAAAGGTGGAAATGCTATTCATTGGAGAAGTAACAGTCTTTTCAAAAAGTGATGCTGGAATAACTGGACTCCCTGTTCCAAAAACATTAAACTTGACACATAATTCATACTTTCTATAGAATTTAACACAAAATGGATTATCAACTAAGTGTAAAAACTGAAGCTGTAAAATTTCTAGAAGAAAATAGGATTCCTAAATCTGTTACTTTGAGTTTCAAAGTTTCTAGATAGAACAACAAAAGCAGGTTCTGTAAAAGAAAATTAGTAAGTTGGACTTTATCAAAATTAATATTCAGTTTTAGTGAGCCTCCTCTGAAGTTATACTAGCGGGAGTGAGGTGCAGCATCACTGCCTGCTACGTAGGGATGGAAGTCCAGTTCCCCATTGATCTGATGCCCTGGGGGTGGAAGAGGAGGCTTCTACTTTTTTTTTTTTCCTTCTTTTTGAGACAGTCTCTCTCTTGTCGCCCAGGCTGGAATGGAGTGGCACAATCTCAGCTCACTGCAACCTCTGCCTCCTGGGTTCAAGCGATTCTCCTTCCTCAGCCTCCTGAGTAGCTGGGATTACAGGCACCCACCACCACACCTGGCTAATTTTTGTACTTTTAGTAGAGATGGGGTTTTGCAACGTTGGTCAGGCTGGTCTCGAACTCCTGACCTTGGGTGATCTGCCCGCCTCGGCCTCCCAAAATGCTAGGATTACAGGTGTGAGCCACTGTGCCTAGCTGAGGCTTCTACATTAACCCTGGGCATGGGTGAAAGATCAGGAGCCCCACAAGGACTCTGATAACACTAACCACCTTGTATTTTGTCAGATGCCAAGACCCCTAGTGCATCTTCATTCTTCTTTCCACCCTTCAGTAGTGTGATCTTGGCTCACCATAACCTCCACCTCCCAGGTTCAAGCAATTCTCATGCCTCAGCGTCCCAAGCAGCTGGGATTACAGGCACGAGCCACCATGATTGGCTAATTTTTTTGTATTTTTAGTAGAGACAGGGTTTTGCCATGTTGGCTAGGCTCGTCTCAAACTCCTGGCCTCAAGTGATCTGCCTGCCTCAGCCTCCCAAGGTTCTGAGATTACAAGTGTGAGCCACTGTGCCTGGCTAGATATTGCATTTTTTACAAACTGAAGGTTTGTGGCAACCCTGAGTTGGGCAAGTCTGTTGGTGCCATTTTTCCAACAGCAAGTGTTCACTTTGTGTCTGACTCAGCAGTTTTTAGCAAACAAATATTTTAATTAAGGCATGCATACTGTTTTTTAGACATGTTATTGCACATCTAAAAGACTAAAGTATAGTGTAAACATAAAACTTTTATAAGCCCTAGGAAAACAAACATTGTGTGTAACTTGCTTTATTGTGAAATTTGCTTCATTGTAGTGGTCTGGAACAGAAACTGCAATATCTCTGAGGCATGCCTCTATATACAGATATTTAGCTGCACTTCGTGGGTAGAGTAGAAAGGAATACATTTACTCCATCCTTCCCCTGGGTAATGCATTCTGCATTTTATTAAATCCTTCCCTAAGAAGAGTCATTAACCTATTCTATATGACCTTCTAGAATATTTCCACTTTTGCTTTGATAATTAGGTCTTAAGCCAACTGAATTTGACTTTTTGTTTTGCTTTGATCTATATGGATACCTTAAGATCCTTTCCTCATTGTTCTCCAGTGTCATCTATCTAAGATGTCTATCAAGTATATGTTTTCTTTTCTCTCTTTTTTTTTTTTTTTTTTTTTTTTTGAGATGGGGTCTTGCTGTGTCGCCCAGGCTGGAGTGCAGTGGTGCAATCTCGGCTCAGTGCAAGCTCTGCCTCCTGGGTTCACGCCATTCTCCTGCCTCAGCCTCCCAAGTAGCTGGGACTACAGGTGCCTGTCATCACGCCTGGCTGATTTTTTTGTATTTTCAGTAGAGACGGGTCTCCATCTCCTGACCTTGCGATCCACCCACCTTGGCCTCCCAAAGTGCTGGGATTACAGGCATGAGCCACCAAGCCTGGCCTCATGTTTTTTTCTTGAACTTTCTACTCTGTTTCACTAATTTACTAAATCATCCCACCCCCCAGATCCATGCTACTTAGCTACACAGCACTTTACATAAAGCCTCAATATCTGGTAGAGCAGCAAATCCTCCTGTATCACTCGTTTTTATGAATGGGATTGTGTTTGCTATAACATTACCTCTTTACAAATGTATCCCGACTTGAATTTATTATATAGGTGTTTCCTCTCTTTTATCTTTGACAGGGTTAGCTGAAGTTTAATTCATTTTCTTTTTCTTGTAAGAAACATTCCATTTCTGTTTTCCATTTTATTAATTTCTAATTTTACTTTTAAATTCTTCTGTTTTCACTATTGTATTTTTGATGCTGTTCTTGCTTAATTTATTGAGACTATGAACTTCCTTCTGTCCACTACTTTAGCTACACCTGATGGTTTCTAACTGGCAGTTACAATTATTTCATTACAGAAATCAAATCCAAAATTGCATTACACTTTTTTGTATATTGTTTAAAAGAGATACTTTAAAATTTTTTCATGTGGATTTTTTTCATTTTATTATTAATTTCTAGATTTACCAAACTAGGTTCAGAGAATACTGTTTGTGTTTATTCTAATTTGTTAGATTTATTGAGGTTTTCTCTTTAGACTAATAGTATACTCTATTTTATCATTATTCCATTAAAACATGAAAGTTTTGTTTTTTGCATTAGCATACATATACACAAATGTATGGTTCACTTTAATACAAATGTAATTTATACCCTCTCTAGGCATATTTATTTAATGTCCATTGTACCTACTGTTTAATCAGATGAGACATATTATGATGTCCTAATTCTAATGAGTTTTAAGTTCTTAGAACTCCATTATTTTATGTTTTAGAAACATTGATATTATATTATTTGGTGCAGTCATTCAAATCCTTAAAGGTTTTCATTTCCCTGTGCTCTTGAATGAGAGCTTTTCCTACTTTAATGAATTTCTTGCCTGAATTCAAATCTGAATGATATAGAACATGAAACCTACATTATTTTATCTTTATTGACTCAACAACTTTACTGATTTTTTTTTTTTTATTTTTTGAGACGGAGTCTCACTCTTTCGCCCAGGCCGGAGTGCAGTGGCGCTATCTTGGCTCACTGCAAGCTCTGCCTCCCGGGTTCATGCCATTCTCCTGCCTCAGCCTCCCAAGTAGGTGGGACTACAGGCGCCCAGCTAATTTTTTGTATTTTTAGTAGAGATGGGGTTTCACCGTGTTAGCCAGGATGGTCTCGATCTCCTGACCTCGTGATCCGTCCGCCTTGGCCTCCCAAAGTGCTGGGATTACAGGCATGAGCCACCACGCCTGGCCCAACTTTACTGATCTTTTATAATGATCTTTCTATGTTGCTTATTTAGGGATATCCTTTTTACACAATCAATATGATCCAATAATTTACATTTAGTGACTCAGCAACATACTTGATCTAAATTATGTCAATCTTTATGTGATGCTATGTGTTGGTACGGCTTCAAACAAAAACCTTAATTGTGCTTCACTTCTAATAAGATGATTTTACTTTTTTATTCTAAAAATGACATTGAAAACTCTAACTTTTTAAGATTTCTGGAATCATTTATTCGTACGAAGGCTAATAGGCATATAAAAAGATGCCTGATATCATTAGTGACCAGGGAAATTGTTATAGACTTATTTGTGTCCTTCCCAAATTCTTATCTTGAAGCCCTAACCCCCAGTGTAACTGTATTTGCAGGCAAGGCCTTCAAGGAGGCAAAAAGGGTAAAAATGAGGTCACAGGGAAGGACCCTAATCCAGTAGTACTGATACCTTTATAAGAAGAGGAAGAAACACCAGAGTATTCTCTCTCTCCCACTGCATGTGCACAGAGGAAAGGCCACATGAACACACAGGAAGAAAGTGGCTGTCTTCAAGCCAGGAAGAGACGCTTCACCAGAAACCAACTTATTAGTACTTTCATCTTGGACTCCCAGCCTCCAGAATCATGAGAATTTCTGTTGTTTAAGCTACCCAGCCTACGGTATTTTATTATGATAGCCCTAGCTGACTAATACAGAAATGTGCATCAAAACCACAGTGAGATATCACTTCACATCCACTGGGGTGGCTAGAATCAAAAAGTCAAATAATAACAAGTATTGGTGAGGATGTGGAGAAATCAGAACCCCCATATGCTGTTGTTAGGAATGGAAAAATGCTGCATTTAGAAAAACAGTCTGGTGGTTCCTCAAACAGATAAAGACACAGATACCATATGACCCAGCAGTTTCACTCCTAGGAATATACACAAGAGAAATAAAAACAATTGTCCATGCAGAAACCTGTAAATAAATGTTTATATTAGCATTATTTGTAGGTGGAACCCCAAATATCTACTGACTGATAAATGGACAAACAGGTGGTATATCCATACAACGGGACATTATTTGGCCATAAAAAGAATGAAACGTGTATTTTATATCAGTTGTAAACATTATGCTAGGCAAAATAAACCAATCACAAAAGACCACATATTATATATGATTCAATTTATATAAAATGTCTAAAATAGGCATATCTATAGACACAGAAGTAGACTGTGGTTACCTAGGGCTGCAGAGGGCAGGGGGGATGGGAGAGTGATAACTAAAGGGTACAGGTATGTTTGAGGTGATGAAAATTAACTGTGGTGATGTCTGCATATACAGTCATTCCCTGGTATCCATGGGGAATTGGTTCCAGGATTCTCTTAAATACCAAAATCCACAAATGCCCAAGTCCTTGATACAAAATGGCATAGTATTTGCATATAACCTATGCACATCCTCTTGTATACTTTAAATCATCACCATATTAATTATGCTACCTAATAACAATCTAAATGCCATGTATATAGTTGTTATACTATATTGCTCAGGGAATAGTGACAGGAAAAAAATGTCTATACATGTTGAATGAAAGTGCAATATTTCTTCCCTGAATAGTTTTATCTGTGGTTGCTTGAAGTCACTGACCTGTACACTTTAAAGGAGTGAATTGCAGGCATGTGAATCATATCTCAATAAAGCTGTTTCAAAAAAGCTTTCAAAGGTGCTCTCCCTCTAAAGTCTAAGTACCCCCAGGGGACTCCTTCTGTTAATGCCCACTCACCTGGGTACCTCTGGTTCAGGAATTCATCTTCTAAGGACCATGGCTCTTCTCCTTTCTCCAACTTGGAGATCACCTTGGGTTTAGTAATGCAATATCCTGTAAACAAAATAATTGAGGGTATACATGGACCAGATTCACAGGATTTTGGGTTTCCAAAAGTAAAAAAAGATATGGCAGCAAAGCATTAACTGAGGGTGTTCATTTGAAATTTTTAATGGGAAAGTAATGACATGTTGCTTTTGTTTCTGTAAAGGTTTCAACTACTTCAGACCTTTTAATCCAAAGCCCTTTAATCTCTATAAAGGGTCCATGTGTTTTGACACTTTTTAAAAAGGGACATATATTCTCGAGAGAGCCCCATGGTAAGCTGTGCTCACCCACTGAGATGAGGTGGCTGTAGTTCTCCAGCATCACATCTCTGTACAGGGTCCTCTCGACAGGGCCCAGGTGCTGCCACTCCTCCTGGGTGAATTCCACGGTCACGTCCTGGAATGACACTGATGCCTGTAACAACATTTATCACAACAAATATAACAATGGTTTGTTCAACGGTTCAGAATTGGGTGACACAGAAAATATCTTTGAGAGCTACTACTCAAATGAATGGTTATAAAGACCTATTTTAGACCCAAAATTGTCTTAACATATGTAACTCAATTAAAACATTTTTTAACTTGCCATAATTTCTCTATGTATTTATGAATTCTAGGTTTTTGTAAGACAAAAAAATTCAATGTAAAACAACTTCCTTCCAACCACCTCCTTCCTTCTTCCACATCTCCGCAAATTATCCGGGGTAGTCTCTGGGACATTCACACCCTCCCTGGACATAATCACTGTAAATTCTGGGGGCTAAAGAAGGGATATATGTGAAGTCTGGAGATACCCTGACCAAACTTATGTTTAAATAAATGTATAGAAATATATAAGGGTAGAGCAGGTGAAGAGCAGAGAACAGCTACAATAGTTGTAACCAAAGAGACTCGCATAAAAGAACACTTCCTACACTGAGGTCACAGCAATGGATGTAAGAATAGGGATATAATCACACAAGAGAAGCAACACCCATTTAATACAATACTTTCTTGTACAGCTACTCAATCTAGCTGTATGAGAAGCTCCTTTTAAAAAAATTTTGTTTTTAATTGACAGAAAGACAAATATTTCAAATTATATTCACTTACATGTGGAATCTAAAAAGTTCAAACTCATAGATGTAGAGAGTAGAATGGTGGTTACCAGAGGCTGGGGGTGAGGGGTGAGGAATGGGGACGCATTGGTCAAGGGCACAGAGTTTCAGTTACATAAGAGGAATAGTTTTTGAGCTATTGCACAGGATGATGACTAGAGTGAAAAATAATGTAATGTATATTTCAAAATAAGCAGCTGCTTGGTGGTGCCAAAATTGGTATTTGGGAAAGAAGAAAGCATGTGTTAGAAGATTCAGTGAGAGTTCTGTTCATGTTGATACGTAGCTAGAACTGTTCCTTCAACCAGGATACACATGATTTTAGAGCACAGAAGGTAAGATGGGGATGAAGATAAGCATTTAGGAGTCACTAGCAATTTAGGTGGTGAGTAAAGTTAGCAGAGACAGACAGACAGCTCCTTGAGCACACAGGGATTGAAGAAAGAAAAGAACCAAAAACAACACCTGAGGAACCACAAAGCAGAAAAAGTACAGGCCACAAAGCCAGAGATGTTTTCCGAAAAATAATAATAGAATCAGGAGGGGGCAGAGTCTTAGAAATTGAGAAAAGAGAAAGTTTCCACAACAAGAAGACTTCAAATTCAAATTAGCAAGTGATGACAGTGAAGATACTGAAGATCCAAGAAAATTCCTTCTTCCATAAAAGCAATGAGAAGCTGGCAAAAACTGCACAATCGACTTTTTCAGAACTCTAGAAGCTACCAAAGGCTTACAGCAATCTGCGGAACATTGACATGAGAAAAACAGCTGCATCACAGTAAGAACAATGATCTTGTGTCATTTCAACCTGCCCTATTTCCTTCCCTCTCACTGCCACTCAGCATTAGGTTTGAGAAACATCTGAAACAACAGGAGAATCCAGCGGCCTGGTATCCACTGGATGAGGCAGACTGGGTCAAAGGTTGACCAAAGCCTCATTCCCAGAAAACCCTCATTATCTGACCTAATCTGTGGTTCCCTGGAAGAGCTGACTTGCAAGGCTGATTCTCTGAATTAAGTCAGAGTTCCCCAGTGTGAAAAGCCTTATTTTTGAAGGCATTTGCCAAAAACATTCAAAGGCAATTGTTTAACTTAGCAGCTACCTGAGGCGGTGGATAACACCTGACATAAATAACAGCCTAATTGAAAAGCTTTTTAGAAAGGAAAAACTGGAGAATGGGATGTTCATAAAGCTTTTGAAAGGCTCCTATAGATTCTAGAGACTCTAGGTCACCTACATGCATAGAGCTGAGCATATGCCCAGGGCTGTGATTATGCTCTGGAAAGATGTGAGAAGGCCCTAAACTGTCACCCTGGGTGACCCTAGGGTTTGGGGTGAACTGGAAGTGAAGGAAGTGAAGGTTAACATGGGGTTATAAATTGCCTGGATGTCTGTTGAAGGAATGCCCCAGCACTCATGAGGCTCTTTGGCAAAGACTGAGAGCCTTACTTAAGGTTTCAGGCATTTAAGAAAATTTCTGCAGACTTCTGCGGCCACACATGACAATAAACACAGGCTCTACTGAATCAATTAAAAAGTCACTAGACAAATTTCAACAACAACTCCTGCAAATTGAGAAAGTTTTCTAGAGTTGCCACCTTATTTTATTTAAAATGTATAGTTTTCAACAAAAAAATGCAAAACAAGAAAAGAAACAACCAAGTAAGACCCATATGCAGGAAAAAACTACAATCAACAGAAACTGCTCACAAGGAAGCAGGCATTGGACTTAAACAGACGATGACTTTAAATCAACTATATTACATATGGTCAAAGACTTAGAGGAAATGATATATAAGGACCAAAGGAAAGTATTAGAATAATATCTCACCAGATAAAGGATATAAATGGACAGAAACTATAAAAAGGGACCAAATAGAAACTCTGAAGTTGAAAAGTACAAAACTAAAACAAACATTTTACCAAAAACACCTGTTCAACAGCAGGTCTGAACGGGTAGAAGAATGAAGCAACTGGACAACATGCCCACTGAGATTATGCAGTGAGAAACAGAAGGAAAAATAACAAGAAATGAACTGTTGGACAGCATCAAGCTTATCAACATATGCCAAATAGACTAACAGAATAGAGACAGAAAGGGTCTAAAACAATATCAGAAGTAGTAATGGCCAAAAAACCCCACAAATCTGATATTAATGATAAATCTACATGCCCAAAATGCTTCACAAACTTTAAGTAGGATAAACTTGGAGAAAGAAATCCACACTGGCTGGGCGCAGTGGCTCACGCCTGTAATCCCAGCACTTTAGGAGGCAGGCAGATCACTTGAGGCCAAGAGTTCGAGACCAGCCTGGCCAACATAGTAAAACCTCATCTCTACTAAAAATACTAAAATTAGCCAGACATGGTGGTGAATGTCTGTAATCCCAGCTACTTAGGAGGCTGAGGCACAAGGATTGCTTGAACCCAGAAGGTGGAGGTTACAGTGAGCCGAGATCATGCCACTGCACTCCAGCCTGGATGACAGAGTGAGAGACTGTCTAAAAAAAAAAAAAAAAAGATAAGAAAAAAGAAAAGAGAAATCCATACCTGGACATGAGAATCAGACGTTAAAAAGACAGACAATCGGAAAGCTGCAACAGAGAAACAAGTTATCATATTACAGGCTGATTTCTAATGAGAAACTATGGAGGACAGAGGGCAATGGGGTGACATATTCAAAGTGCTGAAACAAAGACTGTCAACCAATAACCTCTATATCCAGGAAAAATAGAGAAACTGTAATTTTCCCAGGTAAACAAAACCTGAGAGAATTCATCACAGGCAAGACTGCCTATAAGAAATAATAAAGGGAGTGGTTCAGCAAAACTATGGAGACAGAGGAGTAGGTTAGTGGTTGTTTGGGGCTCAGAGGGAATCAAGTGGTAGTTACAATGTACACAGCTTCTTTCTAAGGCAATAAAAATGTTCTAAAATTGACTGTGGTGATATTAGCACATTATCTGAGAATATACTAAAAAAAAAAATCACTGAATTCTACACTTTAAATGGGTACATGGTAAGATACATGAAATGAAACTCAAAAAAGTGGTTTTAAAAAAAGAAAAAAACAAGAGAAGACAAAATCATTTGGAGACAACAGAGAAGACTAAAGAGCCAAGGACAGAAACTGAGGCTGAGCCGAGTGAAAGGACGAGGAAGGTGGCTCCATGAAGGCATCAGCCGGTGAAGGACCGGTGAGGTGCAAGTATCACTAACGGAAATGTTCCAGGACAGAGTGAGACATTGAGGCAAGTGCTGCGGAAAAGCCAAGCAAGTTAAGGAAAAGACCACATCCACTGGATTTGATTATACTCTGGGTAGGGACACTGGAGGTCCCAGGCAAGTGGCAAGAAAAAATCAAGGCATCCCATGGAGAGTTGATGTTAAATGCTAAGTGTGGAAATATCTGAAAGAGAACAGAATTTTGGACCATCTGCTGAGCAACCTGAATATCATGGGTACTCAAAATATTTATGGAGAGTGATTTTAAAGACACTCAGTTGATTCATCAGAAAAATGTTAAATTCAACCCTTGCATTGGAGTACTTGAAAAATAGTACTGAATGTGTTCAAATTTAGCATTACAATTTCTACTTCTATTGAAGAAGTAATATTCTGTTATTTGGCAATTTATTAACTAAGTCACCTACTTGAAGAACAACAGATACATTTTGTTATCTTTATGTTTATATTCCATGATAAATCAGTTTGCTTTATCTTTCTCATCAATGTAAACCTTTGAGTATTGTCTGTCTGACACTCCACCATGACTGTCAATAACCTCAGAAATAAATCTGAAACTTAATTTGGTAAATTTGTAATATCAGAGGATCTGCATCTATCCACATGCCACTTTGCTCTGCTATTCATCTGCATTTCTACATCTTCTATGAATGTGTCTGATCCATTTCTATTTCTACTTTTCCATGTTAATGTACAGACACATAAACCCTTACAAAACCTATTGTAAAATAAACTGGTTTTTAAAAACCGAACTCACCTGATACATGTTCATTTTCTGCTGCTCCTGGAAGAGTGTAGAGAACTGTGGAGGTTCAGCTGAGGAGGAGGAAAGAGCAATGGGGTCATGAGAGACCTGGTCTGCCTCACAGTTCTTACAGAGGTGGTCCCTGACATGAGATGGTTCGACTTGATAATGGTTTTACTGCGACATAACCCTACTGTAATCAAGGAGCATGTAATCCTATTCATGTGCCTAAAAAAAAATGTCATTGCACTCAGCTGGAGAAAAGGATTCCCAATGCAGAATATCCCTTTGACTCTTGAAAAGGGACAGGAAGGACCACTCAAAGATAGCCACACCTGAATATGTGCATCTCTGATACGATTATGTGTGCTTAAACTTACATTTTCACTGAGTAAATACTGTTTTTTGTTGATTTTATAATTATGTTGATTTATTAACAATTATGTTCCCTTTTGACTAAGAAAAAAGTAAAAAGAAAACAAAGGATTAAGCAAGTTCAGGTACACAGAGATGAAGCTGTTTACCTTCATTAAAGCTAATGTCAAAGAACTACTCAGCCGGGCATAGTGGATCACGCCTGTAATCCCAGCAATTTGGGAGGCCGAGGGGGATGAACTGCTGGAGGCCAAGAGTTCAAGACCAGCCTGGTCAACATGGCGAAATCCTGTCTCTACTAAAAATAGAAAAAAATCAAAAATAAATAAATTTAAAAATAATTTTTTTAAAAAAGAACTACTCGGGCTGACTTATTAACCAAGTTCTTACTGTCTTTACACCCAGAATTAGCGCTTCCATGGAAAAAATAAAGATGGGATGTTTCATGCAAGGAATTTCAGGCCCCATATTTTTGGGCTTCCAATATAGGAAATTCTTCCTCTACTACCAGGAAAGAGGGAGCATTATTATCACTCTAAATGCCACATGTGGTGATGAACACGGTGTGAGAGGGACTCACAATGTGGAAGAAGTGAAGGAAGAAAGGAAAATAGGCTGCTGTTTGGGATCTGGACAGCTGATTACGTCTTCCCTGGATATCATGACCTAACCAGCCCTCCAGTAAAGTGTCTTTTTCCACTCAGCTTGATAGTCACTCATCCCTCTCCACCCCAGGGAATTGCCTTCTGCAAGTTAGTCCACAGCAAAGTCACATGGTCTGTGATGGCTTCTGGATGTGGCGACATCACGAAATCTGACGCATATATAGGGAATCAACAACCGCCTCTGGGGAAGCAATCAGGACCTGCTTCTTTCTAGAATCTTCTGCCTCTGCTCTGATGCTCTAGAAGAGGTCTCCATCATATGGGCTGTTCTTCTATGGCAGTAGTCCCCAGGACTCCCTCTTGACTGCCTCATAGGAGCTGCTTTGTTCCAGAGGGGCTGGGACTTAGGCCTGAGAAACAAACTCAATTGAAACCTTCACCTAATACCCTAAACCTGACTCTTGAGATTCACTAGAAATGTGCTATCCAGCACTGCAGCCATCAGCCACATAGAACCATTGAACACCTGAAGTTTGGCCAGTGCCACAAGTCGAATATTTAGGATGCAATGAGTTAAGTAAAATAAAGCAGTAAAACTGACTTTGCCTGCCTCTTCTTTTTTACTGTAGCTACTGAAAAATATTAAACTCTTTTTTTTTTCTTTTTTGAGACAGAGTCTCACTCTGTCACTCAGGCTGGAGTGCAGTAGTGCAATCTCGGCTCACTGCAGCCTCCGCCTCGGGTTCAAGCAATTCTCGTGCCTCAGCCTCCTAAGTAGCTGGGATTACAGGAGTGCACCACCACGCCTGGCTAATTTTTTTATTTTTGTAGAGATGGGCTTTTGCCATGATGGCCAGGCTGGTCTCGAACTCCTGGCCTCAAGTGATCCACTGGCCTAGGCCTCCCAAACTGCTGGGATTACAGGCATGAGCCACCGCACCTGGCCAAAAATTCTGATTTATATTTGTGTTTTGCCTTATCTTTCTATTGGACAGCACAGCACCAGAATATCAATCTGTGCCTTTGAGGAGACAGCGGGAACAACACAAGAGGATTCAGGAGCCTAAGCCTGAATCAGAGGTTTTGTAGAGACCGGACAAATCGCAGAATGTATCTACCACTTGGTGAGATTCTGTCCACATTTCACAATCATCTACACAGATCTGGTAACAGGCCACTCTGCATAAGTGCTCTGAAGGCTTTAGGCAGGTACTGGCAAGTCTGGGTTTCAGGCAGACAGCATATTAGAACGAGCAGGAGAGGGAGTCACATCTCTCAGCATTTGCATCTCACCTCTCTCACCTACTAGTGTGTGCCCTGGGGTACCCATCCCCATGAACTTTCGTCCATTTTTTTAAAAATGGCACGTTTATACCAAAGAGGTTGTCGTGAGGGTCAGGTGGAATACCAAACGATGAGAATAAGTGTCTCATAATTGTGAGAGCAGCTTACATTTCACACAGTGACTATTACAGACACTTGACAAAATGCTTTACAGGTGACAACTTATTTAATTCTCAGAATAGGAACACGAGTTACTAGTAACCTCCTCCTGTTCGCCGTCAACCTTATCCACGCACATTCCTCTTCCCGGCCCGCAACCCCGCAGGGCCCAGCAGCCCCTACACCTGCGGACAGGACTCGGCCTGGGCCCGCGGACTGGGCCGGGGAGAAGAGGGGAGGGCCATCCTGGGGACTCCTGAGACTGCCTGCTGCTGTCCTCCGCACACAAGCCCGCCCGTCCCCAGGTTCCTGGACCGCGCGGAGCCCTGTCACCGACGCTCTCACCCCAGGTGCGCAGCCTCCGCTCCCGCGCAGACCTAAAGACTCGGACACCGCCGTGTCCCTTTCAGGCCCGGGAGGGCGGACTGCAGGAGGTAGGGCTGGGTTTACACATGCGCAGAGCGAGCGCCGAAGCCCCATTCCCAAAGTGCTGCGCGGTAGGCGCGTTAACATTGAAAACTACAATTCCCGTAAGCCCGTGCGTCCGAAGGAAGTACTATAATTTTTTCTGCTGCTTTGACCGGCTGGGAGGGACCTTCGGAGCCCAGGGATTTCCCAAATTCCCGGAGGTTGTCAGCATGACCACAAACTGCGAAGCGTGGTTCTTGATGCGGTCCTGGTTGGAGAAAAAAGCACTTCAAACAGACATTAACAATTGGGGAAACATGACTATCGACAGGACATTAGAAATATTAAAGAAAGTTACCGTTACTTTGAGAATAATAGCTAGAAGATGTAGGACATTGTTCTTATATTTAAAAGATATGTACAGAAACATTTACAATTGTATGCTTGTAGTTTAATTGAAATACTTTAAAAATAATTTCTCAAAACAATGAAAGCAGATATAGTAATAAGTGAAGAATTGTTAAATCTGTATAATACGTGCATATGATGTTCATTTTACTATTTTCTACCATTCTGAGGGTCTGATTCTTTTTTTTCATACTCAGTAAAAGACGTGTGGGGCAGTGCAGTGCAGAGGGAGTGGAGAGGCTTTACTATCCCTTCAGAAGTATGCCGTTAAACTCAAAGTTGCCAAGGGAAGTAAAAGTACATAAAAATAGCTTTATGAATAAGGTTGTGAAATCGAACAAATACTAGAATACATAAACGAGTAACATCTGTGATCAGCAGGGTTTATGGGGGTTGGAGGAGGAAGCTAGCTGTTCAAAATACATACGTAACGCGTGAAAACACATGCAACCCAAAATATGAAAATGATTATTACACCAACCTTGCATTTTCATGAGGAAACCTTTTTTGAAACGTGTATACCCATCTGACTGTTTAAAGAATTAGGAATCGATAGGTACTATAACTTTTTTTTTAATTAATAGACTTTTCTTATTTTTATTTTATTTTATTTTATTTTTTTGAGATGGGTTTTGCTCTGCCGCCCAGGCTGGAGTGCAGTGGCGCTATCTCGGCCCACTGCAACCTCCATCTCCGGGCTCAAGCTACTCTCCCACTTCAGCCTCCTGAGTAGCTGAGACTGCAGGTGCGGGCCACCATGCCTGGCTAATTTTTTTTTTTCTTTCGAGACGGAGTTTCACTCCTGTTGCCCAGGCTGCAGTGCAATTCTCGGCTCACCACAACCTCTGCCCCCTGGGTTCAAGCGATTCTCCTGCCTCAGCCTCCCGAGTAGTTGGGATTACAGGCATGTGCCACCACGCCCAGACAATTTTTTGCATTTTTAGTAGAGACAGGGTTTCACCATGTTGGCCAAGCTGGTCTCAAACTCCTGACCTCAGGTGATCCACCTTGCCTCGGCCTCCCAAAGCGCTGGGATTACAGGCGTGGGCCACTATGCCTGGCCTTTTTGTATTTTTTTTTGGCAGAGATGGGGTTTCACTATGTTGCCCAGGCTGGTCTCAAACTACTGGGCTCAAGCGATCTGCCCACCTCAGCCTCCCAAAGTGCTGGGATATTAATAGATGTACAGAGCAGTTTTAGGTATACAGAAATATTGAGCAGAAAGCACAGAGTTCCCATATACCTCGGCTCATCAACCCACACACAGTTTCCCCTATTATTAATATATTGCATTAGCTTAGTACATTTAAAATACATAGTTTATATTAGCTTTCATTCTATCTGCTCTACAGTTCTGAGTTTTGCCAAATGCATGTCTTTTAGTGTGATTTCCACTAATGCAATGATGTAATATCCACCATTACAGTATCATAAAAAATAGTTTCACTGCCTGATATGGTTTGGATTTGTGTCCCCGCCCAAATCTCATGTCAAATTAAAGGAGGGGCCTGATGGGAGGCGATTGGATCATGGAGCAGATTTCCCCCTTGCTGCTCTGGTGATAGTGGATTCTCACAAGATCTGATGGTTTAAAAGTGTGTGGCACTTCCCCCTTCGTTCTCTCGTTTGCTCTGCCATGGTAAAGATGTGATTGCTTCCCCTTCACTTTCTGGCATGATTGTTAGTTTCCTGAGGCCTCCCAGTCATGCTTCCTGGTAAGCCTGCAGAACTGTGAGTCAATTAAACCTCTTTGCATCATAAATTACCCCATCTCAGGTAGCTGTTTATAGCAGTGTGAGAATGGATTAATACAGAAAATTGGAACCAGGAGTGGGGTACTGCTATGAAGATACCTGAAAATGTGGAAGGAACTTTGGAGCATAGCTTTTTTTATTTCACATTGTGCCAGCAACATTTGTAGAAAAGGCTACTTTTCTCCACTGTATTGCCTTTGTTCTTTGGTCAAAGATCAGTTGCTGATACTTGTGTGGGTCTTTTTCTGGGTTCTCTATTTTGTTCCATTGATCTATTAATACTTGTCAGTTATTTCACCAATATGACACTGCCTTGATCACTGTAGCTTTATAGTAATTTTTGAAGCCAGGTGGTATTAGTCTTCTGACTTTGTTTTTCTTCAATATTGAGTTGACCATCTGGGTCTTTTGCATTTCCATATAAACTTTAGAATCAGTTTGTTGATGTCTACAAAATAACTTGCTGATATTTTATTGAGATTGTGTTGAATCTATCGATCAAGTTGGTAGGAACTAACATCTTAACAATATTGAATCTTCCTATCCATTAACATGGAGTATCTCTCCATTTATTTAGCTATTTATTTCTTTCATCTGAGTTTTGTACATTTCCTCATATAGATCTTGCATGCATATTGTTAGATTTATACCTAAGTATTTCATTGTTTTAATGATAATATAAATTGTGTGTTTTCAATTTCAAATTCCAATTTTCATTGTTGGCTTATAGGAATGTAACTGACTTTTGTATAATAAGCTTGTATGCTGCAATCTTGCTAATAATCACTTAGTTCCAGATGTTTGTCTGTCAACTCTGGGGTTTCCTACAGGGACAATCATATCATCTGCAAACAAATATAGTTTTATTTCTTCCTTCCCTATCTGTAGGCTTTTTACTTCATTTTAGAGTTTTGTTCCATTAGCTAGGACTTTCAGTATGATGCTGAATAGGTGTGGTGAGAGGGGACATCCTTCCCTTGATTACTATCTTAGGGGCATTTTCTTTCTCAGCATTTAACTACGATGTCAGCCATGAGTTTTCTGTAAATGTTCTTTATCAAGCTGAGGAGCTTCCCTCTATTCCTTGTTTGCTGAGAGTATTTATCATAAATGGGGATTGGATTTTGTCAAATGCATTTTCTGCATTTATTGATATGATTATATGATTTTTTTCTTTAACCAGTTGACAAGATGGATTAGGTTAATTTATTTTCTTTTTCCTTTTTTTTTTTTTTTTGAGATGGAGTCTCATTCTGTTGCCCAGGCTGGAGTACAGTTGCGATCTTGGCTCACTGCAACCTCTGCCTTCCAGGTTCAAGTGATTCGCCTGCCTCAGCCTCCTAAGTAGCTGGGATTACAGATGCACACCACCATGCCCAGCTAATTTTTGTATTTTTAGTAGAGACGGGATTTCACCATGTTGGTCAGGCTGGTCTCAAACTCCTGACCTCGTGATCTGCCTGCCTCGGCCTCCCAAAATGCTGGGATTACAGGTGTGAGCCACCATGCCCAGCCCAGATTAATTGATTTTCTATGTTGAAACAGCTGTGCATACATACGCGGGCTAAATCCAAATTATGGTATATAATTCCTTTTAAATATTGTTGAATTCTATTTGCTAATATTTTGTTGAGGGATTTTACTTCCATATTCATGAGAAACATTGATCTATGGTTTTCTTATCTTTTAATATCTTTGTCTGATTTTAGTCTTAGGCCACTGCTGGCTTATAGAATTAGTTAGAAAGTATCCCCTCTATTTTACTGAAAAGATCGTAGAGAATTTCTGTCTTAATGTTTGGCAGAATTCACCAGTGAAACTATATTGGCTTGGAGCTTTTTATAAAAAGTTATTAATTATTAATTCCATTTCTTTAATAGATATAGGCCTACTGAAGTAGTCTATTTCTTATTTGTGTGAGTTTTGGTGTATTTGTCTTCTAAGGAATTGGTCCATTTCATCTATGTTATAGAATTTGTGGGCACAGAGTTGTTCATTGGATGTGAAATTCTAAGTTGATGAATTTTTTTCTGTCAACACTAAATATTTCTTTTTTTTTTTTTTTTTTGAGACAGAGTCTTGCTCTGTCGCCCAGGCTGGAGTGCAGTAGTGCGATCTCAGCTCACTGCAAGCTCCACCTCCCAGGTTCACGCCATTCTCCTGCCTCAGCCTCCCGAGTAGCTGGGACTACAGGTGCCCGCCACCACGCCTGGCTAATTTTTTTTTGTATTTTTAGTAGAGATAGGATTTCACCGTGTTAGCCAGGATGGTCTCGACCCCCTGACCTCATGATCTGCCCACCCTGGCCTCCCAAAGTGCTGAGACTACAGGCGTGAGCCACGGCCAGCACTAAATATTTCACTCCACTGTCACTTGCCTGGTTTCTGAAGAGAAGTCTGATGTGGTTGTTACTCTGTTTCTCAACATGTAACATCCCCTCCCCCCACCTCCTTTCAAGATTTTCTCTTTGTTTTTTATTTTTCTACAGTTTGAATATGATATGTTTAGGTGTATGTTATCCGATATTTATCCTAAGTGTTCTCTTAGTTTCCTGGTCTATAGTTTGGTGCCTGTTATTAATTTTCAAAAATTATCAGCCATTATTACTTCAACTATTTCTTATCTTTATTTTTCCTCTCTTTTTTGGTATTCCCATTATATGTATGTTACTTTTGTAATTATCTCACCTTCTTGGATATTCTGTTCTGTTTTTAAAAAATCTTTTATCTCTTTGCGTTTAACGTTTGGAAGTATATATTGCCATATCTTTGAGCTCACGGAGTCTTTCTCAGTTATATGCCATCTATTGATGAGCACATGAAAGCAGTCTTCATTTTTGTTTCATCGTTTTTGAATTGTAACATTTACTTTTGATTCTTTCTTAGAGCTTACATCTCCCTGTTTACATTATCCATCAGTTCTTGCATGGTATTCGCTTTTTCCATTATAGCCCTTAGCATATTAATCAGAGTCATTTTAAATTTCAAGTCTAGTAATTCCAAAACCTCTGCCAATTCTGAGTCCAGTTCTGATGCTTGCTTTGTTTCTTCAGATTGTGTTATTTTTGCCTTTTAATGCACTGCAATTTTTATTGGAAGCTGAATACGATGTATCAGATAAAAGGAACTGCAGTAGATAGATAATGTAAAGTTTAATGTTTGTCTGGCTAAGAGTTAAACTGTGTTTCCTGTTTGCCATAGCTGTGATGTTAAAAGCAAAAATTTCCTCTAGTGTCCTTGTTTCTGTCTCCCCTGTTGTCTTTGGGTGTTCATAGACTCCGGAAATAGGGTCTGAGCCTTCAGTTCTTTTAACTGTAATTCCAGGCTATCATGCAGGAGCACTATTGATGCAGTAGTAATGAGTGGGAGGAGGGCAAGCCTTCTATAACCCTCTGGTTAGATCCCAGTCTTTTAGTGAACTGAAGTTATATATTTCTTTTCGTCCCTGTTAAAGTCTGAAGGGAGCTGGGGTTGGGGATTGCCTTCCCCAGGTCACTTAGGTTTTCATAAAAACCCATTAGGCTGGGTTCTGGTAAAGTAGTTCCCCTGAGTGTGGGCCTTGTTAAGGGGAGCAGAGAGCTCTGAGCACGTCTCAAAAATGGTTACTTTTCCCCTCCACCCTGAGAAAAATCATCAAAGGAATTTTCTCTGATCTCTATACTGAGAACCTGGTAGGGATCTTGCAAGTAAAACTCTGTGAAGTATGGGGGCTGCCTCCAAGACCAGGTTTCTTCTGAGGTTTTAACTCTAAAGTTAGTCCACATTGAGCCTCTAGCAATTTACGAATTACAGTTTAAAAGGTTGCTGCCCATACTGCTGTGGACATCTTCCTCTGGGCATCTGCTCCTGGTAAGCTGTGATTCTCTGTATCTGCCTGTCTGTTTCTCCAGTTGTCCTGATAGCAGTTTGTCCCATGATCTCAATTCTCTACTTGAGCTAAGAAGAGTTGTTAGTTTTCAGTTTGTTCAACCTTATTCTTGCTAGGAAGATAAGAATAATGACTTCCAAACTCTTTGCATCAGACCAGAAACCAAAGTCTGTTTATTGTGTTTTGAATTGCATTGCTTTATGCTGTAAGAACAGGTCTTTGTGAAGTTTAGTCAGACTTGCTTCCGGGCTTCTACTTCATTCCATGAAGTATCTTATCAAAGAATTTAAGCTAATTGAGTCTGTGACCATCCATAGTAGCACTACTCACCTCTGTTATTATCTTTCTTTTTTCTCATAGTTCTCTCACTACACAAAGTATCCTAAGTATGTTGACTAACAACAAAATGTCAACTTCCTGAGGACGGGGAGCTTGTCTTTGTCTCACTGAGCATATATGTGCTCAAAAATTTCTTGAGAAAGGAACAAGGACCTAAATCTGCTAGATACTACTAGGCAGTGGATTTCTGGTAATTAACAAGACATTACCTACCTTCCCCTAGCTTAGCATCTAGAGGTGGAGATGATAAGGACTATGATGAGAGACAACAGAGCAGAAGACAAGGACAGGAATTCTCGTGGTAGTTGGCAGGGGCTTCTCTGAAGAGGTAACACTGGCACTCACGCTCAGAAGGCGGGAAGAGATCACGTGCAGAATGGAGGGTAAGCCCCCACTCAGGAAAACCAGCGCTCGCTATGGGAAAGATTTTATCCCATTTGAGGAAGACATAAAAGTCAAGTGCAGACACTTGAAGCCATTAAGAATGTTCCTTTGGCTTTACTCTGAGAAGTGCCTACCACAAGCCAGGCTAGCAACCACCTTCTCTTTTGTCTGAGCTAGACTGTCAAGCAAACCTCAGTGATGAAGAAGGCAAAGTGATATGGGTCCTTTCCTTCTTTTAAAGTAATTATTTATTATTCAAATCAAGAAGTTAATTTATGAAAATGTCCGTCACTCCCAGGCCAACTAGACCAAGACAAGAGTAATCAGAGCAATGGAGAGTGCGACTGAGAGAGAATAAGAATGACTATCCCTTTACACACCCACCAGAATGGCTGCTTACGAGTCTGGCTGGCTAGAATAACTATTTTCTTTTTCTTTCTTTTTATTTTTTTGAGACAGAGTCTCGCTCTGTCACCCAGCCTGGAGTACAGTGGCATGATCTCGGCTCACTGCAAGCTCCACATCCCAGGTTCACACCATTCTCTGCCTCAGCCTCCCAAGTAGCTGGGACTACAGGCACCCACCACCATGCCCAGCTAATTTTTTGTATTTTTAGTAGAGACGGGGTTTCACCGTGTTAGCCAGGATGGTCTCGATCTCCTGACCTCGTGATCCACCTGCCTTGGCCTCTCAAACTGCTGGGATTACAGGCGTGAGCCACCACGCCGGGCCTAGAATAACTATTTTCTTGTTATTCTGAAGCTACTTTGGGTTCTTTTCTCAGTTCACAAATATTACACACATTTTTCAAATAGCAGAGATTCTTAAATATTCTGAATTTGAAGCCATATCACCCGATGCTCATTCAAACTGCATGAAACTGATTATCATTAAAAAATCATGACTACTATTAAAAATGATGCAGTACAAACTGTTTTAGGGTAACAGAGTTAAAGAGGAAAAGGCCTTCTTTGCAGGAAAAAATAGAGTTAATAATTTCACAAGGATTAAAAGACTATCACCACCGTGCAACCTGAAATAATTGTTGTAGACGGTAATCATCAGCAGCTGCTAAATCCATTCATGATAGCTTAATAAGAATTTCTTGAGATAAAATAACATAAAATTTATCATTAACTAAAGTTTATCATTTTAGCCATTTTTAAGTGTACAGTTCAGTGGAATTAAGAATATTCAATTCACATTGCTATGCAACCATCCCCACCATCCATCTCCAAGATTTTTTCATCTTCCCTAATTGAAAATCTGTACCCATTAAAAACAATAACTTCCTCTTCCTTCCTCCCCGTAGCCCCTGGCAACCGCCTTTCTAATTTCTGTATCTATGGGTGTGATTACTTTAGATACCTCATATAAGTGAAATCATACAATATCTGTCCTTTATGACTGGATTATTTCATTCCCTTAGCATAATGTCTTCAGAGTTCACTCATGTTATAACAACTATCAGAATTTCATTCCATTTTAAGGCTGAATATGCACCGTTGCATGTATATACCATATTTCATTTATCTATTCATCCATTAATGGACACTTGGGTTACTTTCACATGCTAGCTGTTGTGAATAATGCTGTTAGGAACACGAGAATATAAATATCTGTTCAAGTCCCTGCTTTCAATTTCTTTAGATATATTCCCATAAGTGCCATTTCTGGGTCATATGGTAATTCTCTGTTTAATTTTTGAGAAGCCGCTATGCTGTTTCCCACAGCAGCTGTAGCATTCCAGCAATGTGCAAGCATTCAAATTGTTCTTCATCGTGACCAACACATTATTATTTTTTAATTAATAACCATTCTAATCAGTGTGAAGTCATATCTTGTGATTTTGATTTGTATTTCCCTCATGACTGGGGATGTTGGCTATCTTTTCATGTGTCTCTAAGCCATTTGTATATATTCTTTGGGGAAATGTCTCTATTCATGTCCTTTGCACATCTTTAAGCTAGATTGTTTCTTTTTGTTGTCACATTGTAGGAATTATTTATATATTCTAGATATTAATCCCTTATCAGATATGTGATTAGCAAACATTTTCTCCCAGTCTGTGTATTACCTTTTCACTCTGCTGAGACTGTTTTGATGCACAAAATTACCAATTTTGATAAATTCCAATTTATCTATTTTTCTTTTGCTGCCTGTACATTTTATGTCAGATCTAGAGAACCATTGCCAAATCCAGTGTTGTGAAGAGTTTCCTCCATTGTGTTCTAAAGTTGCAGAGTTTTAGCACTTAGTTTAGGTCTCTGATCCATTTTGAGTTAATTTTTGTATATGGTGTAAGGTAAGGGTCAGCTCATTCATTTGCATGTAGATATCTACTTTTCCAGCACCATTTTGCTGCTTCTAGGATAGGTAGATTCATTTTAAAAAATCAAATTTGGAAAGTTTCAGTCATTTTCTTTCCCTCCTTTTTTTCTCTCAGTATGCATACATTAGTATGTCTGATGATGCCTCGCAGGTCTCTCAAGCTCTGTTCATTATTGTTTATTCTTTTTTCTTTCTGTTTCTCCAACTGAAAAATTTCAAATGACTTATCTTCAAGATTGTTAATTCTACCTTCTGCCTGCTCAGATGTGTTGTTGAAAGCCTCTGGTGACCTTTTCATCTTGCATATTGTACATTTCATTTCCTAAATTTTTATTCTGTTCCTTTTATGTTTCCACTTCCTTGATGATATTTTCTAGTTTGTATACGTTGCATTCTGCTTTCCTTTTGTTACTTTTCCATGATTTCCTTTAGATCTTTGAGCATCTATAGGACATTTGATTCAAAGTTTTTGTCTATAAAGTTCAATGTCTGTTCTTGTTCAAGGATACTTTCTCTTTTCTCTTTTCCTGTAAATTAGCCATTTTTTTCTTATGTCTTTGCATGACTTAGAATATTTTGTTGAAAACTGGACATTTTAAATGTTATAATGTGGTCACTCTGAAAATATGTTTTTCTCTTTTAAAGTTCTGTTACTGTTGTTCGCCATGGTTTGTAGTTGCTTATTTGTATACTGACTTTTATAAACCAGTTTTTTAAAGACTGTATTCTTTGTTTTTTATGGCACCCGCTATGGTATATGTCTTCCCTCAAAATTCCTATGTTGGAATCCTAACCGCCAAGGAAATGGTGTGAAGAGGTGAGGTCTTGGGAAATGATTAGATCTTGAGAGCTGATACTTCGTGATTGGGATTAATGTCCTTATAAAAGAAACTTCAGAGAGTTAAGTAGCCCCTTCCATCATGTAGGGACATGGTGAGAAGGCACTGTCTATGAAAGGGCAGGCTGGCACCTTCATCTTGGACTTTCTAACCTCCAGAACTGTAAGAAATAAATTTCTGCTGTTTATTAACTACCCATTTATTGTATTTTGTTACAGAAGCCCAAATGGACTAAGATAGCCTCTGAAGTTTTTTGTTCCTTTATCTTGTGGTCAGCTAGTGGTTTGACAGAGATTTCCTTAAACACATGTTTCAGTTGCCTCTGTTTTGGCTTAGCATTTGCTCGGTTGCTATAAACTGTGACTATTTTTCAGAGTTCTGACAAAGTTGATTCTGACAGATTTTGCTCTGTTTTTGTGTGTGTGTTTCTGTGAAGGATGAGCCCTGATGCTTTCTACCTTACCATTTTCCCTGGCATCACTCAACAGCTCTGAAGGCTTTCAAGTTTTGACAATTCTTACAGGATATCTTTCCAGTGTTTGTTCTCTGATCTCTAATATTGGAGAGCCATGTCTTTTTCTTAAATATTGATAACACAAGGCCAGTGAATTCATACTCAGGTTATGAGGGCCTGCAGTGCATACTTACAGGGCATTTTTCTTGAAGAAAATATATTTATGCCCAGATCTCATAGTTTCCTAGAAACATACTTTTGCTCTTTAGGGAGCAAGTATACTCTCCAAAGTTGTGAATAAAACTGAAATAAATTGTTTTTTTAATTCTTTACTCTTTTCTAAGATGTTATCAAGTTGATGGTCCTCTAAAAATGAGAAAAAATAAGGTCTCTTAATCCTTTCTTATAAAATAAGACTTATATACATAAGCCTTATTACAGATTAGATATTTTGGTTTCTGGCATATTATCCACAGAATAAAGTGATTCCAAGTGTATATTTTCTATATTTTCTTCATTTGGAAAAAAATATGTTCAGAAAAATTGTCTTTGGGAAACTGGCATTGAATGTACACAGGTATTTTGGTATTTTAAAATGTGATTTTTCAAAACTCAGTGGTAAAGAAAAATAAAGAAATAGTGAATAGAGGACAATAGTCTTTAAGATTAATTCTAGGAACTGGAAAATCAGATAACATAGTGAATTAAACAAGAAATGTGAAGAGTAAGTAGAATAAAAAGCAAAATCAGTGCACAAAAATTGTCAGGACTTTATCAGAGACAGGGTTTAGATTAGAGAGGGATAACAGGGTCCAGATTCTCCAACTGTCAATTATAAGTTACAATGGTAGGATACTCATTAGTCCATATACTTCCGGTTGGACTTCTCTTTTCCATTCCACTCATCATGAAAATAAATTTAGGATGTCAACAGTTACCTATATTTAAAGAACAGACTTATAACCCAGGCTGTAATATCCCTATCACATCACAGACATAAATGCACAAGCAGAAGTATAAAACTGGTGGGGGTAAAAGTCACTTTCCACTTCTCTGGATTGGGTTCATTACTGTATCTTGGCTCCGTTGTCTATTTATGATATCAGTGTTGTTCAACAGTGATCATCCTCACCATCAAATTGCAATTTTCCTCTTTCCCATCTGTTCACTTATTTTTGCCAAAACAGTCATTTCCCTGATGCATCTTCAACTCATATTCCACCTCCTTTTCAAGATATTTATTTTCTGTTGATTCAAAGAGCCTTAGACATACTCCTTAGAGTTTTTAGTTTTTATCTCTTATAAAAATTCTTGTGTGTACTCTACTGTTACCATCCTGCTGCTACCCACATTCCAGGCAACAATGTTAGGCCAGTCCTGTAAAACCTAATATGGCCTCAAAATCACTGCTTAAGATACTAGTAGATAAAAGAATTAAGAGACAACATTCTGAAAACAAAAGTTTTACCTCAATTGCATGGACATTTGGTGTTCACACTACCACTCTACAAATCCATAGTGTGGTCTGCTTTAGTCTAGACAAGCTGTTAATCCCTTTTAAATGTTTTGTTTCCAAAAATAATTTTATACTGAAAGCTTGTCATACGTGTACCCTGCATGCCATCACAACACAAAAAAATGCTGGTGCCCTGGATATGGTTGTGGCTGTGAGCAATAAAATCCTTTGTCTTTGACCCAGAAGTCTTGTATCTCCTGCCAGAATCCATGAAACTTGGCAAGCTAACATGTTAGCTTGCATATAGGGTAAAATGTCATGCCCTTTATAATTCTTGACTAGAATCTTATGTAATTTCCATAATTATCTATTTAGTTAGAGCTCCGTGGCCTGATGAGAGTCATGAACCACATGTAACTATTTGCCTTTATTATTTAATATAACAACAAATCAGTTCCTCAGTCACTTTAGCCAGATTTAATGTGCCCAATAGCTACTTGTATCAAGTAATTATTGTGCTGAAAATGCAAGTATAGAATATTCCCATTATTTGGAGCAATTTTAACAGGACAATGTTTATTTAAACGTTATTTAATAATTCCTATTGCATAACCAATGACAAAATCAGTATGTTTATCTTTCTTTTTTTTGAGATGGAGTCTCACTCTGTCGCCCAGGCTGGAGTGCAGTGGCGCAATCTCAGCTCACTGCAAGCTCTGTCTCCTGGGTTCATGCCATTCACCTGCCTCAGCCTCCCGAGTAGCTGGGACTACAGGCGCCCACAACTATGCCCGGCTAATTTTTTGTATTTTTAGTAGAGACAGGGTTTCACCGGGTTAGCCAGGATGGTTTCAGTCTCCTGACCTCGTGATCCACCCGCCTCGGCCTCCCAAAGTGCTGGGATTACAAGCGTGACCCCCCATGCCCGGCCTCAGTATGTTTATCTTTCAACTCATTCTTCAACCTCCAATTTTAGTTTCCTTTATTTCTTAGTTTTTATATTTGTAATGTTAATTATAATTTTACTAATTAGTTTGTCAGCTTTAAGTAATATTGCCGGTGCCTAGTTACATTCTGTACCTTACTTTCCACCTTACTCTCCCATATTAGATACATCATTTCTAAACTTCCCAAAGTAAAGTTCTGTAAAAGCAGAGTCTTGACAGAAATGTTTTCAAGTGCCCACTTCTGATTATCTAGGATTTCCTCCTGGATACTTTTTGATGGTAATCAATAATGCCTGGGGCCCTTCTGTTCACACACTTCCTCTAATAACAATGGAGGCAGAGGGCGGTGTATCACCTGAGGGGTCAGGAGCTCAAGACAAGCCTGGCCATCATGGCAAAACCCCATCTCTACCAAAAAATACAAAAATTAGACAGGCATGGTGGTGCGTGCCTGTGGTCCCAGCTACTCAGGAGGCTGAGGCAGAAGGATCTCCTTAGCCCAGGGAGGTGGAGGTTGCGGTGAGCCAGGATTGTACCATTGCACTTCAGCCTGGGCGACAGAGCGAGACTGTCAAAAAAAAAAAAGAAGGAACAATGGAGGTTCTCTTTGTTTCAACTTACCTGAAGATCACTTCTGGTTTTGTAGTGCAGTACAATTTAAATGAAAAATAATTTAGAATGTAGGCCAGCCACATGGATTTTAATGCATCTGAAGGTAGAAGAAAAGACAATTTTAGATTTGGTCAAATGAAATCCTCATATTAACTTCTTTTGGGCAAAACTGACAACAAAAGTATTCTTTCCATTACCTAAATGGGATCAATCACTGTAGACACCCCTGAATCATAAGCCTAAATGACATTAAACTTTAATGAGTCTGTTAAACTTTAATAAAAGTTCAAACAATATACTATCTAAAAGAAACTATACTATTTTGACAGAAATACGTTAGAAGTAAAAGAATGCAAAAAAATTACAACATGAAAATACTAAACATAATAAAGTTGGAGTGGCTACTTCAATATCAAATAAAATAAAGTTCAGATAAAGCAATATTACCAGGCATGAAGAGAATACTGCTTAACAATAAAGGGGACAATTCAGAAAAAGTACATCGAAATCCTAAATATTTATGCACCAAATTACAGAACTTTAAAATGCCTTAAGCAAATCTATAGTGCAAAAAGAAAAAATAGCCAAACCTACAATTAAAGGGTAGAGATTTCATCACTCTTTTGTCAACAATTGATAGCAAAAATAAACAGAACTGTGTAAGGAAAGAGCCCCATCATGGTGGCTGTTTTTGTTTTCATTTTTGTTTTTGTTTTTGTTTACAGTCTTACTCTGTCACCAGGCTGGAGTAAAGTGGTACGATCTTGGCTCACTTCAATCTCCACCTCCCAGGTTCAAGCAATTCTCCTGCCTCAGCCTCCTGAATAGCTGGGACTACAGGCACCCTCCAACACGCCCAGCTAATTTTTGTATTTTTAGTAGAGATGAGGTTTCACCATGTTAGCCAGGATGGTGTCGATCTCCCGACCTCGTGATCCACCCACCTCAGCCTCCCAAAGTGCTAGGATTACAGGCGTAAGCCACATGGTGGCCTTTCTATATGTATCCCTATAGGACAAGCAACAAAGATTTGAACTGCTGGCCAGGCACAGTGGCTCACACCTGTAATCCCAGCACTTTGGGAGGCCAAGGCAGGCAGATCATGAGGTCAGGAGATTGAGACCATCCTGGCCAACACAGTGAAACCTGTAATCCCAGCACTTTGGACTGCACTCCAGCCTGAATGACAAAGCGAAACTCCATCTCAAAAAACAAACAAACAGAAAAATGGAACTGCCTCTAATCTGAGTCTTGCCATAGCAGCTTGCAATTCTCCTGGAACATAAGAAAAAGGCTTGGGAGGAGCTGCCTCAACACCATCACCCATTTGCCTCCCTATTCCTCTTAGGAGGTTGTTATAAGACAGTTGCTCATTACCTGCTGGTATGTGGAATGATGCTTTCTGCTGTACTCCTACCTAGGGTTTAGCTACAGACCATAATACCCCTTGCTGTCATCTAGAATTTGTTCCTCAGGAATGTGGTCTCCCACGAGTTATGTTGCAGTTATCTGACCCTTTTTACATTAGTGGTGCCCTTTTAGGCATGTGGCACAAGGGCTGGGAGGTGTCACCTTTGGCTACTCTTCCTTTCATTGTCTCTGTAATAAACTCCTTGAATCTATAAGCAACTTGATGTGTCTTTCTAGACCAAATGACTTCGTTGTTGGCCTTGCCTGCTGTTTGTGCCTGACTCCACCCTACATGGGCCAATACAGCTTCAATGTTCCTCTGGAAGACATGGGGCCATGTGAACAAGGTTGGGGATGAGATAGATTCCCTGCACAGGTTCTCATCTACATGGTGGGATAAAAGGGGAGGGTGATACAAGCTCTCCAAACAAAGGATGGAATGGAGCAGTTTAGGAGAGATAAGACTCTCCAAGATTTAGCATTAGATGGGATTGCATGAGACAGATTAGGGGATGACATAAAAATTGCTGAAATCTGGTTGCATATGCTCTCTCCTAAAGGTCAGTCAAATCCTACTGTACCTGTTTAGGGCCTGTATGGGTCAAGTTAGAGAATATGAGAAGACTCCCTGGGATCTGATAGCATATGCTGTCTGTTGATACAGGTTTGGAGTCAGGCAGCTGGAGATGGGATTGAAACCAGCTACCAACTTGTGCCTTACATTTAAGTGTATTAAGTATTTCTCTTGACAAAGAAAAGCCTGGATCAGAGGGCTATTCTGGTAAATTCTAACAAACATTTTAAAGAAAGATTTACATCAGACTTTCTCAAACCCTTCCAAAAAGTGGAGGAGGAGAGAACACTTCCTAACTCATTCTTTGAAGCCAGCATTACCCAGATACCTAGGCCAGAAAAAGGTAGTATAGGAAAAGAAAACTACAGACCAATATCCCTTAGGAATATTGTCACAAAATCCTCAAGAAAATAGTAGCAAACTGATGGCCAGGTGCAGTGGCTCACGCCTGTAATCCCAGTACTTTGGGAGACCGAGATGGGTAGATCACGAGGTCAGGAGTTCAAGACCAGCCTGGCCAATATGGTGAAACCCTGTCTCTACTAAAAATATAAAAAGTTAGCTGGGTCTGATGGCACAGGCCTGTAGTCCCAGCTACTCAGGAAGCTGAGGCAGGAGAATTGCTTGAACCCAGGAGGCGGAGGTTGCAGTGAGCTGAGACCGTGCCACTGCACTCAAGCCTGGGCAACAGAGTGAGACTCTGTTTCAAAAAAAAAAAAGAAAATACTAGCAAGCAGAGTTAAAAGAAGGAAGGGGAAAAAACCATATGACCATCCCAATTGATTCAGGAAAAGCATTTGAAAAAGATCAACATCCTCTCATAATTAAAAAAAAAAACTCAATAAACTACAAACAGAAGGAAACTTTTTCAACATAATAAACACTATATATGTAAGAAAACTCCCTGCTACCATCATACTTGATGCTAATAGACTGAACTTTTTTTTTCTTAAGATCTGGAACAAGATAAAGAGGCCCACTCCTTCCACTTCAATTAACATAACTCTGGGTGTTCTGTCCAGAGTAAATGAACAAGAAAAAAATTTAAAAAGGAATTGAAATTAGAAAGTAAGAAGTAATGTTATGTCTGGTCACTAAGGTGATCTTTATGCAGAAAACCCTAAGGATTCCACAAAAACAAACAAGGAAAAAGTATTAGATCTAACAAACACATTCAGCAAAGTTACAGGTAAAAAATCAATCAGCAAATCCAGTTGTGTTGCTATACACTAACAATGAACAACCTGCAAAGGTAATAAGAAAAACAATCCCACTTACAATAGCATCACAGAAAATACCTAGGAATAAACTTGATCATGGAAGTGAAAGACCTGTACACTGAAAACTACAAAATGTTGCTGAAAGTAATTAAAGAAGACATTAAGCAGATGGAAAGACATCCCATGCTCATGGTTAAAAGACAAAAAACCCTTTCTAAGATTCATATGGAATCTCAAGGGAACCTGAAGAGCCAAAACAATCTTGAAAAAGAGAAACAACGTTGGAGTTCTCACACTTCTTGATTTTAAAACTTACCACAAAGCTATGGTAATGAAATATTGTGGTCTGCCATAAGGGTAGACACAAAGATGAATGCAATGGAACACAGCACGTAGAAATAAGCCCTCACATACATGATCAAATGAGTTTCAATAAAGGTGCTGAGACTATTCAGTGAGGCAAGGACAGTCTTTTCAACTAATGGTGTGGAAAATCGGGATATTCACATGTATATGAATGAATTAGACCTTTGCCTTACATCACATACAAAAATTAAGTCAAAATGGATTAAAGACATAAATTTAGGAGCTAAAACTATACAGTTCTTAGAAGAAACCATTGGAAAATCTTCATGACATTAGATTTGTCAGTGTTCTCAGATATGACACCAAAAACACAGGCAACAACAGGAAAAATGTAGAGAAATTGGACTCATCAAAATTAAAAAATTTCTGCATCAAAGGATACTACTAGCAAGAGAGTAAAGGCTGGGCGTGGTGACTCATGCCTGTAATCCCAACACTTTGGGAGGCCAAGGTGGGTGGATCACGAGGTCGGGAGATTGAGACCATCCTGACTAACACAGTGAAACCCCGTCTCTACTAAAAATACAAAAAGTTAGCCAGGTGTGGTGGTGGGCACCTGTAGTCCCAGCTACTTGGGAGGCTGAGGCAGGACAATTGTGTGAACCCCGGAGGTGGAGCTTGCAGTGAGAGGAGATCGCACCACTGCACTCCAGCCTGGGGGACAGAATGAGACTCTGTCTCAAAAAAAATATAAAAAAAGTAAAAACACAACTCACAGAAATACTTACAAAGCATATATCTGATAGGAGTTTAATATCCAGAATAGATAAACAACTTCTGCAATTCAAAACAACAATAAAACTAACTGAATTTTTTTATTGACCAAATACTTGAATCAACATCTCTCCAAAAATATATAAATAGCCTGTAAGCACATGAAAAGATGCTCAACATACCTGGTCACTAGGGAATTGCAAAGCCAAACCACAATTAGAAACCAATTCATACCCATTTAGGATGGTCGTTATTGGAAAAAAATGGAAAATACCAAGTGTTGGTGAGAAGTTGGAACCCTTGTGCAACTGTTGGGGGGAATGTAAATGATGCATCCTCTGTGAAAGACAGTTTGGTGGTTCCTCAAAAAATTAGAATTACCATATGATCCAATAATTCCACTTCTAGATACAGACCCCAAAGAAAGACCCAACCAGATACTCGTATACCATCGTGCACAACAGCATCAATCACAACAAACAAAAGGTGGAAGCAACCCAAGTGTGTGGACAGATGAATGGATAAACAAAACGCAGCATGTACACACCGTGGAATATTATTCAGCCTTAAAAAGAGAATGAAATACCTGGTGCTTGCTACAACATGAATGAACCTTGAAACATTAGGCTAAGTGAAATAAGGCAGAGGCAAAGTGACAGATATTTTATGATTCCACATATATGAAGTGCCTAGAATAGATAAATTCACAGAAGCAGAAAAGTAGAGCGCAGATTACCATGATGTATGGGTCTGCACCCCACCCACCACCAGAGATCTCTACATGTTTTCACTTGGGTAATACCAATGACAAAAGGAGGAAAGTAAGGAGTCTTTTATCCTGTCTCTGAAGCCCTATAAGAGGGAAGTGTCAACTTCCATGCTGGAAGTATGGGGTATGGGGACTTTGACTACACAGTTTCTGTTTGGGATTATCCACAATTTCTGGTAATAGATAGCAGTGATGCTTGTGTAACATTGTGCACATGCTTAAAGTCACTTAATTACACACTTTAAAATGGTTAAAGTGGCAAATTTTATGTTATGCATATTTCACCACAGTAAAAATAAATAAATACATAAATAAATAAATGAACTTTGGAAAAAACAAACAAATCAACCTGGCCTGCATCCAGTCTTTCTTTTCCATAGCATCTATGTAGACTGCCCGAATTTTCATGCTTTCTTTACTGGGGGACAGGGGGTGCAGTCTTGCTCCATCATCCAGGCTGGAGTGCAGTGGCATGATCTTGGCTCACTGCAACCTCTGCTTCCAGGGTTCAAGCAATTCTCCTTCCTCAGCCTCCAGAGTAGCTGGGATTACAGGTGCCTGCCACCACGCCCAGCTCATTTTTGTATTTTTAGTAGAGATGCGGGTTTCACCATGTTGGCCAGGTTGGTCTCGAACTCCTGACCTCAAGTGATCTCTCAACCTTGGCCTCCCAAAGTGCTGGGATTACACACGTGAGCCACTGTACCCTGATTTTTCATGCTTTCTTTTGCCCATTTTCAAGTTATTTTCCTCCCAGAGACTGCAAGATAGAGTTCACTTAAATTCTGAGACATCTTTAACAGATGAGCAAAGTTTCCCTTCATGCTAGGTAACGCTTTGATCTTCAAGGTACTCATGGTTAAAAGAGCATATGCATTTCAGAACTAAAATAAGATGAAAACTACTGATTATTTGTTTAACCTTAGCACTAAAAATAGGCCTCTGATGTTAGAGACTTCACAATATGATTTCTTCATTAATCTGAATATGTGTGTGCATGTATCTCTGCGTGTGTATCTCAACTCATTGTAGCTTTAAAAAAAAATTCAAAATCCCATTTACCATAAAAACAAGGTTATGCTTCAGTTTTCATAAAGCGTCTTAAGGTCTAAGCAGAATATTGCATATTTGTAATTTAAAATATTGTCATTAAAAAGTGCATTTGGTGAGACCTAGAAAGTGGTCACTTAAAACCAAAAGTAAATACAATGCTTTGTTGACAGGTAGGAGCTGCTTCCTCTTTCTACCTGCCTCCTGCCATGCCCCTTCTCCCAACAACCCCTTAGCTTCTGGCTGAGTAGAAAGGATGTTCTAGCAGCTACTGAGTAGCTCCTGAAGCGCCTGTATGAAGTGCTTGGTCTGTGTGTCTGTTAAAAAATGTCTAACAGAGGTTTAGGTAAAATTTATCCTAAAGGAATAAGAAGGTAAATTATTTTGTGAATGAGGCTCTGAGCTGACTCACTGTATGCATTGTTGTAAAAATGTGTAACTGGAATAGTATGTTGCTTGTTTGAACTGTAAGTGCTTACAAAGTATTTTTTAAAATCTCTCTAACATTGAAATGTTTTACTGTGTAAGTGATGTCTTGTTAGTTGGCAAGTTAAAAATCTTTTTCAGGGTCCTTGGCTGCACATCAGCAGGAATAACTGATAAGTCCCCAAAATTCGAGAGTGTTGCTTTGATTTTTCTTGTAACATTTCTTGAAACAATGTAGGTAGAATCACATCACTGAATCCCCCTGGCAAAGAAAAAACTGTTGCCTTTTACAAAGAACAGTATGTTCCTGATCTAGAAGTGGCAGCTTTTGGAAAAGTTGCCCCATTTGTGGCCGGGCGCAGTGGCTCACGCCTGTAATCCCAGCACATTGGGAGGTGGAGGCGGGCTGATCACGAGGTCAGGAGATTGAGACCATCCTGGCTAACACAGTGAAACCCCGTTTCTACTAAAAATACAAAAAATTAGCCGGGCGTGGTGGCGTTCGCCTGTAGTCCCAGCTACTCGGGAGGCTGAGGCAGGAGAATGGCATGTACGTGGGAGGTGGAGCTTACAGTGAGCCGAGATCACGCCACTGCACCCCAGCCTGGGCTGCAGAGCGAGGCTCCGTCTCAAAAAAAAAAAAACAAAAAACAAAAAACAATAAGTTGCCCCATTCGTGATGCAGTTCTGATGGAGAGATATTTGAAGTTGATATGGAAATTGAGAAATAATCTGTGATTATCAAGACCATGTTGGAAGATTTGAGTGGATGATGAATGATGAAGGATATGATGACCTAGTTCCTCTAGCAAATGTTAATGCAGCAATATTTAAAAAGGTCATTCAGTGGTGCACTCACCACAAGGACGACCCTCCTCCTCCCCAGGGTGATGAGAACAAAGAAAGGGGAACAGACCATACTCCTGTCTGGGATCAGGAATTCCTTAAAGTTGACCAAGGAGCACTTTTTAAACTTATTCTGGCTGCAGACTACTTAGACATCAAGTTTCCTTGATGTTACATACAACACTCTTGCCAATATGATCAAGGGGAAAACTCCTAAGGAAACTGACAAGTCCTTCAATATCAAAATGACTTTATGGAAGAGAAGGAAGCCGAGGTGCACTAAGAGAACTGTGGTGTGATGAGAAGCAAAATGTGTCTGACACTGTAACACTATAAAGACAGTTCCAAACACTAGTTGTACTGCTCTGTTTACAGTTGCTAATGTTAGACAAATGCAGCAGCAAATCAATTCTGTTAGCAGAATATTGTCATCATTGCATGAGCAATCTGAGTAGTTTCCAAGTGTATGGCTAAGTTTCTTCTGGTATGATTGAAAGTTTCTTTCTTTTTCCTCTTAATAAAACTAAACTTGGGTTCTCTATTTAAAAAAAAAAAAAAAAGAAAAAATTAAAACACTCCCAGTTTGTAGATGACGTGATTTTCTGAGTAGAACTAGTTAAGTGAATTCAGCAAGTTTTTAGGATATAAGATCAACACACAAAAACGTACTAACGAAAGACATGTGGAGATGGACTTTAAAACACAATATGATTTAAAATTATTTCATAAAAAAGGAAATATTTAGGTACTAAATTATGTACAAATTTTAACAAAATACATAAAAGATCTGTATCCTAAAATTTAGAAAATGCTGATGAAAAGAATCAAAGAAGACCTAAATAAATGGATATATACCATGTTCATGAATTGGAAATTTCAACATATTAAAGATGTCAGTACTTCAAAAGTTGACCTATAGATTTAGTACAATTTTTATGAAAGTCCCAACAAAGTGTTTTGTAGACATAAACAAGTTTCTTTTAAAACGTATATGGAAAGGCACAGGACCGAAAATAGTGAAAACAATTTTCAAAAAGAGTAAAGTGAGAGGAATCCCTGTGCCTGGTGTTGCTATATGTCTACAGAAAACAATGCAATGTGTTGCTGGCAGAGGCAGAGACGCCTAGAACACAGGAACAGAGTAGAAAATCCAAAAATAGACCCACAAAATTATGCCCAACGAATCTGTAAAAACAATTAAATGGAGGAAGGATAACCTTTCAATAAATTGTATTGGGACAATTATTATGCATCCATGGATAAAATAATGAACTTTACATTCAACCTCACATTTTACCAAAAATGAGCTAAAAATGAATCACAAATTCTCCCTGGCTGGAGTGCAGTGGCGCCATCTCGGCTCACTGCCACCTCCGCCTCCCGGGTTCAAGCAATTATCCTGCCTCAGCCTCCCAAGCAGCTGGGATTACAGGCGCCCAACACCACGCCCGGCTAATCTTTGCGTCTTTACTAGAGACGAGTTTCACCATGTTGGCCAAGCTGGTGGCGGTTAATTCCTGACCTCAGGTGATCTGCTCTCCTCAGCCTCCCAAAGTGCTAGGATTACAGGTGTGAGCCACCGCACCTGGCCTAAAACTATAAATATTTTAGAAAAATAAACATAGGAGAAAGTCTTCAGGACTTAAGACTAAGTGGTGTTTATAAAATAGACGGTGCTTTCATAAAATTATGTGGTTTTTTTTTAAATAAAACTGAACACATATCTATCATACAGCCCAGCAATAAAAGTTTTAGGCATTACAGTATTACAGAGAAATGAACATTTCTGTTCACATGAAAGCGTGTACAGTTGTTCATAGTGGCTTTATTGTATTAACCAAAAGCTGGAAATAACCCAGATGTTTTCCTATAGTGAATGGTTAAACAAACTGTGGTAAGTTCATAGAATTATCTTTCCTTTGAGATGCCATTCCTGAAACTATAAAAACTTTTCTGGAAAACCTAAGCAATGAATTTATCGCTGTTTCGTTTGTATTGCCTATTTAAGGAAGTAAAATGAACGATCATTTTTGCCCTCCTTTACCTATGCTCATGTGATAAGCCCTTAATAGAAGTCAGTTTTTGCCAGCCGCGCCCAGTGGCTCACGCCTGTAATCCCAGCACTTTGGGAGGCCGAGGTGGGCGGATCACCTGAGATCGGGAGTTACAGACCAGCCTGACCAACGCGGAGAACCCTGTCTCTACTAAAAATAGAAAATTAGCTGGGCGTGGTGGCGCATGCCTGTAATCCCAGCTACTCGGGAGGCTGAGGCAAGAGAATCGCTTGAATCCGGGTGGTGGAAGTTGCTGTGAGCCGAGATCACGCCATTGTACTCTAGCCTGGGTGACAGAACTGGACTCTGTCTCAAAAAAAAGTCAGCTTTTATTATATGGGGCTCTCCATCTCCAGATGCCTGTAAGGAAATGAGTGAGCTAAGCATCTGGAACACCGTGGGTGTGGGTTTTGGACTGAGTGCATATGGTGTTTTGGGCCCTGTGTAGGAGTTTCATATATATTATTTTATAACACTATGGCTAGCTCTTACTACCCAAATTTTACAAGTTAGGAAACTAAGGATTAGCATTACTTACTCAAAGAAACAGTGGGTGAGTGGGGAAATTGGAATTCATATCCAGATGTCTCTGAGTACAGAAACCATATTCTCCATACCACACTTTTTGTCCCTTCATAACTTCATCTGTGTGAGTGGCCAGGAGTAACGGATTATGCAACTGCCTGAAGCGCTGTGGTCTTGCGTTCAATGCACAGGATGGGGAACATTCATTTAAAATCTTCCTGCCCATTCCATGGATGAGTCTCATCTCTAGCCAGCAGAAACCCATTTTTAGTGGCTGGTAAGCCACTAAATTTACTCTTTGTCCCCAAAATGACTATCACTGCGTATTTAAGTACATTTTATTTCTAGATGCCTGATTCATTTCAAATCTATGTAAATTGTTAGTTTCTTATGAACAATTAAATTTAGAGTTTACATATGTCAACAACTTTTCTGTTAGTGAAACTGTGAGATCCTATCACTCAGTGTGACATCGCTGAAAATTAAGGGATTCGCAATCTTTGCTGACTTGGGTTCCAAGTCTGGGTCAACTATTTGCTGTATGACGTTGGCAATATTATTTAACCTCTAATAAAGTTCATCTGTTTATCTATTAAAACAGTGAAATGATATTTATCTGAAAGAATCCAGTATATTAATTTAGAGGTACACCCATTAACAAACACATTACTTAATGTAAATTGGTAATCTATATCTGCTTCTGCTTATTCATTACTTTAAATAACAACAAAGAAAATATTCAGACCCAGGGACATAAAATAAGCACTCCAATAACATCTGTTGAAAAAAATGAATGACACTTTTGTCAAACTATTTCTAAAAAAAAAAAAAGTAACTTATTTAGAAAATCTCAAATCTACATTAAGGACCTTGTATTTTAGCATCGTCACCACTTTTACTGAGAGTCAATAGGGACTATTCCTGATTCTGAAAGGCAGAACATACATAAAGAGACCCACAAAATTGGAGTCTGATCTGGGTCACATTTTCAACATTTAAAATTACCGTGTGACTTTGGGGAGTCATTTGAATTCTCCATTCCTGTTCTCTATCTATAAATAGAAATAATAAAGACATTTATTCTTAAATTAAGTTTCAATTTTTCATCTATAAAATCAAGTGCTAAATATACACATTTAGCAATTATAATGCTATAGAGAGATGTTTCTGTAATTTCTATTCCTCTTCCAACTTTGCACCATTTTGCAAACATCCTCATGTTAAAGGTTGCAGTTTCTTCCAATTTCTTACTACCATGGTGTGCTCATAAATGCTTGAAATCCCATTTGAATAGGATTCAGGACAGCGTAAGGTGTTAATCTGACTGTTTTTAAGAGTCTATCCTGTTTAAGGCCATGAGATACATTTCTAAGTGTTCGGAACTACATCATTTAAATCTTCTCATATCCTGTTTTTAAAAAAGTGGTACTCTTGGGTGAAGCCACTTGATCAATAATTTTTTAAGGTCCTTAATTTTCTCAACTCCAGGACATTTTCCTATCCATTGGACCACTTGAATTTCATCTTTATGTTTTGTAGGTGTTTTTAGTAATTTCCTTTTTACTGCATTCCATGACTTTTAATGTTTCCATTTAGGGAACTGTTCTCAAAGAATCTGAATTGAAACTCATACTACATATTTATAAAATGTATCAATTATTTACAACTTAGCATCAAAAAATCAAATATGTCCAATTCAAGTAGCTGGTACAGAATCACTTATTTGCTTAAATATGATACATTACAATTATATCATGTTTTAAATCTCTAACAAACATGACTCCATAATATTTGACTACAAGTTTCTATAATACAAATGCTTATATGATGGCTGAGAAAACAAAAATTTTCATTCTTACACTTTTTAAATTGTTATTTTGTCTTCTTTTAATGGAGACTTGGTACAGTTTCACCTGGATGCTCTCTATATTCAGGGGAATTGCAGAGTTACAGGGATACTGTACTGTGTGGAATTGCCCCATCAATTAAATGCAGGATCATGACAATGAGGAAGTAAGGAGGATTTGATGCCACTCCTTTACAAGAACGCCTTGCTAGGGTTTGGCTGTGTCCCCATTCAAATCTCATCTTGAATTGTAACTCCCATAATTCCCGCATATTGTGGGAGGGACTCAGCGGGAGATAATTGAATCATAGGGGCGGTTTCCCCCATACTGTTCTTGTGGTAGTGAATAAGTCTCACGAGATCTGATGGTTTTATAAGGGGAAACCCTTTCACTTGGTTCTGTTTCTCTCTGCCTGGGTAAGGCATCCCTTGCTCTTCCACCATAATTCTGAGGCCTCCTCAGCCATGTGGAACTGTGGGTCAGTTAAACCTCTTTCCTTTATAAATTACCCAGTCTCGGGTATGTCTTTATGAGCAGTGTGAAAACAGACTAATATACTCCTCCACGGGAAGAAAAGGTTTGAGGGTCTTTGGAGAACAGGGTATGAGAGAAGGATGCCCAGTAAGGGGGTACCAGTGCCTGCATCTGGAGGCAAATCTCACAGGCATTTATCACAGTCAGACATTAAATTATGTTGTATTATTTTAAATGTAAGCAGTTGACAACTACGCCAAACTACAAGCTACTGCTTCTTTTAGAAGTAGGTAATAAAATAATTAACTCTGAAGCAACGTACTGTTCAGAAGCAGAGCAGATGTACATAAACCTAAACACTAAGAGCTGGGTCTCCAATACTAAAAGAATGCACTTTGGCACTCCCTGAGAGAGGGAGCGCTATTAATAATGTGGAAACGTTTTTGCTAAAAGAGAAGGATTAACATTCATGCCAGCGTCCAAATTGCTCTTCTTAAGATATTGTATATTTATATTATAAAATATGTCCTGTTTCTGATTTTATTAATTTATTTCATTCGTTAAAGATATATCAGCAAGTGGCAGACTAGGAAGCTCCAGGGCCATATTTTCCCATAAAAATGTCAAATAAAAAATATATAGACCAAAGTCACTTTGTAAGAACTCCTAAAATTAGCTAAGAAACAAAGCAAATGCCTAACTGAAATTTCATGGCATTTTTCTTGCCCTTAACCCACCTCCTCTTCAACACAGTGTGATGTGATCAGGAGGAATTTGCCCAATCCAAGTTCCAGCCTCAAGCTGGAAGAGGAAGAGAGGAGCTTATCTGGAGATTGACTGGAAGACTATTTCTATCTTACCTGATTTAAAAAGCTGATGGAAGTGCTGGTATAGTTTGAATAGCAGGTTCAAGGTCATTTAAAACAGACAGGCACCATGGTGACTAAGAGCCACAAGCAGTCAGAAGACCCCCGGTGGCACAGATTATAGACAAAAGAATACAATAAAAATTCCCTGACCTCTAAGAAGCAGCAGCAATATGCCTCTTTGAGAAATTAAGACATTTAAAGCAGCCTTGTATGTGGGGAACTGGAACAAAAGCATACACACAAGGCAAGGAAAGACACATCTCCAGTAAAGGTATGAAAGGAGCTTGTACCCTTATGCCAGGATGATTAGTAAAGGTCTTCCCCTGCACAGAGCCAGTCCACAAAAAGCTAGGAGACAAGGCTACTTTTTTCAAATGCTCAATTTTCAGCAAAAGATCACAAGACACACAAAGGAACAGGAAAACATAGCCCCTTCAAAGGAACAAAATAAATCTCCAGTAACTGATCTTAAAGAACAGCAGAGCTTGGGCTTATTTGATAAAGATGTTCAAACAATAAAGATGTCTAAAGTATGCTAAATGAGCTGAAGGAGAACATAGACATACAAGCAAACTCAGGAAGATATTTTATGAACAACATGAGAATATTAACAAAGAGATAATTTTAAAATCACAGGAAACAAACAAACATTCTGAACCTGAGAAACAGAGTGACTTAGTTGAAAAATTTACTATAGGGAGACTTGATCAGGCAAAAGAAAGAATCAGTAAACTTAAAGATATTTGTCATTGTTGAATCTGAGGAGCAAAAAGAAAAAAGAATGAGTAAAAGTGAACAGAGTTTAAGGGACATATGTGACATTGTCGAGTGAACCATACGCATTATGGAATTACCATAGGAAGAAGAGATAAAGAGACAGGGAGCTTATCTGAAGAAACAATGGATGAAAAGTTCCCAAGTATGAGGAAAGAAATGAATACACAGGCTGGGTGCTGTTGTTCATGCCTGTAATCCCAGCACTTTGGGAGGCCAAGGCAGGTGGATCACCTGAGGTCAGGAGTTCGAGATCAGCCTGGCCAACATAGTGAAACCCTGCCTCTACTAAAAATACAAAAAAAAGTTAGCCGTGTGTGGTGGTGTGTGCCTGTAGTCCCAGCTACTCAAGAGGCTGAAGCACAAGAATCGTTTGAACCTAGCAGTCAGGGGTTGCAATGAGTCGAGATCACACCATTGCACTCCAGCCTGGGTGACAGAATGAGACTATCTCAAAAAAAAAAAAGAATATATAAATACAAGAAGCTCAGTGAATTTTAAATCAGATGGATCCACAAAGATCCACACTAAGACATATTATAATCAAATTGTCAAAAGTCAAAGAGAATCTTGAAAGCAGCAAGAGATAGGTGACTTAGTATGTAAAAGAAAATCTATAATATTAACAGTGAATTTCTCATCAGAAAATTTGCAGGCCAAAAGGCAGTGGGATGATATATTTAACTGATTTTTTAAAATCCGGTCAACTGAGAATACTACATTCAGTAAACTGTTTTTCAAAAAAATGAAGAGAAGTAAGACATTTCTAGATAAAAACTGAGGAGTTTGTTACTGTTGGGAAAGGCAGTCTTGTGCATGCAATCTTTGGACCCTCGCCTGGCCATGTGACAATGGGCCTAGGGTCTGGACCACTTCTTTATCACGAGAATAAAGAACCTTCGTATCCTGTACTGGGATTATCACTTGTGTGGGAATATTTTAGCCTGTTTCAGACTCAATGTGTATTCCTTCGTTCAGCTTAAAATTGCACATATTATGGTACCCAGCCAAACCTGATACTATATTTGCCCCCTGCAGGGAGGGGAAGGGTTCTTCTGTAGCACAAGAGAGGTATGTACAGACAAATTGTCCTGTGTCAGCTGCTGGGCAGGACCTGCTGGCCATGGGAGACCCATGACCACTAGTGGAGCTGGCCGTGCTCTGCCTCTACTCTATGTAAGTGAAGCATTAATCTATTCAGCGATTGGCTGTACTGTGTTTTCCTTGGCAACTCCAATACCAAGATGCAGTAGGCAGAAGTGTCAGGGTTCTCACTCCTGGTGATAGACAACTGATGTCACTTGCTTGATAGTAACCACTACACCATTCCTATTAGAAATGTTAAAGAAAGTCCTTCAACTTGCAACAAAGGACACTAGGCAGTAACTTCAAGCCCTATAAAAATGTAAAATTCTTTGGTAAAGATAAATGTATGGACAAATATTTAAAAATTGTGTTATTATAATTTTCATTTGTAATGCCACTTTTAATTATTTAATAGGATTTAAAGTTTAAAAAGCATAAGTATAAATCTATATTAATGGGTACACAATACAGAAAGATAATTTGTGACATAACATAAAGTGGGAGTGTGAAGAGAGTTATAAAGGAGTAGAGTTTTTGTATGTGATTGAAGTTGCTATCAGTTTAAAATTGATTTTTCTAACTTAACTTTTATATAATCCCCATGGTAACACAAAAGATATATCTAGAGAATGTACACAAAGAGAAATAAGAAGAAAATCAAATAAGTGTCACTGAAAAATCAACTGAACATAAAGGAAGGCAGTAAGCGAGGAAATAAGGGGAAAAAACCTATAAGACATAGAGAAAAGATTAGCAAAATAGCAATAGTAAATCTCTAATCATAAGATATATTTTGGCAGAATGGATAAAAAAACAAGATGCAACTATATACTGTCTACACAAGACTTCTTATAAATCTGAAGACATGCACTGGGGAAGGGAAAGAATGGAAAAAAATAATTCATGCAAATATTAACAGAAGAGCAGCAAGTGGCTATATCGATATTGGATAAAAGAGATGTTAAGTTGAAAGCTGTCACAAGAGAGAAAGAAGGACGCTATGTAACGACAAAAGGGTCAGTTCACCAAGAAGATATAACATTTATAAAAATATATATATATTTATATATATATATATACACACTAAGCATCAGAGCTCCTAAATTTATGAAACAGATGTTGACATAACTGAAAGGAGGAAAATACTGATGTACAAGAATTATAGGGACTTTAATATCACATTTCAATAATTGACTAAACATCCAGAGAAAAGATCAGTAAAGAGAGGACTTGAAAAACATTATAGACCAATTGAAACTGACAGACATATACAAAACACTTCACCCAACAACAATAGAATACACATTTTTTTCTCAAGTATACATGGAGCATAATTCAGGGTAGACCATAGGCTAAGCCCCCAAAAAAGTCTCAATACAGTTAAAAGATTAAAATCATCAAGGTATCTTTTCTATTATGATGGAATGAAACTAGAAATCAATAGCAGGAGGAAAACTAGAAAGTCTACAAATATGTGGAAATTAAACAACAAACCCTTAAGTAACCAATGGGTCAAAGAAAAAAACACAAGGAAAATTAGAAAATATATTGAGAGAAATAAAAATGTAAACACAGTATACTGAAACTTGTGAGATGCTGAAAAAGTAATACGAAGAAGGAATTTTATAGCTGTAGATATTTATACTATAAAAGAACTAAATCAACAACCCACCTTTATTCCTTAAGGAAATAGAAAAAGAAGAAACTTCACACATCTGGCACACAAAAAGATACAATAAAGATTACAGCAGAGATAAACAAAATTGAGACTAGAAAAACAATAGAGAAATTAGTGAAACATAGGGTTGATTATGTAAAACATGAACAGAATTGTCAAGCATTTAGCTAGAACAACTGTGAAAAAGGAGGAAGCTCAGGGGCCGAGCGCAGTGGCTCACACCTGTAATCCCAGCACTTTGGGAGGCCGAGGCAGGCGGATCACGAGGTCAGGAGATGGAGACCACCCTGGCTAACACGGGGAAACCCGGTCTCTACTAAAAACACAAAAAATTAGCCGGATGTGGTGTCGGGCGCCTGTAGTCCCAGCTACTCGGGAGGCTGAGGCAGGAGAATGGCGTGAACCCGGGAGGCGGAGCTTGCAGTGAGCAGAGATGGCGCCACCGCACTCCAGCCTAGGCGACAGAGCCAGACTCTGTCTCAAAAAAACAAACAAAAAAAAGCCCCCAGTTTACATCACACTCAGTGTTGAAAGACTGAAAGGGTTTTCTCTAAGATCAAGAACAAGGCAAGGATGTCCACGTTTGCCAGTCTATTCAACATAGCAATTAAAGTCCTAACCAGAACAATTAGGCAAGAAGAGGAAATTTAAAAAGATATCCAAAATGGAAAGGGGAAAATTAAATCATCTCTCTTCTCAGATTATATGATCGTACATGTAGAGAACCCTAAAAATATCACAAAAACCTATTAGAAGTACAATTTACCCAGAATTCTGCTACTCCTTACCAAGGAGCATCTATTCTTATACTGATGTATGACATACTTTCAAACTTTCTCAGTATCAAAGAGATTGTCTCACCAACAGCTAAGGTTGTATTGTACTGATCTGTAATATTTGTTATTTCTAGCTAGAAGATATTATCTGAGAGTTTGACATATATTTGATCTTAAAGAATCTCACAGAAAAAGGCCTCTCTTACACTGTCAAATTTTGAAGTAGGAAAAAGACTTTCGAGATTGCTAAAAAAATAACCTGTAACAGACCTGAAATGCTTTGTATCCTGATAATCCCAGAATTCAGGTAAAATGTTGATTTGATGTTCACAAAGGGAGTAATGTTTTAGTTACTTAAATACTAACATGGGTATAATTTAAATTACTCTGGTTAAGGATAGTACAAGACTCTGTGACTGTAAACACTTCAACTGAGCCAAGTTTGAATTATTTAATGTGTTATGTCATTTATTTATTTTCCACAAAGAAATGTCCTTCCGCCTCAGGCTGAAAAAAAAAAAAAGTCTAGAATATGAAGGAGAACCACGGGAAGAGAAAGCAGGCAAAGAACTACAAAGACAGATCTCACAAAATGGAAATGAAATTTATTGGAATTAGGAAGGAACACCTTCCTTTTAGTAATATCATAGTACAGCCAACGTAAAACAAGAACATATTATTGTATCCAAAGTCAATGGACTGTGTAATGCCCAGGACAGTCCATGACTCATCACATCCCACAGCCATGTTAACAGATGCCAACAGGCTCAGCGGTGCCCCCGATGCTATGCCTGCTAGAGGACATAGCTTAAAGAAAGTGAAATACAATAATCTACGACAAAGTGGAAAAAAACAAGGAAGTCGAAAAAACAAGAATGTTTTTTGCTGATCCACGTGCTTCATGAGAAATCTTATCAAGGATCTTATAAAAGTGATAAAATCATAGATGAGAAAGACAGTTGCAGAGGTCAAATTGCAATTTCACATTTTGTTTAATTTGTTGAAAGTATTTGGTAAACAATCTGTGTACTCAAATAAGAATAATTCAAAATGTTGCCACCACGTTTTACAAATTATTTTCAAGGATAAGCTATCTTTTCTTCTAATGAAGTTAAACAACAGTTATTAATAGTTAGACATTTCTATAATAGTTTTATCTTTTTTGATTGTAAAGTGAGTCCTCACAACATAAACCAAAATGCCAGCATTTCACAAGTGCAACATAGCAGAACTTTTTTTTTTTTGAGATGGAGTTTCACTCTGGTTTCCCAGGCTGGAGTGCAATGGCGTGATCTCAGCTCACTGCAACCTCCGCCTCCCGGGTTCAAGCGATTCTCCTGTCTCAGCCTCCCTAGTAGCTGGGATTACAGGTATGTACCACCATGCCTGGCTAATTTTGTACTTTTAGTAGAGACGGGGTTTCTGCATGTTGGTCAGGCTGGTCTCTAACTCCTGGCCTCAGGTGATCCACCCTCCTTGGCCTCCCAAAGTGCTGGGATTACAGGCATGAGCCACCACGCCCGGCCAAAACACAGCAGAATTTCTATTGCTTTACGGGGAGGGGACTTCCATAATTAACATGGACTGAAGAAATGAATTTAAAATAAGTGTGAAAGGGGACATCTAACATGTGCAATGATCATTAATCTCATTGCAGGACCTTTAAAATCCACCTACATGCGTGAGGGAAGTGTTTGTCTCTATATTTTTGTTCCTCTAAGTAGGTCTGAATCCCATTAGGGTGAGGCACCTGGGGAAGCAGCAAGGAATAGTGATTCCTGACATGTTTCTTACAATTTAATACTTCATAATTTAGAAAGTTTTCCCATACATTCTCTAATTTGAGTTTCACAGAGATCCTGTGGAAGAACTCTGGGCAGATAGAAGTCCAGAAGAGAAACAACAGCTCAGGAATGTCACATCATTGGTCCAGAAGCTGTTTCCTTATTTCATCTGAACCTAATTTTACTGAGAATATTTTTTTTTCCTTAGAAAAAATTCTAAAGACCTCAAATATATATACATATTATATATATATATTATATATAATATATATTATATATAATATAATATATATTATATATATAATATATATTATATTATATATATTTTATATATATATATATATATAATATATATATATTTTTTAGATGGAGTTTCACTCTTGTTGCCCAGGCTGGAGTGCAATGGTGCAATCTCGGCTCACTGCAACCTCCACCTCCCGGGTTCAAGCAATTCTCCTGCCTCAGCCTTCTGAGTAGCTAGGATTACAGGCATGTGCCACCACACCCAGCTAACTGTGTATTTTTAGTAGAGATGGGGTTTCTCCATGTTGGTCAGGCTGGTCTTGAACTCCTGGCCTCAGGTGATCCACCTGCCTCAGCCTCCCAAAATGCTGGGATTACAGGCGTAAGCCACTGTGCCCGGCCTGCATCATATTTTTAATTTCTGAAAATTATACTTTGAAAATAAATATTCTAGTAATAAAAATAGGTAACTCAAGGGACACAGAGATTCGCTTTTGTTCAGAGAAACCGTACTTCCCTTTACTGGAAGACTGATTTTTTTTTTTTTAACTACTGAACTATGACAGGAATGTTTTGAACTGGAGCACTAATTATGGGCTACTTGTGTATCTAGGCCCTTCCTCAATAAATTTACAATCTATAAAAGAAGAAGACAACCAGATAATACAACTTGTAAGTAGTATTGTGAGAGATTTTTAGAGAAAAACGCGCTGGCATATAAAAGGGTCATGAGGCTCTATTGACTCAAACTTGTTCAAGAAGAAAACAAAAGCCTAAAAGCCTAATGATAACAAAAATGTGCATTTATAAGTATGCAGTTTTAAAAAGAATGCTACGTTGATTTTCTGCCATCACTCTCTAAGACTCCCTTTTGTAGGTTGCTATGCTGGGCTTTATGACAGCTCTAACACCTGCTCCTCCCCAGTTCTCCTTTGCCTAATTTCTGATGTAGGTGTTCACAAAATCCTACCCCAATCTTCTTTGCTTCTCATTTCCATCCTCTACTTGGCAATTCTATCCATTTTACCAGCTTTAAGTAACTATCACTGCTATGTGTTCATGCTCAATTTCTCTTCTTAGCTCCAGAATAGAAGCTACTGTGGATTATTTATATGTGGGTATCTTTGTGTGTGTGTGTGTGATGGATTCTCACTCTGTCACCCAGGCTGGAGTGCAATGACGTGATCTTGGCTCAGTGCAACCTCCACCTCACGATTTTAAGTGATTCTCCTGCCTCAGCCTCTTGAGTAGCTGGGATTACAGGTGCCTGCCACCATGCCTGGCTAATTTTTGTATTTTTAATAGAGATGGGGGTCTCACCATGTTGGCCAAGCTGGTCTCAAACTTCTGACCTCAAATGATCCACCCACCTCGGCCTCCTAAAGTGCTTGGATTACAGGCATCAGCCACCGCGCTCGGCCTATATGTGGGTATCTTACAGATTACTTCAAGCTCAACAAGCACAAAACTCTTCTAGGCAGCAAATCTCTAAAACCTGCTCCTCTCCTACTCATAATTGCCCCGTTATCACTCAGGCTTGAAGCCCTGGAATTGTCTTTATTTTTCAAACATCCTCTTCTTTGATTCTCTTTCTATATGCATTTAGATTTCCTCTTTGAAATTGCCAAAGGTACCTTTATATTATATCATGTAAATATTTTTGATATTTTACTCTTCTAAATGATTAAGTTGTTTGGTAAAGAACAAACATCCATACTCTTCAATCTTCTATCCTTAGCTTTCATGATTGGAGCCAATTCTATGATTTCTTATTCATCCAATCTGTACTTTCAACGCTTCCCTGGCACATCCTGCTGAAATCTCTATGTCGGCCTATCATATAGGATAACAGTCCTGTGTTCTTATTATAAAATACAGAATGTGGGGGATTTAAAGAAGACCATCTTTTATCTCCTGTGAAACTTAAAGGGAGCACAGTCTACAAGACCACTCTCACTTCTAACACCAGTTGCAAGTTCAAGGGATTCCCAAAACTACTTTCAGGTTTGATAATTCACTAGAAGGGCTCGCAGAACTCACTGAAAGGTGTTAGACTCATGGTTATGATTTATTACAGTGAAAGAATACAGATTAATATCAGTCAAGAAAAGGGAAGCATAGAGAAAAGCCCAAGACAGTACCAAATGTGAAGCTTCCTATCATTCTCTCCCTGTGGAATCAGGACAGCATTTCCTGGCATCAATGTGTGACATTGCTTAGGTAGTATTGCCAAGCAGGGATGCTCCCCCGAGCCTTGATGTCCAGAGTCTTATCCATTACTAGATAGTTGACTGTGCATGTGGCTGTCTTGTTTTCAGACCTACAGGACATGTAATTGGTAGCCTGTGACTCAAAGCTCCAACCCCACTTTAAATCACATTGTTAATATCTTGCTGGTTCAAGGTCCCCAGGAAAGCAAAGATGTTCCTATCAGGCATGATGTTCCAAGAGCTAGAGATTACCTCCAAGAAGCCAAGGGTAAAACCCAGACCTTTCTTTAGGCAAGACTAGCCTGGGCAACATAGGCCCCATTTCTACAAAAAAATAAAAAATTATCTCACGGTGGCACACGCCTATTGTCCCAGCTATTCAGGAGGTTGAGGCGAGAGGGTCCCTTGAGTCCAGGAGATTGAGGCTGCAGAGAGCCCTGATCATGCTGCTACACTCCAGCCTGGGTGACAGAGTGAGAACTTGTCAAAAAAAAAAAAAAAATCTTTAGTATGGACCCTCCTACTTTCTTAGGTTTTCAAGATGTGTATGTAGATAAAAATGGATTTGTAGCTGGGCTGAAAAACCTCTGTCTTTGAATCTGGAAACACCTGGATATCTGGTTTTTTACTCTTCGCTAAGCTAGGGTCAGTAAGATTTATGTAATTCTGTTTAAGTTCTGACCTGGAGACTTTGATACTTACTTTCTTTACTAATGGTTTGCCACTGACATAACCAGGTGAAAAGCGTGGCTTGCTTATATGACTACAGGGACTTATAACACCCCTATAAGGGCTTCTCTGAACTCCCACAAAGCCAAAATTCCTGGTCCAGATCTTAGAGGTTCAAATTAGAGACACAGCCTGGTCCTGTGTATGAAAAGAAGGTGGCCCTGGAGAGTTGGGATGTCAAAATGTCTCTTGGACTCCCAATGTTTGCTTGCTTTTTCTTTCTCTTGTTGTATCACATAATTTGCATTTTTGTAAAAAAAAAAAGTGCACTTTGTGTAATCTGGTGAATCCTTTCAAATATATGAACTGTGGGAAAAAAATATACCAGAGTTTATTACACTTGCAGAAATTTTACTAAGGATTAGAAAAATTTCAAATATCATAACCTGAACCAAGAATTTCATATGTAATTAACATCACTATCTCCTTCATAGTTCAGAAAAGTGATAAGATGAAATTCAGTAAAGAAGTCTGGGGTTTCAGTAAATATAATGTAAACCACTTTCTTACTATTGAATAACAGTTTAAATTTTAGTTACTTTTATGATTTTAAGGTACTTCATTAATTTAACTACTAAAAAATATTTGTTAGACTGCACACTAAGTTTCAGACTCTCAAAAATGATGAAAATTAATAAAAACTATATTATAAAGAAGTAGTTAACCACAGCAGAGACAGAGGTATAGAAAGAAAACTGAGCAAGTCTGGTCAGAGGCTGACCTGGCACAAGGACCTGGAGAAGGCAGTGTCACCGAGAGCCGGTGGAGGAAACGAGGCTCCATAAACAGAACTTTGGTTGTGATCTCTGGTTTTCCAGCCAAACTGTCCTATAATTTTTCTCTCAGATTCCTCAAAGAAATGGGCGGCAATTGTAAAGTGACAGTAATGATTAAGCTAATTACCAGACAAAAACAAATGATGACTTAAAAGCACCATCTCTCAACAAGTATGATTTAGGCCTTCTATGGTCATGGATTAAAATACTTAATATTGTTGACATGTCAATACTCCTCAAAGTAATCTATAGATTTAAGCAATCCCTATAAAAATCCTAATGGCATTTTTTTACAGAAATAGAAAAGTCCATTCTAAAATTCATGTGAAATTTCAAGGACCCAAAATAGCTAAGACAATCTTGAAGAACAAAGTTAAAGGACTCACACTTTCACACTTTCCTGACTTTATAATATGTTATAAAACTACAGTAATCAAAACCCATATATTTCTGGCATAAAGACAGGTATATAGACCAATGTAATAAAACAGAGGGCCTGGAAAGAAACAATCAAATATTTGATGATGTCAGATAAGGATAACAAAATCACTCGATGGGGAAAGGGCAGTCTCTTTAAAAACGGTGTTGGAAAAACTGAATATCTGCATGCAAATGAGGAAAGGTAGGGGCTTATGTTACACCATATACAAAAGTTAACTTAGATGGATTAAAAGCCTAACTGTAGGATGCAAGTCTATACAACTCCCAGAAGGAAACATGGAAGAAAACTTCATAATATTAGATTGGCAACGATTTCTTGGATATGCCTCCCAAATCACAAGCAACAAAAATGAAAATAGACAAATGAGATTACATCAAACTTAAAAGGTTTTCTGTACCAATGGCGCAATCAACAGAATATAAAAGTAACTTATGACATGGGAGGGAATATTTGCATTATATATATATATAGAGAGAGAGAGAGTAGGGTTAATATTTAGACAATCTAAAGAACTACAATTAAACAAGAAAAAAAATCAAATAACCTTATTAAAAAATGGAGAAAGGGGCTTCAGGAGACATTTCTCCTAAGATGATATACAAATGGCCAACAAGCATATAAAAAGATGCTCAATATCACTAATCATTAGAGGAATGCAAATAAAACCAATGTAAATAAAATGATAACTGCTATGGAAAACAGTATGCCAGTTCCTCAAAAAATTAAAAACAGAACTACCATATGCTCTAACAATCCCACTTCTTATGGTTAATTTTATATGTCAGCTACACTGTGCTATGGAGTACTCAGATATCTGGTTAAATATTTCTAGATGTGTCCCTGAGGATGTTTCCGGATGAAATTAACATTTGAATTGATAAACTGAGTAAATCAGATTGCCATTTGCAATGTGTGTGGGCCTCATGCACTCTGTGAAGGCCAGAATAGAATAAGAAGCTGACTAAAAAAGAATTCCTTCTTTCTTCCTGTCTTTGAGCTGACACATTGGTCTTCTCCTGCCTTTAGATTGAAACTTATACCATTGGCTCTCCTGGGTCTGAAGCCTTGAAACTTAGACCATAACCATACCATCATCTCTCCTGGGTCTCCAGATTGTCGACTTTAGATCTTCAGCTTCTCAGCCTCCATAGCACATAAGCCAATTCCTTATATTAACTGGATAACCTAGATTAGTACAGTATATAACCAAAGGTACTGAACACAGGGTCTCAAAGAGATATTTGCACACTGATTTCATAGCAGTACTATTTTCAATAAGCAAGAGTCGGAGGCAACCCAAATATCCATCAGTGAAAGAAATGGGATAAGCAAAATGAGGTCTATTCATATAATAAAATATTATTCCACTCTAAAAAAAATGAAGTACTGATATATGCTATAACATGGATGAACTTCAAAAACATTATGCTAAGTGAAAGAAGCAAGACACAAAAGGTCACATATTGTTTGATCTGATTTATATGAAACACCCAGAAAAGATAAGTCTACAGAAATGGAGAACAGACTACTGGTTGCCAGGAGCTGGGCAAGGGAGAAATAGGGAGTAACTGCTTAAAGGATATGTGGTTTCCTTTGGGGTTGATGAAAATAACTTGGAACTAGCTGGAAGTGATAGTTGCACAGCAGTGTTAATGTGCTAAATGCCACTGAATTATACACTTAAAATGGTTAATGGTTAATTTTATGTTACATGAATTTTACATCATTATAAAAATTCGACCCAAAAAGTATGATTTAAATACTCTTGATTTACAATAATTTATTATTAAATCCTTATATATGGGTCTTCCAGGTTAAGGTTGAGTCCCAGATAATAAATTTAGTAAAATGGCCATACAACTGTAAATACGCTGCATTTCAAATTGCATGCATATGCAATTTTGCAAAATAGATAGGCTTTTAAATGTTTGATAAGCACATTCCAAAAAGGCAAAGTCAGTAAAAAAGTAAAGCTCTCAAAATTAGGATTTGACTACTTTGTTTTCAAAATTATTGCATTAATATTTAACCTAAAATTGTAATTTCTAAATATCATTCAATAAAAAACCAGATTACCAAAATCTGAAATATAATCCAAAGAAGAAAGTGCTAATAAAATTAAACTATTTTTTCTTTTTTTTGAGACAAAATTAAACTATTTTTTCTTCCCAATTATCTCCTATAGAAAACTCTTTTCTCCAAGATTATTTACACAAAAGACTGAGAAAACAAGATTATACACACACACAAACACACATGTGCATGCACACAGTTTACAGTAAACTACACTGACTCTCCACTTTGTCAAAACAGTAGTCTGTTCTTGGAATTACTCTGTCTCTAATCTTAATCATTCATTGAACTTTCTCAGTTACGTGTCCTATAAGGTTATAACCATCGTATTCTACTCTAAGGGTGCGAAGTTAGTAAACAGGGGTGGCAATGAGATTCACAGTATGGTCCAAAGAGATTTGATACAGTCTAATTGGACATAGGTATTTGTTTGGCCCTCTTTTTCTCTCTTGCCAGAAAATGTTCAAATTAACTCTCATTGCCTGCCAAAACACTACTTTATTAATGACTTGGTAGAGCAATATACTTTCCTCATTGAAAGTTTGTAGAGCGGTATACTCCCTGCTGTCAGTGAAACATTCAAATAGAAAGTCCAATGAATTAAACAATAGATGTGATAGTTTTATTAACATTTAACTTTGTCAAAAGGATCATTGAGAAGACAATCTTTTTTATTGCAAATAGAAAAGCGGTAGAAAGACTAAACACGACTTTTTTTATTATTTCTCCTTATATTTCTCCAGCATTGGAATCCTGATCTACTTAGTAATGCTTTCTCAAAACACTAGCTACCGTTTATGTTGGTAGAACCAGAAAAATGCCCTAATGTGTCCATATGAAAGAATTAATTTTGGCCAGGCACCGTGGCTCATGCCTGTAATCCCAGCGCTTCGGGAGGCTGAGGCTGGCGGATCACGACGAGGTCAGGAGATCGAGACTATCCTGGCTAACACAGTGAAACCCTGTCTCTACTAAAAATACAAAAAATTAGCCAGGCGTGGTGGCAGCGCCTGTAGTCCCAGCTGCTTGGGAGGCTGAGGCAGGAGAATGGCGTGAACCCGGGAGGCGGAGCTTGCAGTGAGCCGAGATCACACCACTGCACTCCAGGCCTGGGCCGGCCGAGCGAGACTCCTTCTCAAAAAACAAACAAACAAACAAAAAAACACAAGGGAGGCCGAGGTGGGCGGATCACGAGGTCAGGAGATCGAGACTATCCTGGTTAACATGGTGAAACCCCGTCTCTACCAAAAATACAAAAAATTAGCCGGGCATGGTGGTGGGCACCTGTAGCCCCAGCTACTCTGGAGGCTGAGGCAGGAGAATGGCGTGAACCCAGGAGGCAGAGCTTGCAGTGAGCCGAGATCGCACCACTGCGCTCCAGCCTGGGCGACAGACAGACACTCCATCTCAAAAAACAAACAAACAACAACAAAAACAAAAAAAGAATTCTGAGCACTTTATGAAATACTTTTTATATTATACTATTTCTTCCTTTGAGAAATACAATTATTAGTGCACAATCGATCACCATAGGTTAAAATCAGATTACAAAATACAAGGAAAATACTTACAATAGGAAAGTTTACCCCGAAGCATTTCTTTATGACACGTTTAGCCATATGAACTCACCACTATTTATTAGAATGCAATATCTCAAAATAGAATATGGTATAAAACTGATTTTTTGAAATAAATAATAAAAATTATTAAAATATATAATTTATAAAATCTAAATGTTTACTGATACATGTTGTATTTAATGTTAATATATCCAAAAAGTTTAGGCTCAAACTTCATAATAGTGACCCTTTTTTCTCAGCTTCCCCCCCCAAAAAAATTATAACCCTTGTGTATTTCTCCACTTTGTTCACAGATACAAAGGCCAGCCAGATGGAACTGGTCAATGTTCCCAGATCTTAAGTGCAGTGATTCAAATCTAATAAAAAGGCATTTGGAATACAGCATTGATAAAGTTGTATGACTGTACAGGGAAACATTCTGCTTGTAGCCATGAGATATGAACTTCTGTTTACTACTTCTTCTAATAGTTACTAGAAATAAGAGAGCCAATAGACCCTTTATTTTTATTTCACCCTTTCCTCTGAGTTGTATTAAATGATATTTTGAATGTCAGATGAATCTGATATCTGCAGTCAAACATAACAGCATCAATGGTAAATGTGGCCAAGGAGTCAGATATGTCAATTCTGAATGAATTAATCTGTTTGTGCAAATGATATTTATCATTACCTATGATCAGCACTTGTAGCTTTATCATATCATAATTTACCCAATATTTATAGGTGTCAACATGTGTGAAGATAGGCACCAGATAAGCAAAAGACTCATTAAGATGTTGCCATAGATTAATCCCACAGAGTAGAAGCATTTGGATGCTCTGATTTTTAAGATCCCTGCTTTAGAGCCTAGAAAATGTCATGAAAATGAATTAATCATTTTTCTTTTCAGTATCATCAACAACCTCTAGTATTGGAGATATTATAGGAAAGGACTACCTGCTTGTAATTCCATTTTTAGTCAAAACTAATACAGAAGTATTTGCCTAGATTTGGAAAAACCCAAATCTAAGTCAGTGGCCTAATCTCTAACGGGTTGAATAGCCTATTTTAGATGAGATCTTTTCCAGTAAGTGTTGTCTTCCAGATTTTCATGTCTTCTTGCTAATGTTTTCCAAGGTGGAATTTGGGCATATGAGGGCTCATGTAAATTCATGGCATTGGGTGGGTGGAGAAAGTTTCTTGGGACATATGAGTATCTGTGTTGGTCTCCACTGGTCAGGTCCTTCAGTCCTTAGGTCCTTAGATGACATCACTAAGGTATAGTTAATCTATACTTAATCACAGGTGTTTTTTTTAACACCACTTCCAAAGTCTCTGGTTGCTACATCCCACTGGCCATTCAGTTGGCATAGGCCATACTCCCAGAAACAGGTACATCGCCCTTTGCTGATAGATGCCACATCATTTCTGCTGATGCTATAGGCACTCCAAACTCTGATTGTAAGGCCTACCTGATTGCTGGCATTGAGTAGCATTGCTGCCCTTGACTACAGACTCAATTAACTTCCTGATCATTTCCTCTGTTAATTTGTACCCAGATTCTCAGCTAATATATGTGTTGTCTTGAAAGACATGTGAAAAACTCTGTGCCAGAGGGAAAAGAAGAGCTCTGGATGGTCTCACTCTGGTAATCAAATGATTCCACTTCCACTCACAAGTCATTGGGCAGAATTAGTTACATAGTTCCACCCTACCTCAAGTGGACAGGAATTATAATTATGCTGTGTACCTGAAATGGAAAAGAACCGGAAACATTTGTTGAACAGGCTACAACAAGTACCCTGCCAAGTGATCTCCCTTCAAAAACTCAAGTAGGAAGCTAAATTAAAGTCATCATCTCTTCTTCACTTGTTCCTCAGTGTAGCTAAGAAGACTTGACTTCTGGGACTTTAGCTCTGATAGAGGAGTTTAGATACGTGTCTCACCTCCTGAACTTTCTGCCTTCATCCCCTTTTCATTCTCATAATCTGTCATGACCAGAAAGAGGGGACACCTTTTCTGGGCTGATGTGGAATTACATGGCCTCTTATTCTCCTCTTTTTGGATTGGTATTGCAATAAGGTAAAATGATGGCTAGGGAACATGATTTACTAAGAAGAAGAATATTAAACATATTTACTATTTTCAAAATATGATCCTGTTACATCTGAGTTTATCCTCCATACAGCATTTTATGTACAATATTTCCTACAATATTGTCACAAACATTACAAACCTAACAATAAGCTTTTATCACTTTGTTTAACTTATCATTTGCTGATGGTGCTTTACTCACTCCCTCTGGGAAGGTCTGCCTTCCTTCCCAATCGTATGTGGACATCTTTACAAGGCAATTCGAGTTCTAAAATGTTTGTATATCAAATTCTACTGTTTCTTTTCAAAATAATTTTATGTCTTAGGTAATATGTGAATAGATTTATAAAGTTATTAATTCAATAGCCCATAATGAACCTTTGGGACATACACCATGACATATTTCTTCAACAATTTTAAATTATTTCTTAATATTATAGATTATCGTGATGAAGCATATTAATCCTACAGTCTTTTCCTCTCCCTCTAGTCTTCAATTCAGCATTAATGGAGAGATTTTCAAGCACCACAGGACTTGATGCAGCTAACTTGAAGATAAGTTTTGGGGAGTTTCCTGTTATCTCTGCACAGTGGCCTTTGTGAGTAGACCCTTTCAATGTTGTTAGAGTCTCTCTAAGAAACACATGTATTAGAAGCACTGTAACTGTCTCTACTATGAAGATCTAATGCCACTCCTTTGCTCATAATGTATGTGCTCAACTAAAAATGTTTCTTTGACAATGCACTAAGATTCTTCTAAAACCTATAGGACATATTATCATTGCATCTATGTAAGAATACCATTAAAAGGATCAATGAAACTAAAAGTTGGTTCTTTGAAAAGAGAAACAAAATTGATAAACTGCTAGCAACCAAGAAAAGAGAAGAGACAAAATCAGAAATGAAAAGAAGACTTACAAGTGATACCACAGAAAAACAAAATTTCATCTGTGACTATTATGAACAACTACATGCTCACAAACCAAAAAAATCCCGAGGAAATGGCTAAATTCCTGGAAACATACAACCTCCTAAGATCGAAGAAGGAAGAAACTGAAAATCTGAATAGATCAATAATTAGTAGCAGGATTGAATCAGTAATAAATAAATTTCCCATAAAAAAAAAGTCCAGGACCTGATGGATTCATAGCTGAATTCCATAAAATGTACAAAGAAGAACTAATACCAATCTTCCTGAAACTGTTCCAAATAATCTGGGAGGAGGGACTTCTTCATTCCTCATGTAACAAGGCCAGTATCACTCTGATACTAAAACCAGACAAAGACAAAACAAAACAAAAAAAGAAAACTACATGCCAATATCTCTGATAAACATAGACACAAAAATCCTCAACAAAATACTAGCAAATGGAATTCAAGAGCACATCAAAAAGGTAATACACCATGATCAAGTGGGTTTTACATAAGGAATGGAAGGATAGTTCAACATATGCAAATTAATAAATGTGACACATCACGAAAATAGAATGAAGGATTAAAAACCTCAATAGATGCCGAAAAACCATTTGATAAAATTCAGCATCCCTTCATGATAAAAAAAAAACCCTCAAATAACTAGACATTGAAGTAACATACCTCAAATAATAAAAGGCTTATATGACAAACCCACAACCAACATCATACTGAATGGGGGAAAGGTTGAAAGCATTTTCTAAAGAACTGGAACAAAACAAGGATTCCCACTTTCACCACTTATATTTGATATAGTATTAGAGGTCCTAGCCACAGCAGTCAGGTAAGAGAAAGAATTAAAAGACATTCAAATTGGAAAAGAAAAAATCAAATTATTTCTGTTTGCTTATGATAGGATTACATGTCTAGAAAAACCTAGAGACTCCACCAAAACACTCTTGGATTTGATAAATGAATTTAGTAAGGTTATTTAGTAAAATTGATACAAAAGTAATATACAAAAATCAGTAGCATTTCTATACACCAATAACTAGCTGAGAAGGAAATCTTATTTACAAGAGCTATAAAAAATAAACTACCTAGGAATACATTTAAGCAAGGAGGTGAAACATCTCTACAAGGAAAACTATAAAACACTGATGAAAGAAATTGTCAATGAGACAAACGAATGGAAAAATATTCCATGCTTATGGATCAGAAAAATTAATATTGTTAAAATGACCCACTTTAGGAGGCCGAGGCGGGCAGATCACGAGGTCAGGAGATCAAGACCATCCTGGGTAACACAGTGAAACCCCGTCTCTACTAAAAATACAAAAAAAAAAAAAAAAATTAGCCAGGTGTGGTGGCAGGCGCCTGTAGTCCCAGCTACTTGGGAGGCTGAGGCAGGAGAATGGCATGAACCTGGGAGGCGGAGCTTGCAGTGAGCTGAGATCGTGCCACTGCACTCCAGCCTGGGCGACAGAGCAAGACTCTGTCTCAAAAAAAAGAAAAATGACCATAATGCCCAAAGCAATCTATAGATGAAATGCAATCCCTATCAAAATACCAATGTCATTTTTCACAGAATTAGAAAAAAACAATGTTAAATCCTTATGGAACCAAAAAAAAGAGCCCAAATAGCAACATCAATTCTAAGCAAAAAGAACAAAGCTGGAGGCATCACGTTATCTGATATGAAATTATGTTACAAGGCTATGGTAACCAAAACAGTGTAATACTTCTATAAAAACAGATGCGTAGATCAATAAAACAAAATACAGAACCCAGAAATAAAGCCACATAGTTACAGCCAACTGGTCTTTGACAAAACTAACAAGAAGAGACACTGAAGAAAGGACATCCTTTTCAATAAACAATGCTGGGAAATTAGATAGCCATATGCAGAAAAATAAAACAGAACCTGAGAGGTGAAGCCAGCTGGACTTCCTGGGTCGAGTGGGGATTTGGAGAACTTTTCTGTCTTACAAGAGGATCGTAAAATGCACCAATCAGTGCTCTGTAGCTAGCAAGAGGATTGTAAAATGCACCAATCAACGCTCTGTAAAATGCACCAATCAGTGCTCTGTAAAATGCACCAATCAGCAGTAGCTAAAAGTAGGCAATCACAGGGAGGATTGAAAAAAGGGCACTCTGATAGGACAAAAACCAAACATGGGCAGGGACAAATAAGGGAATAAAAGCTGGCCACCTCAGCCGGCAGTGGCAATCTGCTTGGGTTACTTTCCATGCGTGGAAGCTGCGTTCTTTTACTCTTCACAATGAATCTTGCTGCTGCTCACTCTTTGGGTCCGTGCCACCTTTAAAAGCTGTAACACTCACCATGAAGGTCTGCCACTTCATTCTTGAAGTCAGCGACACCACCAACCCACCAGCAGGAACCAAATCTGGACACAGACCCTTATCTCTCACCATATGCAAAAATCAACTTAAGATGTATTAAAGACTTAAATATAAGACCCAAAACTATCAAAATACTAAAAACCTTGAGAAAATTCTTCTGGACATTGGTCTAGGCAAAGAATTTATGACTTAAGACCTAAAAGGACAGGGAACGAAACCAAAATTAGACAAATGGGACAATTAAACTAAAAAGCTTCTGCACAGCAAAAGAAATAACCAGGTGTGTAAACAGACAACCCACAGAATAGGAGAAAATATTTGAAAACTATTTATCCCATAGGGGACTAATATCCAGAATATAGAAGAAGCTCAAACAACTCCCTCAACAACAACAAAAAGAGCAAACAAGGCCAGGCATGATGGCTCACATTTCTAAGCCCAGCAATTTCAGAGGCCAGGACGACTGGACCACTTAAGGAGTTTGAGACCCGCCTGGCCAACGTAGTGATAGCCCGTCTCTACTAAAACTACAAAAATTAGCCGGGCCTGGTGGTGGGCACATGTAATCCCAGCTATTCGGGAGGCTGAGAGGCAAGAATCCCTTGAATCTGGGAGGTGGAGGTTGCAGTGAGCCAAGGTTGCACCATTGCACTCCACATTGCACTCCAGCCTGGGCGACAGAGGGAAACTGTCTAAAAAAAAAAAAAGAAAAAGAACAAATAATGTTCTTTAAAAGTGGTCAAAGGATATAAATAGACATTTTTCAAAAGAAGACACACAAATGGCCAACATGGGCATATAAAAAAAATGCTCAACACTAATCATCAGAGAAATGTAAATTAAAACCATAATAAGATATCATCTTTGTTAAAATGGCTATTATTAAAAAGATAAAACGTCCCACCTGCTATGTTGGTGAGGATATGGAGAAAAAGGAATGTTTACCCGCTGTTGATGGGAATGTAAATTAGTACAAACTTTACTGAAAATAGTCGGAGATTTCCCAAAGAACTAAAACTAGAACGACAGTTTGATCCCACAATCTCACTACTGGGTATCTACTCAAATGAATATAAATCAATATATCAAAGAGGTACCTGCACTCATGTTTCTTGCAGCACTATTCACAATAGAAAAGATATGGAATCAACCTAAGGGTCCACCAGTGGATGACTGGATAAAAAACATGTGGTCTATATACCTGAAAAAATTCTATTCAGCCACAAAAAGAATGAAATCATGTATTTTGCAGCAACATGGTTGCAACTGGAGGTCATTATCTTAAGAGACATAAGCCAGATATAGAAAAATATCGTTCATAAGTGAGTGCTAAAAAAAGTGTCCACATAGATGTAAACAGTGGAATGACAGGCAGTGGAGACTCAGAATTGTGGAAGGATGATGAGAAATTACTAATGGGTACAATGTATAGCATTTGGGTGATGGGTACCCTAAAAGCTCTGCCTTGACCACTATGCATATAACAAAATTGCACTTGTAACCCATAAATTCATACAAATTAAAAAATATATAAGACAAATGTAACCATGCTTTCTTCAAAAAAACAAAAACGAGGTAATCCCCATTGTAGTCCCAAAGATGGGAGGAGAGAGGCTCATCCAAGAAGGCCAGAGAGGGCTGGATATACCCTGCTTCCAAATCTGCTGTCTCTCCTACACCCCTTACAACAGACCCTTTGCTCTCCCTTCTACCTCCCTGTTCTCAGAGGCTTCCCTTTCTCTATTTCTCATCTGCCCCCTAAAAAGGAAGGCAGAAGATTCCGATTCCTTGTACCCTTAGGTACTTGGAGCAGAATGAAGTAAATTTAGTGAATCATGTGCAACTCTGTACTTCTTGGGCGCACTTCAAATATCAACAAGAACATTTATTCTGTGGAATAGACTGGTTTAATTTTGGCCTTTTACCTCAACTTTCAGCCATCTGAAATTGTGTAGACTTTTCCATACTATGTTCATGTGCCACCCTGACCTACTGCCTATCCCTGCAATTGGATGGGCCTTAAGAACCCAGCTCCAGGCCAGGCGCAGTGGCTCACGCCTGTAATCCCAGCACTTTGGGAGGCAGAGACAGGTGGATCACCTGCAGTCAGGAGTTCCAGACCAGCCTGGCCAACACAGTGAAACCCCTTCTCTACTAAAAACACAAAAACTAGCTGGGTGTGCTGGCAGGCACCTGTAATCCCAGCTAGTCAGGAGGCTGAGGCAGGAGAATCGCTTCAACCCGGGAGGCAGAGGTTGCAGTGAGCAGAGATCATACCACTGCACTCCAGCCTGGGCAACAGAGCAAGACTCCATCTCAGAGAAAAAGAACCCAGCTCCAGACACTGCTCCCTGATGTCTATGCATCTGAGAGGTGCCTTCTTCCCAGCAGCTATTGCTCTAGTGGAACAAAGCACCAGGTTTCTTCTCTAATTACTTCTATCAGTAAATAATTTCCAGGCACCTAAGAGTTTAGATTTAGCCATGTCTTTGAGGACTGTAACTTTTCCCTAATTTGTGCTTTCTATAATAATAATTAGGGATTTATTGCTTATACTAAAAACTCATCAGAACTCTAATTGAAAAGGTTAACTACTTCTCATGAGTTCAAGTTGGGAATTACTATGCAAATTCACTGACAACTTAAAATTTAAGATAATTTTCTTTCCTACTGTGCAGGTTCTTCATGTGATAAGGATTTTACTTTTGCCAAACAGAAGTTCCTAGAACATCCTGGGAATATGGTATTTTAGAAGAAAAACAATAAGCAATTACTTAAAGCGAATTTAACATTTAGAACAAAACAGTGTTTCATTTGATTGATACATATTTTGTTTTTACCTTGAAGAATGTACCACAAAAGAGGGGTCACAGCAATGAGATATAACTTCACTTAACTTTTCAAACTGATACTGTCCAAATATTTAATAATATTCTGTTGATTAACACAGTGCTTTTAAAACTATGGATAGGAAAAGCATATTTCTTGTAGTTATATGTCTTGGAATAATATATAAATCACACATCAGCCTTAAATATTACTGTTTAGCAGAAGACAATCATAAAAAGAATTTTATCAATTTAAATTAGAATACTAAATAAACCGGTAAAGCTAGCATTTGCAGAACACTTGGTGTGTTACACATAAATATTCAATTAATTCACAGAAAAATCACAAGAGGTTGTCAGTTGCATAATGTCACTTTGCTAGTTAAGGTGGTGCAGGGATTTAAACCCAAGCCCCGGTGCACAACCACATCAGCATAGAGACAGATGTTATTGCATGTTGGCAGATGAAATTGTGAAAGTGAAATTCCCATGGTTCCAAATCAGAAATTGCTGCCTTAGGGTGTGGGGAGGAGGTGACAGTCACTTAGGCTGCTGGTGGGAAAATTTAAAAAATAACACAAGAGGGATAATTGGCAATGCCATACAAATAAATAAATGACAACTTTTCTGAGTAGAAGAAGGCAATCCACAAGGAGGCTGGAGGGTTAATCTAAGTCCACTTTCATATTCATTCTTTTCTTTTCTTCTTTTTTTTTTTTTTTTTTTGAGATGGAGTCTTGCTTGTCACCCAGGCTGGAGTACAGTGGCGCTATCTTGGCTCACTGCAACCTCCACTTCCTCGGTTCAAGCGATTCTCTTGCCTCAGCCTCCTGAGTAGCTGGGACTACAGGCGCCCGCCGCCACGCCCGGCTATTTTTGTATTTTTTTTTAGTTTCACCATATTGGCCAGGCTGGTCTGGAACTCCTGACCTTGTGATCCGCCCGCTTTGGCCTCCCAAAGTGCTGGGATTACAGGCATGAGCCACTAAGACCCGCCATATTCATTCTTTTCTAAGTGGTGATTCTTATGAGAAATACTCATATCCCTCACTAAATGGAGATGTTAATTGTATCAATTTTTATAACAGTGAAATAGTACAGGTCCAGTTCTCCAGCAATAGGTGGCTGACTAAGCAAATAATAGTGCCTCCATGCCCAAGAATAACATGCAGCCATGACAAAATAAGGTCATATTTACTGATAACGTTAATATATATTGCCTGTTAAAAAGGCAAAATACAGAATAGTGTGCATATTGTGCTCTGTGAAGAAAGAGTTACTACAGTAGGTTTGTTTTACTCAGCTCTTTTTAATCTCTGGGAAAGCTTGGAGCCACAGGGAAAAGAACTAACTTCAGGAATGTTTGCTTGGTCAGTGATAAAGATAGTATTCTCTATGGCCCAGGCAGTGGGTCAGGATGTACCTGGCTGACAGCATTGTTTAAACATGAAAATTCATGACGTGTACCTGGTGCCTGTTTGGCTTCTGCAACTTGGCTGGTTGGGTAGCTGTGTGATCAGCAGCCTTTAAGAACTCTGGATTCTGAGATTTGAGTGGATTTTTTTTGTTGTTTGTTTGAGACGGAGTTTCGCTCTGGTCGCCCAGGCTGGAGTGCAGTGGCGCGATCTCGGCTCACTGCAAGCTCAGCCTCCCGGATTCAAGCAATTCTCCTTCCTCAGCCTCCCTAGTAGCTGGGATTACAGGTGCCCGTCATCACGCCCAGCTAATTTTTTGTATGTTTAGAAGAGAGGGGATTTCGCCATGTTGGGCAGGCTGGTCACTAATGAGCGGACTTTCTGAGGTGGAGACGCCTGCCACACATCTCCGCAGTTTGCGGCCAGAAAGGGCACGTCCGCACAATTCTCGCGAGAGAGGGAACGTGGAAACCTGGGCCTGACCTCTCTAGTCTTTGCTTATGCATGCCTGTGTCTCACTTCCTGCACAGTATCCTTTGCAGTAATATATCTTAGCTGTAGGCATAACTTTTTGACTTATATGAGTCCTTCTGGTGAATCACTGAGCACATCATGACCATGATGTAGTTGTGGGAACCCCAAAATATGTTCTCAGTTGAAATTTCCAAAAAAGATTTATACATATACATGCACATAAAGGTACAGGATTATTTCTGGAAGGATCTTCAAAAAATTAGTGTAAAAGGGTTTGGACTTGCATTTGTGTTATTTTTCTGGGAAATTTATTCCCTTTGGATTGAGAAATCTTACCCAATGCCTGTACCATCATTGTACCTTGAAAGAAAAGAAATCCCTTTTGAATTCAGGGACTCATAGGCAGAAGAGGATGTAGCCCTGTCTCAGATGAGGCTTTGAAGTTTTTACATTTGGAATGAGTTAAGACTTTTGGAAAATTTTGAAAAGGCATGATTGCATTTTGCTCTGTGAGAAAAACATGAGATTCTGGGGTATCAGGGTCAGAATAATATGGTTTGGCTGTGTGTCCCTGTGAAACTCATGTGGAATTGTAATCCCAAATGCTGAAGGTGGGGCCTGGGGGAGGGGATTTAATCATGGATGGGAGGGGGTTGGGGGTGGAAGGAGAAAGGGTGGATAGGGTGGGGAGGAATGGATTGGCTGTAGGGTGGTGCGAGGGTGGTGGGTAGTAGGAAGGGGGAGTAACCTGCTGCAGACACAGTGGCTCATGGAAAATCTCTACTAGGACAGTGCACCTGTGACTTTACAGGGTTTAGCCCCTGTGGCTGCTCTCATGGGGTGGGCCGGTGTTGACTACCCATAGCTTTTTCACACTGAGGGTGTGAGCTGTTGGTGGGTCTATGAATCTGGGGTCTGGAGGTTGGTGGCCCTCTGCGTGGGGTCTCCAAGACCATATTTTCCTTCCACACTTCCCTAGTAGAGGTTTTCCAAGAGGATCTGCCTCTGCATCAGGCTTCTGCCTGGAAACAGTGGGAGTTGGGGGTGGGGGGCAAATCCTTCACCAATGGTTAAGCACCATCTTTTTGATGCTGACCTTGTGAGTTCCCATGAGATCTGCTTGTATAATAGGGCATGACACCTCTTTCCTCTCTCTGTCTTGCTCCTACTCCTGCCACGTGAATCATCTCATTGCCCCTTGACATTCTGGTATGATTGGGAGGCTTCCTGAGTCCTCCCAGATTCAGAAGCCAGTATGTTTCCTTACAGCCTGCAGAATCATGAGGTTCTTTATGATCATAGAGAAAATTAGTACTGGGAAGTGGATGTATGAAATGTCTTCAAGGCCTTTTCCCTATTGTCTTGGCAATCAGCACTCAGCTTCTTTTCATTCAAGTATCTGAGGCTTTCTTGAATTTTCTCCCTGAAAATGGACTTGTCTTCCTTTACCACATTGCCAGGCTGCGACAAAGATTGCTGATAATGTAGAAGCAGGCTCAGAAGGGGGTGGCAGGCAAAGATGAGGAGAGTTTGGAGGGCTTTGAAGACAGGAAAATGAGGAAAAGTTTGGATCTTTGTAAAGAATTGTTAACTACTTGTGATCAGAAGGCTGACAGGAAAATGGTCAGTGAAAACCAGACTTGGAAGGTCTCAGATAAAAATGAGGAAATTACTGGGAACAGAAGCCAAGGTTACTTTTGTTTTGCTGTAGCAAAGAACATGGCTGCACGGTGACCCTGCCCTGGAGATCTGTGAAACTTTAAACTTGAGAGTGATGACTTAGTGCATATCTGGTGGAATGAACTTCTAGGAAGCAAAGCTCAAGAGGTGTCCTGTCTGCATCTAACAGCCTGTGCTCTGATGTGTGACTGAGAAAATGACCTCTGGATGGGATTTATATTAAATGAGTCCCAACTCTTATATTAAATGAGAAACAGGACTCAAAAGTTTGGAAAATTTGCAGCCTGGCCAAGTGGTCAAAAAGAAAAGCTGATTTTCAGGGGGAAAATTCAGGAAGGCTTCAGAAATTTGCATGAAAAGGAGCCCAGTGCTAATAGCCAAGATAACAGGGAAAAGCCCTTGAAGGCATTTCAGAGACCTTTTCAGCAGCCCTTGCTGTCACAGGCCCTGGGGCCTAGGAGAGAAGCATGGTTTCCTGGGCCAGTCCTGTGACCCGCCTCTATGTGCAGCCTCAGGGCACTGCTGCCTGTGTCCCTGCAGCTCCAGCTCCAGCCATGGCTGAAAATACACAGATGCAGCTTGGGTCACTGCTTCAGAGGGTGCAAGCTAGAAGCCTTGGTAACTTCCTCATAGTGTCAAGCCACTAGTAGGCTTGGGAGCCTGTCTGTGGACTTTGGAAGATGTACAGAAATGCCTGGGTGACCAGACAAAAGCATCCCAAAAACACAGAGCCTCATAGGAAACCTCTACCAGGGCAGTGCAGAAGGAAAATATGGGGTTGGAGCCCCCACACTGGAGGCCACCGTCATGCAGACCCCAGATTCATAGACCCACCAACAGCTTGTACCATCAGTCGGGAAAAGCTATAGGCACTCAACACCTGCCCAGCCCATGGGGGCAGCTGTGGGGCATAAACCCTGCAAAGCCACAGGTGCAGGGCTGCCCAAGGCCTTGGGAGCCCAGCCCTCATGTCCCTGTGCCCTGGATGTGGGACGAGGTTTCAAAAAGGGTGATTTTGGAACTGTAGGAGTGAATGACTGGCCTTCTGGGTTTGGAGTTTCATGGGGCCTGTAAGTCCTGTATGTGTTTTGTTCTTTCTGGCAAAATTCTTCCTTTCAGTTGAGAATGCTTACCCATTGCCTGCAGAAGCATTGTACCTCAGAAGTAGTTAACTTGCTTTATATTTCAGAGGCTCATGGGCCTAAGGGACTGTAGTCTTTTGTCAGATGAGACTTTAAGCTTTGGACATTTGTATAAATGCTGGAATGATACAAGATTTGGGGGGACTGTAGGGAAGGCATCATTGTATTTTGCAATGTGAGAAGGACATGAGATTTGGGAGCCAGGGACAGAATAATAAAGTTAAAAGTGGGGCCTGGTGGAGGGTGATTTAATCATGGTGGAGAGTGGGGGTTGGAAGGTGGGGGGTAGGGAGAATGAGGGGATTATGGTGGGGGTGAGGGGTCAAAAGCGGTGGTGGGGGGCGGATCCTTCACAAATGATTAAACACCATCTCCTTATTGCTGTGCTTATGACAGTGAGTTCTCTTCATGATTTTGGAGCTGTGAGATTGAATGGATACTGGCCTCCTGGGATTTGGACTTGCACTGGGCATGTGGTTCTATTTGTGTTTTTTTCCTGGGAAATTTCTTCCCTTTGAATTGAGAAAGCTTACCCAATGCCTGTACCATCATTGTACCCTGAAAGAAAAGAACATCCTTTTCAATTAGGGACTCATAGGTGAAAGGGACTGTAGACTTGTCTCAGATGAGATGTTGAACTTTTTACATTTGAGTTAATGCTGGAATGAGTTAAGACTTTTGGAAACTTGAAAAGGCATGAATGTATTTTGCTCTGTGAGAAGGAGATGAGATTCTGGGGTACCAGGGTCAGAATAATATGGTTTGGCTGTGTTTCTTTACCAAAACTCCTGTGAATTGTACTCCTTAATGTTGGAGGTGGGGCCTGGTGGGAGGTGATTTAATCATGGCAGGAGGGGTTTGGGGTTGGAAGGAAAAGGGGTGGGTAGGGTGGGAAGTAGGTTGGCAGTAGGGTGGTGGGTAGTAGGAAGGGGTAGTAGTCTGCTTCAGAGGTGAGACTCATGGGAAACCTCTGCTAGGGCAGTGCACCTGCAGCTTTGCAGGCTTCAGCCCCCATGTCTGCTCTCATGGGCTAGGCTGGTGTGGAGTGCCTGTAGCTTTTCCATACTGAGGGTGTGAACTGTTGGTGGGCTTATGAATCTGGGGTCTGGAGGATGGTGACCTCCTGTGTGGGGGCTCCAAGCCCATATTTCCCTTCTGCACTGCCATGGTAGAAGTTTCCCAAGAGGCTCTGCCTCTGCAGGAGGCTTCTGCCTGCAAACAGCGGGCGGTGGTGTGGGTGGTGGTTCCTTCACCAATGGTTAATCTTCTTGAAGCTGATCTCCTGATAGTGAGTTCTCATGAGAACTGGTTGTATAACAGGATGTGGCACCTCCTTTCTCTCTCTGTCTTGCTCCTACTCCTGCCATATGAAATATCTCATTGTCGCTTGGCCCTCTGGTATGGTTATGAGGTTCCTGATGAGTGTGGGCCTCATCAGTGGGCCTAGTCAGTTGGGACTTGGTCAGTAAGGCCTATTTACTGGGGGCGTGGTCAGCAGGGGTCTGCTTAGAGAGGGTCTCATTAGGGGGATCTAGTAGTGGGGTCTTGGTGAGTGAGGACCTAGTGGCAGCCACTTGTTTGGTATCTGGTCTGTGTAAAACTAGGCTGTGGGCTTTGTCAATGGAGACCTGGTCAGCTGGGTGGTGGCCTTGTCAGCATGGGCTAGGCACTGGTGACTAGCTCAAGGGGTGCTATTCAGTGGAGGCCTGGTCACATGGGACCTAGTCAGCAGGGCCTCCTGGCCATGTCCTCATCAGTGAGGCCCTTGTCAGTGGGGCCCTGGTCATTGCAGTCTGGTCAGTGGAACCTAATCAGTGGGGGCCTGTTCAGAGCGAGTGCATTCAGTGGTGGCTTTTGTAGCACTGGTCTGTGGGTGACCTGGTCAGCGGGGATCTGAGCAGTGGGTGCCTGTTCAGTGGGGCCTACTCACTAGGGTCATAGTCAGGGGCATCTGGTCACCTAAGGCCTGGTTAATAGGGGCCTGGTCAGTGGCAGCCTGTTCCCTGGAGGCCTGGTCAGTGGGGCCTCATCTGTGGTGCCAGGCAATGGGGTCATGATCAGTGGAACCTGATCAATGAGGCCTAGTCAGTAAGGACCTGGTCAGCGAGGCCCTGGTCAGTAAGGTCCTGGTCAGTGGGGTCCTGGACACTGTGGGCCTAGCAGCAAGGGCCTGGTTAGTGGGGCCTGGTCATGGGTTTCTAATCAGTGAGGGTGTGGACAGGGAGGACCTGATGTGCGGGATATGGCCAGCAGGGACCTGGTCAGCGGGGGCTGCTGAGCACTGCTGGGAGATGTCAGGTGCGATGCATGTTATCGAGGGCCCTGTGGACAGTCGGGATGGCCCAGTAGTGCCCAAAGGCCCAGTCAAAACTGGACAAAGCAGGTGTTTGGACGGACCTGGGAGATCTTCCTCAGAGATTCCAACAGGACAAAGGTAAAGGAAGGGCCGGAGTGGCCGGATAGATGGTCACAGTCTATGGGCCGCACAGGATGGAGGAAGCCAGGGAACAGGCAGGGTGAGCAGCAGGGGTGCAGGGAGAGGCTGGTGCATGCTGGGTGGTCAGACCCTGAGAGGGCTGTGGGGGCATCAGGCGGAGTGGGCTCCAGGTGCACCTTCAATGCACTGGGTGGGTCTCAGGCCAGGCTCCCTGGACCCTGGTCGGGTGATGTGGTCACTCCCTGGGGGACTGCTGTCAGGCACCAGGCACCCGCCATGGGCAGCACTGTCCCATCTCAGGACTGGACTTTCTCAGATCCTGCAGAGGACACAGCCTCCAGCCCAGGAGGGGCAGCCCCTTGGTGCAGCCAGAGCTCTCCATTGGCCTGGAGTGTCCCCTGCCAGCCCTCTGCTCCCTCTTCTCCCGGGTCCTGCTTTTCCAGTGTCAGCAAGCAGAGGGGCTCCGTCCTCCCTTCCCTATGTGTCTCCTGGGCTGAAACTTGCAGCGGAATGGGACAGGGATGGTGCTTCCCTCAGGCCCATTTAGGGAGGAGACTGGCTCCCAGCCTGGCACAGGTCCTCAGCTCTGCCTTGGTTGCCTTAGAGTGAGCAGGATCAGTCAGTGCCCTGAAGGTAGAGCTAAGAGACTCTCCTTGCTGTGTGAGGCTGGTCTAGGGATGGAGGACTTAACAGGTCCTCCCAGTCTGTCAGGCCTGGACAGTACTGTCTTGTCTCAGGACTCAGAAAGTCCAGTCCTGAGACGGGACGGTGCTGCCCAGGGTGGGTGGCCACGGCCTGACAGCAGTCCCCCAGGGAGTGACCACGTCACCCAGCCGGGGTCCAGGGAGCCTGGCCTGACACCCACCCAGTGCATTGAGGGTGCACCTGGAGCCCACTCCACCTGATGCCCCCACAGCCCTCTCAGGGTCTGACCTCCCAGCATGCACCTGCCTCTTCCTGCACCCCAGATGTCCACCCTACCTGTTCCCTGACTTCCTCCATCCTGTCCAGCAGGATGGGCTGGACAGTGGGACAGCCTGTGTGCACATTTTGTGGCAAGTAGGAGTGACACCATCCGTGGGAGGCACCATGGTTCCTGCCAAACCCAACCCTAGAACTCTGTCCCTGAGGTCGTTTCACCAAAACCCAAAACCCAGAACTGTGGTTGTGGCTCAGGGGTCAGCACCTGCTAGTACCAGGACACTACTGGGAGGCTGGGACCTGATTGAAGCCCATGGTGTCTGTGGCCTGAGGACAGGGTGTGTTGGGGCCATAAGGCCCGGCCGCCAATGGCCACTGGGTCCTAGGGCCTCAGCCCCCATGTTTGCCCTTCCCTGGCTCCTTCTGATTCAGTCCCATTAGGACCCTGGAGCCCAAGACCCAGCACCCAAGGTCCCCTCCAGGAATGCTGGCGGTTTGGCTTCCTTTATCACGTTTCATCTGAGAGCAAAAATGTCAGATCGGATGCACAGAAAAATGGCCCAAATTGTTTAATGACTAGAAGAAATATAGGAGCAGCAAGAATGTAATGTGAAGAGGGGAGGGCCTCCATGACCGGTGTCTGCAGAGCCAGTGGTACAGGCACACAGTGTTGTGGCCTGGCACAACCGGCGTCTCAGAGGGTGGGTGGCACACTGTCCTTACCCGGAGGACAGCAGGCCTGATCACCAGCTTTTCTACATGTCCCTGTAAACATCACGTTGCTAGAAGAAAATCTCATGCCAGAGCTTGGACCATCCCTAGCTCAGAGGTTAGGGGTTGTCTCTTGGTGACCTAAATGAAAAAATAAGTCCAGATCAGAGTTCCTGACGCAGAGCACTCATCCACTCTTTGAATCGTGGGAGGGGAGGCCTGGTTTTAGGTAAACCTAACCTCTTTGAGGAACCACAGAGCCCAAGACTGGAAACCTTCAGAATATTCTGGCCCCCAATCCTCCCTGGGGACCACTGTGGCCTGTCTCACCAGAGCACTCTTCTGTCTCTAGATGTCTCAGCTGCTCTACAAGGGGGTCCTATTTCAGGTGTGGGGCTAGGCATGGTCACTCCTGCTGGATGTCTAGAAGGTGGAAATTAAGGACCTAGGAAAATACCAGATACAGCCTTTCCACCCTCATCCAGAGCAGGACAAACAGGCCAGGTGGTGTCAGGAGCCCAGGTCTCCAGCTGGAGGGAACGTCAACCCTGCAGTGGGAGCAGGGGCCCATCGCACATCCTAGGCACAGATGCTAATGTAGGCACTGCAGGTAAGCTGGGTTTTGTACCCTTCCCTGGCTTCAGAAAGAGCCAACAAGGAGCGTTTTGCAGAATGAAACCTTTCTTTCCAGAAGCACTGCTGACTGTAAGTGGCTGCCATTTGTAGCAGTGAGCATTTTGTCCATTCTGAGGTTGGATTGGTTTCTCCTTTCGGCCTTGCCCTGCCCTACAGACCATAAAGGAGAACAGCAAGAGGCCCCCAGCAAACACCCACAGATGGCCCTGGACATCAGCCACATTCTGAGAAACGTCATGTTGTGGGAGGGCTAAGGCATCAAGTAAGGCCTATGGAGCTGGAGGATCCCAGGCAAGGTGGGGCAATCCAGAGCCATGGGGGCTTCCCATGGGAATTGGGAGGTCCCAAGGCAGAGTCAGAGGTTCCACGGGAGGAGTCACAGAGTCACCAAGGGCTCACCTGGCCCAGGGAGCAGTCAACACCATGGACTGAACACCTGCTGGGCTCCAAGCCCTGGGCCAGGCTGCCCGTGTGGGGCCAGGAGGCAGCTCAGAGTGGGAGGCAGAGAGAGAAGTGTGCTCAGAGGGCACCTGTATCTGGATGTAATGTGGTCCTGAGACTCTGGCTGGGAAGTGCTTCCAGGTTATCCTATGTGTTATGCAGCTACTTCCTCTCCCCAGCCTTACCCTGTAGGAATTCTAGTGACTATGTTGCCACCATCTTGGAGCTCCATGCCCTCATAGTGTAGTGGCACCAGCAGATCTGCCTGTGCATGGACTTCCTGTACTACCTCACTCCTGAGGGGAGATGCTTCTGCAGGGCCTATGACCTGGTGCACAACTTTAGCCACCATCATCCTGGAGCAGCGCTACACCCTCACTAGCCAGGGTGTCGATGGCCTCAAGGCCAAGGCCACGTTCAAGACTTTGGGCTTCACTGATGCACTTGTGCTGAGCAAGGTGGGCATCTCTGGGATCTTAATTCAGGAGGTAGAATGCAGCTTGAGATCAAGTGTCTAATCAAAGAACTTGAACTTGATCTGGAGGGCTCTGGGGAACCATGGAAGTTTCTGGATAAAGGGACAGTCAGCCGTGTTTTAGAGATGACTGCAGAAGGCTTCCTGGAAGGAGTGAACAAGAGCCAGGAGACCAGGGAGGGAGCCTGTGGGGCAGGTCTGGAGATGGCAAAGGAGGGATCCTGCTTGGATGAAAAGTCTTCAGGGACCATCTCAGGTTACACTCAGGTGCCCTCTGAGTTAGTGTGTTCTAAGTAAGGGGTTCTAAGCCTCCTATTGTGGCTCATCCCTGACAGTGTCAGCACCAGCTCCCCTAACCCCACAGCTCAGGGTCCACTTTGCTTCTGTATCCTGCATGTTCCCCTTTCCTGCTGAAAAGCAGATTCCCCAATGAGCAGCAGAATCCTGTTTCTCCCTGCAGGCCCCTCTGCTCCTTATGAGTGGTGTTTTGTGGGATTCCTCCCTTGGTTTTGGATGAGAACACCCTTTCCCGTTCCACAGGGATTGTTTCTGTGGACCTTACCCCAGGTTTTCCCCTGGTCGGGCACCGGGCAGGTGGGGGTGGTGGGACCAACTCTTTAGAACCAGCAATGCCAAACAGATCCCACTCAGGGGAAGTTCATGTTAAGTGTCATGGGTCCTATGGAATTTTCTGAAGCTTTCCTTTTCTCCCCCACCTTCAACCAGCTTATCTGATCTCCTGGGATCTCTACTAGGATGCTGGCAGCCCAGCCAGCTGGTCTGGCCCTGGACGTGTCTTCAGGGGCTGGTTATGCTTCGTGACCTGTGTTGTGGGGAGTGGTAGGCAGCACCTGCTTCTAGCTTCACTGTTTGGCCAGATTTCATCTCCACCGTGGCTCTTCATTGCAGCTGCTTTCTGCTCCCTCCATGGACCCTGCGTGGAATTGCGCCATGTTTCTGTTTGGGCACCACTGAGGAAGGAAGCATGAAGGACGCACAGGTCAGGCCATTCTGTTGCCCACCTTGTGCTGGGTCTTTACTCCTGGCATGGCTTCAGGGGCAGCTCCTTTTCCATGCCTCCCCCGCTCCCCACATCTCTCAGGTTGCTGCTCAAAGGTCACCTCTTAGAGGGGTCTCTCCTTGTCACTGTGTTTGGAATAGCTCCCTCAGTTTCTTTCTAGCTCATCTCACTCTGGTAATGTCTTTCATTACCACCACCATCTGACCTGGTCTTATGACCTGTTAGCTTCCTTCATCAGACATGAGCACCAGGATGGCAGAGGCCTCATCTGTCCTGTTCCTCCTGTGGCCTGGGTCCTAGCACCATGTCTGGTACAGTGTAGGTGCTCAAGGGAAGTTTACTGTTGAAGAACTGTCTACCTGGGAGAGGTTACTGTTAATCTAAGCTGCACTATTTGGTAAACCCCTTGCTGTTTTGCAGATCCTGGTCAGAGTAAAACATTCCATGGGAACTCGGGCTGTGAGAAGCATCCTAACCACCTGACTGCAGAAATATCCTTATCACATCCTGCTGGGCAAAGGCCCAACAGCCTGACTTCAGGAACATCCTTATCATCTTCTACTGGGCAGCAAGCTATACTGTCCAGAGTGCTCCCTCCCAGCCCCATGATTACCCCAGCCTGTGAGCGGCAGTGGGTGCTGACACTAAGCTGGTTTCCCCCTCCGCAGGGTTTTGCTAGTAATAAACCTGTGTTGCTGTTGAAGCGGCCAATCTCTGTGTGTGCCTGTGTGTGTGTGTGTGTGTGTGTGTGTGTGTCTTTCTTTAACTCTTGCCTTGCCTTCAAATCCTTACAATAACTCCACTTCTCCATTTTACAATGGAGGATACGGGACTCAAGAAGAGCAAGTAACTTACCCAGAATTACACAGCCAGTGAGTCACAGAGTCTGAACTTGAACTCAGTTCAGCTGAATCCAGAACTCCCGTCTTCCTGAGAGTGCAGGAAAGGAAAGGTGGACATGCAGCTGGTGAGCAGCCCACATGCTTTTTCTAGGAGACCCCAAGGTGGGCTCCTGGGAATTGTGTCTTCATGGTCACAAAAGAAGGACTGCCCACCTGTGCTGTGCATCAGCTAAGTGTCCCCATTGTCCCAAATCTGCATTTCTTTTTATTCTTTTATTTATTTAGTTTATTTTGAGATAATGTCTCACTCTGTTCCCCAGGCTGAAGTGCAGTGATGTGATCTCAGCTCACTGAAACCTCCACCTCCTGGGTTCAAGCTATTCTCCTGCCTCAGTCCCTGTGTAGCTGGGACTACAGATGTATGCCCAGCTAATTTTTGTACTTTTAGTAGAGATGGACTTTCACCATGTTGGCCAGGCTAGTCTTGAACTCCTGACCTCAAATGATCCACCCACCTCAGCCTCCCAAAGTGCTGGGATTACAGGCACGAGCCACTGTGCCAAGCCTCAAATCCTCACTTCTTTTCAAATTTTGTTTTTTGTTTTTTTGGTTTTTTTTGAGATGAAGTCTCACTTTTGTCACCCAGGCTGGAGTGCAATGGTGCGATCTTGGCTCACTGCAACCTCCACCTTCTGGGTTCAAGCAATAGTAGGAAATCCTACTATTTGTGACAATGTGGATGAACGTGGAAGACATGCTAAGTGAAATGAATAAGCCACACAGAAAGATAAATATTACATGGTCTCACTTATACATGGAATCTGAAAAAGAACTCATGGAAACCAAAAGTAGAAGAGTGGTTACCAGCAGTCAGGGGGTGAGGAAAATGGAGAGATGTTGGTTCAAGCGTACAAATTTTTAAATATAAAATGAGTAACTTTCTGGAAACCTAATGTAGAACATAGAGACTCTAGTTAATAATAATGTATTGGATACTTGAAATACGCTAACAGAGTGGATCTTAAATATTCTCACCACAAAAACTCAGGAGGCTGAGGCAGGAGAATCGCATGAACCTGGGAAGCAGAGGTTGCAGTCAGCCAAGATTGTGCCACTGCACTCCCAGCCTGCGTGACAGAGTGAGACTCCATCTCAAAAAAAAAAAAAAAAAAAAAAAAATGCTATGTATGTTGATGGGAATGTTAATTAGCTTGGTTGTGGTAATCATTTCACAATGTATACACTTATCAAAATATATCGTACACCTTAAAGACATAATTTTTATTTGTCAATTATATCTCAATGAAGCTAGCCAAAAAAAAAAACAAAAACAAAAACAAACAAACAAACAAACAAAAAAAACTGCATCCCAGCCTTGGGCAGTGGTAGACAGTGGATTCAATGGTTAATAGGATGATATGGCTGGGAGTGACTCTCAGAAACATGAGGACTTGGTTGGATGGCTAACCATCCCAAGTTAACCTGGTAAAGAGGAAGGCAAGAGACCTGGAGCCGGATTCCAGAGTTAAAATCCCAATCCAAAGCAAAGTCTTATGGTAAAACATTGGTTGATATCATCTTTCTTTCTTTTTTTCTCTCTCTTTTTTTTTTTTTTGAGACAGGGTCTCGCTCTGTCACCCAGGCTGGAGTACAATGGCGCCATCTCAGCTCACTGCAAGCTCTGCCTCCTGGGTTGATGCCATTCTCCTCCTTCCTCAGCCTCCCGAGTAGCTGGGACCACAGGCACCCACCACCACGCCCGGCTAATTTTTTGTATTTTTAGTAGAGACGGGGTTTCACCGTATTAGCCAGGATGGTCTCGATCTCCTGACCTCATGATCTGCCCACTCGGCCTCCCTAAGTGCTGGGATTACAGGCATCAGCCACTGCACCCGGCCGATATCATCTTTCTAGAGCCAATGACAACAGCAGCACTTATTTCCTGTACCATGAATTTGTGGGATGATTCAGACCAAATTCCTCAGCCCTCTTCAGGACATTTTGGCTAACTGAGATCTTCTTGTCATGTCGGAGAAAGGGAGCAAGATGGGGATTCTGCACAACTCAAGCCCCAATATGTGGGGACAGACTCAAGTAGATCACCATTGAGGCTTTTTGTGGTAATGCGGATACTGGGAAGCCTGAGGAAGGCTGTGGCCACAAACAGGCTCATTGAATTTACCCCTTGAAATCTGCACAGAACTTGGACAGCTCACTCCCCGATGAGCCATCACATTTATACCTGCAGCTATGACCCTTCTCTTGAGCCTCAGACCCTTATATCCTCCTGAGCACTGGTTATTTCTACTTTGATATGGAAAAGGCCCCTGAAAACTAACTCCTCTCAAACTAACTGTTCATGTGGACAATTGACATGTTAGAACCAAACCTTAGACTTATCCTCCAAACTTACTGTCCCTCAGTACCCCTTTGCTGTGAAAGCAACATCATCCTGACAGGTGTTCAGAATCCAGCTTTGTGGTATTTCTTGACTTATTCCCCTGTTGCTTCTTCTCCATCCCATCAGCAAAGCCTCTATCCCTACCTTCAGGATATGCCTGTGTCTTACCACGTCTTTGCCTTCATCTGTTCTTGACACCATCACTTCTTGACAGGATGACTGTGGCTGCCTACTAACAATATTCCTTCTCCTGCCCTTGCACCCAGTCTGTGCTCCAGCCAGCACCAGAATAACCTCCCAGGTCACTCCTCAGCTCAAAACCCCAATATATTTCCACTCATCAGAGTAGAAGCCAAAATATGCCCATCACCCATTAAGTCCAGGCTGAGCTGGCCACTGGTTATCTCTCTGATCTAACTCCAGAGCTGGGCCTTTGCTCACTCTGCTGTAGTCTAAAAGGTCACCTTGCTGCTCCTTGAATGCACGAAGATGCACCTGCCCCAGGGCTTGGCATTTGCTCTGCCTTGAATTGCTACCCCTGATACCCAAATGATGGTCTCTCTTCTGTTCCAGTCTCTGCTGAAATGCCACCTTGTCAATGATGTCTCCCCAGATCACTTGTAGTGATCATCCATTAGGAATAGTGTTGACACCCACCCCCAAACCACCACCCCCTATTAACTTCCTGCCCCATTTCTCTTGTAGCTCTCATTATCATTCAGTATGCCAAATACCATCATTATTTGTGTATTTCTCTCCTTCATCGCTAGATTGTAAGTTTCATGAGGGCAGGATTTTTTTCCACTTTGTCGCTGCTTTATCTCCAATGACTTTTACAGAGTGAGCGCACAGTAAACGCCTGTAAAAGAATGATTGAATTGCATAAGGACAAAGAAACTTTTATTTTACTATCATAATGCCATGACTTCCTGCAAATCTCCACGTGGATCTCTATGTCAGCTTTTTACTGCCTCTACTTAATTTTCTCCAAGACCTTCCTTGGAAATATCTGTAGGCTTAGGAAGTTTTAATAGCAAATACTGGAGTAAATAAATAAATAAATAAAATACAATAAAATAAGTTATGAAATATACCTAGCAGCCATGAAACCTCAACTTATAAAATGCAGAGAAGACCAGATATGTAACACTCTCACCTGTTGGGGGTGGCTGAGGAGTTGGTCTTTGTGTGGCCTAAATCAGAACTCAGATGGCAAAAGTGACTAGCTCAAATCTCAGGGTAGTGGAATCTGCAGGAAGCAGTGAGTATGGCTTGTGAAAAATGTACCAAACTACAGAACCAGGGATGCCAGCGGAAAGAGGTTTTTGATTAAAGAAGAATGCTGAGGCCTCTAGAAGAGGCAGGAGTGAATCTCCTAGGGAAATTAAGACATTAATAACAGCTGTCTATGTGGGGTATTTGGAAAAATAGCACACACATAGGCCCATGGAAGGTGTATGTCCAAAAGACCTTAAGTCTTTACACTACAGTGATTAACAAAGGTCTTCCTCTGCGCAGAGCCGTTCTTCAAAGATTGGGAGAGGTGGCCATTTAATCCAAATTGCAGTTTTCAACAAAAACTTAGAAGGTGTGTAAGGAAATAGGAAAACATGCATAGCCCATTCAAAGGAAGAAAATGAATATCCAGACTCATCTTTGAAAAAACACAGGTCTCAGACTTACTAGATCAAGATTTCAAAACAGCTGTCTTAAATATGCTCAAAGGGCTAAAGGAAAACACAGACAACAAAGTAAAGGAAATCAGGAAAACAATATGTAAACAAATAAGAATATCAACAAAGAGATTGGAATTGTAAAGAGAACCAAATAGAAACTCTGGAGCTGAAAAATAGAGTAACCTAATAGAAAAATTTACTAGAAGGATACAAAAGCAGACTTGAAAAGGCAGAAGAAGGAATTAGCAAACTTGAAGATAAGTCCATTTAAACTATCAAGTTAAGGAGCAAAAGAAAAGAGTGAGGAAAACCAAACAGAGCCTAAGAGACTATGGGACACCATATACCAAACACATATACATTATAGAAGTCCCCAGACAAAAGAAAGAGAAAAGGGCAGAAAAATTATTTGAAGACGTAGTGGCCAAAAACTTCTCAAAGTGGAGGAAAGATGTAAATATACAAATCCAAAAAGTTCTGTGAATCCATGTTGATTAAACCCAAATTACCCATAGTACATTCATGCATAATTATGTAGCACTTGAAGATTAAACATTTTAAATACCTTTTAGAATAGCATCTAAAATCATAGGGATACATTTAACAAAAGTGTGTAAGAAAACTAATGAAAACTAAAACTTTGCTGAGAAAAATAAAACTACTGTTAACAGATGACTTCTTTCCAAATATATCTATAGATGCAATGGAATACCATTCCAAATTCTAGTTGGTTGTTAAAAATAGAAACTAACAAGCTGATTTAAATATATATATGGAAATTTAATCTAGAATATATAAGATATATATGGAAAAGCAACCTAGAATAGCCCAAAGAATTTTGAAAATGAAGAAATTTAGAAGACTTAAACTACCTGACTTCAAGATTTAGAATCAACTCACAATCTTCAAGATTATAATGTAGTGGTGAAGACAATATAATGTAGTGGTAAAGACAATAAAAAAGATTCCAGGAATAAACCCACGTATATATGGTCAAATGATTTGTTCAACAAAAACCCAAAACAATTCAATATGAAAAGAAAACAATTTTTTTCAAAAAATGATGTGGAAACAAGTAGATATCCATATGAAGGGGAAACAAACCTCAACCCTTACTTCACACCCTATATAAAAATGATTCCAAAAGGGATCACAGGCCTACTCATAAATAAAGTAAAACTAGAAAGCTTTTAGAAGAAAAAGTAGGAGAATATCTTTATGACTTTGGGGGTGGACATAAATTTGTTAAGGAATTGACAGAAAGCACTGGCCACATTGTTTTGAAAAATTTGAGTTCATTAAAATTTAAATCTTCTGACCATCAAAAGACATTCTTAAGAAACAGACAAATCTCAGACTGACAGAAAATATTCATATGTATCTGTCAAGGGACTTATGTTAAGAATATATTTTCTAAAAGTTGCTACAATTCAATAATAAAAAGACTAACATCCAAATTTTAAAATGTATAAAAGCTTTGAACTGACAATTTACAAAATAAGATATATGGCAGATCAGCACATTAAAAGATGCCCAGCATCATTAGTCATCAAGGAAGTGCAGATCAAAATTGCCCCCTGACACGAATACAGACCTACCAGAATTGCTAAAATGAAAAAGGCTAATCACTGCTAATGCAACAGCAACTCTCATACATGACTGTATGGTGTAAAATGATACAACCATTTTGGAAAACTGTTTGCAAGTTTCTTAAAACATTTATACATACCTCTTCCATTTAACCACAGCATCTACAGAAATGCAAACACATGCCCACAAAAAGCCTTGCACAAAAGTGTTTACACTTTTTGGCTTCTAGCCCCAAACTAGAAGCAACCCAAATGTCCATCTACTGGGAAGTGAATAACCAAACTGTAGTACATGCATGCAACTGTCTTCTGCTTCCCGGCTAAGTTCTTTGCTTTTAAGGGCTTCTGGAATTGGATTGGACCCACCCAGATAATTCCAGATAATCTTACTTTCAGTCCCACAAACACCACCATCCCCTGCACCACCTCAGCCCTCCTGCTCTTCAGAGCTCGGCGCACAGGGTTCATTTCCTCTCAGATGACCTTCTCCACTAAGTCAGTTTTTACAGGGTTCCCTTCTTGTGCAGAGCTAGGCCAGCTTCCCACATGTTCCAGGGCAGACTCACTTTGAGGAGGCTGTGTGTGTGTGTGTGTGTGTGTTCCTGGCTTTCTGCTATAAATTGAAGATCGTGGAGGGCAGGGACTGCCTTTTTCTTCTTTTTGCCCTCCACTTAGCCCCTTGACTTTTTGCCCTCCACTTGGTCCCTGACACAGTCCAGCTTAGTGGAGAAGCATGCGGTCTGTAGAATCAGATGGAACCATGTGAGGTTTGGGACCACAGGTGGATACACAAAACAGGAATCCTCTCTAATAAGGATACCCTTGAGCCAAGCGTTGAGTAAGTGAGGAAGGCATAGCCACAGGGGAATCTGGGAAAGGCTCTGCAAGTGCACAGGCCCTGGGGCCCGCATGTGCTGAGTGTGAGAAAGAGCAAGAGGCCAGGATGGCTGATGAGAATGAGGGAGGGGCCCATGTTAGGAAGCAGTGGGGACAGATGGTGTTGACCCTTTAGCTCATGGAAGGGCTTGGGTCCATGTCATGAGTGAACCGGGATGCCGTTGGCAGGTTTGAGTGGAGGAGTCACATGATCTGACTTTTGTTTAACAGGAACATCTCCTGAAGCGCTGAGAATAGACTGAACAGCCAAAGCGTGGAGGTCAGGGCAGAGGTGACTGTATGTGCAGCAGCCTCCCCTCATCACTTGAGTCTTCAGTATTGTTTGTGCAGGAAATGTAGGATCACTGCTTGATTCTTTTCCTTCATTTACCAATTGTCATAGCAATCAGTTGGTTCCCTAGCATCCTCCAAAGGAAACAAATGGGGCTCTTTTTTTTAGAGAGACAGGGTCTGGCTCTGTCGCCCAGGCTGGAGTGCAGTGGCGCAATTACTGCTTACTGCAGCCTCGAAGTTTTGGGCTCAAATTATCCTCCCACCTCAGCCAAGTAGCTGGTATTACAGGCATGTGCCACCATGCCCAGATGACTTTTTTATTTTTTCTAGAGTCAAAGTCTCACCATGTTGCCCAGTCTGGTCTCAAACTCCTGACCTCAAGCAATCCTCCAGCCTTGGCCTCCCAAAGTGCTGGGATTACAGGTGCGAGCCACCACATCCTGCTTAATGAGCATTCTTAATATTATTATAAAGTCTTGAGTTTTTCAAATATTTGATGTGTTTCAAAACATTCCAATTATTATTTTTATAGCTCAAATTATCCCATATTTGGCCAGTGAGAGCCTGTTCATGTTGGCGTCTTGACCCTTTACACGTGTGGCCAGTAGTCCTTGATGGCTCCTTGGCATCTGTTATAACAAGATGCTCCAGGCTCATCTGGTACATTTCCTGCCCCAGGTAGGGAACAAGCCATTTCTTTTAGATGGAAGTGACATTTAGAGTCCGCAATGCAGACAACAGGAGTGCTTGTTGCTTCTAGATTTTTGTTTCCTGGAATATTGAGTAGATAGAGGTAGAACATATGTATTGTTAATTAAAATTTTAATTTTGAGATACTCATAGATTCACAAACAATTTTAAGATATTATTTACACAGATCTGCATTCCATTTACTCAGTTTCTCCCAACAATAATATCTTGCAAAGCTATATTGCAATATCACAACCAGGATATTAGCATTGATGCAGTCAAGACGCATTGCCTTCACTGTAAAAGCCCCCTCAAGTTTTCCTTTTCTAGCTACACCCCCCTTCCCTCCTGCCCCCAGTCCCTCCTTCATCTCTGACAACCACTGAATCTATTCTCCATTTCTATAGTTTTGTCATGTCAAGAATGTTATATCAACAGAATTATGCATTCTGTAGCCTTTCGGCATTGGCTGTTTTGACTCTGTAATTCTCTGAAGATTTTCCAGGATGTTGTGCATATCAATAGTGTATTCCTTTTTATTGCTGAATAGTATTCTGTGCTATGGATGTACCACAGACTGTTTAATCATTCACGAACTGAAGGACATGTAGGTTGTTTCCAGTTGGGGCCACTACAAATAAACTTGCTCAAAACATTTACGTGCAGGTTTTTGTGTGAACCCAAGTCTTCATTTCTCTGGGAAAAATGCCCAAGGATGCAGTTGCTGAGTTGTGTGGCACTGCCAGTTTCAATTTTTTTTTAATTGCCAAGCTTTTTTCCAGAGTGGCTGTACCATTTTACATTCCCATTAACAGTAAATAAGGGAAAGAGTTTCCCTTCATCCTCACTAGCATTTGGAGTTGTCACTATTTTTTATTTAACCATTGTCATATGTGTATAGTAATAGCGCATCATAATTTTAATTTTAATTTTCATAATAGCAAATGATGTTAAATGTCCTTCCTTGACTTCTGTCTGTGCTTTTTGGTGAAATGCGTGTTCATATCATTTGCCCATTTTCTGTTTATTTTACTATTGAGTTTTGAGAGTTCTTATGTTATTTAGATACTAATCCTTTGTCTACTAAATGCTTTCAAAACATTTTGTCCTAGATGGTAGTTTGTTTTCTCATACTCTTAGCAAGGTCATTCACAGAACAAAATTTTTTTCTTTAATTTTGATAGCATCCGGTTTATCAATTTTTGCTTTTATTGATGATGTTTTTGTTGTAAAGTTTAAAATATTCTTTGCATGGCCCTAGGTCCTGAAGGGTTTTAATGTATTTTTCTAAAAGATTTGTAGTTTTACATTTAAGTCCGTGGTCTATTTTGAATTAATTCATGTATGGAGTGTTAGGTTCATGTCACCATTCAACTTTGCTCATGGATATGCAAATGCTCCAGCAATATTTGTTGAAAAAACTTTCTTTCCCCACACTGCATTACTTTTATGCTTTTTTCAATAACCTGTCAGTTATATTTATGTGGGTATGAGTTCTCTGTTCTGTTTAATTTGTCTGTGTATCTTTCACTCTACCAATACCACGTGCTGTTGATTACAATAGCTACACAATAAGTCTTGTAATGGGATAGATTGATTCTTCCAACTTGGTAATCCTTTTTCAAAAATGTTTTAGCTATTTTAGTTCTTTGCATCTCCATGACAATTTTAAAATAATCTTGTATTCATCTACAAAAAAATATTGCTGAATTTTTATACGAATTGTATATATGAGTTTGGGAAGTATTAACATCTTTGCTATTTTGAGTCTCCAAATTGAAGAACATGGTGTGTCTCGTCATTTGTTTAGATCTTTGATTTCTTTCATCAGAATTTCTAATGTTTAGCATTCAAATCTTATGAATGTTTTGTTAGAATTTGAAATGAGTATTTCCTTTTTTGAGCAATTATAAATGGTACTTATTGTATTTTTAATTTTTATATCCAAGTGTTCATCACTCAAAGCACACTTGACTTTTTTGTATGTTTATGTTGTATCCTGCAGCCTTGCTGAATTCACTTACTAGTTCTAGGAGTTGTTGATTTTGGTGGTTTCAAATAGATTTCTTTGGATTTTCCACATAGCCATCATGTTATCGGCAAAAGTGAGCAGTTTTATTTCTTCCTTTCCAATCAATATGCCTTTTTTTAAATGCTTTACTAAACTGACTGAAACTTCCAGTGCTATATTGAATTAGAGTAGTAAGAGCAGATATCTTTGCTTTATTCCCTTTCTTAGGAGAAAAACATACTTTCTTTGACCATTAAGTATAATGTTAAATGTTGGAGTTTTTGTAAAAGCTCTTTATCAAATTAAGGAAGTTCCTCTCTATTATTTTTCTCAGAGTTTTTTTTTTTTTTTTTTTTCCAGATGGAGTCTCATTCTGTCACCCAGGCTGGAGTGCAGTGGCTCAATCTCAGCTCAATGCAACCTCCACCTCCCAAGTGCAAGTGATTCTCATACCTCAGCCTCCCAAGTAGCTGGCATGCATCACCACACCTGGCTAATTTTTTTCTATTTTTAGTAGAGACAGGGTATCGCCACATTGGCCAGGCAGGTCTCAAACTCCTGGCCTCATGTGTTCTACCCACCTCACCTCCCAAAGTGCTCAGATTACAGGTGTGAGCCACCACACCTGGCGTTTCTCAGAGTTTTTATCATGCATTTTGTCAAATGATTTTTCTGCATCAATTGATATGATTATGTGATTCTCTTCTTCATCTTGTTAATATGGTAGGTTACATTGATTTTCAAATGTGGAACAAGCCTTGCTTTCCAGGAATAAACCCTACTTGCTCATAGCATATAATTCTTTTTACATATCGCTTAATTCTGTGTCTATATTTATGAGGGATATTGGTCTGTAGTTCCTGTTTTGTTTTGTTTTTTTTTAACTGTCTTTGTCTTTGGTATGAAGGTAATACTAGCTTTTAAAAATGAATTGAGAGAAGGAGAAGGTGGGATTTGGGGGGAAAGGTTGCAGACTTTTTGACTCAGGTCATTGTGGGCTTAGTCTCTATTGAGTGGCCGGGTTACTACAGGAAGCCACTCTCCATTCTTAGGAGCATTCTTGTCTATAAAAGGAGAAAGTTAAATGCCTCTAGAAAATCTTAGGTTTATTTTAGTGCTTAAAGTCTGTGGCTCCAAATTCAGATCCAGAACTCATTTGGCCTGGCCAGGGAGGGTCACGGAGTGCTTTCCTTACATCTCGTGTCTCTAGGCTCTGTAGACCTAGAGGTGTGGGATGTAAGAGCAGGCCCTTACCCACAGAATTTACATATAAATGGTGAAATAAGACAGCAAGTAAATAAATGTGATTATGCTGATAGTGGTAAAAATAAATAAATAAATAAAATCACTTGAAAAGTATCCCCTTGTATTTCTTTTTTCTGGAAGAGGACATATAGAATTGGTATTTATTATTCTTTAAGCTTTGGGCAGTATTTTCCAGTGAAACCATCTGAGCCTGGAGATCTTATGTGGGGCTCTTTGCATTATTTGTTTTATATTGATAAGTTGTGGTAGTTTATGCTTTTCAAGAAAGTGGTCTATTTCATTTAAGTTGACAAATGTATGTGTTTAGAGTTGTTTGTAGTATTCATTTATTATCCTTTCAACATCTACAAGGTCTTTAGTGATACCTTCTGTTTCATGCCTAATATTTATGATCTATAATTCTCTCCTTTTTGCTTTGTCACTCTTGCTAGATGTTTGTGAATTTTATAGATCTTTTTAAAGAACTAGCTGTTTGTTTCATTGGTTTTCTTTATTGTTTTTCAGTTTTAAATTTTATTGATTTCTGCTATTATAGTCATTATTTCCTCCCTTCTTATTTTGAGTGTTTTTTTTTTTTCTCTTATTTTCTATGTACTTCAAGTGGGAGCTTAAATTATTGGCTTGATAATTTTCTTATCATCTAATTTATGCATTTAGTTCTATGAATTTCTCTCTCAGCCCTGCTTTATACATGCCCACAAATGTTGATGTGTTGCATTTTCATTGTCATTCAGTTCATTGTATTTTTTAATAAGACATATTTATTAAGCTAAAGAACAAATTTTATTTTTCATTTTCCCCAAACACTAAAATAGCACATGGCATAGTAATTCAGCACACAGCATAAACTGATATATGCAATCACTAATCCCAAAAATGGTTAAGTCTCACTTTGGGAGTCTTTAAAATCTTATGCTCTTAAATGACCTTTATCAAAGTTATCAACAGACAACAAAAGGAGTCATCTGGAAAAATTTTAGGGTACAAGATACTGCAATTCCTAGAATGTGGGAAAATTTTTATGTGGGAAATAACTTGATTTGCTTCTCTGTAACTGAGCTACTTTTTTCTCTAGCTCATTTTTAAGGTAACACTGCTAGGGTTCCGAGTTTGAGAAGGGATCTTCTAAAGGTAAGCTTAATATTGCAACTTTCACCACAAGGCCTCTGTCCAAATTGTATTTCAAGTGGAAGGAAAGCTGTGTGAGAAGTGAAATAGAATTTTGCTGCAGACCAAAATCATTCTACAAAATGTAGAAATGATAATAGCTTACCATGAATTCAGCAAGATTTAACGCCAAGTACAGCGGTGTAGACCTCACAAGTATCCACTTCCACTGGGTGATCAGAAAAGCCGAAGGGACACACAGGATTTGGGACAGTGGCTTTTTAGACAGTGTTGGGTGTTGAAGACAGAACTTCGTGGTAAATCCGTATGTTCTAATCTGATATTTATACAGGCTATGATGGTCTCCTGAAATGTTTCCCAATTCTTTATATGTCTTTTAAAGCACAATTTAACACATGCTAAAAAATTTCCTTCGGCATCAACCAGCTTTGAATTTAAAACTCAACTAAGTCTGCCAGATCGTACAAACCACACCAGGAACCTAAGGGCTGGATAGTTTGCATCCAGACTTAATGCGAAAGAAATCATTCTAAGACAACTCTTAAAATTAATCTACTTACATTGTTCTGCTTGTACTTTAAACTATGGCATAATGAATTTGCTAATTCAAAATGTTGCAGCGCCAGTAACCCCAGTGTTATCTGCAGACCACGTGAGGTGCTTTTAAACATTTTCTTGAATTCTATTGTTTGCTTTGAAAACATGGGGTTTAAACGGTCAAGGAAAATGCGTTTCGTCTTATCATTCAGGAGCACTTCAGGACACGCGTGCAGTGTTGCAGACAGGATGGAATGCAGGCAAGAGGGTTCCAACTCAGAGCCCAGACCACTGGGAAAAGCACTTGTTGGGTCATCCTGAAAACTTCCCATTTCCGGCAGTTTTTGATGGCATGGCAGTCGTGACACCCGAGGCTCTCCTTTGTGGCCGTGGGTGGCCCTGGGCCCTCCTCCCAGCCAGTCCCCCCCGCAGAGCTTCAACACCACTGCAGGACACCCGAGCAAAATACTCTGTTGGAGCAGGGAACAAACCCACGGCTGCGCTCAGAGTGGCTGCTGAGGCTGGATTTCTTCTTACTGATTCTTTCACATATGGAAGAACTGGGCCGCCACCGGAAAGCAAGAGGCCAGCCCCACTCGGATCCTTTCTCATTTCCAGTGATAATGCCTCACTCTGAATTTCCATCATCAACCGCAGGCTTATTCATCCAGGAGGGTGCATCTGCAGGCCAAGGGCCCTCCGTCCGCATTCTTTTCTTAAGGCTGTATGATAGTTTGTCCGAGTCACCTCCTCCGGCCCACTGCACTTGTGCCAGGCAGGTACCGAGGGGCCCTCTCCTGTCCCTCATGCTTCGTGTCCTTGGATGCGGTGGGCCTGAGGTCACGCCTTCGTCAGTCCGGGAGGGCCTTCAATGGATCTCAGTATGAACCTGTAGGCGGACGTTGAGCATCATGGAAGCCGCGATGTAGAGGTAGGGGAAGTTGATGCGCAGCCGCCAGGCCAGATGGAAGAAGACAGCAGCTTGCGAGTCAGCCCCTTGCAGAAGACCCCACAGGGGCGGGCGGCGGCCGAGCCCTACAGCCGGACAGCCAGGCCCGACAGATCCGCCGCCATACAGAGGCCCGCGCTCCCACCGCCCGCCCGCCGTCTCCGCGCCGCGTCGCTGCGGCCTCTGGCCTTCGCTCGGCGGGCTCAGGGAGCGAGGGAGGCGCCTGCTGGACCGGCGGGCGGGCGGGCTGCGGGAGCGGAGTCCAGGCGTCATGCTCAGAGAAGCGCCTCCGCGAGCCGCCGCCTGGTTCATACCCTCTTATTTTTAATGCATTTCTGGTTTTTGAAAAATTTTATACAAAAAACATTCAACAAACAACAGTCAAAATGATTGTGATTGTATCCAGCCTCTATCATTTTACATTCTGTGTGATTTTAAGGAATAGTCTTAAGCACCCTGAGTTTCATTTCCTTCATCCTTAAAGGGGATTATATCTACTTCATTGGGTGTATGAGAATTGATATCCTATTATGTATAAAATGCTGAAAACAATTCCCGGCACTGAACAAAATTTGCAAGCTAATATATCATCGTCATCATCAACAATAACAAAAAATAATAGCAACATAATATACTATTATAGCTCATTACACCATGTCCCCATTTTGTGTGTTGCCTATTATATTCATCAAAATAGAATTATGAAGTTATTTTAAGTCATTATTTGTGCTTCTGATTATTTCTTGGAATATTAAAAAACAATTTGGGGGATTGTCTTAGTCCATTTCTGCTGCCAAAACGAAATACCACAGACCCGGCAATTTATAAACAATAGAAATTGATATCTCATGGTTCTAAAGGCTGGGACGTCCAAGATCAAGGTACCAACAGGACTGATGTCTGGTGAGGGCTGTTCTCTCTTTCCAAGATGGTGCCTTGTTGCTCCATCCTCCAGAGGAGCGTAACAGTGTCCTCACATGGTGGAAAGGGTGGAACGGGACAAACTCACCCTTTCAAGTCTTTTTATAAAGGCCCAAAACCCATCCATGAGGGCTCCACCCTCATGACTTAATCACTCCCTGAAGGCCCAACTTCTTAATTCTATCACATTGGCAATTACATTTTAGTACTTGAATTTGGGGGATCAACGGGTATAAAACACTTTAAGAATATTGAAGCCTCTAGCCAAGCTGCACTCCACAACAAGTGAATCACCAATAGTAAAAGAAAAAAGGATAATTTTATTGCTATATTTTTACAACAACAGATTTGTAAATTAAAATGTTACCTCGCCAATTTGATAGGCATAAAGTGTTACAAAATGTTCTCATTTCAACATGAAGTTGCAAGTAATTTCATATATTCCTCATTTTGTATTTCTGTGCGTTCTTTCTTTAGCCATTGATTTATAAATTGTCCATGTAATAATTTAACCTTGTATTTCTCATGTATTTTTAAATATTTTTCTAGTTTGTCTATTTTTTAATTATGCTGTGCTATGCATGGAGAATTTCTAATTATTTTAATTTAATCCACTTAATTTTTCTTTTTTTTTTTTAAATTTGAGAGAGTCACTCTGTTTCCCAGGCTGGAGTGCAGTGGCACCATCTCAGCTCACTGCAACCTCTGCCTCCCAGGTTCAAGTGATTCTCCTGCCTCAGCCTCAAGAGTAGCTGGGATTACAGATGTGCACCACCACGCCTGGTTAATTTTTGTATTTTTAGTGGAGACCTGGTTTCACCATGTTGATCAGGCTGATCTCGAACTCCTGGCCTCAAGTGATCCGCCTGACTCAGCCTCCCAAAGTGCTGGGATTATAGGCGTGAGCCACCACTCCCGGCCTCTTTCTTTTCTTTTTTGATTTGCTTAAGAAATCCTAAGACCTCTCAAAAAACATGAAATTTCTATTATAACATAATTAATTGTCCAGCTGTTTAGAACTTATTTTGTTTGTGTGTAAAAATTGTCAAACAACTTTATAGCCTCCAAATAATTACCTAGTTTCCACAACACTGTTCAGTAAATTATTCTAAATTTTCCACCAAATTTATAGCATCAAATTATCAGGTACTTTATTTTTCTTTATAATATAATGATTTTCTTTTCTCTGTGTTCTATTTCTTTGATTTATCAGGTTATTTCTATGCTCGTAACTTAATTATTTATCTTTCTTATTACTACATGAAATACATTGCATATACAAAAGTTCATGAATGAACTTTTCATCTTTTTGTGATGAACTTTTCCAACATCACTTATTGATGATTCTTTCCTATTTATTACTCTAAATGGCTTTCAGAATATCTTTTTTATAGCATATTTGTTCCTTGATTACAATTCTATCAATAAATTGAATTTGTAACATTTAGCAGCTTTTGAATACTTAATCTTTTTTTCCATCACCCTCATATTTTTTCTAGGATTTTAAAGTTTTCTTTATGTCATTTCCTAAGTTCATGGGTTCTTTTATCTGGTTTATATGTATTTCTCTCTGTTTCTAAAACATCATAGTTGCATTGCTATTTGGGTAGAATCCTTCCTCTGAATATTCCCTAATCATTAGCATGAACACTTCTTCCCTACTTCTTTGTTCCTCAGTTATGGGAGTGCCTGTTGTGCTTTGATCTTTGAAGGAGCATTTTATTTATTTTTATGTTATTTTTTATTGTTTTTTATTTTTTTGAGACGGAGTCTTGCTCTATTGCCCAGGCTGGAGTTCAGTGGCTCAATCTCGGCTCACTGCAGCTTCCGCCTTCTGGGTTCAAGCAATTCTCCTGCCTTAGTCTCCCGAGTAGCTGGGATTACAGGTGTGTGCCGCCACGCTTGGCTAATTTTTGTATTTTTAGTAGAGACGGGGTTTCAACCATGTTGGCCAGGCTGGTCTCGAACTCCTGGCGTCAAGTGATCCACCTGCCTCGGCCTCCCAAAGTGCTAAGATTACAGACGTGAGCCACCACTCCCGGCCTGAAGGAGCATTTTAAATTTCAGTGAAGGTCTCTGAATTGGGGAGAATGAAAACACACAGAGATTTGGGATGAAAGTGGGCATGATGGGGAAGCAGAGGGGCTTTCCCCTAGTGTGTGTCTCTTCTCTGTGGAGAGCGATGAAAACAAGAGGGACATGAGGGGTGGGAACTGGAAGACTCTTCACTGCTAGATTTGCCACAAATGGCTGCAGAAACTTTCCTCGTTATCCCCAAATTTCAGTTTTTTCATTTGTAAATGTTAATGCTGGGAACAGATCATCTCTTAGGTTCCATTTAGAGCCCATAGAGCCCAATGGTGAAGGGCCTGGTCCCAGGAGTCATGCTGAGCAGAGGCTGATCCTGTGCTGAGCAGATGCTGATACTGTGCCTTTCAGGTTACTCCAGGTGGGTCAGTGGGAAAACTTCACTTCATTGACAGGGCCTTAATTGTTGGGACCTTGTCAGACACCCCTTTGCAGACAGTGTCACTGAGACTGCAGCTGCGATGATAATCACAGCTGGTGTGGGGAGGTCTGTTCCAGGATCCTTCCCTATATCTGGGGACCTTCTCTGTCATTCCCCTCCAGGCCCCTGCTCTCAAAGGCTCCGTGTGTGTGAGGAGGCGGCTGCAGAACAGCAGAGTTCCCTTTGGTAAGAGCCTCACCTTTCCAATTCTCTATGCGTGAGGAATGCACAAAACAGGGACGTGTTCCAGTGAGTTATAACAGTGTATTAGGTTACTGTTATTTTGTGGTTGTTGAGGATCATGATGGTATATTAGCTAACATGTCTTAGCCAGACACGCTTTTTGGCATTTTATGTATATGGTACTGTATCAATTCTCACACATGTATTACGGTAGCTGTAATTATAGTCCCCCTCTTAAAGATAAAGAAAATGAAATTCTGATTCATAATATTGCTTGAAGTCCACAGTGGGTAAGTAACAGAGCCTGGTTATAATCCTAGTGAATTTGAGTAGTTTTAAATAAACACCTTATTAGGGAAGTTTCTTTCTGGCATCCATGGTTTCTGATGTCGTGGGAATTGTCCTCATATAAGGAATAGAGCATTTCTGTCTGGTTTTTTCGAGTTTTCGGAAATCTGGTCATGGTGTATCTGGACATGGATTCATTTGGACATGACCTCTTAGTGGTTATCTTATCTCCTTGAATTTATGTATTTCACCATGTTTGTGATGTTTTTTTGCCATTATTTGTTCAAAAATGTTTTCAGTCCTGTACTTTTTTTTTTTTTTGAGACGGAGTTTTCCTCTGTTGCCCAGGTTGGAGTGCAGTGCCATGATCTCGGCTCACTGCAACCTCCGCCTCCCGGGATCAAGTGATTCTCCTGCCTCAGCCTCCCAAGTAGCTGGGATTACAGGCACCTGCCACCATGCCTGGCTAATTTTTGTATTTTAGTAGAGACGGGGTTTCACCATGTTGGCCAGGCTGGTCTCAAACTCCTGACCTCAAGCGATCCACCTGCCTCGGCCTCCCAAAGTGCTGGGATTACAGGCATGAGCCACCGCACCCGGCAGGTACTCCTTTCTTTTCTCCATCTGGGAGCCAATCATTTGAAAGTTAGACCTTTTGTTATTTTCCCACAGGTCTCTGAGGCTGTATTCACTTTTCTCCATTGTGTTTTGTCTCCTCTATTCTAACAGGACAATTTCTATTAAACTTGTCTTCAAGATCCCTGATCTTTTCTCTGTCATCTCCATTCTCTTGAATCTGTCCAGTGCAATTTATTTCTATTATTTTTTTCACTTCTAAAATTTTCATTTAGTTTTTACTGGTATCTTTCATTTCTTTGCCATGAATTCGTATTTTCTCCTTGTTCCAAGTATGCCTGTAATTGCTTGTTGGAGCACTGCTGTGATAGCTGCTTTAAAATCCTGATCACATAATACCAACATCTGTCTCATCTCAATGTTGGTGCCTAAAGATTGTATTTTCTTGTGCAAGTTTATTGTTTTATAGTCCTTGGTATAATGAATAGCTTTGGAGTGTATCCTGAATGTGCTGAGTATTATTATACATCATGAGACTGGATACTCTTCACACCTGTTATTTCAACAGAGAGTCCTCAGACAACAACAGAGAGTGCTTAGGTTCATAATACAGCTCAGTGCGCTTTTTGGGCTGTGGTTCAGCTCTCCCTTGATCTTTAAATGCTTTGCAGTGATGCTCACGCTTTCCCCACTTGCCTGCTTCCCAGAGCCTCATCTCACACCTGCGTGAGTTCAGACCAGTGCTAAATTCTCACACATTCTGCTTTGTTGTTTCTGGTCCCTTTCAGGCACGGACCGCTCAGATTTCCGCCCAGAAATTCACACACACATCGTGGAATTGTCCTCGGTTTTCAGGAGTCAGCTCAAATATTACCCACTCAGAGAGGTTTTCCTCGGGCCCTTGTCTAAAGTTGATTCTTCTAGTCCTTTCCATTGCTTCATATAATATTTTCATATTTATCCCAACTTTTTTCTATGTTTCCTTACTTGTTAGTAGTCTATCTTTTCACTCCCCCCTAATAAAATACTAACTACGTAGAGACAGGGATTTTTTAAACTAATTATTCAGGACCTAACACAATGCTGGACAAATACGCACATATTTCAAGAAGTTTGTACAATATCTGCACTACAGCAACTGCTCTGTATACATTACCTTGTCCAGCACAGTTTTTCTAATGCTAAGTATACAATTTAAAATTTTCATTCTAACTTTATTTTCTCAGAAGAAAATTTATTCATATTAACTAAATATTTAAAATCACTCTCGATGGATATATAATATTCTATTATAACTAATATTCTACTGATATAATGAGAAAGCCCTTGAACCACAGATTTATTGAGCAAATATTTAATAGGCTTTGAATCTAGCTGGGACTATTTTGGGTAATTAAAGAGACATATAAGACTCCTTTCTTTGCTGGGTGCAGTGGCTCATGACTGTAATCCCAGCACTTTGGGAGGCCGAGGCAGGCGGATCACTTGAGGTCAGGAGTTTGAGACCAGCCTAGCCAACATGGTGAAACCCCGTCTCTACTAAAAAGACAAAAAAATTAGCTGGGTGTGGTGGCGAGCACTTATAATCCCAGCTACTGTGGAGGCTGAGGCACAAGAATCGCTTGAACCCAGGAAGAGGAGGTTGCAGTGAGCAACTGCCCTCCAGCCTGGGCAATGGAGGGAAACTTTCTCTCAAAAAAAAAAAAAAAGAAAGAAAGAAAAGAAAAGACTCCTTTCTTCAAATAGCTTACATTCTAGTTGAGGGAAGGAGTTAATAAGTAAACAAATTAATAAATAGATTAACAAAATAATCCAGTGCATAACAATTGATGTGGGAAATTAGAGTAAGGATATGGAGAGTGACTAGGGAGGTGGATTATTGGGTACTTGAGACAAAGATGAGTTTCAGGAGAGAAAAATCAGACATGTCAGAAGTCCAGGAAAGGACCTTTCAGAAACTAGTCTCTGAGCAGCACATCTTCTTTTGTTCAAGAGAGGGCAGGAAGCACAGTGTCGCTAGAGTGCAGGAGCAGAACAGAGGAAGGAGAGGGGTGGCGCGACCAGGCTTTGTTGTGGTCAAGGAATCTCTTGTATTCTAATTGAAACTGGAAGCCCTTGGTGACATTTGATGCATGTCACTGTACTTCATTTTTATTGCTGTGTAGTATTCTGTTGTATGAATATCCCAATATGCATATACCTGTTCTAGATTTGATAGGCATTTGATAATTCTGGGGTTTGGGCTATTGTGAATATCTCTACTGTGAACATTATTGTTCATGACTCTTGGACATTAGTATCCACTTCCTTTCAGTGTATGCCTAAGAGTGATTTGCTAGGTCATAAGATGTGCACGTATGTGTGTATATTTGTGTGTGGGTTTATCTTTAGCAGGAACTGCCAGAATATTTTATAAGGGACTCAAAAAATTTATCCTTTTACCAACAATGTGAGACAGTTCCAGTTGATCCAAATTCTTGCCAAACTCAGTATTTTAGGCGTTTTAAATTTGAGACATTATGGTAGGTGTATAGTGGCATTATTGTTTTATTTACATTTATCAGGTGACTAATGATGTTGAGGACTTTTTTATATGATTAGTGTGCATGCAGATATCCTCTTTTGTGAAATAGATTTTCAAGTATTTTGTGTATTTTTATTTGGGTATCTGTCTTTTTAAATTGATTTCTAGGAGTTCTTTATATATTTTGGATATTAGTATCATGGAATATATGTATTACGCATATCGTCTCTCCGTTTCTGGATTCCTTTTATAAAAGATAATTATAGTAAAATCTGCATTCTGTGAAAAGTAAGTTCGTAATGTACACTCCAGTGTGTTTTGATATTTACATCCATTCAAAATATAGACAAGTTCCATTACTACAGAAATTTCCTTTGTGTCCCTGTCAGTCACCATGCAAAAAAATTATACTGCTGTTGCGATTTCTATGACCGTGTATTTGTTCGGCTGTTCTTGAACTTTATATATAAATGAAGTCATACACGGTATGTACTTGAGTATGTCTGGCTTATTTTATTCAGCATAGTATTTCTGGTAGTCAGTCATGCTATTGCATGTATCACAATGTGTTTGTTTTTTTTTGGTCACCTGCATGTAAAGTAAATGTATTCTTTTGTTGGTGAGTAGGATTCCATTTTAGGAATATGCCACAGTCACTTTATTCATTATCCCTTGAAGAATTTATGGTTTATTACCAGTTTTGCTTATTACTAAGAGCAACTATCAATATTCTAGTACAAGAATTTTTATGATTTTTTTCACTTTGCTGTGAGGAATTACCTAAAGTGGAATTGCTCTATTATGAATTAAGTGTGTGTTAAAGAAACGGTGAAAAGTTTTCTAAGTGGCTGTGTGACCCTCCTCCAGGCAGAACTTTAGAGTTCCAGTTGTTCCACGTCATCTCCAGTGTGCTGGGTTCTCAGGCCTTCATCTCAGCCTTTCTAGTGGGTGTGTGGTGCTTTTTCATTGCACTGGGGACTCTGACTGCATTTTTTGCTGTTTGACTCCTGACAGCTTTTCAGCTTCACCCTTCCCTCTTCCCCCTGTGCCCTACATGTGGGCAGACAATAAATGCTGCTACTCCTTTCCTTTGGTGCCCACAGAAAGAAGATTCAGCCCATGCAAGTCCTTGCCCTCATGTGAGGCCTCTCACCCCAGACCACCCCTAACCACAGTAAAATCCCGGGGCAGTCTCTTTTTCTTGCTCCTTCAAGTCATTTTGGATCTGCTGGAGAGGCCTGCCCTGGGCTCCCCAGAGAATTCAGTTATGTCGGCAATGAACATTTTCGTATCTCCTGGTGTGTGTGGCATCGTCGGTCTCAACATCTGGGCCAAAGTTTGAGTGGAGGTCCTTCCTGCTTTTTTGGGGTTATGATGGCACTCACTGTTGTTTAATATGTTTCCCTGATGATTGGTACAATTGGGCACTTTTCCATACACTTCCATTCCTGTGTGAGGGTCTGTTCAAGCCATTTTCCCATTTATTTGGGTTTCCTGTCTTTTTTAAATTTAAAAATATTTGTTAATTCAGTCAAAATAACAATAAATCACATTTACAAAAATTACCTTTTTTAATGAAAAAAACTGTATTTCCCAAAACAGAAATTCCCATAACAGAAGTTGTGTTATTTTACATTCTTACACATCTCCTAAATGTCTGTTCCAATGGAAAATAGCTGACTTCTCATATCTACTTCTGCATTCATTATTATTATTATTAATATTTGAGACAGAGGAGTATCACCCTTCACCCAGGCAGTGCCTCCTCGGTTCACTGCAACACCTGCCTCCCGGGTTCAAGTGATTCTCGTGCCTCAGCCTCCTGAGTAGCTGGGATTACAGGCATGGGCCACTGTGCCCAGCTAAGTTTTTATATTTTGTAGAGTTGGGGTTTCACCATGTTGGCCAGGCTGGTCTCGAACTCCTGGCCTCAAAGTGATATACCCACTTCAGCCTCCCAAAGTGCTGTGATTACAGGCATGAGCCACTGCGCCTGGCCTACTATGTTTTGATATGTTGTTTTGATAGAGGTATATGAAGAAAATCTCACTTCACATAGATCTTTAGTGGGAAAATGGAGTTTAATAGACTTTCCTGAGGATTTTCCTCTTGGATGCCAGACTAAACTCAACAAGAGATAGTTTTTGAAAGTTAGTTGCAATGTGGAATCTGAAATCTTGTCAGTGAACTTTCTGTATACTTGTACATTCATATCCATTGATTATTTTGCACTTTGGCTCTATTTTCCTTGACAAATTTGAAAATATTTTATTACTGAACTATGCAGAATTTTCAAATATTGACATTTCATACACTATCCATAAATCACATTCATTCATTTCACCACCGATCTCCTTAGAAACATTAAGTAATCAGAACTTTTGAAGCTCACCTTCTGAATATTTAATGATTCCAAGGTTTTCCAAAGTTCTAATTTTTGCTTGAAAACATGAATTCTGTTACTGGCAACAGTAATCGACTTGCATTCTTCATTTTCAAGACAGCTTCTGCTAACTATTCTAGTCTGAAAAATCAGTTTGTCCACCCATCATTCTTTCAAGCCAAATGCTGTTCCATGCAGCTGGTCCTGCCCAGCCTCCCGAGCGCTGTGCCTTGAGACAACCATCATGCTACAACACGGAGCAGCAATGCTTTGTGGACTCCATGCATTTCAGCACTCAGAATACTAAAGAGGCATTTTGTATAGGGGCAGGATGAAGAAGATTAATTAAAGTTATCAATATTTAGTGCCTCGTTTTCAGGACATTCTTTTTTTTTTTTTGAGATGGAGTCTCGCTCTGTCACCCAGGCTGGAGTGCAGTGGCGCGATCTTGGCTCACTGCAACCTCCGCCTCCCAGGTTCAAGCAATTCTCTGCCTCAGCCACCCCAGCAGTTGGGATTACAGGTGTCCACCACCACGCCCGGCTAATTTTTGTATTTTTAGTAGAGATGGGGTTTCACCATCTTGTCCAGGCTGGTCTTGAACTCCTGACCTCATGATCCACCCGCCTCAGCCTCCCAAAGTGCTAAGATTACAGGCGTGAGCCACCGTGCCCGGCCGTCCAGGACATTCTTAAGGGAATTTGCCTTTTTTTCTTTTAACCCCCAGTGTGTGGCAGGGAAGAATGCTACCACTACCCATTTGCTGCTGGTGCCCCTGCCTTGATCTGTGCCCTGGAGCCAGCCATTTTCTGTCATGGCTTTTGCACCCACAGTGCAAATATAAACAAAGTTGTTCCAGAAGAACCATGAGATTCAATAAAGTTATTCAACTCTGAATATTTATCACCACTTACATTTGTTGCTGAGCATTCACATTAAAAAACATCCTTTGAAGAGTAGTGGGTGCTGATACAAGTCCAGCCAGGTCTGTAGATTTGCTCATTTGTTCGGTGAAAGTCAAATTTTATAAACAAGATACCAGCTCAAACCATATGTTTGCAGTTGAATCTTTAACTCGATGAGTCAGAGTAACATCAGAAGTGGCACTGCCCTGATTTTTCCTGATGTTTCACCCAGTGGGTATGCAGCAGTGTCAGCTATTCAAGAGAAACTGTCCACATTAAATATGTGCAGTTCCTTGTGTATCAATTGTAACTCAATCATGCTGTGAAAAATAAATTTTAAGAAGAGTTTTTACTGTTTCTGCTTCTGTGTGAGCTTCTCCAGCCAAAGCACTATGATAATTTACCCTGTAAGAGACTTCAGTGACTTTCATTTCAAGTTAGAAAAACTGGAAAAATTTTTCACTTTTGAAGAGCTCATAGTACATACATTTAAAATATTCCATTTTTGTCTTTAAATACTGAATGATTAGTCTCAAATGTTACCTGACTTTTTTAAGTGATAATTTATTTTTTGATTCTTGATACAAATTATTTAACAAATATCAGGCCGGGCACAGTGGCTCGTGCCTGTAATCCCAGCACTTTGGAAGGCCGAGGTGGGCGGATCACCTGAGGATGGGAGTTCGAGACCAGCCTGACCAATATGGAGAAACCTCATCTCTACTAAAAATACAAAAAAAATTAGCCAGGCATGGTGGCACAAGTCCGTAATCCCAGCTACTCGGGAGGCTGAGGCAGGAGAATCGCTTGAACCCAGGAGGCAGAGGTTGTGGTGAGCCGAGATCATGCCATTGCACTCCAGCTTGGGCAACAAGAGCAAAACTCCATCTAAAAAAAAAAAAAAATATATATATATTTATATATATATCTCTCTCTCTCTATATATAGATATATATAGAGATATATATAGATACATGTATAGATATATATAGATATAGATATATATAGATATGTAGATATATATAGATATATATAGATATATAGATGTATATAGATATATATAGATATATAGATATATAGATATTGATATAGATATACATAGATATATATATCAGTATTGCAGCTACAGTGTATTCTGTATCTCTGTTACTTGCATTTTTATTTTCTTCTTTTAAAATTTATTTTATTTTATGTTTTTAGAGATGAGGTCTGTCTATGTTACCAAGCTGGTCTTGAACTCCTGGGGTCAAGTAATCCTCCCACTTTGGCCTCCCAAAGTGCTGAGATTACAGATGTGAGCCACCACACCTGGCCCATTTTTATTTTCTTCATGGTGCTTTTGCCTTTAGATGAACAGAAGATTTTTAAACTTTCATAAAGTCCTATTTATAATTTTTGAGCAGTTAGTGCTCTTTTAATGTTATAAAGCTATTTCCCTCCTACCTTTTAGAAGTGCTTAAATTATGTTGGGCCTAAAGCTACCTCTTTTTGTATTTTAAATTTGAATCAAAAGGTCTCTCCATACATAGTGAACTGGAACAGATTGTAACCTACTCTTGTGCCAAAGGCTGCCAGCTGTTCAAACTATATTCAAATAAGGCAGATGCCAAACTGTAACCAGTCCAATTCTGTATCTCTCTTTTGTTTTCTGTAGATCACTTTCTTTATTCTGTCCATAAATCCTCTCCCACCATGCAGCAGCAAGGGAGTCGGTTCAGGGGCTGCCTGATTTGCAAATCATTCTTTGCACAGTTAAATTCTGTTCAAATTAATTTGCCTGAAGTTTTTCTTCCAACAAAGCTTAAAAGATGTATGTTTTATGCTTAAGTCTCTAATCAATCTCTAATTTTAAGTATGGTATGAAGCAGTAGTTCAGGTCCATTTCTTTCTGTAAGTTGATTCAGTTTCCCCAGAAAAATTATTGATAAGAATCTTATTTCCCCCATTCAATTGCCTTACTACTTTTGACAAAAAACAGCCAACTATGTATGTCTAAGTCTGTGGATTCTCTCTTCTGTCCCATTTTTCCATTTGTCGGCTTTGCATGAGCAGACAACTTTCACACTGTTGGGATTACTGAAGCTATCCTAAGTTTTTGAATCTTTATATAAATGTTAGGACCGATGTTTTAATTTGTTCAAAAATGCGTGTTGGGATTTTGATGAGAAATTACATTGAATCTATAGATCGACCTTGTGCAAATTGAAATTTTAACGATATCCAGTACCTGATCTTTGTAAATAGTGTATCCTTCCATTGATTTGTTGTTGTTGTTATTTTTTGAGACAGTTTCACTCTTATCCCTCAGACTGGAGTGCAATGGCGTGATCTTGGCTCACTGCAACCTCTGCCTCCCCGGTTCACATGATTCTCCTGCCTCAGCCTCTGGAGTATCTGAGATTACAGGCGCCCGCCACCATGTCCGCCTAATTTTTGTATTTTTAGTAGAGACGGGGTTTCACCATGTTGGCCAGACTGGTCTCGAACTCCTGACCTCAAGTGATCCACCTGCCTCGGCCTCCCAAATTACTGGGATTACAGGCGTGAGCCACCGCACCCAGCCATTTTGTGATCTTTATCTGAGAAACGTTTTGCAGTTTTCAGTGTATGTGTTTTGCATGTTATTTGTTAAATGTATTCCTAAGTGTTTTATACTTTCAATACTATTTATTTCATTTTGCAAATGGATGTTGCTCTTTTTTTTTTTTGAGACGGAGTCCTGCTCTGTCGCCCAGGCTGGAGTGCAGTGGCGCAATCTCGGCTCACTGCAAGCTCCGCTTCCCGGGTTCCCGCCATTCTCCTGCCTCAGCCTCCCAAGCAGCCGGGACTAAGGCGCCCGCCACCACGCCTGGCTAATTTTTTGTATTTTTAGTAGAGACGGGGTTTCACCGTGTTAGCCAGGACGGTCTCGCTCTCCTGACCTTGTGATCCACCCGCCTCAGCCTCCCAAAGTGCTGGGATTACAGGCTTGAGTCACCGCGCCCTGCTGGGTGTTGCTCTTTAATAAAACACAATCGATTTTATATGCAGAACTTTTATACTCCAAACTTGTTTAATTCATTCACTAGTTCATGTAGATCTTTGTAGATTTCTTTGTTTTTCATATACACAGTCAAGCTATCTGCAAATGAAGATGGTCTTCTTACTTTCCAAACTATCTTAGTATTTTATTTCATCTTTTTTCCTCATTGCACTGGCTAGGAGCTCCAATACAATGTGGAACAGAAGTATTGGGAATAGAAATCCTCCTCCTGTTCCCAATTTTAGGAAGGACATGTACAATAATCATTATTAATTATAATATTAGCTGCGCTGTGTTTCTTTGCAGACTTTTAAAAATCATATTGGGGAAATGTATTTGCTTGAAAGTTTATTATTAATGCATATTGAATCTCATCAAATGTTTCTTTGTACAACAGTTTAGATGATCATGTACTTTTTCTCCTTTATTCTATAAATGTGATTAATTCTTTGGATTTATTTTTAAATACTAAAGCAACATTGCATTCCTGGGATAAATCCCCCTTGGTCATGATATACCTTTATATATCTTTTACCTTTTGCACATGTTTATGTCTTTGATGGTGATGATGGTTTCTGGATGTATACTTACCCAAAGTCATCAGGATGTATATGTTAAATATATACTGCTTTTTATATGTCAATTATGCCTCAATAAAGTGGCTTAAATATTTTTTCTTTTTTTTTGAGATGGAGTATCACTCTGTTGCGAGGCTGGAGTGCAATGGTACGATCTCAGTGTACTGCAACCTCTGCCTCCCAGGTTCAAGTGATTCTCCTGCCTCAGCCTCCCGAGTAGCTGGTACAACAGGCACACACCACCACACTCAGCTAATTTTTGTGTTTTTAGTAGAGATGGGGTTTCACCACGTTGGCCAGGATGGTCTTGATTTCTTGACCTCATGATCTACCCGCCTTGGCCTCCCAAAGTGCTGGGATTACAGGCATGAGCCACCATGCCCAGCCAAATTTTTTTAATTAAAAAAACCCACGTGAAATATCTTATGTGAGCACAACAGTATTATAATAAATTAGAAATCATTATATTATACCTTTATATATCTCCATATTTATTTTCTCTGTACTTATACCTTTTATAGATCTCTATATTTAGAGATTATACCTTTTACATATTTATTTATTTATTTATTTTATTATTCTTCTTATTATTTTTTTGAGACAGAGTCTCGCACTGTCACCCAGGCTGGAGTGTGGTGGTGCGATCTCAGCTCACTGCAACCACCACCTCCCGGGTTCAAGCCATTCTCCTGCCTCAGCCTCCCAAGTAGCTGGGACTACAGGTGTGCACCACCATGCCCAGCTAATTTTTGTACGTTTAGTAGAGACAGAGTTTCACAATGTTGGCCAAGATGGTCTCGATCTCTTGACCTCGTGATCTGCCCGCCTCAGCCTCCCAAAGTGCTGGGATTACAGGCATGAGCCACTGGCGCCCGGCCCTTCTATATTTATTTTAAACATTTTATATATCTCTATATTTATTTTCATATATTTTATTATATATGATATCTCTACATTTTCATACATTTTATTATGTATGATATCACTATATTTATTTCCATATATTTTATCAAAAATTTTTTCATCTCTTGTTCTTGAAGAATATTGGTCTCTGTATTTACATTGTGTAATGTATTGGTACCAAAGTTACACTGGTCACTTAAGTTAGAAAGTATTCATTCTTTATTTCTAAAAATACTTTTACAAAATTGATATTTCTTTCTTAAATGCTTCAAGAATTCACTAGTGAATTCACTATTGTCTTGAAGTTTTCTTTTTGGAAAGGTTTTTCATTATGAACTCTCTTTATCATATATAGAGCTACTTAGCTTTCTCTTCTATGTCAGGTTAATGAATTGTGGCTTTCAAGAAATTTATTTAATTGGTTATTTAATATATTGGCATAAAGTTACTCATAATATCTTATTATAATTTTTAATATCTCTGGGAATTGCACTTATGCCCCGTTTTATTCCTGGTATTAATAATTTGTGCTTTATTTTTAGGGATTTATTCATTTTAATTTCTTTTTAAATGTTCAAATTTTGGTTTTAATTTTCTCTATTGAGTTTTTTCCTATTTTATTGACTTATTTTCCTTTCTTTACTAGTGCATTACTTCTATTTATTTTTAGTTTATTTCTACTTTTTCTAGCTTCTTAAGTGAATCATTAAGTTTAATAATTTATTGTTTAAGCATTTTTCATTCAGTACTTCCTTAGATAGATCTCATATTTTTTGGCATTTGTTTTCATAATTGTTTAGTTCAATAAGTTTCCTGATGTCCACTGTAATTTCTTCTAGCAACCATGGATTATTTAGAAGTGTGTAATTTAATTGTAATGTTTGGTGATTTTTCTCAGTACCTGATTTCTAACTTATTTATTTATTTATTTATTTATCTGTATATTATTTTTGAAACAGAGTCTTGCTCTGTCACCCAGGCTGGAGTGCAGTGGCACGACCTCGGCTCACTGCAACCCCCACCTCCTGGGTTCAAGCAATTCTCCTGCCTTAACCTCCTGAGTAGCTGGGATTACAAGTGCCTGCCACCACACCCAGCTAATTTTTGTATTTTTAGTAGAGATGGGATTTCGCCATGATGGCCAGGCTTGTCTCAACACCTGACCTCAAGTGATGCACCTGCCTTGGCTTCCCAAAGTACTGTGATTACAAGTGTGAGTGACCACACCTGGCCCTGATTTCTAATTTATTATAATACTATTGTGCTCACATAAGATATTTCACATGGGTTTTTGTAATTAAAATTTAAGCCACTTTATTGAGGAATCATTTACATAAAAAAAGCAATACATATTTAATGTATACATCCTGATGAGTTTGGATAAGTATACATCCAGAAACCATCATCACCCTCAAAAACATAAACATATCCATCACCTTCCAAATTTCCTCCCACCTCCTTTATTCTTATTTGTTTTTGTATGGCTTTAATATTTTAAAGTATATTGAAATTTATTTTTATTTCCCAGAACTCCGCCATTTTCACTCTGCCATTTTGTGGTGTAGTACTCTGTAAATAGTTGAATCAATTTGACTTGTTCAGATCTTTTACATTCTTACAGTTTTTTTAGTATGTCATTAATTACTGAGATAATGGCATTGAAACATCCAACTATGATGTGTGTTGATAGAGTTTTTTATTTAGTTCTGACAGATATTGCTCATCGCATTTTGAAGCTGTTACAGATAAATGCACACCTAGAACTGCTGTGACTTTTTGATGAATTGACAGTTTTATCATTAGGAAGTAGTCTCTTTCTCTGGCATTTCCGGTTTCTTCAAGTGTATTTTATTTGAAATGAATATAGTCACATAAGCTTTATTATGTTTAGTGTTGTGCATATCTGTGTCTATCTATTCGAATTGTATATGTTTTAGTATATATGTAGGTCTTGCTTTATAATGTCTGTATTTTATTTAGTTTATTTACATATAGTATAATTACTAATATAGTTTATTTTAAATCTATCATCTTACTATTCGTTTTCTCTTTGCTCCATCTGATCATGTCCCAGCAATTCATGTCTACTCATGTCTTTTGCTTTGTTTTTATTTTTTGGTAAGATTTTCTTCACTGTTTTTAAAAGCATATAGACACACACACACACACACACACACACACACACACACACCTGATGTTAACCAATTATCTATGAACAGGTTACTAATATTTTTCAGATTTATTATATGCATTTTGACTTACGTTATTTTCATCATGCAAAAGTTCTTTAGGTCAATTTTTAACAATCCTTTTCTTATTTTATATGAACTTTTTATCTTGGAAACATTACCCTTGACACTAGTTAACAAGTAATGTTCACATATTTTCTTCTAACCGTCTCTTGCATAATTCCAGATAACTACATAAAGAGCTTTCTGATTTTTAAACACACGAAATTGTTGGCCAGGTGCAGTGGCTCACACCTGTAATCCTGGCACTTTGGGAGGCTGAGATGGGTGAATCGCCTGAGGTGAGGAGTTCGAGACCAGCCTGGCTCTCATGGTGAAACCTCTCTCTACTAAAAATACAAAAATTAGCTGGATGTGGTGGCACATGACTGTAATCCCAGCTACTTGGGAGGCGGAGGCAGAAGAATTGCTTGAACTGAGGAGGCAGAGGTTGCAGTGAGCTGAGATCATACCACTGCACTCCAGCCTGGACAACAGAGCAAGACTTTGTCTCAAAAAAAAATAATAAAAATAAATAAATAAATACATGAAATTGTATTGTTTCATTTATTGATACACTCTGTGTACTCAACCCATAATTAATGGGTTGCTCTAGTCTTTTGCTACTACAGAAAATGAAGGAATATTCATTCATTGCAGTGAAAAGTTTATTACAGTGAATAACTTTTTAAATAAAAATTTTACACATATGCAAGTATACTTAGAGGATAAATTTGTGAATATGAAACAGCTGACTGAAATGGTAAGAGAAAATGTACCTTTTGTAGGAAATGTTATCAAAGTACCTTTTACCCAACGACTCTACCAACAGAAATGAATAACTACCTTTTTTTAAGAAATCAGTCTTATTATGTTGCCCATACATTTTTTAATTAAAATTTTAATCTTAGTCATTCTAATTGTCAAAGAAATGGAATTGAAGTTTTGATTTGCATTTATCCCATTATAAATATGTATGAAAATATGTTCATCTAAGAGTCATTGTATTTTCTTTTTCTGTGAACTGTAGCCTCATACCCTTTGCACATTGTTTTCTATTGGGTTTTTGTTTTATATCTTGATCATTTTTAGAACGCAAAAATATCAAAATTCGCCCTTTGTATCTGGTAAGAGTTGCAGATTTTCCATTTTTCTCTTACCATTTATCATTTGAATTTGTTCATTGTGTTTCTTCTACTTAGGAATGAAATTCACTAATGAATATTCTAGTGCCAGAACATTTCAGCTAATTAACAGAGGAGAAATAGTATGATTAGAAAATCACTACTTTGTAACTCTAATGAGCACTATGTCTAGGCAACGAACATGAATGGATACCAAGTATTTAACAGGTTGATGAGGAACCTATATAACGGATGACTCAGGCTGATAATACTTGGACCCAATAATCAATTTTGATATCACTAAACAGACATTGTGCTTTGTTTTGATGCAAAAGGAAGTACACGGTACTATAGTGAAATATTCTCAATAAAACAAAAATGAAATATATCAAATCTGTAGATACAGTTGAAAGTTCTGCAAAATATAGAGGATGGAGATACAAGTAAAGTGAAACCATGAGGAAACCGTCTGTCAAATCCAGATTATGAAAAATTTGGTAGGCCAGGCACAATGGTTCATCTCTGTAATCCCAGCAGTTTAGGAAGCTAAGGCAGGAGGATTGCTGGAGGCAGGAGTTCAAGACCAGCTTGGGCAACATAGTGAGACCCTCTCTCTACATAAAATTTAAAATCTAGCCAGATGTGGTTGCTGACACCTGTAGTCCCAGCTACTTAGGAGGCTGAGGAGGGAGGATCACTTGAGGTTACAGTGAGCTGTGATCACACCACTGTACTCCAGTCTGGGTGACACAGCAAAACCCTGTTCTAAAAAATGAAAAACTAAAAAAGAGAAAAAAGGAAAAATCTATAGTAATAGTGGCATGATCTCTTCAATTTTTAAACATAATAACAAAAAAAGATGGGGGGGCAGCCCTCTCAGAGGAATAAGTAGCAGATTTATTGTTTCACCATCAACAATTGTCAAAGGGGAAGAAAATAAACAACTGTGTCCAGGTTTTGAAAAACAGACAGTACAGAATACATTTCCTTTTATTTATTTATTTTCTTTCTTTCCTTTATGTATTTATTGGAGACAGAATCTTGCCCTTTGGCCCAGGCTGGAGTGCAGTGGCTCCATCACAGCTCACTGTAGCCTTGACCTTGCAGGTCCGAACAATCTTCCCACCTCAGCCTCCTGAGTAGCTGGGACTACAGGCACATGCCACCACATGTGGCTAATTTTTTGTAGAGACAGAATCTCACTATGTTGGCCAGGCTGAATGACTATAATTCTCAAGTGAAGGGAACAGAGCCATGAGCCAGGAAATGAAGCCCAAACGTAGAGCAGAGATCTTGCTGGGTGATGAAACCTATGAGATGTTGGGGCTTTTGAAGTGGCTGAATTTTATGTGGAAAGTCACCAGAGGGGAAAGAGTGGGGCAGGGAAGGAGCCCCAGGATTGCATGCAGGTCATGTGATGTCCTGGTTGTACACTAAGCTGCACTTGCACAAGGACACAAGGCAGGACCCTGAGAGCCCAGAGAGGATAAATAAGGGGCTGGAGCAAAAGGGAGAGGGGCACTTGGGGGCTGAATGGAGAATTCTAGATTGCACTGCTCCCAGATAGAGTTCAAGCAGCCAGAACAGAGACCATGCATGACTCTTTCTTTATATTTCCCATTGTTATGGTGTTTGTTCTTGTGTATAGTGTGAGAAACTAATCCGACTTTTTCAAATGGCTATGCCATTGGAAAAATAAATGGCTGCATCATTTGCTTAAAAAATCCCCTTTTTTAGCCCAATGATTTGAGATATGAACTTTTTATGATTTACTAATTTTCCATAATATTTGGATTTTATTTGTGTGCTTGATTTTAGTTCTATCTCATTCATCTATTTGTATAGTCGTGGGCCATTATTATTGTTTTAATTACCCAGTCTTTGCAGTTGGTTTAATATGTGGTGATGTTAATCCCCCTCATTTCTCTTGATAGTATTTTTCTACCCTTGTGATTATTTTTCCATATGAACTTCAATATCAACTTGTCTAGATCCAAAAACCCAACCAAAAAAACCTACTGTTGTTATCTCAGTTGGGATTGCATTGACTTCATATGCTAAATTACCGGAGAACTGACATACTGATGATATTGAGGCATTCTATCCAAATGTCTCTGTATCTGTTCAAGACACTTTTATGTTTTTTAGAAATGTTTTACAGTGTTTTTTTGGTGTGTGTGTTGTTGTTTTTTGTATCTGAGACAGGGTCTTGCCCTGTCGCCCAAGCTGGAGTGTAATGGCATGAAACAGCATCCTGCAGCCTCAACTTCCTGGGCTCAAGCAACCCTCCTGCCTCAGCCTTCCTAGTAGCTGGGACCACAGGCACGCACCACCATGCCCAGCTAATTTTTTTATTTTTTGTAGAGACAAGGGTCTCACTTTATTGCCCAGGTTAGTCTCAAACTCCCAGGCTCAAGTGATCCTCCTGTTTTGGCCTCCCAAAGCATTGGGATTACAGGTGTGAACCACAATTCCTGGCCTACAGTTTTCTTCTTATGGGCTTTGTACATTTCTTGGTAAGTTTATTCCTAACTATGTTTTATTGCTATTGTAAATGTAGTTATCTCTGCCCTTATAGCTTCTGATTGTAATTTGTATGTGTGAAGGCTATTTATTTTTGTACAATTGTCTTCAAATTTTTAATATGTATTTTAAATTGCTTTGCCAAAGATATCAACACTTAATCCCCATTAGCATTATAGGAAAATTTATTATCTTACTGGACCTTTACATTTTTGAAGCAGATTAATTTGGAAACTTTTACAAATTGATGAGCAAAATTATTTGTTTCCATTTGAATTGATGTAATAACTGAAAAAGTTATTTTTCATGTTTTTATCACTTATAAACCTTCTATACATTATCTTTAATTTCTCTTTTCCACTTTTCTGTTTCAGCCTCCTGGTATTTTTAAGGAAATGTAAGAGTGTGAATCAGGTACTGATGGTTTTGACTTCATTATGATCAGCATCTTTGGCTTCCATCAGAGTAGACACTGAATGTTTTCATCTAACCGGATAATGAGTGCATTAGTGAGTATTTATTTAGTTCATAATACATGTTCCTGCCACACTCCACTGTATTTTGTTTCACACTGACTAACATAATGAGAAATCTTACCAAATATAAATGGCACTGCAGATCAAAACCCACTTGATTTTTCTCATGTTATTCTGGGTTCTGGAGAGAGACTAATTATTACTGCCAAAATAAATGTGTGTCATAAATGAAGGCTTATTTGCTATGGAAATACTCATTATTTCCTATTGGTCTACATCATATCCCAAAATTACCTGTGAACATTGAGAGGGATAATTGGTTACCATGGAATTTTCCAACATGATATTTAATATAGTTCTATTCCTTTTGTATTCCCTTTTAAAGGAACTACATAAGAGATGAAATCCTTTCTCCCTGGGACATGTATCCTTTTGCGTTCTACTTTTAATTTACATTTTAATTTGATGTTTTTCAGTCTTTTCAGGCTGAAATATAATATTTGTATCATTCTGACAGCCTGTAACACCATGCTTTCCAGCAATACAATTACGGAATTTTTTTTCCTCTCTCATATTGACATTGGGATTTGGAGGAACTTACTGCTACTCCTGATGCCTATTTACACCTTTTTGACATGTCCCCAGCAGAAGAAGCCCATGGGCTTGCTTTTCCTTCACTTGTCTGTTGCTAATACGATGACACTTCTCCACAAAGTTATTCCATTGGCAGTAAAATCTTTCAATATTAAAAACTTTTGAATTATGCTGGATTTAGGGAATTTGAATTTTTATATAGAGTATCTTGGGGACTCCCCCTATGTACAACATACCTCCTAAGCATGGTGCAGACCCTCTGTGGGAGCCCCAGCAAATCCAGGTGGGCATGGCTGAAAGATAAAATGCTCAAAACACCACTATGCTTCTTCTTAAACTCTGAGTCATCAACAGTCTCATCTACATCAGGCTTGTGCCGTTTGTTGGCGCTATCAAATACGGCAGTGTCACCAAGAATCTCTCCATAAAATGTGTTTAGCTACACCACACATGGGTAACGCAATTGCCGTCTTTCATACGAGTGTTATCACACTCCAGGACTTAATTTTTCTGGTTCTCATGAGTTGGGCCAGTGGCTACTTTGTGATTTTCCTTCACAGACACCAGAAAAATAATCAACATCTTCACAACAACGGCTGTTCCTCTAGAGCCTCCCATGAGACTGGAACCATCACAACTGCGCTGCTGCTTATGATTTGCTTCGTTGTATTTAATGTGAGCAACTCGTGCCACAGCATTTACCTAAGTATGGTGAAGAAAAGGGATCAGTTGTGGACCGTCTCAGACTTGATTTCCTCATGTTACCCCATTTTTTGGTCCATTTTTGCTCATTGGTAGAGAAAGTCGGATCCTGAATTCAAAATCTATGAAGTGGAGAAAGTCGTCTTATCCCATAAATAAGTCAAAGTAAACTTTCACCAATATAAACTTCTTCCAGAACAACATTCTATAGAGTTAGTATTCTGAAGAAATGATGGGATTTAGGTCTGAAAAATGAGATATTTCTCAGTTCACTGCATGAAATATAATGTAATGACCTTTACCTTCAGTAAAGACAATATTGCATAGCTTAGTATTTAATGTTTGTATACATAGACATAATCATTTAATAGACAGGTAGATAGATAATTTTTCATGTCAGATGCCATAATGGACTTCTTGCAACTAGTCATTCAATATCTGTATTTTTCTTACTTTAATTACTCTGTGTTCAGCATGAAAAATCATTTGAAAAGGAGATCAGGCACTCCAGGAAGCAGAGCATCACTCCCCACTTCTAAACTGTGGGCTTCACATAATGACATCCTACCAAGAACTCAGTATAGCAAAGGAGGAAAAAGAGTAACTTCACATTGGAGAAACCTAACAAATCCTGTCAGCCAGGTGATCAAGGCCAGTGTGAGCAGTGATCAGTCAAGTTGAAAGTGTGTATCATACGACAGGATGAGAATGGCATTTTACCTTGACATGTTCCCTCCCAAAACTAATAATCCCACTACATCAGACAAACCTCAGCTGAGAAACACTTCCCAAAAACACCTGACTAGTGCCCCCTAAGACCATCGAGGTCATCAAAAACAATGTAGGCCTGAGAAATGATCACAGCCGGGAAGAACCTAAAGACTCAGTGTCCTGTGGTATCCTGATATGGAATCCCGGAACAGAAAAGGACATTAAGTAAAAACCAAGGAAATAGAAATAAAGTATAAACTTAATAATGTATCAATATTGATTCATTAATTGTGACAAATGTAACATAGTAATGTAAGACATTAAAATGGGGAAAATTGGGTATGGTGTGGAGGAGAACTCTGTGTATTCTATTTGCAACTCTTCTGTAAATGTAAACCTATTTGAAAATTAAAAATTTATTTTTTAAAATTTATTTTTTAAAAAGAAAATTAAGAAACCTATATACTTAAATTTGAGGAAACAAAAATTACTTTCCTTGCCTAAAGTAATCCTACATTTTAGGATTTACCTGACATCCTAATGAATAAACTATTTTATCACCTGTATATCAGGTGATATACAGGCAATGTCTAATTTAGAACTTAGTAGAAAAATTGGCCAGGCGCAGTGGCTCATGCCTGTAATCCCAACACTTCGGGAAACTGAAGCTGGTGTATTATTTGAGATCAGGAGTTCAACACCAGCCTGGCCAACATGGTGAAACCCTGTGTCTACTAAAAATACAGAAATTAGCCAGGCATGATTACAGGTACCTGTAATCCCAGCTACTTGGGAGGCTGAGCTGGAAGAATCACTTGAACCCGGGAGACAGAGGTTGCAGTGAGCCGAGATCATGCCACTGCACTCCAGCCTGAGAGACTCCATCTGAAAAAGAAAAATCAGAGGCTAACCCATATGACAACTTTGTCTTATTGGAGCTATTGATGAATGTCTGAGTTTTGACATACTTCAGCAATGATGGAGATCTTGTTGCACTAACAGTGCAAGTTGAAGGCCCTATGACATACTTTGAGGGGAAAAGTTCCTTTCTCCAGTTCAGACCATTTTACTTGAGTCAGTCAAGTGCATACACAAGGGGTTTTACAGAAATAAAAATAATTCCATTAATGTACTCGCAATATACTTATTAAGTTGTTGCCATACTTGAGGCCTCCTCTAGGAACTAGTGATACAATGATGAACAAGATAGGTTGTGTCCTTTTCCACATGAAGAACACATTTTAGTTGGTGAAACAGACAATAAAAAAGGAAAACCTATGTGTGTTGTAGAGATTGTGACAACTTTTACATGAAAACAAAAATACAGAAACTGTAAAAGAAAAGGGAAAGGATTTCGCTATAAAACATTAGATACCTTTGAGAGACTAAAACAACCCAAATCGACTAAGAAAATTTATTCACGGTTCATATGTATGATAAAAAAAGCTCTTCCAAGCTGATGAAAAGTCAAAAATCCATTTGAAAAACTGCAAATTATGTGACTAGCACCCAAATATACAGATATATAAAGCAAATATTGACAGATCCAAAGGGAGAAATTAAGTGCAATACCATAATAGTAGGAGACTTCAATTCTCCACTTGTAATAATAGAATATCCAGGCAGAAGAGCAATACAGAAACAGCTGACTTGACCAATGCTATATTCTGAATGGATCCAACAGACACATACAGAACTTCCCACATAATAGCAGAATACACATTCTTCCCAAATGCCCACAAAACTTTCGGAGGATCACATTAGGTCACAAATCAAATCTTAACTAATTTTAAAAAGTTGAAAATCAGCCGGGCACGGTGGCTCATGCCTGTAATCCCAGCACTTTGGGAGGCTGAGGCAGGTGGATCACAAAGTCAGGAGTTCGAGTCCAGCCTGGCCAATATGGTGAAACCCCGTCTCTACTAAAAAAATGCAAAAATTAGCTGGGCATGGTGGTGTGTGCCTGTAGTCCCAGCTCCTCGAGAGGCTGAGGCAGGAGAATCGCTTATACCTGGGAGGCAGAGGTTGCAGTGAGCCAACATTGTGCCAATGCACTCCAGCCTGGACAACAGAGTAAGACTCCATCTCAAAAAAAAAAAAAAAAAAAAGGTTGAAAATCATACCGAGTATCTTTTCCTACCACAATGGAAGAAAATTAGAAACCAATAACGGTAAGAAAACAGGAAAATTCACAAATAGATGGAAACTAAATAATACTCTTGAGCTACCAGTGGGTCAAAGAGAAAATGAAAAGGAAACTTAAAAAATATCTCAAGATAAACGAAAATGTTTAAATGAATGATGTTGAATCTCAGCTGCTTGCCTGACACTGGAACTAAACTTAATAGGTAGTCTATGAAGCAGACTTCACTGCCTGCCCACTTATCTAAGTGACTGAGTGACTAACTTTACCACCAATCATTTCTGACCTGATGGTCAGGATGACAGGCCGCTGGGTTGTGTAACCCAATGAGTCAGAGAAGTCAGGGGGTGTTGTCAGAGCAAGTTGCTGCCTGTGCTGCTGCTTCATGCCTGGGCTCCTCTGCATTCCAGATCCATGCCTATCCACTCGCTTGAGCACACTTACAGATGCTAGGATCAGGTAACCAGCAAATAAATATTCTGAGATGCCTCCAGCCCCTTCCTAACCTAAGAACCATCAGTGACCTGCAGAGAGTCCATAAGCCACCAAGTTTGTGCGCATGTTGCTGTGGTGAGAGCTTATGGTTTCCATCAGATTCTTGATGTCATTGCTAACTTAAATGTCTCAAAATTGTCAAAAAAAAAACACTACTCAAAAGAGACTCCCCCGCAAAAAATGCTCATGAATATCATAGTCTATTCAAAATCCATTTCACAGCCACTGCACTGTACTCTGCTGCTCTCTGGGGTCAAATGAGGGGGAGAAAGAGCAGGACTCTGAGTTGACCCCCGAGCTCCACTTGGAGCTCTGTTGTTCAGGGCGGCCTCTGATTCTCGTTATTCCCACTCAGTGTCCAGGAGGGGAGGTGTGGGCTGAAGTCTTCCAGAGAAATCCCAGGAGAGCCTGACAGCCTGTGTTGCTGACGGCCTCCTTATTCCAGCTGACTGTGACGTCTCCCTTCATGACAGATACTCTTCACTCTCAACTCAGGGAAAAGGACCCTGACAGGACACCATCCTGTCGGAGCTAACAGACATGCACCTTTGAGAATGATCGTTGAGAAGATAATTTACGTAGATTTCTGTCTCTGAAAACGTCCGTTCATTTGTGTTGTAGAATTACACTCGTGTGTTTGTGCTCTGAATAGTAGTGTGTGCATCCTATAGTCTTTTCACAGAAGTGTATGTGTCTGTAAAAACATAGAGTGTAATTTCTGAGCACATAGACACTGAGTAAACTCAGTGTATGATTTAATAACATTTAATCTTTACTAAATGAAACTTGTTACTCATTTTTAAATATAATATTTTTTGTAAGAAGCAAGTATGAATATGAGAATCAACTTGACCTGTTTCACTGGACAGCACCAACTCAGGATGCTCACACAGGAGCTGTAGAAGGAATCCTTTACCTCTTTCTTCTCCTAACCCCCCAAAACAAAAACTGATTCTTTTCCATTTTTGCCTCTTAGGTACCTAACATTTTTCCTTCCTTCTCTTTATCCCTGAGGACATCATCTTATTCCAGCAACCCCAAGACTTACTTCAGAAGCCTCTTAACTGCTTCTAATCTTAATTCTTTCAGTCCACTGTTTGCACAACACCCACAGTGATTCTAAAAGGCTCAGCACCTGCGACTACCACTCTGCTGATGACAATATCATACGAAGCTACTTGCACTCAAAAACAACTATCAAAAATGACAACATACGACACAACTGTTTTCAAGCACTGCACACAGCAGGCGTTTGGGGACAGTGATCCTTGAGGGACGAGAAATGCATGATTTCGGTCCCTCTATCCTCTGTCTCTTTGCTTTATGGACACTTGGGGACAATGAGATTAAGTTCAAATGGAGCAATGGTCTTGCTGAGCTGCTGAAGGAATTTGAATCTGGGTCAGGATCAAGAAATGGAATCTCTAGTATGTGGGAAGGAGAGGTGTGGCAAAAGCTTGTCTGGAATTTGTGCTGTTTTTACTCACAACACTTTGGACACCAAATGTGTGGGGGGTTTTCTCACACCAACCAATTATCCAACTCTCCAGACACCAAACACCTGTCCAGTGACTCAGTTCACTTCTGACACTAAGCTCCTAGAGTCAGCATCAGACTCCACAGGAAACGAACTCAGTCCCACAAGTGCCCCCTCACTTCAGATGCCAGTTGCAAGTATTGAGTCCCCAGGTAAGCCACATTTCTGTCCAGCATGGCTACAAAGTCAGGGGATTCCCAAGGCACTGTACCCTTTCAGGTGTGATAACTTGCTGGAATGGCTCACAGAACTCAGGAAAACACTTTACTTAAGGCTTACTGGTTTATTCTAAAAGATACAACTCAGGAACAGCCAGATGGAAGAGATGCATAGGGCAAGGTATGGGGGGTTCTGCGGAGCTTCCATGCCTCCCCAGGCATGCCACCCTCTCTGCAGCTCAGGGTGTCTGTTTGTCATCCCAGAAGCTCTCTGAATATCATTGTTTGAGCATTTATAGAGAGTTCAATCTTTAGCACCCCTTATCCCTTCCCTGGAGGTTGGATATTAGGGCAGAAAGCTCCAACTCTCTAACAATTTGGTGTTTCTACTAACTAGTCCCATGCTGAGGCTGTCTTGGGGTTCACCCTAAGTCACCTCATTACCATAAGCTCAGGTGTGATGAAAAGGGGCTTGTTATGAATGACATAAGATACTTCTGTCACTCAGGATATTCTAAGAGTTTAGGAGCACTGTGTCAAGAACTGGGGACAAAGAGCAGATTTTTTTTTGTATTATACCACAGATTTCAACATGTAATAGTGAGCAAGAGCAAGTCTAATTACACAGGCTGAGGCTTCCTGAGCCTAGCGGAGGTCATCTGCTTGGGCTGAGAGGTATGTGAACACTTCTGGCTACTCAGAGAGGAGAGACCTTAAGGAACACCTTGGCATTTCAATGAAACTATAGAAGAGTGAAGACTACATCTTAGCAAAAGGACCATGCCCTAAGATTAAGCTCAATGCCATCATAAACCCAGCCTATCAAAGTATGAACAAAGCCAGACAAAAAGGGTTTCCAGTAACTCAACTGATTGCCTGAACAAAACTCAAGGTCCTAGAGATGAATAAAAACAGAATCCAGAAACCACATAACATCCCATCCTCACTGTCCAGCATCCAGTCATGAACCAGTAGACCTGGGAACCTGGACAATGGAATCCAAAATCCCGGGAGGAAGTACCCATAAAAATACCTGAGAGGATATAGATCTTGGAATTAGCAGACAGATTTTGAAGGAGCTATTTTGAGTTTACGGACTTAAATATCATCATAAGGAGTGAGCAGATGGGAAATTTCAGTAAACTAAAAACTATTTTTTTAAAAAAGGAAATCCTTGGCTGGGAGCGGTGGCTCACGCCTGTAATCCCAGCACTTTGGGAGGCCGAGGCAGGCGGATCACGAGGTCCAGAGATCGAGACCATCCTAGCTAACACTGTGAAACCCCGTCTCTACTAAAAATACAAAAAATTAGCTGGGCGTGGTGGTGGGCGCCTGTAGTCCCAGCTCCTCGGGAGGCTGAGGAAGGAGAATGGCGTGAACCTGGGAGGTGGAGCTTTCAGTGAGCCGAGATCGCGCCACTGCACTCCAGCCTGGATGACAGAGCGAGATTCCATCTCAAAAAAAAAAAAAAAAAAAAAAAAGGAAATCCTTGAACTTTAAAGCTGAGTATTTGGAATGAAACATTACTGAATGGCTTATTTGTGAACTTGAAGATAAATCCATAGAAAGTATCCAAACTGAAAATTGGAGAAAAGAATAGATTGGACAAATGTGAACAGAGCCTCAGAAGCACTAATTTCACAAATTATGAAACCTATATGTAATGAGACACAGGGGAAGGACTAATGGCAAAATCTTCAAAAAAAATAATGGCTAAAGATTCTCAAAATACAGTGGGAAATACCACTTATAGACCCAAGAAGCTCAGTAAAACCCAAAGAAGGTAAATATGAGGAAAATCATATCTAGGCAGAACATAGAAAACTTTTGAAAACCAGAAAGAAAAAGAAAACCTTAAATACTGAAAGAGGGAATAAAAAGGCAAGCTGCCCCATGGAGAACACCATACAAATGACAGCAGGCTTCTCATCAGAAACAGTGGATGCCCGGCTATGAGGGAATGATGTCTTCAAATGATGAAATTTTTTAAAAGTATAAACCCAGAATTCTCTATCAAGGAAATTATATCTCAAAAGTGAGGATGAAATAAAAACATTTAAATAAATAAAAACTAAGATATTTCATTGCCAGCAGATTTCCACTAAAAACAAAAAAACTGAGATAGTTTTTCAATCTGAAGAGAAGTCATATCACACAGCAACTTGGATACATAGAAATGAATGAAGAGCATTAGAAATGGTGAATATATGGATAGATTTTTTTTGAAGACTACATTTTTTCTTAGCTTTTATGAAAGACAGTTAAAGGCACAAATGACAGGATTATATCCATCATATGGGGTTGATTAATATGTAGCTACAAAATATATCACAACAATGACAAAAAGGACAGTAAATAAGTGGAATTCTATTGTGGAAAGGCTCTTAATGTGAAGTGGTCCAATTTTAACTCTAAATAGATTGCGATACACTGAGGATATATATTGTAATCCCTAGCATAGCCACTAAAAAAATGCAATGAAATATAATAAAAATCCAATAAAATAATAAAAATGGAATACTAAAAAATATTTGATTAATCCAAAAGATGGCAAGAAAAATGAAACAGAGGCCCAAATGAAAAACAAACAAAACACAGGGGGCAAGTAGAAAATGAATTTTTAGGTGGTAATCTTACACTTAATCATATCAAAAATTGTATTCATACTGAAGTGAGGACAGTGGGCATTAACAACCGGTTATTTCAAGAGATAAAAGGTGATATATCACAATCTTAATACAGGTTAATTTCTCCAGGGAACGCAATCATCATAAAGATGTTTATACCTAATAAGAGAACTTCAAAATACATGATACAAAAACTGAGAGAACAAAAAGAAAACATAGAGAAATCCACAATGTTGCTTGGAGATTTAACAAGTGTCATAGCGACATCTGTCAACTAGAGTAAACTATAGTGCCCTGTGTTGGTTAATTTTATATGTCAACTTAACTGGGCCACAATGTGCCCAGTTGTTTGGTCAAACGCTATTCTGGGTGTTTCTGCAAGGGTGTTTGTGGGTGAGATAAACATTTACATCAGTTGACTGAGTGAGTAAAGCAGATTGCCCTTCCTGATGTGGGTGGGCCCCATCCAATCAGTGAGAGGCTGAGGAGAACCAGAAGGCTGACCCGTCCCCAAGTAAGGGAGGATTTCTGCTATCTAATGACCTTCAAAGAAGGACAGTGGCTTTCTTTATTTCCTGCCTTTGGACTCAAACTGAAATATTGGCTCTTAGGATATTGATGCTGCTGGCCTGTAGACTGGAAGTATACCATTGGCTCTTCTGGTTCTTGGGCCTTAAGACTCAGACTGGAACTACACCATCAGGTCTTCTAGGTCTCCAGCCTGCCAACTCACCCTGCAGATCTTGGTACTCTCCAGTCTCCATAATTGCATGAGCCAACTCCAAATAAGTAAATAGATAATAGATAAGTAACCAAAAATTAGACAAATATCAATTAAGTAAATATACATGTACACACACATATACAGAAATCACAGACACACAAACATACATACATACACACATACCCTATTGTGCTTTTCTAGAGAACCCTGACTAACACATGCCCAGTTGCTTCAGCAAACACCAGTCTAGATGTTGTGGGGAAGGTATTTTTTAGATGTGATAAGCATAGCTTGAGGCTTTGAGTAAAGTCCATTACATTCCACCCTCCACAGTATGGGCGGGCCTCATCCAATCAGTGGGAAGCCTAAAGAGAAAAGATTGAGGTCCCCCTGAGGAGAAAGGAGCTCTGCCTCCAGACTACCTTCAGATTCAAGACTGCAACATATACACACACCTCATAATGGTTCTATTTCGCTCAACAATGCTAATCCAACGTTTGCTACAAAGAATAGCTCTCCAGGAACAAAATCTTAAGAATAAATTTTCTGGATTGGCTCTGAGGTTTCTGGAATTGGTTCTCTAATCTGATTAGATTTAAAGACATCAATTACTCTATTTCCATTAGTGAAGACAGCACTGGCATGATCTGGCAATAGAGACACACACAATGTCACCATTAGATACTCTTAATCAAAAGCTCATAAAAGGCAAGCTACTGGGTGACCATATATTTAATATGTTATAATATTTTTGTCAAACTAATGAATAGAATAAAATTTGCTAATTGCTTCTAATTGCATTGCAGAAAGAAAAGGATGAGCTCAGGGATTCAGTACAAAGTGTGACCCATGAGGAGGTTTGCTACAGATGGATAGATTGCAAAAAATTTCTCCCATTCTGTAGGTTGTCTGTTCACTCTGATGATAGTTTCTTTTGCTGTGCAGAGGCTCTTTAGTTTACTTCGATCCCATTTGTCAATTTTTGGTTTTGTTGCAATTGCTTTTTGCATCTTCATCACAAAATGTCCTGAATGGTATTGCCTAGATTTTTATTCCTGGGTTTTATAGTTTTGAGTTTTACATTTAAGTCTTTAATCCATCTTGAGTTGATTTTGTAAGGAAGAGTTCCAGTTTCAGTTTCCTGCATATGACTAGCCAGTTCTCCTAGCACTATTTATTAAATAAGGAATCCTTTTCCCATTGCTTATTTTGGTCAGGTTTGTCAAAGATCAGATGGTGGTAGGTGTGCAGTCTTCTTTCTGTGCTCTCCATTCTATTCCATTGGTCTATGTGTCTGTTCTTACACCAGTACGATGCTGTTTTGGTTACTGTAGACTTGTAGTATAGTTTGAAGTCAGGTAGCATGATGCCTTCAGCTTTGTTCTTTTGCTTAGGACTGTCTTGGCTATTGGGGCCCTTTTTTGGTTCCATAGGAATTTTAAAATAATTTTTTTATAATTCTATGAAGAATTTCAATGGTAGTTTAATGGGAATAGTATTGAATCTATACATTGCTTTGGGCAGTATGACCATTTTCAAGATATTGATTCTTCCTATCCAGGAGCATGGATTTTTTTTCCATTTCTTTTTGTCATTTCTGGTTTCCTGGAGCAGTGGTTTGTACTTCTCCTTGAAGAGGTCCTTCTCTTCCCTTGTTAGCTGTCTTCCTAGGTATTTTATTCTTTTTGTGGCAATTGTGAATGGGAGTTTATTCATGATTTGGCTCTCTGCTTGCCTGTTTTTGGTGTACAGGAATAATTGTGACTTTTGCACATTGATTTTGTATCCTGAGACTTTGCTGAAGTGGCTTATCAGCTTAAGAAGCTTTTGGGCTGAGACAATTGGGGTTTTCTAGATATAGGATCATATCATCTGCAAGCAAAGATAGTTTTACTTCCTCTCTTCCTATTCGAATACCCTTTATTTCTTTCCCTTGCCTGATTGCCCTGGCCAGAACTTCCAATACTATGTTGAATAAGACTGGTGAAAGAGAGTATCCTTGTTTTGTGCCAGTTTTCAAGGGGAATGCTTCCAGCTTTTGCCCATTCAGTATGATATTGGCTGTGGGTCTGTCATATATGGCTCTTATTATTTTGAAGTATGTTCTTTCAATACGTAGTTCATTGAAAGTTTTTAACAGGAAGGGATGTTGAATTTTATCAAAGGCCTTTTCTGCTTCTATTGAGATAATCATGTGGTTTTTGTCTTTAGTTCTGTTTACGTGATGAATCACATTTATGGATTTGTGTATGTTGAACCAATCTTGCATTCTGGGGATGAGGCCAACTTGATTGTGGTGGATAAGATTTTTGATGTGCTTCTGGATTTGGTTTGCCAATATTTTATTGAGGATTATTGCACCAATGTTCATTGAAGATACTGACCTGAAGTTTTCTTTTTCTGTTGTATCTCTGCTAAGTTTTGGTATCAGGATGATGCTGGCCTTATAGAATGCATTAGGGAGGAGTCCCTCCTTTTCAACTATTTGGAATAGTTTCAGGAGAAATGATACCAGCTTTTCTTGTACGTCTGGTAGAATTCAACTGTGACTCCATCTGGTCCTGGGCTTTTTTTGATTGGTAGGCTATTTATTACTACCTCAATTTTAGAACTCATTATTGATTTATTCAGGGATTCAATTTCTTCCTAGTTCAGTCTTGGGAGGGTGTATGTGTCCAGGAATTTATCCATTTCTTCTATATTTTTGAGTTTATGCACACAGAGGTGTTTATAGGATTCTCTGATGGTTGTATTTCCATGGGGTCAGTGATGATATCCTTCTTATCATTTCTGATTATATTTACTTGAATCTTCTCTCATTTCCTCATTAGTCTAGCTAGTGGTCTATTTTATTAATTAAAAAAAAACAGCTTGGATTCATTGACTTTTTGAAGGATTATTTTGTGTGTCTCTATCTCCTTCAGTTCAGCTTGGATCTTGGTTATTTCTTGTCTTTTGCTAGCTTTGGGGTTTGTTTGCACTTGGTTCTCTAGTTCTTTTTGTTGTGATATTAGGTTGTTAGCTTGAGATCTTTCTAGATTTTTGATGTGGGCATTTAGTGCTATAAATTTCCCCTTGACACTGCTTTAGCTGCATCCCAGAGATTCTGGTACATTGTATCTTAGTTCTCAATAGTTTCAAAGAACTTCTTGATTTCTGCCTTAATTTCATTAATCAACAAGAGTCATTCAGGAGTGGGTTGTTCGATTTCCAGGTAGTTGTGTGATTTTGAGTAAATTTCTTAATCTTTAATTCTAATTTGATTGCACTGTGGTCTGAGAGAATGTTTGTTATGATTTCATTTCTTTCACATTTGCCGAGGAGTGTTTTACTCCTGATTATGTGGTCAGTTTTAGAGTAAATGCCATGTGGCAATGAGAATAATGTATATTCTGTTGTTTGTGGGTGAAGAGTTCTGTAAATAACTGTCAGGTCCACTTGATCCAAAGCTGAGTTCAGGTCCTGAATATCTTTGTTAATTTTCTGTGCTCTCTTAACTAATATGGTTAAATCTTCATTGAGACCATTGAGAAACATGGAGTTAAGTGCTACTTAAGCAGCATCAGTCTGTTCTTTTGAGAAACCAGAATTTTATTTAAATATTACTTTCTAGTTTATTGAAATAACCATGAACCAGCCTGCCTTCTCTTTGAGCACAAGCCAAAATTTTATTCCAATCTACTGGCTTTGGAAAAGCCATGAGAATAACTTTAATTAATGTGTCAACCAATTATTTGGCTTTTCTATATCTTGGAGCAAATTTTGATTTAAATCATCAGAAGAGGACAAATGTGAGTGGTGTGTGCCTATAGTCCCAGCTAAGCAGGGGACTGAGGTAGGAGGATCATTGAACTCAGGAATTCAAAACCAGCCTGAGGAACATAGTGAGTCCCCATATCTAAATAAATAAATAAATAAATAAATAAATAAATAAATAAATCATCAGAAGGATTTTCCCATCGTGCCAATTTTTGCCCAATGTCTGCCTCCTCCTGGTCCCACCAGCAAATGTATCAGCTGATAGAAATTGAAAACTCTAGGACATAACTTTTACAGACCATCAAGAATTCCTCGGCAAATCTGAGAGGTCCTCAGTCACCTTGGCAAATCATTTGGCTGTTGTATCACAGGCAACTCAGAACTGGACCAGAGTGTAAGATGCCATCAGTAAATTCTCTTTTTTATTTGGGGAGTATTGGAAGGGGTATGTAGGAATTGGGACAGGGGTAGGGAAGGCCATTGTAGGGGTTGCTAGTCTAAGTTTTGGTTCAGCTGTTTTAGGTGGCTGTAAAGGGGAGGGAATAGGAATGTCAGAGTTCTGCCGGCGGGGCATATGATGAGGCTGAGCGTGAACATTCTCCTGAAGATTTGATTTGATTTGGTTATTATTTTTTGTGACAGTGTCTTACTATATTTAGCCCAGGCTAGACTTGAACTCCTAGGCTCAGTGATCCCCCCACCTCAGTCTCCTGAGTTGCTGGGATTGCAGGAACATGTGTGCCCAGCCTCCTAAAGATTTTTATTTAAATGCTTGTTTTCTTTTACTAATTTAGAAACAGTGTCTTGGGAAAACTCTTCTAGATTTCATGGTCTTTTTTATGTGTATCCCTTCTGAATGCTAAGTATGCTTCCTATCCATTCTGAGTAGTGCAAACCTTTTTACTTCCAAGATGTTATCTTAAAATATATATATATATATATATATATATGTATATGTTTGGAAAGGTCAAATGAGCCTCCAAGGGGCCACTGTAACTCCAGACTCTGGTCCTTGTCTTTACAAACTGTGAATAGGTTTTTCCTGACCCACTGATGCACAAGGACTCTTCTACTAACAATTAAAGAATTCTTTGTTTACTAAATAATCTGGCAAACAATTTATGTAATCTAAATAAGTTTCTATCAATGTGAGCCCTTGCTCTCTTGGGTGGTACAGTTTCTGGTTGGTACTCAGGTTGCAACCCACATTCCTGAGTAAACACTTATTGGCCTGACCGGCTAATTCCTCCTTTTGATTAGTGGGGAAGCCATGTGACTTCATCCTCCCTGGCTCGGGTAGTCTCTTCCACATCTGTGAGATACTCACTAAAAGCTCGTTGCGCTTTGGGATCTGAGTGCCTGCTGGAACCTGGAGCCACAAGTCTTCATTCACGCTAAAGAACTCCTGTCTTGGTGGAGGTATTTGCCTTTGTTTAAGTTTCTTGGTAGGGCTCTCCATCTTTTTGCTTGCTCTAGCTTTGTTTTAAGTTCTGACAAGGTGAGAATGGGAGCCTCTGCTTCCAAGCAAATTGAAAATCCCCCCTCTCCAGGGACTCCAGCTGGTTACATGTTTAAACATGATGGCCCTCTTCTTGTTCGTTTTATCTAAATGACACAATTTCACTAACCAGAGTTTGGAGTTACAGTGGCCCCTTGGAGGCCTTGTATAATGTGTTGTATACTGTTAAGAGCACAGCTGCTGGTGAAGAAAGTGTTTCTCACAGTTCTTTTGTGGGTCTCAGAGTTCCCCAGCAGTTCAGTATGGAGTCAGCCCTGATGACAGGATTCCCTGATGTCAAGCCTGCAAGGGTGCCAAGCTCACGCTAGTCAGGCCTCTCTAAGCCCTTAAGGTACCAACCTGGGGCTCTGACCTTGGCCTGCTTATTCAAGACTCTGTTGAGTCAAATTAGGCAAAATTCCCACCACTACCAAGGTCTCTGATCACTCTTGATACCTAATCGAATTCCTCAGCCCCTACCCTCAATATCGTTATCATCCCGGCCCGCCGTTACGAGGCCGCAGCGGCCCGACAGATCCAGCTGTGGCTTGCAGGCGCCTCCCTGCTGCGGGCTGGGCCTGGCTCCTGCCTCTGCAGGGGCCATGCTCCCAGGGGCCGGTGAATGAGCCGGGAAAGTGGGGAGACTCCCAGCACTTCCTGCCCGGGGCCAGACAGCAGCGTTAGCAGCCTCTGTTCCCTGGGGCTGTGTGACCTTGAGCTGCCCTGCACCCCCTCTGGGCCTGGGCCATCAGTTCTGACCCCATAAACGACGGCCTGGGGTTCTGGGGAGCTTCTTGGCTGAGGGGGGTCTGGCTTTCGCGGCTCGGCTGCTGGATCGCCGAGATAGGCCGCGCGGCGCAGCCTGGTCGCCCTGGCTCCACCCACAGCTCTGAAACCTCCAGCGAGCTCTTACCTTTTCCGCGCCTCAGTTTCCCCATCTGTAAAATGGAGATAATATCACCACACACTCAGCCCTAGCCACTTCATTGCTGTTACTGATACCATTACTGCTGCTATGTCGTTTTTTGGTGGCACAGCCCTTAGGGAAGGGGGATGAAGGGAAAAGCCGGGACCTTCCCGCAGGAGGTGGGCTGGGCACAGCCCTGAACCATGGAGGTCATCCACCCTGAGGTCGGGACCTGGGTTCCCTTCCTATCCACTGGGGGTCCCAGCCATTGTCTTCATCTCTCCAGGTCCCAGCCCTTCACAGTGGGCCCCTCTCTGCCTGTGAGGGAGGCCCCAGCCAGCCCCTAATCACCTCTCCAAAAAAAAAAAAAAAAAGGCTGCGTAGCCAGTATTTACGGACGCTAAGTTGCTTATTAAAAATTATCCCAGTGAATCTTACCAAGCAGGTAATTTGCTGTACCCATTTCTCAGATGAGGAAACTGAGGCACTGAGGTTTCTCAGAGCCAGCGGGTAAACTAGCCATTTGGCCTGAGTGACAGGCCGGTGCAGTGCTCTGCGGCTTAGTCTGCACTGAGCGCCTGCCGGGTCCTCACAGCGATCCTGGTTTGTACCCCCGCCCACAGTGGCTCGGCTGTCCCGTGTATGGGAACCCATGAGGCTGTCCGCGCATCCCGAAGTGTGACCTTCCAGGCCCACAAGGTGGCTGGCGCTGCGCTTCTTCGTGGCCCGCGACAGTGCGGCCACCTTCATCGGCCAGTGGCGCACGGGTCTGGGCGAGCCCGAAGTGCTCCGCGAGCTGGCGAGGGAGACACTGGGCCTCTGCACCCGCTCAGCTCCCCAAGATAAAGGCCTCGGAGGGCAAGTTCCGCGTGGGAGACTCCGGCCTGTCGGTCTCTGTGCGGGTGCGGGGGAGCCGCGTGACGGCGCGCGTGGGTGTGGCGACCCGCTGGAGGGCTACCTGGACAGTCAGGACCCGCGCCACTGCTCCTCCACCACCCACCGTCCGCCCCCGTCGAGGGTCCGCACCCTGTCCCCGCAGAGGGTGTCGCCCACCCCTAGCTCCTGCCCTGGTAGCCTGGTCCCCGCGAGAGAGCGCCGGCGCTCCGGGCCCTAGGTGACCCCTATTCGCTTACAAAGCATAAAGCGGGGGCCGAGGCTCCCAGGCCCTGGGATCAGCTGCCCGCCGCATCCCCGCTCCTACTCTGAGGACAGTGACTCCTCAGCTTTCTCAGCCCAGAGCCGCCCCCTTGGTGCCCGCAGCGAGGATGAGGCACTAGGCCGGGAGGAAGCGACCCAGACGGGGGCTGACCACCACCACCTGGCCTCTCCGAGACGGCCCCCTGCCCCGCGCAGCCAGTCCCGGGACCGGCTGGATCCGAGTCGGCCCCGGGGAGCTCCAGGAGAGAGGAGAGCCCAGCTGCGGCCCTCAGCCCTGCCCGGTGGGCGCAGGAGCAGGCTGGGCGCAAGGATGGAGATGGGCAGCACTCGTGGGAGCCACAGGGCAGAGGCAGCGGGGCTCGGGCAGGAGCACCCCTGGGCTCTCCGTGCCCACCGCCCTGAGGCACCCTGGCTTTCCCAGTCCAACCCCAGTTTAGAGTTTAGCACCACACCCGCCAGCGTCTTCCGCACACACCACAGCAGCTGCTCTGACGCCTGGACAAGGAGTTTCTGGCCAATGCCGGGACCCATAAGGCTGTTGCTAGCGGGACCCCCACTGGCCCAGCCCCTAACCGGGCTCCAGCCCCAGACCCTCTAGCTCCTGACTCGGCCTACAGATCCTCCAGTTCCTCCTCTTCATCCCTTATTCTCTTGTGCGGCAAACGTGGCCAACCTGGGGACTCTGGCCTTAAGAACAATGGGCTGCCCCGGCCCGTTGTCAAGCGCTTCCCAGCTCCTCCTCCAATGAAGGAAAGCCCTGCCCTGGCATGGGAGGGGCTACTAGATGCACCTGGGAGCCCCCTGACTGGTCCAGAACACTCGAGGACCTGAGCACTGGGTAGGATGGACACACAGCCAGACTGCAAATCTTCAGGCATCCCCATGCCTAGGGTCTCCCCCGGGTTCCTCCAGACCCACAGAGTTGGGGGGTGCAGGGGGAAGGGGAAGGGAGCTTGCATGCCTCCAGCCAGGTTCCTGGACCAGCCCAGGTGCCCCCAAACCTTATCCCTTCTCCTTTTCGTTTGTGACCTTAACCCCCTCTGCATCAGGGGGCCCCCTCTGCCTCTTGCGTTCCTGACCTCATGGAACCAGACTCCTCAGGAATATCACAATGGGACCTCTATTGTACATTATAGTTGGGGGATGAGCTTTGCTATTTAATTACTAATATTATTGAATGCCTTAGAGGAGGCCAGAGCAAGCTGGTATCCTGAGGACCTGTGGCCCAGCAGAGCCTCTAAACAGTAAAGTTTTGCTCCAGCCAAAATGAGAGAGAGAGAGAGAGAGAGAATCTATTAAGTTAGTTTCACCAGAACCCCCCTTATCCCTGATGCTTCCTCTTAGTAATTTTGTGTCCAGTGACCCCTGTCCCTTGGTCATAAATTCCTACTTGTGCTTGTTCTACTTGGAATAGAGCCCAGTTCTGTACTGACGTCTCTTTTCCCCTACTGAGATAGTTTCTGAATAAAATTTGCCTTTGCTGCTTTAACTTCTGTCTGACGCTGGTTTTCTTTGACAATAGTCTGCCCTGACCCATGATCTTGCCTCAGCTGTCAGTCTGAATTCAAAACATTCTCCACAGGTAGGAAAGGCAGCACAGGGGGGTTTTCTTCCACAGGAGGAGAGAGCTTTCAGGAACGGCCTTGAACAACAGAGATCACGAATGCCTTCCCCCTTTCTGGACCTTCCAGATACTAGGATTTTTGTTTTTTCTCTCATTATTGCAAAATCAGTGTGTCCTTTTCGGCAATCATAACTTTACATTTTTGAAATCATACCTTACTTTCATTCAGACATGTCGTCAGGAAGGATTGTCTGGAAGAGGAATAAAAACATTGTCACAGGAAAACATTATTATGCAATTTAAGTAAAAAGACATGCCATGTTCAGAAATTAGGATGAAATCTTGAATTTAAAAAAAATTTAAGGCCGGGTGCGGTGGCTAACGCTTGTAATCTCAGCACTTTGGGAGGCCGAGGAGGATCACGAGGTCACGAGATCGAGACCATTCTGGCTAACATGGTGAAATCCCGTCTCTACTAAAAATACAAAAAATTAGCCGGGCGTGGTGGCGGGCACCTACATGTAGTACCATCTACTTGGGAGGCTGAGGCAGGAGAATGGCATGAACCCGGGAGGCGGAGTTTGCAGAGATGGTGCCACTGCACTCCAGCCTGGGCGACAGAGGGAGACTCCATCTCAAAAAAAAAAAAAAAAAAAAAAAAAAAAAAAAAAAAATTCAAAACGGGTTTACACAGATCAACTTGCTTTACTGAAGTGCGTACACCAGGAGAAACATAAGGAAGGCTGTTGTTGCAAGCTGCAAGTAATCCAGAAAGCCAAATAAAATAATCAACAGACAGCAGCAAGACCCCCAAAGGGGGTCAAGAGTCCAATCTGCCAGGAATGGGCAGGGAGTTCAGAGTCCCTGTGATGTGTCCACCCCAAACTTGTTTGGGGCAGAGATCACAAGTTTAGGAATGCAATTAGTTTTTGGGTCAGACATATGAGGCTGATCAGAAGCCTGATTGCAGATGGTCCCATAAGAGAACAAGCCCTTTCTTGTGGGCATTTGTGTGTGATGCTCACAGTCTAGCCAGCATCCATGATGTTTTCATAGTTTGGGATCCCATGCAGGCATGTCCTAATCTGCAATGATACCAGAGTCTGAGTTCTGTTTATTGTGCTTATAGAGTTTTCGTTCAGCACGGTTTGTGCTGAGGCTGAAAGAGCCAGCAGCAGATAGTATAAGGTTTCATCTCAGAGTCAGGTCCAGGCAGTTAGGATTCCCCACAAAAAGCCAACAGCTTTTGTTCCACTGTAGCAAAGCCAAAGCCCTGAAGAGTGGGAAAGCAGTGTTGCTGGTTCCAGTGACGGGCAAGGCTTTCCTAAGCCCTGTTTGGCTTGTTATTTGCTGAGTCCAAATGGACCCACTCAAAAATATGCTCAGAGGCCAGAAAATTATCAGCCTCTAAGGCGCAGGCATCTGATCTTACAAGAGCTCATTAGGAACTAAAAACTAATATTTAAAATTCTAAAAGTGTTTCTCCAATTAGAGAGTGCCTGTCTTTGCATTTTGTCTCCTTTTTTTCAGAGGCTCCCATAGGTGAAAATCATACTAAAAATTGTCAGTTATGGAAATTATTTTCCTTTTAATACTCAAAAACTTGCATTTCAATTCCCTCACCAGCTGCAGCAAGCAAGGCAGTTGTATACCATCCTGGGTTTTGTTTGCTTTTGGCAGCTTTCCTGATCAGGATGATTCCTCCAATGTTTATGAAATGACAAGCATAGAATATGTTTTTTATCATATATCTAGATGCAGTAGCCATAAGACACAAAGTCAGCTTTTAAAAACTCCCTTTCATTTCAAGTTTTTAAAATTTTTCATTCGATTGCGAGTTTACTCATACCTCCAACAGTGCAAGTGGCATTTGAGAGTTAACATTACAGTTGCCAAGAAATGCCTAGAATGGGGGATGGGAGGCTCTCGCAACATCTGAAATGGATTTTTCTTTTCTTTCTTCTTCTTCTTTTTTTTTCTTTGTTTTTAGGAGTTTTTCTTTTCTTTTTTCCAGTTTATCTAATGCTTTGCCCCAGCCCTAGTACCTAATTTAGCTTTTTGTAGAAGAGAACAACACAAACTTTTAGCATTTTAGGTCCACCTGAAATTCACCTTTGGGAATGCTTGGGCCCCTTCTTTTCCTACCTAGAGGGAAAAACAAAAACCTAAGGCAACACCTGGGCTTTTTGTTTTTTTGCCCAACTGGCAGGTGTTTACCAATTTACTCTTCCACTGCCAGGATTTGAAAGAACACAGGCTTTCCACGCAAGTTTCCCTTTAGAGGTTGGAGAATGTGCTGTGCACAGTTGAGAATTTGACTCTACACTGTTTTGGATTTATCTTTTCTTAATAAGTATATGTAATGTAAAGTTTGCCATTATAAGTATTTTGAGTTACAATTCAGTGGCATTAACGACATTTACAATGTTGTACAGCCATCACTGCTATCTATTTCCAAAATTTTTTCAAGAATGACTATACCCCAGATCTGAAGCTATTCTGGAGCAGAAACACACATCAGCATGGCACGTCCATCACTCACATACACACACGCTGCAGACCCCAGCTTCCATAGCTCACATACACACACGCTGCAGACCCCAGCTCACATCTCTCACACACACGCACCCTGCAGGTGCCAGCTCACATCTCTCACACACATGCACCCTGCAGGTCCCAGCTCACATCGCTCACACACATGCACCCTGCAGGTGCCAGCTCACATCGCTCACATACACACAACCCTGTAAACCCCAGCTTCCATCGCTCACACACACACACGCTGCAGGTCCCAGCTTGTAGTGGAGGTGATTTTGTTTCCCGTGATTCCTTAAAACTCAGGAAGTCTGCTCCAAGTTCTCTTCGCCGGTGGAATGACATTACAGTGCCCTCCTTGACAAGGAAATTTTAGTGATTGGCACCTGCTTTGGCTCTTAGTCATTGTGAAAAGTGGTGATTTCACAACTGTGATAGTTATCTATTGCTGCATAAAAATTACAACAAACTTGGCAGCTCAAAACAACACACATTTCTTATCACACAGTGTTTATGAGTGAGGAGTCCAGGCACAGCTTAGCAGGTCCTCTGCTCAGGGGCCCCCCTGAGGCTGTAATCTGGGTGTCTGATAGGCTGGACGAGGGAAGAAGCTGTTGTTGGCAGAATTTCAGTTCCACGGACTGAAGGACTGAGGGCCTCAATTTCCACTGTCTCTTGACAAGAGGCTGCCCTCGGTGCCCTGCCCTTTGGGCATGTGGACCCTCTAAGTTCAGTGCAGTGAGTAGGAGCAGACATGTGAGCACTGGAGTGCTTTAGAGAGGTATTCCTGGATAAAAAGCACTGATGTCTAAAGACGGAATTATCGTTCTCAACAGAGCAACATCGGTACTGAGAAGGCAAATTCATTATCTACTGGTACATACTTCTATGCCTGCAATAGCTATTTTTGTCTCAATTTTTTTCTTTTCTTTTCTTGTATTATTATTATTATACTTTAAGTTTTAGGGTACATGTGTACAATGTGCAGGTTAGTTACATATGTATACATGTGCCATGCTGGTGTGCTGCACCCATTAACTCGTCATTTAGCATTAGGTATATCTCCTAAAGCTATCCCTCCCCCCTCCCCCCACCCCACAACAGTCCCCAGAGTGTGATGTTCCCCTTCCTGTGTCCATGTGTTCTCATTGTTCAATTCCCACCTATGAGTGAGAATATGCGGTGTTTGGTTTTTTGTTCTTGCGGTAGTTTACTGAGAATGATGATTTCCAATTTCATTCATGTCCCTACAAAGGACATGAGCTCATCATTTTTTATGGATGCATAGTATTCCATGGTGTGTATGTGCCACATTTTCTTAATCCAGTCTATCATTGTTGGACATTTGGGTTGGTTCCAAGTCTTTGCTATTGTGAATAGTGCCACAATAAACATACGTGTGCACGTGTCTTTATAGCAGCATGATTTATAGTCCTTTGGGTATATACCCAGTAATGGATTCTTTAGCTTCCCAGCTGCTAGAAGTGGAACAGTTATCTTTGAGAATGAAAATGACTAACCCCTCCTGACAATTCCAACTCCCTCCCAACCAAGGCTCAATATTTCTCATTTGTTTTAATTTCAAAGGAATATATATGATTGTAAGACCAGGCACCCATGGCTCACACCTGTAATCCCAGCACTTTGGAAGGTTGAGGCGGGCAGATCACCTGAGGTCAGGAGTTCAAGACCAGCCTAGCCAACAGGGCGAAACCCCATCTCTACTAAAAATACAAAAAATTAGCCGGGTGTGGTGGTGCGCGCCTGTAATCCCAGCTTACTCAAGAGGCTGAGGCAGAAGAATCACTTGAACCCGGGGGACACAGGTCACAGTGAGTCAATGTTGCTCCACTACACTCCAGCCTAAGGAACAGAGTGAGACTCTCTCAAAATATATATATATGATCGTAAAATGACTTCAATACAACTGTCAATACAACAGTGTAAGGCATATTGTTAAAGAAAAAAGTGCTAAACCAAATATAATATGTACCTTATGGTGGGAAAGAAAAAGAGAGAATAAGAAGCTGTATTTCTACTTGGTTTGGTATGCATAAATATATCTGGAAGGGTGAATAAAGAAACCAACAAAGCATATTATAGGGGTGAGGGTGGAGAAGCGACCCAGATGTTTTCAAATCTTTCATTTGTTATATTTTTTTGAAGAGGTGTGGAACCAGCAACTTACCTGTTGAAAAAAAGTACTTTGTTTAAATTATGACAAAAAGGCCTGACACAGCAACTCACTCCCGTAATCCCAGCGCTGTGGGAGCCTCAGGCAACAAAAATTAGCCAGATGTGGTGATGTATGCCTATAGTGCCAGCTACTCAGGAGGCTGAGGCAGGAGGATCGCTTGAGCCTGGGAGGCAGAGGATGCAGTGAATCGAGATCGCACCACTACACTCCAGCCTGAGCAACACAGTGAGACCCTGTCTCAAATTTTAAAAATAAATAAATAATAAATAATTTTAAAAATTAAAAAATTGTTCCTTACACAGCATCCTAATGTCCCTATCAATGCTAGAGATCATTGCCAATATTCTTATAGCAATTTTCAGCCAGGGCTTCTCAGCCTCAGTCCTATTGATTTTGAAGCCAGTGAATTCTTTGTTACAAGTTGTTTATCAGCATCCCTGGCCTATTCACCCAGGCATGAAAATCAAAAATGTCTATTGACATTGCCAAATGTCCCCTGGTCCGAAATCTCCCCGAGTTGAAGACCACTTTACTAGACTCTCTCTATGCACATTGCTACATCTGCATATCAAAATACACATATATGGTACTTTGCGGCATTTTTCACAGCTTTTCTTCATTCTTAAATTCATTCTTCCAAAAATATACTTTATTTTTGAAAATGATAAAACAAAAGCTTCAACTATGAACTGACAAAATAGAGGTGAGTTGGTACTGGTGGGCCAATTCTTAACATGGACATTTTAAAATGCTGTTTTCCATATTACATCAAAATGATTTGCAATAAGAAATTGGAAGGGGGTGCAAAGGAGAGTGCAAAGCATGTACTGAGGTCTTTCTACAGGTACGTGATAGAACGCTGATTCAGCATGATAAAATGTACTTTGCAACAGTGGCCTCCAAGGTGTGCTAGAGCAAGTGTACCCCAAGGAACCTGTGAAAATCATTTTTTAATTATTCTAAACAGAAAAAGTGGTACCCACTTAAACACAAAGTAAAACTTCATGGTAAGATCTGCTGTAAAGCTACTTGCTATAGCCCACAGATTCAGTTTGTTCAACAGCCTCCCTCATTGACAGAAAAAGTCAGCAAATAAGACTTACGACAAAAATATTTTCTATCAACCTCCACATGAAAAGACCACAGCTTTAATGATTTTACAATCCTTAAGCTTAATCATTGGTCAGTACAGATTTCCAGATCAAGATCAAGTCATGAGCTGTTCACAATAGCTACACTATACTAAGATGCTAAACGTTTTCTTTCCAGTATGTCTTCCTATGAAGGAAATAAAATAGCGGGAAGTTTTCCTCTTTGCCTGTGAGGGGATTTATGAAAAGCCTTCTAATCTACAAGTGTTCTTCTGCAAAACTAAAATACATTATGAAGTCAAACAGGTAAATTAACAACAAAACCAAACTGATCTCAACAAAGTCTTGTTTCCAAAGTAAAATCTATTAAGAACAAGTAATATACAAGCACAAGAAATTACAAGAAATGAGGATCATAGTTAGTTACAGATGCAAAGTAGTATCTAGCATCCCAAGCTTTTGGACATAATGATGAAAATCAAATAAATAAGTTAGTTCAAATATTATGTTCAATTTTGATAAGCTGGTCACGTGTTATTTGAATACACACCATATGTGGTAAACCTAAAAGTATATTACCTTTTCTCCTCCTTTAATATTTGTAGATACATGCCAATATGGGGAAAAAAAAGTATTTCCATTTATGTACTAATAACAGAGAATAACAGAATTTCTACTGTGTATATTTCACACTGCTAAAAAAAAGTTGGCCGGGCACAGTGGCTCATGCCTGTAATCCCAGGACTTTGGGAGGCTGAGGTGGGTGGATCACAAGGTCAGGAGTTAGAGATCAGCCTGGCCAACATAGTGAAACATTGTCTCTTCTTAAAATTCAAAAATTAGCAGGACATGGTGGTGCACACCTGTAGACCTAGTTACTCAGGAGGCTGAGGCAGAAGAATCCCTAGAACCCAGGAGGCAGAGGTTATGGTGAGCCGGGATTATGCCACTGCACTCCAGCCTGGGCAACAGAGTGAGACTCCATCTCAATAAAAACATAAATAAATAAATAAAAGGCCAGGCGTGGTGGCGCACGCCTGTAATCCCAGCACTTTGGGAGGCCAAGGCAGGTGGATCACAAGATCAAGAGATCGAGACCATCCTGGCCAACATGGTAAAACCCTGTCTCTACTAAAAATACAAAAATTAGCTGGGTGTGGTGGTGTGCACCTGTAGTCCCAGCTACTCGGGAGGCTGAGGAAGGAGAATAGCTTGAACCTGGAAGGTGGAGGTTGCAGTGAGCTGCGCCACTGCACTCCAGCCTGGTGACAGAGTGAGACTCTGTCTCAAAAAAAAAAAACAAAAAAAAGGTAAGGTATATTTTCCTTCAAGAAAGAAAACAAATAAATTGCAAGAAGTTTAATTTATAAAAGTTTAATATCGACTTATTTATAAAAATGAAAAAGAGTTTTAAAACAGATCCCATACAATTATGCTGTGGTCTCCCTACTGACCGGGAACTACAGAAGACACTGCAGGAAGGGATGCTGGGTCAAAAACAAAGCCTAACCCGCGGGATATATGTTGCTCTCAAAATCTGATTTGCAGGAGAACTAGTTGCTTGTCCTAGGTTTAAGCTAATTACAAAATCCGTTTTCTTAGTGGTCCAGATATTTTGCCAATGTTTCCATCTCAACAGAACTTCTGTTGATTTCCACATTCATTACAGTCAACAAACGTTGTCATTGGTTCACCAGCACTGCAGGCTTGTACCTGCGTGGAAGTGCAATTCTGCTTTTTACATTTGCCACATGTGAGCGAATCAGGCTGGGTTCCACCTGTCTTGGCCATCTGATGCTCTCTGACGGCTTCTTTCGTCAAGTTTTTGTGCGTCTCTGAGCTCATCGCTAGCCATTTCTTCTGCCGTCATTCTAGCAAGTCAGTCAGGAGGAATATTCCCACACGGTGCATTTTTCCTTAAATTTGGATTCTTTGCATCTGTAAGATTTGATATCTTACTTTGGACTCTATTTTTGTACTTCATGCCTGTGTTCCCTCTTTCTGGATCTATAGCTTCCTCAATTCGAGATCCTAATTCTTCCTCATCAGCTCCCATTTCGATGCAGTCATCTCCTGTTTGAAGAGCTGCAGGAAGCATCTCCCTGTACTTCATCTGCGCAGAATCAGAAGCGCTTCGTGCCGAGGAACAGATGAAACAAATATCTCAAGCATTTGTCTTATCCTGTCTGCCGCTTACATTGCCGCTGGAGCTACTTCCTTTTGCTCTTCTGCGATGTCATTGCAGGTTCTATTCGCTTTTCGTTGGGGTCTTTCTCAGCTGACGGCTCATCTGGTAACTTTTTCCAGGATTTGACGAAAGACTTTGCTAAAGATGTAACTTCTTCATCTGTACTCTGCTTGAGACTAACATTAAGTAACATTCCAGTTCCTGTGGACCGCAGTAATTCCAGAATATTCTGAAGCGCGGTTAACAAACCCAGTGCTCCGGCCGTGTTCTTCTGCACCATCTCGTCCATCTTCTTGGCACCGCGGGCCACCTCATCCTCCGTGGCTCCGGCAGGTCTCCTCCGTGCCTCGCCCGCTGGCAAGGGGAAGTGGGCGAAGCTGGAGCAGAGGAGAGGGCGGGAAGCAGCCCCGGACGGCAAGACCCACCACCGCAGGCCGGGCCTAGGCCTCCTCCTAGACCAATCCCGCCACGGCTCTTCCTCCTCAGGCAGCGCCAACCCAGCTCCGCACCTTCCCAGCTTCATTCAAGTATGACTGACAAATAAAAATTATGTCTACTTAGGATATGCAACATGATTTTTTGTTTTGTTGTGTTTTATACAAATAAGAAAACTACAGTTCAGAGAAATATTGCATTTTGAATGCCTAACTTTTCTCTCAATGCTCTTTCAACATTGCTTTTCTTTATTTTTGATTGACAAATCATAAACATTTATGCGGTACAATGTGATGTGTGTGTGTGTATATATATATATATATATCTCCCCAAATATGGGATGATTAAATCAAGCTAATTAACCTATCCATCACCTCACTTCTTTTGTTTACCACAGAACTGTCAAGTCCAAATCCCCCCCCCCTTTTTTTTTTTGAGACAGGATCTCGCTCTGCTGCCCAGGCCGGAGTGCAGACACACAATCTCGGCTTACTGCAGCCCTGACCTCCCAGGCTCAAGTGATCCTCCCACCTCAGCCTCCCGAGTAACTAGGATGACAGGCTCGTACCATAACACGCAGCTAATTTTATGTTTTATTATTTTTGCGTGTGTGTGGAGATAGGGATCCCCTATGTTGCCCAGGCTGGTCTCAAACTCTTGGGCTTTAGTGATCCACCCACCTTGGCCTCCCAAAGTGCTAGGATTACAGGTGTGAGCCACCATGCCTGGCGTCTTCTTTTTTAATGCAGGCTTTTCTTGCTATAAGTTTCCCTCTTAGAACTGCTTTTGCTGCAGCCCATAATATGTTTTGTTTCCATTTTTCTTTGTCTCAAAATGTTTCATTTTCCCTTTGAATTCTTCCTTTACCCATTGATTGCTTAGAAGCATGTTGTTTAATTTCCATGTATCTGTGAACTTTCCCATTTTTCTCCTGTTATTGATTTCCAGTTTCATACCATTGTGGTCCAAAAAGAAACTTGATGTGATCTATATCTTCTCAAATTTATTAAGATTTGCTTTGTGGCCCAACATTTGCTCTGTCCTGGAGAATGTTCCATGTGTGCTTGAGAAGATGTGCATTCTGTTGTTATTGGATGGAATGTTCTATTTATGTCTGTTAAGTCCATTTGGTCTAAAGTTTGGTTCAAGTCTAATGTTTTCTTACTGTTTTCCTGTCTGAATGATCTATCCATTGTTGAAAGTGGAGTATTAAAAGTCTCTTGCTAGTATTGTATTGCTGTCTATTCCTCCCTTTAGATCTGTGAATATTTGCCTTATATATTTAAGTGTACCCAATGTTGGGTGCATATTATTTACAACTGTTCTATCCTCTTTATGAATTGACTCCTCTATCGTTATATAATAACCATCTTTGTCCTGTTAATTTTTGACTGAAAGCCTAGTTTGTCTAGTATAACTACTCCTGTGCTCTTTGCTTTCCATTTGCATGGAATATCTTTTCTCATCCCTTCACTTTCAGTCTTTGTGTAGCTTTAAAGGTGAAGTGAGTCCCCTGTAGCAACATATAGTTGGGTCTTGTTTTTTCTTTTCTTTTCTTTTTTTTTTTTTGAGACTCAGTCTCACTCTGTCTCCCAGACTAGAGTGCAGTGGTGCAATCTCGACTCACTGCAACTCTGCCTCCCAGGTTCAAGCAATTCTCCTGCCTCAGCCTCCCTAGTAGCTGCAACCACAGGCATTTGCCACCACACCCAGCTAATTTTTGTATTTTTAGTAGAGACGGGGTTTTGCCATGTTGGCCGGGCTGGTCTCGAACTCCCAGCCTCAAGCAGTCCACCCACATCTGCCTCCCAAAGTGCTGGGATTACAGGTGTGAGCCACCAGGCCTGGCCTTGTCTTTGTATTTTTTAAATCCATAAAGCCACCCTGTGTCTTTTGATCAGCAAATTTAGTTCATTTACATTTAAAGTAATTATTGATAGAGAAGGATTGATTATTGTCATTTTGTTCATTGTTTTCTGGTTGCTTTGCAGCTCTTTTACTATTTTTTTCCTCTCTTGCTGTCTTTATTTGTGATTTGAGGATTTTCAGTTGTGGTATGCTTTGATTCCTTTCTCTTCATCTTAGTGTATCTGCTAAGTTTTTGCTTCATGATTGCTATGAGGCATATTAAAACATCTTATAGTTATACTAGCCCATTTTAAGCTAGTAACAACTTAACTTTGATCCTGTATAAAAGCTCTGCACACACACATACACATTCTGTTTTTGATATCACACTTTACAAAATCTTTTATGTTGTGTATCACTTAATGAGTTATTGTAAAGTTATTCTTAATACTTTTGACTATATATGTACCTTTACCAGTGAATTTTATACTTTCATACGTTTTCATATGATTAATTAGCAGCCTTTCATTTTCAGATTGAAGAACTCCATTTAGTATTTCTTGTAAGGCAAGTCTAGTGTTAATGGACTTCCTCCCTCTGTTTGTGTGAAGAAGTCTTTATCCCTCCCTTATTTATGAAGGAGAGTTTTGCCAAATAATGTATTATTATTTTGGTTTTTTAATAGGATCATACTATAAACATTGTTCTGAAGTTTGTTTTTTTGTACTTACAGTTATCCTGCACACCTTTTCATTACACACAGATACAACTATACACACAGATACAACTCATTCTGCTTAACCATCACATGTAACCATAATTTAAAATCTCATTATTGATAAACTTATAGATTCTTTTCAGGTTTTTATATTATAAATTATGCTATAGAAAAATCTTTGAATATGTGAATATAATATCCATGCTTGTGTGACTACTTTTGTAGACTGTAAGTGGATTCATTGAGGCAAACAGTATGCACTTTTTTACAAAGCATAAATATTCCCAATTTTTTGGTCAACAAAATTACATCAACTTACCAGTAAATGAGGGGACCCACTTCTCCACACTCACACCAACCCTAAATATTATTTAATCTGTTTAATTTTATAAAACTTAGAGGTTAAAAATAAGAAGTCTCAGCTTTGCAAGATGAAAAGAGTGTGAGGATGGGTGGTGGTAACAGTAACAGAGCAATATAAATGCCTAATGCCACTGAACTGCACTCTTCGGTGTATTTTGTTGCAATTTTTAAAAAATAAAAAACATGATCCTTATACATAAATGTACCACCTCACTTTCTCAGTAAAATTATTTTAGCAAAGTTCTAGTGATAACAAAAATCAAAACCTTAAAAACATGCATATTCTTCAAATCAGTAATTCCATTTCTAGATATGTATTCTAGAAAACCTGGCAAGGGAATAATATTATAAGGGGAATAATATCATAAGGGGAATAATATCACAAATACATTTGGCATGAAGTTTTTCAAACAATGACAAGTGGAAAACCACCTCAATGTTTCAGAATAGGGGATTGATTACATATCACTGCGTATCACCACACAATTAGCTATTTACAATTATGATCTAGATGAAGAATTGAAACATGAAATTTTGTTCCAGTATTTTGTTTTGTTGAAAAAAGCAGATCAGAAAACAGTGTGTGTGTGTGTGTGTGTGTGTATGTAATGCTTTTCAAGTGATTAATCTAGACAATTATCTGACAAGCATCCAGAGATCATGTTAAAACTTTACGCAGATGAAGCTTGCGGAACCTGTCTGAACATTTTATTCGCACAAAAAACTACATCCACCATCTCTGAGTGCTCATTCTGGGCCAGGCCTTTTATGTATACAGCTCATTTAGTCCTCATAGCATCCCTTCATGGTAGACACTTTCATTATTTCTGTTGTGTAAATAATGACTCAGGAAAATTGAGTGCCAGGCCCAGGCTCACAGCCAGGCCTGGACTGGGCTTGGCTTACCTGGTGGGAGATGCAAGGGCTCAGGGTGATCTCCAGAGCAGGAGATGCTACACAGATGTGGAAACCTACCGTCATTTCTCCAGAGGAAGGAATGCACGGTACAGCCCATGCTGTCTGACAGTGGGAGGGAGAGGGAAAAAAAGGAATGAGTTCCAACCCCCTTTTGTTTCTTTCTATGGCTCCCAGGAGCTTGTTTTTCAGCAAGATTGTAGGATGTTTGTTTTCAAGGCTACCATGTAGCTGGGAGGATGTGATGAGCATAGAACAAATAAGAACATTACAAATCTCACTATTCTAACCAAAATTCAGCCTATGCTCTTGAATAAATGCTCCAAGATTACAGCAAACCTTTGGATATTTTCCAGAGTTCTGAAACAGTTGCTTCTATTTTTCTGAGTTGCTTTTATGAAGACAGGAATTTTAGAAGGTTCCTAGCTTGCCATTTTTACTGACATCACTTCCAAACACACTTTTTTTTTTGAGATAGAGTCTCGCTCTGTTGCCCAGGCTGGAGTGCAATGGTGCGGTCTCGGCTCACTGCAACCTCTGCCTCCCAAGTTCAAGCAATTCTCCTGCTTCAGTCTCCCTAGTAGCTGGGATTATAGGTCCATGCCACCATGCCCAGCTAACTTTTGTATTTTTAGTAGAGATGGGGTTTTGCCATGTTGGCCAGGCAGGTCTCAAACTCCTGAACTCAGGTGATCCTCCCACATCAGCCTCCCAAGGTGCTGGGATCACAGGTGTGAGCTACTGCGCCCGACCCCAAATACACTTTTAAATACATTTCTGAACTCACAGAAATGTAAAGGAAGAACAAAATGATTACACACACACACACGCACGCACGCACACAATCTAGAGGTGAAACTAAAGTCATCAGTCAACACAGAAGCCAGAGATGCCCTGGAAGTGTGCCAAAACCAAAAACCTAGAGCTTTGTTAGGCTAGAGCTTTGTGGCTGCCTGAGGTAGTAAATAGGAATTGGGGCAATCAACAGGAAAATAAAAATGCTTTCTTTTTTAAAAAGCTGAGAATGAGATGGCAATAGGGGACATCAGGGAATGAGATGTCAATAAGGGACACTGAAGTGCTTTGACACATTCCTGGGAATCTAGAATTTTTCTGGTTAACTAATAGGATTTTAACCTGACAAAGTAGGAAACTGAATCTGAGACCTCCACATAAATCCAGGCACCAAAATGGGCTATATATTTAGTGGAAAAGATAAAGCTGGAAGGATATGACAAGTGAACCAATAAGCAAATCAGTCTCTGCAGGCGGTGGGTTGTAAAACATTAATAATTTTAATAGTCTTCCCTAATGTTTTCTAACCAGCTTTACTTTTATGCTGGAATTTGAATTTACACCATACTCATAGTCCAAGAAAACTCAAACCAATAAATCTAACTAGAATGGTTCCTGATTGGTCCTGCTTCCACAGCCAAGCAGAAACCAAGCAAATCATCTCAATTTCGGTCTCTCAGTAAACCCAAAGTTAAAGTTTAGACAAATATGGGCGATTTATAAAATTTAACAAAGAGTTGAAGGGTCAAACTACCATAAGCAGGAGTCAACAGAAACCATAAAGAGAAGTACAAGACATAGAAAAATACAAATATTAAAATTATAACAAACTTTATACTCAGGAAGTAGGTTTAAAAGCATGTTTAAAGTGAAAAGATAGAGATCAACACGATGACTATGGGGAGCATTAAAGGGGCCATTAGTCCACGCTGGAACTTCAAAGTAGGTTTTCTGAAAAAAGATGATGCTTGAGCTTAGGCTTAAAGGACAGTAAATAATTAACCAGGAGGAAAAGTGGTGAGGGAGTTTCAGAGAAAAAGACCATAATGAACAAATACATGGAAGCACTGAATAGCAGAGGGACTTCAGGGGAAATTATAAACATTTACCTATTACTACAGTAACAAAGGTAGAGCAGAGAGGAACAGGAGATGCCTGTCCATTACATTAAGAAGTATAGACATTATTTAACAGGAAATAGAGAGTCAAAAAAGGATTTTAAGAAGGGAAGTCTCAGGATAATTTTGTTTTAGGTAGTCTGTGTTTCAGTGCTGAGGGCAGAGGGGCAACACTGAAGTGTCAGGGATCAGTTAGGAGGCTACTACACAGCTTAGGTGAGAGATGTTGATGGTCTGAAAACCAGGGTGATAGTAAGAATTGAGAAGAGAGACAGGTTTGAGAAACGGCAGAACACTAGCACAACTTGTGATTGACTAGCTATGTGGAAGACAGCCAAAGCAATCCTACGCAAAAAGAATGAAGCTGATGGCATCACACTACCCGACTTAAACCATCTACAAGGCTACAGTGACCAAAGCATCATGGCCCTGGTACAAAAACAGACACACAGGCCAATGGAACAGAAGCTTTACTTCCGAGGAGTAAATGAGAAAACACCGGTCTATGAATGCACACCTTGATGAACATGGGGTACCCTACAAATGGAAGCATCACGAACAACAACAACTACCTTTTTATGCAAATGAAGAAGTGGAGCCCCAGAAGTGACAGAGGCTTGTTCAAGATCACACAGCAAGTTGACCATGGTGATAGGACTGAAAACCCCAAAAAAGGCCAATAGAGACTTACCTGCCCGTGGGGACACTGTGAAACTTGAATAACAGTGACAGCAAGCCTGCAGGAATAGAAACAGAGTTTGGGGCCTTGGGGTTCCCTCTCAGCACAGCCCCAGGAGCAGCCCCTGTGAAAATGGCTCAGATCCCACCCACCCACACCTACCTGTCCCCCTTGGGAGGGCTGATTCCCGGGCCTCCATGGACATCTCTCCCCAGTCAGTCACCCTGCTTGTGCCAAAGTAGGCGCACACTAAATTCATTCATTCACCTGCCCTCACGGAGGACATAGTCTTGGAATCCGTGATGGCAGAGCAGGAGGCCTTTAGAGAGCTCATCCTCCCTCCCCTCATCATTCAGGTGGGAGCTGGAAGTCCAGGGTTGGCAAGGGATTTATCCAAGTCACACATGGGCATGGGCAGACTTAGGTCTCCTGACTCCATGGCTGAGGATCTTCCCGCCTCTATGTGACCTGTTTGTAGACTCTGCTCAGAAGTCATGAGCCTTGATGCTTTACCCCACCACACCCCCCACAGGCATTCCTGGTTCTGTTCCAGCTTGGGTCATGCTCCCATGGTGCCCAAGGTGCTGAGCAATTCCCACCACCCTGTTCTCTCCTGGGCAAACGTCTGTCAGAGGCTGATGAGATGATATTATGCCACATCTAACCCTGGATACCCTCCGTTTAAATTTCTATGAAGCAGATCACTTACAAACTTTATGATTGCAGCCATTGGTGTATCAGTTGCTTGGGAGGCCCCTGCCCATCATCTCTGACTAAGTGGGAGAATCCCAGCCTCACAGAAAATGCTGCATGGGGGAAAGAGCCCAGCAAAGGAGTTGGGAACAAGGAAATGAGTCTCTGCAGCTCGAGAGTAGAATTGTTGGAGGGGTTTTCAGTCAACAACTGTTCTCTGGTGCCAGCTCTGTGCTAAGTCTGGTGCCTGGCACTGAGGGCACAGAGCTCAACATGAAGATCAAGAAGCTTTCATCTGGTGGGAGTGATTGTCCTCGAAGCAGGAGTGTATACTTATCTCTAGACATGACCCACACAGGGAATGGGGACATACAGACAAAGAGGCCAGAACACCTGGTCCACGCAAGTCTGTCTTGTTCTCTAGTGTATTTCCTGGCTTGTAGTAGGGAGGCAATGGTTGTTGAATGAGTAAGTGGATGGATGAAGGAATGTGGGAGTCTTGTATGGCTGGAGGTATATGCTAGACATTGTTGGGGGATGGAGGGAAAAGGAGAGGCCAGACTGTGATGGCCCTGAATGCACAGCTAAGGCATGGGAACTTTCTCCAAGGCTCCCGAGAGAAGCCACGGCAGCATGGATGCAACGCCTTGAAAAGGGCTCCTGAGTCTTCCAGTGGGGCCCCCAGCAGTTTACAGAAATGAGATTTCCTCAGGAATGGAAAACAAAATGCCATATTCTTACTTCTAAGTAGGAGCTGAGCTGTGGGTGCACAAAGGCACACAGAGTGGTATCATGGACGCTGGAGACTCAGAAGGGGGAAGGGTGGGAGCAGGGAGAAGGATAAAAAGCCACAGATCAGGTACAGTGTCCACTACTAGGCTGACGGGTGTGCTAAAATCTCAGACTTCACCATGATACAATTCATCCTTGTAATCAAAAACCACTTGTACCCCAAAAGCTATTGAAGTATAAATAAATAAAATAAAATTATGATTTATTTGAAAAAAAAAGAAAGGAGTTATCCAAAATCCCTGACTTCTAGTAACATTCTAATCACAAGCAGCCTTGTGTGAAGCAGATAGAATGCCAGCCTGGCCTTCTGAAGCCTCCAATGCAGTCCCCACAATGGGACCTTGGACAAGTCACTCCTGCCCTCCCTGGGCCTCAGTTCTGGGCAAAGGTATCCTCCAAGGGGAGCTCCCAGATCACCTCCAGCCCTGCGCCCAGAGTTCAGTCACACACAAGGAGTTGGGGGAGTGGGGGCAGGCAGAGACCGTCTTACCAGATCAGAGTAGCAGAAGCCCAGGATGGAGCTGACCAGCTGGAACTCCGACGAGAGGCAGGCAAAGAAGGGGAAGTGGGACAGGCCGACTTCAATGCCTCCAATCAGAAGCTCAAAGGCTGGGGAGACAGGGCCAGAGACGCTGTGAGCTTCTCTTACCACTGGGTTCGGGGGAGTCCCAGGGAAGCTGTGGTACCTCATGCTGACTTCCAGTCAGGGACCTCAGGACCCAGTGAAAAGAATGGAACAGCCCCAGCTTAGGACCAGCAGGAATGCAGGAATGGCTTTCATTCGTTCATACAACAGGCCCTTCCTGGTCCCTGTTTGGCGCCAGGCACTGGGCTTACTATTGACATGAAGGAGACTTGGCCCCTGTACTTGGTAAGCTCACAGTGTGATGGATGGAGACAGACTACATAAACAAACAGACAAATGAACGAGCAAAAATAGTGACTGCAAGTGCACCAGACTTAGAGAGAGGGGCTATGGTATGTGCAAAGCTGCTTGTCAACTACAGCGCACTTTACATATAAGGGAACAGTCATGTTAATCCTGCCACTAACTAGCTCTGAGATGGACTAACAGCATCCAGTATAATATAATCATGCATCATGATTAGATACTTTTCAAAGTGTCTACTCTGAGCTGAGTCCTGGGCCAGGCACTCAGAACAGGAGGAATGGACAAGGTTCTCGCTTTGAGATGCTGACAGTCCAACAGGGGAGACAGGTGGGAAAGTCAGTGGCATGAAATGACCTGTAAGACAGGGACATTCAGCCTGCTGCGAGGACACAAAAGATGAAGCCACTGACCTCACTTGGGGTATCAGGGAAGGCTTCCTGGAGGCAATGCAACATAAGCAGGAGACTACAATGGAGAGAAGTAGGGAAGGAAGGACATCAAAGGATGGGAGATAATTGGCTGGTCGGTACATGTGTGAGTGTGAGTGCTGGAGGGCTGGTGGGAAAGATCAATACAAAAACAATAATTGTGGTGAGGATAGCAGTTGCAGCAGCAAAACATTCTAATCTCCCTGAATTCCCCCCACAGAAACAGAGCAGCTAGAAAGACAAAACTAAAGACTCACAGACAACAACTGCAACAAATCTAGGTGACAAGACCCATTTGATGTCAATGTCTGAGTAAGAGGAAGCAGAAGAAAGGCTCTTGGGTCTGAAGGCCCAAGAGCTGAAGAACTCAAAAATTTGCAGCAGATATTAATGAGAAAATGCAGCTGAAGGCCACAATTCATAGGTGAGTGTAAGCAGACCTTAGTAGGATCTGAAGATGCTGGAGTTGTCTAAGCCCCAGGAAATTCCTATACTAATAACCTAAGGCTCCTCCTAGGACAAAGCCCTTTACTGAGCATAAATTGCTAGCAGTAGAATCCAAAATGAGGAGTAGCTAGGAAATAATGTGTCTGGACAAGGGTGGAAAAGAGAGGCAGACTCAGAAAATATGAGGAGATAGATGGATGGATAGATAGATACATAGGTATATAGTAGATAGATGATAGTAGATGGATGGATGATAGATGTTAGGTAGATGATAAATAATAATGATAATGAGATAGATAGATAGATAGATAGATAGATAGATAGATAGATAGAAGAAACAGAGATATAGTCACATTGTGAAAACAAAAAAGGGAACTCTAAAGCCACAAAGCAAGAAATAATGTCTGACCCAGCCTTCCTTCTTGAATTTATAAGAAAACTTATTTCACTAAAAATGAGGCACAGATGGGTGCCTGTAGTCCCAGCTATTGGGGGACTGAAGCAGGAAAGTCGCTTGAACCTGGGAGGCAGAGGTTGCAGTGAGCTGCGATCATGCCACTGCGCCCCAGCCTGGGCAACAGTGAGACTCCATCTCAAAAAAAAAAAATTCAAAGTTATTATTTAAAAAAAGGATAAGAAGCAGAAAAATATCACTACAGATCACAAAACCACTCCAGAAAGAGGCCTGTAAGACAGATGGAAGCTGTAATCTAATATTTCAATATAAGCTAAAAAAAATAAGAAAATGATAGCATCTATGAACAAATAATCTATAAATCAGAATTTGAAAAACTATAAAAGGAAGTGATCAAAGAAAAGAAAGATTTGATGACAGGTTAGATAACTCAAGAAAAAAATTATAAATACAAGAAAAAAATCATTTCAGAAATGAAGACCAAAGTAAAACAAACAGAAAATTGATATCCTGAATATATCAAGAGCACCTGAAAATAAAGTACACACTATATTTACACTTCCACCTGAAACAAAAACCAGACAAAATATATAAAACAACTGCTTTCAAGACACTGGACTTCAGGCAGCAGAGGAAAATCATCACTGAAGGACAGGAAATAAACAAGGTGAGCCCCACAATTTCCCTACCTTAATGCAGAATGTAGTACAGGCAGGGGAAACCCAGGCAGAGCCCTGCAGTTTCCCTGAGTTGAGGAGAAAGAACTGAGACTCTGGGAAGACAAAGACAGCTAGAATTTGCAGGAGGTAGTACTGGAGAGGAGGGAGCTGCACAAAGAGAGAGTTCTGGGAGACACAGATCTGTAGAGGGTTCCCCTGAGTCTTCAGCTGAGTGCTGACCAGCACGGTTGTGTAGGAAAAAACCACTTGAAAAGATTAGAGGTAAACATGTCTGCAAGTCACACAGTGCCAGGATAGTGCCTGTTCTCACCAGTCAGACTGAAAAACTTCATGACATCAAAAGCACAAGCAAAATTTGGACTTCCTCAAAATTTAAAACTTTTATGTATTAAAGGACATTATCAAGAAAGTGAAAAGAAAACCTACAGAATAAAAAAGCATTTGCAAATCATATATCACATAAGGATTTAACATATAGAATATATAAAGAACTACAACTCAACATCAAAAAGATAAACAACTCAGTAAAAAGATGGCCAGGACTTGAATAGACAAGTCCCCAGACAAGATATACAAAGGACCAATAAGCACATAAAAAGATGCTCAGCATCACTAGTCACTAGGGAAACGAAATCAAGACAACAATGAGATGCTACTGCACACCTATTAGGATGGTTATAATCAACACACACATACACACACAGAGAGAGAAAGAGAGAGAACAGTAAGAGTTGGCTAGGATGTGGTGAGATTGGAACACTTGCACATTGCTAGTAAAAATATAAAATGGTACAGCCACTGTGAAAAGCAGTGTGCCAATTCCTCAAAAAGGTAAGCATAGATTTGACTTAGCAAGTGACCCAGCAATTCCACTGTCAGGTATATAACCAAAAGAATTTAAAATGGGGACACAGATACCTGTGTACCAATGTTCACTACAACGTTATTAACAATAGCCAAAAGATTAAAACAACTCAAGTGCTCATCAACAGATAAATGGATTACCAGCCATAATATAATGCAGTATCAGCCATAAAAAGGAATGAGGTTCTGATCCATGCTACAACATGAATGATTCTTGAAAATATTATGCTAAGTGAAAGAAAGCCAGACACAAAAGTACAAATATTGTTTGAATCTGTTTAAAAGAAATGTCTTGAAGAGGCAAATTCACAGAGATGGAAAGTATATTAGAGCTTATCAGGGTGAATCTCATCTTGAATTGTAGCTCCCATAGTCCCCATGTGTGGTGGAGGGACCCAGTGGAAGGTAATTGAATCATGGGAGGGTGATTTTCCCCCATACTATTCTCATGATAGTGCGTAAGTTCTCACGAGATCTGATGGTTTTATAAAGGGCTTCCCCCGTTGCTCGGCTCTCATTCTCTCTCCTGCCACCATGTGAAGAAGGACATGTTTGCTGTTTGCTTCCCCTTCTGCCATGATTGTAAGTTTCCTGAGGCTTCCCCAGCCCTGCGGAACTGTGAGTCAATTAAACCTCTTTCCTTTACAAATTACCCAGTCTCAGGTATTTCTTTATAGCAGCATGAGACTGGACTACGACACCAGGGTCTGAGGAGAGGAGGAAAGAGGAGGAGTTATTGCTTAATAATGTTTGGAGTGATGAAAAGTTTTGAAAATAGATATTTGTAATGGTTGCACAAAATTGTGAATGTAATTAATGCCACTGGGTTGTATATTTTAAAATGATTGAAATGAAAAATTTATGTTACATATATTTTACTACAATACAATTTTTTTAAAGGAACAGAGCATCAATTAACTATGCAACAACTCCAATACCCTAAAATTGTAGTCCTCAAGGAGGGAAAAGAGAGAAAAAATATTTAAAGAAATAATGGCCAAAATTTCTTCTTTCTTTCTCTCTCTCTCTTTTTTCTTTCTCCTTCCTTCCTTCTTTTTTTTCACTGAGACAGAGTCTCACTCTGTCACCCACGCTGGAGTGCAGTGGTGCACTCTGGGCTCACTGCAACCTCTGCCTCCTGGGTTCAAGTGATTCTCCTGCCTCAGCCTCCCAAGAAGCTGGAACTACAGGTGCATGCCACCACAGCTGGCTAAATTTTTGTATTTTTAGTAGAGACGGCATTTCACCATGTGGGCCAGGCTGGTCTTGAACTCCTTACATCAAGTGATCCACCCACCTCAGCCTCCCAAAGTGCTGGGATTACAGATGTGAGCCACTGAGACACTGAGACTGGTCTTTTTTTTTTTTTTTTTTTTTTTGTTAGAGAGGGTCTTGCTCTGTAGCCCAGGCTAGCCCAGGCTAGAATGCAGTGGCACAATCATGGCTCACTGCAGCTTTGACAACCCAGGCTCAGGTGCTTCTCCTGCCTCAGCTTTCCAAGTAGCGGGGAATACAGGCATGTGCCACCATGCCCAACTAATTTTATTTTTATTTTTGTAGAGATGGGGTCTCACTAAGTTGCCCAGGCTGGTCCCAAAATCCTGAGCTCAAGAATCCTCCTGCCTCAGCCTCCAAAAGTGCTAGGATTATAGCTGTGAGCCACATTACCATGCCCAAAATTTTTCTAAATTTGAGGAAAAATCAAAATGCAGAAATCAACAAACTCCAAGCATGAGAAATATCAAGAAAATTAGACACATAGTATTATAATTGTTCAAAATCAGTGTTTTTTAAAAAACAAGCTTTCTCACTAATATGAGGAACAAGAGAAGGATGCTTGGTCTGATCACTTGTACTGAGCATTTTACTGGAAATTTCACCCTCTGCAATTGGGAAAAACAATAACAATAAAAATAAAATAAAAGACCTCCATGTTGGAAAAGAAGAAATAAAACCACTGCCTTTATTCACAGATAATATGATGTAGTATGTACAAAATACTATACAATCTACAGAAAAAGCTACTGGAACTACTGAGTGAGTTTAGCAAGGTTGTAGGATATAAGATCAACATACAAAAATCAATTGTATTTCTATATATTAGCAATGAACATTAAAAAATATAAAACAGATATAAATCTGACAGAAGAGGTGAAAGATCTATTCACTGAAAACTACAAAACATTGCTGAGAGAAAGTAATGAACTCTAAATAAAAGGAGATATATATTGTGTTTATGGGTCAGAAGACTCACTATTGTTAAAATAACAATTTTCCCAAAATGGATCTAAAAATGTACAAATGATGTAATCCCAATTTCAGCATTATTTATATAAATTGACAAATTTATTCTAAAATTCATGTAGAAATGCAAAGAATCTAGAATTGCAAAAATAACTTTGAAATAAAAATGTATCTGAAGGACTAATACCACCTGATTTCAAGACTTATTATAAATCTATAATAATGAAGACAGTATGGTATTGGTGCAAAGATAGACAAACAGACCAACAGGAGAAAATAGAGAGTCTAAGAATACACCCATACATATGTGACCAATTGCTTTTCAACAAAGGTGCAAAGGCATATCAGTGGACAAAGGACAGGCTTTTGTAGCAAATAGTGCTGGAATATTTTTTATATGGCAATCCAAAGGCAAAAAGAACTTTAATCCACACCTCCTACTATATACTATATGCAAAAAAAATTAGCTCAAAATGTATTGTAGACCTCAAAGCAAAATTTGAGGGTATAAAACTCTGGAAAAAAAATATAGGAGAATATCTACATGACCTTATCTTAGGAAAATATTTCTTATATGACACCATAAGCCTGATCCATAAAAGAAAATAAATGAGTCAATTGGATTTCATCAAAAGTAATGTCAACTCTTCAAAAGAGTTTGTTAGGAGGATGAAAATCCGAGCCACAGATTGGGAGAAAATATTTGCAATTCATATATGTGTATGATAATGGTCTCATATCCAAAATAGATTTTTAAAACTCTCAAAACTCACTAAAAAGAAAGCTAAAAAACCAATTTTTGAAAATAGGCAAATGATTTGAACAGAAGCTTCATCAAAGGAGGTATAGGAATAGCAAATAAGCACATAAAAATATGCTCAACAGCATTAGTCACTATAAAAATGCAAATTAAAACCACAATAAGAAACCACTATACACTTCTTAGAAAATTTAAAATTTAAAAAATTAAATTAAAAAAATGAATTTAATTTTAAAAATTAAATTTTTTACATTTAGAAACTAAAATTTAAAATTGACTGTACCAGTGTTGGAGAAACTGGAACTCTCATACCGATGGGGATAATCTAAAGTGGTACAATCACTTTGGAAAGCAGTTTGACAGTTTCTTTAAAAGTATGATCTACTATATGATCTATGTAATCCAGCCTTTAAAAATATGATCTACTATATGGTCTGTGTAATCCAACCATTCTACTCATAGGTATTTACTCAAGGAAAATTGAACCATGGGTACATGAAAAGACTTGTGCACAAAAGTTCACAGCAGTTTTATTTGCAATGGCCAAAAGTGGAAATAAATCAGACGTTACTCAAGAAGTGAATGGATAAACAAATTGTAGTCAATTTATATAGTGGAATACTACTCAACAAGAAAAAAGGATAAACTACTAACACATGTTACATGTGTATGAATCTCAAAATAGCTATGCTGACTGAAAGAAGCCAGATCAACAAAAAAGTACATTCTGTTTGATTCCATTTGTACAAAATTCTGGAAAATGCAAACTAAGTAGATTAGTGGGCACGTGACAGAAGAGGGGAGGAAAGGGGAGATTACAAAGGGGAACAAGGAAATCTCTGGGATTCCTTATCCTGATTGTGGCGATAGTTTCATTGACGTAAACATTTGCCAAAACTTCTCAAACTGTGTACTTCTAAGAGATGTGTAATGATACATTACTTTGGTTTTAATTTGCATTTTCTTAAAGACTAATGACCTGTTAGTGGGCATTTGATCATATAGGCTTGGAGCCCATGAGAGGGAACTGTCCTGGACAGAGAGGTTTGAGAATGATTGTGTCATGGAAAAGTGAACTTGTAGCTTAGAGTTACACTCCTTCAGATGGAGCATGAGACATGGGGAAAGATGACGCCTCAGACTAATGGCCAAAAACATAAGCATTGTTCTTTCAGGAGGAATAGGGCTCATCAATATCAAGAAGGCAGCCATGGCTATGACACAGGAGAGCTTTTGGCAGGTAGGTGAGGAAGAACCTATTTCCTAAGACTTGATACATCATATCTAAAGGACCTCTGAATGTAACTGGGGAAAGCCCCACAAAGAAGCTTTGAAGATTTGTGGGCTAGGTGTTGACCTTGTGCAAGCAACAGGCTGGCAAGAACATGACCATTCACAGAGTTTCTCCCCGATCCCAGAGAGCGTGGGCCATATGGTCTCTGAGAGCAAGAATTTTAATGATGCAGTTTCCAGCAGGTATGAGGCATCCCCAGTACCTTGGGCCCACTGCAGGATCTGCAGGGGCTGGTAGCCTTCTGAGAGCAAAACATGACCTTATTAGCTGTGGCCCCAAAGGTGATTCCATAGGACCATCGGTTACTGAAAGTGCCCACGAAGTCCAGAGGCCTGCAAACAACAGAAACAGTTTGTGAGGCCAGAAGGTGGCTCTGAGACATTCCCACAGATCATCGCCAAAGTAGTGATCCCACCCTGAGGAGGGATTATTGAATAGTCAGCTGCTCATTGCAATTGCCATTTTGTGGGGCTGTCTGTGCCAGGCCTAGGGGTAAGCATGAATTCAGTGTACTGAAGTAAGGAGGACAAAACTCTTGCTCTGGAAGAGCTCCAGGATGAGCAGGAGATACAAGCAAGGACACCAGAAGCCTTGACAGCAAACTGGGATGAGTTTCATCTACAAGAGACACAGACAGAATGACTCAAGGACCAAAACCAGGTGTATGTGTAAGACAGATATGGGGAAGCCTGCCCTCATTCAGCCACATTCTATGAGAATTCTTCCTTCCAATATACCTGATGAGGGTCTAGGTATTATTTGCTATATCTGTGCTTGAAGAAGTAAACAATAGGCACCCTAAAATATGCCACTCTGGCATATCGACTATTTTGAGTTAAAGACATTCAAAAAACAGCAGGTACAAGAAGATCACTCTGACCTTCATGCTATTTCTTAAAAACAGGAGATGAAATTTCTATGTAAAAAATGCTCTCCCTATACAGAAAGAAAGTAACATTCTTATCATCAGGGACACGAAGTTGAGGCCAAGAGAATTTGGTACAGACTTTATTTAAATAACTCTTGTCTTCTAGTCTCCCTGCACAACTTAGTTATTTTTCACAACTTAACTATTCTTTGTCCAATTCAATGTGTACGTATTCAACTCTAACTGTATATTTGGGTCTTCACTTCAGTATAAGGGCTCCTGTGTCACCTAAAACTTATATCAAATAAATGTGTATACTTTTCTCCTATTGTCTTATGTCAGTTTAATTATCAGGCCCAGCTGAAAAACTTAAGAGGGTAGAGATATAATTTTGTGTCCCCTACATATTCATGCCTTCCTAGCCACAGTTGACTGGACTATGGGCCTGTCTTTGGATGGGCTGATCAGATGTCTGATCTTATATTTTGCATCTGTGACCCTAAGGACATGAACAAGTTAGCTGTTAAAGTACTTGTCTGGAAAGTCATAAAAAGTTGGGATCAGAGTCAGTGCCAGAGGAGAGCCGAGGTTATAGGGAAGCAGAGATTCTAAGTCAGAGAGGAAAACGGTAGAATGGTGCTGAGGAGGCACCAGTAACACAGACGGGCAGAAAGAGAGAGAAAAAATCAATCTCCCACAGATTCCCATCTCAAGAGATCCAGTTCCCATGAGGCCTGTTCTGTTGGTTTATGTTAGACCTCTAACTTTGTAAAAAAAAAAAAAAAAAAAAAAATCCTTTCTCACCAGGTGCGGTGGCTCACATCTGTAATCCCAGCACTTTGGGAGGCCAAGATAGGCGAGTTGCTTGAACCCAGGAGCTTGAGACCAGACTGGGCAACATGAAACAACAAGAAACCCTGTTTCTACAAAACATACAAAAATTACCTGGGTGTTGTGGTGCCCACCTGTAGTCCCAGGTACTCGGAAGGCTAAGCTTGGAGGATGGCCTGAGCCCAAGAGGTTGAGGCTGCAGTGAGCCGAAATTATATCCTTATACTCCAGCCTGGGTGACAGAGCTGGACCCCATCTCAGAAAAAAAAAAAAAAAATCCTTTCTCTTCCTTTAATGTAAACAAGCTTGAGTGAATATCTGTTTCTTCTAACCAAGACAGCTTTGTATAGGTCAGAGGAAGCAGTTGCATTTGGGAGAAGAAAAAAGTCCCTTTGAATGAATGAAAAGGGCCATTTAAAGTGGGCCTTAATGAAAACTCAGGAGGGAAGGGAGAGCCAGGCACTGCAGGCAGGGAGTCCCATTGGCCCACTCACCTTCACATTTAAGGCTCAGCAGAAGGAGCACATCTTCCAGGAAGCCTCCCTGTTCACCCACTGCCAGTGAGGCTACCCCATCCGTGTCCTCTCAGCATTAAGTTCATGTCCCTGTTGAGCATACCTCTGTCACCCAGGCTAGAGTAGAATGGTGTAATTTTGGCTCACTGCAGCCTCAACCTCCTGAGCTCAAGCGATCCTCCCACCTTAGCCTCCCAAGTACCTGGGACTACAGGTGGGCGCCACCACACCAGACCCTTTTGAGACAGGGTCTATCTCTGTCATATTATTTCCTCTCTGACTTAGAATCTCTGCTTCCCTATAACCGTAGCTCTCCACTTGTTTAGTAAACTATAAACCCCCTAGGGGTGGGGACCTAGCACTGAACCTTGGAAAGAGTAGGCGCTTAGTGCAGGTTTGTGGACATGCATTTTGTCGAATTGAATTGAATTCTAATCAAGATCCCATCTGTAGTACTTAAGAGCTATGTGAGACTCAGTTTCCTCACCTTTAAAACAGAGACAGAATCCCCTACTCTGCCCCTATCACATCATTTTGGACAGCAAATGATGAACTGCTTTATCACCTGCAGAGTGCCACACACTTGAGGGGTTATTGCTCGGAGAAGATAGTGGGCCAAAATTATCAGACAAGCAGGGGTTTAGGTGGGAAAGTAGCCAGGGAGCACGTCAATTGTGTCATTATCCATGTAATTCAAAGTAGTTGAATGTAACTGCTATGGACCTCCTACTTTATAAAGTCCTGTGCCAGCCCCTACATGCTAAATGTCTAGGGCAGAACTGAAGGTCTTTATCTACCAGCTTCAGTCTCTTTCTATGCCTCAACCAATGGGTCTCAGACCTGGCAGCTTGGAAAGTGTGGACTGCTGCAATGGGTGGTATCCAGAATGAATCTCTCACCTGCAGCTCAGGTCACCCCTTGCCTCAGTTCTGACATCTGTGCTTTCTCTCTCTTCTCCGGAGCCCTTGGCTGAGACCTCAGCATGTCCACAACTTGAGCCTGCTCAGGTTATAACGCTGGGGGGATTCAAAAGAATATAAGGCTGATCTGGGCTAAAGGTCTTGTCACTTGTTAGCTGTGTGGCTGTGGGTAGGTCACTTAACCTCTCTAAGCTTGAGTTTCCTCATTCATTGCATGAGGATAACAACTTCTACCATGCTAGATTGGCAAGAGGATTTGTCAGAATAATGTAGGCAAAGCAAATCGTTCAGTTCTTGGGTCACAGATGGTGTGCAATAAATGTTAACTGCATGATGATGAAGGTGATTATAACAAGTGATGAAACAGAGATACGAACAATCAGAACTCAAGGAAGAATGTGATATGAGCTGCAGAGACTCAAAATGGCAGAGCTAGAAAAGCTCTGAAAGCTCTCCTGGTGCATGACCCATGGTGCCATCCTAACAAGAAGCTTTGCTGTTTCCATTCACAGGGAGCTCTCTCCCTCCTGCCTCCTGAGGTAGCCATAGTCTCAAGTGTGGGAAGGTCTTTTCCATAGTAGGCTGTGTCTCTGTGAGATGATTTAAGCATATTTGAGCAGCCCTGGGTGCTGATAGCTGCAATGGCTTGGAAACCAATTCTGAACTCTCAGAGCTTTGGTTGGGTTGGGGCACGGAGGGGCAGGGCTGTGCACAGTGGGGTAGAGGTGGAGGAGAGGTCCTGGTAGCTATCTGATCTCATAATTGACATTGGCTTCAACCACAGGGTACCCCAAGCTTTAGGGGTTGACTCAACTCACATAATAATGCCAAAGCGGTTCCCCAGCAGGTAAGAGGTATCATCTCTCTGTCTACAATGCTCTCGTCTACGGGGGAAGGACATGATCAAAATGATGAAGAGCTGTAAGAAGAGAAGATGAGAGTTAGCGGGCATGTTCATTCTCAGCATGGCCTCTGAGCCCTCCCTGAAAACAAACGTGTGGGTTAGCAGAGTGCACAGAACATTAGTGACACCTCAAACTCCAGAGCCAGGGGGCTGACTGCATGCACCCTTGAGCTACCAGAATGTTCTGTACTGAGCCTTCCGTTTTGTTTCCCTGAACAGATGTAGGTTCAAATCTGGTCTCTCTCACATCCTGGTTGAGAGGGAGATTTAACTTTCCTGTACCTCAGTTTCCTCTTCTGTCAAAAGGCAGTAATAACTGCCAGGTTGCAAAGCCTTCTTTGCTGCTTTTCTGTGGATTCAGTCATGTTCTCGCAAACTTGATGCTCTTTCTCTCTCCTGCCTTTCTCAGAAACTTCTTGAGGATTGTCTACACTTGTGTCTCCATTCCCTCACCTCTCACTGGCTCCTCAACCCCCGAACCTGGCTTCTACCCTCATCACTCTGCTGAAACAGCTATGGCCAAAGTCACTGATGACCGTTTTGTGGCTTGGTCCCGTGTATACTTGAAGTCCAAATCTAGCTTGATCTCCCAGTAGTATTCTACAGTGTTGACCATTCCCTCCTCTTTGAGTACTCTCTTCCCTAGGCCTTCATCAACCATGTTTTCTTGATTTTTCCCCATTATTTCTCAGCACCCTCTGCTGGATCACTCTTTACCCCAGCCCTTGCTGCAGAGTTCCTTATAGCTCAGTCCAAGGGCTACTCATCTTACCTGGTCTTCTCTTGGTGATCTCATTTATGTCGCCCAGGCCGGACTCAAAGTCCTGGCCTCAGGTGATCCTCCCACCCTGGCCTCCCAAAGCACTGGGATTACAGGTGTGAGCCATTGTGCCTAGCCTCATGTCCATGTTTTAATAACCATAAATACGCAGAAGACTTAAATTTGAATCTCCAGCCCCCACCTTGTCCATGAGCTCCAAAACTATTTAGCCAACTACACAGTTGATATTTCTTTTTAATGTATTGAAAGCTTCTCAGAGCTTTTATCAACAGCTTCAGTATGCGTCTTTTTATTTGAGACAGGGTCTCACTTTGTCACCCACGCTGGAGTGCAGTGGCACAATCACGGCTGACTGCAGCCTCAAACTCCCAGGCTCAGCTGATCCTCCCACCTCAGCCTCCTGGGTAGCTGGGACCACAGGCACGTGCCACCACCTCCAGCTAATTTTTGTAGAGATGAGGTTTTGTCATGTTGCCCATCCTGTTCTCAAACTCCTAGACTCAAGTGACCTGCCTGCCTCGGCCTCCCAAAATGCTGGGATTACAGGCAGGAGCCACTGTGCCTGGCCAAGTATGTCTTATATCTGCCCCAAACCTGGATCTCTTCTAATGTTCCTTAATGAGTAAATGGCAGCTACCATCATCCTTTCACTGTGCAAGTTAGAAACCTAAGTCATCCTCAACCTCCCCCTCTCCATAACCTTCCTATCCAGCCCATTACAAGTCCTGTTGTTTTCACCTCCTGAACTTCTGGAGTTGACATCATCATCTAGGATGTGATAAAATCACGTCTCACCTGGATCCCTGCAAGTCTCCCAGTTGTTTTTCCTGCCTCATCCCTTGCCCGCCTCCAACTCGATCTCCACATTGCAACCAGAGAGATCATTTAAAAACATACATCTGATCACACCACCTTCATGCTGGAAACACTTCCATTATTTCCTACTGTACTTAGAATGAAGGCAAAACTGAACAGAGCCCCAAAGGGCTCTGCCTGGCCTGCACCGCCCACCTCCCCAGACCTCTCTGCCTCAATTCCTCACTCCAGCCATGGCTGAACTTCTCAGCTCTTCCCACTCTGCCTTCTCCCTCCCTCCCCAGAGCCTCTGCATGTGCTCTCCCCTTCTGTCTGCGATATCCTTAACTACATCCTCCAACTGACCTCAGAGCCATCATTACTTCATTGGAAAAGCCAGTTTCACTCTCCTAAAAGTCCATATGCCTGATTCTTGGGCCCGCAAAGCCTTCTTCCGCCATATTTTTGGTATATAATGTAAGACATTTTAGAAGGAAACTCAGCTGATCTCTTTCCTCTGACCTATTCAGGTCTCTTTGGGAATCTGTGTTTGGCAGCAGCCCAGCTGCCCTTTCCTGCCCTCCTCACCCTTCCCCTGCCTTTACTTACTGATGGGATGAGGGAATAATGAAGGAAGAGCTCCATGTCCACCGAGCTGGTACAAGTGCCATTTAACTGCCTGGTCCTGCAAAATGGCCAAAAACATCACATTCATATCATCAGTCATTGCTGTTGTCATTCACCCTTTAGTCTTGAACATCACTGTCAAGAAGTTTGGCCTAAGACCATCCGCTAAGACCATCTGATCTTTTCAAACTTCACTTTCTCAGAGCCAAGGCTGCTCACCTGTAGTGTGTCTTCCCTAAGTGGAATAATCTTTCATATTTTTTTCTCCAGCTTGATTATTTATCCAACTTCTCTGCTAACTGAAACTAAGTCCTTCATTTAGGGGCAGAATCCAGTTCTGTGGGGGCTCAAAGCTTATATAATTTGGGCATGCTTTTAAAGTGATACTACAACATGTCTTCCTTTTTCATATTTTAAGGGAGACATATGACCATGTAAACACCTAATCAGGGTTCTTCCCACTCTCCCAGAGCCTTGGAAGAGTCCTGTGTGAGTGAGGGGCCCTGAGACTAAACATCCTTCACAAGAAATTAGCATTGGTCAAGGTTAAGAAACATCAGCTCACACCTGAGCCACTGCTGGGCTGTTGGGGCAGGAGAGAGATTACTGGACTACAGGCTGCAGACTCTGTCCTCTCCAGCCCCCACTATCTGCGGGACAGGACTGTCATTGTCTCATGTCTAAAACACATGGCAGTAGTGTTATGGTTTCTCTTCAAAGAGATGCCTCCTTTCTGGGACTCCCACCACACTTTGTTCTTTCTGCTCTGATCTCCACAAGGCCACCACAACACACTCTATCATATATGTCCACATTTTTGTTCATGCTTTTCCCAACTCCTACACCATCCACCAGCCAGCCAGTCATCTGCTGACCTTTTTTCCCTAGACAGCACCTACTGTTCCCTCAGACGTCTCAGAGAAGAGGACTCCTCTGGGGATTCCACAAGCTTGGCATATTCCCCAGTAAGTCATTAAAATGCCAGTGCTCTACAGTTATGTCTAACCATGGATCTGATATATCTGATAAGTGGTGGGGAGGGGGTGGATGAGACCCAAACTGTCAGATATGTGATAGAACTGTAAAAGTCAGACTTCTGCTTTCAGGGAGGTAAACAGAGTATATATACCAGTCTCCTCATCCCATACAAAACCCTCAAAATGACAGGAAAGAAAGGAAGAAAGGAAGGAAGGAAGGAAGAAAGAAAGAAAGAAAGAAAGAGAAAGAGAAAGAAAGAAAGGAAGAAAAGGAAGGAAGGAAGAAAGGGAAGGAAGGAAGGAGAAAGAAAGAGAAAGAGAGAGAGAGAGAATGCATAACCATACTAGAAAGCAAGAAGGAGCTCTATCAGGGACATGGAAATTACCAGAAGACCCTGAAAGATAGAGAGCAACTGGGACTAGATCAGAGTAAAGACATCAGCCAACATGGCCACAGACTGTAGGAGCACTCAGGATGTGCTCAATACCCACAGTACCAGAAGTGGAAGCAGAATGGGGCTGGCAACAGACCACAAGAGAAGGAGGAAGAGGAGGAAAAGGAGGATAAGAGGAAGGAGGAAAAAGAATTCTGAAACTTTAACACAGGTCTTTTGAAATAAACTAGTCAGAAAAGAAAATGAGAATTAAAAAAAAAAAAGAAAATGAGAATAAAAAAGAATGAGAGCAGCCAAGCGGGAAGGCTCAAGATGGTGTGCCTGTTGGAGACCCCAATCTGCATGAGCTTCCTTTCAGACCATGAATGAAAGTTACTGGAATTCTCCAGTCCTGTCACTCCAAAGGAGCTACTGTTTACAGATGCCACAGTGACACCGCACCTCATGGCACTGCTTAGCAGTTCCACTATATCCAGGAGTACATCTGTCAGATCGTCTCACACTGCTGTAAAGGGGCCAGATCATCAAACAATTTTATTTAGCCGTGGTGCAGTTAAGAATATTGCTCACTTACTCACCTCATTCTTCTACAAAGTTCAAATGCAAGCACTGAAATGTTTCTCAGTTTTACCCTGGTAAATGTTTTAGTTGATGGAGAATTGTTACCACAGATTTTTGTGATGATGTTACAGAGGGATAAGCAGATTGAGATGCAGCTTACATCAGCAAAATGTTTAACTTACACGTATACAGCTGGAGCAATTCAGACAGATAACAACTGTATTAAAGACATTGTCTTATTCGGTTCAAATGTGCAGTAAGAAGAGATTACTAGAGGAGAGAGTTAAAGGAGCTGAGACATTTGCCTATCTGATTGAACCAGATATTGAGCTACAGAGAATCGCTAGTGTAACTGATCACCTCATTGCCATGCTTGCTGACTATTTCAAGTATCCCAACTCATTGAGTGCCATCACTGATATTAAAAGGCTTGATCATGTTTTAAAACACGCTCATGAACTCTGCCAGGTTGCATTTAATCTCTACGACTGTCTTAGAGCAAATGATGAAGACATTCAGAAGAAAAGCCCTGAGACTGAAAATATGATGGACTGAATTGTGACTGGCTTGTCTGAGTCTAGTGTCAAGGTGCGGTTTCCTGCTGTCAGATGTTTGCACCGTTTATCCAGATCTGTGCAGCAGCTTCAAAACAGTTTCTAGGATCACACTCTGTGAAAACCTTTAATGAAGATTTTACAAAATGCACCAGATGAAGTCCTAGTAGTAGCATCTTCCATGGTATATAATCTTCTTGAATTTTCTCCAAGGAAAGAGTCAATTTTAAAATCAGGAGTTGTAAAGCTGCTTTGTGGATTAACCCAGAGTGAAAATCCTGCTTTACGAGTGAGCAGAATTTGGGCTTTAATGAATATGGCATTTCAGGCTGAACAAAAAATAAAAGCAGACATGTTACAAAGCTTGAGTACTGAACAGCTATTCTGGTTATTATCAGATTCAGATTTAAATGTGCTGATGAAGACACTGGGACTTCTTAGAAATCTCCTCTTGACCTGGCTTCATATAATAAAATAATGAGTACTCATGGAAAGCAAATTATGCAAGCTGTCATCCTTATTCTGGAAGGGGAACATAACTTTAAGGTCAAAGAGTAGATACTGTGCATCTTAGCCAATATAGAAGATGAGACAACAGCAAAGAATGTATTATGACCAATGATGATATCCTTCAGAAAATCAAATATTACATGGACCATTCACATGTCAAACTGCAGCTTTCAGCTATGTTTTGTACATCAAACCTCATATGGAATGAAGAGGAAGGTTCACAAGAATGCCAGGATAAATTATGAGACATGGGCATCATAGATATTCTACATAAACTGAGTCAGCCACCAGATTCAGACCTTTGTGACAAGGCAAAGATGGCACTGCAGCAGTACCTGGCAGGATGAGAGTGCCCCTAGGCACCTGTGAGCATCCTACATCCCTGTTTAAGAAAGTACAGGTGGCTCAGGCCTGTAATCTCAGCACTTTGGGAGGCTGAGGCAGGCGGATCACGAGGTCAGGAGATCAAGACCATCCTGGCTAACACGGCGAAACCCCGTCACTACTAAAAATAAAAAAAATTAGCCGAGCGTGGTGGCAGGTGCCTGTAGTCCCAGCTCCTCAGGAGGTTGAGGCAAGAGAATGGCATGAACTCAGGAGGCAGAAGTTGCAGTGAGCTCAGATCACACCACTGCACTCCAGCCTGGGCGACACAGCGAGACTCTGTCTCAAAAAAAAAAAAAAAAGAAAGAAAAAGAAAGTACAGAAACTAGTTTCATTTGATTCCTTCTATTTGCACAAGTTGCCTTGGACTGCAGGGAGCTGTTGTGCAAAAGTAATTTAGTAGGCTTAGATCTCAAAGTCACCTTGAGAACATTTTTTGAGGTAGCAATTTCCTCAGAAGATTACTGTGTTTTGTTTTAGTTTTTTCTTAGCTACATGGACTCTTTATTAGAACAATCAATCATTTTCCTTTGGACCTACAATCTTTTGCCTATGCTGCAGCCACTTTGTGAGTGAGAATGAATATGTCTGTGTGAACACACAGGTGTGTGTGTGTGTGTGCATGTACATGGGCCAGAATGAATGTATATGTGTGTATGAGGGATACCTCACATTTTTCTTTTTCTTATTTTGTGTGAAAATCTATTTTCTACAGATTTTCCAGGTTTTAAGCATTGCTTGCTGTATAAAAACTTTACTGAATTATATAAAGTTTGAATGAAATGTTATTTTAAATACAAAACAATTGTTAAGTGTTCAATAAAGGTTATGCTGAATTTCGATCAGATGAATATTTGTAAGTAAAAAATATATACATGTCTGAACCTGAAAAAAAAGGAATGAAGAAAGTCAATGAGACTCAAGAGAAATAATTAAGCAAAGAAATAGCTGTACTATAGAAATGCCAGAGGGATAAGAGATAAACAAAGGCACAGAAAACCTATTTGACAAAACAATAGCTGAAAAGTTTACAAGTTTTGGGTGAGACGTGGACATCTAGATCCAGGAAGCACAAAGATCCCCAATTAGATTCAACCCAAAAAGATCCTCTCTGAGGCACATTATAATCAAATGGCCAAAAATCAAAGACAAAGAAAGAAATCTAAAAGCTATAAGACAAAAGCATCAAGTCACATATAAAGGAATCTCCATTAGAATCTCTGCAGATTTCTCAGCAGAAACCCTGCAGGCAAGGAGAGAATGGGATGACATAGTCAAAGTGCTGAAAAACAAAACAAAACAAAACAAAACCCCTGTTAACCAAGAACACTATATCTAGCAAAACTCTCATCCTTCAGAAATGAAAGAGAAATAAAGACCTTCCCAGATAAGCAAAAACTGGGGGGATTTATTACCACTAGACCAGCCTTAAAAGAAATGCTTAAAGGAGTGCTGCAACTGGAAGCTAAAAATCAATAACCAGTAGAGGTACATTCATAATCAAACTGATACTACCCCAGTGTTATAATGGTGCTATGTAAATCTTTCATTGCTTTAGTATGAAAAGTAAAAGTCAAAATGGTCAATAAGAGCTACAATTAGTGGCTAAGGAACATGCAATAAAGATATAAATTAAGGCAATGAAAATATAAATTGTGGAAGGAGAACAATAGTATGGAGTATTTTTATGCAACCAAAGTTAAATTATTATCAGCTTAAAGTTGTCTATTATAACTACAAGACTCTGTGTTAGCCCCGTAATAACTACAAAAAAAAAAGAAATTAAAAAAGACACACAAACAAGAAAAAGAAAGTAAACAATGGTTAATACCACAGAAAAACACTGAACCAAAGGTAAACAGTAAGAGAGGAAGAAAAAAGAATCTACCAAACAGTCAGAAAACAAATGGCAGGAGTACATCCTACTTATCAATAATAACCGTGAATATAAATGGATTAAATTATCCAATTTAAAGTGAGCTCCTGAATGGATTGAAAAATAAGACCCAACTATATGCTCCCTACAAGAGACTAGCCTCACTGGTAGACAAGCATAGACTGAAAGTAAAGGAATGGAAAAAGATATTTCATGCAAACAGATACCAAAAGTGAGCAGGAGTACTCATACTCCTGAAAGGATAAAAGAGATAGACATTTTATCAGATAAAATAGATTTTAAGTAAAAAACTATAAAAAGCAACAAAGGAGGTCATTATCTAATGACAAAGGAATCAATCCAACAAGTGGATTAACAACTGTAAATATATATGCACTCAACACTGCAGCACCCTAATATGTGATGAATATGTAATATTATGAATAATATATCATGAAGCACCCTAACATAAATGAATATTATTAGATCTAAAAGGAGAGATAGATTGTAATACAGTAACAGTAGGTTACTTCAGCATCCCCCTTTCAACAAGGGACAGATCATCTAGACAGAAAATCAAGAAAGAAACATTAGACTTAGGCCAGGCATGGTGGCTTATGCCTGTAATTCCAATGCTTTGGCAGTCCAATGCAGGAGGATCACTTGAGGCCAGGAGTTCAAGATTAGCCTGAGCAACATAGCAAGACTCCTTCTCTATAAAATTTTTTAAAAGTTAGTTGATCTCAGTGGCACATGCCCTGTCTCTATAAAACAAACAAACAAAAAACAACAACAAACAAACAAAAAACAAGAAACATCAGACTTAAACTGCTCATAGTCCAAATGGACTTAACAGACACGTACAGAACATTCCACCCAGCACTGCAGAACACACATTCTCCTCAACTGCACATGGAACATTCTCCAGGATAGATCATGTATTAGGCTACAGAATAGGTCTTAACAAATGCAAGATGTTGAAATCATTTCAAGAATTTTTATATTGACCACAATGGTATAAAAACTAGAAATCAATAACAGAAGGAACACTACAACAGAAGTACAAATGTATGGAAATTAAACAACATGCTCCCAAATAACCACTAGGTCAATGAAGAAATTAAAGAGGGAATTTTAAAGTTTATTGAGGAAAAATAAGAGTGGAAACACATTGTACCAAAACCAACGGGACACAGCAAAAGCAGTTCTAAGGGGGAAGTGTATAGCCATAAATACCTACATCAAAAAAGAAGAAAGATTTCCAATAACCTCAAGGAACTAGAAAAACAGAAACAAACCAAACCCTAAATTGTTAGAAATAAGTAAGTAATAAAGTTGAGGTCAGAAATAAATGAAACAAGGCCAAGAAAAGCAATTTTTACTTCATTTATTTTTTATTTTTTTATTTTTTTTGAGATGGAGTCTTGCTCTGTCACCCAGGCTGGAGTGTAGTGGTGTGATCTCAGCTCACTGCAACCTCTGCCTCCCAGGTTCAAGTGATCCTCATGCCTCAGCCTCCCCAGTAGCTGGAATTATAGGCTTCTGCCACCATGCCCAGCTAATTTTTGTATTTTTAGTACAGACAGGGTTTCACCATGTTGCCCAGGCTGGTCTCCAACTCCTGACCTCAGGTGATCCACCTGCCTCAGCTTCCCAATGTGATGGGATTACAGGCATGAGCCACCACACCAGGCCAAAAAAAAGCAATTTTTAAAAACTTAGCAAAAAAGAGTTACTTTTCTGAAAAGATAAAATCAACAAACCTTTAGCTAGACTAACAATAAAGAGAAAAGATGCAAATAAAGTCAGAGATGAAAAAGGATACATTACAACTGACACCACAGAAATACAAAGGATCATAAGAGACTCATGAATAACAACTATATGCAAACAAATTTGAAAACATAAAAGAAAAGGATAAATGCCTAGACACATATAACACCCGAAGGTTAAATTATGAAGAAATAGAAAACCTGAATAGAGGAAAAACAAGTGAGAAAATTGAGTCAGTAATAAAAAGTCTTTCATCATAAAATGTCCTTGACCCAATGGCTCTGCTGCTAAATTCTATCAGACATTAAAAGAAAAGCTAATATCAATTCTTCTCAAACTATTCCAGAAAATTGAGGAGAGGGAAATAGTTCCAAATGCATTTTACAAGGCCAGCATTATGCTGATTCCAAAACCAGATGAGGGCACACAATAAAACAAAACTGCAGGCCAATATCTCTGATAAACATAGATGCAAAAATTCTCAACAAGGTGTTGACAAACCAAATTCAATAGCACATTAAAAATATCATTCACTATCATCAAGTGAGATTCATCCCAGGAATGGAAAAATAGTTCAATAAATGCATTTCAATACATGTGATACACCACATTAACAGAAAGAAAGACAAAAACCACATGTTCACTTCATTAAATGCTGAAAAAGCATTTGACAAAATTGAATATCCCTTCAAAATAAAAACTCTCAACAAATTAGGCATAGAATATATGTGCTTCGATCCAATAAAGGCCATCTATGACAAGCCCACAGCTAACATAATACTGAATGGGGAAAAGCTGAAAGATTTTTCTCTAAGATCAGGAATAAGACAAGGATGCCCACTTTCACCACTTCTATTCAACATAGTACTGGAAGTCCTGACCAGAATAATTAAGCAAGAAAAAAAAAAATAAAAGGCATTCATATTGGAAATGAGGAAGTCAAATTGTTTCCATTTGCAGATGACATAATCTTATATCTAGAAAGTCTTAAAGACTTGACAAAAAACTATTAGAACTAGCAAATGAATTCAATAAAGTGTCAGGAGGCCAAATCAAAATATAAAAATATCATTGCTATACAGGGAAGGAAGGAAGGATGGAAGGAAGGAAGGAAGGAAGGAAGGAGGGAGGGAGGGAGAGAGGGAGGGAGGGAGGGAAGGAATGGAAGGAAGGAAGGAAAAAAGAAAGAGAGAGAAAAAACAAACAAACCCCTAGGAATAAACTTAACCAAAGAGGTGAAAGATCTCTACACTGGAAACTATAAAACATTGATAAAAGAAATTAAAGAGGACACAAATAAATAGAAAGATGGTCCATGTTCATAGATTGAAAGAATTAATGTTGTTAAAATAGCCATAAAATACCCAAAGCAATCTATAGATTTAATGCAATCCCTATCAAAACACCAATAATATTCTTCACAGAAATGTAAAAAACAATTCTAAAATGTATGTGGAATCACAAAAATCTCCAAATAGCCAAAGCAATCCTGAATAAACCTGGAGGCATCACACTATTTGACTTTAAAATATAGTATTAATACAAAGCTATACTAACCCAAACAGCATAGTGTTGGCATAAAAAGAGGCACGTAGAACAATGGCACAAAACAGAGAGCCCAGAAATGAATTCATGAATCTACAACTAACCAATTTTTCACAAAGGTGCCATGAACACACATTGGGGAAAGGACACTCTCTTCAATAAACGGGGGTGGAAAAATTGGATATCCACATGCAGAAAAATGAGACACCCCCACTACCTCTCACCACATACAAAAATCAAATCAAAATGGTAAAGACTTAAATGTAAAACTTAAAACTATGAAACTATGAGAACATCAGGGAAATGCTTGATGATATTGGGCTGGGCAAGGATTTTTAAAGTAAGCCCTCAAAAGCATAGGCAACAAAACAAAAATGACAAACGGGATTACACCAAACTAAAAAGCTTTTGTGCAGTGAAGGAAAGAGCTGACAGAGTGACAAGACAACCTACAGAATGGGATAAAAGATTTGCAAAGTATCTGACAAGGAGTTAATACCCAGAATATATAAGCAACTTAAACAACTCAACAGCACAACTAGTTATTTAACCCAACAAAAAAATGGGCTAAAGAACTTAATAGCCCTTTCTCAAAAGAAGACATACAAATGGCCAACATGAAAAATTTCAACATCACCAATCATGAGGGAAATACAAATCAAAACCACAATGAGATACCAACTCACTACAGTTAGAATGGCTATTCAAAAAGACAAAACAAAACAAGTGTTGGTGAGGATGTGAAGAAAAGGGAACATTTACACACTTTTGGTGGGAACGTAAATTAGTACAGCCATTATGGAAAACAGTAGAGAAGTTCCTCAAAAAAACTGAAACTAGAACTACCATATAATCCAGCAACCCCCAGTATGGGTATTTATCCAAAGAAAATGAAATCAGTATATCAAAGAGGTATTTGCACTCCCATGTTTACTGCAGCACTATTCACAATAGCCAAGGTACAGAATCAACCCATGTGTTCAACAACAAATGAATGGATAAAGAAATTGTGGTGCATACACAGTGGAATACTATTGAGCCATAAAAAAGAATGAAATCCTATCATTTGCAACAATATGCACGAGCCCGGAGGACATTCTGTTAAGTGAAATAAGCCAGACACAGAAAGACAAATACCAAATGATCTTACTCATATGCAGAATCTTTTAAAAAGGTGATACAGAAGTAGAACAGTAGTTACCAGAAACCAGGGAGTGAATGCGAGAAGGAAGAATGGGGAGAAGTTGGTGAATGGGTACAAAGTGATAATTTAAAAAGATTAATAAATTCTGGTGTTCTATTGCACAGTAGGGTAACTAGAGCTAACAGTAAGGTATTGTATACTACAAAATAGCTGAAGCAGAGGTTTTTAATGTTCTCAACATAAATAAATGATAAACGTATAAGATAGTAGGTATCCTAACTATCCAGATTTGATCATTGTACAGCACATGCATAAACCAAAACATCAAATTGTGTTCCATAAATATGTAGAATTACAATGTGTCAATTAAATTTTTATTTTAAAGGATAAATAAAATGAGGGTCAATCTGAAGAGCGACATACACCTACGTGCTGCATCTAGAACAGAGTTATCTATATTCCTCCCTCCATTCTCCAACATGTGCCACTGATTGTCTGCCGGCAGGGGCGGGGTGGCGTCTCCCTCATCCTTCTGCTTTCTTTGGTCCTAACATGATCACTCTGTAGTAGTAAGTTAAACCTATGACAGTAGCTTTCACTGATTGGTGTCACTTTATTGTGTCCCTATGTCCCAGGCACTCTGCTATTTTATATTACCTAACTCAACCTTTACTAGAATCTTATGAGGTAGGTTGTATCAGCTCTTTTTTAAAATGAGGAACTGAAGCCAGGTGAGGTGTAATGATTTACCCAGGAGGAAGCAAGAGTGGGAGTCAGGTTCCCCTTCACATCCCCTTCCTCTGTCCCAGTCCTTGGCTCACTCAGGTGGCTTCTTGGAGCTCCAGAGTTTCCTGGCTTTCCAGGCTGTGGCCAACTCACCTCTGTCCTCAGAGACCAGTCCAGTGCCTGGCAAAGAGGCTCAGGGAATGGTGATTAATTCCATGGGACTCTCTGCCAGGGAACTGAGGCCCAGAGAGCAGAGAGCAGAAGCATCAGCTGCCCAGGACTTTTGAGGTCCCTCACTGTGCTCATTGAGCAGGGCGCTGACCACCTTGTGGGTACAGAAGAAACGGTTCCCACTTCTCAGTGCAGAGTGGGTTAGGGAAGGAGGAAGGGGTGTGTGCAGAGTGCGTGTGAGTGTGCATCCACGTGATGCCTTCTGCAATGCAGCCATGTGTACTTTGGGATGTCTGATCCTGCACCAGCCCTGCCCTGCCTTTGTGAATCCCATGGATCCCCTAGTTCATTCCCCAGAATCCTGCCTTGGAGGTCTGAGGTAGATGTAGAGGTGCTGAGGCTGGCTTGTGCCAAATTGGAAGAACCAATTGTCATGCTCTAAGGAATTCTGCAAGCCAGTTGTGAAGCACCACCATTGTTTTTAAAAATTAAATTATATAAACCTATAATTAAATAAGTTATATTAAAAACAAAGATAAAAAAAGACTCAAAACTCATCTCTTCAAGCTGGGCACAGTGATGGGCACTGATAGTCTCAGATACTCGGGAGGCTGAGGCAGGACGATTTCTTGAGCCCAGGAGTTTGACACCAGCCTGGGCAACACAGGGAGACCCTGTCTCTAAACAGCAAAACTCATCACTTCCCTATTGTTTTGCTACCTTTTACTATCATCAATGTTCTTGGGATTATTTACATCTATTGCATCTGTATAATGTAAACACTGTTATGATGTGCTGTTGTGCATCGCTTTCCAACTCCATATTCAGTGACATCACCTCGCTTGACATCAGCCATGGGGGGAGTGTTTATATCATGGCAATAGGCAAACACTACAAATCAGGGCTTGATTTATTGTTTTGTAGATTGCCTGTAAAGTGACAGAGAAAATGTTAATAATGCAGATTTAAAAACATGTTTGTAACTATTACAGAGTGCATAGCAGAAATAATTGAGAAAATATTCTTCCAGAATTCAAAAACGTTTACCCCACTCAGCAAAGTAGCTCCTGACAATCAACAAACAAGTCCTGACTTACATCTAGTCTCTGTTTTTTCCCATTTGTCTTGCTCATTATTATAAATAAAAATATCAACCAATAATCATGTTGAAACTATGTTCACTCATCAATTGCAATCATAGCTTGGCTACAGATGAATTCAGCAGAAATTAAGGAAAGCATTCTATGAGAATTAATTGGCTGAATGGAATTTGCAATAAAGATATTGTATATTTTTTGTCAATTATGTAAAACGTATTATATCAGTATAATTTATAATAAGCTTATATATACATATGCATACTTTTTCAAGAGCCAGTTATGATACATTTCCCAGCATACCACTAGGCACAAGTGACCCTGGCTCTGGCATTTCCTAAAATAATGAAGATGTCAGAGTTTCTAGGACCAAGGTCAACATTAACTATGCTTTAGAGGAAAGACAACAAGGTTAAATAAAAGAACTCAAGAGAAAGCCAGCACTCCACCCTATGCTCTTCTCTCTATGCTCTGCATTGCACAAATCCTTTTTCCCTACTTTGTAAAATGAGGACATTGGACCAGACAAAATTTTTTAACTACAAGTCACAATTGTATGTGTTACATATGTAACACACGACTCATAGTTACAACTATGACCCAGTTGAGATGTGTGTGTGTGCACACATGCATGTTTAACAAATTTCTGTGCATGCGTGTTTAATGAATTTTCACAAAACAATACCCTTACCATGCTCAGTGCCCTTTGGTAGTCCTAATTTGGTTCAAGTCATTTGTACTCTGTCCCATTCATTTTGTACAATGCTGGTCATAAACACTAAATTGATTTTACAACCCACTAATGGGTTGCAACCAAGTGTTTGGAAAAAGAAAACACAAACAAACTTGACTATTAGATGATGCTAGGGGGCCATCTGTCCATGAAGGCCTCTGACGCATTCTGCAAAAATGTGTCTTCACACTGCAGGATCCTAAACACTCGCGACCTGCTCAGATGTGTAAACAGCAAGTGAGGTCAGGTGGAAACTTTAGCTCAGACCTTATCGCCTCTCTGGGCCCTCCTGCTCGCTCCTCCCTGACCCAAAGTCATTCCCTCCTCCCTCCCACTTCTCCTCTCCCAGCCCCACTGAACTTGGCTGAGGGTCCTCTCTAGCACTCATCACATCTTCTTCATGCTATAGGGACACTTTTCACATCTCATCTCTCACTTTACAGTTGTGAGGTTTTCAAAAGCTAGAAACACGTTTTATTCAACTGTGAATTCCAACTGTCCCTTACCCAACCCTTACCCTGAACTTCTGGACTTCAGGCAAGGTACATAATAAATCCAAGTAAATGCTTGCTGAATGAATGAGTGAGTGAAGGAAGGAAGGAAGGAGAGAATGCAGGAAGGGCAGGTGCCAGGGAGACACACACTCTGCACTGTGTGTACTTGGCCTGCATACAGCTGAGCTGTCTCCTGGCCCCTCATCCACTCGAAGCAGTGGCATCACAGACTAGCATCCACCCATGGGAAGTGTGAATGCCTCCGCACTCTCTGTCACTCTCCCTCCCCACAGGGCAGCCCTGAAGCTCCATTTGGGCACTTTCAGGGGTAGGAACCCTGTACCTCCCAGGTCGACCCGGCCATCTTGCTGAGCGAGCCAGGCTCAGTGGAAAAGCGTGGGCTTTGGAGCCAGGAGGACCATGAGAGTGAGTCCCAGCTCCACCACGCGCCAGCTGTGTGACTGTGGGCAAGCCGTGCCCCTCTCTGGGTTTTACTCTTCTCATCCTGAAAATGGATCCAGTGTCCCCCTTCCAGGGCTCTGTGTGGATGAGATACAATGAGAGTTGAGTGCCCGGCCTCGTGCCCAAAGAGTAGTGCTTCTTTTCTCAATCTTTTCCCCGCTTTTGGACAGCTCTGACAAAAGAAAGGTGTTTTTCCTTTCACAGAACTGACAGGGGACTGTCAGTGGTTGCATTTCTACCCCCTCGGAGCCTGGACCCTGTCTACTCCTCTGTCCCCAGAGCATCTGGTAAGCAGTGGCAACCTCTCCCATTCCCCACAGGCTCTGCCTTCCATCCCCCAGCCCCAGTCCAGTGCCACGAATGGCTGTGCTCAGCCGGGCTGGCATCCCTGGCCTTCTGCTAGGGCTGAAAGTGCCAAGGACTCCACTACCTTTGGGCCCCTGACCGTGCAGTGAATTGCAGTCCCCACCTGGTTAACCAGTAGCCAGAGCGGCTGCCCACGCCTGGCCCCATGACCAATCTTACCTTTCCCTACTGCAGGAAGACTGACCCAAAGCCCAGAACCTTTGCCCAGCATGGGCCAGGTGCCCTCCTGAGCCACCGGCCTCCTTTGAAGCCCTCATGTGAAGAGGCCCAGTCAGGAAAATCCACTTTGAGTCCATCCCAGCTCTGCTGCTAAGCACTGTGGCTCCTTAGGCTCAGGGGCCCCATAGGTCTCTGTTTGCTCACTTCTGAATTGAGGGGATGGGATGGACTGCTTGGGACACGGCCCAGTTTCACAGCCACCAGTCCACTGTTTGGAGCTAACTTTTCATAGGCCTGTGTCCCCCACTGGATGGGGAGCTCTTCGAGGGCAGAGGCCCTTCTCATTTAGCTCCCTGTGCCCAGCTCCTGCCCATATCTCTGGCAACAGTAGGCACTCACTCATGTTTCCTAAATGGGTAGATGGAAAGCTAACATCCCTCAAGGGTCTACTATGTGCCAAGCTTTGTTTTAAACATTTAGTATGTTTACCACCTCGTTTCATCCTCACAACAGCCCTATGGGAAAGGTACATTATCACCCCATTTCACAGATGACGAAACTGAGGCATTGAAAGATCTAGAATGTTGTCCAAACTTACACAGCTAGCAAGCTGGGGAGCCAGGCATTGAATGCTAACAATCTGGATGATCGTAAAAGAACTCTCTGACTGCCAAGTTTTGATTTCAATATAATTTTCAGCTCCTATGGTCAGGGCAGTCTGGGCTCTCTCAGAATCAAGATGAGAGAATGGCAGGGGCTTGTGTAGGTTTGAGAACAAACTTCTGTATCAGATCACTTGTACACCACTTTAAGAATTCCCTGGAGAAAGCAGAATTCTTTTCAAAAATGAAATCCAGGCAGGCCATGGTGGCTCAAGTCTATAATTGCAGCACTTGGGAGGCTGACGGGGGAGGATTGCTTGAGCCTAGGAGTTCGAGACCAACCAAGGAAACACAAGGAGACCCCCATCTCTACAAAAAATAAAAGGCTTAGCTGGGCTTAGAGGTGCATGTCTATGGTCCCAGCTATTCAGGAGGCCGAGGTGGGGGGATCACCTGGGCCAGGGAGACCAAGGCTGCAGAGAGCTGTGATTGCACCACTGCACTCCAGCCTGGGTGACAGAGTGAGACTCTGTCTCAAACAAAAACACAAAAATGAAATCCATGATGAAATAATAGGCTGCCTAGGAGAGGAGGAGGGGATGGGGGAGTATCAATGAAACAAGACTGGCCATGTGTTGACAATTGTTGAAGCTGGTGGTTCATGATACTGTTCTCTTTTCTTTTGCATGGGTTTGCGTATTTCCATAATAAAAAGCTTACATTTTTAAAATAAAATAAGAGGAAGTCCATGACTACCATAAACCCACATAAGTTTGCTGACTGTCTTTCTGGTTGTTTCCCAGTTTCTCCTTTTCCCCTGCAGGCTTGCCTCTGACAGCCCCTCAGAGCATCACATGTGGCCCCCCTGCCTTTCTCTCTTTGTGTGTTGGCTTGTCTCTATGTCTGCCACTTTCTGTGACCTTCTGAGAACCAGGGAAAAGTTCTGCAATCAAGCCCACACATAAACAGCCCGTTTTTATCTCATTTTCTCCCAGAGCCTCTCTCTTTCTTCTCTGTATGTCCAAATCTCTGTTCTCTTTGTCTTTGCCTTGACTTCTCCATTCATTTTGACCTTGCTGTACGGCTGGCTAGGAATGGTCAGCTCCGGCTGGCACCCTGCTTTAGAAAATGTGCATGGAGGGTGTTTTCATGCATGTCTGAAAAGTTCAGAGGGTGCTACCACGAAAAAATTGGTTGTTGCAGAAGACAAAAACTTTTCTTTTCTACCTCCTTTCTTTCTTGTCTAATAAAGCCATACTCTTTTTCATTTCTTTTCACTTAATAGAAATAACAATAATAATAGCCATTGTTTATTGAATGTGTGCTGTGTGCTGGGCATTTGGATGAGGTTCTTATAGTTATTGTCTCACTTAACCCTTCACAACCTGTGTAACATGTATTCCCACTTCACGGATGAGAAAACTGAGGCTTTAGAGAGGTTAAGTAAAAGCCCAAAGTCACTTAGCTAGAGGCTGGCAGAGCTGGAGTTTGAACTCTTCTTATATTTTCCAAAGAGGAAACATATTCAGGCACTACAATGACATTAAGACGTTGATAAAGGTTTCATGTCTGGGATCCTTAGTGGGGACAGTGACACCCCTCCCCCACCCCTCACTGGTAGACAAACCTGAACTACATGCTCAGGCTGGGCCTCGCCCTGTGAGAAGGACCCTGACCAGCTGAACCATACCCAGGAAGAGGACCGTCATGGAGAGGGGGCCCTGAGAGGGATGGGTAGAAGCTCTCAGGGGCATGGTGCTGACTTCAAAGGAATGTCAAGGGTCCAAGGGGCACAACTGGCACCAAAAGGTAAGCCACATTCTCTGGGTCCATCCTGGACTTTCCCTCTAATTCCAGACCACAGGGCCAATTGTCAGCCTCCTGGTTATCTGTCTCTGGATGTCCCATGGGCACCCCAGTCCAACATGCCCCATCTGAACACCCCAACTTCCTGCTCCTCCCCTGGCATCCTCATCTCAGGAGTGGCACCACCCCCGACCCATTCATCCAAGTCAGGGACCCGAAGTCATCTTCCACTCCTTCCTCTCCAATCCCTGCCAAATCCAGACACATCTCTCGACCCTGACAGCCACCACCTTCGTCTAGGCCACTGTCCCCTTTGTCTGGACTATCTCAGTAGCCTCCGGCTCCGGCTCCTACCTCCTAACCATTTTCCATCCTGTGACCAGAGGGATCTTCCTAAACATCCTCCTCTTAGCCCTTCCCTTCTCCCAGCCCAAGGGGCCAGCTGGAGAGAGAGAGGAAAGGAATAATGCTCTCAGACCTCCCAGTTCCAGTCTTTGCCCACCTCTGGCTGCCTCCTGTGCTCCCTGTCCACTGGTCCTGCAAGCCGTCCCTCTGGTCTGTTTCCGGCCTCAGGTCTTTTCCATCCACTGTGCTCAGGCTCCCTCCCTCTTCCCGTGGGTGGGATTCTGGGAATCTCCTTTCCCAAGTGACTCTGATTATTCCTGTTGGTGTTTTCTTTTTTTTAAAAATTTTATTATTATTATTCTACTTTAAGTTTTAGGGTACATGTGCACAATGTGCAGGTTTGTTACATATGTATACATGTGCCATGTTGGTGTGCTGCACCCATTAACTCGTCATTTAGCATTAGGTATCTCCTAATGCTATCCCTCCCCACTCCCCCCACCCCACAACAGTCCCCAGAGTGTGATGTTCCCCTTCCTGTGTCCATGTGTTCTCATTGTTCAATTCCCACCTATGAGTGAGAACATGCGGTGTTTGGTTTTTTGTCCTTGCGATAGTTTGCTGAGAATGATGGTTTCCAGTTTCATCCATGTCCCTACAAAGGACATGAACTCATCATTTTTTATGGCTGCACATATTCCATGGTGTATATGTGCCACATTTTCTTAATCCAGTTTATCATTGTTGGACATTTAGGTTGGTTCCAAGTCTTTGCTATTGTGAATAGTGCCACTATAAACATACGTGTGCATGTGTCTTTATAGCAGCATGATTTATAATCCTTTGGGTATATACCCAGTAATGGGATGGCTGGGTCAAATGGTATTTCTAGTTCTAGATCCCTGAGGAATTGCCACACTGACTTTCACAATGGTTGAACTAGTTTACAGTCCCACCCCTGTTGGTGTTTTCTTGGCTCATTTCCCTCTTTGATCCTCCACAGTTCTAAACAGATATTGTGACACCAGAAGGTGACGGTTGGATTTTTTGTTATATTTTGGAGTAGGCTTTCAGTTCTTGGATCTAACACATTTGAAGGTTAGAATAAGAATTCTTAATTCCTGCCATCGGGGAAAGACTTTACAGATCTCGAATCCTTTCACATTCTTGTTCTCATACGATCTTCGCAAAGCTGTGGTTTAGGTAAGGCAGGAGGTATCACACCTGATTCAGAGATGAGGAAACTCCAGGATTTGAACCCAGGCCCCCTAACAACACATCTGGGCTCTGCCCACTCCACTCTGTCTCTGAACTGAAGATGAAAGGAAATCTATTCACTGACCAAGTAGCCTATCTATGTTATTTCCTCCATGCCAGCCTGTCTACAAATTAGCTGAAACATGCCTTTCTCCTGGTTTTCATTAATCACCAGCATCAAAGAAGACAGTTGCTAGGAATATGCCGCTATCCAGCGTGACTTGTCTCAGATCTGCCTCTTAAAGCTTACCTGGTGTTTTTGGGAAGCATCTTGGAGCAGGGGTACCACGTGCAGCCCTGGTGGGCAACGCGTTGGCAAAGGAGCCTTCTCTCAATTGTTCTTCAGGTTCCTCTGGGCTCTTGGATGTCACTGCTTCTGATGAGCTGATGTTCTGCCCAGTTCTCGTCACAGCACCGAAAAACTCAGAGAAAAGGCAAATTTCCAGCAAATATTTACCTAAGAAATGAAACCAAGCAGGCAGCCCACTTCCTCATTCCAGAACACTGCTGACTATTCAGCTCTTCCTCCCCTTCTCCTGCTGCAAATGTAGGACTTACACTCCTATTTCCTCTCTCCTGGGCTCTTGCTGGCCCTTTCAAGCTCCTGCTGTGGGCACCATCCCCCTGAGCTGTCGGAGCTTTGCCCAGCAGCCATGGCCCCTTTGGTTAGCTGTAAAAATTATTACAGGCAATAAACCAGGACTCTGCCTTAAGGCAATACACTAGGACCATGGGCTTCCAGATTCTCTTGGAAACAAGGCAGCCCATCTGCGGGGAGAAGAGGCTGGAGACAAGTTCAGAACTGAATTCCAACCACATGGCAGGACACACTAGCTGTCCATCAGGTGTTCCTGCTCCCTTTCTATAAAGTAAGGATCTTTTCATCCCAGGCCATACTTCCCAGCCACCCCAGCATCTAGGGACAGACATGGACTACGTCTCACCCGTGGAGTGTGAGCCAAAGTGATGTGTGTCACTTCTAGGCCAAGATGGCCAGGGAACAAGCGTGTCTTTCCCACCTTCTCCTTCCCCATCTGTTGGTTGGACTCTAAGGCTCTGAAGGATATAGAATCACAGGATGGAAGGCATCTGGGTCCATGAATCACCATGCAGAAAAAACTGTCCTCTACACAGGCTGTCCTCTCACAGACTAGTGCGTGAGCAAGAAGCAAGTTTCTATTGTAATAAGCGGGTGAAGAGTGGGGCTTATTTGTTCTAGCAGCTGGTGTTACCATAGCAAACACAGCACAGAATGTAGAGGACTTGCAAGCACCATGTGGTCCATCCTTTATTTTAAGGATAAAGCTTCGTTTTGATGTAATTACCTCTTTAAATGTCCTATCTCCAAATACAGTTACATTCTAAGGTACTGGGAGTTAGGGCTTCAACATGGGAATTCGGGAGGGAGATACAGTTCAGTCCATAACACCCCTGATCGAATCGGCCATGGTGGAGTGGGAGAGACTCATGGAGGCAGTGAACAGGCACCATAACTGACAAACCCAGGCCATTTGTGTTTGCCAACCCTGACCTCTTCGCTCCTGCCTGGAGTGGCTCCTCCCACCTCTACTGATGGGCATCACTCTTGTTCATTAAATCCTGCCTCAAGCAGAATCTGCATGAAGTATCTTCTGATCGCCGTGATGCAATATTCTGTCTGGGCTTGGCCTACATCCTTTTATGTCATACGTTTATTTGTTCATTTAACACATACTTATGGAGAAATAGTCAGGTGCAGTGGTTCCAAGTGTGGACTTGAGGGCCAACTCCATCATTTACCAGCTGTGTAACTTCAGGCAAGTTTCACTGTTAACCTCCCTGAGCCTCAGTTTTATCTAAGATAAGCTATGACCACCTTATGGACAGTGGGGCTGAAATCAGCTAGTAGACATAAAATACTTAGCAGGGTACCTGACAGACAGTAAGCACTCAGTGAACATCGGCTATCAATGGGAGCCGACTATGTGCCAGGTACTGAGCACACAGTCACAAAGTCACAGCCCCCTTCTAGGCCAGAGTGGCTTGGAAGCCACAGCTAGATCTGATTCAGCATGATATCTGGGATACAGGAGAGGCCCCATACATACTTATTCTCAAAATGAAAATGATGAAAGAAAAAAGAGGATGAGAAATACAAAGATTGAGTACAACATACCTCTTTTGCTGGATGTCTAAAAGCAAAGAAACACTGTAAATGCATTTCCTCTGAAACCAGGCTGTCTCCTTCACTGATAGAAGCAGTTCTTGGTACATCTTTGTCACATGGTTCATAGAAAAGAATTGCAAAGCTCTTCTCCTTCTAGGCACACGGAGATGCTATCTCTTCCAGGAGTGCCCATCCATAACGTGCTTCCTGGCTCCATTTCCCAGACTTCAAATGGATATTTTAAATTCTTGGATGATTGTGGCAAGTTTCCTCATAATTTTACAATTCCTCTCTTCATACCATTAAGGAAGAGTCATTATTGAGTTGTCACCAACCACTCTGGGGACATTGGGAAGGCAGCCATCTTAAAGTGGGGTAAAAAAAAGCTAAGACATTGGTTTTAAAATGCTTAAATTCTGGACATTGGTTTTAAAATGCTTAAATTCTGGAAAATTTGGTTCATAGTAGTAAAGATTCACTTCTGAGGGGCTGCCATGCTCCAGACTTGGACCCTTTTGAAATCAGCATGATAGATTTCATTTCCCTTCTCTTGGGCTTTCTCATTTTTGTGTTGAACTCAAACATAGAACTTGACATGTATCTCCAGAACATTTCAACATTTGATTTCTCTTCACCATGCTAAGCTATGCAAGCCTTTTTGAATATTGCTTTTCCTATCCAATGTATATTAATTTCTTTGGGGGCATTTGAATACTCTGAGTTCATCTAGGTTACCGATAAAAACATTGACCAGAACAGAGCCCTATAGCACTCCACTACAGACTTTTTTTCCAGGAGTTAATGCAATGGTGCTGCAGTTGGCAGAGAGTGAGGAAAGAGATTACTGACTGCACCAGACCCAGGTTAGGAAGAGTTACTGTACTGGGGCCCTGTATGTAGCAGGGTTCACAGCCTGGGTGATGTCGCAGAAGGAAATTCAACAGTGTATCACAAAGGTTGTGCTTGTTTCCTGAGTGTTGTAAGCTTATCACAGGCCAGCTTCTAGTTATTCTCTAGAGATATGGTTTAATTACTAAATTTAGAAACAAAAAAACTCAGATATCTAGGAGACCCAGCGCAATTTCTTCATTAAGTTGTGAAAGGAAAATCTATCTCAGACCCTCACTAAGCTAAAGGGAAAAGTCAAGCTCGGAACTAAGTCAGGCAAATCTACTTCCCATTTTATTTCTAAATAAGATAGCTACAAAGCTTCAATTTAAAAAAAAAGCTACATACCTTTCTCATAATTTACCCACAAGGAAATTCTCTGTGGGCCTCAGGGTCTTTACCCTAAAACAGTTCTGTTGAATTTCACCTTGGCTATGTAAATTGATGGCTTATCTTCACACGTGCAGTACAAAGGACAGACAGAACTCAAAGTTATCCCTTTGTCCACCCCAGACAAATGCATATCTGATTGCTTCCTCTGCCCTATTGTTTATGTAAAAGTGCAGATTCACTGAGCCAGACTAAGGGATAAGTGACTATTCCTCTACCCTTCTCTCACATGTAAACTGTGTATTCGGGGAAAGGCTAATCAGACACTCAAAAGAATGCAACCATTTGTCTCTTATCTACCTATGACCGAGAAGCCCCCACTTTGGCTTGTCCCACCACACCAGACAGAACCAATGTACTTCTTACACTATTGACTGATGTCTCATCTCTCCCTAAAATGTATAAAACCAAGCTGTGCCCCGACCACGTTGGGCACATGTTGTCAGCACCTCCTCAGGCTGTACCACGGGTGTGTCCTTAACCCTGGCAAAATAAACTTTCTAAATTGATTGAAACCTGTCTCCGATATTTTTGGGTTCAAAAAGTAATATCAATGTCTTTCTGGGGCAGATAGAGTTTTGACTTGGGACTATTCTTCTCTCTTTGACAAGGAATGAAACCAACCTATATTCTGATCCTGCTCCTTCCCTGTTCTCTAACAGGTTTGCTTCCCCTCTGCTAGTAGAAGAAAGACAATCTTTTTAGCTGGGCATTCAGCGACCTTTGTAATCTATCCCCAACTAATCTTTCCAGACTATTCTAGAGAAGACTCAACTCTGGATAAGCCCACAGGAGAGCTGGGACTAACCTCTCAGGCCTATCCACCTCCCCTGTCTTCACTCATTCATTCACATCACAAATATTTATAAAGTACCTATGTACCAAGGACTATGCTAGTCCCTGAGGATAAATGCTCTTGGGACACATCTTGTTTCTTCTTCCCAGGGAGGACAAGATCCTGGCTTCAGCACAGTATTCACCCTAGGGAGAGTTTTAGTGTTTTGCAATTTCACACAGACAGAATTCAGATCACAAAGGAAGACATTACTGCATCAGAAAGCTGGCTGTGACCAATTACCATGATGGGGCCTCGGAACAGGCAGGAGCAGAAGACCAGATTCTGCAAAGGCCATTTCTAGAGCACCAGGAGTGGGACCCATTTAAACTGAAGGCCAACCACGTATAAGAAAGAGCTCTGGGCTGACATACCCAGAAACTTGGGTGCTTGCCCCAGCTCTGCCCTGAAGAGCTGTGTGACCTTGAGTGAGTCCTTTCCTATTCTGTGCTGCAGGATGGAAAGTGAATATGGCCCCCAAAGACCCCTTTTTACCTGACTCAGTGCAGGTGTCATCTCTGAAGCTTTCCATGACCTCCTTCACCAACCTATTGCTTCAGGCATACCTCTGAACATTCACTGACTTCTGTATGCATTTCTGTTCTCTCCACCTGACAGACGGCTCCTTATTCCAGCACTGTGGCTTGTAATTATTAGGAAATACATATTGAATTCAGAAATAAGGAACATCATCATTTCTAGATCTGTAATTCCAGCATTACCCACAAGGTGGCAATTTCCTACACGTGGTCCCTGCACAAACCTTACATTTGGATAGAAGCCCCTGGAAGGGCCAGGTGCAGTGGCTCATGCCTGTAATCCCAACACTTTGGGAGGCCAAGGCGGGAGGACTGCTTGAGTCCAGAAGTTCAAGGCTGCAGTGAGCTATGATTGCACCACTGCACTCCAGCCTGTGAGACAGAGGAAAGGAGAACCAGAAGGACTTTCCAAAAGGCTCATCCTCTGGCCCCTGGTGGGTACGCGCTGTCCCCTTCCCCTCCACTTGTGAAGTGTCCGTCTGTCAGAAAGCAATACAGGCCTGCTTTACTGTGGCCAAGCCTAGGTTGCACTATTTCCAAGCTTTTCAGCTGGCCAGGAAAGACTGGTGGTCTGGCTCTTACTGACCTCTCAGGCTTCCGCTCCTATGTCTCCACACCCCACACAGCACTGCAGCTGTGCTGAGCTTGCTCCTGCTCTTGACTGTGCTGTCCTCTCTCTGGTCCTCATGCCTTCCCATACACTGTTTCCTCCATGTGGATTCCCCTTCTCTATCATCCTTCCAGGCCAACACCTACTGGCTCTCTGAGATTTAATTTAGGAAGTGCTCTGTCCAGGAGCTTTCCTTGACTCTCTTTTCCCCGAATACTCTTCAATAGTAACATTCATTGCACTGAAAATGCTTCCCTATCCACCCTACCTGGGCCACCTTCTTGAGCACACAGAGCATGGCTTCCTCAGCTACTCCCCAGTGTCCAGCACAGGCCAGGTGTACAGCGAGCCTTCTGAGAACTTGCTGGATGAAGAACAAATGAGTCAAGGCATCAGTGAATCTACAGATTAGGGATGTGATGTGGCAAGATGAACTGAGACCTGTACCCCTCCCCAGTATGGGAGAAATTTGAGAATAAGTGGGGGAAAAAGCTACAGCAGGTCCTTGAATAAAATCGTCACATTCAACATGATTTTTTTACAACATTGACGAGAGAAAAGGAAACCACCTCCAGCCAGGACCACTGTCTGTGTGGAGTTTGCACATTATCCTGATGTCTGTGTGGGTTTTCTCCAGGAGATGCCTGAAGATGTGCACCAGTGAGGGGAACTGGCGTGTCTGCATGGTCCCAGTGTGAGTGACTGTGGGTGTGTGTGAGCGCGCCCTGCAATGGCCAGGGTCAGTTCCTGCCTTGTGCTCTGAGCTGCTCAGATAGGGTTCAGCTCTCGCAACCCTGAGTAATAATTATCCTGTTCTTATTAATTTTTCTTAAATGTACCTATAGTTCACATTCATTTTAATGTTTATGATTAGAAGTATTTGGGGTTTTTATTTAGAAGTTTGGTAATGTTTTTATAACCAGAAAGATGCCATAGGAACTTAACCTCTTGTCTGTATCAATGAGCCTACGTAAAATTGGTTTTGTTATACGTTGTCTCACTTAAAGTCAGTTTCCAAGAACCTATCCACGGTGTTAAATAACAACTCGCTGTGTAACTTTTTGCTGATCTGGATCAGAAAGCAATCAAGTGCTCTTAGCACAATAACAGTACATTATTATTTTGAAAGGAAAAAGGCCAAAGGCATGAAAAAGGGGGCAAGTGCTTTCCTCCTATGAGACTAGGCTGTGCTGCCTTCTAAGAAAGTGAATTCTCCCATTGGCAAGGTGAATTCTCTTTCAATTATTTGTGAGGAAACTGGCAGCAGATATTTTACCCTCCAGGTCAGAAAGGAAGTTCCAGGGGCTTCCACTTTGTGTCACAGAGCTGATGCTGGGATTTTGCTGGTTACCAAGTGCATCTATTCTATTTAGGAAGTGGGGAAGTAACCACAGGATGTGTGCTCTGTGATCTGAACTTGGGCCCTGAGTGCTGTATTCCCCGACTTTGACTGTGGGCTATGGTGGTTCACTCTCGTAAACGGTCAGAGGTCCCTCTGGGGAGGGCTTACAGGATGGTTTATAGGATACATTTGTAAAGAGTCCTTCTTTAAGGGGACCCAGCCGTCCTTTCAAGGAAGAGGCTCTGGGTTAATACTAGGTCTGAAAATGGACAAGAAATTCTGGCTGTCCACTGTGGTAACTGAAATCAGCTTCTAGACACCAGATACGGAGTTTTTCCTGTTACGTAGAGCACACAGCATTTTAATAAGATGCCCATCTCTTTCAGTCCTAGGGACACTGTGACAACTAGCCGATGACAAGATTCCTGTGAGTCAAAACACAGTGGTGTCCACCATTTTATTGCCCATTACAGTGTATGTGCCCTGCTCTGCCCTTGGCAGCTGGATGCTACCACTTGGCCTCTGCTATTCTGGGATCCCATGATTCCCAGTGGATTAAGGAGCCCATCACAGTGGTGTCATCTCTTATCTTCATATGTGGCCAATAGAGGAGAGCCACCACCAAGTCTTCAAGGATAGTAGTGGTCCCCTCGCTAATGAATTTCCCAATGTCATAGTGAAGGGAATGTCCTCTGGGCCCCCTTGGAGAATGTAGTGGTTGGTTGGGTGGGTGGGTATGTGAGTTGTCTATAACAAATCTATTCCAACATCTCCCTAAGCCTTTTTATCCCATCCCCTACAACACACCAAGGATGTTCTGGCATCTCAATATCTTTAAATACAGGTCACCATTGAGTCTCAGTTCCACTCAAACAGCTAAGTAAACTATAGAGCCCCTTCCCCCTGCACAAATCAACACACTGAATCCAGAATCTCTGATCAGTGCACCTGTACCAATAAATTTGACTTGATGCTAAGTTCTATTCTGCCTTCCTTGGTCTAACACCCTAAGAATCTATTCATGCACATATTCTCCAGGTTTCTACAATGTAATGTATCAAAATCTTGCCATTTTTTTGGTGTAGAAGCTAAATCTTCCCAGGGTAAACCTTGTATGTGCCCTACTCAAGTACACAGAGTTCTGATGTCAGTTGAGAGTCTAGTAGCCACAAGCCCTAGGTTTTGAGGAGAAAAGGTATCCCTTGCAAGGCAACTGCCTTGGGTGATCTTAACACAGGGTCCTTAAGCAAGGGAAAGAGAGTCTTCTCAGACATGACACGCAAGCTGCTTCCATTGGCAAAGGAAGCTCAGAATGACTCAAGGGTTCAGGATTCTCAGCTTCATCTGAGTCCACCCAGATTTCTCCATTCCATGTCTCAGGTTCTCATTCCCTAACTTTCACATAAGAGACTGGAAAGCCTGTGAATTCAACTTATAATTATGCAACACACACAATCACATTTTTTGTGTCATTTTCAGCAATACTGACCCTGTAGCTGCAAGAAATGTATTCTTATTTATCATTTAAATAAATAATTTGTATGATTATTGAAGCATATTTATAGTTAAGCTTTCTAGTTCTCTGATTGTGACCCATCTTTGACAGTTGTTTCCTGGGACCACTCCTGGTTCTATTAGCTAGATCACTCAAGCCTAGTCAGATGACAAATAGAATTCATTTCTCTTTTTTTCTTTTTCAGGCATGCAACAGCTCTGTTCCCCAGGCTGGAGTGCAGCGGCCTGATCACAGCTCACTGCAGTCTTGAACTTCAAGTCTCAAGTGATCCCCCCACCTCAGCCTCCCGAGTAGCTGGAGGCGTGTATCACTATGCCCAGCAAACTTTACATGTTTTTGCTAGTAGAAAAGAGGTCTCACTATGTTGCCCAGGCTGTTGAACTCCTGGCACAATCCTTCCCACAAACCTTGGGAGGTACAGGGATTACAGCATGAGCCACTGTGCCAAGCCTACAAATGGAATGTAATATAAAGAATTATTGGGCCAGGCATGGTGGCTCACGCCTCTAATCCCAGCACTTTGGGAGGCCGAGGCGCATGGATCACCTGAGGTCAGGAGTTTGAGACTAGCCTGACCAACATGGTAAAACCCTGTCTCTACTAAAAATACAAAAATTAGCCGAGCATGATGGCACGCACCTGTAGTCTCAGCTACTCGAGAGGCTGAGGCAGGAGAATCACTTGAACTCAGGAGGTGGAGGTTGCAGTGAGCCAAGATAGTGCCACTGCACTCAATCCTAGGTGACAGAGCGAGACTCCATCTCAAAAAATAATAATTAAAAAAAAAAGAATTATTGGCTGGGCACAGTGGCTCATGCCTGTAATCTGAGCACTTTGGGAGGCTAAGGTGGGCGGATCACTTGAGTTCAGGAGTTCAAGACCGGGCTTGACAACATGGCAAAACCCTGTCTCTACAAAAAAATACAAAAATTAGCCAGGCATAGTGGCAAATACCTGTAGTCCCCAGCTACTCAGGAGGCTGAGGCAGGAGGATAGTTTGAGCACAAGAGGCAGAAGTTGCAGTAAACCAAGATCATGCTACTGCATTCCAGCCTGGGCGACAGAGCCAGACCCTGTCTCAAAAAAAAAAAAAAAAAAAAAGAAGAAGAAGAGGAATTATTAACTAGGCAACTTGGAGGTAGCAACTGTGAAGCAGCTACCACCAGTAGGGCTAGGAGAACAATGGAAATGGTTGGAATGACTAAAACTTAGATGCATATAAGAGGGGTCCTTGGAGCTCAAACTCAGACCTCTGCAGGGTGTGCCACTAGGCTGATGCTAGTGTCACTGAGCCTGGAGAAAGAACCCCAGGGGGGCTGGGGCAGTTCATTCTGGGTGGGCCTGAACTCTAAAATCTTATCAGCACTGTGTGAGCCCCAAATCTCTGCTCAGCTCTCACCTCCCAGCAGCCTCCCTCAAGTCTTGCCCTGTACTTGTGCAGTACAGGGTCAGCCAAAGGTCTAAGACTTGTGGGATTCCCTCTCTGTGGTTCCTCATTTTCTGTCCTAGATCCCCAAATCTCTGCCTTAGTCCTGAATTCTGATGTCTACCTCTTCTGTCCAGTGAGACCACTTGACCTCCACCTCCCTGCAGAGTGGCCTGGAAAGTGTCCCCAGGGAGAAAGCTTGGGTAGATGTGGGGCTCACATTGTGTACCCCCTGACGCTCTCAAGGATCACAGCCCTGTATTAGAACACTGTCCAGTGCCTGTCCATAGCTGTTTTCTTTAAATTTGTCCAAGTTATATAGTGGTTTACAGCAGAACAGCAAATCCTCTATCATTCTTTTTTGTCTGCTCAGTATCTGAATTCCCATCTTTGCAGAGTTCTACATCTTGCTACATCCCCTTGCATGCAATACTGAAGTGAAATCTGCCTCCCTAAAAATCCCATCTGTCATTTATGGAACTTCCCTCTAGAAGCTCACCTTGCCTTCTGCTCTGTAATGGCCCACCAGAGGTCTGGAGAAAGGGCTTTCACCTTCCCTTAGCTTGGAGAAGACTATCTATGATTGCCCTGACTGTTAAAGCTCGAGGTTCAAATCCATGGCCTATTTATGGAGTGGCCTTTGCTCAACTGAGCTTCTGTTCCCTTCCTCTGTGCTGGAAGCTCCCCAAGGACAGAGAACATCTGCCATTTATCTCTACGTTCAAGGGAGGAATTAACGGATGGGACATTCATACCCACTTCAGCAGCTGCTGGGTGGGTACACATCTGCTCTGAATGGGGGATTGGCTAGTCTCCCCTGTGTTGTGTTTGTGTTCAGGCTGGAAGCTGAAGAGGAAGAAAATCACACCTATTCTTGTTGCCTAATTACTTACCCAGGTGCATGGGATCTCTCCACCTGCCAGACAACAGAGGCACCTGAACCCCCCTTCCTGACTGGGAGAATTTGTCCCTACTTTCTCCTATCATCTTAAGGGGCCCACAGGTGTGGCCCACAGTATTAACTGGTACTCTGGGAACCAGAGAGATGAAAGAGCACAAATGCCTCTGCTGGGCTATGGGCTTGCAGGCAATTTTAAAAGGAAATAGACATGACTGATCACCTTCAAAGCTTGGGAATGTTTTCTCCACCCAGATACAGGGGCTTTGATGCCACAGGCTCAGTGTTGGAAAATGAGTCTTCTGATTTAATTCTCAAAGAGTCATTATGCATACATAATACCCTCCCTACCATTTAAAAGGAATGTAGATCATATGTAAATGTGCCTCTGTGAGATTGTGTATCCTAACCTGCATTAAGCACACATTAATTTCATTATGACACCGTTCACTTACTCCTCCTTTAATGTCTGCATAAAAAGCAGGCAAATCATTTCTCTACACATTTATTTCTCAATCATGACCATGTTTTGTCCAGTCCAGGTCTCAGGGTCGGGCACTGTACTACAGGAATGGTGGCTCAGTTTGAGGTAATCAAACATCAACTCCCCTAACCCCTAATTCTGACCCCCTCCATACTCCTTGCCAAGACTCATTCTTAAACTCCTTCTTTGACAAGGACCTCACTATCTCTGGAGTAGCCTGATTTCTCTTTGGACAACTATGAACCATTAGAAAGTTTGAACTTACCAGCAAAGTTGTCCCTGAAAAGCAGCATGGAGTTCGCTTATCTCTTTTGTTTGCAAATCCTGCTTTGTTCATTTAACATTATAAGTGTTTCCTTCTCATAGTGAGACCCCATCTCTGAAACAAAAAAATTATTTAAATTAGCCAGGCGTGGTGGTGCTCACCTGTAGTCCTAGCTACTCAGGAGGCTGAGCGGGGGAGGATGGCTTGAGGCTCAGGAGTTCGAGGCTGCAGTGAGCTATGATCATGGCATTGCACTCCAGCCTGGGCAGCAGAATGAGGTACCATCTCTTTTTTTAAAAAAAGAAAAAAAAAAGGGTTTCCTTCACATCATTAAAACAATCTTAAATTTTTGCATGTTTACACATTCACATATTTACAAATATGCCATTACATTAGATGTGTACTTTTTAACTGCTATTTTACTAAACAATGTATTATAAACATGTTTTCATTTCTATTAACCCATATCTTCTTTCTAATTTTTAATGCCTGCATAATCCTCCATTGTTAGATGTACCATAATTTATTTAATGATTGCCTCTCAGTGGGCATTTATAGTAACCAACTCCAGGATGAAATCTTCACACATAGTAATCATTTTTTTAGGAGAGATTCCTAGAAGAGCACAGAGGGGTCAAGGGGTGAGAGCACTTTAAAAGGCCACTCCTGGTAAAGACAGCAGCCTCCAAGTTGAAGGTCACTATTGATACGTTCCGAGAGCTGCGCTGACTGCATTACCAACATTGTTATATTTATTCCTTACCACCACCCCTTCACGGTGCCTGACCACCCCTGCTCTGTGTGGCTGATTGTAAGGTAAGGCCCGGCGTGGACCAGGTAGGTGGCCCTCCTCTGGCCACCACATAAAGTGGCCTCAGAAGAGGCTCCTTTCTGGGGATAAGAAGACTGCAAACTGGAAAGGAACTGGGCTTGAAAAGCAAAAAGAACCCCACCCAAGAATGGTGTAGCTGGTCTTCCCAGGCTGCAAGAGGCTTTCTCCATCTCCAGGAGTTCAGCAAAGAAAAAACAATAGAGCACAAGACAAATGAGGGGTGGCCAGTAAAGGTAGGAAAAGTCTCCTATAAAACCTGCTCAGCGAGTCCCTCCCTCCATCCAATGCCTTTACCCGGCAACACATCAAATCCCAGCAGCCAAGACTCTCTTAGGTTTCTCGTCTGGGTGCCCTGCCAGAACTTAGGCAGGATGGTGTGCACAGAGCCTGGCCCAGAGAAGGCGCAACGGCGGCATGAATAACTGACTACAAGAAACTGCATCTTTCCAACATCCATTCCCCACTAAGCCACAGGTACACTGACGCTTGTGCACCAAGACTTCATCAAAGCATTATTCGTATTAACCAAAGCATGGAAAACAAGTGGTTAAATAACTGCAACTAAACCCTGTGGAAAGGCCACTCTGTATGAACTCCAAAATATATCACCATATCTCATCACAACAAAGTCACTGTGGACGGAGACGCACCATGACTTTATGCAGCATTAAGAAACACACTCACAGAGCCAATGAACTATGCTCCCATTGATTGTATAAGAAACCCAGTTTCACAGATGACAAGAGGTGGGGAAACTGTGAAACACTGTAAGTGCAAAAACCAAGTGCAGACTAATGTGTATGGCACGCTACTCTGTGTGTGTGAGAGAGAAACAGAGTGTGTGTGTTTTAAAGGAAGGGGCTTTTTTAGGCACATGTACTTTTATAGGCATAGAGAAAATTTCAGAAAAGATATACAAAAACCCGATAGCAAGAGTGGCCTCTGGAAGTCGAGTTGGAGGATGGGGATACAAGGTGGTAGGGTAACCCTCTTTTCATCCTTAGATGTATATGTAAAATCTACATTTTAAACCATATATTCTCTTTATAAAATAAAACTTTGAAAACTACTGAATGCAAAATAAAATTAAATAAAATAGCGCATCCTTCTGGGAGGATTTACGGGCATACTATCTGGAGCCAGCCTTGGATCCAGAGGCCTTACGGTTATCCAATCCTGACTCTGCCATAGCGACCTCGGGCAAGTTCTCGCCCCGACTGGGTCTCGGATCCCTCAAGAGTCCAATCGGAGGTCGGAGAGCTGCTCTCGGGGCGTCCCTCCAGCTCGGAGCCCCAGGCCGCGGGCACCGCGCGGGTCCCGGGCTGGAGCAGCGGTCTGCTGGCGCCCCGCGGTGCAGGCCCGGCCAATCAGCGGCCGCGGGGCGGGAGCGGTGACTGCTCGGCAGGCGCGGAGCGGAGCGCGAAGCAGAGGCGCCGCCGCTGTCCCGGAGTAAGCCATGCCGCGCTTGTCTCTGCTCTTGCCGCTGCTGCTTCTGCTGCTGCTGCCGCTGCTGCCACCGCTGTCCCCGAGCCTCGGGATCCGCGACGTGGGCGGCCGGCGCCCGGAGTGTGGTCCGTGCCGGCTAGAGGGCTGCCCGGCGCCTGCGCCCTGCCCGGCGCCCGGGATCTCGGCGCTCGACGAGTGCGGCTGCTGCGCTCGCTGCCTGGGAGCCGAGGGCGCGAGCTGCGGGGGCCGCGCCGGCGCGCGCTGTGGCCCCGGCCTGGTGTGCGCGAGCCGGGCCGCGGGGGCGGCGCCCGAGGGCACCGGGCTCTGCGTGTGCGCGCAGCGCGGTACCGTCTGCGGCTCCGACGGTCGCTCGTACCCCAGCGTCTGCGCGCTGCGCCTGCGCGCCCGGCACACGCCCCGCGCGCACTCCGGTCACCTGCACAAGGCGCGCGACGGCCCTTGCGAGTTCGGTGAGTCGGGGTCGGGGATTGGGTGGGTAGAGAAGGAGGGATTCCAACCCTCTGGAGTGTGGAGCGAAGGGGTGTGTCCACCCCTGCCCAGTGGTGGACGGCGCTGCCTGGCACTCAGTTTCCCCTTAGGGAGCAGTATTTCTTATCTCTCCTCGTGCTCAGAGAGACTGGGGCGAGAATCCTTGGAGACGCCACTCACTGTGCTAGTCGAATTTTTGGTGAGCCTGCTACCCCTTTTGATACTTAAGTACCTGCTGATGCAGTCACTTATTTGTGGGCGTGGTATGTTTGCCCCGCAGGAGACTGGGAGTTAAGGAGGGGGATCCCAGTTCCCAGGTATCCAGCGCTAGGTGGATTGTTTGAAGGGGGAGGAAGGGAAGTTGAGGATGCGGAAGGAGGATGAGTTCCAGACCGGGAAATCAGGAGTCACCAGGCCATAGCACCAGAGCACCAGGGCCCCAGGTGTGGGATAGGGCTGAGCTGGGGTGCTGAGGGAGCTCCATCCAGGAAAAGTAAGACATTTGGAGACATAAGATCTGAAAAGATTGTGGTGCTATTAGGGGCAGACCCAGGTTTCGTGGGTCTGAGACATATATAATTTGGAGAGTCCTGCCTTAAGTAAAGGAATAGAACTGCTAGGGACTTAGAAACTTATTATGAAATGCTAGGGACTTAGAAACTTAAGCTTCATTAACATCACAGTAAAATAATCTCTGAGTGCGATAGTTGCCCACCCTCTTTATGTACCTTTTGAAAACCAAACAAAAAGAAACCAAAACGTTAGCACTGCTTTACCGGCTTCCTAAGCATGAGTGTATCCCACCCACTAGGTTTTGAAGTGCCCCTGTGTACTCTGCCTGGAGTGGGCAGTGCAGAGTTTAGGGTGAGTGAGAAGGTGGCCAGTGAGTCCCAAGGAGCCTGGGTTTTGGCCTGGGGTTCAGGCTTCTGGGAAATAATTCTGGCCTGAGCCCAGAGACCGAGTCCAGACTTCAGTGCCTAAGTCAGTGTAATGAGTTAGCTTCAAGAAAGAAGCTTGGGGTGGGGTGAGACCTTTCCAAGCCTTAAGAAGTATCTAGTAGTCTTTCCCCTCAAGTGGTTCAGGTAGATGTACCCAAGTCCAGGAGACGCAATGGGTTGTTGGAGATGGGGCAGGAAGCCTCCTGTCCTGGGAAATGTAAAACCAGTGTGTGGCCAGTTGAGCACAGGAGAGTCACCATTGACCCTTCCTAGCTGAAGCTCCCCATGGAGGACAGAGCTGGCTGGGGGTGCATCTGTGCTGCCTCTGGCTCCCTGAGTGGCCCTGGACGGGCCCCTTCCCCTCTCTGGCCATATCAGCCCCAGTGGAGTCATTGTTGAGGTCCCTTACGCTCCGGAACACTTAGTTTCCACCCTGTGGCACTTAAACAGTCCTGTCTCTTTCCTTTTGCTAGTTCCTGTCACTCGTTTTTATAACTGCTTTCCTCAGCAGTTAATTCACAGGCAATTCTCTTTGTCTCCAGACAGGTAACACTTTAACTCCACATGCAGGAGACATAAGAAATGCTGACCAAGTCCTCAGACTATAAATGGTGCTGATGATCTCAGATAATTTCTCCCCAGAGTGGCATTCTCTTCCTAAGAGAAAGGCACCTTAAAGACATTCAGACCAAATCTGCTGTTGTACAGAGAAAGAGACTGAGACCCAGCAAGGCCCTTGTCCAGGGTGACCAGTAAAGGATGACCAGCTCCCTGGTCCCAACATCCTGTCCAGTGCTCTTTCGGCACAGGACTTGATAGTATTAAGTCAGGCAGATGGTGGTTACCATGGTTACCAGAGTGAGGCCAGATGGCAGATGGAAACTCCATACCCCTAATTCACTGAAAATTACCAAATGACAAGTAAATGTGACAGCCCCTTCACTCTGATCTATGGGATCTGAGGCCCACCTCAGGCACAGACTCAGGGAATAAAGATGTTCGTGGGGCCACACGGAAGCAACTCAGAACTGCTTTTCATGATCTCATTACTGACAGGCGTCAGGCCTCCCCGGGGTTCAGCCCTTCTTCCGCACCAGCCTTTGTGTCATCCACCACAGAACCGGGCACTGTTTGCCTGTCACTCTCTGTCCTGAAGAGCTAGTGTGGCCTCTGCCCTTGTGTCCGGATAAAGCATGAAGGTTTGGACAGGGGATGTTTCCTAGCCCAGGCAGCAGCTCAGTCTGTGCTGCCCTAAAGCCATCTTTTATTCAGAAGACACAGCTGGAGCGTTTTTTAACAATGCCCCTGGGGATCCCGGTTGAAGGAAAACAGACTGTGAGTCAGAGCAGGACTGTTCTGCTTCAATATTCGTGATAAAATCACCCCTCCTGACTCCCTGGGTACCCAAGCACCTAGATTTCATGGAATGAGGCCTCGGGAAGTATTTATTATGTTGTTCACAGTGTGTGAAGGGCCCTTATACATGCCTCTGAGGAGCCTGGGGAAGCAGTTTTCAGGCTTAAATTCTGCCCTTTCCTCCTGTGCCGTGAAACGCCCCAAACTGCCACATAATGAGAGTGATCCTTTGATCCGCACACATGTATGGAAGACTCACATATGAATAATTCTTACTGTTGGAAATTGCATTTGCATTTTTTTTTTTTTTTTTTGAGACAGGGTCTCACTCTATCTCCCAGGTGGAGTACAATGGCTTGATCACAGCCCACTGTGATCCTGGGCTCAAGGAATCCTCCTGCCTCAGCCTCCCAAGTAGCTGGGACTATAGCACATGACATCATGCCCAGCTAATTTTTAGAATTTTTTGTAGAGACAGGATCTTACTGTGTTTCCCAGGCTGTTCTTGAACTCCTGGCCTCAAGCACTCCTCCCACCTCAGCCTCCCAAAGTGCTGAAATTACAGACATGAGATACCATCCCTGGGCTGCACCCATCTTTTTACATGATTTTTACAAGTGCCCTGGGGAGGTCTCCTTCCCATTTGATAGAAGGGAAAGCTGAGGCACATGGAAAGAAGTTCCCTGGAGCCACCTGGCTGGTCCCAGCTGTGAAAGGGCTCCAGTGTAGGTTTGCCTGGCTGTTTTGTTTTGAGACAGAGTCTCGCTCTGTCACCCAGGCTGGAGTGCAGTGGTGTGATCTTGGCTCACTGCAAGCTCCACCTCGTGGGTTCACACCATTCTCCTGCCTCAGCCTCCTGAGTAGCTGGGACTACAGGTGCCCGCCACCATACCCGGCTAATTTTGTTTTTTGTATTTTTAGTAGAGATGGGGTTTCACTGTGTTAGTCAGGATAGTCTCGATCTCCTACCTCGTGATCTGCCCGCCTTGGCCTCCCAAAGTGCTGGGATTACAGGTGTGCGCCACCATGCCTGGCCTGCCTCGCTATTTTCAGATGGGCGCTGCACAGCTAGCTGCTAGCAACCTGATCAGTAAGGTGCTGTGCACACGCCAGCCTTGAATCTTGGGGGTTTCTCAATCTGGGTCCACCTTCCTGTTTTTCCCAAGGTTTGTCACTTGTGCCTCTATTTAGCACTATAGCTCCTGAGAGAAGCCTTGAAGGATGGGGAGAGAATCCCAACGCTAGCAAGGGGGAGGCACAGCATGAACTGAGGCTCAGAGGTGGTAGCCCTTTGGTGGGTGTGCAAGTGGGCCCGTAGGGCCGAGGCCTGGTAGGATGGTTGGGAAAGGAGATGACACCCCAGAGTAGTTTGGGGTAGGCCATTGCAAGCTTTGGGTACCAGGCCGAAGGGGGAAGCTTCATTCTGCACTTTGGGAGGCTGAGGTGGAAGGATTTCTTGAGGCCAGGAGTTCAAGGATAGCCTGGGCAACACAGCAAGATCCCATCTCTACAAAAAATTCTAAAAATTAGCTGGACATGGTGGCATGTGCCTGTAGTCCCAGCTACTTGGGAGGCTGAGGCAGGAGGATTTCTTGAGCCCAGGAGTTCGAGGCTACAGTGAGCTATGATCATGCCACTGTATTCCGCCTAGGAGACAGAGTGAGGCCCTGTCTAAAAGAAGAAGGAGGAGGAGGAGGAGGAAGAGGAGGAGGAGGAAGGGGAGGAGGAGGAGGAAGAAGAAGGATGCAAAAGCAATTTCCAACAGTAAGAATTATTCGTACGTGGGTCTTCAATACATTCTGAATTATTGGTTCAGCTTCTCACTGGCAAGGTGGTGTGGCCTTAGTATTATGATGATTATTATTGCTCTCATTACTTTAAAGGCTGGATAGTTCAGTGTGTGCACCCTATTTGTTAGCATTGGGAGAGGGTTGGGGTCCTACGGACAGCAAGTTAATGTCATGTTTCAAATGATAAATTAGATAGGAACAGGGTCCCGGCCAGCACCCGCCAGGGCATTGAGCCCTGGCAGCTTCAGTGAGCTCCTGAGACCCTGAATCTTAGAAAATTCAGCTTGGTTGAAATTCCAGCTCCACTTAGAAACCTAGGTCGGTGCTAGTGTGTGTTACCAGGTAACCAGGAGAGGCAGTGAATGCCACTTCCTGAGAGGGACAAAGAAGGGGGTTTGTGCTCAAAACCCTTTCATGCTGAGGGAGGAGATCTGAGGCAGAGGCTGCAGGGAGCAGGATTAAGCTGTTTCTTGTTCCACATCATAACGTGACTGTTAGCATAAATTATCAGGGCTGTTCAGTGTGTTGATTATTAAAATCTTTGGTTGTGTCCTTTTTAATACAAGCAGATGGGGTCCTGGGGGATGACTTGATATCCTTTCTTTCCCTAGCACCATTAACTTTAAAGAAATCTCAGAGGGATTTGGGAAGATTTTTTCATTCCAGCCATCAATGATCGATATAATTGACGAGGTAGGGGGACAAATCACCATACACTATAATAATAATATTGATCCCTTTCATTTGTACAGATCCACACAGTTAATAACACAGTCACATCCATTTTCTCCCTTCACCCCAAAGATGCAAGGCTGTGGTCATTATCTTCATTTGCAGATAAAAAGGAAATGATTAGCAACTTGCCCAAGCTCAAGTGGTTGGCAGCTATACCCCTGGGCATTTGAGTCTCCCTCTGGTACTGTTTTTGCTCACCCCACAGTACTGCCTCCTGTGACCATGTGCATCTGGGTGACTGTCTTACCTGCTGGTTAGCCCTTGGATGGCTGGATTTGTGCAATTCTACTAGGGCTATTGCTGGCACAAGCTGAAGGAAACAAGTATCAGCAAGGAAGAGCTATAGGGGGATGAAGCTTCCACATTCACAGACTGGGCTAGCTAGAAGCCATCCTCCCTCCTGCAAGCCACATCATTCTTGTGAAAGCCAGGCAGAAAGGAAAGCCCTGGTTCCTCTGGCAGTGTGGCGGCTCTGGCAACAGTAAGAGTATGTGCTTGGCTCCCCAGAGTGAGGGCTGTAGTCATGGTCCCTGGTGCCTCTCACCCGAGGCCAGATGAGGGTCTCATGCACGCAAGGAGCTTTAGAGGAGACTGCCTAGGGACAGCACACCCTGCTGAGTCCTCAAGTCCCTCTGCAGAGGTCTTTTACAGTTTGTAAGGGGTCTTGCAATTGTTCCTCACAACAGCCTTTGGGGAGTGGGTGGGAAGGGAATAGATTCCTGTGCCCATTTTAAAGAAGAAGAAACTGAGGCCAAGACTGGGATGTGGCAGAGAAAGGTTTTGAACCTGGACTCTTCCACCCCTGCCTGCCACGCTGTCCTTCCTGCCTGTCGTGGCAGCCATGACATTGAGCACTCCAGTGCCTTGCTGGAATGAGCCCTTGGGGATAGCAGGGACTAGAAATGTCCTGCTGGTGTCAAGGACACATTGCTTATGTTATGGGTTATCTTCACAAGAGCTGTTCCCTGGGGGTGATGTTTGGGGTGTTTCATTGTTGTATAGAAAGGAGCTAACACGGCAGGCCTGCGACCGTATCCTCAGAAAGGCCTGCTGGCAAGGTTGGCCCTGGGCTGGTATCTGGGGACTTAGATTTCAGGGGGGTTCCACTCTTCTCAGAATTGATGAGAGTGGCTCACTGTGCCTGAACTGTACAAACAATGTGGTTTATGCTGAATCCCTGCTTTCCTTCTCAGAGTGTGGAATTTGGGTATTCGGTTAGGCAGAGAGTGCCTCTGTGGCCAGCTCCCAGTAAAAAGCGTGGGCGCCAAGTCACTCTTGAGCTTCTCTGGTAGACAGCATTTCACATGCTCGTGAGTCCATGGGGAGGGATCTTGGAAGCTTGGGCCTGCTTCCCCCACCCTGACTTTTTCCCTTGGCTGATTTTGCCAGATGGGAAAATCCTTTCACTGTAATAAATCACAGCCTGAGTACCACTATATGCTGAGTCCTGTGAGTCCTCCTAGTCCTCCTAGGATATCATTGAACTGGAGCGTTGTCTTGGGGATCCCCCAACACAATCCCTAAGCAACTCTTCTCTTATTCTGGATCGGAGCCCATACAGATAACAAATGTTCCACTTCAGAAACCAGTGTGGGAGTGAATGGAATCATGGTGCCTGGGTTTGAGTCCCTGTTCCTCTGGGCACTTTACCTTTCTGACTATTGGTTTTCTCATCTGTAAAATGGGGATGGAAGCAGCTACCTCACAGGGCTGCCATGAGGATTAAAGGGTGGTTGGTGTACATGGAAGGTCCTCTAGGGAAAAGGCAGGATGGTGTTAGCACAGTGGTTCAGAAGAGCTTGGGATCTGGAGCCAGATCACTGGGCTCATAGCCTCCTCACTACACCCTTTAATGCTCGGTAACCCAGGGCAGCGCCACCATCTGGCAGCTGGTGAGATTGCTGGAGAGATAAACAGGTTAATACCTGCAGGCAGAGGAGTGCTTAGCACACAGCGAGCGCTGTGCTAGCTGATAGCATAATAACAGTGTTATTATTATTGATCTTAAAGAGCTACTATGGATAAAAATATTTTAAATTTAAAATCAGATATGTTGGGCCGGGTGCGGTGGCTCACGCCTGTAATCCCAGCACTTTGGGAGGCTGAGGCGGGCGGATCACGAGGTCAGGAGATCAAGACCATGGTGAAACCCCATCTCTACTAAAAAATAAAAAAAATTAGCCAGGCACAGTGGTGGGTGCCTGTAGTCCCAGCTATTCGGGAGGCTGAGGCAGGAGAATGGCATGAACCCGGGAGGTGGAGCTTGCAGTGAGCAGAGATCGCGCCACTGCACTCCAGCCTGGGCGACAGAGCGAGACCCTGTCTCAAAAAAATAAATAAATGAATAAAATAAAATAAAATAAAATCAGATATGTTAAAATATGTTAAAATTAAAAACAGGGCTGGGAATACAATGACTCATGCCTGTTTTCCCAGAGCTTTGGAAGGCCAAGATAGGAGGACTGTTAGAGGCCAGGAGTTTAAGAGCAGCCTGAGCAACATAGCAAGACCCATCTCTACAAAAAAAAATTTTTTTTTTAATTATCTGGACATGGTAGTGCATGCCTGTAGTCCCAGCTACTCAAGAGGCTGAGGCAGGAGGATTGCTTGAGCCCTGGAGTTCGAGACTACAGTGAGCTATGATTGTGCCTTTCATTCCAGTCTGAGTGATAACATGAGACTCTGCCTCAAAAAAAGAAAATTAGAACCGGATTATTATGGCATGAGCAACATGAAATTTTTTGAGGTCACAGAACAACTGTTCTGTATCTTGGCTATAGTGGTAATTACATGACTGTATCCATTTGTCAGAACCTAGAACTGCACACCAGAAAGAACGAATTGTGCTTTGTGTAAATTTAAAAATAAATAAATAAATAAATAAATAAAAATTTAAAAAATGTCCCTTTAAAAGCAGGGCCTCTTTTGTAAAGGAATTTGTATTTTTTGCCACAAAATCAGTTACAAAGTCAGTATTTCCAAGACAGTCTTTCTTAATTGTAGTTGTTGAAAGAGAGAGAGAGACTGAAACATGAGGAGACAGAGATGAATTGTGATTTACTGGTTTACTCATTTAGGCCTGAAAGGGATTGATGAAATCACATTTAAAATGTATGACTTTACATGAACAAAAGTAAACCACGCTGATTGAGAGTCTCCTTGGTATCCAGGTCTTTCTGACTATCACCATAGCGAGCCACTGGAGCACTGGTTTGGGCTCTCCTGGAGGCGGCATCCCAGCGCTTGTGTGGTTGGGGAGGCGCTGGAGGGACAATGTGAATAAATTAGACTGTCTTTGTCATCACAGATGGGGCTCCTGCAGAGCTCAGTGTTGTGGCTCTCTGTGGCTGTCAGGCAACGTTAGACATCTAGGATCTTGGTTCCAGGGGCTTTGGCTACATTCAGGCACATGGGTTGGGCACCACCCTTCAGAGGGCCCTCAGATGGCACAGCTGAATGAGTGGGCGGATCAGATAGAGGGGGAGGAAAGCAGCCTGGGATGGGGAGGGCAGTCTGTATTCAACTCACTGGTGGGCTGCTGGGACACCCAGGGGCTATGGGGCTCCAGAGGACAGCCCCAGGATCAACAGGTGGGAGTTACAGGCTTTAGCTCTAGGTGAGGATGCACTTTCATACCAGGGGAACCCTCCAAAGACAGGATGGCCTGGCTCCGTAGGTGGTGAGTTCTCCATCCCTGAAGGCATGCAAATGGAGGCTGTGTGGGCATGTCATACATGGTCAGGCACAGAATCACAGCGAATCAGGATGCTAAAGAGCCTCTCTAGTTTGAGACTGTGGCTCTAAGGCGATTTTCCAGAGATTTTTTTGGCACTGGCTTGACAGGGTCTGCTTCCCAGTCTGTCTGGAGGGGCCAAACTAGTCTCCTTTCTGCACCCTGATCCTCCTGTGCGTTGGGGTGTGATGCGACCCTGTCTGTCACCTCCTTCCTCCTGCCTTCTGTCTCCTCCCTTTGCTCTCCTTTTGTATTGCAGCCTTATCCAGGTGCAGTCTTGTGGAGAACAACAGGGCTGTCTTTGAGTCACCAGGCAAAGCCCTAGGAGTTCTAGACTCTGCAGTTTGATGGCCTGGAAATGAACATGTTTGTTCCTTGATTTGTCATGTGTTTGTTCATCCAGTCATCCTTTTGCTCCTGGCCCTCACTTGCATATCACATTAACTTACACTTTTCACTGATTCCATGGTTAGATCAGCTTGACCGCCCTAGGAAGCAGGGGTGTGATCCCCACCTTATAAATGACAGCTGGGTGGGAGCATTCCCTGGCCAGGCCTCTGCACTGCACATTGCCCGACACACTGTGGTGCTGGATGCCAGGGTGGCTGAGTTGCTGTCCAGTGCAGGTGAGAGCAGGTAGAAACGCCTGGCCTTGATTATTCCAGCCCAGTGTGAGCAGAGCAGATGCCAGGCACGGGGAGGAAGGCAGAGTGTGGAGTAGGAGTTCGAAGCATCTAACACTGGGTCCTGTCCAGAGAGCCCATACCCTCCCTCTCCTCTCTGTCATGTTCTGGCAGTCTCGAACCACATTTCCCTGATTCCCTGATTTGCCCAGGCTTGGGTCGGCTTCTGGGGGTGGGGAGGCAGAGGGAGTGGGGGAGCCCTGGGGAGTCTTTACTCTGTGCATGCAAATGGGCATCTTGAATGGACCGCAGGGGGTTGAGCTCCAGGGTGTGTGCAGCTGTTCTGCCTGGCATTCTTCTTCCTAACGCCCTCCACGTGGAAGGAGAAAACCCCATCTGTTAGAAGACTCTGCCATTGGTGGCATGACACCAGCCCCTCTAGGAGTCGGCTGCCGTGTTTCCTGGTTGAGCTATAGCAGATGGCAGCCGGAGCCTGGAACGGACCCTGGGAGGGAGCACTGAGGCCCAAGCTCTGCCACAGATGGTGCTGGGGGAATTTGGGAAGTCGCCCTTCCCCTCTGGACCCCTGCTTCCCCATTGGTAAAACAATCATTGGATCAGGAGATTGGTCGGCAGCTTTCCAGGTCTGAGGAAATCTCTCTTTTAGGATTCCTGCCCAAGCGTGATGTGCCGCTCCCCTCATGTCAGGACATCACAGTGGGCTCTCAGTGGCAGGGGAATTTAGAGGTGGGTTGCTTGGAACCCGGCAGGGTAAAGGTTGCGTCTCCCTGTCTCCTCCTCCTAGCTCCTGTGGTCGTCGTTCCTCCCCGAAGTGTTCACAACGTCACTGGGGCGCAGGTGGGCCTGTCCTGTGAAGTGAGGGCTGTGCCTACCCCAGTCATCACGTGGAGAAAGGTATTTCTGTCCAAGAACTCATGCATCTCATGTGTGTGTGTGTGTGTGTGTGTGTGTGTGTGTGTGTGAAAGAGATGGAGAAACAGAAAGACGTGAGTGGTAAAAATGTTTTTCTTTTAAGTGTGTTTATATATATATATGCCTTTATAGGTGGGCCAGAGGATGAAGAAAAGATATCATCTGTACCACTCCTCTGCCTTGAAACTTCTACCCCAAAGCTCTCCCCTTAGAAGGGGACATTGCAACCCTTCCTGTGCCACTTACACCCTTGGCCACTTAGGGACCCAGAAAGCTGTGCTTTTACCCAGTCTGCTTCAGCTGCAGTGGCCATGTGTGTGTGTATCCTGCTTCACTTCGGGGCTGTGTTTCAGACAGACCTGGCTGGTGGCAGAAGACTCAGTCCTATTCCAAAACCAAATCTTCTAAAGACCAGTTTTAGAGAGACCGGCAAGGATCACTGTGAATGTTGTCCCCTTAATGTCAACAGCCCTGAGACGGGCGGGCGTTGAAATTCTGAATCTTTCTGTGGGATAGTGGTGATGTTCGGGTCTTTGCTGTCCGGCAGAGCGTGCTGTCTATATGTACAAGTAGGTTTAAAAAGTGACTGATGTCACTTGCACAGGCGTGAGCAGTGCTGGGGTTTCCGTTTTTGAATCAGTGGGAGGAGGAGGAAGGAGGAGGGCAAGGAAGCCTATGGGATGCTCTTTATCCAGAATTGCTTTTTCTAAGCCCCCTCCCGGCACTCCTGTCCCCTGTAGGTCACGAAGTCCCCTGAGGGCACCCAAGCACTGGAGGAGCTGCCTGGGGACCATGTCAATATAGCTGTCCAAGTGCGAGGGGGCCCTTCTGACCACGAGGCCACGGCCTGGATTTTGGTGAGTGTTTAGGATTATTGGATATTATTGACTGACCATTATAAACCATCCTTTATATTTCTACAACACATTACATGTTTCAAAGCTGTTCTTACCCATTTCTCACTGGCCCTTCCAGTAACTGTGAGGCAGGCAGGGCAGGTTTCAGATCTGCTGGGAACATACGTGTTCTGCTGCCAGGGGCAGAGTGATGGCCCCACAGTGATGTCCACATCCTCACCCCCAGAACCGTACGATGTTACATGGCAAGGTGGTGGGAGGGAGGTTGTGGTTGCTAAACAGCTGAGATAAGGAGATTTAAGATAAGGAGATTAGCCTGGATTATCCGGGTGGGCCAATTTAAAGGTGGGTCTTTAAGTGTGGAAGAGGGAAACAGAAGAGTCAGAGGCAGACTGAAGTGATTCGATGTGAGGAGTACTTGACCCACCATTTCTGGCTTTGATGATGTTGGAAAGGGCCGCAGCCAAGGAGTGCCAGCATCCACTAGGAACTGGAGAAGGCAAGAAAATGAGTCTCCTGAGAGCCTTCAGAAAGAATGCAGCCCTGCTGGCACCTTGATTTTAGCCCACTGATTTTAGCCGCCTTTGGGCTTCTGGCCTCCAAAACTGTAGATAATAAATGTGTTTGTTTTAAGGCACTCAGCTTGTGGCGATTTGTTACAGCAGCCCAAGGAACTAGTACACCTGCCTAAGGTCACCCGCTGGTAAAGGCAGAAGGTAGCACATTCGAATCCTCCTCCAGAGCTCTTTCCTGCCACTCGCAGCACTTTTACCAAGATGAAGAATGCCACATGTTTGAAAGAGTGATGGAATGAGGAGATAGGGGTCCATGTCGGGTCAGTCACTGTACCTTTCTGAGCCTCCATTTCCCACTGTTGTTAAAAGAGGGCTTCAAACTGAAAGACCTCTGAGGGCCTCTGTGGCCCTGGCAGTCTGTGATTTACCTGTGAGTCTCCTGTAAAAAGAAGACCATAATGCTCACCCTTCCCCCACGACTGGCATGGGTTTAAAATGAGCTGATGTGTGTACCCCAGCGCGTGGTCCTTAGGATGATTTGTAATTGATGGAAGCAGTTGGTTGTAACAAGAGAAAGCAAAAGAGAAGCGAGCTGGTTATGGACCTGGCTGTGAACATCCTTGGGGTGCTTCCTAAGGACAACCTCCTCATTCCACCCACAGCTCTGGGAGGCTTGGTGACTCTTCTCCACCCAGCTGAGAGATTGGGAATGCAATTGGCTGTGCGGTTTTTTCAAATCAAGCACATTCCTCTATTTTCTTAGGAGAAAAGACAGGGAGAAGAGGTTATCTCTGGTGGTATTTTGTAGAGGCTGCCCCTATAGGGAATACTTTGTGGATCATTCTTTGGTCAGTAGATTTTTGTTCTTCTTTTAACTTGAGGTATTTTCCAAATAACCTATACTTTGCACCTTTAATACAAAAGACCAGGTGGCTCACAGTAAAAGGCAGGTATGCGGAGGAATCATTCGGATGAGAGCCACAATAGAGAGCGTGCCTTTCAAGAGGGTCCCTGGGAAGGAAATTTACCTGCGTGCTCCTTGGCAGCCAAGGCAAGGAGAGAAATAGAGCAAGTTTTACCTTATTCTGAAAAGGAGGAAGTATGCAGACTTATCATTAAGAACTAACTAAGGAAGTCATTTTGCTGTACCTTATGTAACTGTATAAACTTGCCTGTTGTATTTCTAGATCAACCCCCTGCGAAAGGAGGATGAGGGTGTGTACCAGTGCCATGCAGCTAACATGGTGGGAGAGGCTGAGTCCCACAGCACAGTGACGGTTCTAGATCTGAGTAAATACAGGAGCTTCCGCTTCCCAGCTCCCGATGACCGCATGTGATGGAGAAATGTACATGTTCTACGTCATTTTCAGTATTTTACACCCATGTTATGAGATATTTGAGGTGGCTTATAAGACCTGTAATAAAAAAGAAGAAAAATACGTAAATGGGGGAAACCAGGGAGAGAGCAAAAGAAGAGTAGGGACATACTTAGATGAGCAGTAGAATCCCTGCTATATTCTGCACACATCTCCCTCTGAGCTTCTTAGCATGCAAAGACAGGAGCTGTGAACATGATGTGTGTCCATGAGATGAAAAGACCAGTTGTGTTTTGGGGCTGGAGGGAATATTTCCTCTGTATTCTTCTAGAAAGAGCACTGAGAGAGGTAGCAGACAGTGTCATTGTGACAGCGTCCATGTGAAAATATTCCCACAAAGAAGATGCCTGAGCTTCCTTTGTATGTTCCTGGAGCCCTTCCTTGTTCAGGATGCCTGAGCTTCCTTCCTGGGGCTCAGGCCTTGCCTTCCTGTCCTCAACACTGTATGCTGCTTTGCAACACATCTCCTTGTGGGTAGGGGCAGAGAGAATCTCTGGCCAGGGCCTCCTAGTCTGTAGTCACACAGGTGACAGCTGGGGTTGCATCTGTTCCTTGCCTACAGGTGAACTGGGATTTCGGGAAAGGGATCACTTTATAAGCCAGCTTTTGCTCGTAAAAATCCCAAAATATTGCTGGCTCACAGCCACAGACGTTGATCACTTGCTCATGTTCCATGTTACAGCTGTGAGCTGGCCGTGGCCCTGCCCCATGTGTCCCCTCATTCAGGACCCAGCTGGAGGAGCAGCTCCAGTGTGGAACATGTCCGTTCTGTGGCCAAGCTGCACACACCATTGCATTTAAAGTTTCTGCTCAGATGTGATGTGTGCCCCGCCCACTTACAGACCAATCAATAGGTCTGGGATGGGGAGGACGGGTGGTCCCAGTGGGGATGGTGTGGGAGGATGTGTGCTTCACTCACCAGAGGCAAAAGGGCAGGGATTGCATGATCCTCTTTTTTTTTTTTTTTTTTTTTGTGAGACAGAGTCTTACTCTGTCGCCCAGGCTGGAGTGCAGTGGCACGATCTCGGCTCACTGCAAGCTCCACCTCCTGGGTTCACGCCACTCTTCTGCCTCAGCCTCCTGAGTAGCTGGGACTACAGGCATCTGCCACCAGGCCTGGCTAACTTTTTTGTATTTTTAGTACAGACGGGGTTTCACCGTGTTAGCCAGGATGGTCTTAATCTCCTGACCTCATGATCCACCCGCCTTGGCCTCCCATAGTGCTGGGATTACAGGCATGAGCCACCACGCCCGGCCTGCATGATCCTCTTACAGGAATAGGGGAGCAGTGGTGAACAGGCACCATTACCAAGGCTGATCAACAGGTGCTTAATAGAACAGGAAAAATTAGAAACAAGTCTGATAAGGTTTCTCAAAAGCAGGGGGATTTTGCCATGGTTTTAGTTATATTATTCTTTTAGCCACTACTGCTGCACACCTTCTGTGTGCAAGGCCTTACTTCTGGTCTGTAGGGGATCACAGAAAAACAAAAAGTGGACATAATTATAATACAAGGAGTGCAACGTAAGGGAATGGGAGGAGATATTAAGGCACGAAAAGCAGCTTAGAACTGGGGAAAATGAAGGAAGAATCATCGAGGAGGTGGCATGAGGGTTGAAGGATGGGTGTACGTGAGTAGTTAGAGGCCCTAGAAATGGGGAGAAAAATATGAAAATGTAAAACTGTGAAATAGGAATTCAACAAAGAGTTAGGAGATTGGGTCTTAAAATTGTCTTCCTGATGATATGTGACTTGTTTTATATAGATATGTTTCCAGTTTTAAATATATATATCTATAATTTTCAAATACACGTATATTTTGAGGCAGAAATGATTCTGGGGTGTGAATACATCAAAAGGATACCATGAAAAATTGTGGAATTTTAAGACCATCACTGCTGCCTAGGTCTTGAGTTCCTTCTGTGACACACAGTATTGCCAGCTCTGGCTTGCATACCTCCAGGGATACAGAGCTCACTACCACTGAGAGCCATCTGTGGATTTTCCAATGGTTGAAAAGGTCTTCTTATTAAGCTGGAGTCTGCCGCTCTGAAACATCCACCTTTTGGTCTTAAAAGTACTTCCTGGGGCTCCACAGGGCCCTTCACTCTCCACCGGGCACCATTTCCTGCTGGGGAGGGATTTGAAGTGAAGGATCATTTCCCCCACCTTCCATGTAACACATAGTTGATTGTAACAGAGCAGCCTTACGTTCTCTAATTCTTTTTCTCCTTTTCTTCCTAGGGTCTTAGAAACATTGATCATGGGATGATGGAAAAGTCAAATAACGGATCTTTGTGCTTCATGAAGAGTTGGAAAACCTGTGTGTGTAGATGACCCCTTTTGTGTGTTTTTAAAAATTAGATGCAAACTAGATTTGTAAGCAGATGGAGTTTTTAGCAGGGCAAACAGTGAGAAACGGATTTGCATGTGGCTTCTTTATACTTTTGAAATGAGTTGCTCCGTGAGAAGTCTTTTTGTAATTACTCTCTTCCAGGGATATCACAGAATGGCATGTTTGCAATTTCTAAAGGGCTCGTGTCAGCTGTGACTCTTTACCTCATTTGTCTATGACCTATTAGTGGTGCTCTGTGACTTAGTGTGTGTTGTAGAAGGAGGGATGAGGGTCCCAGCTGGCCTCTGCCTGACTGTAACTTGCTGTGTGACCCGAACAGGTCCCTTCCCCTCTCTGGGCCCTGGTCCCTTCATCTGTGAGTATGGCATTTTAACTGGATGTTATCAATGTCCCTTTTAGCCCTGCCATCCTAGAGTAAGATGACCTTTTGGGAAAATTACAGGAGGTGTGGTCTTAGTGTTCTTTCTAAAATGGTATTCCCTCAGAAACAAATTCCATTCCTTTACCCCAGGGTGTGGACAGCTGGCTGTAGCTCTTCTATTCCTACCTTTTTCCCTTTTAAGGAGATTTAGTTTTAGTTGGGATGCTTTACTAGACTCAGGAGCGCCTTGGCTGGGTCTTTGGAGACCAGAGCATCCATTTGTTAGCCTAGCATTCTCTTTTTTAAAATTTTATTTTGAGACGGTCTTGCTCTATCACCCAGACTGAAGTGCAGTGGCGTGATCATGGCTCACTGCAACCTCCACTTTCTGGGCTCAAGTGATCCTTCCACCTCAGCCTCCCGAGTAGCTGGGACCACAGGCATGCCCCACCACACCCAGCTATTTTTTTTTTTTTTTTTGTAGAGACAGGGTCTCCCTATGTTGCCCAGGCTGGTCTCAAACTCCTGTGCTCAAGTGATCCTCCTGCCTTGGCCTCCCAAAGTGCTGGGATTACAGGCATCAGCCACTGTGCCCGGCCTAGCCTAGCATTCTCTAAACAGGTGGTTAGAAGCAGTGGAGACCAGGCTTCTCATGATCAAATTGTAAAAAAAAGAGGTCAGGTGTTATCTCCAGACTGTGGAATTAGATTGTAGTAGAATATATTTTACCTACAAATATTTTGACCTCACCCAAGAGTAAGGCTCTCTTTTTTTTCTTTTTTAATGAAAAAAGAAAGGAGAATATTTGCTATCTTATCTTAAAAAAATAGATCCTTAGGTGATTACAATTTTAAAATAAGAATTGAGATCCCTTACTATGCACAGTCCTTTAAGTTCATAAAGCTTGATCCCAACTCTGGGAGATGGGGCAGGACAGGTGTTAATGTCCCTGCATTTTGCAGATGAAGAAACCAGGCTCTGAGAGAAGCTACTTGCCCAAGGTCTGAAGGCCTCTGAAAGAGGAGTAGAACTCGGGGCACCTGGCCCTCCTTGGTCCCCTCTCTACTCCACAGTGCTGCTACTCAGGGTCATCTCAAAACTATGTAAAGGCAGATGTTGCCAATCCACAGGCTTCAGGGACTCTTACCAAGACTCATCCCAACTTTTAAGGCACACTTTCATACCGCTCACATTGTGCATTACATTTTGGAGTCCTTGTTGGAAGTGAACTTTCCACCTGTAAGCCTGCCATTTCATATCTAAAATATTGGGATGGCATCACCTTTTGTACTATGCAGCAGAAGACTGGCCTGGGATTCTGGAAACATGAGATCCATTTGCATATTAATCCCCCACTCGCTGTGTGACCCCGAGCAAGTCTCCTTCACTTTCTGTGCCTCAGTGTCCTTATTTGAGTAAAAAGGGAATAAAACCAGATGAGTGGTTTTCAAACTTTAAAACGCTGGAAGCTCTCTTTGAAAACAAAAGATGAGAATTGAAATGGATGGCACTGGAAGCTGTTCTTGTCAACTGGGGTTTGGAGCTGCCAGGGGACCTGCTCACATCCACTCCTCACTCAGCACCTCCCGCCCCTCTTCTCCACGCACTGTGACTTACTTCCATGTGTGAGGGCCTGCAGTTAATTCTCCTGTGTCTTGAATGGTTGGGAGATGATTTGGTCAGACCCTTAGTGAAATGATGTGGGAAGGAACAGGGATGCTGTGGCTCTGAAGAAGGCAGTAGAACATCCCACATCTGCTAATAAGCACATTTTGCAAACTCAGCTGACTCACCTCAGATTTGCCTGGTGAAAATTGAAGGGCTGGATGTAGACCCAGAGAGCAGGGTGGACAGAGCCCGTGCTGGAAGTACTGAGCATCAGGACCGTATGGGGCTGGCTTTAGCATCATCATTCTGTGCAGACAAATAAATAATTAATGTCACACTGTCTGAAATTTTCACCACAACCAAAAAGGCGCATCAACATGATTGTTCCAGCCTCATGGTTTTTTCAAGTGTGAGTGCCCAGAGACCTCTTCAGAGGCTAAGAGAGAGCATGCGTTGCCACAGCTGTTAGCATTTGGAGACATAATTACAATGCCCTCCCCTCCCCGCACCAAACCTGGGTTTTTCTACTGTTTTTGTAGATGTCATGATGTCACGACCTCTGCACCGTGAAAATAAATGTTTTTAAGGACAGTCTTTGTGGTGTCTTTGTTGTAGGAATGCTGTATAGGTGGGTGCAGGTCCCACTGGTATTCCTTTATCATCCCTCATGCATCCTGTCCTTTCTTCTGCGTGCCCACTTCAGCTACTTAGTCTAGACCCTCCTTACCTCTAATGCCTGGGGTACGATCACAGCCCCATCGTTCACCTTGCCCGCAATTTTTAACCAGCCCTAATCATCTTACACTACTGCCCTTGACTATGTGTGTCCTGCCGTGTAAGCATTCTAGTACTTAATTCACTTGCTGAGATATGTGCTCTGTCCCCTCCCACACACACTGAGTAGCATTCTCCAGGTGCCAGACGGGTACAAGATGCTGAAAATCATATGTTTGGAATCATCTGGATTCCTCCCATATGAAAGTAGATAGAATCAGGTCCTGAACTCAGACTCCAGCGGAGGCATGGGTGGCATGAGGTCACTATCCCTGGCAGCATATGGTGTCTGCTTTGTGGTTAGAGCAGAGGGAGATCAAGACTTCCCAGAAGAGGAGGCAGGCATTCGAACTGGCAGGAGTGGGTGTGGGGGATTCCAGGCTAAGGAAACAGCATGCAAAAAGGAGTCAGGGTAGAGAAATGCAGTGTAGTTTGTGAACAGGGAGGAATGGCCAGTTGCTGCTGCTCAGAGCTGTGGTGGTGGGTGGGTAGTAGTTTGGGGCAACACCCCTAAATGCAGACAGAGGAGGTTGAACTTGTTGCCATAAGCAGTGGACAGCCTGAATCTCTGTCTTCTGTTGTCAGCTGGGCTTGAGGAAGACAATTCCACAGCCCATGTTCAATCCCAAATGTATCTGCTTTCCCCCTTAAATAAGGCTAGTTTTTAGTTAAGGTGGATTTTTTCTTTCTTTCGGGTTTTATGGTGAAATTAATTCCAACATCTTTAAAAACACTGTCCTGCCCTCTCCTCCAGGGATGGATGGTGCAGGATAAATGAATAAGAACGGCAGATCCAGCGACAGTAAAAGTCTCCGCTAATGAATTTCCTCCTTCCCAGCCTTTACCAGGGCTTCTTGAACATTAAATCAGACAATGATTATTCCATGATATTTTAATTAATTAAGGGAAAGCCAAGTACTCTGGTGTCGCAGTTTAATGAATTCAGAACGTGGAAGCCCAGTGCCCAGGGCTGAGTTGGACACCAACACTTGCCCACGCTCTAGCTCTCTGGGGCTGACCTCTCTCCTGGAACGTGAACTCCTTTACGGCCAGGGATCCTTTTGAGTTCGGCCTCGATTGCATCCAGCAGTGAGAAGTGCGTGGGTCCAAGGAGGCCGACTTCCCTGTTGGCTTTCACTGTGGCTGTCTCTTCCTCATGCCCACATCTCCCCTCCTATATTAGGGAACGGTTGATTCTCGAGGGAAGAGTAAAAATCCTGAGTACTAGGGAGTGGGGGAACAGTCTCCCCTCTTTTCTCCATGCATAAACCCACCCATCACACACATTTGCAGAGCTCCTCCAGTGCACCAGGCATCGCCAGGTAGCAAAGGGTCTACAATTGCTCACAGACCTCGGAGTCTCAGCTCCGGCACAGAAGGCTGCTTGTGGTGCCAGGCAGCATGCCCCTGTCTCTCTGCTGTTGAAGGTGTATGCAGCTCTTGCTTGGGTAGAAAGAGCACTAGCTTTAGAGTTGGAAGACCCAGAACTAAGGTCAAGCCCTGTCAGAGACTGCAAGGCTGGGTCACTTCCATCAACTCTTAGAGTCTCCATTTCCTCTTCAATCCAGGAACGGTGGCATCCCTGCCCTGGCCTGTTGCTCTGAGAGCCCCGTGTGTGAATGGCCATGCACTGTCTGTTCTGCACAGATCTTGGAGGGCTGTGTGCCGGTGGGAGAAGGCTGGGAGAGAAATTAAACATGCTCAGAGTATGTGAGACATAGTCTAGCAGGACAAAAACATTAGACCGGTTTAAACCAATGAGAGCTGCCTCAGTACAAGACTAAATGAAGGGTGCCCAGAGACCTCTTCAGAGGCTAAGAGAGCATGTGCTGCCCAGCTGTTAGTGCAAAAGGTTAGCTCAAAGGGTGAGATTGCTTAAATGAGAAGTTCAGAGGAACTGTCCTGAAGGGGTGTCCCTTAAGTAGGGCTCTGAGAAAAAGGAACAGCGTAAGCATGGCTGAATGGGAGGCAGCAAATGGCCCACGACAGCATTAAACTCAAAAAACGTCCTTGTGAGAAGCAGTCTCCTGTTGGCATATCTCCATGGATGTGCCATGGGCGGCAGAGCTGGCGCGAGCTGCCAGCAAAACCCAGGGTCTTCCACAGGGTTGAACTGTCCTGTCACAGACTATACTTCCCGTCTCCTCTTGCACCTAGGCTGGGTCATGTAGCTAGTGAAATGTGAGTAGAGGTGATATGTTCCATGCAGAGCCCAGGGCTTTCAAAAAGTCGCTGTGCCTTTTCTGCACTTTCTTCCCCATTTACCAGCTGACACGGAGATCTCTGAGGCCCCAGACAGGGGTTTTCACTTGGATCCCTGGACCCCTTGGGATTCTATAGATAGATTCACAGATTCTGTGAACTCCTTGAAAGTGTGCAAACTGTGTGCATGTGCGTGTGTACATCCTTTTCATGGTGGAAAGGTCTATTGCTTTGATTAGCTTTTCAAAGGAATACAAAACATAAAAATGGTTAAGAAGAGGCCAGGTGCAGTGGCTCATGCCTGTAATCCCAGCACTTTGGGAGGCCGAGGTGGGCAGATCACCTGAGGTCAGGAGTTCGAGACCAGCCTGGCCAACATGGTGAAACCCTGTCTCTACTAAAAATACAAAAATTAGTCGGGCATGGTGGTGGGAACCTGTAATCCCAGCTACTCGGGAGGCTGAGGCAGGGAAAATTGCTTGAACCCAGGAAGCAGAGGTTGCAGTGAACCGAGATCGTGCCACTGTACTCCAGTGTGGGTGACAGAGCAAAGGCTCCATCTCAAAAAAAAAAAAAAAAAAAAAAAAAAAAAAGATTAAGAACCATTGTAGATGGTGGAACCACAAGACGAAAGGAACTTGTGTCCCTGAATCTCCACATGGAAGGAAAATGCCAATTTGCCAGGTACCTGCATTAGATTGTTACATAAGCAAAACTAGTCATTGTATTGAACCCTCAAATTTGGGGGGTTATTCGTTGTGGCGGCTACCATTATGCCAATACACATGGGAAGAACGCTTGGCTGGGAGCAACTTGTCCAAGTTGCTCTGTCCACATTCCTGGCTAAGTGAGGTGGGATGCACCAGAGGCTCTCAAAGGACCTCATACCAGGACTTCTTGTTTTCCCTTGAGGGTCTTCCTAACTCCAGGACTAATGTACAGATCATTGGGGCTTGGGAGGATTAAGTGACACTCTCAACCCAGGCTGTCTGGCTTCTGTGCCCAACTCCACCACCTGCTCTTACCAAGGTCTACAGGGAGTCCTGGTGGCTGCAGCCAGCGACATTGCTCAGTGCTCCTCCTACTTGACCTCTTGGGAGCCTCGGGCTTTGCTGGGGGCTCCCTCCCCTGGAAAGTGCCCCGCCTTCCTTGGCTTCTTGCCTCATCTCTCCTGGGTCTTCCTCCTGCTCCTCCTCATTCTCTGTTCACTCCTTGTTGGCATTCTTAAGGTCAAATGATTTTGCTCCCCTTACAAACTGTTCTCAACATAGCAGCCCCAGTGATCCTTTGAAAACAAGTTACATCATGTTGCTGCTGTGCTCAAAAGCCTCTGGTGGCTCCTTCCTCAGAGTAAAGACCCCCGTCAGTCCATCCACACGGTGACCTCCAAACACTAGCCCTCTGCCTCCACTCAGGCTGTGACTTCTCTGTCCTATTTCCCCACCTGGCTTGCTCCATGCCAGCCACCTGGCCTTCTCCTGTGTTCCTGGAGCCTCCAGGCATGCTCCAGTCTCTTTCAGTTCCTTTGTCATCTCTTTGGTGAGACGACCTCTGAGCACCTTACTGAAAATTACAATGTCTACTCCATCCCACCCACTTCCCTATTCCCTTCCCGGCACTGTTGTTCTCTATAATACCCTTCGCCTCCTGACAGACTAACGATTTCACCTATTTTGCATATGGTCTGCCTCTTCTATCGGAAAGGATGTTCAGGATTTTTTTTTTTTAAGTTTCCTGCTGTATCCTCTGCCCCTAGAATAGTTCCTAGCACATACTCAACATTCCATAAAATGTGTTAAACAAAGGCATAAATAAGTAAGAGTCCCACCATGTCCCTAAACGTGCAACCTCCAGGGTGGCTGGCCCTACCCCCCACGTGGTTACTGCAGCCAGAAACACGAGGTTACCCAACTGTCTCTCCTCTCTTGTGCCAAGCTGTCCATCTGTCATCATGCCCTGAAGCCTGCCTTCTGGCTGTCCAGGCTCTGCCCCACCCCACACCCTGGTGCGCCAGCATCACTTTGGGCGCAAGCAACAATGTCCTGAGAGGTGCTGACTCCAGGTCAACTCCCTCAATCTATCCTCCACATTGATGCAGAGCCAGCTTCAGAAACCGAATGTGATCCTATCACTTTCCTTTAAAAGCCCTCAGGGGCAGCCAGACATGGTGGCTCACACCTGTAATCTCAGCACTTTGGGTGGCTGAGGCAGGAGGATTGCTTGAGGCCAGGAGTTCAAGACCAGCCTGGGCTACACAGCGAGATGTCCCCCATCTCTACAAAATGTTAAAAAATTAACCCAGCATGGTGGCACACACCTGTAGTCCCAGTTACTTGGGAGGCTCAGGTGGGAGGATCGCTTGAGCCCAGGAGTTTGAAGCCGTAGTGAGCTATGATCAAGCAACTGTGCTCCAGCCTGTGTGGCAGAGGGAGACCCTGTTTAAAAAACAAAAGCAAAACCAAAAAGCACCCTCCCATTGCTAGACCAAGTGTGAGCTTTGATGCACCAGCCCCTTCACAGTCCAGCCCCTGCCTGCCCCCTGCCCCCATGCTTTTCCTCCCTGCCTCTTTCCTCCTCATGGAAAAACTTGCCCTTCCTCCAACCCTCCATATTTCTCAGACTCCAGGAGCATCCTTCCCTTATCCCTCTGGTCCCCTGCTAGTCATTTAGCAGGACCCCATGCCCACTCCCACTGGGCCTGTGCCTGAGCTGAGCTGGGAGCCCTGGGAGGCAGTGGTGTCTGGCAGAGTGAGAGGACCTGCGCTTGAGCCTGGCTCCACTCACTGCTGAACACCTCCCGGGCTCGATGTCTATCAAGTGCAGAAGAATAATACTGAGGGCCCTGATGGCAGTTAGAAAGTGAAACCCTGTCTCTACTAAAACTACAAAAATTAGCCGGACGTGGTGGCGTGTGCTTGTAATCCCAGCTACTCAGGAGGCACCCAGGAGGCAGAGGTTGCAGTGAGCCAAGATTGCGCCACTGCACTCCAGCCTGGTAGACAGAGCGAGACTTCATCTCGAAACTAAAAAAAAGAAAGAAGCATGAAGCGAGGTGGCCCACCGTGTGTGTTTGATACAGATGCTTGCTTTCTGCTCATGATCTCATGGCCTCCGTACTTCTCACTGCACTTTCCACCTGGCTCTGTAATTGTCTTCCCTGCCCAGCTCTGAGCTCCTGCAGGGAAGGGACTGTCTTACTCAATTCTCTTTCCCCCAACAATAGGCCTAGAGCAGGACCATCGCCCCCCACCAACCCCTTTGTTTTTTCTTAAACCAGAGTTACTTGTGTGAATTAATGAATCAGGTGGCCACAAGAGGTCAGCCTCACACCCAGAATGGAGCCAACCCAAATGAAAGTTCCTAAATGGCCCTGGGTCTGAGGAGAACCCGTGGGACTGAGCAGCAGCTCTGATGCATCCAGCACAGTGGCTGGCTGGGTGTGTAGGGCTTTCTGGGCTTTGTCGTGGGTTCTCCAGGCTTGGAGGGTTGGTTCCATGTGCTTGCCAGTATGCCCCGCTCTCTGGTCCCTCGTGCATGCTCAAGGGGAACTGATTCCAGAAGAGTTCCCTATTAAACCTCTCCACTTCCTTTTCCTCACCTGAAAAAAAGTGGGGCGGTAACTCCACTACTCCACTACCTGCTTTATAGGATGGTTGTGAGGCTTCCATAGCATGGCAAGATGCCTGGCATAGTGTTTATGGAGTAAGATCTTGGTGAGAGTTTGCTGAGTGGATGGAAGCCCCAGGATTGCAACATCTCCCAAGTGTGAGTCTGGTGGGCAGTGTCTGGCCTGAATGAGGACACCCAGTTAAACCTCCCTGCTCACAAGTCTGTGCATTCAGCACGATGGTAAAATGAGTGGAAGGGACTGGGCTTGGTGGCTCAACGCCTGTAATCCCAGCACTTTGGGATGCCAAGGTGGGCAGATCGTTTGAACTCAGGACTTCAAGACCAGCCTGGGCTATGAGGCAAAACCTTGTCTCTCCAAAAAATACACAAATCAGCCAGGCGTCATATATGCCTGTAGTCCCAGCTACTCAGGAGGCTGAGGTGTGAGGATTGCTTGAGCCCAAGAGGTGGAGGCTGCAGTGCGCCATGATCGTGCCACTGCACCCACCCTGGACAACAGAAGGAGACCCTATCTCAATGAATGAATAAATAAATAAATAAATAAATAAATAAATAAATAAATTTTTAAAAGAATTTAAAAATGGGTGGAGGAGCCGTGATGGCTGAGCTTATTAACAATCTGACCTACGGGCTCCTCACTCAGAATTTCAGGGCTCAAAACAAGGGACCATGAAGATTGTCTTTTCCAATCCCATTCCATACTGGAACACTATCTACAGAGCTCCTCTTTGGTTAAGGAGTATTGAAACTTAAATAAGGAATGGATTTGTTAAAATATTGTGATGTTGCACATCAATCATTAGAGACACGCACCCACCCACTTCCATGTCCCAGTGAGTTTGTTCAGGAGAAACTTTCACTGCTGTGCAACAGAGGTGCCAACAGCCTCCCAGAGAAATTCGTAGAAGGTGCACTATGGGGGAGTGTCAGGGTCACCTTAGCTGTAGACAAATGGTGTAGAAAGGAGGTCCTAGGAAGGGAGGTTAGGGAACCAAACAGACTCTGAACCCTCAAGCAGCAGTTTCCAGCCAAACCCAAGTTATGATAATAAACAAAATCATCATGTTGCCTAGGTAAGACAATAGGATGTTTAAGAGTTGACTGGGGCCAGGCATGGTGGCTCATGCCTGTAATTCCAGCACTTTGGGAGGCCGTGGCAGGAGGGTTGCTTGAGACCAGGAGTTTGAGACCAGCCTGGGAATTATGGTGAAATCTCATCTCTACAAAAAATACCAAAAAAAAAAAAAATTAGCCAGGCATGGTGGTGAGCGCCTGTAGTCCCAGCTACTTGGGAGGCTCAGGTGGGAGGATTGCTTGAGCCTGGGAAGCAGAGATGACTGGGTTGTGCATTTACAGGAACGGGGGGACTTGAATGTAAGGTGACTTGTAAGCAGCATGGTCTAGAAAAATGGACCGAGAGAGGGAGGCTCAGCATTCTGCTCCTGTATTGTGGCCTGGCTGGCTTGGATTTGCCTTCACTCCCATCAGTTGGGGAATGAATGTAGCAAGACTAACAATAAACATTATGAACTCTGAGGTTTGAAACTCTGTAAATCCCCAGCATGTCAAGGTGGCCCCCATGCTAGGCTTGGCTTGAAGGGTGGTATGGTTTGGAAGGGCTGGGGGGCTATGGAAACGAGTCCAAAGATGGGCCCACTCTGAGCAGGAACCAGAGTTTTTCTCTATGGGTCTTACAGTTGCACTTTGTCACCCATCCAAGAGAAAACAAAAACAGAAACGTTGGGGAGGGAACTTTTGCACCTGACTGGGGGTTGACTAGACCACCTGGGTCCCTTCCAGCCCCCACACTCTATAAAATGTTCAGCAGCAGGACAATATGGAGACCAAATGGATTTGCTCACAGAATGTATACGTTTATTTTTTAATGGAGTTAATCCATGGCTGGCTGTTGTGGCTCACACCTGTAATCCCAGCACTTTGGGAGGCCGAGGCGGGTGGATCACCTGAGGTCAGGAGCTCAAGATCAGCCTGGCCAAAATGGTGAAACCTCATCTCTACCAAAAATACAAAAATTAGCCAGGTGTGATGGCGTGCACCTATAATCCCAGCTACTTAGGAGGCTGAGACAGGAGAATCGCTTGAATCTGGGAGGCGGAGGTTGCAGTGAGATGAGATCACACCACTGTACTCCAGCCTGGGTGACAGAGTGAGACTCTGTGTCAAAAAAAAAAAAAAGAAAAAAGAAACTAATTCATATACCATAATTAAACAATCCCATAGTTTTTAGTATTTTTACCAAATCGTGCAACCATTACTATTGTTCAATTCCAGAACATTTTCAAAACCTCCCAAAAACAAATCCCATGCCCACTAACAGTTACTCCTCTATCCCCTGGCAACCACTAATCTATGTTCCGTCTCCATGGATTTGCCTAGTATGTATATTTCATATAAATGGAATCATACAGTCTGTAGCCTTGTATATCTCTCTGGCTTGTTTCACTGAGAAGGATGTTTTCAGGGTTCACTGATGTCGCAGCATGTGTCAGTACTTCATTCCTTTTTATGGCTGAGTAGTCCAAGGAATATTCCATGGAAACATTTTATTAATCCACTCATCAGTTGATGGACATTTGGGATGTTTGGGCTTACTTTACAGGTGTAATCATGTAAGCATATTCTTTGCCTACTCCTTCCCACAAATTAAGGAAAATCAGTAGCAAAATGAAGGGCAAGCAACTAAAACAGCCAGCAACTGACACACAGACAAGGAAAAGCACCTCTGGTTTTTAGGTTAAGCCAGTGAAGAGTGGGGCCGAGATTTGGTGTCCACCTAGTTCAAAACCCCAAACACTTTCCAAGCCTATGTTCTGAGTTGAGTCGATCCACTAAACCATCAAGTGCACCCATGGGAAAGTCCTTGGATCAGCAGGAAGAGCTACAAATTACAGATCATTGGTTTTTAATCTGTCTTCCATAGACTCCTAAGATTTCATGGAAGCAACTCATGGGCCACCAAGGGGGCTGTAGTTGGGGGTTAGATAGGTAGAACTCTGAGCCTGGTCCCCATCCCTGATTTAAATAGAACAGCCTCGATTGAATTGCTTTATTTGTGGGGTTTCTTCTAAGAGTTAATTTGGAACAAATAAAGGGTGTTCTTGGCTTTAAAAGAGTTTGGCAAGCATTGGTCAAAGTGGTTGTGGAATTGCTGGACTGTGACTGGGCCTCCCTGACAGCTGCTCTTACGAGTTCTTCTGAGGAACCTTGATGGTGACCGTCTTCACCTCTGTGTAGGCCTTAAGCCCATCCTCACCCAGCTCCCTCCCATTTCCAGATTCCTTAAACCCTCCAAATGGCGTGTGGCAGGTGACGATGTTGTAGGTGTTTACCCACACGGTCCCGGCCTGGAGTGCCTGGGTGAAGTACATGGCCTTGTCCAGATCCCGGGTGAACACAGCCGCAGCCAGGCCATACCTGGTGTTGTTGGCCCTCTCAATCACCTCCTCCATCTTCTTGAACTTGAACAGGGGCTGCACAGGCCCAAAGATCTCCTCTTTGGCAATTCTCATGTCATCCTGCACGCCACCAAAGACAGTAGGCTTGATGAAGAAACCACGCTCCCCGAAACGCTCTCCGCCACAGAGGAGTTTTGCGCCCTCCTTCTGGCCAAGCTGGATGTAGCCTAGGACTCGTTCAAACTGCTCCTTGTCCACCTGAGGCCCCTGCTGGGTGTCCAGCTCAAAGGGGTTCCCCACTTTCCTCTGCTTTGCTTTCTCCACGGTTCTCTCGAGAAACTCATTGTAGATGGATTCTTCCACGAAGGTCCGGGAGCCAGCACAGCAGCACTGGCCCATGTTGAAGAACAGGGCTTCGTGGCACTGCTCCACGGCATGCTCCATGTCAGCATCGGCCAGCACGATGCTGGGGCTCTTACCACCCAGCTCCAGGGTGACTCTCTTGAGGTTGGAATCACCAGCTGCTTTCTGGATCAGGTGGCCCACCTCGGTGGAACCGGTGAAGGCAACTTTGTCAACATCCATGTGCTGTGCAATGGCCGCACCTGCTGTTGGGCCATAGCCCGTAATGATGTTCACCACCCCAGGGGGAAAGCCCGCCTCCTTGATGAGGGAGGCCAAATACAGGGCAGAGAGGGGGGTCTGCTCTGCCACCTTCATAACCACAGTGTTGCCTGTGGCGAGTGCCGGGGCAAGTTTCCAACCCTGCATGACCAAGGGGAAGTTCCATGGGATGATCTGGCCACAGACACCAATGGGCTCATGCCGGGTGAAGCAGAAATGCTGGCCATCCATGGGGATGGTCTTGCCATGCCACTTGTCAGCCCAGCCAGCAAAGTACCGATACACCTTGATGACCTCATCCAAGTCCAAGGCGTAAGACTCTTGGAAAGGCTTCCCATTGTCCAAGGTCTCCAGTGAGGCCAAGTAGACTCGATCCCGCTCCACTAGGTCTGCCAGGCAGTTCAGCAGCCGGCCCCGCTCAGAGGCATCCATCCGGCGCCATGGGGACCCCAGGCGGAAGGCTTCCCGGGCTGCTTTCACAGCCCGATCCACATCAGCCCGGTCACCTTCAGCCACGTGCCCGATGACCTCCCCGGTGGTAGGGTTGACCGTCGGGAAGGTCTTCTTGCTGACTGCATCTTGCCATTCGTTGTTGATGAACAGCTGGTTGTAGGGGATGTCTGGGTTCAGAATGGGGCTTGGGAGCGCTGCTGCCGAGGAGTAGCGGGCGGTCCTGCCCTGGAGGCTAAGCAGCCGGGGTGCCAGGAAGCGCAGCATGCTGACACTCTGGAGAGGAACAAAAGAAACCAGGGTGAACAGGCGGGAGAAGGCAGGTGGCAGTACCCAAGGGCCCACCAGCTCAAACATTCCAAGATTCCAGCATAAAGGACTGTCATCTCTAAAAACACAGACTGTAAGAGCTGTGAGGGCCCTGATGAACTCTCTGGGCCAACTCCATCACGTCCCGCCTATCCTCAGCTCACTCCCTCACCTCTGCTGGGTCTCAAAAGCCACTGTCTCAGCAAGGCCTTCCCTGACCACCCTTTATAAAATTGCAACCCTTCCCACCCCAACACTCTCTATCCCCCCTACCCTGCTTTACTCCTTCTCTATCTCACATCCCAAATACTATCTTTACAGGCTTATATGTTTGTCTGTCTCCCCCCAATAAAATGCAAGCTCCATGAGCACAGGAACTTATTTTTCTGTTCCATTCATTGCTATGTGCCCGAGCCTAGAGGTATGCCTGCTACAGAGCAGCGGCTCAACACATAGTACTGAATGATACACTGAGAAAACACTGAAATTGCCACAAAGGCTGTCTAAGAATTGACTTAAGACTTGAGTAGAAATCAAAGGGACTTGGAGACGGTTTTTCTCTGAGAGGGACTTGCTTCATTTCACCTCTGTGCCTCAGTTCCCCCATATGTGAAATGCGTCATGGGGTTACGTTGAATGATGTCTTGCGTATAAAAACCCGGGCAAGCTCCACTCAGGACATCAGAACTGGCCGTGCCTCAGAAATTGACGTAGCCCAGCATCCCCCAACCACAGGTCTCAGCATCCCTTTTCAGCTTTCCCAGAGGGGCAGCAAGTCAGGAGGTAGCTGAGAAGAAAAGCTACAACTCTGAAAAGTGTAGACTTCGTTAAAACAACTACTGTTATAAAACGTAAACAGCATATAATACATATTAAATGAAAATTAAACAGAGTGTAATGTTCCCAGATTAGTTGAAGCAGTTATTCTTCAGTCAGAATTTGAATCTCTCTGCCTTTGATATCTCGTGAGTCTTGCTATGCCCAGCAGTAAAATGGAATTGCACCTGCCTGTCCCTTCACCCCCAGCCTCTCACCCTCCACCCCTGGGCAGGGAGAGGAACAAAAAACTCAATCAGGAAAGCAAGGCTCCATGTAGGTCCCCGGCCCCATAAAAATCAATGTGATGGGCGTGGTGGCTTAAGCTGGTAACGCTTTGGTAGGCCGAAGTGGAAGGATTGCTTGAGGCCAGGAGTTTGAGACCAGCCTGAGCACATAGCAAGAACCATGTCTCTACAAAAAAATACAAATAAATTTGCCAAGCATAGTGGTGCATGCCTGTAGTTCTAGCTGCTTGGGAGGCTGAGGTGGGGGGGGAAATCACTTGAGCCCAGGAGGTTGAGGCTGCAGTGAGCCATGATTGTGCCACTGCACTCCAGCCTGGGTAACAGAGCAAGACTGTATCTAAAAATAATAATAATAATAATCAATGCTGATCAAGAAAGTTTCCCTTCCCCTTGCCGGTGTTAGGAATAACGCTCAAAATCCTAAGGAAATTGAACACTCGAACACAGGATTCTTAGCAAAGCAATTTTACTTCTGCGCAGAGGGATGCCTCCTTGGCCAGTTGCCATGAGAGCACACCTGAACAAAGGGGCATGCCAGCCTTTATTCCTGATGCAAGTCCTGCCCCTGAACCCTTTCCCCATTGGCTGGGGTCGGGTCGTACAATCTAAACTAATCCTGGTTGGCTAAACATTTGATTTATTTTAGATAGAGTGGGCACATAAAAGAAATTGGAGAGAAAGGGGAAGGGGTGTCTGTAATGAGCTAGAAAGTTAGTCTTCTTTCCAAATAAGCAAAGGAATGTGAGCTGGTACTGATAACGCTTGGTACTGTGGCGTGCCTGGGCATCCAACAAAGGCAAAAAGGAAAAAAATGAAAAAAAAAAGGGGGGGGGATACCAAGAATTAAAGAATAAAAGATTGATCAGATTATTTGAAGAGAAACCTCATCATATCCCACAGGGGTAAGCTGAGTCAGCAGATCTGCCAGGGGTGCCCAGGGTTCCATTTAGCTCAGGACTTTGTCATATGCTGGGACAGAGCCCCCTTGCCACCAACAGCCTGGCCCTGAGGGTGAGGAGACCAAAAGGAGGTAGGGGAAAGGGGAGTCACCAATCCATGGGGTAAGGATTGGAGGGGTGAAGCACTCAGGAGAGGTGGTCATAGGCCAAGGCTGGCAAACCTTTGCAGCCACACCAAGGCCGTTCCTATTCTTGGGGCCTATATGGGGTTCTTGCTGGGGCCTCCACTTGCTGATAGGAAGATCACAGCTCACGGAGCATCATGCTTTACAGTTTGCAGGCCGTCTTCTCACGGGAAATTTCCCAAGCCTCTCTGCAGTCTCTGGGCGGTCAGGGTTGATGATGACCCCCATTCTGGAAGAAGGCTGGGCATCAGAGAGGTTCAGGGACTCACCGAGGACACACAGCAAGAAAGTATAGGAGCCTCACCCCAGATTTCCACAAACCTAGCTTTGCATAGCCTCCTAAATATGAGCAATTTTTTACAATTCACCCACAGCGGGAAGGACCGGACCTTCTCTATCCGCGGGAACTGCAGCGGCGCCCACCTCACGGCTTCTGCGGGGGAAAGGGCGCAACCTTTGGGCTTGCCCAAGCCTCTGGACTATGGTCAGGGGTCCTCTGTTGAAGTGGGCCGAATGAGCAGGAGTGTTGAGGTCGAGCTAACATGGTAAGGTCTGGGGGCGTCTGTGTCCTCGGGGCTCCTGTAGCGTCACCCAGAGGCGGGGGATGGGATTAGGGGACGTGGAGAGAGTCCCACAGTGCAACGGCAGAAAGGCCAGCCCCCAGATGCGGACGCCGCGGCCCAGAGAGGAAAGCCCCCACGCGGCGCCGGGAGCTGCGGCTTCCCGGGGGAGCCGAGGGGAGACCAGCGTTAGTTACCTGCAGCAGGCTCGGGCTCCGGTTCAGGATCAAGCTCCGGTTCTGGTTCCGGCCCTCCCAGCTCTGTCCAGCTGGCCGCCCAGGGCTGGCCGCAGGTCCCGCCTCCGCGCAGCCCGGGGCTCAGCGGCCAATGAGGCTCCGCCTGCGCCTGGGGCGCTGCCTACGTCCTGTCGCCGGCCAAGGCCGCTCCTCCCTCGCCCAGCCCGGTCTTTCCCGGTCCCCTCCCCTCTACCCCCGGCAGCCCGCACCGCTTCAGCGCTCCCTCCCTCGCGTCTCCGCAAGCCCAGTGTCCACGTTGCTCAGATCTAGGGTCCTAAGGCACTGGTTTGGGAGCGGAAACAGAGATACCCAGAGAAGGGCAGGGGCTTCCCCAGGTCACGCAGCAAAGTTTTCGGAGACCGAACCCCAACTACACTTTGCATTTCTCCCCGCTGCAAGACGCTGCTTAATCGACTGCCATCCTTGAGGCTCCCCTTAACCCCTTCTCTGCCTCGCCTCTCCCTCACTTTTTTTGTCCAGGATTCCCTAATTTCTGTCCTCCACTTTCACTGCTCCTTTCTTCAGTTCCTTCAAGAAGATTTTATATTTGGGCATTTTTCAAAGTACATTTTTGTCCTAAGGACAAAAAGAATGTATGCACAGTGTAGAAAGCTTGGAAAACACAGGAAAGGATGAAAAAAGAAGAAAAATATCACCTGTAATCTCTTCACCTACGGTAGCCATTATTACGGTGTTCGTCCTGCTAGTATTGTTTCCTCTGCATCTTTCAAAAATTATTTTAATAAAAATAAAATCATATAGTAACCTCTGTTGTGTTGCTTTAAAAAAGATTTAAAAACTTAGCGCTGTATTTTGAAGTTTTCTCCTATCACTAATTACAGATGACATCATCCTCTCCAATGTGGCATAGAATTCTGTTGTAGGGGTAAACTGTTGGACATTTAATTGTCTCCATTTTGTTGCTATAAAGGTTGCCAAGATGGACCACTGAACACGCATCTCACTCACTCCACCCTCACTGCACCTTCCTTCTGGCTAGGGAGGTCCAAAAGCTAACCGTCATGTTTCCCAGCCTCATTTGCAGTTAGAGTTCTGGATGTGGACTAGGTGCTGCCGATTAGTAGTACTCTGCCAGATGTGGAAGGCGGGCACGCGTTGGAGGGTATTGCCCTGCCCCTGTAGGGTGGCACTAGCAGGATAGCAGAAATGGGAGATGTTCTGCGGCAGCATTCCTTGTCCCTTCTCCAGCTTCCTGGCTGTGGACTGGCCGCTGTGGCTGTAGCCGCTCCTTGACCTGGCTTCCTGCTCTTTGAATGGAGGCTGCAGGAGGGTGTCTGAAGTAGCCTCAGACAGGCACGAGGCTGGTGGGCCATGTCCATATCGTCCTGAGAGTTGGTCCTGGTCTAGCTAAGGCTTGCTTCTGCCTCCGGCACTTGCAGCAGCTCTGTAAGCACCCAATTCCTTGTATTAAATCACTGCCTCTCCACCGATCTAGGGTGTTTACATGCAACTGCTTGGACCTAATTCACTTAGTTGTTTCCTTAAGCTACATCTCTATGGAATCTTTTGCTACCATATCATCCTTAGGATGTTCACAGCCCTTGCTGCAAAAGTTAGCCCTCCATGAAGGCACTATGATTGGCATCGTATCACCTTGATGCCCATGCTTTCCTCGGGTTTCTCCAGCAACGGAGTGAGCCCCTTGCCAAGGCCCTCCTGCCTCCCCCACAGCACGTGGACAGCCTAGCTCCCCTTGGGCACTTGGCATAGCACTCCAGGATTGATTGACTTAATAATTAACTGACCAATCCTTAAGAGGCATCATTGATAGAGGGAGTGAGTTTATGGCAAAATGAGTATCAGTCCTCATGTCAGAGGGCATTGGAAACTGTGGCAGGTCTGAGAGGCCAGCTGCAGACAGGAAGTGGCCCCCACGGGGCAAGGTTGGAGGCTGTGCCCTTTGAGGAGCAGCTGAAGGAACTGGGATGTTCACCCTTTAGAACTTGAAAGACAAGGCTGTGCCCTCCAAATCTCTGAAGGGCAAAACCAGATAGGATCTGTGGGGTCCTAGAAGGCAGAGCCAGACCAGTGAAGAGCACAGAGGAATAACTCCCAGAAAAAGCAGAACTGGCTAAGGCTGGGAGGGGCTCGCTTGAAAGGCAGTGGGCCTCTCATCACTGGAGGAGTACAGGGAAGGACAGATACCCATGTGGCAAAATCCTAGTTCAGATAAGAACTAGACAAGGGGCTCCCAAACTTAGCTATACATCAGAATTGGGTGGGGAGCTTAGTTTTTGTTTGTTTGTGTTTTTGTTTTTGTTTTTTAACAATCTCCTGGACCTTGCCTTCAGAGAGTCTAAATTATTAGATGTAGGTTGGAGCCCAGAAGTTTTTGTTAAGTTTCTCATATGCTTCCTTTTTTTTGTTTGTTTTGTTTTGTTTTGAGATGGAGTCTTACTCTGTCACCCAGGCTGGAGTACAACAGTGCCATCTTGGCTCACTGCCGCCTCTGCCTCCCCAGTTCAGGTGAGTCTCCTGCCTCAGACTCCTGAGTAGCTGGGACTACAGGAGTGTGCCACCATGCCCAGCTAATTTTTGTATTTTTAGTAGAGACGGGGTTTTACCATGTTGACCAGGCTGGTCTCAAACTCCTGACCTCAAGTGATCCGCCCCGCTCAGCCTCCCAAAGTGCGGGGATTACAGGCATGAGCCACTGCGCTTGGCCAAGTTTCTCATATGCTTCTGATATATAACCATATTTGGGAAGCACTGGCCTAAGTGGTTTCTGAGGAGTCTTCGACTCCATCATGGTTATTTCCAGAAAGTGACTTTGCCTGCAAATGTGTTATGTCTAGGTTCTATCCAGCATGCCCACCCTTGACACTTTCTAAGCTGTGACTGGCATCAGAACCCACCAAAGCGGTCCTGTTGCAAGGTATTTACCCCTCCTCAAAAAAAAAAAAAAAGAAAAACACCTTCCACAGTGCTTGACATTTATGGTTTGGAGAGAAGAACGAATGTGCAGTAGCTGAAGGTAAAATGCACAAATTATTTTTGCAGAGGGTTGACTATTTTCCAGGAATCTGATGGATTCAGCTTTTTAATTAACAAAAAAAGATCCAGGCCCTTTGTAAGGATATTGGACCTGGAGCCTGTGTGGATTGAAGGGGAGAGGGTGAGATAACACAAGCCACAGTCAGGTCAGTGTTGTCCAGGGATGTGTTTACACTGGGCTGGTGGGTGAAGAGAAGCAATTTCTATCCTTCAGCGTTGTAGAGCCTTATATGTCTAGGAAGTTACTGAAGAAGAATCCAGCTCTGAGAATGATGAACAGATCAGCTAGATTCCAAACAAAAGGACTGCAAGCTGCACTGAGTGTTTCTTCTACACTGAGCATAATCATTTTCCGTATTTGAACGGAAGAGGGAAGACTAGGTCAAGACACTGAGGCATTTGCAGGAAATGGAAATTTAAAAATAAAGATGCATTTAAAAATCAAACCAATATATACTTTTTTCTTTTTTCCTAAGTGATCCTCTAAGTGAAGCTTACTCTCTGTGAACATGAGCAAGTCTGAATGTTGTTGAACAAAACCAGCCCCTGAGTATTTGCCACAAACTCAGTTCTCCTCCCTCTCTGTCTTTCTTTCCCTTCACCTCATTTTTATAGTTGAAGAAACTGAGACCCAAAAAGGAAAAGGGACTTGCCCAAGGTCCCTTTGGAAGGGATTAGGGGATTAGTATCCAAGTGCAGACTAGAAGCCAGGCTCTTGCACAATCACACAAATAACACTGGCCTGGAAGCAGAGCATGCAGCTGGTGCGTGGGCATCTGCAGAGGTGGATTTCTACCCAAGGCTTTGAAGGCCCCCCTAAGGAGCACTCATTTCATGGCTGTGGGCTGCAGAGAACACTGCTAGTAGCCTCCCTATAATCCTAGCACTTCCAGATTTCTTCACAATGGCTTAGTGCCCTTCACTTCCCAGCCTCCCAACACTTGTGTTAATATTAATCTCTTCCTACTCAAAACACCTAGAGTGGCTTCCATTTTCTTGACCACACCTTAACTGACAGCATCATTGAGACTAAGGAAGACCCAACTGAGAGGAGGAGGAGGTTGGAGGCCGGTGGGGCAGGGAGAGAAGACTGTTGCAGTGCTTACGTGTGGCAATAGCACCTGTAAAGCACAGTTAGAGTTCACCCTAGCAGAGCAAAAGGCTCAGCTTTTACTACACTGCCCTGGCTGTGGCTCCCCTCCTCATGTTAAGGTCAAGGAGAAAAGCCACATGCAAATGAGCTAAACAGTAATTGAAGGCAGAGCCACGTGCAGCCTTGGGAGCTCCTTCTTCTTGGAGAGATGAGGAGGAGTTTGGACAGAGGTCAAGGGAAGAACGTGGGTGGTAAATGGAAGGGAGATACCAACACCACCCTGGGGCCTGAGAGAGAGCCTGGGCTTCACACCTGCCTGTCTCTTCTCCCACTGACAAGGTGACAAGGGGCACAAAATAAATTAATGCTGCCTTAACTGTCCTAGTGAGGAAGAAGCTCCAGACCAGACACCACAAACTGGTAGCCCAAGTCTCAAGCCAGCATACATGTTCAATTTGGCCCCAGCAGAGTTGTGGGTTTTTTTCCCATTTTATGCTTTCTAATGCCTAAACATTGAGATATTTGACATTAAAATGTACATTTCTATTTTTTCTTGAAACATTGGAAGACTTAGTACTATCAGGCCTGCACATGGATATGGAACAGTGGCTCAACTAGAGATGCACGTAGTAGCTGCCCCCTTTAGGCAGGGCTTTCATTTTCCAGTTTGCTACAGGCCTCACCACTCCTTATTGCTTCACCTTATGTACACTGATTGTGGTAGGCAGAATAATGGCCCCTAAAGACGCCGATGTCCTAACACCTGGTACCTATGAAGACATTACCTTGCATGGCAAAAGGGGATATTGTAGTTAATGATCTGGAGGTGGGAGATTATTCTAGATTGTATAGCTAGGGCCTAATGTAATCACAAGGGTCCTTATCAAAGGAAAACAGGAGTCAGAGAAAGAGATGTGGGGATGGAAGCAGAGGTCAGGTGATGCTGTCACAAGACAACAAATGCAAGCAGTTGGAAAAGGCAAGGGACCGGCTTCTCCCCCAGTGTCTCTAGAAGAAACCCATCCCTGCCAACACCTTGATTTTAGTCCAAGGAAACACTTTGAATTTCTGACCTCCACCACACTCAGCTAATTTTAAAATTTTTCTTAGAGGTAGGGTCTCACCGTATTACCCAGGCTGGTCTCCAACTCCGGGCCTCAATGAATCCTTCCAACTCAGCCTCCCAAAGTGTTGGTATTACAGGTATCAGTCACTATGCCCAGCCTGATACACTTAATAAAGATTAGCACCAAGCTCTGTGGAAACAGAAGAGGCAGCCCTGAGTTCCTCTCCAGACTTCTTGGGAGAAGATGACCTTTCAGCCGAGCCTGTACCAGTTAGAGTTAGATTGGATGCATATAATGAAACAGTGGTTCTCAACGATGCCTGTGCATCAGCACCACCTGGAGAGCCTTTGGAAACACCTGAGCAACACTCCACACTACTAGGAGTCCCTGGGTGTTGTTCTGTGTTATCTGGTTTTGTTGTTGTGTTGTTTTGTGTTTAAGCTCTTCCATTTATTCCATTGTGTAGCCAGTTTTGAGAACTACTGACATCAGAGAAAACCCAAAATAAAAGTGGCTTAAACAAGAGAAGTGTACTTTTCTCTCACTTAAAAGAAGTCTAGAGACAGCTGTCCAGGTCTGGGGTAGGAGCTCTGCTCCATCTTCATTCCAGGAGCAGAGGATTCTATTAAAGGGTCTTGAGGGAGAAGGAAGGGCGGTTGACACGATCCAGTTTGCAATTTGAAATGATCATTCTGGTTATAATGTTTTATAGTGTGTGTCTCCTCCAGTTTCCTAGGAGGAAATAAGATTCCAAGTTATGTTACCAAGAACAGCAGGTGTTGATAATTACTTAAGCTGGCAGCTGCTGGCACAAAGGGGTTCATTGTAATGTCTATTTTTGTATATATTTAAAATTTCTGGTAATAAAAAGTTAAAAAAAAAAGTTTATGTTACCAAGTCAATAGCAAGTGTCCTCTGGGCTCAAACGTTGTGTAATGAATCTGTTCTTTTGTGACCTCATGATTGGGCCCGAGGGGTCCATGTCTTTCTCAAAACCCACGGTTAATTATTGAACAGCAATCACCAAACCTAGTAGAGTTGGTGCAAAGGGCACTGGCAGGCTATCAGAGCCTGGGTGCTGGTTCCAGCCTTTCTGTGTGACCTTGAGCCACCATCTCCCTCTGGGCATCAGTCATCACCACTGTAAAAAGAGGGGTATAGGAGGAGGAGGACACAAGGGCCTCTAGGAGACTGAAGCCCCAGAAAGTTGTAGTAAAGCTGTTACATAGTGTTCATTTGTTCATTGGCGGCAGAATCCTTGGGCCACAAATGTTGGAGCCTAAATGCATGCTATTTGTTAAACCCAGTCAATTGACTTTCCCATCCTGTTATGGCCGGTTATGGGCCACTATAAGGCAATGGCTGAAGTACAAAGTATTGGCAGGGACCCAGTGTATCTTCATACACTTGCTGATGGAGCAAGCCTGAAATGCTGCCCTACCATCAGTGACAGCAGGGCAGATCTGCCAAGGAGGGAGCAAAGGCTTTTTGGATCCACAGGGCTGATGCCTAGGTGACCAGAGTATGGGAGCCTCAGTGAGCGCTGATTACCCTTGCTTTCCACTTTGCCTCTCTGTCTCTAGCTAGTTCTTTCTGGTTCAAAGACAGTTTCCCCAGCACAGTCCCTTGTCAGGCCCAGCAGTGTCCACATCAGCAAGCATCTGCCACTCATCATTCCTTCGTTCACTCAGCTCCCATTACTGCTGACCCGCCTATGCCAGGCCCTGCAGTGTGGAGATAAATAAGACATCATACCTGTCCTCCAGCAACTCACAGACTGGGGAGGCAGACAGACATGGAGACTGGCAGGTTTCCCTCACACAGTGTGAGAAAGAGAACCCAGAGAGTGGTGCCAAGAGAGCAGAGAAACAGGAAATGGGACAAAACAACTAAACAAAGCCTGGGAAGGTCAGGGGAGGCTTCCTGGAGGAGGTGATGCTTGACCTGATTCTTGAAAGTTGAATCAAGGGGAGAAACAGCGTTTCTGGAAGACAGAGCTGCATGTGCCAAAGGTCAGAAATGAGAGGGAGCCCTGTGGCTTTGGGTGCAGTAAGAACCTCCTCCTGGCTGGTGCCTGGGCTGTGACGGGATAAGTGGGGGCCATTGAGAGCCAAGTCTGGAGCCATAGGAGGAGCAGATCATGAAAGGCCTGAAGGGCCTTGCTAAGGAGTTTGGATGTATCCTGAGGCGGCACAGAAGTGACACAGGATGCTTCCCAGTCACTTTGCCAGCTGGGACCCCTGGTCAGCAATGTCCCCCTTGCCTGGGCCTCTCTGGGTCCCAGGCCTGCCGCTGGAGACACCCTACCCACTTGTCCCACCTGTGTTATAGCTTGTAGCTGTGTTCAGCAGTTCTTGAGCTCTTGTCTCACATAAGAAGAATGAGGATACGCTGACAGTAGAAGGGTGAGGATGCGCAGAGAAAAATTTTATTGAACAACAGAACGGCTGTCAGCAGAGAGGGGATGTGGGAATCGGTCCCCCAGCCCTGCAGCTGGGTGGTTTCTCTCCTCAGTGTGGCTGGGTCTGGGGCTTTTTATGGATTCAGAATGGGGAATGCGTGCTAATTGGTTTGTGAGCATGCAAAAACAGTTAAAGCGAAGACACCATCGAAAGGAGGGCACGACAGTGTAGAAAACCAATTAGAAAAGGGTAGGCTTGTGTAAAATAGGTGAAGGGTGTGATCAGTCAGAGGAAAGTGTGCCAAATGGGAAGACAGGTTCTCAGTCTGGTCCGAGGATCTAACTTGTAGCTTGGCTTTCAGGCTTTGAACTGTCTTTGGCTTGGAGGTGAGATTTCACTGGGGACCACTCCTATCTGCCTAGGCATTTGGCTGCCTCCTGTCACTATCAGAGGGATTTAAGGTATAAGGGTGACTTGGTTAGATGAGAACCACTTGATTTCCTCAGATCCTATGGCAGTGAGTGAGGAGTGAGTTCAGCTCTGAGTAACAGAGGCTCGTATAAAAATGGCTTACATAAGATGGGAGTTGATTTCTCTAAAAAAGTAAAAGAAGCCCAGAGGTAAGCAGGTGAGAGAGGTGGCTCAATGATGCTCAAGGAGGTGGACCCCTTCCAATTCCCACTGGTCACCCCTAGCAGGGGAAACTGTCTTCATGATCCCAAATGGCAGCCACCACATCTACATTCTAGGGATCAGAAGGCGGGTGGGAGTGAAGAAGACAAAAGTGCAAAGTGTGCATGCCTCTGGCTTTAGAGGAAGGCTCCCCAAAGCTAACCCTCAAACAATTCCACTTATATCCCATTGGCCAGAACTTACCTGCATGGTACAACTATCTGCAAAGCACGCTGGGAAATAGAGTCTTTAGGGTGGTCAAAATATTGGGGCTTTCATTTCTGTGGCTTGGTGGGAAGACAGACACTGGGGGCTAACTAGGAGGTTCTGTCACAGACCCCTCCAACTCTGCTATGAGGAAAAGATTACTGGCTCTGGTTGACAGATAAGGACACTGAGGTTCAGAAAGAGAAAATTACTCACTGGTAAGTGGTGCATCTGCAATTGCAAAGCTCGGCTTGGAATTCCACACTCATAAAAGCACTAGGCAAGCTAGTGGAGGTGACTGACTTTGCACTGTCTCCCCTCTCCAAATCTGATTCTAAAGGTCCCACCATAGGTGTGCCTCAGTGACTCATCAAGGAAGAGCAGCCCTTTCTTTTTTATTTTTGAGACAGAGTGTTGCTCTGTCACCCAGGCTGGAGTGAAGCGGCACCATCTCGGTTCACCGTGGCCTCTGCCTCCTGGGTTCAAGTGTTCTCATGCCTCACCCTCCCAAGTAGCTGGGATTACACATGCATGCCACCATGCCCGGCTAATTTTTGTATTTTTAGTAGAGACGGGGTTTCGCCATGTTGGCCAGGCTGGTTTCAAACTCCTGACCTCAAATGATCTGCCCGCCTCAGCCTCCCAAAGTGGGTGAGCCACTGCGCCCTGCCTGAGCAGCTTTTTCCTGAGAGGATTCCAGGATGGTTGTTCCCACCCCTGGCCTTATAGAATCAGGAACAGATCAGGGGAAAGGGGGTCCTTAGAATTTCTGGTCCAACATCACCATTGTACAGACGAGGAGACTAAGGTCCAGAGAAGGGAAAGACTTCTGTAGATCCCACAGGGAGTGAGTAGGAAGGTCTGGATAGGGTCCATAGTGAGAGCCACATATAGTCCAGTCTTAGTTATGGCTCACCTGGTGCTACATGTGGTGTTTGGACAACGTTTTCAGCTAGACTGAAGCCTCATTAAGGCCTCTGCTACAGGTTGGTAAAAGAAATTGCCCTAGGGTTGGAATAACAAAGATGCTTCCCGTTGTCTATCTGTTCACATGGATTATGGGCCATGGAATACTCCCTCCCTGGAACAGAGAGACAACGTGTGTGAGGACGAGGATAGACTCACAAAGGAGAGAGGGCATAAGGTGCTGTGGGCAAAGCCCCCAGCTGGGGACCTGGACCCCAGGCTGTCTGACTCACCATGTGCCCTCTGGGCCCAATTATCCGCATGGTGAAGGGACTGCACTAGATTACAGACTAAGCCAGGTGCAAGGGAGCTGCTTACTGGGCCCCTACACTCTGGTGGCCCCTGAGGAAGCTCCAAGGGGCCCCGTGGCTCCAGGCTTTCCTAGATCTGCCCCTGGGCTGATGCCTGGACATGTTCATGAGGAAGGGGAAGGAAAGTGATCAGGAGCAGGAGCCAGAGAGTGTGGCCCCCACCCCGTCACGAAGGGTCCTTCACAGGAGGACAGTCAGGCCGGGTCTGTCCTCCCAGGCCCAACTTCTTGGGCCAGAAATACCTGTTAGAAATTAAGGTAGAATCAGACAGATCAGGGCTCAGCGGCTCAGAAATGGCTCCACTCCCAGCTGCACTCCTGTTCAGTGAATCCAGGCAGGCTGGATTCTGCTGTTAAAGGACGGGAGAAGCTCCTCAAGAAGCCTCTCTCTAGGCTAAGAAGGGCTGGAGCCTGTGCAGGGGCCCCAGCCCAGGCCCAGGGGTGAGATTTGAAATACTGAGGAACGGAGCATCGGCACAAAGCCTGGCTGTAATTCTTTTGTACCCGCCCTAACCCTAACCCTTGTGATCTGGTTGGCCATGGTGAGTCACGCGGAAGTTCAGGGGGTACCAGGCCAAGGGCTGTGAGGACAGAGTGGAGGTGGCACCTAGGGGCTCAGATACGGGCTACTTACAAACTGGTAGGTGAGCATTTCACATTAAAGTACCCATGTGGCTGTGCTAGGGCTTTTCCACGGAAAACGAGTCCTATATTATCATTTATGACTGAGCCAGAGGGGTTCATCCCTGTGATGGGAAGAATATGAATTAGCAGCATTGTGACTCTGTACAGAAGAAGAGCCTGAATCCCAAGGAGGGTCAGGGCCCGTCCCAGGCCAGGCAGGGAGACTGGCAGGGCAGGGCAGGGCGGGGTGGAGTAGAACCCCAGGCTGTGCATCTGTCGCATTTGAGGTGCAATTACTGCCTCCTGGGGACAGGTCAATGCCTCTAATAGACGTGTTTATTTAGGGAATGAAAGGCTCTTTCAATCTTACAGAGGAGGAGTCATGAGGGAGCTGAACAACGCTCCAGCTGACCAAGGCTGGCATCTCAGATCGCATTCCACCTGTCCCACGATGGGAAGAAGAAACTGGTGCACTGAATGGGGCTGTTTATTCACCAAACGATGCAAACCTGCTGAATCATTATCTTCTTCTTATCACTGTTCTCTCCTTCACAGAGCATGGGGTTCCCTAGTGCGCAGGCTTCAGGCCTTGCAAAACCTGGATCCTCCCTGTTTTCCCGATTGCTGCTCTTTGGAGACCCCTGAGTTCCATTCCCAAAGCTCTCCTGAGCAACAAAGCCATTTCTTCCTCTGGCCAAAGACCACCTCTGGAGAGCACAGGAGAGGAAAAGCAATTATTTTCAAAAACTCAAGGCCTCCTCTTCAAGAAGCCCTGGAGTCCATAGTAAACAAAGTTCCCCATCTTATCTGTGAGAAACCTGAAGGAGGATTTTAAAATTCTGGTCTGCCTGTCAGAGCAGAATACGTGTAAATAGGTAATTTCCTGCAACCTTAAGGCATGCTGGGAGCCAGACACTTACCAAGGTGACATTGGCCCAGGCGCCTGTTCTGTGCTTTGAATGTGGCACTAGAATCCCTAAACCAAGCCCGAGGGATGCAGAGTTCTGATTAGATCCTGTCTTGTGTCTCCCTAAGGTGTGAAATGCTTGGTTTTAGTGCACCTGAAAAGGTCACTGAGTAAGTGATCTACTGAATCTTTCTATTCGTAAGAGGGGACACAGCAGGAGGCACTGAAAGATGATCCAGGTACAGGTGGGGATACTGAGGCCCAAGAGGGAAAAGGACCACTGCACGTCCACAGGGAGTCAGTCGTGAGTCACAGTAATGAATAGTTATTGGTGGTTTATTATGTCCTAATCACTTTACAGGGATTACCTTATTTGAGGCTCATCACACCCACGTGGGGTAACCTAACACTGATTTCTATCTTAGAGGAGGAAACAGAGATTTAGAGAGGTAGGGGGTGGTGCTTGGTGCTGGCTACATATTAGAATCATCTGGGGCCTTATATTAATAAGTACTGATTCTGGTCTGATTCTTGAAGGTCCATTAAAAACAAGATTAAAATAAAAAGTACTGGTGCCTAAGCGCCTCTCCTGAGGCCAAGTTGAATTCTCAGGGTGGGCCCTAGCCATGGGTACAATTTGAGGTGCTCCAGATGATTCTAATATGTAGCCAGCGTTGAGACGATGGGGTTGCAGAATTTGCTCAAGGTTACATGGCCAGTGAGTGGTGGATTCTACCCCAGGAGGTCTGACTCCACTAGGCCTCACCTGAGCATGCTGGAAATCAGTGTAACTCATTGCCCTGCAAAAAGTACCTGCTCCCCTTAACATCATCTTCTGTGAGCCTGAAACCTCTAGTACATCATGCAGCTCTGGGACCACAGGTGTGCTTTCTTTCCTGCTCTAAACTCTCCTGATGGTACCAAATGGATATGATGCAGGGTATTCCTTTGCTATTGTTGCTGTAACATTGCTACAAATTTCCAGTTCAAAACACACACGTCCAAGGGAAGGTGCAGTGGCTCACACCTGCAATCCCAGCACTTTGGGAGGTGGAGGCAGGTGGATCACTTGGGGCCAGAAGTTTGAGACCAGCCAGGCCAACATGGTGAAACCTCATCTCTACTAAAAATACAAAAATTGGCCAGGCGTGGTGGTGCACGCCTGTAGTCCCAGCTACTCAGGAGGCTGAGTCAGGAGAATTGCCTGAACTTGGGAGGCAGAGGTTGCAGTGAGCCAAGATCGAGCCACTGCACTCCAGCCTAGGCAACAGAGTGATACTCTTGACTCAAAAACAAAAACCAAAAAAATCCACACACACACACACACATTCAATCTCTTGCAATTCTAGAAGTCAGAAGTGTGAAATCAGTTTCACTGGGCCAAATTCAAGGCATCAGCGGGGCCCTGCTCCTTCCTGAGTCTCCAGGGGAGAAGACATTTCTCCTTGCCTTTCTCAGCTTCTAAAGCTGTTTTTCTTGCATTCCTTATTTCATAGCTCCTTCCCCTCTCGTCTTGCTAGTGTTACATTGTCACCTCCTTCTTCTGTGTCAAATTTCCCCCTCCCTTTTCTCCCCACCCTTCCTTCTCTCTCTCTCTCCCATCCCTTCTCCTACTTTGTAAGGACACAGCAAGAAGGGGAGAAGGCAGTCATCTGAAAACGAGGAAGACAATCCTCACCAGAAACTGACACTGTTGGACCTGAATGTCTCCATTCAGGTTCCACATAACCATCTGTGATCTAACTGAAGGCCATTGGGCCAAAAACATGTTGGTTTATATCAGTTTGGCCTAAATGATTTTTTTTTAAAAAGAATGCTGTAGCCAGCCTCCAAATGGTCCCCAGTGAACCCTGCCTCCTGGTATTCCCACCTGCCTGCATTGTGGGGTTCCCTCCCACACTGTATCAGGGATGGTCTGTGTGACCAACAGCATATGGTAGATGTAGTGGTGGTGTGCCGGAGTTGGTGGGTTCTTGGCCTCACTGACTTCAAGAATGAAGCCGCGGACCCTCGCGGTGAGTGTTAACAGTTTTTAAAAGCAGCGTGTCCGGAGTTTGTTCCTTCTGACGTTTGGATGTGTTCGGAGTTTCTTCCTTTTGATGAGCTCGTGGTCTCGCTGGATCAAGAGTGAAGCTGCAGACCTTCGCAGTGAGTGTTACAGCTTTTAAGGCTGTGCGTCTGGAGTTGTTCATTCCTCCTGGTGGGTTCGTGGTCTCACTGGCTTCAGGAGTGAAACTACAGACCTTCGCGGTGTGTTAGAGCTCATAAAGGTAGCGTGGACCCAGAATGAGTAACAGCAAGACGTATTGCAAAGAGGGAAAGAACAAGGAACCCACATTGCGTAAGGAAACCCAAGCGAGTTGCCACTGCTGGCCGGGGCAGCCTGCTTTTATTCTCTTATCTGGCCCCACCCACATCCTGCTGATTAGTCCATTTTACAGAGAGCAGATTGGTCCATTTTACAGGGAGCTGATTGGTCCATTTTGACAGGGTGCTGATTGGTGCCTTTACAATCCCTGAGCTAGACACTTCAGTTCTCCACATCCCCACTAGATTAGCTAGATATAGAGTGTCGACACAAAGATTCTCCAAGTCCCCACCAGAGTAGCTAGATACGGAGTGTCAATTGGTGCATTCACAAACCCTGAGCTAGACACAGGGTGCTGATTGGTGTGTTTGCAAACCTTGAGCTAGATACAGAGTGCCGATTGGTGTATTTACAATCCCTTAGCTAGACATAAAGGTTCTCCAAGTCCCTACCAGACTCAGGAGCCCAGTTGGCTTCCCCCAGTGGATCCCATACTGGGGCCACAGGTGGAGCTGCCTGCCAGTCCCAGCCATGCACCCACACTCCTCAGCCCTTGGGTGGTCGATGGGACTGGACGCTGTGGAGCAGGGGGCTGCGCTCCTCAGGGAGGCTCATGCCGCGCAGGAGCCCATGGAGGGGTGGAGGCTCAGGCATGGCGGGCTGCAGGTCCCGAGCCCTGCCCCGAGGGGAGGCAGCTAAGGCCAGGCGAGAAGTCAAGCACAGCAGCTGCTGGCCCAGGGGCTAAGATCACTGCCCGGGGTTTGTGGGCGGGGGGCCGCTCCGAGTGCAGACCCGCCGAGCCCACGCCCACCCAGAACTCGTGCTGGCCGGCAAGCGCTGCACGCAGCCCCAGTTCCCGCCCGGGCCTCTTCCTCCACACCTCCCCGCAAGCTGAGGGAGCCAGCTCTGGCCTTGACCAGCCCAGAAGGGGGCTCCCACGGTGCAGCGGCGGGCTGAAGGGCTCCTCAAGTGTGGCCAGAGTGAGCGCCAAGGCCGAGGAGGTGCGGAGAGCGAGTGAGGGCTGTGAGGGCTGCCAGCACGCTGTCACCTGTCAGTGGTATGTCACATCCAAGATTAGATGATGAAAGACTGAGGCCCATCTTGGGCTTTTTTCTCTGATCTCTCACTCCGGGAAGCAAGCTGCCATGTGAGTCTGCAGAGGCTCACCTGGCCAGGAACGGAGGCCTCCCTCCAGGCTGCCAGCATCCCCTTGCGTGCACTTGGAAGTGGGTCCTCCAGGCCAGGCAAAGCTTCGGGGGCTGCAGCCCTGGCTGACAGCTTGATCCAAATCCCATGAGAGACCCTGAGCCAGAACCAGCCAGCTAAGCCACTCCTGGATCCCGATGCTGAGAAATTGTTGTTTAAAGTTGCTAAGTTGGGGACAATCTATTAGGCAGCAATAGGTAGCTATTACAAGAGATACTTTCAGCCTCTGTTTTTTCTAGTATTGGTAATTTTTAGTCCCTCCAACGGGGCACTTCGCCAACTTTTCAGTAACTCAGAGCACTTTTTTCCATTTTCCTGAAGTGTGCAGAGATTCATTTTCTCTTTTAAAAATTTTCAGCTTATTTTCAGCCACTGATCTCTGCATTCCCATGTTCTAATATTAAACAAGGCCGAAAGAGGATGACTTAGAATGAACTGATGTCTGAAAATGGAGAATTTGCTGGGACAAGTGATGTGGCTTATCATTGGGCTTCACTGACATTGAGGGTGAGGTGCAGAAGGGACCATGAGGACCCTCTGGGCCAGCAGTGCTCAGAGGGTGGTCAGAGATCGCCTCTCAAAATCATGGGGACTTGAGGCTCATCCTCAGACACGCCCACTTGGAATCCAGAGGGGTGGATCTTGGAGTCTGCCTCCTTGACAAGGGGCCCCGGGGATTTTCCCCAGTACCCTGACCCTGACCCTGACCCGGACCCGGACCCCTGCTGCAGGCCCACTCTCCTCTGTTGTTGAAAGGAAGTCTTATCCGCTCAGGCTGCCATAACAACCTACTACACACTAGAGAGCTTAAATAACAGAGTCCACAGCTTAAATTTATTTTCTTGCAATTCTAGAGGCTGCAAGTCCAAGATCAAGGTCCAACAGTGTCAGTTTCTGGTGAGGGCTGTCTTCCTCATTTCCAGATGACTGCCTTCTCCCCTTCTTGCTGTGTCCTCACAAGGTAGGAGAAGGGGTGGTAGAGAGAGAGAGAGAGAGAAGGAGTGGGGTGGGGAGAAAAGGGAGATGGAGGCGCCATCTCATGCATATACATGAGATCCTACGGTTTGGCATATTTTTCACATGAAAAGCAGGATGGTGAAGTGTATTCAAAAGAACATTGAATTTCAAGCTTAAAGACCTGGGGTCTCATCTCACTTCTCCACTTAAATCTTTTGTGATCCTAACATTTAAAAACCTAATTTTTCTGAGGCTCAATTTCCTGGTCTGTAAATTCGGGATAACAAAACTCGCAGTCATGATAAGGACGAAAAGAATGAGAGCCATGGAAGGTGACCAGCACACTCAAGGACATAGACAGGCCCGCATCTGTATTGGTTGAAGACAGAGGATGGAGGAGAGAGAATCAGCCCCAGCCTGGGAGCAGTGGGAGCAAAGGCCTGGGGTAGCAAGTGCATGGTGGGGCGGGGAACTGGGCAGAAGAAGGCGGCTAGAGCTTACAGCGTGTGAGGGGTCAGCAGCTGTGGGCAGGATCTGCAGGGACTTCGAGGGAGTGATGGGCTCTGCTGTTTATTTGCATGCCCACTCGGCTCCCACCCAGATCTGTCCCCCAGACCCCCGACCCTATGCCCAGAGCACTTGTCCTCCTTGCTCTGAGGGGCACTTGACTGCCCTGGACCCCGTTCCTGTCTCTCCATTTCTCTGCAAGAAAGTGGACTCCTCCTTTGTCTCTTTCCCATCTCTTCTTTGCTGTATGTTAAGGTTAAGCTGGACCAGAACAATCCAGAGACCAATGAGGATGTGAATGGCCAGCCAGAGAGCTGATATCTGTTAAGGCTTTGTCACCCTGTGGCCTTAGCCATGTTGCTTCTCCTCTCTTGGTGTCAGCTGTTGATTTGCAAAGCTGGGGCTGGACCCGATGAACAGCGCTCAGTCAAAGGCCTTTTGTAGTTGAAATATTCCAGAGGATGCTGTCACTTGGAAATACATTCTCTCAGGTGAGTGAGTAATAAATGCAACTTAAAAGGCAGACAAAATATATTCCAGCAACAAGCCCAAGGGGGTGGGTAAGGAAAAGGTCTCTGAGGGTGAAAAGGATAAGGACTTCTGGGCTGGGAAACCTCCAAGTTCCCATCTCTTTGTGAGAGTCTGTGAGTCTGTTACATTTCAAGTCAGCTTCAGAAAGCACTTTCTAACTGGCAAAATGGCCCCATGATGGAAGGCACCACTCTGGGAGAGAAAGAGCCCCCTGTCACCAGCGTGTGCAAACAGAAGCCAGGCAAACCATTGGCAAGGACACTGTAGGATGGAGGTTGTAAACGGAAATGTGTTCAAAGGCCAGGAACGTATTTTGAGAGAGAGAGAAGAGAGGTCACATTCACATAACTTTGATTACTGTATATTGTTAAAGTTGTTCTATTTTATTACTAGCTATTGTTGTTAATCTTTTACTGTGCCTAATTTATAAATTAAACTTTATTTTAGGTATTTACATATAGGGAAAACCATAAGCTATGTTGAGTTTGGTACTATTGAGGTTTAAGGCATCCACTAGGGTTCTTGGAATGTATTAACACTTTCATCCTGCCTGTTCCTAAATCGGGATTATTTTGTAATCTCGTGATTACATGTTTATAATAATTAGCATGTAATTTTACAGTAAATAACATTTATAGTAATTCTCAGATCATTGGGTCTGACAGCCAAATTTCTTTTTAAAGCTTGATGTTAAATATATTTTAAAGTGATCATAATTTATTGAATTTTTTTGAAAAAGAACAATGGGGAGGATAAGGGGGACTACTATAGATACAAACAACAGAATATTATTCAGCCTTTAAAAAGAGGGCACTCCTGCCATTTGCTACAGCACGTATGGACCTGGGGCACATTATGCTAAGTGAAATAAGTCAGGGAGATGATTCTTATTTGTGGATGTAAAGAGCAGCCTCTGCATGTTTCATATACAAGCCCACTGCATCTGCTTTGGTGGATTCTGCATCACTGAGCCATAAGTATGTCAGTGGTTGGATGTCAAGAGCAGACGATGTTGATGACAACTGGGCAGGTAGCATCTCCAGTGTGGAATGCTGAACAAAGGGATGATTCACATCCCAGGTGGGACAAAGCAGGACAGTACAAGATTTCATCACGCAGTTTAAAACTTATGAATTGTTTATTTTTGGAATTTTCTATTTAATACTTTCGTACTGTGGTTGACTGCAGGGTAACTGAAACTGTGAAAAGTGAAAACGTGGATAAGGGGGCACTGTTGTACCAAAGTGTCTTTATCCATCTAGCCATCACACAGAAAGACAGATCAATACTGCATGATCTCACTCACATGTGGAATCTTAAAAAGGTGAACTCACAGAAACAGAAACTAGAAGGGTGGTTATACCAGCGGTGAGGGGTAGGGGAAATGGGGCAAAGTTGGCCAAAAGGTACAAACTTGCAGATGAAAAAGTTCTGGAGACCTAATGTACAGCATGGCTATTATTAACATACAGTTAATAATATAGGAATGATTCCTTTGTTCAGCATTCCACACTGTAGATGCTATCTGCCCACAAGTCATCGACATCATCTGCAACTATAGTTAATAACTATAACTATATAGTCAACAACTATAGTTCATATTCACGAATAACTACTAATTAATAACTAACTACACAGTTAATAAAATTAGCCATGCCTGGCTAATTTTCATCCTTGTTACTGTACAGAATTCCTCAGTGTGACTATACCACAGTTAATTCATCCACTCCTGTTGCTGGCCATTTAGGATGTTTCCAGTTTCAGTCTGTTACAAATCATGCTGCCATAAACATTTTTGAATGGCTTTTGATGGCGGTGTGTACGCATTTCTGTTGGGTGCATACCTAGGAGTGGAATTGCTGGGTCACCAGGCACGCATGTGTTCTGCTTATAGTAGAAAATGTCTATCAGCTTTTCAAAGGGGATGTATCCATTTATATACCCTGATAGCTGTGGATGAGTTGGATGCTCCAAATTTCCCTGTATTTAAATATTAACCACAAATTTTTAAACACCCTTTGCAGGCCAAACAAAATACAGATTTTATCTGTAGCTGCCTGTTTTCAATCTCTCAAGTGGAGAGAATTCAAATGGCAGAGCAGCTGAGGATTAGACAAGAGCGTTTCTAATATCTCTTTTTGCTGGAGAGCTCAAAATTGGCTCCAGCAAATGGTTCGAGTCTTTTTGATTCCTCCACTCCCACCCAATACCCGCCCCCAAAGCTTGTAAAACAGGCTTCCCCCTCCCTACTTACCTCCCTAGACTGCCGTGAAGATTTACTAATAAATGTCTGCACATCAGCCAGTGAAGAGAAGCAGGGTTGTAAGTAGACAATAATCATGATACTAATCAGCATCACATCCAAGGGCGTGACTCCATTAAGCCAGCCCTTGCCCCACCACTGACCCCCATCCATTCAGCTGCTCACTCCACTATTCTGTAAGCAATTTTCAGGCATCTGCTCTGGGCTGGGCCCTCAGTTATAGGCTGGAGACCCAGAGGAGGGCCTGGAAGAGTTCCTGGACTCACCCTCCATGGTACGAAGGAGGAAACTGAGACCCAGGAACAGAAAGGAATCTGCCCAGGTCACAGCACCCTTCAGGCACAGCTAGAGGCTGAAGCCCCTAACTCTAGCTCAGGCTCCTTTCTGTACCTGTGAGGCCCCAGACATTCTCAAAAGGACCCCCCTTTTCCCCTGGCACTGCCTCTGTGCCACTCCCTGTACCCCCCACTGCCTCTAGTCCCCACCAGTTCCTCTCTTTGCAGCTGCCTTGATGAGAAAGGGATTCTCCCACCCCCTCCCAATTTCCCAGTCCTTTTCTTTCTCCTCAAATCTGTCAGGCTGGCAACCCTATCTGGGACTCACCGTGTCCACCCTGCCTCTCTGTTTCTGCACTGAGGTCCTCCTGGGTGGAGACTTTTATGAGGTTCTGGTGTCGGACAGAGCTGGAACTGAATCCTGACCCTGCCTCTCTAACTAGATGTATAACCTTGGGCATGCCAAGGTTAACTTAACCTCTCTGTGCCTCAGTTCTTACATCTGTGAAATGGGGATATCAACAGTACTTATCTCCTGAGGTAGGTATGAAGAATAAATAACAAAGTGTTTGGAAACCATTAACCTCAAGGCTAGACAGGAGTTTTGAGACCCAGAGAGATGAAGGCACCAGTCTGTGGTCACATAGCATGTCTGTGGAAGAGGCAGGAACTAATCTAGGTCTCCTGGGTCCCAGGTCTAGGCTCCATGCACCACCTTCGAGGGATTTCTGCTGGGCTGTGCAGACCAGTTGGATAGAAGTTTTAAGTCAGGCGGTAATGAGACTAAGCACCAAGAAAGAAGCCCATTTCCAGCCCTGACAAAAGGCTGTTCTCCTTAATGGGAGCCAACCATATACTAGGTGTACACATGCTTTATAGTCATGAACTCTCGTCTTTGCTACAAAGGAGGCAACCACTTTACAGAAGAGAATATTGAGGCTCAGAGAAGTCCACAAGCCCAGTAAGTAGTGGAGCAGAGTGACACAGGTAGGGCATGTGACTTTGCGAGACACTAGGCTGCCACCTGCTGTGAGATTAGGTTGTTTACATCTGCATAAACCAGTCCTCAGATAATTGCATGGGTGCTGGAGACTGAAGTGGGTATTGAGATCTCGTTTATTAGAACAGGCAATTGCATCTTGGATAGCCCCTGGGTCCTTACAGAATGACTTTTTCGGAAAACCTCTAGCTTACCTTCCACGCTCTGGCCCCACCACCTTCACCTTTGCCTTTACCTTCACTGTCAGCAGGGGACTTCAGAGAGATGCACTTGCTGTGGTGTTGGGAATCATATTCTTTTTTTTCTTTTTCTTTTTTTTTTTTTTTTGCGAGGGAGTGGGGAAGGTCTTTCTATGTTGCCCAGGCTGGCCTCAAACTCCTGGGCTCAAGCAGTCCTCCTGCCTCAGCCTCCCAAATAGGTGAGGAAATCACATTTCCTGTTGCTGAATCCAGATCGCACTCTGCCTGTTTTCCTCACTGGCTTCTGGGCATTTCCCTTCCCGCTCTTGACCTCAGTTTCCTCATCTGACTCAGTGGATCCTTCAAAGCGACCTTGACTCCCAGGCAGCCACACTTTCCCCAACATTTCTACCTGCTCCAGGCAGGTGAGACTCAGCTGGAGGCCAGAAGGAAAGCAATGGATTAGAATGATTCACACCAGGGAGTGAATGGCTGACGCCTCCCTACCACTCCCCTCCTTCCTTATCTTTGCCTTAAAATAAAAAGCAAACACACACAAACAAAAACACCAGGGCAGTATCCTGGTGGCATCTTATGTGGACTGAAGAAGAGATGGGAACTAATGAGGAAGACAGGAGAGTGTGGGAACAGAAACCTCCACAGCTTGAGGCCAAACCTCAGGCTCTGGAATCAGACAGAGCTGAGCTCAAATCAGTTCTGCCACTGACCAGAATTGTGGCCTTGGCAAGTTCTTACCCTCTCTGAGTCTCAGTTTCCACATCTGTAAAAGAGAATAACAACCCCTGCCTCTGTGACTTGTAATGACTTTTGAGCAAGATAACACACATGCAGTGCCCAGCACCGAGCTGCGCTCCTGATGTGTGCAAGGAGGTGTGGAGTCTCCTTCCTTCTTTCCTTGTATCCCACCACAGGATGTAGGCTTCCTCCCACCTCTACCTCAGGATCTGGGTGTGTGGGCCACGAGTAGGGTGGTCTGCCCCTGCCATCCAGGATGGGAGTGTGGCAGGTGACCTCCCTCCCAGAAGCCCCTCACCCTACATTTTCTGGCTGGGTGCAGATTTTGGAAGCTGAGGGTTGGCTGTGGGACAGGCCTGGCTCCAGACTACGGGGTGCCAGCTGGGGTGGCAGTGGGAAGCAGCTTGCCTCGAGGCAAGTTTGGCTCAGCCCACTGCTTTGTTTAGCTTCATACATTCAACTCCTCGCTTCTATTTGAAAACCTGAGTCTGATGGGATGGCCTGGCAGCTGGTGAGAAATGTGGGGAGCTGCATCTGGGCAGTGGGATGCCTGACTGCATGTATGTGACAGCCTGGCCCTCTCTCTGCCTGGGACGGCATTCATTCATTCACTCATTCAGCCATCAAAAATCTACTAGGTGCCTGCCATCTCCCAGGCTCTGTGATAAATGCTGGGATCCAGCTGCTGGGCAAGACTGACATGGCCCCTGCTCTCCAGGATCTGGGTGTGTTGGCCGGGAAAGGGCCATTACTCAAAGGAAGCACAAGCTGGTGTAAAGTGGTCAGTGCTCTCAGGGGTGGGCATATACTATCATTAAGGTGCGTGATGGGCATTAACCCGGTGGAAGGGACAGTGGCTTTGTTCCGGCCAATCCAATCATCCAACATTGACTTCTATCTACTCTGTGCTGGACCCTGTACTAAGCCCTTGATTGAATTGTCACTCTACTCACCAGAAGCTCCTTGAGGGCTGTGCCGAGGAGTAATTATTCTCCCCTGTACCTTCCCTGCAACACCCCAGCTTGATTGTGCAGAAGGGACTCAGATACTGGAGCTGGAATTAAAAGCCATGCAGAAAAGCAGAGAATCGTTCCTGGCTGAATAGGGATTTCATGGAGGATCCCAGATTATCACCGGCATTACTTGGAATGCTGGGGAAATGAGAGACTCAGGATCGAGTCCTGATTCTGCTACTCACAGGCTGTGTGGTCTCAGGCAAGCCCTTTCCCTCTCTTGTCTTTAATTTCCCCTCTTGTACAAGAAAGGGGTTGAAGCAGGTCAACTCCAGAGTCCAGGTCACAAGGTCTAGTACAGAACAGGGGCCTGGGAATGCCTACGTCATTTGTCACCGGGGGCCAGATGGGGATGGGACATGCAGCACTAATTGGTGTCATTAACACTTTCATCCTACCTGTTCCTAAATTGGGATTATTTTGTAATCTGATGATTACATGTTTATAGTAATTAGCATGTAATTTTATAGTAAATAGCGTGTTTATAGTAATTATCAGATCATTGGGTCTGACAGGCAAATTTCTTTTTAAAGTTTAATGTTAAATATATTTTAAAGTGATCATAATTTATTGATTTTTTTTAAAAGAACAATGATAATATGGTGATAGGTTCTGGGACACATGAGATAGGATTCTAGATCAAAAAGGAAGCAGAGATTTGCTTCCAAAGAATAGAATGTAGAAAAGGAAATAGCAGCTCCACCATGGAGACTCCACTTTACCCAAGTGATCCAGGTGAGCGTCCCCAGTGATGTCATGTGGCTATCATGTATCCATTGGTATGATGTAGCCAGAGGGCACTTCATCTCTGTTGAGTGTTTTCCATAAACCTTAACCTGTCTAAGCATGAGAAGAACATTAGACAAACCCAGACTGGGGACATTCTACAAGATCCCCAGTCAGTCCTCCTTAGAACTGTCAAAGTCATGGAAAACAAGGGAAGACTGAGAAACTATCCCAGACCAGAGGGGACCATGGAGACTCATGACAACTAAATACAATATATGCTGGATGGGATACCAGTGCAAAAAGAGGACATTAATGGGAAGACTGGTGAAATCTAAGTAAAATCTAGACTTTACTTATTAGTAATGTACCAATATCTAATGTCTTTTTTTGATGTGTGTAGCATGATAATGTACAATGTTAACAATGGAGGAAACTGGATAAGGGGTACATGGAAATTCTCGGTACTATATATGTAAATTTCTTGTAAATCTGAAATTATTCCAAAGTAAAATGTTTAATTTTTTTAAAAAAGAAAGAGAAAAACATTTGTATACCAAAATTAATAAAGTCATTTGGCAAAAATGGGAGAAGAATGATTAATAAACAAAGTACCTTACTTCTTAGAAAATGCCATAGAAAAACTCATTTCATCCTAGTTGATGGGGTTAAGATTTTTAGTAGTTATAAAATTACTGAGAAAAAATTTTGAAACTAAACCAAAATATGAGGATTTGTGTAAGATGTTGTCTTATAACCTCCATGCCTTGGCCTGGTGTTAAAATCAGAGCTGCAGAAGGTGCAGGAAAACAAGGGTCACTAACTCTGGAAGGGTTCCTAAAAGCTTTTTAGAAGAGGGGGCATTTTGAATAGGGTCTTGAAGGATATATAGGAGTTATCAAGCTAACTAGAAAAGATAAGAATAGGAATCCCTGCAATTATATTTAATAATATTTATTGGTTACCTGCTAATTGCCTAGCACTAGACTAGGCCCTGAGACTTTAGCTATAAATTAAACCGAGAAATAGTATCTGCCTTCACGGTGTTTTTTTTTTTTTTATTACTTTCTACAACAGAAATTACACTGTGGTAATGATGGTGTGTATTTGTATGTTTGGTAGGTATCCTAGAACTATCGATCACTGGACCTACCCACCCACTGTGCCCACTCTGACTTCTAAGGGACGACACTACTCCACATTCAGCTTCTGCTGCCCAGGCCTCCGTGTTCTTGCTCCAGGCTGGCTTTACAGGTATGAGACCTGTGCAGTTGTACAGGCACTTGATTTTTATGCTCTACTGTGGCTGTCTTGAAATTCCTAGTAATTTGGCTGGGCGTGGTGGCTCACACCTGTAATCCCAGCACTTTGGGAGGCCGAGGTCGGCGGATCACCTGAGGTCAGGAGTTTGAGACCATCCTGGCCAACGTGGTGAAACCCCGTCTCTATTAAAAATACAAAAGTTAACCAGGCATGGTGACGCACGCCTGTAGTCCCAGCTACTTGAGAGGCTGAAGCAGGAGAATCACTTGAACCCAGAAGGCGGAGGTTGCAGTGAGCTGAGATCATGCCACTACACTCCAGCCTGGGCAACAGAGTGAGACCTGGCTCAAAAGAAAAAAAAAAAAAAGAAATTCTTAATAATTTTACCCTTCAACTTGCTTTGTAGTGAAGTCTGATAGTACAATGGAGCCTGCACATGAGCAGAGGAGATATGCCAGGTGGTAAGGCATGCCTGCTTGGGCTCAGGTCTGCAGGGACAGTGGACACTGTGCCGATCAAGCAGTTGGCCTTGCCACCTGAAGTGCGTGCACACTATACCTGGGGCAGTCCAGGGTGTGGTAGGACCCTGAGGGGTGGCCAGGCCCAGGACCTGGGCTCATATTGGTGGCAGTGGTGGCAGGAGTCAGTCCCCAGGAGAGAGGAGATGTGGCTACACTGCAAACAAACCACCCTTGATGGCGAGTGAGCCCTTTGCCCTGCAGCAATATCATCAAGCCAGGTACCTAGGAGAGACTGAGTGATGAGCTGCTTCCTTTCCAAGGGTGACCACCAGCAGGAGAATGTGCTGTTGAGTGACTAACGTCATTTTCAGTTGTGTCCATTGAAAAATGGGGTTAAAAGTATAAATTTTGATGACCTAAAAAATGAATTTGTAGAAAAATGAGCCAAAGAAAGCTTATAATCAATCAAGATATTACTAAAGTTTTCTTGGAGGATATAGAAAAGAAGAAATAAGCAACTCCATAGACTCAAAACCTCAAAAACTACTAATATTTGGGTGTATTTCTCTCTAGATTTTGCTATGCATATTTTGACACAATTTGAATAACATATATTCCATCAAGTGAATATACCATATTCGCTTTCCTTGACATTTATGTGGTTTCCAATTTTTTATATTAAGACTTCACTTTACATCCTTGTGCCTAATTGTACTTTTAAATAAACTGTTTCATTTCAAAAAAGCATAAAGTTTTTCATGAATTTCAAGTAATTTTTAAGCCCAGAATCTCTGTTCTTTTTTCTCTATGGTCTCCTTAGGTGAGCCATTCACTCATGTGTTTGGTTATTTCAGTACTGACTTCTCCTTAACTTTATAATAATCAAATTTAATAGCTTAGATGAAATGGACAAATCCTTTGGAAGATGCAAACTACCAAAGCTTCACTCAGGAAGAAATAGATAACAACAATAACCCTATATCTATTAAACAAATTGAATTTAAGATTGAAAAGCTTCCAACAAAGGGAACTCCAGACTCAGATGGCTTTACTGGTGAATTCTAATACCAAGTCACTTGAGGAAGAAATAATACCAATTCTACATAAACTTTTACAGAAAATAGAAGAGGAGGAAACACTTCTCATTTTATAAGGCTGACATTTCCCTGATACCAAAAGCAGACAAAGACTCTCCAAAAAAGGAGAAAACTACAGTCTAAAATTCATCATGAATATAGATGCAAAAATCCTCAACAAAATATTATCAAAGCAAATTCAGCCGTACACACAAAGAATAATTCATAATTGCCACATTGGGAAATAAACTAAATGTCTTTCAACCGGTGAATAAATAAGCAAACTGCGGTGCATTTATGCAATGGAATACTGCTCAGCAATAAAAAGGAAGACTCAAAAGGCTTCATACTGTAGTCAGCTATTTATATGACATTCTGGAAAAGGCAAAGTTATAGTATCAGAAAATAGATGATTGATTGCCAGGATGGGGAGAAGGATGTCGATGGAGGCTCAGCATAAGGGAAATTTTTTGAGGTGATAGAATGGCTCTGTATCTTGATTGATGTAGTGGTCAGTTGACTGTGTATGTGTCAAAACTCACAGAAATGTATACCAAAAAGCATACATTGTATTATATGTAAATTATATGTAAATACAACATGCAAATAATACCTCATTTTAGTATATGTAAAGAATACCTTAATTTAAAAAAGAATTAAAAGGCCATCTATGCTTCCATTTATGATGTCCTGGAAAAGACAAAACTAAAGGGACATAAAATAGACCAGGATTGTAGGAGTTGAGGGTGGAAAGAGGGGTCTGATTACAAAGAGGCAGGAAGCAGCACTTGGGGTGATGGAAATATGCTATGTCTTGATTATGGTGGTGGTTACAAGGCTGTATGTGTTTCATAGATCTGTATACCTCAAGCTGGTGAATTTTAGTATATGTAAAACTTTGATACATCTAACTTTAAAAAGTCTTATGCCCTGGATCTCACATGACTGCTTGGTTTATCTATGGCAGCCATCCTTAAAAGGACATATGTATACATTTTTCTCAAGGCATTTATTTATGTCAAATTATCATCAAATGCCCTGCCTCCAGATCTCAGTTTTCTAATTGGTAAAATGGGGATTTGGCCCTTGTTATCATGTCTTTTAATGGAGAAGGGCATGTATATTAGGCTGTTCTCTCATTGCTATAAAAACAATACTTGAGACTGGGTAATTCATAAAGAAAAGAGGTTTAATTGGCTCACAGTTCTGCAGGCTGTATGAGCATGGCCCCAGCTCTGCTCGGCTTCTGGTGAGGATCTTAGGAAGGTTACAATCATGGCGGAAGGAGAAGCAGAAGCAGGTGTCTCACATGGTGACAACAGGAGCAAGGCTGGGGGAAGTGCCACACACTTCTGAAAAAACAGATCTTGGCCAGGCACAGTGGCTCACCCCTGTAATCCCAGCACTTTGGATGCCGATGTGGGTGGATCACTTGAGGTCAGGAGTTTGAGACAAGCCTGGCCAACATGGTGAAAACCCGTCTGTACTAAAAATACAAAAATTAGCCAGGAGTGGTGGCCCGTGCCTGTGATCCCAGCTACTTGGGAGGCTGAGACAGGAGAATCGCTTGAACCTGGGAGGTGCAGGTTGTAGTGAGCCGAGATCAAGCCACTGCACTCCAGCCTGGGTGACAGAGCGAGAGTCCATCTCAAAAACAAAAACAAAAAAACAGATCTTAAGAGAACTCATCATCTCGAGGACAGCACCAAGCCAGGAGGGATCCTTTCTCACGACCCAAACACCTCCTACCAGGCCCCACCTCCAACAATGGGGATTACATTTCAACACGAGATCTGGGCGGGGACAAATATCCAAACCACGTCATCATGGTTTTGAAGTTTGACAATCCTAAATTCAAAATCTGTCTCCATGACTTCCCAGCTGTGTGCCTTGGCACCTTAGGTCACCTTACCAAGCCCCAGTTACCTCATAGGAAAGCTGCGAGGACCAAATGGCAGAGTGCATAGTCAGGTGCAATGACAGGCACCCAGTAAACCTGCCATAAGTGGCGCCAGTGTCTCAAGTCCTGCTAGTCCCAACGCATACAGAACTGTACAGGGAGACACAGGACTCTGGGATGGGCACCTGTGGTGGGCCAAATAATGCGCCCCAGACATCCACATCCTTATCCCCAGGACCTGGGAATGTTGCCTTGTGTGGCAAATGAGACTTTGCAGATGGGATTAAGGACTTCAGATGGGGAGATTATCTGGCTTATCCAGGTGGACCAAATGGAATTACAAGGATCCTTACAAGGGAAAGAGGGAGTTAGGAGAGACAGAGGCAGAGAAGGGGATGTGCAAACAGAAGCGGAGGTTGGAGTGACGTGGGTCCACCAGCCAGGGAATGCAGATCGCCTTGCTGGAGAGGCAAGGAGACGGAGCTTCCCCTGGAGCCTCCAGAGGGAGCCAGCTCTGGTGACCCATTGACACTTCTGACCTCCACGAAGCCACCGAGTTTGTGGCACCATGTTACAACAGTCACAGGAAATCAACCCAGCGTTTCGGGTGAAGGGATCCTATTTCCCAGACCAGTGGGACTTGGTGTGGTGCATGAAGGGCATAGCTCTGATTGTGAATTCCATGTTCTTGCAACTGGGCCCGACTGGGGCAATAGAGAATGCAGGGCCCCAGCAAACATGGAAGCTCTGAGTACAGTTGCGCCTGACCATGGTCTAATGCGTGCCGTCCACCTCCTCGCTCCTGGCTCACAGACCCACCCAGTGATCCTGCCTCTGTCCTCTCACCCCTACACCATGAAGCAGCTGCCGGTAGGCTGGACCTCCCTAGGGAAAACTGTTAAGTGTGTGTCCACTCCAGAAGCATGACCCTCCCCGGTTTTCTCAAGGACCGTCCTGAAAACTTCACCCTGCGTGTGATGACAAACCAGTATTAAATTTGGAAGCGATTCAGATCTTACCTTTTTTTGGCTTTGTTTTGTTTTGAAGGTGATTTCCACGGACGTCCACTGGAGGGTGCTGCGTACGTGTTTATAGGAGGCTCTGAACGCAGAATGCAGCATCCGTGTGGCATGCAAACACTGAAGTAGAGAAACACGGACAAAGACATATCTACACACATGTGCCTATGTTCAGACATATGGATGCACACAGACTCACAAATCATCACACACATAGCACTCAACACATATGCGGATAGATGTGTATATCTATATACAGTCATGCGTCACTTAACACGGACGCGTTCTGAGAAAGGCGTCATTAGGCAGTTTCCTCTTTGTGTGAACATCCTAGAGTGAACTTACACAAACCTAGGTGGCAGAGCCTACTACACACTGAGGCTGTACGGAATAGCCTATTGCTCCCAGGCTGTACAGACCTGTACAGCAGGTACTGCACTGAACACTGTAGGCAATTGTAACACAATGATAAGTATTCGTGTATCTAAGCATAGCTAAACATAAAAAAGGTATAGTGAAAATGCCATATTATAATTTGACTGGGCCACTATCGCATATGTGGTCCATCACTGATGGAAACTTCGTTATGTGATACGTGAATATGGAGGTACATAAACACCAGCAAGTACGCACGCAAACATGTACTCATGAACACAGTCATGGTGCCATAAAACACACATACAGAGGCCCACGAAGCACATATCCACATACACGGTAGATATGTTCAGATACACACATACAGGTTTACATAGGTTCATCTACACACACATACACACACACACACACACACACACACACACACACACAGAGACCATGAATCCATACGTGCATGTAGCCAATTATTATTGGCAGACAAACAGCCACGTGCAGAGTGTCATGAATACACATTCTGACATTCAGACTTAAGCATAAAAACACACATGCATCCGTAGCTAAACACCAACACGTGCACACATACATGTACTCCCTAGCCTGGGCCTTTGCTACTTCACTTGTTCAAAAAATGCAATCCCTTGAGGGATGATTAACACTGTGGTGTTTTCTAAAGAAAACAATGGAAATGTCAACTTCATCATCCCTACGGAACTGTTTTATTTTTTAAATGCTAGTGAAAGGCATTTCTAATAATGCACTGAGTCTTTTAAGAGAAAAATAGTAGCCCTGCTCTGACAAAGCAGAAAACCCAAACTATAGTTTTGCAAACACCTAATTAACATATGGAAGGCTCAGAGCTACTCTAAAAGAGATTCTGTTGTTTTTTTTTTTTAAAAAAAGTGGAGAAATTTCAGATTCAGATAAAACCAAAAAATTACGTGAAGTTGAAGAATCGTTAGGTCCAAACAAGTCCTTCCTTCTCAGAAAGGGTGATGATAAAGAAACATGGAGACTTTGCAAATGATTATCAGATGGCCAGGCCTGGAAATTTGCCTTTGATGAGACAAAGGCATTAAAATAAAGGAACACATGAAAGGAGAGAGAGAGAGAAAAGGGCCTATGAAAATAGTTGATTCTATAATAACATTGCAGAGCTGGGAAAAGTCTGCTGTCAGAAATGCATTCCGCTTGGCGGCCAAGCCCTGCCATGAAGTGAGAGTGGAGCGTACTCCAGCAGAGGATCCAGGGGGTGTGAGCAGCTTTGCATGGACATACGCTGTTTATTGCTCTGCCTCTCTTCTCAGGATCCTCAGAAGGCAGGGGAGGATGCTCAGGGTCTGGGCAGGACACCCAGGTCCAAGTCCCATTTCTGCCACCCCCATAGCAGCTCCCTGCTCATCCCTGGGTCTCGATCTCCCTAGGTATACAGTGAAGAAGTTGCCTTCTCTAATCGCTAAAGCTCCTTCCTCCTCTGACACTATCATTACCAGCTCCCTGCACCTCTGACACCCCACTGCATCTGGTGACCGGAATCATTGCAACTGGCTCTGTTTGTGCATTTAACAAAGTGCCGGTTCCAGCCCATCAGCTCAATACCAGCGAACAATAGCTCAGGAATAGATAAAAGGCATTCATCAGGCAGCCAGGCCCAATTATCATGTCACGCTGAATGAAAGTATTTTAAAATCTTTTCTGACAAGAAAATATTCCATGTAGGTACCTTCAAATTAGCTGGAAAATCCAGAAAATTTGCTATTAGGCCTTCTTTGAAGAACCTTTATTCCCCCCCACTGTTCCAGAGGAATTCCTTGGATATTATTAATTCCTTCCAAGAGTGTGACCTTGTGCCTCCTGCTGGGACTGAGACACTTTTCCTGTCTGCTCAACTCCACAGGAGCCATTGCAGAGATGACACACACATGGCCCGAATGGGAGATCACCTGTCCATCAATTTCAAGTTTCGGGTGGGCGCTAGTGGAAATTCTATTCAATTTTGCTCCACCAGCATTTGCTGAACATCTGTTGTGTGTCTGCGAGCCCTGTGATAAGAGCTGGGTCCACCCAGCTCTTGCCCCTGAAGGGAGACTCCACTAAAGGGGGCATGCTTACAAACTGATCAGTGTCAGGGGGAGGTCATGTACCAGAGTGGAAAGCCAGACAGACTTCATTTTGAAGCCTGATTTCATCACTGGCTGTGTAACTTTGGGCAGGGGACTTCACCTCTCTGAGTCTCACTTTCCTCACCTCCAGAATGGGGGAGAGGCACATAACTCTGGGGGTTGTTGTGAGGAGGGACAGTTTCAGAGGAGGCAGGCCATCCCTCCCTTTGACCCACATTGTGGTCAAGGCCTGGCATCCCAGCCTTGTCCCTGGCTCCCTGGGCTGAAGGGTTGTTTCTGACCTCTTCTCCACTCACAACACACAGCAATCTTTCTGAGGCTTTACCTTCAGCTTAATGGTGCAGATGGCTCCATGTGGCTGTGGCCTGGAAGAAGAGATTTCTTTGGCATGGTGAGAAATTGTGTCAAATGTAGAGCTACCTGGAACTCGTGGCTCTGGTGCGGAGATCTGAAAAGGCAACAGCAAGCACTTGGTGGAAAAGAGACTGACTCAGGGTATTAATTTCCAAGTGAATACAGAACAATCTGCTTGCATCTTCATGTGACTGTGGGTTTGTGCAGGAGCAGTTGCTAGCTACGGGAGATTTCTCATCAACCCACAGAATTCCAGGGCTGGAGGGGGATCTTAGAGGCCGCTAGTTCTTGTTTTACAAGTGAGGAAACAGATCCAGAGAGGGGAAGGAACCTGCTCAACAGCACACAGTGAGCCATGAAAAAGTTGGGCCTGGATCCCAGATGTCCTGTGCCCTTGGTCTCTGTTCCTCTTTTGATCCTGCTGTGCCGCAGATCACCACCTAGAGGACTGGGATTGGGCTCCTCTTTCCAGCCTTCCTCCTGGCCCCAGTCCCCTTGGTTCTGCCCTGCCCGAGCCTACAGACTCTTCTTGTTCTCAGCCGTGGGGCATCTCAGGTTCTTCAGTGCCTTAGTGTGGAGATCCTGCCTCCACCAGCCCTGGGGACCCCCAGGCCTCAGGAGAAGTCCACACATTCCCACTGGCACCTCTTCAGTGGGATTACTCCCAACTAGTCAAAGTTGGGCTTTGTGGATGACAGAACCACAGAGTGAAGATTTGACTCTAAGTTAGCCCTCCATGAAAGGGGGAGCAATTGCACCAAGAACAGATAAGTGGTTCATGCCTGCCATCCCAGCGCTTCAGGAAGCCGAGGCAGGAGGATGGTGTGAGGCTGGATGTTTGAGACAGGCTGGGCAATACAGTGAGATTCCATATCTACAAACAAATTTTTTAAAATTAGCTACTCAGGAGGCTGAGGCAGGAGGATGGTTTGAGCCTGGGTGTTTGAGACAGCCTGGGCAATACAGTGAGATTCCATCTCTACAAACAAATTTTTAAAAATTAGCTACTCAGGAGGCTGAGGCAGGAGGATGGTGTGAGGCTGGGTGTTTGAGACAGCCTGGGCAATACGTGAGATTCCATCTCTACAAAAAAAAGTTTAAAAATTAGCTACTCAGGAGGCTGAGGCAGGAGACTTACGTAAGCCCAGGAGGTCGAGGCTGCAGCAAGCAGTGATCGCACCACTGCACTCTGGCCTGGGTGACAAAGCGAGATCCTGTTTCCAAAAAAAAAAGCACATCCTCACTGTGGCTCTCCCTCCAGCCTGCCTCCCTCCCATGCCTCTCACATCTCTCTCTGGACGGTACTCCCTCGGCTGTGTTGACTCTGCTTTCTGAAGGACGTAGCAGGGACACCTTGTTCTCCCTCCATCAGAAAGGTTCTCCTGAATCATGCATCTCACACCATTGTACCCCCAGATCACAGAGGCATCGTGATCCAGAGGAGGGCTCAGGGTTCCAGCCAGGCAGATCTGAATGCTGGCCCCACTTCCGGCTGGCTCTGTAGACTGAGGAGGTTGCAGAGGTGGATACTGTGGGGCAGCTTGCTCAGCACCCTTCTGCACTCCTGGTCGGAGAGGCTGGAGAGCTGACCTTGTATTTTCTGTGTTCTCCCCACTGTCATGCAGGTACGGCCCTGGAGGCATCAAGTAGACACACCCCTGTGAGGTCTGCAAAATGCAAGCGAGTCAGGGGTCACTTTCCTTTCTGTCTCCTTGGCTGTTCCCAGCAGTGGGCAAGGCTGAGGTTTTCCTGTGGCTATGACCCAGCGTCTGTTACCCACGTCCCTGGAGCACTCAAGTGGCAGAATAGTCTGAATGCTTCCTCTGCACATCCCTGGTCAGAGCGAAATGAACAAAGTCCTATCTGGAGAAAGTACCGGGCAACACATGCTCAATTAGTAACTAGGAGGATGCAGATAGATGTTTTCCTCTTCCTAAGGAACCACAGCTGAACTGACTCTATGACTAGGGTGACTGCAGAAGTAAACACGAGCCACTTATCCCTTTGTTTTAAGAGACAGAGTCTGTGTTGCCCAGGCTGGAGTGCAGTGATATAATCATAAGCTCACTGCAGCCTCGACCTCCTGGGCTCATGAAATTCTCCTGCCCCGCCTCCCAAGAAGCTGGGACTACCAGGACGTGCCACCATGCTTGGTTAATTTTTAAATTTTTTGTAGAGATGGGATCTCACCATGTTGAACTCCTGAGCTCAAGCTATCCTCCTGCCTTGGCCTCCCAAAGTGCTTGGATTGAAGGCGTGAGCCACCACGCCCAGCTGATGCTTTAAAAATCTTAACTAAACCTGAACCTGCTTACTCTGAGCCTCGTGGTTCACCCTTTACGAAGTGCTTTCTCATGCATGAGCTCATGTGCCCCTCTGCTCAGCTGGGAGGTAGCAAACGTGGGGAAGGGTCACCATTCCCATTTCCAGAAGAGGCAGCATCAAGCAGGACCAGTGAAAGGTGCTGGGGTCAATGTGTCAGGCTGAGCTGGGCATCAGCTGCATGAGGACCTGGGAGGGGGTGCTGGGGCCAACAATCCCAGAGCCCAGGTGTGGACTAAAGAGTCATACAGACTAAGATACCCCTCATGTGCCTTTTACTACTTCTCTGCTTCCATAGAAACCTGGAGACTTGGGGATTATCTGTGGGGAGGTTCTACCTTCCCTTCCACCTTCATAATCACACAGGGCCTGGGGACCAGCTTCGTGTCAACAAGCCAGACAGTGAAACCTTCACTGCCAGTGCTGTCTAGTGAGGTGGGGTGGGCTCTCTTTGATCTGGGTTCACATGAGTGTGGGAGGAAGAGAAACAAGGCTGGCAAGGTGGGTTGCAGTGAAAGACCTTGATGACAAGGTAAAGCAGCTTCATATGACCTTGTAGGAGGGGGAAAGAGAAGAGTTTAAAACCTTCTGATCTCTAGGTAAGCTGCATGTTGGGAAGGGCACAGATGAGATGAAATCCATCCATCACACAAACACTCAGTGAGCGGCAAGTCCAGATGGGGCCTGTGACAGGGTGGGCCAGAACACAAGTGGGAGACCAGGAGAAGTCTCTAAAGCAGAAGGAAGAGACCAGCACCCAAGCTCTGGGCCAGGCACAGGCTGTTCACAGCTGGGTGTCTCCATCTCAGACTGTATCTTTCGAGGCAACACCTTCAGTGGCAGCCCCAGAGGCCCACAGCTGCCAGCTTCCTCCCGTCTCCCTTGTAAACACAGATGTTTTATTACCTTGTCAAAGGAACACTCTTACAGCTTGCCTTGGGGAAAACAAAAATTCAGCCCCTTCAGCCTCCTGAAAAACTGCCATTGTGAGGTCTCTGACTTGAACACAAAACTGCTGCCTTCTCTTCTTTGAAAGCAGAGGAGGGCCTCCCCGCTTAGGCCTCGGTTCCTTTAGATGGGAAAGGTAGGGGTTGGATAAGAAGAACCTCTTCCTTACAGTTTACCAGATGATCTCCCTACTGGACTGGGGCCTGACGGCCTGGGCTGTGTCTCCCAGAGCACCTCCCAAGGTGTAGGCTCTCAAGACACGTTTGTGAATGAATGAATGAATGAATGAACACATACCTGAGAGTGCCTTTTTGCTGTGTTGTCTTGGGATTTCAAAGCAGCCTGTGAAACACAACTAGAGTTGCCCTCCACCCACTGGAAGTGAAATTGGGTGGCTGCTCCAGGGTTTCAGGCTCTTCTTGCCACCAGGTTTAGGGTTAGCCATGAACTTCCCGTGAGTTATTTCAGATCAGGGACAGAGAGGGCTGGGGCTGCTCCCAAAGGACACATATTTCTCAAGGACAATTGAATCCCTCAGTTCACACGACAGCTGCTGTCTGGTTTGATGCCCACTTCCCATCACATTCTAAATAATGATCCAGAAACCCCTGTTCCTGGGACCCAGTGAAGAATGACTGCCAAGGGCAAAGGGCAGCCCCAACTTAGCCTCTTGATGGCTGCCTCAGAAAGGCAGCTGGGATGCAGGAGAAAGAACTAGACATTGGGCTGGGTGAATATGGATCTGTCTGACCCACCCCTGTAACTTTGGGATGCAGGCAAGTTCCTGGATCTCTCTGTGACTCAGTTTCCTTTTCTGTAAGAGAGGAGGATTAATATGGATCCTGGGAACTGTAGGCTCAGAGTGCAAGAAGTGCTTGGTTAAGCTGGGTTCCTGTCCCTGGTTCCAGCTCTCCCTCCAGCCACTGAGGGACCTTGGCAGAGTCCCTTTCCACCTGAGCATCTGCAGAGCAGACCTCATCATATCCACCTCACAGAGCTGCAGTGAGGGTTAAATAAGATGATTTACATAAAAAGATTTGTAAACTGAGAAGTTTGTGCAATGCAATGGGCCTAATACTCTATTTTTAAAATATCTTCAAAGAAGATGACTACATGTTCTACTAAATCGAAAGTGTGTTGGCCTGGCTGTGGGGATTATTTGAGTGCAGACCTGTGAGTTAAGTCACTTTCTCTTAATAAGTCAATGGCTGGAGCGTAGGGCATGTAGTGATAGTGAGAATTTGGGACAGTGGTGATTAGGGTGATAGGAGCTGATGCTAGAAAAACGGTGAATTAAGACAAACAGTTTTAGGCTTTATCCAGTAGGCAATGTGAAACATGGTAAGTCTTTGAGTGGCAGCAAGAAATGATCAGAGCTGGCAAATAGAAAGAACATTCTGGTGGCCTGCATGGAGGATGGATTGGGGAGGGTGAAACTGGGGGCAGGGCAACTGATGCACAGTTATCCTGAGGTCCAGGGGAGGGATGGCAAGACTGAAACAAGGTCTGTGTGACTCCGAGGTCCAGGCCTCACTCATTAATTGAATATAGAATGGGAGACTTTTTACTAAGTGCAAGGTTGAGGATAAGAGTATTAACCTTTTGTAGGAGGGGTTAAATGTCATGAGCAGGAGACAAGCATTGGTTGAGCATTGCTTCACCCCAGCCTCCCAGAAGGCCCCTCTCTGGCTTGGTAATGATTTCTTTGAAGTTATTAAACATGAACAGATTTGTACTTCGCCCTACTTGTTTGAGTGAATGTTTTTATTTAGGCCTTTATTTTTAAGGCCTCTTTCTTCCATTTAAGGGGGCCAATGGCTTCCATCATGGAAGTAGCACTTTCTCCCTATAAGAAATGAAAATCCTGCAGGCCCTGGGTGGATGACTGTGTCTCTTTGTGGGGTGGTTTGAGTAAGTGAGCAGCAGGATAAAGTCCGTGGGGCCAAGGCTGACCCCAGCCTCACTTTTGTCAATATATTCCCCCTGGTGTCCTCAATCCCGGCTCTCCGATGACTGGAGTCAATATCTACTTTAATGTGTTTTGGTCTCATTAACATGGACTGGATTAACCAGCCCACATGGGCTTTTCAATTAGGAAGATAAATTTCTGACAGTGTTTACAAAGGGATTAGATACCTGCTTAGCATGTGACAGGCCTTGCCTTCTCTTCCTCCCTCCTTCTCCCCCGCCCCATCTCTTCCTCTCTTTTCTCCTTTGCTCTCTCCCTCATTCCCTCCCTCCCTCCCCTTCCTTCTTCCTCTCCCTCTTTCTTCCCTGTGTTCCATGAATGAATGGGCTTACTCTGTTTCCCTTTTAGGGATTGCTATGGTTTGGATCTGTGTCCCCACCAAATCTCATGCTGAATTTTCATCCCTAATGTTGGAGGTGAGCCTGGTGGGAGGTGATTGTCTCATTAAGGTGGATTTCTTGTGATGGTTTTTCTGTCTCTCAGTCCCAAAGGTCATCTCAGAGCAGCAGAAGCAGCAGCAGACAAGCTTTGAGGGGCCCCAAAAAGCAGACCTAGCACCATCCCCTTGGCGCTGTTCTCGCGATAGTGAGTGAGTTCTCCTGAGATATCTGTTCGTTTAAAAGCATGTGGCGCCTCTACCCTGTCCCTTGCTGGCTCCTGCTCCCACTATGTGACGTGCCTGCTCCCCCTGTGCCTTCGGCCATGATTGTACGTTTCCTGAGGCCTTCCCTGAAGCCAAGATGATGCCAGCATCCTGCTTCCTGTATGGCCTGAAGAACTGTGAGCCAATGAAACCTCTTTTCTTTATAAAATACCCGGTCTCATGTATTTCTTTATAGCAATGCAAGAATGGCCTAATACGGGGATATTTGGCTAGATGGGCTGGTATGAATGGACATGTGATTAATATCATTTAACCATCCTAGGTGACAACAGTCCAGCTGCCCAGCTCTACTCCAGCCTTTGCTTGCACACTTCCAGCCTCTGAAAGCTCACTACCTCACATGTCACTGACCACAAGAAGGCTCTTCCCTGAGCTGAGCTGCCACCTGCCCCCCAAAAGAGTTCCATCTCATGTGCTTTCTGGCACCTCTCAAAGCTTGTCTGCTGCTGCTGCTGCTGCTGCTGCTGCTCTGAGATGATCTTTGGGACTGAGAGACAGAAATCTCATGCCTCCCAGGGGTCTCCCTCTGTGCTGGACAGCTCACCCCTCTCAATGTCTCATCCTTTGCAAGGAGGCACAATTTGCATCATACAGTCACGTGTGTATAGTTTCCATCATGCTATACATAGCATTTTGTGCTCCTTTTTTAAATTAAAAATACATTGTAAACATTATTCCACATGGTATGCCTAATCCTCAAAACACAACTACCCTTTTAAGCACTTCAGAGTATTCCGTGTGGAACCTCATGGATGGCTTCCCCATCTTCCACTGACAGATGCATACCTCGCTTTTTAAATGTTTTCACAGCATCTTTGTTGATTTGGCATTTTCCTTCTGTTGAATAATCTTCTCAGGAGAAATTCACATTAGTGAGATGCCTGGATCATTTATCTTGATTTGACTTTTGGTACATATTATTAGATCACCTTGCAAAATGTCTGCTACAGGGTAAGTTGTACCTCCCTAGCGGAGTGTATCAATTCAGCTAGAAACTCATTTTAATATATATATTTTTTTATTTTGTGGGAATAAAGCCACCTTGAGGTTGTTTTAATTTGATATCTTTCACCGAGGATTAAAGAAAAGAAAAGCAAAAGGGAGGAAAAAGACATTTTTCTTTGTGTTGGATTGTTATTTGTCTTTCTCTGGTGTGAATTGTCTGTTTGAACCCTTTGCTCATTTACATATTGGGGTATTGATGTTTTGCTTACAAATTCCAATAAGCTCTTGAATTAAACCTTAGTCTGTCCTTAGACTAAGGTTTCTCCCTAGAACATTCACTTTTATTTTAATCATGTTGCTCTTCCTGTTTTCTGCCTGGGGGAGCCCACCATTTAGGACTAGAAGACAAGCTTGGGCACTGACTGCCCAGCTCCTACAACTGGCACCACTGAGGTCCCAAAGAAGAATATTAATAAAAGCACTGTACTGGATGCTCTGGGTATATCTCTTCTACTCCCCAAAGTAACCCTGACAGGACACTGTGCCTGTGTTACAGATGTGGAAACAGGCTCAGAGGGGTGACACGTGTGCTGCAGGTCTCACAGCAGGCACACTAGAGGTGGTGCAGGTAAGCATTGTCTCTGGGTTTGTTACCCTTTTCCACAATACCAGCAGCCTGTGGAGGAGTAAGAGAACATCTGCTGCCAACATCTCCAGGTTTGTGACTTCAAACTCCCCTGGCAGAGGAGGGAATTACCATATTTGGGGACAATTTACATCAAATTACCATGCACCAGCCAACAGCTGCCGCCTGGAGCGGGAGGCTGGCTGCACAGAGCCATCACATTTATACACATGATAATGAAAACCCACACGCAGGCCTCCACGTTCTCCCATAAATATGGTCATTATGATCTTGTTGGCATTGCTTGTTGAATTCCATCTTGCAAATTGTTTCCTGGTTGCCTAGGGGAGCTGACTTGGGCTCTTCTCTGTCTCCTTTCCTCTAAACATGGCAGTGTTTGGGGTTTGCCCACTGTCCTCAGACCATCCTCTGGCACAATTCTCAGGACAGCCTCCACCCCATGCTATGAGCAGTGAGCAAGTTCCCACTGTGTGCACCATGCGTGGGACTGATTGCAGAGAGCTGCAGAGCTGAGAGGGCTCTCAGGGCAGCCGACAGGCCCACTCCTGCATTTTACAGACTGACAGGATACAGGACAGGAGTGGGGTCAAAGTCCAAGATTAAAAGGGACCCTTTGCATACCCTCCCTGTGCCGAACCCTGGAAGGGGAGCACACAAACCTCCCCAGGGCACCCAGGGCTTAGGCAGGCCATGGCTCAAAGCCCCCATTATAAATAATAGAAATCTTTCTCAGCTAGCTGGAGGACAGGGAGTGGCAGTGAGGAGATTTGTTATAAGGAATCTCATGAAATCCAGGGACTAAATTGGGCCACATCTCCAGAAGGACTAGAAACAGGAAGTGGAAAGCCAATAGGAAAGAAAGGCACCCTCTTCAGCTTTTGTCTGCTTCCCTCTGCACAGGGACTCTGATCTCCTCTGTCTTTGAATGAACATCCCCTGTTCCTCCCTCTACGTGGTAGAACATGGACACCCCAAGTGTCATGTTTCTATGTGACAAGTCCAGCCATCCACAGGGTGGTTGTCTCTGGTGTCCCAATTCTAAATTACCAAAGAACTGAAGAATGGGCTCTAACGGGCTCAGCTTGGGTCAGATGCTTACTTCTGGTGTCATCACCTGTAGCCAAGAGGGTTATCTCAGCTGCTAACACATGGCAGCTGACAGCCCATCCTTGTGGGCAGGACTGCAAGATTACAAGGAAAGGGAGCTGAGAAGATAACCAAATTGGCTTCTGCCATACCTTCAGCCTAGTACTTTTTTTTTGAGACATGGTCTCTCTATGTTGCCCAGGCTGGTCTCGAACTCCTGGGCTCAAGGATCCTCCTTCCTTGGCCTCCCAAAGTGCTGGGACTACAGGCATGTATTAGTTCATTCTCACGCTGCTAACAAAGACATACCCAAAGCTGGGTAATTTATAAAGGAAAGAGGTTTAATTGACTCACAGTTCAGCATGGCTGGGGAGGTCTCTGGAAACTTACGATCATGGCAGAAGGGGAAGCAAACATATTCTTCTTCACATGGTAGCAGGAAGGAGAATGAGTGCTGAGCAAAGGGGGAAAAGCCCCTTATAATACTATCAGATCTCTTGAGAACTCACTATCATGAGAACAGCAGCATGGGGGTAACTGCCCCCATGATTCAATTATCTCCCACCAGGTCCCTCCAACAACATGTGGGGATTATGAGAACTACAATTCAAAATGAGATTTGCATGGGGACACAGCCAAACTATATGAAGGCATGAGCCACCACACCTGGCCTAGCACTTTTTTAATAATTAAAAATTTTCCTGAGACAACTGTAGAATCACATGCAGTTGTAAGACATAATGCAGAGAGAACTCTTATGCACTTTGCCAAGTTTCCCCTCAATGGTGACATTTTGCAAGACCATAGTATAATATCACAATCAGAATATTGACATTGACACAAGCCATACATCTCGTTCAGATTTCACGAGTTTTACTTGTACTCAATTGTGTGTGTGTGTGAAGTTTTACACAGTCTTATCCCCTGGGTAGATCTTTGTATGGGATACAACCACACCACAGTCAAGATATTGAACAGTTCCAACACCACCAAGATTCCTTGTGTAGCCCTTTGTGGTAAGCTAAATAATGGAACCACCACTATCCCCCAGGATATACACGTCCTAATCCCTGGAATCTGTGAATGTTACAGGGACTTTGTACTTAAGTTAAGGATCTTCAAGGGGGGAGATGCTGCTGCTGGATTATCCAGGTAGGCCCTAAAAGTAATCACAGGGGTTCTTGTGAGAGGGAGGCAAGAAGGTCAAAGCAGGAAGTAGGAAATGTGATGATGGATGCAAGAGGCTAAGGTGATGCAAGGAAGAGGTCATGAGTCAAAGAATGCAGACGGCCTCTTGAAGCTGAAAAAGGCAAAACACGGGTTTTCCCCTGGAGTCTTCAGTGAGACTGTGGCCCTGCCAACACCTTGACTTTAGCCCAATGAAACTAATTTTGGACTTCTGATCTCCAGAACTGAGAGAGAATACATTTGTGTTGCTTTAAGGCACGTGGTCATTTGTTACAGAAGAAATCAGAAATTAATATACCCTTTTATGAAGAATTCAGCAAAGTTTTTGGATACAAAATCAATGTATACAAATCAGTAGCTCTTCTATACACCAACAACGACCAAGCTGAGAATCAAATCAAGAACTCAACTCCTTTTACAATAGTTGCAAAAATAAAATAAAATACTTAGGAACATACCTAACCAAGGAGGTGAAAGACCTCTACAAGAAAAACTACAAAACACTGCTAAAAGAAATCGCAGATGAAACAAATGGAAACACATCCCATGTGCATGGATAGGTAGAATCAATATTGTGAAAACGACCATACTGCCAAAATCAATCTACAAATGCAACACAATTCCCATCAAAATACCACCATCATTCTTCACAGAATTAGAAAAAAAATCCTAAAATTCATATGGATGTAAAAAGAGCCCACATAGCCAAAGCAAGACCAAGCAAAAAAGAACAAATCTGGAAGCATCACATTACCTGATTTCAAACTATACTATAAGGCCATATTCAACAAAACAGCATGGTTCTGGCATAAAAATAGGCACATAGGCCAATGGAACAGAATATAGAACTCAGAAATAAACCCCAATACTTACAACCAACCGATCTTTGACAAAGCAAATGAAAACATAAAGTGGGGAAAGGACACCCTATTCAACAAATGGTACTGGGATTGGCAAGCTACATGTTAGAGAATGAAACTGGATCCTCATCTCTCACCTTATACAAAAATCAACTCAAGATGGATCAAGGACTTAAAGACCTAAAACTGTAAAAATTCTGGAAGACAACATTGGAAAAACCCTTCTAGACATTGGCTTAGGTAAGGATTTCATGACCAAGAACTCCAAAGCAAATGCAATAAAAACAAAGGTAAATAGCTGGGACTTCATTAAACTAAAGCACTTTTGCGTGGCAAAGGGAACAGTCAGCAGAGTAAACAGACAACCCACAGAGTGGAAGAAAATCTTCACAATCTATTCATCTGACAAAGGACTAATATCCGGGATCTACAACAAACTCAAACAAATTAGCAAGAAAAAAACAAATGATCCCATCAAAAAGTGGGCTAAAGACATGAATAGACAATTCTCAAAAGAGGTTATACAAATGGCCAACAAATATATGAACAAAATGCTTAACATCACTAATGATCAGGGAAATGCAAATCAAAACCACAATGTGATACCACCTTACTTCTGCAAGAATGGCCATAGTAAAAAAATAATAGACGTTGGTGTGGATACGGTGAGTAGGGAACACTTCTACACTGCTGGTGGGAATGTAAACTACAACCACTATGGAAAACAGTATGGAGATTCCTTAAAGAAAGAAAAGCAGAACTACCATTTGAGTTAACAATGCAACTGCTGGGTATCTACCTGAGGGAAAGAAGTCATTATATGAAAAAGATACTTGCACATGCCTGTTTATAACAGCACAATTCACAATTGCAAAACATAGAACCAACCTAAATGCCCATCAATCAATGAATGGATAAACTGTTGTATTATGCACACACACACACACATACACATACACATATATATATTCCATCATATATATATGATGGGATACTACTCAGCTATAAAAGGGAATAAATTAATGGCATTCACAGCCACCTGGATGAGATTGGAGACTATTATTCTGAGTGAAGTAGCTCAGGAATGGAAAACCAAACATTGTATGTTCTCACTCATATGTGAAAGTTAATCTATGAGAATGCAAAGGCATAAGAAAGACACAGTGGACTTTGGGGACTCAGAGGGAAAGGGTGGGAAGGTGATGAGGGATAAAAGACCACAAATTGGATGCAGTGTAGACTGCTTGGGTGATGGGTCCACCAAAATCTCACAAATCACCACCAAAGACCTTACTCATGTAACCAAACACCACCTGTTTCCCAATAACCTATGGAAATAAAAAAAAATTAATAAAAAAGAAATTAATATACCCTTTTATGACTGCACCCACCTCCATCCCAGCACCTGCCCTCCCCAGCAACCACTAATGTGTCTTCAATATCTAAAATTTTACCATTTCATAAATGTTATATAAATGGAATCATACATATGTAACATTTTGGAATTTGCTAGAGGGCCAAGAAGGGCCTCTGGAGCTCCAGAGAGAGAGAGATTGGGTTGGAGATGCAGGTTCAGAGGTGATGGTATCCCATGGCTACAGGAGCCCAAGGGTGGCTGAGATTACCCAGGCAGAGAAGGAGGAGGGACAGCAGGTGGGGCTGTCAACATTTAGGGGATGAATAGAGAAGGAAGATCCTGGGAAGGACACTGAGAAGGATCAGTTGGAAAGGGGGGTCATCACAGGACTGACTGGTAGGGCTCATCCCTTGGTGGCCATGACATTTACTAGGGAGGACAGGGCATTCCTGACAATGCTGCCTTCTATGGGGTACATCCTGTGTGCTTGGCCCTGCTCTGTGCCCTGCTCAGTTCTTACCTCACCACCTGTGAGATCGGTTTTTCATTTTGTTTTGTTTTGTTTTTGAGACAGGATCTCACTCTCTCAGCCAGGAGGGAGTATAGTGGCGTGATCAGAGCTCACTGCAGCCTTGACCTCCTGGACTTAAGCAATCCTCTTGCCTCAACCTCCCATGTAGCTGGGACCACAGGCACGTGATGCCATGCTTGGCTAATTTTAAAAAATTTTTTGTAGAGACGAGGTCTCATTATGTTGCCCAGGCTGGTCTTGAATTCCTAAGCTCAAGCAATCCTCTCCTCTATCTTGACCTCTCAGGGTGCTGGGATTACAGGTGTGAGCCACTGCATCTGGCTGAGATAGGTATTATTACATCATTTTAGGTGAGAAGACCGGGGATCTGAGTGGTGAAGGGACCTGCCAAGGACACCTGGCTGGTAAGTGGCAGAGATGGGAATGGAACCTGGGCTGTCTCTCTGGGCTCTGGTGATTGTGTGTTAAACTCTTCTGGGTCAGAGAGAGTGGGGGCAAAAGAATAGGAGTTGGACTGAATTGGCTTGGACAAGTGCATGGGCTGGGGTGCTGAGGAAGAGGAGGGCGTGGATCTGAGCCACAGCCTGCTGGCATCTGTGGTGAGGACAGCACTGGGGGTGGGAGGAGGAGGAAAGGGGAATGCAGGGCATTGTTGAAAGAGAAGGAGCCAGTCCAGAGGAAGAGGCTGCAGACTAAGGACAGACAGACAAGAAGACTGGAGGAGTGGGAGCCAGAACCCAAGGGGCTGAAGGGCCAGCCCTGCACCTGGTGTAGGATGCACTTTAACAAGAGGGCCCCTTCTGGGGCTCCCTCCGCTTTCCTAGGTCTCCCCTTAAAAGAGGGGAACTGGCTCCTCCCAAGGCTCTTTTGCCCCTTCTCTGAGCTATCCACACCCCCCCTCCCCGTTGCCTGGTGAGGAGCAGTAGGGGATTCTAAACAAAGACATCAGGGAACTGGAACAAGAATGGATCATAACCATCCCAGCGCATGCCAAGTCCCCCACCCCTCACACACACACCCCTGGGCTCCCGCAAACCCTCCCTGGCTCAGGCCCAGTGCGGGGCCTTCTGGTGAGAACCCCTCCCTGGGAGTGCAGCCTTCTGGGCCGCTTTCTTCTCAGTAGGACTGAGCTGTCAGGCACCTCCCAGAGATTTCAAGACGGCTCCCCTCCCCCAAGGGATGCCTTTGTCTTTGTCTCCATAGAAGAGGCAGCAGCAGGGGGTGGGGTTTGGAAGAGGGGAAATGAGACAGGGTCCTTGCACCCAGAAAGCCTAATTGGGGTGAAGGGTGGCCAGACACGGATGCTTTTTGTGTGGGTCGTGGGAGCTCAGACGACTGAGAGGTCCCTGCCTTCTGGAAGGTAGTCAGAGAGGACTTCATGGAGGAGATGGCCTTTGGGCTGTCCTGGAAGGACAGTAGATTAGATGGGCAGAGATGAGGAGGAAGAGTGTTTCCAAGTGAAGGGACCACATGACCCAAGGCTCGGAGGTGGGAGAGAAGCAGGAGTACTGGAGAATAGGAGGTGGGCCCATGTGAGTGGCCCTGAAGAGTATGGGTGGAGATGCTGGGGAAATGGGGAATAAGGCCAGAGAAGTCCCAGGCCAGCCAGAAGGCAGAGGGCTTGATTGTCAGCTGAGGAGCATGAGCCTGGTTTCTCAGCCTACGGGGAGCACCGAAAGTTTTGATAAGGATGATGGCCCCGGTCCCTGGGGTGGAGAATAGAATGAGTAGGGTGAGGTGGAGGCAGGGAGAACAATGTGGAGGGGCTATGGCCTGGACAGGGCAGTGGCTGTTAGGGTGGGGAAAGATGCACATGTGAAAATCACCTTCAACAGAACTTGGACTTACAGAACATGGACTGGGGAGAGGGGTGAGGGAGAACAGGTAGTCAGGGATGATCCTCAGGCCACACAAGCAGGCCCTCAGACGTGCAAGTGGGTCAGGTGGAGAGTATGGTTGGGGCGGGGGTGGTGGTTTTCAGAGCACAAATGTCTGTGTCCCTTTGGGCATCTGTGGCTGGGAAGGAGGACTTTGCTCCGGGTGAGATGCAGGTCGGAGGCTCCAAGCATGTTGTAGGTGGCAGGGGTAGGTGCTGTACCCAGGCAGACCCAGGACCTGTCACAGGAGAGGTGTCTCAGGGAAGAGAGCAGAAGGCAGTAGGGGGCAGGAGCAGGGGATGAGCAGCCACTTGCTGCCACGTAGAATGAGTAAAAGGAGAGTTCGGGGGTTTTTTGCACTCAGAGGTGATTCTGAACTGGACCTTGCTTTCCATTATCCCATTATCAATGAGCACCTCCCACGTGCCAGCTAGTGGCAGAACCATGGTGGCTTCCAGCCCCAGCCCCTATTTTTAAAGAAGTTTCCATCTGATGGGGGAGAGAATGGGTTCCAATATTAGGCTCACCATGCTCAGTGCCAGGAGAGAGGGACAGAGGGACAGGTCAGGGAAGGAGCCCTCAAGGAGGTTTGCTCACAGGGACATGGGGAAAGGACAATTCCAGGAGAAATAGCCTGAGCAAAGGCCTGGAGTCGGAAGTCCATCAGTGTAGACCGAGCCCAGGCGGATGTGGGAAGGGGAGAAGGGGAGACAGGAGATGGAGAGACAGAGGAAGCAGCTCTAGAAAGGCAGATTCAGGTGGATGCAGGTGACCTGGGTTCTGGCTTTGGATGGGAGCCGTAGTGCAGGCAGCAAGGAGGGAGAGTGGGGTAGGCAGAAGGGAAGGATGATGGAAGCTTTTCATAAAGGCAGAGGCAGGGTGGTTGCTGGACCTGAGAGGTCAGCGGGCCCTGTCTGCCTCTCTTGCCAGGACCTCTCCGTTTCCATTACTGCCTGGGTCCTGACTCCTTTTTATTATATTTCTGGATCACCCACTCATAAATCCTCTTCCTGCCTGGGGCTGGGAACTCTTGAATAGGCAGCAGTTTTGATTTAAAGGCAGGGCTGGCAGTAAAGGGGGAACAAAACTACCCAGAGAAAAACACAGGCTTCCCTGGGGGAGATATGTAATTAAAGTGGGGCCACCTCTCTCTTCCTGAGAGCTTCCTAGAGGATGGATGAGGGGAAGGTTGCCACCTGCTACATCGGTCCACTGAGCCAGCACATTCCCAGTCCCAGGAGGATGGGGCCAGACTCAGAGCTGCACACACTAGACTTCAGCTGAGCTCCCTGCTGTAGTCAGCAGACTTCTAAGATTGTCTCCAGTAATCTCCACCTGCTAGTAACCACGCCCTTGTTATGGTGGGAGTCTGGGGTGGACCTAGTGACTTGTTTCTAATGGATACAGACACATAGCAAATGAGATGGGTGCCACTTCCATGACTGGGTTATTAATACAAAAGACTCTGAATTCCTTCTTGCTAACAGTCTCTCTCTCTCTCCCCCTCCCCCTGCCTCTTGCCTTCTTGGTTTGCACACTTTGATCAAGCAAGCTGCCATGTTGGAGAGGCCCACATGACAAGGAACTGAGGGGGGTCTCTGGCCAACAGTTAGAGAGGAACTTAGGCCCTCAGTCCAACAACACCAAAAGAATTAAATCTCGTCAACAATCGCATGAATGAGATTGGAAGAAGATCCCTCCCCCAGGCGTCATCAGATGAGACCACAGACCCTGGGCTGACACCTCCATTGCAGCCTCACAGAAGAGGCTGCATCTGCCATCAGATGACATAGAAGATACTGCTAAGTCATGCCTGATCCCAGGCCCACAGAGACTGGGAGAAAACAAATGTGTACTATTTTAAGCTGCCAAATTTTAGGGTAATATGTTACACAGCAATACATAACTCATACACCTGCTGATTTGAGCCAGTCAATTCCTTGCTCTGAATCCCAATGTTCCCATCTGAATAAATGGGCTAATAATACTCAGCCCAAGGGATTGATCAAAGATCAGAGCCAAAAGCAGATGGGAAAGAGCTTTGAGTGATGTAAAATGTTGTGTACATGGGATGCATTTTTGTGAATATAATTATCTCAGTGAGGGGTTGGGAAGAACATGGTTCTTATCTTGACTTCTCAACTTATAGACTGAGAGGCCTTGTGTAAGTCAGTTAACCTCTCAGTCCTCAGCTTCCTCATCTGTAAAAGGGATTTGTTGGGAAAATGAAAGGAGAATTCAGGTAAATCATGCAGCATGTGCCTGGCATATAGTAGGCACTCAGAAAAAAATCATGGCCCTTCTTGATTCATGTTGTTACTGTTGTGGTGATTCTGAATGAGATGAAGGGATGAGGACGGTGAATGCTGGTTCTTCCCACTGCACTGGTGCAAGAGCCTTGGCATCTGCAAGATCTCTGGACCACCAACATGATCTCAGCCGAGTGTGCCTCTCTGGGGAAGCTGACAGCAGAGAGAAGATTGATCCTGCCCCAAGAATCACCCTATGCACGAGCTTGTTAAGGCTGCCTTACTAAGGAGCCACTGGCAGAGAACCACCTGACACCAGCCACCTGACATGGAGGATGCAGAAGCAGAGCTGGCCCCATGGCCTGTTCTGCAATGGACTGGCTGCTGTTTATTCTGTGTTTCTGAGACCAGCCTCAGAGTGCTCTGGGGATGCCCTGGAAGTCTTTGATGGGAAAGTCAGGCTTTCTGAGCAGTGACAATGATGTTTCAGAACCAGGTCAGACAGCATGTGTTCTCAGTTGAGGATGCAGAGTGATGATGGGAGATGAAGGAGAGGAGAGGTCAGAAAGGACATCCTGGGGACAACATACACCTTGGTTAGCCATCACCATTCCTGGTTTCTGTTGGGTGCTGGATTCTGACTGAATGGCCTCTGGACCTCCTGTCACCTACTGGTGAAGGCCCCTCTGCCACACTTCTGGGCCAAAGTCAGCTGGGTAAAGCAGAGCCATTGGCTCTCAGAGACACAGTGACTTACTTGCACAGGGTCACTCAGCCAGTTGGTGGAGTAGGAAGCAGAGAGTGAGTCTGTCCAACCTCAAAGCCCATGAGAAAAATCAGCCTAGAGGAGCTGTGTTTTCAAGGCTGGACTCATTCCTGGTCATCGAAAAGAGAGGATGAAATTGCAGAATTTGGCACATCTTGATCCTGAAATATTTTATTCAAACGATAACCATCCTGCAACGTCAGAGCCCAAGTGTGTTCTGTTCTTAACAATAGCAGAGACAATGACTATAAATAGCTGCCATGAAGGTAAAGAGTTAGGTTCCCATGTAGAGACAATGGCATAGGAGACATAATTGGGGTGGGGGACAGGTGTCAGAAAAGGGTCCTCTGAAAAACCAACATTTGGGCTGAGACCTAAAGGCTGAGCAAGAATCAGCCAAGGGAAGGATAGAAAAAAGAGAGTCACAGGAAGAGGAAACCGTGTATGCAAAGGCCCTGAGGCAGGAAGCTGTGTGGTGTGTAAGTGATGGAAAGGAAGCAAGTCTTCCTGGAGCTCTGTGAACAAGAGGACGATTGCTTGAGGCCAGAGGACCCTGAAGGCCTTGATAAGAAATTTAGATTCGATTCTAAGTGATCCAATTCCCATTGTTAGTGGGTTAGACCTCAAGGAGTCTAGGGGTGGGAGTAAGGGAGTGATAGATGGATTTGTTTGGAGACACTGCCGTGTCCTGATATTAGTTAGAGGGGTAGCGTATCTGGCAGTTGATGAAGAGATGAATAATATAAGGGAAACTCATTGGAAAGCACCTAATGCCTTCAAATGGGATAGCCTCAGTACCCCTGGGCAGCTGGAGAGCTTGCTCCAGGCTTTGAAGGGCTGGACTGTCAGAAGCCATGGTGCTTGTCCATGTGCTCTCCAGAGTTTGCCTTTGCTCTCCAAGGACATTTGGACATCTGGTCCAGGCCTGAGTCACCTTCTCTGCCAAGTGATCACATTGACAGGCTCTGCAGGCAGGAACCTGCTCTTTGCCTCTGTGGTAGTCAAAAGAATGCCTCGAGAGATATCTATGCCCTCATCTTCAGAATTGGTGAATATGTCAGGTTGCATGGCAAAGGGAAATTAAGGTTGCAGATGGAATTAAGGTTGCTAATCAGCTGACCTTTAAACAAGGGGGTTATCCTGGATTATCTGGGTGGGCCCAGTGGAATCACCAGGGTCCTTTAGATGTGGGAGAGGGAGGTGGAAGAGGAGGTTAGAGTGATGTGATCCATGGATCTGAGGAGGACCTGATCCATGATTGCTGGCTTTAAAATTGAAGGAAGAAGCCATGAGCCAAGGAATGTAAACGGCCTCTGGAAGCTGGAAAAGACAAGATATGGAGTCTCTTCTAGAGCTTCCAGAATGGAGTCTTTTCTAGAGCTTCCAGAAGGGAATGCTGCCCTGCCAGCACCTTGACTTGAGCCCACTGAAACTCATGTTGGATGTCTATCCTCTGGAAGTTTAAGATAATACATTTGTATTGTTTAAGCCACTGACTTCATGAAGTTTGTTCTAGCAGCAATAGGAAACTATAACAGTTGCCCTCCCCCATAAGGGCACCATCTCTGTGTGGGTGGGTGGTTTTTTCTCAAGCCCATAAAGTCACCTTTCCCCCAAACCCAGGCACAGTGGAAAGAGCACTGGACCTGAAGCCTGGAAACCTGGGCCTCAGTCTCTGCAGCTTTGTCAACTACCTGTGAGACCTTGGGCATCTCCCTCCATTTCTCTGGTCTCATTCTGCAAAGGGGCTAATACCCACCCTGTATGACACCTTGCAGGGGGACAGCACTCTGCAAGCCATAATGTGGTGCACATGTGGAAAGGATATTCATGGTGCAGGGGGGTGACATGCTTTAAATGTTTGTCCCCTCCAAACATTTCATGTTGAAATGTGAACTCCAATGTTGGAGATGGGACCTGGTAGGGAAAGTGTTTGGGTCACAGGGGTGGATCCCTCATGAATGGCTTGGTGATGAGTGAGTTCTCAGTTCTCACTCAGTTTAGTGAGATCTGATTGTTTAAAAGAGTGTGGCACCTCCCCACTCTCTCTCTTGCTCCTGCTCCCACCATGTGATATGCCTGCTCCCCGTTTGCCTTCCATCATAATTGGAAATTTCCCGAGGCTCTCACTACACTTCCTGTATAGCCTGCAAAACCATGAGCCAATTAAACCTCTTTTCTTTATAAATTGCCCAGTCTCAGTTGTTCCTTTATAGTGATGCAAAAACAGACTAACACAGGGAAGAAGTTCATAGTGCTCGAAGACCAGATATTTAAATGAGAGAAAAGACACAGGCATGAGGAAAGATAACATAAAGTGGAAAAGCTACAGGGAGATGTGACTGTTGGGCCCCCATTCAAGACTAGAGCTGGGCAGCACTGAATGTGTACAGGGGACGGTGAACCCCAGGACACACAGCTGGTGAAGCTCATGAGGCTGGAAAGGCAGGCGAGAGCCTGGCCTCACAGGGCCTCGAGTGCCAGTGTATTAGTCTGCCAATAAGGATATACCCGAGACTGGGTAATTTATAAAGAAAAAGAGGTTTAATGATCTCACAGTTCTGCATGGCTGGGGAGGCCTCACAATCATGGCGGAAGATGGAGGAGCATTGGCACCTCTTACATGGCGGCAGACAAGAGAGCGTGTGCGGGGGAACTGCCCTTTATAAAACCATCAGATCTCCTGAGACTTATTTACTATCATGAGAACAGCACAGGAAAACCCTCCCCCATGATTCCATTACCTCCCACTGGGTCCCTCCCATGACAGATGGGGATTATGGGAGCTATAATTCAAGATGAGATTTGGGTGGGGACAAAGCTAAACCATATCAGCCAGACAGAGCCGCCCAGCCTTTATCCTGAAGACAGATTCTGGGGAGCCCTAGTGGGGACCCAGTAACTTATGGGAAGGCCGTGCCAGGGGGGTGGGATGCAAGGAGCACCTAGGAGACATATAAGAATCTTAGCCCAGGATGGGAGGGAGGGTCCTCAGATAGGTGTGAATGCTCAGTTCACTCACTCATGACTCTGCCCTTGCCAGCTGGGAGCCCTTGAGCAAATCACTTACCATCTATAATCTCAGTCTTTCTCCTGTTCGGTGGGGCTTGGTGGTGGTGCTAACTCCATTATAGAGTTGTGGGGCTCACCCCAGAAAACACACCCAACACCCTTGATATGGACCCCCTTGTGCTGCCCAAACCTCCATGCTCCCCTCTCAGTATCCAGTGACTTCCACCCCATCAGGTGGACATGTTGGGTCCCTTCATTGTCCTTCCATCCACACCCATGGCCCCCCTGCAAAAGCAACTTCTCTTTCCTGTTGTCTCTTTATCCTTTCCCAGCAAGGGCTTCTGATGTGTGCTGCGAGCATCCCCACGTTCTTCAAAAGACGTGTTTGGAAACAAGAAATTGCTAGAGAGATGATTCAGTCCTTGGCCTCAGCTTGTGTCTGGACATAAGCAGGCCCATCTGTGGAGGCCACACTGCCAAATTCTGTCACTCTTGCTCCATATAGTCTGTGCCCCCCTCCATCTCCCTCCCAGAAGCTGCAGTGTGTGCCTGTCTCTCACTCTGCTTTGGTTGCTACATGGAAAATTCAGCAAGGGGTGTCTTGGCTCTAGTGAGCGGGCATCTCTGCTCCTCTCTTGCCTTGCCTGGGACCACTATGGGGGCAAATATCGGGGGTGGGGAGGTTCTGGGCTCCTTTGGAACCTCTTCCTTCTTGTCCACATAGGGCCACAGTGTGGAGTCCTAGAGCTGAGAGGAACAGAGGGAGGGTGTCAGCTCCCGCCTTGGAAGTAGAGGTCTCTCCGGCAGTAAGTAACTTCCTGAAATGCTGGCTCTGTCGTTCACAGGTCCAGTTCCCTTGTCCTAAACAGTGATGTCAGACAGCCTCTTTCAACCACAGCCTTGCTGGCAGGCAGCTGGACTTGGCACTAAAAGACCTCGATTCATATCAAGCTGTGTGACCTTGTGTTATTGGTTAATCTCTCTGAGTCATCCTATGACGGTTGTGAACTGTGAGTGGTTATTCCTGCCTTGTTCACCTCCTAGGTTGGTTGTTGGGGTCTAATAAGATGCCCATTGTGAAAGAGCTTGGTAAGCAGTAGGGGAGCAAATCTCAAAGTGTGGTCCCTGGGCCATCAGCCATAGCATTACCTGGGAATTCAGGAATAATGTAGACCTACTGGTCCTGAAGCTCTGGGGGTGGAGCCCAGCAATGTGGATTTCCACAAGCTTTCTGGTGACTCCAATGCCCACTAAAGCTTGAGAAGCTCTGGGAAGATGAGCATATGGACGAGACCATCCCCATCTCCTCATCAGTATTGGCCCAGAGTCACCTTAAGTGTGCTGGGGCCTGTGCCACGTTTCGTTGTATAAATATTTCATTGCAAACAGTCTAAGGTTTAAAGATCTGTGTGATTTCATCTGGGCAAATCCATTTCAAAATAAATTCATGATGTTTATGGGCAGATAGAAAAAAAGCAACTTCCCAGGGAGATTTAAACCCAGGATGGCAAACTCAAAGCCTTCGGGAGCTAAGCAGGTGATGCGAATGTGGGAAGAGGTTGGGGTAGGACAGGGAGAGGCAGAGTCTGGCTGTGCTGCAGTGCTCAGCCCTTACCTAATGGCATTAAAAAATAACAAAAACCCTGAGCTGGCCAAACAAAACACATATGTTAGACAGATCTGGTTCAAGGTCTGCCAGTTTTTAACTGGTACAAATGCTGAGGGGTGGGGAGGAGAAAAGAGATTTGGTTTCAACAAAGCTATGCATTGGCCACAGACTTAGTTGCCCTGGAAAATATTGTTTGGCATGCATTTATAATTCCTAGGTTCAGCCTGGGTTAACAATGGCATGATTTCGTTAATTTGCTTGTTTATTTATTCCACACAAAGTCTTTTCTAGGGCCCATGCTAGGTTCTGTGGCCCCAAAGCTGAATCAGACACTTTCTCTCGAGGGGCTGGACATGTCTGTGGATGCCTCCTGTGCATCATTTTACAGCATTCCGTGGAGTGCTACTTGACGAGATACTGGGTATTTCACGGGGAAAGTGGTCCAGGGTTAGCTAAGCCTGGAAAACTCCTAGTTAAACAAAGTTACCTCACTGCAGGACTTCTCAGAGCCGTTACTATGCTAATGTGTATTACACAGTAAATGACCTCAAAGTGTCTGGGCCTCTCTGGGGTTCCTGATGGGCCTGTATGTCCTGATCTGTAATGGGGCTGGTGAGTAGATGTGGGATCCCCTAGAAGTGTAGCAGGGCCAGGGACCTGCTGCGCTTAGGCTTGGAGGGGTCTTCTTCCCCTGGGACCTTCAGTATCTGCAGTGAGACACTGAGGGGACAGTCCTCAAGGGGTGGATTTCACTTTCTGTGGCAGTAAGAGAGCTCAAAGGGTTTAATGCAGAGGCCCCCTGGTTCCATTTGCATTTGAGAAATATGACTGTGCTGGGGACGGGGAGGAGGGATCCACATCGGAGAATGGAGAACTGTCAGTGTCCCGTGCAACAGGAATGCTGAAACCTACTTCCATGCCAGTTTCTGTTTCTGGATTTTATTACCAAGGAAGGGTGAGAAAGCAATCTCTGTATTTAAATAGGGCTTGATCTCTTTCCTACAGCACATAAATCACTGATCCACCAAGGAGCTTGAGGAAGCCTCAGACAGAAGGCCATAGTTATGTTAACTGCTGCTTTTACAACCGAGGCTGGCTCTGACTTCTATGAATAAAATTTAGAGGTTCAGGACAGATCTGAAAACCAATCTCTCCCTTTTTCTCTTCTCAACTCTCCCCACTCATTGTCTGAGGCAGGTGCGCGTGCTCTTTTCTCTTCCTCTCTCCCCACCCCCTTTCTTGCTATCGTGCTGACTCTCTCTCCCTCTGCAATCTATGAAGTCAGTCCAGTTTGCGACTCGATATCTCTTTGTTCTGGAAATCCCCACAGCAAAAGGAGAATGAATTGCCCTTGGTCCAGGATAATCTTTTGCCGAATTAAGATGGAAGCACATTCATGAAAAACCACAACACAAAACTAAACAAAACAAAAAATCCCAACTTCCCTGAAAATATAATTCACAGAGATCATGTCCAAGAATAACTTCTTGAACTAATCAAAACTGATTCCAAAATTGCCTCCGAAGTATCTCTGATAGCTACGTTAAGTTCAGTTTCAGATACAGGGGTCTTATGTCCACAGCGGAAAGGGTGAGAAAGTCCCACTTTCTTGATAAACCAAGTCATATTTAAGAAAGGCCTGGGAATATGAAAGTTTACTTTGGAAGAATCAGAAAAAGCTGGATGCAAGGCAGGGGCAGCATTTTAAAATGTCTATGTGAATCCCCAACAGCGGTGCCGCACCATTGGTGTATTCACGCGGAGCTCTCATTCATTTAATCCTCCTCATTACCTATGTTCTGTGGTCCAGGGAAGTCAAGCCCTTTCCCGAGGCCACACAGGAAAGAAAGGACAGCTCTGGAGTGAAATGCTGGTGTACCAGGTTTAGGCAAGTCCATGCTGTGTCTGGGACGGACCTCGAAGGGTCTGTGCATCTGGGCGATAGCAGGAGAGAGGTTTTTGATTTGCTGAAGCAGCAGGAGGCGCCTGCTGGCCAGTCTCTGTGACAGAAGGGAAAGCGGCTCTCTCCACAGACGGGCCTTGGGGATTTCTCCCCCTCACTCTGTCCTCAGTTTCTCCCTTTGGCAGCCCTGGGTCTGTCAGTTTGCAGGGGATACACCAGCCAGCAATCCCAAGTCATGCTCCCAGGCCAGGAAAAACATAACAGGAAACCTCCTCCCGGCCTACAGGACAGGTTCCCCAGACTTCAGCAGACCCATGGGAATCTGCTTGTGTGGATCTGTAGTATGCAGTGACAGCCTGCTCGGCCATAAGATTCAAGGCTCACATTTCTCAGGTGACTGGAGAGGGTTCTAACTCATGGGGGACTCTGGCTTCCATCTGGCCAAGACTACAGAGCATCTCTTCCCATGTTGATGTGGCTGCCTCTTGCTTAGAGTCTCATCCTGTCTTTGGTCTGTGTGCAAAAGGCAGGTTTGAGCTTGCAGGAACAGCAAACAGGAATCCTTTCTCTTCTTCGGGGTTTAAACAATTACTCATCCCACCCAAAAACAGACTTGGAGCTGTCCCTAACCTTCCTACAACAGAGACAAAGGAAATAGATTGCCTTTGTATACATTAGAACATGGAGTCTCGAACAAGGGAGGTCAAGGCTCCACCCTGGCCACAGCTAGGATGTCCTGATCCAAGTAAAACCAGCACCAAATGTGTCCTCATGGCTGGTGGGTAATTGTTTGTTTAAACAGGAGCCATGCTGCTAAAACACCTGCTCACCCAAGCAGTTTCCAAGGTCACAGCTACTATACTTTTGTGATTATTTATCTAATCCAACCTTTCCCAAAGCATCTTTCCCTATAGGATGTTAGTAGGTGTTGTATGGGGAGAAAGGTTTCTACAGTAAAATAAGGTTGGGGAATAGCTGTATTCAAGAAAATTAATTAGGTTTAACTTAAAGGCTTTTCAGAGCCTTAATATGCTAATGTGCTTTATGCATCTCTAATGGGGGAGTAGGCAGTATCCTCCCCCCACCCCGCCCCGAATTGTTGACCATAGATCCATTTTTTCTCCAGAACACCTCAGGGGACAAGGGCTTCGTGAAGTACATTGTTGGAAAGTAGTTCTTATTTTATACCCTGGCTATACTTTTCTCAGGATTGGTACTAACCACAGAATGGAAAAGGAGGACATCAGAGAATGAGGCCGAAGGGAGCATGGTGGCTGGACACCTCCAGACAGCTGAGAGGTTCCAAATGGCCAGGGCAGGAAGGGAGACACTGGGCCACCCTAACAGCTATTGTTTTGTGTTTCTTGAGATGTTTTCACCCCAGCTCCTTCTTCTGCCCCTAACCTCAGTTGTATATCACTTAATATTAGATTTGGTTGCAAATAGAGACTCCATAATAGTGGCTAAACCAAGATAAAGGTATATTTTTCTTTCACATAAAAGTGTGCAGAGGAGGCAGTTCAAGACAAGTAAGGAAAAGACATAGTATCAGGGACTCAGACTCTTTCTGTCTTGTTCTTCTGCCACATGTAGCTTCCATTCCCAAAGCCACTTCACAGTACAGGATGGCTGCTGAGTTCTAGCCATTGCATCCACATTTCTAGCAATAGAAAGGAGAAGGAGGATAAAAGAGCAATCTCTCCCTTTCACGGGCATCCAGAAACACTTCTGAACTCTTCTACTTACATCTCATTGATCAGAACTTGAACACATGACCACACCTATTTGCAAGGGAGGCTGGGAAATGTATTAACTGGGCAGCAATATGACCAGCCCCAAAATGGAGGTTCCAGCTAGAAGGGGAAAATGGTTATTGGGAGACAATTGGCACTCTGCTACACATCAAAATTATTTCCATGGCTAAAGAACTTTGGTTCGGGCCCAGAACCAATCTCAGTTCATCCCCAGGCTATTTCAGTTTGAAGCTGGAGAAGAAGGTTCTTTTTCTTCTATGGTTACCAAGCTGAAGAGGGTCTGAAGGGTTTGGAGCCATGCTCCTCAGCATGCAGAGAAAGCTTGTGTAGATGGAGAGAGCAAAGGCAATATGCAGAGAGACACAAAGGTGAGAGACTAGGGGAAAGAGAATGAAAGAGGGATTGATTGATTAATTGATTCCCAGTTCCAGTCATTCCTAAGGCCAGGCTCACCCCTGCCCTCTTCTGGTCACATGAGCCAATAAATCCCCTTTTGACCTAACAATATTTCAACTTGGGTTTCCATCACTTTCTGTAAAAGAGCCCTGGCTGCCAATGTTATCTTTTCTTCCGAGAGCAGGTACCACATGGATCCCTATTTTAGCAAAGAGAGTGTTTTCCTAGAATTAAATTGCAGAGGGAATTTATTACTTGATCTCATGTTGAAGGACATGGAATGACATAATTATATTCTTGCATGTCTGTGTAGGTCTTTACAGTTAAATCCATTAGCTCACCTGAGTGTCACAATCTCTCGGAGATGTAGGTTTTTCCCTCCCATTGTGTAGACGTGGAACTGAAGGTCAGTGGGATAATCTCGTCTCTCTACATGGCTGCTCAGCAATGGCATCACTCATTGTTCCAGCAGCATTCTGTGTGCAACCTCTATAAAGAGGAAGGCAGTGTGATTCCATCATAATTTGGAGAAGAATGCATTTTATATGGTGGATGAGCTTAACAAAGCTTGGTCCACGTGCTTTAACACAGGGACAGGCCTCAATGTGGAGGATGACCATTAGACTATTAAATATCAATGGTTTGCCTCAAGGCTCGAGCAGGTGTGTTTTGCAATTGATTCACAGCTCACACCTGGAAGCCTTTGCAACAAGATTCTCTAAAAAGGGCCTGTTGTGCAGGCCTTCATTGTGGCCAGTTAAAGGGCCAGTCCTTATTGTCAGCACCTGGTTGCAGGAAAAGTGTCTTTGGATTATGAGAATTTCAGAGTTCAGTCTGCATTCTCATCCAGAGAGAAGGGCACTTTCAGCTGAGGTGCCCATCTCTCTCACAGAAGAACTTGGGTCATTTAGGAGCTTCTGCCTTATGTAGCATAAAAGAGACAACTTTAGATTGGCACAGCTTTATAGCAAGAGTCACTGATTTTACCAGGGTTCCCCACTGTAAGCAAACTAAACTGGGTCTTTAGCAAACATTTTAAAAAAAATAATCTATTGGAAGGATAATTGTATTTACAGGATGAAGAGAAAGCTGGAGGAACAGGTTTGGAAATGAGCAGGAATCAAAGCAGTTGTAGGTCACGAAGCTGGGGTAGAAAATCACATTTCAGCCTGGCCAGGAATGATGGTCCCAACAACAGACATGAAAACCACTTCCATGCACAGTTCTGAATGTGCTCCATATTTACCTCACCCACTCCCATGAGTCAGACTCCCAGGCAGGGGCCTTAATGGTTTGAGTGCTGTGGCTGCCAGAGGACAGGAAGCTGGGGATCTTCTCCCCTCACCTGTGTGGTAGAGGGGCCGACTTGGGTACTTCCCAAAGCAGTGGACCACTCTGTTTACCAATTACAGCTTTATTCATTTAAAAAGTGGTCCAGATGTCTCCTAGAAGATGGTGGTTTTAAGATCTGAAAATAAAATGACAGAAGCCACTGTGTTCCCACTTTTACCCTCTCCTCCCAGTCCCTCAGAGCCAAATTCAGGGGGTCGGCAGGTGTCATGGGTCACCATGCACATTCCCTTGTCCACACTGCCACCATACTTATTTTTCAGGACTGTGCACATCTGATCCTGCCTCTGGCACATCTGATCCTGCCTCTGGCCTTCACACACAGAACAAATGCTGTACCTGGCATTCAAGGCCTTCATTATCTGACTGCAAACCAGCTTTCCCCTCCTCCCGCACCTCAGCCCCCACCACCTGTTCTCCTACCATGGAACGATTTACATTCTTCAAACACACTCCTTGGAACGTTTGGTTCTAGTGTTCTGTCTCCTCTTCCATCTGGGGAACGCCTGTACCATCCTCCCCCACCACTCCTGCGAGCTTTATTTTGACTCATTTCTTCATTATCTAGGATACTTACTGAGTAATATGGTTTGGATTTGTGTCTCTGCCCAAATCTCATGTCAAATTGTAATCTCTAATGTTGGAGGAGGGGCCTGGTGGGAGGTGATTGGATCAAGGGGGTGGATTTCCCCCCTTATTGTTCTCATGATAGTGAGTTAGTTCTCATGAGATCTGGTTGTTTAAAAGCGTGTAGCTCCCCCACCCTTCTCTCTCTGGCTTCTGCCCCAGCCATGTAAGACATGCTTGCTTCCTCTTTGCTTTCCACCATGATTGTAAGTTTCCTGAGGCCTCCCCAGCCATGCTTCCTGCACAGCCTGCAGAACTGTGAGCCAATTAAACCTCTTTTCTTTATAAGTTACCCAGTATCAGGTATTTCTTTTTTTTTTTTTTTTTTTTTTTTTTTTTTATAGACCACCTTGTACAGTTTGTATTGAAGTATAATGTGCATACAAAATTGATACAACTTTTCATTAAGTTGATGGACCTGTGTAGCTATAACCAGATCAGGAAATACAATACTTAATAGCACTTTAGAAGCTTCTCCTTGTGCCCCCTCCTAATCTTTATCCCCACTGAAGGTAACCATTGTCTTAGCTTCTACTACTGACAGTTAGCTTTGCCTGTTTTTGAAATGGAACCACTCAGTATGTAGACTTTTGTCTGCTCTATCTCCATCCATTTTTGTGCACTTTCTTACTTTTTGACAACATAAGATCCCCCAGGCTCACGTTGTATTTTCTCCACTTCAGTCCTGTAATCAACTATTTCTTCAAGGAACCCTGGTTCCCTTTATTGAAGAATGGTTTTTAGAAACCTGTAACTGTGCTCTAGATATGCTCTTTGTTCCTTGAGTGTCTTTGCTTCTAGGCCCTCTTAGCAAACAGAACTTGGCAATATATGTATGTATAATAACCTATGTATACTCACTCATCTATATTTATTTCTGTATCTATATGTTTATATATTTTTAAAACATGAAGTCATACTGATAACTTTTATTTCAGTCCAGTAGCACAAGGTTCATTCTAGACTTCATTCTTCCTTTTTTACAACTTCTTCCCTTGACATTGAAAATTCTGGCTCTCATTATCTAAAATGTATTTACTTATTTGTTTTATCCTAAAGTAGTTTTGAATTGCTCACCCATACCCTTGTATGAGAAAGAGATTTACCCTTTAGAGTATAATATTTGCTTACAGTTCTTTTTTTCTGTAGCCCAATAGTGTCCAGTCAATATATAGTTATCCAAAGTAAATTAGCTCTTTTATTTCATCCACTTATTATGGTTACATTATTCATTTGTAATAGAGGTAGGGTCACTTGTTAAGAGTATTCCATTTTAGCATACAGGCTGAAAAAAGAGTTCTAAGTCAATAAGACAACTCAATATGGGCAAAAGACTCCAACAGCAGTACAATCAAAGAAGATATCCAAATGCCAGTAAGCAAGGCCAGGCACGGTGGCTCACACCTGTAATCCCAGGACTTTGGGAGGCCGAGGCAGGTGGATCACTTGAGGTCAGGAGTTCAAGACCAGCCTGGCCAACATGGTGAAACCCTGTCTCTACTAAAAATAAAAAAATGAGCCGGGCGTGATGGTGGGCACCTGTAGTCCCAACTAATCGGGAGGCCGAGGCAAGGGAATCGCTCGAACCCAGGAGGTGGAGATTGCAGTGAGCCGAGATCGTGCCACTGCACTCCAGCCTGGGCGACAGAGTGAGGTTCTATCTCAAAAAACAAAAAAAAAAAAAACAAAACTACACACAAAAAAACAAATGCCAGTAAGCAGATGAAAAGGAGCTTCATCTCACTACACATCAGAAAAATTCCAATCAAAATCATTATAAGGTCTGTTACATACTCATCAGAATGGCTAAAATTAAAAAGATGGATAGTAGCAAATACTGGTAGAGATGTGGAACAATTAGTGCCGTCTCATAAAATTGGGGGAGTTTATATTGGTACCATCCTTGCAAATCTGGAACTGAAAAATGTAACTCTTTGGTATCATAACTATGGTGGTGGTTACATGATCTTATGTATTTGTCAAAACCCACAGAACTTGACACTACAAAAAGTGAATTTTATTTATTGAGAAAATAAAACCCCAATCAGGATGTGAAAAGAAACTAAAATGGAATACTCAGGTATTTCTTTATAGCAGTGTGAGAACAGACTAATATAGTGAAGTAGGCAGAATGATGGCCCCCAAAAGATGTCTACATTTGAATCCTTGGAACCTGAGAACATGTTACATGGTAAAAGGGGCTTTGCAGATGTTACTAAGGTTAAGGATGATAAGATAGTAAGATTACCCTGGATTATCCAGGTGGGTTCAATCTAATTGCATAAATCACATCAAAGTAGAGAAGCTCCTGGTTGTGATCACAGAAAGAGTCCTAATTATAGAAGCAAGTCAGAGAGGAGGCAGCATGAGAAGGACTTGCCCTGCCATTGCCACCATTGGTGATGGAGGAAGGGGCCATGAGTGAAGGAGCAGACAGCCTTGACAAGCTAGAAAAGGCCAGGAAACAGACTCTCCCCTCGAGCCTCCAGAAAGTAACCAGCCCTGCTGACACCTTGACTTTAGCCTAGTGAGAGACCCATGTCAGACTTCTGACCTATAGAACTAGAAGGTGATACATCTGTGTTGTTTTAAGCCACTAAGTTTGTGGCAATTTGTTACAGCAACAATAGAAAATGAATACTCCAGTAATTTGTTTTTTTGTCAAGGCTATGAAGAGTTATACTTTCTGAGGCTCTGGATATCTGAGAATGTCTGCCTATTGCTGTCACCTATGAACAATAAATAATTCAGCTGACTTTATAAAGGGTTATTGGGTCATACTCTTTTAAACTAAAAATCTGCAAATGTTGTTTCGTTGTTGTGTTGGTAAGGGCTAACACAGCAGGCCTGAGGCTGTATCCTCAGAAAAACCTGCTGTCAAGGTTGGCCCTTGGCTGGTGTCTGGGAACTTGGATTTTAGGAGGGTTCCATCATTCCCAGAATGGATCAGAGCAGCTCATTCTGCTTAAGCTGTACAAACAATATGCTTTATGCCAAACACCTGTTTTCCTTCTTGGAGTCTGAAAGTTTAGTGTGTGCCAGCCAGAGGGTGCCTTAGAGACCAGACCCTAGTAGTACTTCAGGCACTGAATCTCTAGTGAGCATCCTGATAGACAGCATTTCACACATGTTGCCATTATTCGTTTGCTGTTGGAATTGAGGATGCCCTGTGCAACTCCCCTGGGAGAGGTCTCTTGGGAGCTTGTGTCTGGTTTCTCCTTGACTTCACCCCATGCACCTTTTTTCCTTTTGTTGATTTTGATTTGTATCTTTTTACTGTAATAAATGTACTCACAGCTATGTAATGCTGTGAGCAGTAGTACTCACAGCTGTGTAATAGATGTACTACTACATGCTGGATCCTGAGAGTTCTCCAAGCAAGCCGTCAAACCTGGAGGTTGAGTTGGAGACTCCTGACACAAATGTGTCATTGTAGCATTTAGTGCCATGGGGGAAAACTTTGATGCTCATAACTCCACCCACCCCTTCATAGAAATCCTTTTCTTTTTTTATTTTTCCTTATCTGGATATTTATAATAATTTTTCTTTATCCTTGAAATTAAAATAAAATCACCAAAGTCAGTCTAGATGCGCATCTGTTTTCATTACTTTTCCCTGGTAGTCAATGATCATTTTTAATCTAAACATGCCAGTCTTTAGCTAGGGGAGGTTTTCATCTAGTGTAGCAGGTATCACTGTCAAAATTAAACTTCTTTTTTCTCCTCTAATTTAAAAGAGAAGTGGCACAGAGTCACCTTCATCATTCTTGGAATGCAGGGAAATTCTTTGTGCAAATAGCCTCTTCCCAAGACCACTGAGACAACTACAATGTATCATTGGGTGGGTGGGCACCAGGCCTTTGTGTCTGAGGGCAGGGAGGTCACCAGGAATTGGGTACCCGCTGAAACCCCTCCTGACCCTGGATTACAACCCCTGGTTGTTGGTGCTGGTGAACACAGAAAGGACTGGAGTAGGAGGGCATGTGTGTCCAGTGCCAGGCACTAGACAGAACAGAGGACCCAGTCCCTTCCACTCCTTGGGGTGCTCACCAAGGCAGTCAGTCCCCAGCTATTGCAGCTTGACTCACTGCCCGCAGTGTTCCACAGTTATTGCGTGGGTCAGGGGCATGGCCGTTGCTGTATTCCGAAGATGACAATTGATAATTCCCACTGGCCGCTGTGTGAATCAAGTGTCCCCTGTGTTTCTGAGATGACCCACCAAAGCCAGCTGCTACAGGTTAGTGCTGCCCTCACCTCACTGTCATAGCCAGGGATCACAATAACATTGCTGGGCAATATGTGGATTAGGGACTAGGAATTGAGCTCCTCATGCTGGTGATGGACTGGCTCATGTTAGAGCTGATTCCACTGGGGGAAAAGAGTACTCTGGAAATTCCTGTACATGATTATTTCTTTAATGATTCTTCTTTTGTTTCTGTTATCTATTGTGTATAACAGACCACTCCCACAATTTAGTGGTTTAAAACAACTGTTAGATTCATTATTGATTACAATTTTGTGTACTGGCAATCTGAAATGTTCTCCTGCTGTACTTTTTATCTCTAAACCTAAGTATCTTCTTAAAACATTTTCAATCAATCATGTATGAGCTGCAATTGTCTGGTGGATTGACGAGCTAGAGGGTACAAGGTGGCCTCGCTCACATGTCCAGCAGTTGGTGCTGGCTGCTGGCTGGGTGTCTTGGTTGCCTCCCACGTGGCCTGTCATCATCCAGTAGGCTAAACTGAGCTTCTTCACAGCATGGTTCTCAGGGTTCCAAGAATTAAAGTGGAAGCTCAGAAGTCACAAAAGACCACCACTTCTGCATTCACTTGGTCAAAGCAAATCACAGGCCAGCCCAAATACAAGGAGATAGACTCTGTCTTTTGCTAGGACTGTCAGAGTTACATTGCGTGGACACAGAGGAGCATGACCCACTGGAGGTCATTTTAATAATCTACCACAGTTCCCTTCCAGCATTTCTACTATCTATAGAAATTCTATTGGGGTAAAATAGAGCCCTGATCTTTTTTCCACCTGTCTGATCTTTTTACCCATCATTTAAATCTCTCTTTATTTGTATTCATTGGGTTCTAGAAGAATATATCAAGCATATGTTTTAATTTGCGAATTTGATTTTTTACAGTGTCCAATCTAACTTTCACTAACTCTGTTACCTTTTTATTCATCAGTTATGCTTTTAATTTGAAAAGAAGCTTGTATGATTTCAGACCAATTCTTTTCATAGATGCAATGTTTTCCTGAATGTAACTGAGAACGCAACTTAAGAGTTTTATCAAAATTTTCCCCTATTTCTTGCCATAAGACTAATTGGAAGCAGCTGTTTTCTCTCAGTTCCTCAAATATAGTCTCTTTCTTTGAACCATTAAATCTTTTTATATCTGATAATTTTTCTCTATTTGCTCATCCTAACAAATGAGAAAGCTAGGTTTTGTTCAGAATTGGGAGCTGAAATGGGTTTATTTAGAGAATGTGTGACTGTGTGGTTAAGTCTTTCAGTTCCAGATGAGCTAAGAAGGAAAACAATGGGATTTTATGTGTTTTTACCTTTCCAAGATAGAATTTCTACGGGATTAGACAGAAACAGTCAAAAGGAGCCACATGGCGAGAAATCTTTTCTGATTTGTTGCAGCAGCCAGAAGCAAATGCAGGCATCTCTAACCTGCACAGCTGCCCTCACTAGAGGCTAGTTGCAGGGGTGTATGATCTTTATTTGTGGAGACACCTAGACCCAGTGCAGGCCAAGGGGCTGCCATGGCCCACTACACAAAGTCCTAGTGCCAGTCAACCTCCAGAGTCTGCAGGAGGATGGAGATTTTAACTCCTCTCCTTCCCTATACTCTTTCTCTCCTCCAGAACTTATCACTTTAAGTTTGAGGAAAGCACTGAGACACTTTTGGGGCCCTCACTCCTCAGATGAGATTCGTTTTCATTACAATGATTTCCACTGCAGTTAGCCTTCCCCTCTCGCACAATGTCTCATATAAATGTCTCAAATTTCTGGCAAGTGCCACCCTTTGTTGGTATTCATCCCTGGTAGAGATTGTTCTCTACTTTATATTCCTTTGGTCAAATTAGTGGGAATTTGGAAGATGAGGGGAGTTAAGATAGTTTAACCTTGGGCTAGATGACCACACTGTTCCACAGGAAATAAAGTCTGGATCCCAGACAATATGGAGGGTTAGAACCATAACTCCTTGTTTCCTGCCCAGTAAGGCTGGGACTCAAAGGGCCAAACTGTTAATGAAATGTGGACAACAAAAGATCCATTCACTTGTGTGTCTTGACCTGTGCCCTTAATTCCCACAAATAAAGCCTACAGATGAGCTTATAGTGCAAATTACAAAAAATAAAGAGTAACAACCTTCAATAAGTGAGAATCAGGCAATATAACAAAAAGCAGAATTAGACAAGTACCTCAGATAGTTGAAAATCTGATAGAGATTGTAAAATAAATACTTCATAATAATCAAAAACATTTGTAAAGGCCACGCACAGTGGCTCACACCTGTAATCCCAGCATTCTGGGAGGCCAAGGCAGGCGGATCACTTGAGGTCAGGAGTTTGAGACCAGCCTGGCCAATATAGAGAAACACCGCCTCTACTAAAAATACAAAAATTAGCTGGGCATGGCGGCACTTGCCTATAATCCCAGCTACTCGGGAGACTGAGGCATGAGATTCATTTGAGCCTGGGAGGCAGTGAAGGTTCCAGTGAGCCAAGATCATGCCATTGCACTCCAGCCTGGGTGACAGAGACTCTGTCTCAAAAAAAACAAAACAACAACAACAAAAGTGTAAAGGATACCGAAGACAAGTAAAACAAAACAATATGGGGGAGAAACAGGCAGATTTAGAAAGGAATCAAGTGGAACTTTTAGATGCTAAAATACAATCATTGAAATTAAAAACTCAATGGACAGACAATTAGACACAACTAAGAGAATTAGTGAAGTGGAAGATAGCTTTGAGGCTACTACCCAGAATGCAGTACTGTGAACTAAAGAGACTGAAAATGTGAAACTGAAGTTGAGAAGATGGAATGAGTAGCTCATTCTAGGAGGATAGAATAAGGAGCTCCAATATACATTTAATAGGTTTTTGTATGGAATTGGGAGAGGCACCATTAGAAGGGAGAATGCCTGAGAATATTTGATAATTGATGAGAGGCATGAAATCTCTAGTGACTAAGGATATTCCCAAATTGATGAAAAGCAAGAATTTTCAGATTCTATAAGCACAAGTACCAAACAGGATTTTTTTAAATCCTAAACATATCAGACTGAAACTACAGAGGACGAAGTCAAAGAGAAGATCTCAAAAGCAAAGCAACGAGACAGACTTATTAGAAATGACAGTGAGGCTGGGCATGGTGGCTCACGCCTATAATCGCAGGACTTTGGGAAGCTGAGGTGGGAAAATTGCTTGAGGCCAGGAGTTTGAGACCAGCCTGGCCAACATAGAAAGACCCTGTCTCTGTATTAGAAAAAAAAAAAGATGACTTCTGAACAATAGTAGAAACCACAGACAATGAAAAATAATTACTCTAGAATTATTTTTTAATTTAGCTGTTGCTAGCTTTATCCCCTCCAGCTTTATAAAAATATAATTGACAAATACAAATTATATATGTTTACAGCATGCAATGTTATATTTTGATATATTTTTACATTGTGAAATGAATAAATCAAGTGAATTAACATGCTTATCACCTCATATTCAGATTATTTTGTACCATTGTCTTAGCAATTTTCAAGTATATAATACATTATTAGTAAATATAGTCACACTGCTGTAGAATAGACCTCCTGAACTTATTCATCCTAACTGAAATGTTCTGTGTTTTCATCAACATCTCCTCATTCCCCCACCCGTATCCCTGGACACTCGTAACCATTATTCTGCTCTCTGCTTCTATGAGTTCAACTTGTTGCAGATGCCACATGTAAGTGAGATCATGTGGTATTTGTCTTTCTGTGCCTGGCTTATTTCACTTAACATAAAGCCCACCAGGTCCATCCATGTCATCACAAATGATAGAATTTCTTTCTTTTTAAAGGCTAAATAGTATTCTATTCTGTATATATACCACATTTTCTTTATCCATTGATCGACACTTAGGTTGATTCCATATTTTGGCTATTGTGAATAATGCTGCAATGAACATGAAAGTGCAGATGCCTCTTCAGCATACTGATTTCATTTCCTTTGGCCATATGCCCAGAAGTGGGGTTGCTGGGTCATGTGGTGGTTCTATTTTTAATTTTTTTAGGAACCTCCACACCATTTTTCATAATGGCTGTACGAGTTTACATTCCTACCAACAGCATACAAGTGTCTCCTTTTCTCCATATCCATGCCAGCACTTTTTATTTTTTGTCTTTTTTATAATGGGCTTTCTAACTGGAACAAGGTAATATCTCATTGTGGTTTTAATTTTTGATTCCCTGATGGTTAGTAGTATTGAGCATTTTTTCATATACCTGTTGGCCATTTGTATGTCTTCTTTTGAGAGATGTTTCAGGTCCTCTGTCCATTTTTTAGTTGCATTGTTTTCTTGCTATTGAGTTGTTTCTCTTTCTCTTTAGTGTGTCTACTAGTTTTTTTTCTTGGTGGTTATTATGAGGCTTACATAAAGCTGCTATAGTTAGAACAGTTTATTTTAAGTTTATAACAACTTATCTTTGACTGCTCACAAAATCGTTACACTTTAAATTCTCCTCCCTCCCAAATTGTATGCTATTGATGTCACAATTTATGTCTTTTATGTATTGTATGTCCATTAATAATTATAGCTATAGCTATTTTTAATACTTTTGTCTTTTAACTTTTACGCTAGAGTTAAAAATTATTTATGCACCTTTATTACAGTATTAGAGTATTCTGAATTTGAGTATATTCTTACCTTTACACTGAGTTTTATACTTTTATATATGTTCATGTTGTTAGTTAGCATCCTTTTGTTTGAACTTGAATTCTCTTTAGCACTTACTATAAGGCAGGGCTAGTGGTAATGAACCCCCATAACTTTTGTTTGTTTGGGATAACCGTAGACTGCTATAACCCACCCATTCATTAAAAACAAAAACAAAACTCTAAAACTAATTGGACTGTAAGAGGGGTTGAAAACGTCATTTTCAGACAAATACCACGAGAGTTTGTCAGCAGTCGGCGCGTTCTGCAAGAATTCTGCTTGGATATGTTTTAGGTAAAAGAAATTCAAGAACAGGAAGGAGTATTAGAATGAAAGAAGCTACGTCAGGAAAGAAATAGTAAATATGTTGTTAAATCTAAACACACATTGAATGTATAAAGTACTAGTTATTATCTGAAGGGTATAAAAATAAGGTGCCTTTAGCAAAAACTTGGAACCAACCAAAATGCCCATCAATGATAGACTGGTTAAAGAAAATGTGGCACATATACATGGAAAACTATGCAGCCATAAAAAAGAATGAGTTCACATCCTTTGCAGGGACATGGATGAAGCTAGAAACCATTATTCTCAGCAAACTAATGCAGGAACAGAAAACCAAACACCTCATGTTTTCACTCATAAGTGGGAGTTGAACAATGAGCACACATGGACACATGGAGGGGAACATCACACACCGGGGGTGGGGGGCTAGGGGAGGGAGAGCATTAGGATAAACACTTAATGCATGTGGGGCTTAAAACCTAGATGATGGGTTGATGGGTGCAGCAAACCACCATGGCACATGTATACCTATGTAACAAACCTGCACATTCAGCACATGTATTGCAGAACTTAAAGTAAAATAAATTAAAATAAAATTAAATTAAAATAAAGTAAAAATAAAATAAAAAAAATAAAAATAAAATTAAAATAAAGTAAAATAAATTAAAAAAAAAAGGTGCCTTTTACTTAAGGCACCTAAAATACCTAATAACAATGAGACAGGAGGAGTGTACCAACATCCTTGAATTGTTTGGGAAGAAGGTATAGATAGTGATAAACTTGATATTATCCAATATACACATTGAAAAATCAAAGATAACCAATACAAATGGAAACAGTATATTTTATCTCTTAATGTGAGGAGAGGAAATATGTAATAAAAGAAGATTCGATCACACTGACAGAAGGCAAAAATAAGGCATGGTGAAAATATAAAGCATTAAATAAGATGATAGAAATAAATGCAAATATATTGGTAGTAACAATATAAGTAAATAAACCAAAATTTCTGATGACAGAATAGAGGTTCTCAGATAGTCATTTTAATAAAAAGTCCTATGCTATGTATTCTAGGACAATATTGTCCAAAAGAAAGATGGTCTATTTTCCTTTGGCCTGGGGAAATAGACCAAAGTCTCTCATGACAGAATAGAGATTCTCAGATAGATGTTTTTATTAAAAGTCCTATGCTACATATTCTAGGAAAATATTGACCAAAAGAAAGATGGTATAGATATTTAGACAAAACTGATGTTAGTGTCAAACGCATTATTAGGAATAATGGTGATCATTACATAATGAAAAAAGAAACAGTGGATAAGACATACATAAAGTCTCAAATTATACAGAAACCTAAGGCAGGGACAAGTTGGGTGAATTGAAGAGACAGAAAGATGGCCAGTGTGGCTCTAAACTGCCCCATCTGGGGCATCTCTTCTCACATGTACCTCTCTGAGTGTCATCTCTCCCTACCTTGATCTCAGTAATCACCTACAAGCGAAGGACTTTTTCTAGACTTCAGATGTGTATGACCAGCTGTTTGCTGACCATTTCCCTCGAGGCCTCCAGGCGCCCCCCACCCAATATGTATAACCTCATCCCCACCTCCTCCTCCACACATCTACTCTTCTTCCTGTGTTCCCCTAATCTGCATGAAGCTGTCAAAATCCATTCATCACCCAAGCTAGAGAACTGGGAGTCTTCACGTGGACCAGAGTCCGATGTTCACAGGTCTTTGCATGGCAAATTGACATGGCAAGCCACATGGCACTTGGGAAGGGGCTTGGGGGACAGGAATCAGCAAAAGGAGTTAGATCATATTCTTTTAAATTTTTCTAATTACAAATAATTCAAACAGAAAAAGTGTGTGTAATAAATGTTGAAAGCCATTTAAGATCCCAGTTCCTCAAAGACAATCACTATAATAGGGTAATGATAGGTCCTTTCAGACCTTTTAAATGTGTAGGCATTTATAGGTATATGTATACTTATGTTTTGATTCTTTTGCACAATGGTGAATATATTACGTAAAAAGCCAGTCCTTGCTTTTTTCACTGAATATATTTTTATGTTTTTCATATCAATTTTTGACATGTGTATATTATATTTTATGCCTATATCTTAATTCATTTTATGAATCTATATGTTTCAAGTTATATATACATATAAAATGTCTCAAATTATATATATGTATATAAAATATTCAAATTTCCCACTTGTACAAACAGCTGCAGTGAACAAACTCGGACATGTATCTTTGTGCAGGTGAATGAAGAAATCTGCAGAATAAATTACTAGAAGTGAAATGCCTGGGTCAGTGGAGATTCACATTTTAATGTTTGATGGATTCTGCCAAATTGCCTTTAAAACTTTCTCCTAATTTACCCACTCCCCGACTGGGTATACATTTCCCTACCATCTTACCAACATTAAGCTTTATCAATATATAAAAGTGTTTTGCCAATCTGATAGGTAAAAATATATTTTTGTCATTTATTTATTTATTTTTATTTTTTATTTTTGAGATGGAGTCACTCTGTTGCCCAGGCTGCAGTGGCTCAATGCAACCTCCAACTCCCAGGTTCAAGTGATTCTCCTCCCTCAGTCTCCCAAGTAGCTGGGATTACAGGTGCCCACCACCATGCCTAGCTAATTTTTAAAATATTTTTAGTAGAAACGAGGTTTCACCATGTTTGCCAGGCTGGTCTTAAACTGCTGACCTCAAGTGATCCACCTGCCTCGGCCTCCCAAAGTGTTGGGATTACAGGTGTGAGCCACTGCTCCTGGCTTACTTTTGTCATTTTAATCTGTACTTCTTTGAGCACTGTGTCTTTCTTTTAAGTGAATTTCTAGTCCAAGTCTCCTGCACATTTACTATTAGGTTGTTTTTCTTTTTTATTGAGTCGAAGAAAGTTCTTTATACATGAACACTATTAACCTTTTGTATGTAATAAATGTTGAAAATGTTTTCCCTCAATTTGTCATTTGTACTTTAGTTTTATTTATAATGTCTTTTGCCTCACAGACATTTCAAATATTTATGTAGTTAAACCTTGTCTTTTATTATTTCCAGATTTATTTTTACTTTACCACCTTGTTTTTTAACGACCAGTTAATGATTTTACTCTCTAGTTAATCATGAGTTTCTTGAGGGCATAGGCTGCCTCTTACTCACATCTGTACATCTTTCTCAAGAAGTCACTCACCCTAGAGCCCTGGCTATGATAAGTGCTCTGTAAATAAGCACATGTTTAAATTTTATTGAATCGACAGAGTTCAGTGTGCTGTAAAATAAGCAAACATAGAAAATGTAATTCCAAGATTGAAGTTGAGGGAAAAGCTCCAAGGTGCTTTGGCATACAAAGCAAAATGCATGGTGAATTAAAACTGTAATTTCAATCGATATATGGAGTAAGATCAGGGTTAAATTCAGCTGGCAATAGAAAATTATTAAAAAGATCACAAGAAATGTGTTCTATATTGGTTTCACTTTAAAAGCTGTTTTTGTCCCTGAATTATCTGCTTTCAGAATCAGAGTTTAATATGGAAGAGTCATAGTTTTAATATAAAAATAGTCACAGTTTAATATAAAAAGTCAGAATTTAATATAAAAATAACAAAGTGGGGAGTTCAGATGGTAATCTGGATCTCATGTAAACCACATGCCCGGTGACTGGGACCACTTTAACTACCCCGTGTCTGCTCTTTGCTGGTGACAGTCTACACTGATTGCAGAACACATGGGGAAGAGGAAAGACAGGCTCTTAAGTACGAGAACTGCACACCTCAAGCTATAAAATGCTGCTGTTGTTTACATTCTTAATGCTGCTCATCGCAACTTGGAAGGCATGTGATGTTGGGGAAATCCCTGGGCCTCATTTTGGCTGTTTTAAAAACAAAGCGGGGTCACTGCATGATCTCGGCAGTTCCTCCTGAAACTGAGGTCCTCGGAGCATACGAGGCACTTCCTGTGAAATGATTTACAGGGCCCTGCCTTTGGGGAATTCCCCTGTGATTCCATCTGAGGTGTGAAGGCAAACCCACCACAGTTGTTACCAGCTGTTCTGTGAGGCTGCACTAGGAGCCCCCACGAGCGTCAACATCGATGTCTGTATAAGTTAAATTAAATTCCAGGGTCTGGTGTGAAGCTGGAACAGGCCTTGTTGTTTTTATCTGTCTGCTGCTGAATTCCTCTGGGGCCTGTCGCCTCAGCTGAGCACGCACGAGGGAAAGGGAATGGAGTGGAAGGGACAGTCTTCTCTCTTTTATTTATGTAGGTTAATAATCATTTTATTATATAAATTATACCCTGGTCACTTCCTAAAAGGACTCAAGATAATTCATGAATTCACTTGAATTATGGTACTCTATCCCTGCCCTGTGCCAGACCCAATGCTGGAGGCTTGGGGAAAGAGAAACACATGAAAAAATCTAATACTGTGTCTTACATGGTATTAGAGAGGCCTTGGGGTGTACAGGGTTATGGGGACACATGGAAAGAAAAAGCAATTCTGATGGTCCAGAGGTGGGCATGGAGGGGAAGAGAGAGGGAAAGGGGATGTCAATTTCTTGAGTACCTTTTAGGAAGGAATATGTCATCATGACCAAGGGCACAGGATTTGGTGACAGGTAAGACTGGGTTCAACTTATTGAAACCTCAGTTTTCTCATCAGCAAAATGGAGTAATAATAGAATTTCCTTTATTGGGTTGTTAGGCAGATTAAGTGAAAAAGGCATACAAAGCACTTAGCAGTGCTCAGTGTCCAGCACATGGCAAGCACACCATATGTGGTCACTGCTTTCATTATTATTCTGCTTATCGTTCAGTAAGATGGGCTCACTATTGAAGACTGCATTGTACTTGGTTTACAGATGAGGAAACAAAGGCTCAGAGAGCTTATATAATTTGCCCAAGGCCACACAGCTTGAAAATGGCAGAAGCAAAATTCCGATGAACTTCAAAGCCCATTTTCTTTGCACTGCTGTGCTGTGATGCTGCTGAAGGAAGGTTCCCAAAAGACCTGATATTTGAGTTGGGTGTTAAGGAATGAATAGAGGTTGCTTTGTGAGCCTTAGAGAAAAGGAAATGCCCTACAACCCTCCAGCCTCAAAGAGGTGGATTTGGCCAACAACCTGAATGAGCTCAGAAGTTGATTCTTCCCTCAGAGACTCCAGAATGGAGTGCAGCCTGGCTGACACCTTGAGTTCAGCTGCCCCGAGCAGAGGACACGGTCATCCCATGCTCAGGCTTCTGACCTACAGAACCGCGAACAAGCAAATGGGTATTGCTTTAGGCTGATAAATGTATGATCATTAGTTATGCAGCAATAGAAAATGAGTACAATGATTCAAATATAAATATAAAAAGAACATGTGTCAAACACTTCATTTAACTCAGTAAATGAGGGAGGGGATCCATCAGCTGTTACAACTCACTCAAAGGAGAATTCACAGAACTGCACAAGTAGGCAATCAAGAATGTTGAAATAGATACAAACGTCATGAATATCCCCAGAGCAATAAGCAATTGCATCTCCAGTGGGTAAAATTCATTCGTGCTTTTTTTTTTTAAGACGGAGTCTCACTCTGTTGCCTAGGCTGGAGTGCAGTGGCACAATCTCGGCTCACTGCAACCTCCGCCTCCCGGGTTCAAGCGATTCTCCTGCCTCAGCCTCCCAAGTAGCTAGGACTATAGGCCCCTGCCACCACGCCTGGCTAATTTTTTTGTGTTTTTAGTAGAGATGGGCTTTCACCATATTGGCCAGGATGGTCTCAAACTCCTGCCCTTGTGATCCACCTGCCTTAGCCTCCCAAAGTGCTGGGATTACAGGTGTGAGCCACCGCACATGGCCAATTCATTTGTACTTCTATGGACTGGAATTCTTTGCATTGCTATCAGATGTCTACAACATATAAAATTGTAAGATAGCTTGAAAACAGTGAAAGGAGCAGATAACCCAAAAGCATGCTTTAGAAGAACATCTAGTGATCATGTTTTGCCCATTTTAAAGTCTTTCCCAATTTTTCCTGATGAGTGGCATGGAAATACAGCTTCAAGATAGGCCACGGCCCCACACATTCCTCCAGAACCTATTGTCTCCACTCAGTCCTGCCACAGAGAAATTGTGAATTGACCACAGGCTGGGATTCCATGAGGCCAAGTGCGGCAGGGGCTCAGCCCAGCCTTGACCATTTACAAGCCTTGGAACATCCATTATCTGGCTCATTATTTTGTCTTTTCACAAGATTCCTGTGGGTAAGGCAGAACCAGTAACAATTATCCCCAAAATGTTTCCAAGGAAACCGAGGCTCAGAGAGGAGGAGGACGTGCTCAGGGTCACTCAGGGAGTCAATGACAGAACTTGGATATGACCTCCCTTTCCATCAGGGCTTACTGTCTTCACTGCCCCCTGCCTCCTTATCCTCTGACAGGTAAATTTCTGTCCCTCAGCCCCTTTCCTCCTGCCCAGTGGACCATCCTTCCTGCAGCCACATTGCAGGGCGGGGAACCTGGGCACTGGCTGTGGCCTTGCCTGTCCCTTGTCCAGTCTGCAGGCAGCAATCTTGCTCTGCAAAGCTGGCCTGATCCAGTGGTCCTGCCCCTACCAGACCCTCTCCCATTGTGCACTGAACACATTCATGCCTGTGTTCCCTTCCCTTGCTCCAGCAGCCCGACAGCCCCCAGAACAATGCCCAGACATGACTTACCCAGACCTGCTGTGCCAGGGCCACCTGCTCTGCCTCCCAGGCTCTCCACCCTGGCCACTTGCTTCTGTTGGTTTCCCATTGGCACGGGATTGGGAAGTCATCTGTGAGACCAGGCACGCCGGTCTGCTGGAGACTCTTCCCAAACTGTCCTCCTGACCCCATGCCAAGCACTGGTGCAGGACAAGCCATTGGTGCCAGGCTGAGCAGCTGGGCGGCAAGCTGGCCACCTGCTCAGCTCACAAAGTATAAAGTTTACTTTGTGTTGACTTTTTTTAATTTGTAAACTTTATTTTAGTCTTTAATTTAATAGAGACAAGGTCTTGCTATGTTGCCCAGGCTGGTCTCAACCTCCTTTTCTCAAGTGATCTGCCCACCTCAGCCCCCAAAGTGCTAGGATTACAGGTGTGAGCCACAGCACCTGGCCTGCATTGACTTTTGAATCCTGGAGCTGAGAATGTCAGAGCTGACAGGTTTTGAAAAGAGCCTTACACTATTCCGAAGGGGTCACGGAAGTCCAGAGAGGAGTAGGGACCTGCTCATTGACTGGCAGCCTGGTGGTTGGCACTGGACCTGCCAGGGCAGGCGGGGGTTTAGTACTGACCTATCCTCACCATCTGCTCCTTGGAGGCCCCTGTGGGTGCAGATCACAGGGAAATAGGGTGCAGATTGATCAGGACATTTTGATTTGCTAAAGAAACACAATGGCCAGGGAATCTGAGTGCTGGAATCGAGTGTGTCAGCTCAGGTGTGTAATATCAGTGTCTCAGTCTTCCCACGCCTCATCCCTTTCCCTGTGCCTGTATCTTAGGCTCCAGTCCTGTACGGGAGACACATGCTATCTCCTAGACACAGGACGCTCTTCAATACCACTAAGCCTTCCACTGTGTGGCTCCTGCTGCCTGCACTGCCCTTTTCCGATGCCTACTTGTTTTAAGGTTCTGGCAAAACTCCCGCATGGACCTCTGAGCGTTTGCTCCTGGCTGCACTCTGGCTGCCGCCAGGGGAACTGACCTGCCTCAGCAGCCCCTTACCCTTCTCGACAGATTCACGGCACCTGGGATACCTGCTTCCTCCCTTTATTCATGTGTCCCTAGAACCTTTAGTTTGCAAGCCTCTTGGAGTGGTGACCAGGCACACCTCCATATCTGCACACCTGGATGAGGTCTGGCACACACTCAGTCCTGGAATCCAGTTTCAGCTCAGTTGTGTGACATCAGGATCTAGTTTCCTCACTCCTCATCCTCTTGCCTAAATGTGTGTTTGCTACAAGTCTGCTGAATGTGGGCTATACTCAGAATACAAAAAGGGACAAATATTTTCAGTGATATTTATGAAGGCTTTAGAAAGCATCAAATGTATGTGATTATGGAGAACGATATGGAAATAATATAACCAAACCCTTAGAAATTTACCTTGGTTAAAAATATAATAGAGAAATGATCTTAAAGGCAATTTAATGAGTTACTGATCTTAACTAAATGGAATGTCTTTTTCACATATTTTAAAATACATCCTATTTATTAAAATTGTAACAACTTTTTAAAAGGTCCAGATGTCTTGAACAATTCTTGAGCATGAATATTTTTGAAATGCATTAAACTTTTTTTCATCCAATCTGTGGGATGGAAAAAGAACACCTTTTTTTTTTTTTTTTTTAATAAAGGGAGAAAGGAAAGAAGGAAGGAGAAGAGAAAGAAAGGAAGAGAGAAAGAAAGAAGTTTGGAGGGAGGGAAGGAAAATGGAGAAGGAAGGAAGAGATGGGAAGGGAGGGAAAGGGAGGGGAGAGAACAAAAGAAGGAGGGGAAAGAGGGAGGAAAATGTTGTCACAATACCTCTTTGGTTTCCTTCATTGTGCTGGTCATACGATGCCATCGGGGTAAATGATGCCACCTCTCTGGGTTTTGGCTCCTTCATCAAAAGCTAGAGTTGGGCACTGTCATGAGGGAATGCTGGGAGGGCAGATGATCATTGCATTATTTATATTTCAATTACCTTGGGCCCAGTCTTTGGCTACTGACATTTGAAGCCAAATCTCTTCCTCATTCCAAGCCTCAGTTTCCAAAATGAGGGAGTTGGACCAGATGAGATGAAGGTCACTTTCTGCTTCCACAATCTGTGAACCAGCCTCTGGCAGGCTGATTGTGAAAAATCAAAAAGTGCTGCAATAAACATATGTATGCATGTGTCTTTATAGTAGAATGATTTATAATCCTGGATAAAGAAAATGTGACACATATATACCATGGAATACTATGCAGCCATAAAAAAGAATGAGTTCAGGTCCTTTGCAGGGACATGGATGAAGCTGGAAACCATCATCCTCAGCAAACTAACACAGGAACAGAAAACCAAACACCACATGTTCTCACTCATAAGTGGGAGTTGAACAACGAGAACACATGGATACCGGGAAGGGAACATCACACATCGGGGTCTGTTGTGGGGTAGAGAACACGGGGAGGGAGAGCATTAGGACAAATACCTAATGCATACGGGGCTTAAAACCTAGATGATGGGTTGGTAGGTGCAGCAAACCACCATGGCACATGTATACCTATGTAACAAACTTGCACGTTCAGCACATGTATCCCAGAACTTAAAGTAAAATAAAACTATAAAAGAAAAAGAAAAAAGATGATGTCAGAGCCAGGAAAATTCCAGTGCCCAGGATTGAAAGGAGACATCTCCCTCTTTCTCACGGTTTCCCCACTGTGTAGAGCCAGACAATTCAGCCAGCTGCTGGGGACCTCCAATGAGTCCCTCCACATTTCAGATCCTTTTGTCCTTTGTGCCTGGAAGTCGGTCAGCTCACTCTGACCTTCTGCCTGTTCCTCATCTGTCAGAGCAGCTGTTGGAAAGCTGCTAGGCAACAGGGGAAGAGTTGTTTGCTTTAGTGCTGGGGAATGAAGAAACCCACAGAGCTCCTTTTGTGGGTTGTATTAAAATGCATCTGCAGGCATTATTATTCCTAATTATATGTAGCTTAAATAATGTCTCTGAAGCAGAGGGTATATGGAGATGGCCAGGAGTCTTGAATTCGTGTTGTAGCTCAGCTGGAAAAGGGAAGGATGCTTTGGCATAAATACATGGATGTTCAAATTGGTGGCTCAGGGCTCCAGGGTTTACAGAGCCAAGCTTTGGGAATGGTTGTGGGTGGCACCCACTTTCACCGTGTCCATGGCTGAGTCACACCCTTGGCCTTTCCACAGGGCATCTGCTCAGCAACACTTTCCCTGTCCTGGGCATTCAGTTTTGTGAGGCAGTTTTTTATTTTTATTAAAAAAATTTTTTTGCAACAGAGTCTCTCTCACTGTCACAACACTGTCACTCTCACATGCAGTGGCACAATCTCGGCTCACTGAAGCCTCCGCCTCCCGGGTTCAAGTGATTCTCCTGCCTCAGCCTCCCAAGTAGCTGGGATTACAGGCATGCACCACCACACCCAGCTATTTTTTGTATTTTTAATAGAGATGGGGTTTCACGATGTTGGCAAGGCTGGTCTCAAACTCCTGACCTCCAGTGATCTGCCTGCCTCAGCCTCTCAGAGTGCTGAGATTACAGGTGTGAGCCACTGCACCCGGCCTTGTTAGGCAGTCTAGACAGAGCATAATAAGCGGCACTGTGAGAAGTGAAGGGACATTGAACAAAGCCATGCTAAAGGGAGACATCACAAGACCAGCTCGGTGTGTAAACGCAAGCAGGACTCAGTGAGTTTTCTATTTGTGTCCAGGAGGTGAGGGGACCAAACGCCTCAGAGGCTGGCATTTGAGACCCGTAACCTCTCCGGTGGCAGATGGGACACTGAGGCTTGAGCTGTGACCTTCCTGGGTTCCCACAGCTGGGCAGAGCAAAGTGAGGTAGAAGCCCAGGGTTCAGCCTGGCCCATTCCTCTCCCTTTTCCGCCATGGGGCCTCCCAGGGTTTCCTCTTCAAGCCTCAAGGCAGGCTAGGGCTGGAAGTAGCAGAGAGCTGATGAAGGGAAGGCAGTGCCATGCTGTCTGCAGAAGTCTAGAACCTTGGGCCATTAAGGAGGTGCTAAGGATTAAAGAGACTCCTTGAGCCAAGAAATAGACCAAGAAGATACGTGCCATGGGTAGGGGGATGCCACGTATCTAGGGTCAGATGTACATTTGACATGATTTCTGCAGTTCACCATTTGGCAAATGCTGACATTAGTGAGGCACACAGGGCCCAACAGAAAACGGAGCCGTGACCTGGGAGACGGGGAGCTGGGTGTGTGGTGTGGTTCTCTCTCTGCCTCCCAGCCCCTGCTGGTTCAGTGCTGAGCACCTATGATGACGCCAAGTGCTACATGAGTGGCTTTCATCTGCTTCACTCATTCTGTCCTTGTGCTGTGTGCTTCCTGCTCCCTGGTAACCCCAAGACTGACTCAGGATAGAAGTGATAGGGAGGGGACTCCTGGAGAAAGCACCCAAGGTGCTGTGGGCAGAAGCAGGGTCCTTCTTACTCTCTGAGTGTCCGTGTTGACAGTGCTGAGCAAAGTGCAGTGGGTGGTATGAGGCCAGGCTCCCCTTTGTACACCCACCAATAGCGTCAGCAGGAAAGTCAACATGCTAGCATGAGAGCTGTTGAGACCAGAATGCAAAGATGCATGAGGAATAGAGTGAGTGCAGAACTGCGAGACATCACGAGCAGGCAGGAGAGCAGCCCTCTGCCCAGCCCACTCTAGGGGTCCAGCCCTCTGATGGAGCCACCGGCTGTGACCCTGGCTCTCTCTCGTGGTGGGCTCTCTCCTGAAGTTGCATCCCACAGACAGCTTGGCCACGCCCTTGCTCCTTTCCCAGGGGTGGTGAGCAGCCCAGAGTCCTGCCCAGCACTGCAAAGGAGGAAGAAACCTCAGCCAATGGAAGCTGAGGGGAGCTGCCAGGAGCTGTCCTGAAGGGAACTGAGCAGAGGCTGCTGGCTGAGCCACGCTGGAGGGGGCTGCTGGAGCCCCCCAGAAGCTAAGGCTGCTCACAGGAGCCAAGGACTCTCATATTTGCCCTGTCGGTGCCATTGAGCAGAAGAGGAAGACAGGGATGTATCAGAGGGTCCCAGAACCTGCCATGGGAGCCCAGGTTGGCCATGTGAGGAAAGCTTCTGGTGGGCAGGAGTCTCATTTTGAAGCTGGTCTCTGGAATCCAAGCTTCTGGAGGGTCCCAGGTGCAGGGTCCCCTGAAAAGCCCCAGGGTCCTGGTGGGAGCCTGGCTGCACCCACCATTCTGTTGTATAATTGGCAGCAATGGAGGCAAAGAGGATGCCGTGACTCACCAGGAATCCACAGGGACAGAGCCAATCAAGGAAATCCCATGGATCTGGAGACACAGAGAAACCTTTGTCTCTATGTGGTAAGCCACGGCATGGAGGCCTCAGCTAGGCAAGGGTGGCACCCAAGCTGGAGCTGGGAGGGAGGGGACACACTCGAGTGAGTCAGTTCCTTAAAGTAAATCTCTCTCCCTCTACACACACACACACACACACACACACACACACTGACTCTGTTTCTCAGGAGAATCCTGACTAACACACATAGTGAAGAGGCAACTAAAGATGGCAGAGTGGAAGCTACTATGGAATTTTGGAACAAGAGATGGCAGACAATGACATGTAAATTCCTCACCTCCACCCCAGATGCAAAAATCCTGAGCAGCACAGCGCTCCCTGGCTCTCTGGGGGATTGGTTCCAAGACCTGCTCACAAATCCCAAAATTCACAGACGCTCAAGCCCCTGATATCAGAAGGCATAGTATTTGCATATAACCTGTATACATCCTCCCGTATACTTTAAATCTTCTCTAGATTATTTTAAAAACCTAATACAATGTAAATGAGATGTAAATAGTTGTTATACGGTATTGTTTAGGGAATTATGACTGTATAAAAAAAGTCTGTATGTGTTCAGTATAGACACAACCATTCTTTGGATTCAGAGAGATGACTCTATTTAGGAAGAGACTGAATTCCTTATCAAAGGCAGGCTGGGGTGTATCAAGCAGGTTCAACACAGGGAACACAAATCCCACTGGCTCCTTAGGCAGGAAAGGATTTAACCAGGGCATGGGTGCTTACCCAGTCATTGGGAGGGTTAAAGGACTCAGCTCCAGGAAGAACTCTCAGGACTGCACAAAACTGACCCACTGGGGTGGCTAATGCCTCTGAGAACCCACTGGGGCTCTGCTTGAATACAAAAGCTAAAATTGCCACTGTTGCAGCTGCTGCTGCAAAAGGCTCTGGGTACCAGCAAGCTGTAAAATGGACAGGGAACCCTGCTGCAGGGAAACTGTGTTTCTGTGGCCTTGCTTGCTGGAAGAACAGCAAGCAGGGGTCAGGAAAGTGGGGCTTCTGCACTTCCAATTTGCAAAACTCATACGAGTACACCCAATGGATGGTACTCACTTCTCATCCATGATTCTCACCACAGGGCATCTGGGAAATGTCATCTTAAGCTGCCTAGCCTCTCCAACCAGAAGGAGGGTGAACTGGAGCAATCCAGTTCACAGGACTGTCCAGGGAACTGGATTCTGGAGACTGTGGGGGCCTATAGGAGTGCATGCAAACAGGAAAGCGAGGCTCACACAGACAACAGCAATCAGCCACAAGGTGAACGGCCATGCCTCAACCATGCCTGCCTTCCTAGGTGCAGGGGATAAAAGAGCACAGCTGCTTGGAGCAAGAAAGGGTTTGTTGTTCTCCATGTGGAAAGTAGAGAGCATTTAGCAAGAGATGGGAATTTCAGTCCAAATGCAGTTGAGATCATATCTTGGCTTTGTTCCCCATGAACACACAGTTATTTGTATTTCAGCATAAAATTCAAACTCCCAGAACCTGATTAACAAAGGCAGTGCACCACGCATTCCCCCAGAGGCCAGCCAGATGGAAAGCCCAACAGAATTCCACTTTGAAGTGTTCTGTGTTATCTGACTCATTTGCAAAAGAAATGAGCTTTATGGGATGTTCGAATGTTTCCAGACATAACCAGTTGCCCTCAAGCGAGAATAAAGTTATAATCTCTCCTTCACCTTGTGCACATGCAGGCGGGCACGGATGTACACAGCACAGTTAGAATCAAAATATGCCTCCTTGCCAGGCTCTCCAGGGGCCGGCAGAAGAGGGAATAAAAATAAAAACACCTTGGATGAAGTGATGATGGATTTGTTTCTCCCCCACTTTGACAGTGGAATCAGAACAACTGTATGGCTAATCTAACAAATAGCACCCTCCTTTGTCATTAGAAAAATGCAAAATAGGTGTCTAGGTATGGTCAGTCATACAGCCTGTAAAGCTCTGTGGTATCAGGAAAAGCACAGATAGATTTGGGTTCAAATCTCAGCCCTGCTGATTCCCAGCCATATGACCCTAGAAAAGTAGCTTCTGCTCTCTGAGCCTCAGTTTCTTTTTCTGTAAAATAAGCATTAAAAAATATTGATCTCATGCTGTGGTTATGACAAGAGCGTGAAAGGGCCTTGGAAACCACAAAGGGCTGTGCATACCTCAAAATTCCTCCCTCTACACACCTAGTGATACTGCCACCCCAAGGCCACTCCTTTCCCTGAATCCAATGAGCAATTTCCCTCCCCCATTCCCTCTGTTTAGAAGCCTTCTCCTGCCTATTTCCCCACATCCTTGCCAACATCTGCTGTTATCTTTTTTTTTTTTTGGTGGAGGTGCTGGAGTGGACATTCCCCATGCCAATTCAGAAGGTGGAAATGGTGTAGAGGCTTGGCTGTGCTCACTTCTCAGTAACTCAGCATCTCAAGGAACCTGGAACATTAGAATTAAAAGGGCCTGCAGGGACCATCCAGTCTAACCACTCTTTAATGGGATAGGAAAATGGAAGCAGAGAGGGGCCAAGGTGTATGCCCACCTGTGCCAGGCACATCAGCCGGGTGGGTTGAGGAGGCCTGCAACACCTAGGCCACCTGACAGTGCCTTGTTGGCCAAATTTCTGGGTCTTTTCTGTTTTTCTCCATTGTATTTGTCAGGGTTCCCCAGAGAAACAGAAACAAGGAGAAATATCTAATCTATATCTATCGTCTATCATCTATCGATCTATCTATCTATCATCTATCTATCTAATCTATCGTATATCTATCTAATGAGAGAGAGAGAGAGACAGACAGACTGAGTTATTGTAAGAAATTTGCTCATGGAATTATGGAGACTAGCAGGTCTAAAATCTGCAAAGCCAATATCCTGTCCTATTTTGAAGGCCCTTAGGCAGGAGACTTTTCTCTTACTTGGATCAGCCTTTGTTTCAGGCCTTTGATTGTAGCTTCAACTGATGGGATGAAGTCCACCCATTATGGAGGACAATCTGCTTTACTCATTTTACTAAGTTAAATGTTCATCTCATCCAAACCCCACCCCTGACCTTACAGAAACACCCAGAATAATGTAGAACCAACTATCTGGCCCAGCCAAGCTGACACGTACAATTAACCATCACATGAAGGTTGAAATGAAAGTTGAAAACCCTGAGGACTTAAGTAAGCAGGAGTGTGTCTATGAGATGCATATTTAAAACACAAAGAACAGGTACACAAAGGTGATATGTGTGGTTTGGACATTTTAAAAAATTCAAATATTTCTAAATGACATTTCCAGTTTTAAATGGCAATTGATAGTACCCTCCTCCACCCCAACTACAAATTCTCACTAATGGAACCCTGAAGCCACAGCATTGCTTGCAGGCATACAGACGACTCAGGTGGACAGAAAACTTTCTGCTTAAATCTGAGAGGACGCGCCACTGATGATAAGACAGGTGAAGAAGATTGAAATTACTTCTGGCATTCACCTCCTGAAACACAGAATTTCTTAAAGCAGATAGGAGGCTCCTGCATACCTCCTCCACCGTCTGACCCTGGACAAACCTAGAGTCAAGACCAGTAAGGGCACATTCAGTGTCCACATTCAGCCCCTAAATACCATCTTCCTACTTAATCCATGCCCAGGATCTCAAGGAAAATAGCTGTATAAATCTCAGGGGAGTTTAAAACAACAATGACAGGCCATTCGTACCTGCCAGATTGGGGGGAAAGCCTGGCAACACTAAACACCGGGAAGGAGATGACTGGGAGGCAGGTTCACTAACAACTAGCCCCAAGGGAGGCCTCCCACTGCATGGAGGGCAGCAGAGACCACCACTGCACGAACCACCAGGAACAGGAGTCCAAGCACTCCTCCCACTGCATCTTGGACTGCAGTGTTACCAACACCTGAGTCCGGTGAAACAGAACACACTCACGTGCAACAAGTTTATTACTTACAGGTAGGCAGCAAGGGACAAGAGAAACCTAGGATTCATTGTAAGCTGGTCCCCCAAGGCTCAAGATAACTGCATGGGGTAGATAGGGTCTTGCCTGCACATTTCCCACTTTGCATCAAACCTGAGAGACCCCGAAAGGCAGCCTACTCTGGGTTATAGACCTCAGGGGCAACAGGACTCACTGGGCAAAGCTTTGATGGACATCCTGCTTCCAGGGGAGAGAGGAACAGAGCCCAGACTGTCCCAGGCAGTTCCTCCCTAACTCAAGATGTTACATTCCCTAGGAGGGACAGGAACAAGGTCCAGGCTGCTCCTGGCCTCCTATCTCAGGATATTGCATTCCCAGCACATTCTACAGTTATGCTTGAGAATTACAAGCAAAAAGAGGAAGGAATTGGGTTGGTCCAAGGCTACCCAGAGAACTGTCCTGCAATGACCTCACTTTAACCTTCACACCTCAAAGGATCATGGTAAATTTTGCATCATCTTCCATGACTTCTCTACCATATTCGACAGCACTGAACATTCCCTTTTCTAACGACTTTCTTCCCTTGGCCTCCAGGAAGACAGGCTCTCCAGTAGCTCCCCACCTTGATGGATGTCACTTCTTAGTCTTTTCTGGCCCCCTCCTCTGTCCTCCATGTGTTACTACAGACATATGTCATTTCATTATGCTTCACTTTATTGCACTTCACAAATATTGCTTTTTAAAAAAAAACAAACTGAAGGTTTGTGGCAACCCTGTGCCTGGCGAGTCTACTGGCACTATTTTTCAAGCAACATGTGCTCACTGTGTGTCTCCATGGTACATGATGGCATTTCTAGCAAAATTTCAAATATTTTCATTATTAATATATCTGTAATTGTGATCTGTGATTAGTGATTTTTGATGTTTTTATTGTAATTGTTTTGGGACACCACAAACTGCACCTATATAAGATGGCAAACTTAATTGATGAATTTTGTGTTTTGACTGTGTGTGACTGTTTTGACTGCTCCACTCACCCTCTCTCTCTCCCTGTCTTCAGGCCTCCCTATTCCCTGAGACACAACCATATTGAAGTTAGGTCAATTAATAACCCTATAATGGCCTCTAAATGTTCAAGTGAAAGGAAGAATTGAATGAACATCTCTCTTTTTAAATCAAAAGCTAGTAATGATTAAGCTTAGTGAGGATGGCATGTCGAAAGCGGACATCAGTTAAAAGCTAGAGCTCTTGTGCCAACAGCCAAGTTGTGAATGCAAAGGAAAAGTTCTTGAAGGGAAATTAGAAGTGCTACTCCAGTGAACACATGAATAACAAGGAGTAAAAGAGCCTTATTGCTGATAAGGAGAACGCTTGAGTGGTCTGGATAGAAGACCAAACCAGCCACAAGATTTCCTTAAGCCAAAGCCTAATCCAGGGCAAGGTCTTAAGTCTCTTCAACTCTATGAAGGCTGAGAAAGGGGAGAAAATTACAGAAGAAAAATTGTAAGCTAGCAGAAGTTGGCACACAAGGTTGAGCGAAAGAAGTGATCTCCATAACATAAAAATGCAAGTTGAAACAGCAAGTGCTGACATGGAAGCTGCAGACAGTTATCCAGAAAGTCTAACTAAGATCATTGATGAAGGTGGTGATGCTATACAACAGATTTTCAGTGCAGAATAAACAGCCTTATAGTGGAAGAAGATGCCATCTAACACTTTCGTAGCTACAGAGGAGAAGTCAATGCCTGGCTTCAAAGCTTCAGAGGACAAGCTGACTCTCATTAGAGGCTAATACAGCTGGTTACTTTAAGTTGAAGCCACTGCTCATTTGCCATTCTGAAAATCCTAGGGCCCTTGAGAATCATGCTGAATCTATTCTGTCTGTGCTCTTTAAATGGAAGAACAAGGCCTAGATAACAACATATCTGTTTACAGCATGGTTTACTATTTTAACTTCACGGTTGAGACCTACTCCTCAAGAAAAGATTCCTTTCAAAATATGACTGCTCCTTGACTCTGCACCTGGTCACCCAAGAGCTCTGATGGAGATATACAAGAAAATGAATGTTGTTTTCATGCCTAATCCAACATCCATTCTGCAGCTCCTGGATCAAGGAGTAATTTTGAATTTCAATTCTTGTTATTTAAAAAATATCTTTCATAAGACTATAGATGCCATAGATAGTGATTCTTCTGATGGATCTGGGCAAAGTGAATTGAAAACCTTCTGAAAAGGATTCATCATCTAGATGCCAATAAGAACACTCATGGGCCAGGCACCGTGGCTCACGCCTGTAATCCCAGCACTTTGGGAGGCTGAGGCTGGTGGATCATGAGGTCAGGAGATGGAGACCATCCTGGCTAACACGATGAAACCACATCTCTACTAAAAATACAAAAAATTAGCCAGGTGTGGTGGTGGGCTCCTGTAGTCTCAGCTACACAGGAGGCTGAGGCAGGAGAATGGCGTGAATGCGGGAGGCGGAGCATGCAGTGAGCCAAGATCGTGCCGCTGCACTCCAGCCCTGCACTCTAGCCTGGGTGACAGAGCAAGACTGACTCAAAAAAAAAAAAAAAAAAAAAAAGAACACTCATGATTCATGGGAGGAGGTGAAAATATCAACATTGACAAGAGGTTGGAAGAAGTTGATTCCCACCCTCAGGGATGACTTTAAGGGCTTTAAAAATTCAGTGGAGGAAGTAACTATACATGTGGTGGAAATAGAAAGAAAACTACATTAGAAGTGAAGCCTGAAGATATGACTGAACTGTTGTAACCTCAAGATAAAACTTGAGTAGATGATTTGCTTCTTACAGATGAGCAAAGAAAGTGATTTCTTGAGATGAAATCTACTCCTGGTGAAGGTGCTATGAACATTGTTCAAATGACAACAAAGGATTTAGAATAGTACACAAAATTAGTTGATAAAGCAGCAACAGGATTTGAGAAGACTGACTCAAATTTGGGATGAAGTTAAACTGTGATTAAACGCTATCAGAGGCCGAGCATGGTGGCTCACGCCTGTAATTCCAGCACTTTGGGAGGCCGAGGTGGGTGGATCACCTGAGGTCAGGAGTTCAAGACCAGCCTGGCCAACATGGCGAAACCCCATCTCTATTAAAAGTAAAAAAATTAGCCTGACATGGTGGTGTGCACCTGTAATCCCAGCTACTCGGGAGGCTGAGACAGGAGAATCGCTTGAACCTGGGAGGCGGAGGTTGTAGTGAGCTGAGATTGTGCCATTGCACTCCAGTCTGGGTGACAGAGTGAGACTCCATCTAAAAATAACATAAAATAAAATAAATAAATAAATAAATAAAATAAAATTAAATTAAAATAAAATAAAATAAAATAAAATATAAAATAAAATGCTGTCAGCATTGTATGCTATAGGGAAATCTTTTGTGAAGGAAAAATTCATTGATGCAGCGAACTTCTTTTTTTTTTTTTTTTTTTTGAGACAGAGTCTCACTCTGTCACCCAAGCTGAAGTGCAGTGGCATGATCTCAGCTCAGTGTAACCTCCATCTCCTGGGTTCAAGCGATTCTCCTGCCTCAGCCTCCCGAATAACTAGAATTGCAGGTGCATGCCACAATGACCAGTTATTTTTTGTATTTTTAGTAGAGACAGGGTTTCACCATGTTGGCAAGGCTGGTCTCGAACTCCCGACCTCAGGTGATCTGCCTGCCTCAAACTTCCAAAGTGTTGGGATTACAGGTGTGAGCCAACATGCCCAGCCCATTGTTGTCCAATTTTAGGAAATTGCCACAGCCACCCCAATCTTCAGCAACCACCACCCCAATGAGTCAGCAGACAGACATCAAAATCAAGGCAGAAGCCTCCACCAGCAAAAAGATTACAACTCATTGAAGCTCAGATGATCCTTAGCATTTTTTGGTAATAAAGTATATTTTAATTACGGTAAGGACATTTTTTAGACATACTCTACTGTACACTTACTAGACTACAGTATACTGTAAACATAACTTTCATATGTACTGGGAGACCAGAATATTTGTGTGACTCACTTTATTGCAATATTTGCTTTATTGTGCTGGTCTGGAACCAAACCTGCAATGTCTAAGGTCTGTCTGTATTGATATGTCCCAGGTCTCAGTTCTCAGACGCTTTCTTTTTCACTATACACACTTAGATGACCTCCTTAGTCTCATGCCTTTAATACTATCTAGCTACTCACAGTTACCAACTTTACATGACATCCATACCTAAACTTTTTCCTTAGAACCAGGCTTGGATTTTCAACTGCCAACTCAACATCTCTACTTGGATATCTAAGTGTATCCAACTCAGCCTCAGCTCAGGCTGCTGTAACAACATAACATGGACTGAGTGGCTTAAGCCACAGAAATTTATTTGTCATAGCTCTGGGCGCTGGAATGGTCAGGCTCTGTTGAGGGCTCTCTTCTTGGCTCGCAGACTTCCCCCTTCTCATTGTGTCCAAAAGTGGTGGGGAGAAGGACAGAAAAAGCTCTCTAGCAGCTCTTTTGAGACGGGTGCTAAAACCATCATGAGGGCTTCACCCTCATAACTTCGTCTAAACCTAATTACCTTCTTAAAACCCCACCTCTAAATATCATCACATTGGCAGTTAGGGCTTCAACATATGAAGGGGTGGGGGAGTAGGACACAATTCAGTCCATAGCACTATGACTTGTCTCAAACTTCTGATGTCCAAAGCTGACCTCCTGGTCATCCCCCAAACCATGCTACACAGTCCTCCCTCTCTCAGTAAATGACAGCTGCATCTTGGACTCAACTTTGGACTCAACTTGGACTCCTGAGAGCAAATTCTCTTGGCTCTTCATTCAATATATATCCAGATCCAATCTCTTCTCACCACCTTCATTACTACCACTCAAGTCCAGGCGACTACCTTCTTTTTCTTGGAATATCATTATACAGTCTCTAATCTAGTCTTCCCTCTCCTACCCTAGTCTGCCTTCAGCCTGTTATCCATAGACACTGAGAGTGAGGCTTTTAAAACACAAGGCAGAGCATTCCATGTTTTTGCTGAAAATCCTCCATGGCTGTCACTTCACTGAGAGTAAACGTCAAGGTCTCTATAATCACCAAGAAGGCCCACCATGACTGGCTCCCTGACACCTCTCTGACCTTATCTCCTATCTCTCTCCCCGTCACTTACTCTACTCTGATCACACTGGTGTCTTGGCTATTCTTTCAGGCCTCCAGGCACCCCATGTCAGGGCCTTCGCTCCCGCAGGCCCCCAGATATCCACATGGCCCCTGCCTCAACTTCTTTGGTTTTTGCTCAATGTCATTTCTCCATGAGGCCCAGGCCACCCCATCTCAGCCCCTTGGCACTCCTTATTTTCCTTACTTGGGCTTATTTTTCTTCACAGCATTTCTCACTTTTGAATATGCTATTTATTTATCATGTTTATTGTCTGTCCCCCTCCAACCCCAACCCCACTGACATTGTCAGGAAGAATTTCAACAAGGATTGGAAAACAGGCAAGCAAAAGAAAGGTCAAGCAGCAGCCAGGATTTTCACCACAGACCCTACCATTGAACCCTGGATGTGCCACCTGCACAGCTGGCATCTGGCCTTGGATGCTGCTGTTGGTTCTGCTGGCCCTGAAAACTCAGTGTTGCCAC